>NC_141696.1:371636644-374036644 GCF_964263255.1 Lissotriton vulgaris
GTTAGCTGTATCAGCTGCCTTCTGTTTTATTATTTGAAAACAGGTTGTAGCCGTCCAAAAATACAAGGAGCCCCAACTGCCATCGTCCTACTCCTGGGAATTTATAAGCAAGTCACCATTCAGCCTGAAGTGACACACACCTAGAAAAAGCCTTGTGAATAAGGGTTGGACAATCAGTAGTGACATACACTTAAAATTGAAGGAAGTGTCACCTACTTTTGAAAAGACCTTTGTGAATGGGGCCCTGCGTTGTTCACACCATACCTTCGGAGGGGCATAAAGTAACCTGTCAAAGTAGTTTCAGGTCTGCTCTTTGGATTGATTTAGGCACCTAGACTCATTAAGTGGATAGTGTGCACCACATAAGTTAAAAAATAAAAATAAAATGGGAACAATAAATATTGCTAAAAGAAGGAAGATATATATACCCATGAATTTATGTTAATACTGCTGTCAACGTGTTCAAACTTCTGATTAAAAAACAAAGTCAGTCAGCAGAGGTTTCTGGGCCCATTGCAATATTCTATACGCAATATTCTATACAACATGCTATTGTCAGAAACACACGAGATCTATAGCAGGAGTCATGGATCTAATGAATGATTTCCAGTCTAGGCTTTCAGCCTGCCAGGAAGACTTATTTTTTAGTAAGGTTTCAGTAAAAGAATAAAGATCCTTATTTGTATTAGGATGACAGAAATCGTGCATCGACAGACTAGCAGACTGAATGGCTCTATTGGGAATGTAAGTGGTAATTGAGGCCTTTGTTAGGCTACATTACCTTTTATGGCTGATGGGTCACTGGGGAACGAAAAAGGGGAAATGGGCTGTTTGTCTATTACTTATTTTCCGGATGTAGCACTGGCTGCTGTTCAAGCGAAATAGCACAACAGGGCCTTTGCATTAGAAAATATCTCTAGGGATCCCTGCAAATGGATTGAATAGTTACTTCATCATATTCCATCAATTCGTTATTGTGTTCTGATTATTTGATGAAGCTTGTACTAAGTGCAGGGAGTGCTTAGTTTGTAAAACAAATAATGGATAAGTGGAGGGGTCAAACGATTTTCTTAGTAACCTGTCGCTTGTGCTGCTGAATGGCAGTTTTGATGAAAAGCAGAGCTGTCTAGTCATGCCTCTCTCTACAACCACCTGAACCTACCTGCAAGTTTCCTTTTCTCTCCTTCGTGCAAGTTTTTATAAGTCTTGCCTATCAGATAGCGCGTGCTGTCTGGTTGTGAAAGACCTACTGTGACCTTCTGTGGGTGTACCAAGAATTTACAGAGGCTTATCACCCACTCATTGCTTACCATTGGTTGACTTTATTGTCACTCTCATTTGCTTACATCTAATTCACTGCTTCTTTCTTGTCTAATCAGATCCATCTTAAGTTTGTCCCTACCCTTGAGCATAGCCTCTCTCTCATCCCTTCGATAGAATGACTTGTATCCTCCCACGGCTCCTTTTTGGGTCCCACTGAGCCAGCGCATGCGCTGGCGGAGAGACATTTAGTAGGTGCGTTTTGAAAGTGCTGTTGGCTGGCCTAGCGTTTGCGTTCACATGAGCGTGCACAAGCGAACCGCCAGCCTTCAGCACCATCTGTCTTTTCTCTCGCTTGCTCCCTGCCTCCTCCCCTCCCCCCTCTTCGCTCACTTTTCTCTCGCTTCCATGCCTCCTCCAACGATCCACACTAGCTGCATGAAGATCACAACAGCAACCTCGCTAATAATTTCGATGATTGCCAACGTAGAGCGACACAACCACACACACACATACAACCACATATACACACACAACCACACACACAGCCATAGATACAACCACACACACACAACCACACGCACACAGCCATACACACACACAACCACACACACACACAACCACACACACACAATTACACACACAACCACACACACCCACAACCACACAGACAGCCACACACACACACACACTGACTCACAACTACACACAACTACACACAACCACACACAACCACCCACAACCACACCCACACCCAAAACCACAACCACGCACATCCACACAAAACTACACACACACACACACTACACACACAACCACAACCACATCCACAACCACACACACAACCACACCCACAACCACACACACAAACACAATCACACCCACAACCACACCCACACAAAACCACACACAAAACTACATACACACAACAACACACCCAGAACCATACACACACAACCACACACACAACCATACACATCCAACCACACACACAATGACACCCACACACACAACCACACAAACAACCACACACACAACCCCACACACAACCACAACCACACACACAACCACACACAACCATACACACAAACCACCCACAATCAAACACACAACCACAACGGCACCCACAACCACACCCACAACCACAAACACAACCACACCCACAACCACATAAAACCACACACAAAACTACACACAATCACACACACATAACCACACACAACCACACACACAACCACAACCACACACACAACCACAACCACACACAACCATACAAACCCACACACACAACCACACCCACAACCACACACACACACCCACACAAACACAAACACACACACCCACAACCACACCCATAACCGCACACACAATAACACACACAATCATACCCACAACCACAGCCACAAACACACCTACAACCGCCCACAACCACACAAAACCACACACAAAACTACACACATACAACCACACACACCCACAACAACACCCACAACCACACACAACCACACACACAACCACAACCACACACACACAACCACACACACAACCACACATACTCACACAATTTACAGGGGCTTATTACCCACCCATTGCTTATTATTAGTTGACTTTATTGTCACTCTAATTTGCTTACATCTAATTCCCTGTTTCTTTCGTGTCTAATTAGGTCCATCTTAGGTTTGTCCCTACCCTTGAGTATAGCCTCTTTCCCATCCCTTCTATAGAATGACTTGTATCCTTCCACTGCTACTTTTGAGGTCTAACTGAGCCCGCGCATGCGCTGTCGGAGAGACATTTAGTAGGTGCGTTTTGAAAGTGCTGCTGGCTGGCCTAGCGCTTGCGTTCACGTGAGAGTGCACATACAAACCGCCAGTCTTCAGAGCCAGCTATCTTTCCTCTCGCTTGCTCCCTGCCTCCGCCCCTCCTTACCTCCTCGCTCACTTTTCTCTCGCTCCCATGCCTCCTCCAACGATCCACACTAGCTGTATGGAGATCACAACAGAAAGCTCGCTAATACTTTCGATGATTGCCAACATAGAGCGACACAACCACACACAACCACATATACACACACAACCATACACACAGCCACACAACCACACACACACACAGCTGCACACACACACAACCACACACGCACACACACAACCATACACACAACCACACCCACAACCACACAAAACCATACACACACGCAACCACACACACAAAACCACAACCACATCCACAACCACACACACAACCACACTCATAACCACGCCCACAAACACAATCACACCCACAACCACAACCACACAAAACCACACACAAAACCACACACAGACAACCACACCCACCCACAACCATACACACTACCACATACATACACAGCCACACACACAACCACACAAACACAACCACAAACACAACCACACACACAACCACACACACACACAACCACAACCACACACACACAACCACAAACAACCATACACACACAACCACACCCACAACCACAACTGCAGCCACAACCACACACACAACCATATAAAACCACACACAACCACACCCACAACCAAACACAACCACACAAAACCACACACAAAACCATACACACACAACCCCACACACAAAACCACAACCACAAACACAATCACACACAGAGCCACACACACACAACTACACACAACCACACACACAACCACAACCACACACACACAACCACACACAACCATACACACACATACAACCACACACACAATCACTCACACACAACCACGCACACACAACCACACACACACACAACCACACACATAACCACAACCACACACACAACCACACACACACAACCACAATGACACACACAATGATACACACACACAACCACACACACACACAACCTTAATGACACACAACCACAATCACACACACAACCACACACATACAACCTTAACCACACACAACCACAATCCCACACACAACCACATAGGCACATGCAACTACACACACAAACAACCACACAACCTCACATAACCACACACACACACAACCACACACACAACCACACACACACAACCACACACACAACCACGACCACACACATACAACCACACACAACCACACAACCACACTCACACACAACCACACACACACAACCACACACACAACCACACACACACAAACACACAACCACACACACAACCACACACAAAACCACAAACACAACTACACACACAACCACACACACAACTACACATGCAACTACCCACTTAACACACACACAACCACACACACAACCACACCCACAACCACACACAGAACCACACCCAACCACCCAACCACACACACAACCACACCCACAACCACACACACAACCAACCACACACACACACACACACACACACACAACCACACACCTAACCATACCACACACACACACATCCACACATACAACCACACACAACCACACACACACACACACACAACCACACAACAGCAACCACACACAACACCACACACAAAGAACCACACACACACTCACAACAACACATGCACAACCACACACACCCACACACAACCACACACACAACCACACCTACACACACAACCACAAACACAACCACACACAACACAAACACAACAACACACACACACACAATCACACACCCACCCACAACCACACCCACAAGCACAGACACAACCAAACACACCCCCACACACACACAAGCACACACACATAACCACACACACATTCACACCCACAACCACACCCACAACCACACCCACAACCAAACACACACACACACAACCACACAGACACAACCACACACACAACCACACATACAACCATGCACACAACCATACACACAACCACACACAACCACACAACCACACACACACCCCGCTCCTGGCTACTCACTGCCTATCAGCCTCATATGAGACAGGTAGCCCGATCGTGATCAGTTTCACTTTCACGCGATCGCAATAAGTTTCACTGTCACAACCGCGTTTGCCGTGAGAGTGTTCGCGTTTCTAGTTTTATTCAGCATTCACTCCTGTTTCCTAGTGCTTGACAAACCAATCTCTACAGTATTTAAGCAGCCTGCGTGTTTCCTCTCAACCATACCACTCCATGCGTTTTCTCTGATCCACATAGATATCAGTGGTACAGACAAAGGTAACAAGGGGGCATATTACCAAGCAATAGCGATAATTATCGCTATTGCTTGGTTAGAGACAAAAAATTACCGCTGAGCTGCGGCGATTTTTACCGCAAATAAACCTTGGTATTACCAAGGTTTATCGCAAATGCGATAAAAATCGCCGCAATGCATGAATATCGCTGAAAAGTCAGCGATAATCAGGCATTACCGAGCTAATGCTCTTAGCCATGTTATCCACCTCCCATTGGATTACATGGCTAAGAACTGCTCAGGGGAGGTGTTAGCTTTTGGAGATATTCACGCTTAGCGCGAATATCTCCAAAAGTTGGTAATAGGAGATAGCGATGTTAGCGACTGTTTTCAGTCGCTAACATCTTGGCACGCCCACTTTGCATGTCATTAGTGATAAATATCACCGACATGCAAAGTGTGGCCCAAGATGGTCGCTATCTCCTACTAGCTGTCGCTAACTGGTGTTAGCGACAGCTAGGTAATAGGGAGATAATTTTATCTCCGCTTTCTTGGCTTTTTAAAGCCAAAAAAGCAGAGATAAACCCCCTTGATAATATGCCCCCAGGTTTCTTATCCTTCCTTCAAGCAATAACCAGCATACTAAACTGCATTTGTGCCCCACTTAGTTTTAAACAGCAAACAGTTATTCTAATTGGTTTGTTTCACAGAGGTTGTGTCTTAGGAGAAGGGCAGTGACACTTGCATGGCACTATATGCTAGTATGTCCAAAAGACTTGTTTACAAAAAAAGTTTTATGAAAAATTGACTCTTTTAAAAATTCTTATTCCACCAGAATCTGAGTCCTCCACAACACGCTGTTTTTTTGGCTGTCAACTCTGAAAAGGAGACCAATTTTGCCCCCATTTATATTATTCTGTATCCTCGGTTCAATTCTGGGTGCTTTTTTAACTTGTCTCTAGTTCATTGCGAATCTTACCGTTACTAATTCAAATTGTGCTAGCTTTGGCTTATTTGCAATGCAAACTTTATCTCAATAAGTTGCTGTAACAAGCTGCAAGTCTGCTACGGAAGCCCATTCATATGCTAATTATTTTTCACATAGGGTTGCAAGACCATAAAGTAAAGTTTTCAGGATTTTGAATAGTTTCTTGTTTGAAGATGTTATTCTCTCCTGTACTAAGGTTACGAGTGACCTGGAACTCGTCTTTCAGAGGTTATTGCATCCATCCAAGTCTGACCTGTCACTTGTGCATCCCAGCCTGGCACACACCGGGTGATGATCTCCGCACTTCCTTCTAGACCCCAGCTCACTACTGTTTGCAGTCTGCCACTCACCCCTCACCTCCCTGGCACTCACCCTGCACCTCTCAGGCCTGGCAGTCAGTCCTCGCACCTGGCACTCACCCTTCTCCATCTCTGGCACTCAGCATTGACTCACTGTGACACTCAACTGTCACCTCCGTGACACTCACCCTCAACCCTCTTGGTACTCATACTTCTCCTCCCTGGCACATATCCTTCACCTCCCTGACACCCACCCATGTCCCTCCTGGCATTCACTACTTGCCCCCTTGGCACTCACCCTTCACCTCCCTGTCACTAACCCTTCATCCCCCTTGCCAGGCAGCTAACCCTTCACTCCTTGCACTCACCCTTCCTCTCCCTGGCACTCACCCTTGACCCTCCTGACTCTTACGTCTCATTTCCATGTCACTCAACTTTCATCTCCCTGGCACTCATCCTTCATCTCCCTGACCTGGCACTCAACCTTCTCCTCCGTTGCACTAGCCCTTCTCCCCCCTGGCCTGGCAGCTACCCCTCACCCCTGGCACTCACACTTCCCCTTCTCGGCACTCACCCTTCCCCTCCCTGGCACTCAACCTTGACTCTCCTGACTCTTATGTCTCATCTCCCTGGCACTCACTCCTCACCTCTCTGGCACTCACCCTTCACCCCAATGGCCTGACAGTCACCCTTGTCCCTGCTGGCATTCACTCCTCACCTCCCTGCCACTCACCCTTGACCCTCCTGGCACTAACCACACACACAACCAAACACACACTCACACAACCACACACACACAACCCCACACACACACACACAACCACACACATACACACACAACCACACACACAACCACACACACAACTACACACAACCACAACCACACACACAACCACACACGCAACCACAACCACACAACCACAACCACACACGCAACCACAACCAAAAACGCAACCATACAACCACACACTCAACCACTCAACCACAGCCACACCCACACCCACAACCACACCCACACCCAACCACACACAACCACATATAACCACACACAACCAACCACAATGAACCAAAACCACTGAGACAACCGCACACAAACCACAACCACACAACCACACACACAACCACACACAACCATACCACCACAAACACAACCATACCCACACAACCACCCACACAACCACTCCCACATCCACACCCACAACCACACACCTGCAACAACACACCCACAACCACACACACACACACAACCACACATACACAATCACACACACAACCACATCCACACCCACAACCACACAACCACACACCCACACACCCACAACCAAACACAACCACTCAGACACCCAACCACACCCAATCACACCACCACACACACAACCACACAACCACACCCACAACCACCCACACAACCACACACACCCACAACCACACCCACAACCACACACCCGCAACCACACACCACAACCACACACACAAAATCACACATACACAATCACACACGCACAACCACACACACATAACCACACACAACCACACACACACACAAGCCACACACACAGAACAACAACCACATACACACAACCACACACACACACACACAACCACAACCCCACACATGACTGCACACACAAACACACACAACCACAACCACACACAACCACAATCACACACACAACCACATAGGCACACACAACCACACACACACACACACAACCAAATACACAACCACACACACACACACACAACCACACACACACACAACCACACACACACATACACAACCACAACCACACACACAACCACAAACACATAACCACAATCACAGAAACAACCACACACACACAACCATGACCACTGACTTAACCACACACAAACAACCACACACACAACCACAATCACACACACCCACAACCACACACAACCACACACAACCACACGCAACCACACACACCACACAACCACACACACAACCACAAACACAACCATGCACACAAACACACACACAGAACCACAAACACAACCACACACCCAAGCACACAACAAAACACACATACAACCACACACACAACCACATACACGCAACCACAACCACACACATAAAACCACAACCACACACACACAACCACAACCACACACCCAACCACACACACAACCACACAACCCCACACACAGCCACACAACCACACTCACAACCACACCCACAACCACCCCCCCACAACCACACCCACAACCACACACAACCAACCACACACACACAACCACAACCACAACCATACACACCACACGCACCCAACCACACACAACCACACACAGACAACCACACACACAACCACACACACACAACCACACACACGCATAACCACACACACACACAATCACACACACACAGCCACACAAACACAACCACACACGCACATACAACCACACACACAACCACACACACACAACCACACACATAACCGCAACCACACCAAAACACACACAACCACACACCCACACACAACCACGATGACACACACAACCACACACACAACCACACACACACAACCTTAACCACACACAACCACAATCACACACACAACCACAATAACACACACAACCACACCCACACAACCACACACACACACACAACCTTAACCACACACAACCACAATCACACACACCACATAGGCACACATAACCACACACACACACAACCACACAACCTCACACAACCACACACACACCACCCCACACAATCAACCACACACATACAACCACAAGCACACACACAACCACACACACACACAACCACACACAGAACCACACAAACAACCACACCCAACCACAGACACAACCACACACACACAACCACACACAACCACGACCACACACATACAACCACACACAGAACCACACACACACCACAATCACACACAACCACGACCCCACACAACCACACACACAACCACACACATCACACTCACACACAACCACACACACACACACAAACACACAACCACACACACACAACCACATCCACACACACAACCACATACACAACCACACACACAACCACACATGCAACTACACACACAACCACTAACACACAACCACACACAACCACACCCACAACCACACCCACAACCACACCCAACCACACAACCACACAACCATACCCACAACCACACCCACAACCACACACCCACAACCACACACAACCAACCACACACACACACAACCACACACACAACCATACCACAAACACACACATCCACACACACAACCACACACAACCACACACACACACAAACACACACACACACAACTACACACACAACCCCACACACACAACCACACACAACCACACACACAACCATACACACCCACAACCACACACACAACCACACCCACACACACAACCACACACAACACAAACAAAGCAACACACAATCACACACACCCACAACCACACACACAACTACACCCACAACCACACCCACAACCAAACACACCCACACACACACAACCACACACAATCAAACCCACACCCACAACCACACCCACAACCAAACACACACACACACAACCACACATACAACCATGCACACAACCACAAGCATACACACAACCACACACAACCACACAACCACACACACACCCACCTCCTGGCTACTCACCGCCTATCAGCCTCATCTCAGAGAGGTAGCCCAATCGCGATCAGTTTCACTTTCACGCGATCGCAATAAGTTTCACTTTCACAACCGCGTTTGCCGTGAAAGTGTTCACGTTTCTAGTTTTATTCAGCATTCACTCTTGTTTCCTAGTGCTTGACAAACCAATCTCTACAATATTTAAGCAGCCTGCATGTTTCCTGTCAACCATACCACTCCATGCATTTTCTCCTATCCACATAGATATCAGTGGTACAGACAAAGGTAACCAGGTTTCTTATCCTTCCTTCAAGCAATAACCAGCATACTAAACTGCATTTGTGCCCCACTTAGTTTTAAACAGCAAACAGTTATTCTAATTGGTTTGTTTCACAGAGGTTGTGTCTTAGGAGAAGGGCAGTGGCACTCGCATGGCACTATATGCTAGTATGTCCAAAAGAGTTGTTTAAAAAAAAAGTTTTATGAAAAATTGACTCTTTTAAAAATTCTGATTCCACCAGAATCCGAGTCCTCCACAACACGCTGTTTTTTTGGCTGTCAACTCTGAAAAGGAGACCAATATTGCCCCCATTTTTATTATTCTGTATCCTCGGTTCAATTCTGGGGTGCTTTTTTAACTTGTCTCTAGTTCATTGCGAATCTTACCGTTACTAACTCAAATTGTGTTAGCTTTGGCTTATTTGCAATGCAAACTTTATCTCAATAAGTTACTGTAACAAGCTGCAAGTCTGCTACGGAAGCCCATTCATTTGCTAATTATTTTCCACATAAGGTTGCAAGACCATAAAGTGAAGTTTTCAGGATTTTGAATAGTTTCTTGTTTGAAGATGTTACTCTCTCCTGTGCATCCCACTCCTGTACTAATGTTACGAGTGACCTGGAACTCACCTTTCAGAGGTTATTGCATCCATCCAAGTCTGACCTGGCACTGGTGCATCCCAGCCTGGCACACACCGGGTGATGATCTCCGCACTTCCTTCTATTTATTTATTTATTTGCAGGTTTGTTCCCCAGCTCACTACTGTTTGCCATCTGCCACTCACAACTCACCTCCCTGGCACTCACCCTGCACCTCTCAGGCCTGGAAGTCAGTACTCGCACCTGGCACTCACCCCTCTCTGTCTCTAGCACTCAGCATTGACTCACTGTGACACTCAACTGTCACCTCCGTGACACTCAACCTCGACCCTCCTGGTACTCATACTTCCCCTCCCTGGCACATATCCTTCACCTCCCTGACACTCACCCATGTCCCTCCTGGCATTCACTACTTGCCTCCTTGGCAGTCACCCTTAACCTCCATGGCACTAGCCCTTCATCCCCCTGGCCAGGCAGCTACCCTTCACCCTTTGCACTCACCCTTCCTCTCCCTGGCACTCACCCTTGACCCTCCTGACTCTTACTTCTCATTTCCATGTCACTCAACTTTCATCTCCCTGGCACTCACCCTTCATCTCCCTGACCCTGCACTCAAGCTTCTCCTCCGTGGCACTAGCCCTTCACCCCATGGTCTGGCAGCTACCCCTCACCCCTGGCACTCATACTTCCCCTTCTCGGCACTCACCCTTCCCCTCCCTGGCACTCAACCTTGACTCTCCTGACTCTTACGTCTCATCTCCCTGGCACTCACTCCTCACCTCTCTGGCACTCACCCTTCACCCCCATGGCCTGAGAGTCACCCTTGTCCCTCCTAGCATTCACTCCTCACCTCCCTGCCACTCACCCTTGACCCTCCTGGCACTAGCCCAGTTTCCCCAAGAACAAAAAAATAACAAGCATTAGCATAACCAATAGGTCTCGACTTTGGAACCTTATAAGTGTTTAGCCACACAACAGTTAATGTTGTTGCACCAAGGATAGGATATTGTGCTGCATAACTAAATACTTAGAAGGTCCCAAAAGCAAGACCTATTGGCTATGCCAATGCTTATTTCGTTTAGCACTGCAGGACAGTGCATGTGTTTTCCAACTCTTCCCCCCAAATACCCATCCATAGCACCCTGTTAACCTCTCTCATATGGATGTTTTGCTCTCTCTCATGTACTTCCCCTTCTTCCGCCATGCTTCATCTTTTTCTCTCTAATGTGTAGTTCTCCCTTCATATTGCTGTCACCCTCATTTGTTTCTTCACTGTTGGTCTCCTCGCACCGTTGTGCGTTGCTCGCTCTCTCATGTGCCTCTCCCCAGCTCCCTGAGCTCTGTGTTCTTCACTCCATCATTTGCTTACCCCCAGCGCCTGTTTCCCTCTCCCCATGTGCTGTTTATCCTTTCCACTTGCCACCCACTACTCCATTGCCCGCTCAACTCTGTGGTCCTTTTTTTGAGGGTTCAGGCTAAAAAAGTTTTTTTTATTTTATTTACTGATCCGGGTGGCATCCCCTATCGTAGATCAGTAAATAAAAAAAAGTGTATCAAATGGCACCACTTCATTCCACTGATGCATGCATGAGTTGTGACATGTGCGCCTGCATAAGTCATCACCTATGCGTGCACCAGAGGAATGATCCAAAAGGCAGCAGTGGTCGTGTCATCAAACCTTTCTTCTTTTATTTGCTGATGCTCCACAGCATTGGGAAAAAGCATCTTGCTTTTTCTCTGGCACTGTATAGCATCACTAAAGCATTCACAAAGCCAATGGGTTCCACCGGTGAGATGCACTGGCTGTACCAGTGCATGTTTTCATTCTTGCTTTCTTTTTTGTCACTGTTTTACTATCTTCTTCTAGTTGAAAGTCTAATGATGGAAAATAAGCCTTGGTCACCAAAAATGAGTGCTGATGCCGACTAAGAAAGACAACATCGCTCCCCATCTTTGCAAGAAACCTCAAACCTGACTCTTCAACAGACCCCCTCCTTGATGGACTGGAACCTGGGCATGATGCAGATGGAAAAGAGAGATTTCTTCATTTGTGCTTACTAGTTCTATTTGAGATACACTTCCATACTGCTTCCCTTCCAAATGCTTCCAAACATATTTTTGTTACTCCACATTTCAAACTGTTTTAGTAGCACCTCAGCCCAGAAAATATTCTGTTAGCCCAAACTAGGCATGTAATGTTTTTCACATGTGGCTTTTTTCCTTCCTCAGAAGCTGATTATAGTTTTCAATCTTCTCCCTTCTGTTCTTGCAGGGACTTCATTCATATCACTGCTTTATATAGTGATGCTCTTTGTAAGCTTCCACAAAGCCCCTGTGCCACCTGCTTTTATACTAATGCCATCTTTCAGCAGAAGGCAACAGTAGTCCAGGAATGTAGAGAGGAAATATCTGGGATATATAGAGGAGCCACAACCAAGACATAGCAGCTCCCAGTCTCTAGAGTGCATCAAAAATTCCTACAGAGGTATTTTCAGAATTTACGGCTTGCAAACGTATTTTGAGCCCTCTTATCCAAAAAATGTATTTAGTGATCTATGTAACAATTTTATGTAGAGTTCAGGCACTAATAAGAGTATGTCTACGTCAAATAGAGCCAGGGAAGGTGAGCCATCATGTGTCTTCAGAATAACAACATTGAAGGTTTGGTCTTATGATCCACAGCGTCAAAAAATATTTCGCCCCAGAAAAAGGATTGGTGACAAGCTTGGATCATTCTGAATCTAGATGCTTCAATGAGTAGCGTGTTCCTGCTTCTAAGTATCCATTGTCCACTCATGATGTTGTGAAATCTGGCTAAGTAAGGAAGTGTATTCAGGTGCAAGGCTTTATATGTTAAATCACCCAATTGGGTTTACATTCTTGCCTCGACTACCACCATCCCCTTGCCCCGAAAACAAGTCGTCCATCGGCCGCCCCCTGTTACCTCCACCTGGCGGAAAACGTAGGGTCCGGCTTGAGTTTCTGTAGGTCTAGTTACGCCACTGCCCTTAAAGGCATATTCCTCTTTGTAAGTGTGCTGCAAAATGCAGCACACATGGAAAGAGGAAATAATGAGGAATATAAATATTTCTACTTGTTACACCTCACTTTGGAAGGATTAGCATTATGGCACATTTACAGGTTTAAAAGTTTTGTAAATCTGGGAATGTATCAAAATCGATTAGGTGGATACATAGGAATGTCCATCCTCCACCCATGGAGCGCCTCTCAAGTTAAAATGTAATGTAACTCAGGTCAATCAGTTGCCTTGCAGAACATTTCTGTACCAAGCCTCACAAGGCTACGCAAATCAGGCCTCGCGTGGATTTGTAAATATTATTGAAGCTTTTGCGCGGTCCTTGCATCACCTTATGTGAGAAAAGGACAACTCAAAGGCTTTATAAATATGGGCCCCAGTTTCTCAGGGGGCTCATGCTTAGGACGACCAGAGTATTTGATGCTTTGGATAATAGAATGCATATAGATGTATGTATGTATGTATTTAACATTTATTGAGCGCACTGTAACCCCACGGGTATCCTGGCCCTAGGACACTGTAAAAAGATAGAAAGCAGGCAACAAAGGGCTAGAACCATTGGTTACACTCTGGGGACAAGCCAGGTCTTAACTTTCTTCCAAAACATCAATATATCCTGTATTTGCCTCAATTCTAGGGGGAGACTGTTACATAACCGGGTGGCTGCCACGCCAAATGCTCTTCCTCCCAATGTAGTTGTCTTGAACCTCGGCACGATTGCCAAACTGGCTGCCTAAGAACGGAAACTATGTGTATACCAACCGAATATACCCTGAAGTGGTTTGGGTCCAAGTTGGTGAAGCGCGTTTAAGGTGATACACAAGGACTTGAACAGTATCCTTTGGCTCACCGAGAGCCAATGCAGCTCAGCAAGTGCCTGAGAGGTTGATTATCCACGAGTTCTCGTTAGGACAAGCTTTGCTGCTGCCGCCTGGACACTCTGGAGCCGCAAGATCAAATACTTTGGGGACTCCAGTTGCAAAGCATTACAGTAATCCAGGCGGCTAATGACAATACACCTAACCACTGTACCTCTGCCCAGCAGAGGTAACAATGGTAGTGCCTTCTGAAGTCCTTTAATAAGCATATAACAATTCCTGACTACTTTGTTGACATGCATTTCCAGGTTAAGCTTGTCATTGAAGCTGACCCCCAGATTACGTACCGTACTCATGGGTACCAGAGGGGCATCTGTAGGGATATGCCAGACGTCAGAGGGTAGAACTGTTGGCACTCTGCCCACACCACAGTACAGAATCTCCATTTTGTCATTGTTAAATTGCAATGCATTGTTTCTCCACCACAGTACCATATAGCGCATACCCTTTTGCAAGGCTTCTTGAGAGTCTGCATGGTCACCTTCCAGGGATACAATCAATTGGGTGTCATCGGCATAGTTAACCACACTAATATTGTGGACTTTGATGACATCCACGAGTGGCCGCACATAAACATTAAATAACACAGGGCTAATTGAGGACCCCTGAGGGACCTCGTGCTCATTATTAGTAAAATCTGATTGAAAGGGGGGTAAGGCAACAGCCTGCCGCCTACCCTCCAGATAGGACTGAAACCAGCGCAAAACCATATTTACCACCCCCGCTTCTTCCAGTCTTGTCAGCAGGGTGATATGGTTAACCGTATCGAAAGCGGCCAGGTCCAACAGGATCAATGTCACAGATTGTCCCCTGTCCGCCCGCATCCGAAGGTTGTCCATTACGGTAACCAATGCTGTCTCAGTCCCGTGACCTGGACGGAAGCCAAACTGTTCTTCCCCCAACTTATTGTTACCTTCCAGAAAGCCAGAGAGTGCTCGGCTCACCAGGCACTCCACTATCTTTACTGGATATGGTAACAGGGAAATTGGTCTATAATTCTTAAGACCGTTAAGATCCAATGAGGCTTTTTGCAGGAGTGGTGATACCACCGCCACCTTCCAGCAGGGTGGAACCACTCCACTGCTGAGAGATTGACTGCACAGTTGATGAAGAAATGGACCTCAGCACCCAGCTCTTTCCAGAGTTTTGGGGGAATTGGATCCAACGGTGAGCCTGAGGAGACCCCCAATGACACCCTAACAAACTCTTCGTCCGAAGGCAGTTCCCAGTGGTCAAGGGTTGTCCCCTACCTCCATAATTCTGACCCAATATCCCTAGTTCCATTTGAATTGGATGTGCCTATTTCATCCCTATTGATGATGCCCAATGGAATATCTGGTTTCATGCCTTCAACAATCCTGTCTATCTTATCCTGAAAGAAGACTGCCAGTCCATCACAAAGCTCTAGTGAGGGCACAATCTTATTACTTATGCACTCAGGATTGGTCATGTCTCTCAGTATGTTGAAGACACATTTGGTGCTGTTGGTTGACTTTAAAATAAGATCTGTAAAATATGCTGCCTTGGTGGTGACTATCACCTTTTTGTACCTGGCTAAGTGTTCCCTCCAGGTAGCTTTATCATCACTTCCTTAGAATCTTCTCCATTACCTTTCAGCCCGTTTACATTCCAGCTTGTGAATCCTCAGTTCGTCGGTATACCATGGAGCAGCGGGTTTGCCCGGTTTCCTGATGCTCTTGACAGGGGCGAGATGATCAATTATACTGGTTACTTGCTTACAGAAAGCTGTATAATTCGCACTAACCGACTTCCTAGGATCAAAAAGGGACTTAAGGTGAAAAACCAGCACCATTTTGGCCCTCCTAAAAAGGGCCTTCCAATCTCTGCCCAGGAAGCACCTTTCTTCTATAGGCTGCTGGGTGATCTATAGGCACGTGGTCTATTTGTATATTCGAACAGCGGGCAAAACTATGGCTGACCTTTTGAGTTTAGAATTTGCTCAGTAGATGTGTTTTGGGTAGTCACAATGAGCCAAAAATGTGCCTACACCAGATTGGCACATTTAATATACTAGTCCCTAGTATATGGTTTTGCGTGACAGTCAGAGCATTTTCCCACCTTAAACATTTTTGTGCCTCTACCAGTATCCTAGGCACATGAATTTGAGTGGTTCTACTGTTGTGATTGTGTATTCCTGACTGGGTCTAGGCAGGATTGACCATTCTGCCTGGATTGAAGGGAGCGTTATCTGTTCCCTGTCCCACTTACATTTCAAAGGCTGCCTCCAGCACACTTACAATTGAACCTCACACCGGTCTTTTGTCATCCCGTACTTCTTGGAGCCTTGAAAGGGGGAAGGGAAAAACTTTCCAGAATCAGATGTGGAGGTAGTCTACAAGATTCCCCACTTCAAAGACTGGCACCAGGTATGAATATTGGACCTTCAGAGCAACTCTTCAGTATTCTTTTGGACCTGTGAAAGACTTCCGAAGGACTGCCTGGACCCACAGAGACAGAACTGTTGCTTGAGGTCTATCTTGTTCCCCGGAGGACAGGCCTGCTGCTTTTGGCCTGTCTTCCTCCCCAGAGAACTGCCATGCTGCTTCAGGCCTGTCCTTAAAATGAAGACTGGACCTGCTCCCTTTATCCCTGGGTACCTGAGTGTCTCTAAGGGGCATTTGGCTGACCTTTCGTTATAAGGTTCAGGCACATAACAAGCTCCAGAGACCTCCGTGCAACTCTCCAGCAGACCTGGATATGCAACTAGACCTGCTGGAGCTCAACTGGCCCCTGCTAGAGTGAGTCCCTGATCCCCCAAGAGATGCCTCCTCAGGTCCGAGATCTTTGGTTGGCATGAGAGCACACTCCTATGCAAGAAAAGGAGAAATCCTGAATTTTTTGACTTTTTTTAACCCTAAATGGGTCAGTTCGTGCCAAGACTCTGCCATCTACAACGACCACCAATGCAAAGTTCCAGTGAACCCAACTCTGCGCGATACAGCGACCACCAGCAATAACTGCCAACGTGAGATCAGCCCTTCACACTACAGCAAAAACATCCTGTGGTGACCATCAGCGTGAATCTCCAGCAGCGACTGTCCTTGACCCTTTCGATGCTCATGACAAGCTCAGCTCGTCATGAGGCACAGTTGAGCTGTGATGATGACGAGCTCAGCTCGTCATGAACTATGAGGATTCATAAAATGTCAGCACAGGAGGGGAAAATGCACAGCAGCCATGGTGTTAAAGCCCAACCAGATCTTCGTGCTACAGTGAAGACCATCAGCAATGCTCTACCTGCTTCTGGCAATCTCCTCTGCCATGAACTAAACTCTTCGCCCCTGACTTCTGAAAGGTAACTTTGTCAGCATGGCTAACCTGGTTCCTGTATCTGGCCTACTCTCTATTGGGGTCAGCCTGAAATTGAAACTTTGCCACAGTCTAGCACACTCATAGCACCGCGAGTGGCGCTTTGTGATTTTAGACTCCACATCTACCTAAATCTTTAACATTGAATATCTCCGGTTCTAATGATTAGATTTGTGTTCTTCTGGTATCATTTAAAATGTACTCTAAAATTATTTGTGATTTGTTCAAGATTCTTGTTGTATTGTGTTTTTACTTTATGACTGCTAATGTGCTGCATACATGTTCAACACACTGCCTCTAACTTAGGCCTGACTGCTTTTGTGCCAAGCTACCACAGGGTTAATATAGTGACTTTTATAGTTCATGCTAACAAGATTGCGGTTATTGCCTGAGTGGGGCTTCAACCCTCTTTAACCGTTAACCCAATTTCTTACAAGAACAATTTGTAGGAAATATAGGTAGTAAAAATGTAAATATATACTTATTTAAAAGGCTGATAAAGTGTAACAGGACTCAATCCTAAACCTCTATAAGAAGAGAGCAGGCAACACCAAAGAAAATAAAGTGCATGAGCAAAACATACCTATTCAATAAATGCTGAAAGCATTATAATATATAACATTTCTCTTGCGTTATATATTTTAGGCATTTGAAGGAGATAAATTCAGAGTGCAAAGTATCAACTTCGGCTCAGACAGTTTTGTCTTTTGCAGAGTTGTGTAATTCATTATATCTAGAAATATCAAACTCAAGCCACCCACTATAGACTTGTAAGCACTTCTTTCACACTGGCCAGTCTCTGAGAATGTAATTTGATATTATATTGTAGCACATGGTTAATTCTTCCTTCAGGGATCTCATTCTGTATCTTAATTGGATGGTTTTTTATTTAATGCTTACTTATGTCATTGTAAAAGGGACCACCAGTTGCTTTTTTGCACAAACTTTTGCCTTCTTATTTTTTAAATATAAATGCAGTTCAATTAACCTTGTGAGTATTTTATCCAAAACCTTTCTTTAATAATTTGTCCATTTGTTCTAGTTATACCTCTAGGAAAGGGGACTTCAAACTTTTCTGTAGTGAAAGCTACTTCTGATCAGTGAAAATCACTGTGAGCTAATGAAGGTCAAGCCACTCGTGCAGTGTTACCAGATACCCCCACGCCCAGCTTTATTTGACTTTAAACCTAGTGCCCATCATATAGCTAGATACTATGGTTTGAAAAAAATACTTTGATTAGAAGCACTATGACAGGGCCGCCATATGTGTCAGTGAAAGAGTGGTGTTTGAGAATGCATGAGCATGTGTGTGTATGAATGGAATGAGAGATGGGTCGAATTTACTTGTGGCACAGGGCATAACTTTCGCCATATGGGGCATCGTTACATGGATAACACAAACAAGCAATCATTTTCTTAAATCCGAGGAATTTAAAGTACAAACAAAAGTTCTGCATAATGATTATAATATGGAACATTGTTCTCCACTTTATATTTTTCCTGCTTAAAAAACATGGCCGTATTTTTCAGATATAAATATGACACAGTGTCTACCAGCTACAGGGAGCAAGATGTCGGCATTGTGTAAATATAACACCTTGAAATGGGAGACAATTAAGGTAAAGATTTAACTTTATGTTTATATGGTTCCATAAAACTCATCATTTACATTTTCTCCCATTTCAAAGTGTCACATTTGCAAGAAGCAGGCATCCTGCAAAAGGTGGTCTGTGGCCACAGTGCCATATTTGTAACAGAAAATTACAGTCATTTCTTTAAATAGTAAGATTTCAAAGACATTCTTCATAAAATATTAAGATATATTTGGATTAATTGACAAAGGACAAAAACAATAAGATGACAATAAAGATGTTGGTCGTAAAGCCTCCAACTGCAGGTCGGAGGCTTTCCAACTGACATCTCCGGTTTCAATTAGGACTGACTAATAACAATGTAGGTGGGCGGAATAGGAGCTGGACAGTCATTTCGGCTGGATTCCGATGGGCTCAAGGCCCCAACGTCATCCCCGAGGATGACATTTCTTCCATCTGGATTACAATGTCGGTTTCCGACAGGCTTTCTATGTCGGGTGCCCATTTCTCCACAGCCTCTGGTTGGGGGCGGAGAGGGCACCTATGGTGCCCCCTGTTAATCCCCGCACTGCATGGCAGGCACCTTCAAGTACCTGCCATGGTGAGGAAATAGAAATTTTTAGGTAGTCAGTGTGACCCCCACTCGCACCCTATCCATGCACCCGTGCCCCATGTATATCATGTAATTCCCTTCCCGTGCCCGCCATGATAATACCTCTGGATTTCCGTCTAATGTTAGCATGTCGGTTAGTGTGCCCTTCATGTATAAAGTACTACTTCCGCATTAGGGCCCACGTTTCCAATGCATTTACATGGTGCACTTTTAAATATCGCAAAGCACACGTTTCCCACGTTTTTCTGGCTCAGTCGAGCCAGGCCCTTAATTGAGGCTCCGAGCCTCTTCTGTCTCTGAAAGCTGCAGTTTAGGTATGCATCCCTGACCTCTACCTTACTTCCTGCCCAGCGAGCGGTGCCCGGCTCGGCCTGGCCTGCCTGCCAAGACGGTATTTTGCCTACAGTTATCTGCTCAGCCTCCGCAAAAACACATTCCAGTCTAGTGAAATAGGTAAACATATTCCAGCCTGCAGAGCAAAGGGCCCTGCCTTCCTGTCTCCTTGCAAGTGATTTACCGAACCCGTTACCATAGTAGGCCCATGGCCCCCGCGCATTGCACCAAGACACGTATGCACCCACTAGCATTCAGTATTGAACGGCCTCTGCCCGAGAGACCTTTTACTTCAGACAACACATCCTCCAAACACAAGATACCAGATATGCTATAGGTGCAGGTCGTTCTGACATCCCAGACACCAAGACTCCTCTACTAGTGCTAAAGTCAAGCCCCCCCAGCTCTCCCCAGTTGCACGTCAATACCACGTCATGCTCAGTTGCGCACGCACCCATGGTAAAGGTTTCTGCTGACCCTGCAGAATCTCCCTATGCATCCACCCACCTATGACACTTCTGTGACGTTTCCAGCACACACCTCCGTGTACGCCCCTGTACACGCCCTCTTTTACGCCCATGTGTTCTTATCACTCTCTTTTTCACTTGTTACGCCTACTGTATTCATTTCAATTATACTGTTTTACTATATATAATGTGTGATGTTTATAAAATGTTGAATATCCCTTCCTGAACCTTAGTGGTGATGGAACCCGATGTCCAGTGTCTCGAGCCACTTAATTAAAGCCCGTATGACTCAGATATCACGGACTATGCCTCTCATTTTATTGAGCTATCCTTATTGTCATTTAATGTATAGAAGAATAGTCGCGGTAATTTTATTTACTACATAATCTGGCGCCCGAACAGGGACCCCTCCCCTTCCCCACGCGCCGGCGATGTAACGCAGGCCCCTGACCCCTTCTACAGCCGTGACGGACTCCTGTGCACACCTGTGGGTTTTCCTGCTAACTCCCTCAGGCCCACGGAGGAGACGGAG
Organism: Lissotriton vulgaris; assembly: GCF_964263255.1. NCBI lineage: Eukaryota > Metazoa > Chordata > Amphibia > Caudata > Salamandridae > Lissotriton > Lissotriton vulgaris. The sequence continues at coordinate 371,658,597 of NC_141696.1, forward strand.
ACTGCGGTCCGGCATCCAGACGAGGCGGTGAGGAATGCAGAGAGTCCCGACCAGAGCCCAAGCCGAGAGAGCAAGGTCCGAGGTATCCGGAGGCCCACCTGTTCCGAAGCGCATGCGTAGTAGCAGCCAGACGCCGTAGCAGTCCAGTCCAGTCCAGTGTCGAGTTTCCGAGGCCTTCAGTTTTGCTTCCCGGTGAGTACCGTTGTTGGGAACGCATCTAGACGGGTTCATTAATTTGTGCCCGGTCAAGACGGGTCTGGGTACACAGAACCGGTCCAGACACGTTCACTTAGGTGGATACGGTATGACGTGTCTCTTCATGGGACCGGTATGTCTATACTGTTTTAGCAGTGCATCCAGTGATTCAGTATTCTAGTATTGTCTTTCGAGATTTTCAGAATTATGTTTTTCTATGTACCAGGTAGTATCTGTCCGAAATGTTTTTAATGTGTTTTAATGTTGTGGTATGAATGATTGTTTGCTATACATTACTGTGTTCATTGTGTTCACGCTCAAGTAAGTTCAAATATGCCGCTGTTTTCGAAATTACGTCAGATAGGAACCAGGAAAGGGATACTCGAAGAAGCAGTTCCCGTGCCGCCTAGGGACACTCCCGGACATTTCATGTACCATAAACATGGCTTAGATGCCATACTGTACTTAGACTTATGGGTTGACTACACCAAAGATCTGGAAGAGAAATATAGGTGGCCTGTCTCAGGGACATGGGATGCTGATTGCATCATGAGAGTAGAGGAAGCATTGTGGAAAAAGAAAGCCAGACAATCCCAGAAAGATGCCATTGAATTGTGGCGTAAAGAAGCGCATAGAAGAACAGAGAAAGAAATTAGGAAAGGAGAGAAAAGTAGAGACCCATCAGAAAAAGCCCAAGAAAAAGAACTACTAGAAGAAGGTGAACGAGTTAGAGCAGAACAATTAGACCGACAAAGAAATGCCCTTATGAAAGGCATGTACCCCCTTCTCGCCGAGGGCCTACCTAAGGTGACCCCGGAAGTACCCAGTAATTTACCGCCACCACTGGCTCCAACTAAACTCCGTCATAAACAGACCGCAGTGGAAATTTTCCTTTCTTCTTACTTAGATGACACTGTCCCAGAATATGCAAATACAAATCCTCCTCCAAATGTTCATCCTCACAACCCTGTTCATGACACGATTCCCCCCACTGTCTCTCCTGCCATTGGTCCTGGCAATCCTTTTAATCCACCTGTAACCCAGGACCAACCTACATTACCTACACCTACTTTACCAGCTACACTACCACCAGCGACAGCACAGCCAGTAATAGTTGACGATCACACTTCAGGAGGAGCAGGAGGAGGTACCCCTATCACCCCGCCTCAAGTAAAACGAACAACACTAAGAGAAGCAGCATTACAGCGCACACCAAAAGTAGCTACATACGCGGCCCTTAAACAGTACCTTACTGATTGCAGATATGATCCAGTACCAGGCGAAGACCAGATGATTATATATTCAATACGTGTACGACGTGTTATAAACTATTTGACTATTTTACCAGATATGAGGGAACGTTTAGACAACATATATCACTTTATTAGAACGGGGGAGAGACCAGAAAGTATTCATGAGGCCATGGCACACAGGAAGGTGGAGACTCAAAATATGATCTTACAGTTTTTGATAAATTGTTTGATAAGGGAACAAGATCAGCTAGGTAAAAGCAAAGAAGAGATGAAAGTCCTGACAAAATGGAGTGACAACATAGCTGATGGAAAACATAGTAAACAAGGTTGTATAGAATCCATGTATAGAAAGATTCGTAAAGAAATTCTAGACATACACAAAAGGGAAAGAACAGCGAGAGAAGCCGAGAAAGCGGAGGATAAAGTCTCAGAAGACGATGATATAGAAACTGGGAATGCAAGTAGAATAGCGTACGTAGGTAGGGCGAGACCCTTTGACAAACCCATACGCCTAGAATGCAAGAAACGTTTTCTTTCTCCCATACCAGAACAATGTTCTCTTGAACATCTATTCCAAGCCACTGATAAAGTACTGAAACAACGAATAGGTTACAGTGAACTTAGTACCATGCATGAACAGGAACTAGCCCGGTCAGCAGTCCAATGGGCTGGCAACACTAGCGTATATAAAGATGACATAGTAGCGCAAACATTTTTTAATCTTTCCCCAGACGAACAGCGACTAGCTGGTATGTACATGATTCAACATCTCATTACATTGTATGAAAGTCAGCATTCTGATCCAGGTCCCCTGTGTAATATATTGGAAGAGTTACTCCTAGGTAGATGGAGAGGCCTAGGTACCGATTTAATTAATGTCATTCTAGAACAGCGACACAAATACAGGACTTTCCTGACTCCACATTTCGTTCCTGTTCCACCCCCAGTAAGGAAAACATTTTACATAGACAGACAGAATCCCTTACGAGAAGTTCATCCCGTCCGGACAACAGGGGGTGAGCTTGAACGAGTATTCGTATACACACCTTTGACGAAAATGGAATTATTGGAAATGAAAAAATTAGTGCCGTGTCATGATAAAGATCCAGCAGGATTCCACCGTGAATTAAAAGACATGCTCCGCATGGGGGAGTATACGTATCCTGATATCATTAAAATGTTAAAGGTACTGTTGCCAGCCGGCATTTATGAAAAACTTAAAGAAAAAGAATGGGAAGTGGGAGAGAAAAAGATTGATTGGGCAGAATTAGAACACGAAGAAAATACGCGAGTCCCTGGTACTGGTCTTGGGGAAAAAGCGAAAGCATTACCAGAATTATTAGTACAGGTCTTGCCGAGGTTATTGACAACTAAAAAGGAAGACTGGGATGCTATCTCAGCCTGCAAACAGAAACAAGACGAAGACACTAGTGATTTTTATTCCAGATTCGAGAAATGTTTCATTATTAATAGCGGCCTGAAAACAAGTAGTGAATCATATCCACATCTTTTTGTGACCAAATTAGTAGAGAATTCCTTACCACAGGTTAAAAATAGAGTACTGAAAGTTGAGAGTACATGGCAAGCTAATACCCCTTCCCAAATGTTGCAAATGTTACAGTACCATCAAAACCGAATTAGAGAAGAACACGAACACGAACAGAGACGCATGAAAGACACGAAAATGAAAGTACTAGTTGCCCAGTCTGTCCCAGCTGATGGTCAGAAGAGGGGTACGACACCGACCAGTCATCCTGCAGCTCCTGTTAAAGGGAACTGCAATTATTGTAAACAGCCAGGTCACTATATAAACGAATGCGCCGTTCTGAGACACAATATCGCTACCGGCAAAACGAAAGAAAGACCGCGTCCACCTAGACAGGAACATGTTCCACAAAATATTCCGCAGCACACGCAACCTCCTCAGAACACACAACAGACAGTAGCTGTACCCCTTACCCCAACCCATCGCCGCCACACAACACGTTACACAGCAAATGTACCAGTATGCTCAGTCAGATTACCCCGATTATCAGCAGTACTCATGAAACAGCCTGGAGAGGGTGGCTGGCTTGCCCCTTATCGAGGTTCCTGTAGATCAAGAGGGTCCCTATGTACATAGTCAGGTATTAGGGAAAGACAGAAAAATTTTGATTGACACAGGGGCGAGCAGAACTACCATCAGTCATGACGAGGTTCCAGGGGCACCCCTCTCAGGCTCACAGAATGTTTCCCTGGGATTTTCAGGAAAGCCTATTGTTAACGAAGTGTCAAAGCCAGTTTCTCTAGAAGTTGGTCCATTGTCCCGTACTACTGACCTGTTACTTACGAAATCATGTCCAGAAAACTTGCTTGGTATAAAAACATTGAAAGCGCTAGGAGCAGTGATTTGTTGTTCTCCGGAAGGAGTGAGATTGTTTTTACGTGATTTTAAAGGACATTATGTGTTGAGAGATTTTGATCCAAGATTGCAGAATGTACCACAGCATTTATGGGCGCAAGGCCCAACTGATGTAGGTTGTATGCATATTACACCATATCGTGTTACTCTCAAACAAGGAGTTGTACTGCCCCGAATCCGACAATACAAGTTACCACCTGAGGCTGTAGTGGCCTTACTGAAAATTATTGACGAGCTCATTGCTCAAGGAGTGGTTGTAGAAACTGACTCCAATGTGTGTAATTCTCCAATCATCCCGATTCTTAAACAAACTGACCCTAATGCACCACCGGTCTACAGACTGGTGATTGACCTTCGAGAATTAAACAAATGCATAATACCCCAGCACCCAGTGGTCCCAGACATTTCTTCCTTATTAACTGCCATTGATTCTGAAGCTGCGTTCTTCACTGTAATCGATCTCAAGAACGCTTTCTTTAGTGTCCCCATTCATCCAGAAAGCCAGTATCTTTTCGGATTCTGTTTAAATGGCAGAAGCTTTAAATTTGCACGTGCTCCTCAAGGGTTCACAGAAAGCCCTAGCATTTACAGCTAAGCACTGAAACGACAACTAGACTGTATTTACATGCCTACTGACACTGCCCTGCTCCAGTATGTTGATGATCTATTGATCACAGCACGAACTGAACGAGATTGCGAACGTGCATCACTGACAGTCTTGTATTTTCTGGCCGAAAAGGGGCATAAAGTGTCCCCTTCAAAGCTACAATTCTGTGCCCAGCAAGTGGTTTACCTTGGACACTTGCTGTCCAAGAGGGGTAGACAGTTGACACCTGACCGCATTCAGTTAATTGCACATCTTCCACAACCCAAGACACAAAAGGAAGTACGGGCCTTCATTGGCCTCACTTCTTACTGCAGACAATGGATTCCTCAGTATGCATATCTAGCCAAACCACTCATACAGTTGACAACACAGGAGGCAGCGACTTCGACTGTCCTCCCTTGGACTCAGGAACATACACAAGCTTTTGATGAATTGAAGAAAGCTTTATGTCAAGCACCTGTTTTAGCGACACCATGTTACAGCAAACCTTTTACACTTTTTGTCACTGAACGCAATGGCACAGCATTATCTGTTCTCACACAAGATCAAGCAGGAAAACACAAGCCTTGTGCTTATTTTTCTAGTACATTGGATCCAGTAGCCCAGGCTCTGCCTGCGTGCCTGAAATCAGTTGCAGCAACAGCTCTGGCTATCAGACAAAGCGACTCCATAGTGTTAGGACATCCCCTGACAGTACAGGTTCCACACTCCGTGGAGGTTCTCCTAAACAGGACACAGACTCAGCACTTGACCATAGCACGACTGACAGGATATGAACTGACACTGTTCCAACTACACATAGAGATCAGACGTTGCAACATATTAAACCCTGCTACACTTTTGCCCTCGACTACAGCAGACCCTGCACCACATGACTGTGTGGAAGTCATTAACACAATGACGAAACCAAGACAAGACTTGACAGACATTGCATTACCTGACCCAGACCTGACACTTTATGTGGATGGTTCATGTATGAGAACAAGTACAGGAGAGTTAGTAGCCGCATATGCAGTGACTACTGAAACTGAAGTCATAGAAACACATCGTATTGACACACCTTCTGCTCAAGCAGCAGAGCTCATCGCTCTGACCCAAGCCTGCATACGAGCCAAGAACATGAAAGTAAACATATACACAGATTCACAGTACGCATTCGGAGTCGTTCACGACTTGGGTGTTCTCTGGCAAGAGAGAGGTTTTTTGACCTCCCATGGAGCCAAGATACAGCATGGTCCACTCATTCAAGCGCTGTTAGAAGCAATACACTTGCCTACAGCCATAGCCATCATGAAGTGCAAAGCACATACGAAAGTCACTGACACTATTTCCCAGGTTAACGACCTGGCAGATTGAACAGCCAAGCTTACAGCTCAGACTCAAACAGACATACCGACTGACACGACAAAGACTGAAGTACCTCCACTGACACATTGCATGACAGTCAGGGATCCCACACAGGATGTACTCGACATACAGTCACATGCCACTCCAGACGAAATCAAGAAATGGACAGAACAAGGAGGGGTCCAGACAGATCAGGGATGGATGACGAAGGGAAAGGCCACATGGTTTCTCCCCGACTCTATGGTTCAAGTTATCATTAATACAGCACATAGTCTGGCACACTTAGGAGAAAAAGCCATGTTAGACAGCATCCAGAACCTTTGGTTCAACAAACATTTACGTGCAGCAGCAAAACAGAAAGTACGTACCTGCATGATCTGTTGTCAGTTCAATCCAGGCAAAGGTATTCCCGTGGAACAAGGTGGATTTCATCCTCCTGACCATCCTTTTGAAGTCCTCCAGATGGATTATATCCAGATGGACAGATGCCGAGGATTCAAGTATGTCCTCGTAGTTGTATGTGCCCTTTCCAGATGGACAGAAGCGTACCCAGTCCCAGATTACACTGCGGTAACCACTGCCAAACAGTTGGTCCGTGAATTTTTCCCGCGATACGGCTTGCCCCGTGTCGTGTACTCAGATAATGGACAGTCCTTCTCGTCCGAACTCATGAAACAGGTATCACTCCTGTTAGGATACCAGTGGAAATTCCACTGCTTACGACACCCCGAAGCAGCTGGTCTCGTCGAGAGACATAATCAGACTCTGAAAACACGGTTAGCGAAGGTCTGTGCAGAAAAAGGTATAGATTGGATGGTAGCCCTACCGGTTGCCCTCTTTTACATGCGTATGGTAGCTCATTCCAGATCCGGACTTTCTCCTTATGAGGTAGTCTTCGGCAGACCACCAAATATGTGGGGTACGCCTATGCCGCGTAAGATCACCGATGTTGATAGTAATATGCTGACAGATTACCTGGCTTCCTTGATGTCTGCACTACTCTCTTGTCGTTCACAGGTCGCGGCTGCCTTCCCGGACAACACCCAAGTGAAACCGCATGAAATCGTTCTGGGTGACCTAGTATGCATAAGGAACTTCGATCGCTCAAGCCCTCTGGAGCCCAGGTGGAGGGAACCGAAACTGGTGTTGATGACCACGAGGACCGCAGTGAAGGTTGAGGGAAGAAAAGGGTGGCTCCATTCCAGCCACATCAAGCGTTTTCATGGACTGTGTCCAGAGACATTTCCCAAGGACTGCCCCGATACTGATACCGACACTAAACTCCCTCTGTTAGAGAAAACTCCGCAGCAGGAGTATAAAGCAAAGTTAAGGTCTAGTAAGTCAGACAGCGTTTAATTGTTTAAGTCCCCCTCGGGTGAAGCGGTTAGACAGGTTTCTGACATGTATGAGATAGACCCAAATAGTGAGAGAGATAGACAGAAAGTCAAGAAAATGAAATACTGTAAAAATCTACGTAGTAGATGCATCATTACACTGCTTTTTATGTTTTTTCTGAGTATTACGATCATATGTATAAGCTGGACGTTACATGTTTTCTTTCCTCCTCTTGGTTCACATGTACATTCTTCTTTCAATGACACTATAGAGCACACTTTCAGTGACCTGCCCCCTCACGAACTATCCTATCGACTAGCACTGCGCAACAACACTTTTATCCGTATGTTACACCATTCTCACCAGACCAGCAATGTCACGAATTGCTGGGTATGTGGCCGACTCCCACCTTACCAGAAATACAAGGGAGCTCTGCCCCTCTTTCCTTATCCGTTTACACATAATGGTTCGTGCGGAGCATGGTTTACTTAAATGTCCTCCTTAGACAGTAAGTCCAAAGTTTCCCAAGGCAATTGGATATGGGGGAACCTGAATACAGTTATGAATCAAGCAAGTTTCCCAGAAAAGGACGGTCTTCCCCAAAGGACAGGGACCGATCTAGAAAATGAAGTGTATGGATTAGGAAATTTTACCCTTAGCCTCATGATCCTGAACGTTCAGTCAGAGACTAATTCGGACTTGCCGTTTATAACAGTTTTACCAGTGAAAGGTGAATTATGCGTTAGAAAGAATGGTTCAGTACATCTAGGGCACAGTGATTGTAATACTGTGGTCGAATTTAGCGATAAAGGAAAGTCTACTTTCAAAGCTTCCCGCCATTCCTATTTTATATGTGGTCAGACAGCTTATGTACGTCTGCCATTAAATTGGGATGGAACATGTTATATTGCATTCCTACTGCCACCAGTTTTTCTAGCCCCATCCGATTATCATCGAAATTCACACCTTGTACATATAAGACATAGAAGGGAGATCGAGTCCCCAATTGTTGATCAGACTGAGACAGCGTGGGAGCAATATACAGATTTCAATAAAGGATTCTTTTTCTTTGTAGGTCCTGTCCAAAACAGTAAACTGATACGCAAATTAACACGAACTCTTGAAGCAGTAGTGAATGAGACTACTTCTGCCTTAGGTAACTTGACCGAAGAGCAGTCTGCTATGAGGCTTGTTGTTCTTCAAAACCGCCTTGTACTTGACGTCATCCTGGCCGATAGGGGCGGAGCTTGTAGAGTGATTGGATCCAGTTGTTGTGTGTTTATTCCTAATAACGCACCATCTGTATATAAAGCAATAACAAGGCTTCATAAAATAGCTCACCAGATACATGTTAGACGGACCGGGAGGGTCGGCCGAGATTACGGGGAGAGGTCTCCAGGGAGAGCCGTCTCCAACGACTGTACAGATAAGTAACTTCCCCCCCACAGACAGACACCACACAAGATTGAAGGTTAACGAGACTTTATATGCAATTCTTAGGTTACGTTGGTATGATACAAGGAGGTCTGGACTCAGGGGTCCCCTCGATTCGAGTCTGTGGTTGAGGAAAGGGGTAGCGGGACAGTCTTAGTTACCGGTGAGTTCAAAATAGCTCTCAATCCTCGAGCTCGGCGTTCTTGATGATCGGGCCGTGGAGGAGCCAAGCAGGTCCCGAGATGGATGAAGGAAGGACGACGGTCCGCGGCGGAGCCTGCAGGTCCCGGTGAAAGATGACGGTTACAACGGTCCGCGGCCACGCCAGCAGATCCGGACGACGATGAAGAATGAAGGTTACGACGGTTGTGGCAGCGCCAACAGGCAGGACGATGGTGCACAGGACAGAGCTACGGCAGCGCCAGTAGTCCGTCCAGGATGAGTTCCTCTTTGCGTCTCTCGACTCCAAGATACAACTGCCTTCCTGCTCTGGAGCTGCCCCAGTTATAGGGCTGGCGGGCTTTGATGTCCGGACCCTCGCACTTGGAGGTCGGGAGGTCCGGGATGAGGGAGTCCAGACACCCAGCAGGGGGGTGGAGCCAGCGCCCGGGGAGGCGATGGGCGAGCGGCACTTGGTGGGGGAGAGCCATCGACACCTCCTTCTCCCATTGACTTGCCAAGTAGCCCGCTCACCTCCTGGGTGGATGGTGGTGCCGGGATGTCTGAGGCCTGGCCAGGCCCAGGGTTGAGGTCGGCCGGGGGCCAGGCGGCCACGTGGTGAAGTGTCCAAGATGGCGGCCCGGGCTGGGCGCGTGGGCCGGCAGTGGATCGGGCCCACGAGGTCGACATGCTCGAGGGCAGGGGTCCCTGAGGGGACGGAGGACGTGCAATGGTGGTGTGGGGTGCTTGTGTGACCGGGCTCGGGCCTGGTCGAGCCGGGGGAGAGCGGCCCTTCGTGTGGCCTGTCCAACATGCGTCCCCCCCAGCTGAAGGCGGGGAGAGTCACCCATCCTCTTGGGGACTCTCTTCGTCGAGGCGGAAAAATCGGGACAGGCCATCCGCGTTGGCGTGGTCGGACCCAGGCCGGTGTTCGACTGTGAAGTCCATACCCTGCAAGGATATGGACCAGCGTAGCAACTTGGGGTTTTCCCCCCGCATGTGCATCAGCCACTGCAGGGGTCGGTGGTCGGTCTGCACCCGAAAGTGGGTGCCGAAAAGGTAGGGCCGGAGCTTCTTGAGGGCCCATACCACAGCGAAGGCTTCCCTCTCTATGGTGCTCCAGCGTTGTTCCCGTGGTAGGAGTCTCCGGCTGATGAAGGCCACCGGTTGATCAAGGCCCTCGGTGTTCACTTGGGACAGGACCGCCCCAATGCCCTGGTCGGAGGCGTCCGTCTGGACGACGAACTCCCGGCTGTAGTCTGGGGCCTGGAGCACAGGAGCGGAACACATGGCGGCCTTCAATTGTTCGAATGCCGCTTGACACTCTGGGGTCCAGTTCACCTTCTTGGGCTGATTTTTTGACGTGAGTTCGGTGAGGGGGCCCACTATGGTACCATAGTCTTTCACGAACCTTCGGTAATAGCCCGTGAGGCCCAGGAAGGCTCGTACCTCGGTTTGGGTGATAGGGGGCTGCCAGTCCTGGATGGCGGCAATTTTTAGTTGTAGAGGGGCCACTAGGCCGCTTCCCACCTGGTGTCCGAGGTAGGTCACAGACCCTTGTCCAATTTGACACTTGCTGGCCTTGATCGTGAGGCCAGCTCGCTGAAGGGCTTGCAGCACTGCTCGGAGGTGGTGGAGGTGCTCGGTCCAATGGTGGCTGTACACAGCGATGTCGTCTAGGTAGGCGGCGCTGAACCCTTCGAGCCCCGCCAGGACCTGATTGACGAGCCGTTGGAAAGTCGCTGGGGCATTCTTCATACCGAAGGGCATGACCGTAAAATGGTAATGGCCATCGGGGGTGGAGAAGGCAGAACGTTCTTGTGCTCGGGGTGTGAGGCCGATCTGCCAATAACCTGCTGTCAGGTCGAAGATGCTAAGGTAGTGGGCAGCTCCCATTCGGTCGACCAGTTCATCTGCCCGGGGGATGGGATGTGCGTCCGTTCTGGTGACTTCATTCAGGCCCCGGTAGTCGACGCAGAACCGGAGTTCTGGTGTGGTTCCGGGGGCGGCTGCTTTGGGGACCAGTACGACCGGGCTGGCCCATGGACTGTCTGAGGGTTCGATGACCCCGAGCGTGAGCATCTTAGCCACTTCCGCCTGGATGCAGGCCCGTACCCGATCAGGTACGCGGTAGGCCCGGTGGCGGATAGGAGGGCTGTCTCCGGTGTCTACATCGTGCACACACCAGGAAGTGACACCTGGGGTGAGGGAGAACAGACTGGCGAACCGTGACAGGAGGGCTTGGCACTCTTGGCGTTGTTCTCTGGTGAGGGTCTCCGAGAGTCGGACCCCATCTACGGAGCCGTCTTGCTCCTGGGTCCGCAGGAGGTCAGGGAGAGGCTCGGAGTCGTCTTCAACCCCATTGTCCGTGGCCATCAATAGGCTGAGTTCTGTTCGTGCAAAGTGGGGTTTCAGTCTGTTGGTGTGGAGGACTCGGAGGGGGTTCCGGGAGGACTCCATATCGATCAGATAGGTGGCAGGACCCTTGCGCTCGATCACCTTGAAGGGTCCCGTCCATTTGTCTTGGAGAGCGCATGGCTCCGTGGGGGACATGACCCATACCTGTTGTCCCGGTTCGAATTCAATGGATGAGGCGTTCTGGTCATACCATTTTTTCATGTCCTCTTGACTGGCCTCTAGGTTGGCTTTTGCTAGGTCTCTGAACCGCCGGGACTGGTTGCGGAGGGTGAGGAGGTACCGGAAGACATCTGGAGGGTTCTTGGTCGGAGGCATCTCCCAGCCTTCTTTGATCAGGCTGAGCGGCCCCCGCACTGGGTGCCCATAGAGCAGTTCGAATGGGCTGAAGCCTAGGGATTTCTGTGGGACCTCTCGGTAGGCGAAGAGGAGGCACGGCAGCAGCACATCCCACTGGCGACGGAGGGGCTCTTCCAATCCCCCGATCATTCCTTTCAGCGTGCGGTTGAACCGCTCAACAAGTCCGTTCCCTTGGGGGTGATAGGGGGTCGTGAAGCGGTAGGTGACCCCACACTGTTGCCAGAGAGATTTCATGTATTTAGAGATAAAGTTCGTGCCTCTGTCGCTGACGACTTCTCGGGGGAACCCCACACGGGAGAAGATCCCCATCAGGGCCCGGCCGACCACTGGGGCTGTCACGGTCCGGAGAGGAACAGCCTCAGGGTAGCGGGTGGCGTGGTCCACTAGCACCAGAATGAAGCGATGTCCTTGTTTTGTACGCGGGTCCAGGGGTCCCACAATGTCTATTCCGACCCTCTCAAATGGGGTCGTGACTACTGGAAAAGGTTGCAAGGGGGCTTTTAGTTTGCGGCCGCTCTTCCCACTGGCTTGGCACGTGGGGCAAGATCGGCAATGCTGGTGCACATCGTTCCTCATTTTGGGCCAGAAGAAGTGGGTCACTAGGCGACTGTAAGTTTTATCTTGTCCTAGGTGCCCTGCTAGGGGGACATCGTGGGCCAGGTTTAACAGGAAGTCTCTAAAGCAGAGGGGCACTACTAGTACTCGGTTGGCCCCCAGCTCGGCGATTCGTTGCTCGCTGTATAACAGATCATTGTCCCAGTAGACCCAATGAGTTCCGGAGGTGTCCCCTGCGCTTTGGGCGAGCGCTTGTTGGCGGAGTCCCTCAAGGGAGGGACAGGTCTTCTGTTCCTGGCGAAATTGTTCTTGTGTGGGTCCCCCCTCTTGGGCCCACTGGTCAAGGTTAGCGAGGTCGGAAGGTTGAGCCGGTTCGAGGGGGGTGTCATGGTCGGGGGTTTCGGCTGGGGCGACCGGAGGCGGTGGCGCCGGCCATTCTGGTTCTTCCGGGTGATGGTTGGCACGGGCGGCCATGGACCGGGTGGTGACGCACGCCCAGTCCGGGACGCCCAACATCCCCAAGTGTTCTTTTCGCTCCACAGCGGCCCACGGGGAGCTCTCCAGGTCATTCCCGAGGAGGCAGTCCACGGGGGCGTCGTCTCGGACCGTCACCTTCAACATGCCGGAGACCCCTCCCCACTCAAAAGGGACGCAGGCCATCCGACACAGACTTTCCGAGTTGTCGGCTGAGCGTACAGGGCAGAGAATGTTCGGTAGATATTGTTCTGGGGTCACCAGGTGACAGCGGACGGCTGTCACACTGGCCCCGGTGTCCCGAAGGGCTTCGGCCCGTTGTCCATTGATGCTCACCCATTGGCTGTACTTCTGGGTGTTAGCGGGTAGGGGGACCCGCGGGACCATGTCTCTTCCCCCTAAGCACGCGAGAGTCATGGCGGCTGGCTCCCACTCTGGATACTCTTGCTCGTCTGTTTCTTGTTCCTCGGAGATCTGTTCTTCCCCTAGTGCTGCGGCGGCCACATGGCGGGGTTTTGGACTCTGATACTGCGGGCAGCTTGGGTCGTTTGCATAGTGGCCGACTCGTTGGCATCGGTGACACGTGACGTTTGCTCTGTACCCCGGTCGCGCCGGGGTGCTGCCCCGGTTGGCCGGGGGGGTGGTGCTGGTAACGGGGGCGGCCGGAGTGTTGTCTCTTCCCCGCCCTTGGCCTCCTCCTCCTCTGGGTCGGTGGTGACCATTGTTGTTCCTGTTTTGCTCGTAGGACCCATTCCGGCCCACTCTGGTGATCTCCCACCGGTCAGCTTCGGCTGCGAGCTGCCGGGGATCGGTTAACTTGCTGTCGAGGAGGTGTTGGCGTAGTTCAATGAAGCAATTGTTGGACAGATGCTCCCATACCATCAGATTGAACAGTTGCTCGTAGGTCGTGACGTTGTTCCCTTTGATCCAGCCTTCGAAAGCTCGGCTAAAGTACGTTACATAGTCCACCCAAGTTGTACCCGGGATGCGTGTGCAGTCTCGGAACCTCTGACGGTACATCTCGGGCGTGAGGCCATAGCGGGTGAGAAGGGCCGCTTTCATATGGTCGTAGGAGGTCATCTGGTGGTCTGGGAGCTGTAACAGGGTATCGCGGCCCTCATTGAGGAATCTGCCCCATAGGCCGGCTCCCCAATCGTTTCTATCGATCCGGTGCGCAGTCATAGCGATTTCATAGGCCTTAAACCATTGCTGGATGTCGTCCTCTCGAAAATATTCTCGGACAACATCCTTGGGGATGTGTACTTTTTTCTCCGTGGTCCCGGGGGTGTGTGGTCTCTCGGGCACCCCCAACTCTTTATTCTGCTTGCGCAGGTTGATCTCGGCTAGGTTCCGTTCGTGCTCGTACGCTAGTTTCTTTTCCTCGAGCTCCCTTTGTCTCTGTTTCTCCTCTCTTTCTTCTCGGAGACGTAGGTGCTCTAAGTTTATTTTTTGTTCGGCCAACTTGAGTTCTACGTCCATCTTGAGTCGGGCCATTTCTAGCTCGTGTAGTCGGGTTTTTTCTCTTTCTTGGATCTCGTCTGGCGAGAGACCGGTTCTTTGCCCTTCAGGGGCCGTGTTGCTTTTTTTCGCGGTGCTTTGCTCAGGAGCTTCGGTATCCCCGGTCTCTGCCCAAGATTCTAGGGCATGCTTAAAATCGTCCTTGGTGCTTAGTCCGGTGGTAGCGATACCTAGTTCAATGCAGAACTGCTTTAGTTCACGATGGCTGTGTTTTTCCATTTGGAACTTCTCAGTTGATCCGCTCTCTTTAGTTGTCATTGTGGTTCGTTGTGGGGTGAGCTACTCTCTGTACGTATGCGGTGATTCGGATCGCGCCGCTGGCCACCAATGTTAGACGGACCGGGAGGGTCGGCCGAGATTACGGGGAGAGGTCTCCAGGGAGAGCCGTCTCCAACGACTGTACAGATAAGTAACTTCCCCCCCACAGACAGACACCACACAAGATTGAAGGTTAACGAGACTTTATATGCAATTCTTAGGTTACGTTGGTATGATACAAGGAGGTCTGGACTCAGGGGTCCCCTCGATTCGAGTCTGTGGTTGAGGAAAGGGGTAGCGGGACAGTCTTAGTTACCGGTGAGTTCAAAATAGCTCTCAATCCTCGAGCTCGGCGTTCTTGATGATCGGGCCGTGGAGGAGCCAAGCAGGTCCCGAGATGGATGAAGGAAGGACGACGGTCCGCGGCGGAGCCTGCAGGTCCCGGTGAAAGATGACGGTTACAACGGTCCGCGGCCACGCCAGCAGATCCGGACGATGATGAAGAATGAAGGTTACGACGGTTGTGGCAGCGCCAACAGGCAGGGCGATGGTGCACAGGACAGAGCTACGGCAGCGCCAGTAGTCCGTCCAGGATGAGTTCCTCTTTGCGTCTCTCGACTCCAAGATACAACTGCCTTCCTGCTCTGGAGCTGCCCCAGTTATAGGGCTGGCGGGCTTTGATGTCCGGACCCTCGCACTTGGAGGTCGGGAGGTCCGGGATGAGGGAGTCCAGACACCCAGCAGGGGGGTGGAGCCAGCGCCCGGGGAGGCGATGGGCGAGCGGCACTTGGTGGGGGAGAGCCATCGACACCTCCTTCTCCCATTGACTTGCCAAGTAGCCCGCTCACCTCCTGGGTGGATGGTGGTGCCGGGATGTCTGAGGCCTGGCCAGGCCCAGGGTTGAGGTCGGCCGGGGGCCAGGCGGCCACGTGGTGAAGTGTCCAAGATGGCGGCCCGGGCTGGGCGCGTGGGCCGGCAGTGGATCGGGCCCACGAGGTCGACATGCTCGAGGGCAGGGGTCCCTGAGGGGACGGAGGACGTGCAATGGTGGTGTGGGGTGCTTGTGTGACCGGGCTCGGGCCTGGTCGAGCCGGGGGAGAGCGGCCCTTCGTGTGGCCTGTCCAACAATACACCAGAATCCTGGCACCTGGACTTGGTCCAGTTGGCTCTGGAGTGTGATATCCGCCTGGGGATGGAAAGTACTGTCATTTCTAGGAATAATACTGCTTATAGTATTCAGTTGTTGTCTCTGTCTGCAATGTGGGCCAGCGATTTGCGGCTTGTGCGCCACAGCCTGTATTCCCCATCCACGTTCACGTTCCCGTTCCCGAATGAAAAAAGATGAGCAAATGATGTTATACGAACAGATAGATGGTCTCATGAAAATAGATGTATCCTGAAGGGCGCATTAGGGGCCAAGGAGGGAATGAGGAAATAGAAATTTTTAGGTAGTCAGTGTGACCCCCACTCGCACCCTATCCATGCACCCGTGCCCCATGTATGTCATGTAATTCCCTTCCCGTGTCCGCCATGATAATACCTCTGCATTTCCGTCTAATGTTAGCATGTCGGTTAGTGTGCCCTTCATGTATAAAGTACTACTTCCGCATTAGGGCCCACGTTTCCAATGCATTTACATGGTGCACTTTTAAATATCGCAAAGCACACGTTTTCCACATTTTTCTGGCTCAGTCGAGCCAGGCCCTTAATTGAGGCTCCGAGCCTCTTCTGTCTCTGAAAGCTGCAGTTTAGGTATGCATCCCTGACCTCTACCTTACTTCCTGCCCAGCGAGCGGTGCCCGGCTCGGCCTGGCCTGCCTGCCAAGACGGTATTTTGCCTACAGTTATCTGCTCAGCCTCCGCAAAAACACATTCCAGTCTAGTGAAATAGGTAAACATATTCCAGCCTGCAGAGCAAAGGGCCCTGCCTTCCTGTCTCCTTGCAAGTGATTTACCGAACCCATTACCATAGTAGGCCCATGGCCCCCGCGCATTGCACCAAGACACGTATGCACCCACTAGCATTCAGTATTGAACGGCCTCTGCCCGAGAGACCTTTTACTTAAGACAACACATCCTCCAAACACAAGATACCAGATATGCTATAGGTGCAGGTCGTTCTGACATCCCAGACACCAAGACTCCTCTACTAGTGCTAAAGTCAAGCCCCCCCAGCTCTCCCCAGTTGCTCGTCAATACCACGTCATGCTCAGTTGCGCACGCACCCATGGTAAAGGTTTCTGCTGACCCTGCAGAATCTCCCTATGCATCCACCCACCTATGACACTTCTGTGACGTTTCCAGCACACACCTCCGTGTACGCCCCTGTACACACCCTCTTTTACGCCCATGTGTTCTTATCACTCTCTTTTTCACTTGTTACGCCTACTGTATTCATTTCAATTATACTGTTTTACTATATATAATGTGTGATGTTTATAAAATGTTGAATATCCCTTCCTGAACCTTAGTGGTGATGGAACCCGATGTCCAGTGTCTCGAGCCACTTAATTAAAGCCCGTATGACTCAGATATCACAGACTCTGCCTCTCATTTTATTGAGCTATCCTTATTGTCATTTAATGTATAGAAAAATAGTCCCGGTAATTTTATTTACCACAATGGGGTGCAGGGATTAACAGAATCTCTCCTTTCTCTATGGGAGCTTATGCTATAGCTGGTTTATGGCTGAACACAAGCTCCCATACAGAAATGGGAGTATATGACCGCACCATGTTCGGTCGCATTGTGATGGAGGTGTCTTGGCCACCGACCAGAGGTCGTCCTGTCCTGAGACAGCTGCGATATCAGCCAGACATAAGTCCGTCAAACACCGTAATCAGGCTCTAAGATTTAGGGGCCGATTTTGATGCGGTTGGAAATGGCTCCAACCCTCGGTCGGAACCGTTCCGACCGAATCAAAATGTTGCATTTGGATTCCTTTCTGACTGACCGATTATGATGTGGTCGGTCGGAAAGGAATCCAAATGGGCTTTTACGAATGGCTTACGACGGACTCAGAGAGCCGACCTGCCATTCGGAAAGCCTCCAGTAATCTCTCTGGTGGCTCTTTCTGCCCAAGGGATTATGATGACTGATTCCTAAAGCCTTTCTGTGCCAGCTTTTCCAACAAAGAGAGGCTGTGGGAATCCCTCTTTGGGGGCCCCACAGCAGGGTGCCTATGGGTGCAAGGCCACCTGATGGCAGCCATGGCTCTTTGCAATGAGAGCAGGCATTTCATTCGAAATGCATGCTCCCATTGTAAAGAATAGCATTGCAAATGAGCAGTGTTCGGTTGTATTCTAATTGCTGGTTTGGGACCGGCGACAGGAGGTCAGTCAGTCCCACTTCCAGAACAATGTCGGATGGACTCTGTAATCAGACCCTAAGAGCCATATGTATGAACACATATTCCCATAGACACAGGGGTAAAACCCTTTGATACATCTGGCCCTAAATGTTTCATGGAAATATGTTTTTCCAATTTAAATTTCTCCCATTAATAAAACATTTGAGTATTTTTCAGCTATATATAAGGCATAATGTCTATTGGCCACTCTGAGCAAGAGGTCTACTGTTTCTAAATGGGACACTTTGAAGTGGGAGAAAATAGTTACATTAATAATTAAGTTAACAGGGCGGAGCCAGGCCGGCGGCCAAGATGGTCGCCCGGGCTCCCGGCTCCGTCGGCCTTTCTCTCCCGCCGCCTGAACTACCCTGCTTTCCTGCTCGGCTCCGGTACTACAGCTTGTCGGAAGGTGTGGGGCGCAGCTGCGTCCGACTCCGTGGGATTTCTGAGCCCCGTAGCCGGAGAAACGGACTCCCGTAGGCAGTGGCCTACATGTGATTTGCAGCCGGGACCCCGAGTAATGCCGCGGCCGTTCTGGAACGCAACAACAACGGCCACAAGGACCCGGAAGTTGCCGGTCAGCCGCCGCGGAAGGTCAGTTTACCTTCGTGACTGTGGTTCCAGCGCTCATTTTCTGTAGCCCATCACTCTCCCTCCCTCCGATTGCACCTGGATGGCGGTGTAGACCCGAATTTCGCCATTTGCCTCCCCACTGGAACTTTGATTGATCAGCGCGACGGCATTATATCCGCGCCTTCGCTGACTGGCTCCGGTTGCTACACGAAGTACTTGCTATGCTCTCCTCGATTGAAGGGGCTAGTGTGATACCGTCAGTGGTGCAGAGGGGATGGCGCTCACACGCCGGTGCAGAGTGGAGGTACTGTTTGCGCTGTAACTATGTATAGCGGTGAGAGCTGGCGGCTCTGGTGTTTGACTGGGCGGCGCTCGTCTTGTGGTGGTGATGCTTCTGTGGGACTGACCCGGCTGCGGCGGTGGATGTGTGCACTGGAGTCTGCGGGGGGAGATCGAATACCCCCGACATGTTATTTGCCACGGGACTGCTTTCAGTGCTTCTACAATGGTGAGTGGGCCTGGAGCCATTCACGTTTTTGGGAGACTTTGTTTATGTGGCCCCCGACATGTTTGACCGTGTAGACATTACTGTGGAGAGCTGAGGCAGCTTTATCGATGGCTTAGAGGTGACTGATAACGTGTGGGAATTTCCAGCTCGACTCCAGTGGACTGCTGCCTTGTCGCCCGGCCTCATGGATGCATGGTTTCCCTTTGTACTCCATCAGCGTTCCCTCCCCCTCTGACGGGCAGGTCACGAGGGCGGGGACGGGCGTGGCGACCATCTTGGGCTGCTCTCTGGTTGGCGGGGCAGCTCCTCTGTCCCTCCCCCCTGGCAATTTCTTCCAGTCGGGCGAGTCCCGCCCTAGCTCTATCGAACTGCCAACACCTCCCGAGGCTTCGCCGGGAGCAACAACGCTGCCAAGGCGCGGCGCAACTTGACTTTTAATCAGTGCTTTGGACACTTTTATTCACTTGCCTCATTGCTTCAGGGGCTGCGCTGAGGACATCGCGCACCCCTTGACCCCTTGTCCTCTTGGGATTCCCTTGTCTGCCGCCGCCAGAGCGCCCCACGCTGAGCGTTCCCTCCCCCTCTGACGGGCAGGTCACGAGGGCGGGGACGGGCGTGGCGACCATCTTGGGCTGCTCTCTGGTTGGCGGGGCAGCTCCTCTGTCCCTCCCCCCCTGGCAATTTCTTCCTGTCGGGCGAGTCCCGCCCTAGCTCTATCGAACTGCCAGACCTCCCGAGGCTTCGCCGGGAGCAACAACGCTGCAGAGGCGCGGCGCAACTTGACTTTTAATCAGTGCTTTGGACACTTTTATTCACTTGCCTCATTGCTTCAGGGGCTGCGCTGAGGACATCGCGCACCCCTTGACCCCTTGTCCTCTTGGGATTCCCTTGTCTGCCGCCGCCAGAGCGCCCCACGCTGAGCGTTCCCTCCCCCTCTGACGGGCAGGTCACGAGGGCGGGGACGGGCGTGGCGACCATCTTGGGCTGCTCTCTGGTTGGCGGGGCAGCTCCTCTGTCCCTCCACCCCCTGCCACGCCCTGCTACTTCCGGGCCCCTACTTATGGCACTTCAAACCCGGCCGCGACGAAGGCGCGCCGAAGTTGCGCCTAAGTTAAGCCCGTCTGCGCCCGTCCGCGACGGGCCGGGACCAGGGGCCACACCCCCTGCCCCCTCGTTGTCATACACACCTGCACAACTCCTCGCCTGCACCGCTGAGGTGCCTCTTTCCCATACCCTCATGCAGCATCTTGTTGCATTAGATATCTATGTCCCCCATTCAGACCGTGCTGTGTCTCCACGCCCAACTCCTCCCTCGCCTACGCTGGACACCGGATCTCCCCCCATAGGACCCTCATCACCCCCTCACACTGCTTCTGCCTATCTCCTCAACACTCGCTCGGCAGGCAAGCACCAACTTGACCTGTTTAACCTTCTAACCACAGACTCCCCAGATTTTCTGTTCCTTACGGAAACTTGGTTTTCTGAGGCTTCTCTCCCCGACATTCTTGCCATCCTCCCCGATTCTTATTATGCCCTCCGGGCTGACCGCCCCGTGGGCAAGACCGGGGGGGGGGGTGTCGCTATGATTGTTCGATCTACCATTCAATTCCAGCTTCTCCCCCAATCATCTATAGCTGGGGTGGACTTTCTGGTCGCCCGCTCCTCTAATCTTTCCGCACCTCTCACTGTCGTCCTTGTCTATCGTCCTCCCCTGAGCATGCCCCTGTTTGTGGCCTCCCTGCAGGAACTTCTTGCCACGCTTGTAGTTAACAACTCCTCTGTTCTCCTGCTTGGTGACTTTAACTACTGGCCTGGCGACCCCAGGGAGGACCCAGCGTCCAAGGACTTCACGGCCACTCTCCTATGTCTCAACCTTAAGTCCCACGTACTGGTCCCTACTCACAATCTTGGACACATTCTGGACCAAGTCTGGTCATCCCAGGACATAGTTTCCCCCCCCAGCATCCTCCCTTGTACATGGTCCGATCATTCTCTCATTTTCTTCACCATCAACATTGGTTCCCCTTACAAACCCCCTCGTCCCAAGAATGTTTTCTCACGTAGCTGGAATCGTGTTGACTTGTCCTCCCTCTCTCATTCCCTTGCTTCCTCTCCCCCCGACCTCACTGGCATTTCTCTTGACTCACAGGCCGCTGCAGTTGGCAACTGGCTATCTTCCGCATGTGATTCAGTAGCCCCCCTCAAGTTAGTCAAGTCCATTCGCCCTCACGAGGCTCACCGTTGGTTCAACTCGGAGCTCAAGACCCTCAAATTGGAGCTTAGACGCTCGGAGCGCCTTTGGCGCCGTAGCTACTGCCCCGACCTCAAGGCCAAACACAAATCTCTTCTTAAGGAGTACAAGAAAGCCATTCTGGTCACAAAGACCAAGTATTTCTCCGAACAAGTGTCTCTTTCGGCCAACAAATCCAAAGAAATCTTCTCCTTGGTCAACAATTTGGCCACCTCTGATCGTGCTTGCCCTCACTTCACTCCCTCCCAGGCTCTTTGCTCTTCGCTAAACAACTTCTTTATCGAGAAGATTGTTAAAATTAAATCCAACATCTCTGTCACTCCTTTTACTCCACTTCACTCTGTCCCCTCTGCGCCTAAATCTTCCTTTTCTTCTTTTCCGCCCCTCTCCTTGGATTCTTTCCTAGCTCTGCTCACTAAAACCAAGTCTGGCTCTCCCACTGATTGTGCCCCTGCCCGCATTCTTAAAACTCTCTTCTCTTCCTGTCCTGCCACCCCTCTTTCCCTCCTTAATGCCTCTCTTTCCACCGGATCGGTCCCTTCTTCATTCAAATCCGCTATTGTTTCCCCTATTCTTAAAAAACCTGGTCTTGATTCTTCTCTCCCTTCTAACTTTAGACCCATCTCTCTTCTTCCCTATCTTGCTAAAATTCTGGAATCTTACGTCACCTCTTGTCTCTCTGCTTATGTTGAACAGAACCAACTCCTTGCTTCTCACCAAGCAGGTTTCCGCTCGGGTCATTCGACCGAAACTGTGGTGCTAGCCGTCCTTGATGAGCTCAAAGCCAAGGCCGACGTCAACTCTCCCCAAGCTTTGATCCTCCTCGACCTGTCCGCTGCGTTTGACACGGTCGACCATAACATTCTTTTGGACCGTGTTAGCGCAGCGGGCATACGAGGCCCTGCCCTTTCATGGATCACGTCCTTTTTGACAGGACGTTCTCAAGCTGTTCACCTCCCCGGCTTCTCCGCTCCGCCCCTCCCGGTGCCCTGTGGGGTCCCCCAAGGTTCCTCCCTTTCTCCCCTTCTTTTCAATCTTTATATCCATCCACTTATCTCTTCCCTCCTTGAGCTGGGGGTCTCTGTGTATAACTACGCAGATGACCTCCAGCTCGTCTTTGATCTTTCCTCTTCTTCTCACTCCCTATCCTTCTTCCACTCCACCATGGTCTTTATTTCTGGGTGGATGAGCGCCAACCACCTCAAGCTCAATCCAGATAAGACTGAGCTTGTCCTGACTGGCGGCTCATCCAGCCCTTGGTCCCCTGCCTTCTGCCCCCCTATTCTTGGCCCCCCTCCCACCCCGGTTCCCTCTGTCAAAACATTGGGCATCAAGGTCAGTCAGGACCTGTCCATGCATGGCCAGGCCAGTGCCGTGGTGTCCTCATGCTTCCTCTCTCTCCGGATGATCCGGAAAATCTCCCGCTTCTTTTCTCTTGACTCCCTCAAAATCATTATTTCTGCCCTCATCACTTCCCGCCTTGATTATGGTAATAGCTTGTTCGCAGGCATTCCTGCCTACGAAACCCGCCGCCTTCAAGCTATCCAGAATCAGGCTGCCCGTCTCATCTTTCACTTGCCCAAAACCCATCACATCACTCCTGTCCTCAAATCCCTCCACTGGTTACCCATCCTGCAGAGATCTTTGTTCAAGCTAGGGTGCCTTGTTTATCGGGCCCTTGATCACTCTGCACCGGCTTTCATCAATTCTCTGATTTCCTTTCACACCCCTGCCCGCACTCTCCGTTCATCTTCTTCTGCCCTCCTCACTGATTTCCTTTCACACCCCTGCCCGCACTCTCCGTTCATCTTCTTCTGCCCTCCTCACTGTTCCCCGTTTCCACAAATCTCGCACTGGTGGAACTAGATTTTCTGTTCTTGCACCCCGGTTCTGGAACTCCCTTCCTCTCTCTATGCGTTCTATCCCTATTTTTTCACATTTCCGTAAAGCGCTTAAAACTTTCCTATTTGCCCTGGCCTACCGACGCTAAACCTCCTGGCCCTGTCTGTCCTGTTCTTTAGAGCTCTCAGCGCCAGGAAGCCGTTTGGCCATTGTGCGCTCTACAAATAATTTCATTCATTCATTCAATCAGTGGTGACTTTGTCTTTCGCCCCGTGTTGTGCTGTGGGACCCAGACACTGTGAGAATACTATTCTTCTTGCGTAATGTCCTGTTCCTCTGACAATGGACGACTACAAGATGGCAGATGGCTTTCAAGTGTGCACTACTCTGTGGTACTGCAAGACTTCCGACTCTTCCTCGAACTGGCTGATTCCCATCTTGATTGCCTGTGCTTACGTGACTCATTAGGGACTTGGTCTCTCTAGTAGTAACGCGGGGGGTTTCCTGTCTGGCCGGAAAACTTGGGGAGCTGAGTGGGGACTGCTGTTCTGTTTAAGATGGTGTCCTTGATGCCCTGTTCTTCTTTCGGTATTATTGAAATGCCAGGTGGCGGCCGGGGGGGGAGGAGGGGGCTGGGGACCTGCACTGGGGACCCCCCCAGATTTCTTTCTCCTATCGTGGGGTGCTAGTTAGTCTTATTCCTTTAACCCTTTTCTTTTATTCTTGTGTGGAATAATGTTCTTTCTCTCTTTTACTCGTCTCTCTTCTATATTTCGGGTTTAGACATGGGTGACAGGCACGCTGCTCGGGGGGTAGGCCGTAGCCGTATGCAGGGATGCAGGGTGGGGGGAGGGGGGATGGGATTTTTGTTCTTTCAGTTTCTATGGCCCGTTTTCTCTTTGTGATTCTTGGCTCTCTGTATCTTATTCTTTTGTTTTTCTTTCCCTGGATACTGATTAGGGGTAACTCACCGTGCATTTTTCGGGTTTAATATCAGGGGTGGATGTCTTATTACTGCACTGCGGTACAGCGGGTAGTCACTGTATCGGTGGGGGACTTGTTCTGTTTTCGTATATCCTGAATATTTACATTTGTGCCTCTCCGCCGCCTGCGGTGGCCCTGACTGTGAATATCCTGTTTTTATGTGACACCCTTGAATTGAGATGGCTTAATTGTGCGGCATCAGATCCTGCTTTTCTTAATTTAAAAAAGAAACCTTCTTCTATCCTGTAGTCGCTTTGGTGACATGCTCTTCTGAGTTGCATCGTAGATCCTGGAGGGCGTATTTTCGTACTGCTTATGACTTGTATTGCTCGCTTTGCCTTACTGTGCCCTGATGGCCGACCATGGTGGTCAATTGGCTTGTGTATGTAACTGATTCATGCAACAATAAAGGTTTACCAAAAAATTAAAAAAAAATAATAATTAAGTTAACTATTCATTTGAATTTTCTCCCATTTAAAAGCATTCAGAAACATCATTTTGTTCTCTTACTCCAAAAATGAGTTGACAATAACTTTTATTTAGGAGTTGAATACCTCACTGCTTCAGTTCTTTACCTCCGGGCCCTACCTGGGGGGCCAGATTTATCAAAGTTTTGCATCGCCCTTTTGCCATGCAATGGGGCACAAGGGTGATGCTAAACCTTTGTGACGTTTATTAAGCCATGCAAGACCACCTTACACGGCACTGCATTGCTTGATAAATCTGGAGTAACACAAGGCAGCACAAACCACTGCCTTGCATGACCAGGGTGGTCCCATGCACCCCACCTGGATTTTAGTGCATTCCCAGATTTACCATTAGAGGTAGGGCTCGGAATGAGTCCAAATGCTACGCCTTCCCAAGTGAGGCAAAATGAGGAGGAATATCTTTACATACCCTCATATGTTCCTCTTTCTACAACACACATAGAAAGAGGAAAATGCCTCTGAAGATTGTTTTTGTGCCGGAAGTTGTCCCTTCCTGAACATGAATAATCCTGCCTACAACGCAGGTACCCTTGGACCATGACTCAAGAGTCCCTGAGTTGTCTAGAAAAGGACAGGAATGCTCACTACAGGCACAATTGAATACAAGCGCAGAAGCACCCCCTATCGAATTACACAAAAGGAGCATTAAATTGCTCAAACTATTGCCTAAAGCACGTCTCTGCATAATCCAATACCTCCGTCAGTAATTGACAGAGCACAGGATAAACCTCTACAAAGTCAGACTGGAGGGAAACCTGAAGGAAGGCTGTTACCCCTGTGGTGCAGGAGAAATGAGCATAGGTTTGGCACTTTGGGACACAGTGGAACTAGCAGGAAGAGGAACTCCATAAACACAGTAACAATACTTGCTATCGAGATTTCATCCAGGAATCCCTAGTAAGCATTAGGAAGGGAGTGTGTGCACAATGTGCATGAGGACACAATGGGAAGGTGTCCATACACCCAAAATTTCACACTATACCAATAAATCTCAAGAGAGAGCCAGGGATCATAGAGTATATTTAACTAAAGCTCCAAGCTCAATAAAAGATATTGGGAGGATGAAGAGCAGTTAAAAACAAAGTCATTTTTTGGATCAGGAACAAAATTCACTGTCTGTCGATTGTGCGCTCAGATATAATAAGGGCTGAGCACTTAGAGGAGGAAAATGGGAACTTTGATGCCATTCTGCTGTATGTCATAAATAAAGATATAGGGGCCCATTAGGATGTCGGGCGGATCGCCACCGCCATGAGGGCTGTGGTGATCCACCTGACATCCTTGTCCGCCCGCCACCCATTTCCCCCGCCATATTACTATGGCGAGGGGGACCGCGGCGGACGGAATGGCTGTCCGCCGCTTTTCCGCCCTGGTCGCCTTGTGACCGGGGTGAAAGAGGTTTAATATGGTGGCGGTGTCTTTCAGACACCGTCAGCCATATTAGTATGGACTTTGGGGAATGCCTTTAAGGCAGGCAGTCTTCACTTTGGGGTCCCCTGTGGGCCCCCATGGTGAAGGTGAGGTGCGGGGTCACATGGGGGGTACCTGTGGTACCCCCTGCATTTGCATGCACAATGTGGCAGGCACCGCGCGGTGCCTGCTGCTTTGTGTATGCAAATGCATCACATGCATTTTTAGCATTGTGGTGGGCGGTGCTGAGTGGAACGTCCGCCACAAAGTTAAAATTGCAGTATGCACCCGCCACTGTGGTGGGCGCATCCTAATACCCCCCACTGGACCCACTGCCCTTATGGTGGGCAGTCCCATAATCCGATAGGATGGCAGCGGACTTAGTCCGCCCGTCATCCTAATGACCCCCATAATGTCTAATTACATGAAGCACCTACCACTCACGTCAATCAACAATTTTTGGACCAGAAAGTGTAATAGACATAGGAGATTTCTTTTCCTTTTTTTCTATTGCCATGTTTTCTTCAAGCTTACAGTGAGCTGACTCACTCCAACTCTATGGGACCACATCATAATGCCGAGCCCTGTACACCAATGCCAGTGTATACAGTTGCCATCACTGTTAGCACAGCTTCTTCTGTTTACAGCACCATTGGAGGGAATATCATCTCCTAACGCCTACCACATCTATTCTTTTATGGTCGTATCTAATGTTGGTTAAGGACGATTTCAGAAGGCAATAAGACCTATTGACCACCTACACTGACACACACCATGCAGGAAGTCGGACCACTAAAGATTACTAGCAGACCAGCCCTGACAACGTCGTAGGGATTCCTCGGTATACAACGTTTACAACGAAGTTTTTACCACGCACTACCACTACAACGCAGGCATTACCACGCATACCATTACAACGCATTGCACTGGGGGGCGCTCTAGGATAGGGAATAAGTATAATTTTATATCCTACACCTTCCCTAGTGTCCACGGGGACTGGAGTTGGAATATAAAATTATACTTACCACTATCCAGCACCTCTAAGCGCTATGCGTTGTAACGGTATGCGTTGTAAATACCGCGTTGTAATGGTATGCGTGGTAAAAGTATGCGTTGTAACGTCATACATCCGGATTCCTCCTAAAGACGACAAAATCCGTGTTGGTTAATGGAAGTTCGCTTAAAGAAAATGAAACACGGCAATAGATGAAAAGAAAAGAAATCTCTTATGTTTGTTATACTTTCTGGTCCAAAAATTGTTGATAGACTTGAAAGGCGTGTGCTTCATGTAATTAGACATTGTTTATCAATCTTAGGATTGTACCAAGGGGAGTAGGGTGTACCTTCCCCCGACTGAATGCACGCAAGGCGAAAACCCTGCTCTTGAATACATTGTTGGGACAACTAAATGAGCGCCTGACACCTGACAAACCCCCGGTCCTGCAACTAATCAATAAATATATAGTGGATGGGTTAATTGCAATGGATCTAAGAATGAGTTTAATAGCTGAGCAGACAATGCGGTTTAAACTGCACCAACCATCTTATGACAAAACATCTCAAACAAACAAGAAGTTGACACTCCTTGGCTTCTAAACCATCGCAGAACCAAGGTATGTTGGACCTCGAAGCTGTAGACTGACTAAGTAAAACAAATCAGTTAAATTTGAACATAGCACAAATGCAAAATCAGGGAGGGAATTATGTGGGTAGCAAAGCTCTGACCCTGGAAGAAATAGGGTTTCAGTGAATAAGGGATAAAGGATGCAAAGAACAGATAGGTCGAAGAGAGCTGGAAGGCCAACTCAATATTCACAGAGCGTGGGCCCAGGGCACAAAGTCATAGCTATGGTTTTGTGGAATGTGACAGGTCTAAAAATAATTTAAACCCTGTCCCCTTAACATATATGCTTTGGCCCTGAGGATAGGGTTTCTGGGGCCACTATTTGCTTGAGGAGATGAAACATATGCCCCCTGCCCTTTAATTGAGAAAAAGTCCCTGGGATATGTAGTCCTCAGAGCCCGAAATCACTTGTGGAGGGAGGCCACGCGCCTTCCTCCCCTTTAAAAAATTAGCTTACCGCAATGGGATCTCCAATGCCCAAAGTGACTTGTGGAGAGGAACTGCCCTAATGGGTTGGAGACAGGGCTTGACTGCCAACCGCACTTTGGGCACGGACAAAGGCCATGCACGGAACCACTGATATTCACCATTTCTAGTTATCTTAAGTAACTATTTGTAGTGCCCTAAGAAAACAATAACTCTCCCACCACCATGCACTGCTAATTACCCCACATATTACATCACTCATGACGTCTTCTATGACATCATTGATAAGATCACTGCAAAATTTGCAATTAAATTATAGATGACAAAACTGTATATGGTGGGAGTGCACATTATAGTTACCTTAGGGCACAAGTTAGGGTTACTTAAGATAACTATGACTGGTGAATTTCGGTGTTTTTTCTAGTTTAATACATTACATTGTCACAGAAATTCTGGCCTAACTATAACTTTCATTTAACCCTAGATTGTTTCAGTGAATTACCTACTAACAGTCGCCAGTAGACATATACAGTTAGGACCATGTTTTATAGGAAAAGAGTTTTTGACTTATATTTGTGGCGCTCTTTGACGAATCTTCGCGAGATATTCCCAAAAAAGTGCCCTGGTGAATTTCATTGCACATGGAAAGCTAAAGGGTGATCCGTCAAGTGGGGATTGAGAAAAAGGAGAGGTAAAAAAGTATATTTCCCATGTTAATTTCCATAGGAGCTTTGAACACGACTAGAGCACAAACCGCTGAACAGAATTACCCAACATTTGGCAGAAAGGTAGATTCGGTTACACAGATCCCGCTTGTAGTTCTGTGGTGTAAATCCATTCCATGTTAATTGAGAAATTTGAGGGCAACCAAACAAGGATATGTGTGATTATGACGACTTTGCGAATAATAACGAGATTGTGCAGGGAACTGCAGAGCTCTGTTTGGTTGCCAACACTTTGACCAGGAAGTGTTGGCAGCAGAGTCCCCCTCAAGAAAACACACAAAAAAGTAAAGTGGGCATGGTACAAATATCTTAATCCCCTAACCTTGCTCTTGTGGTTCCAGAGGGACCCCAACAGGGCAAAAAAAAAGATATTTTTTTTTATTGAAGTGAATTTTTCAATAAAAAAACAAAACAATTGCGGGTTCCCACGCTTACTTTGAAACAGGCCCCCGGGTGGAACGGGTCCCTGGCGCATGTGGTGATTTTATAAAAAAAGGAAGAGGTGCACAGGGCACCCCTCCTAAGACTCTTTCTTCAAGGCCTGGGGTTCACTGCCTCCCCAAGGCTTAATTTACAATTTGGAGGCCCTGGGTGCCCATCCTGGGACATAGCTGTATGCTTTGCGAGAGCTGTGACAGCTCACGCCAAGCCAAAGCAAATACTCTAGTTCCAACAGGCAGGAACTGTCAAAGTGCGCGCCTGCAGGAAGCAGAGGTTTTATATCTTTCCCTACCAGCAGACATGCGGGCAGGGAAAGAGATGAAACTTTTGTTTTTCCACACAAGGAGCTGTATTTCCAGCAGCTCTCTTTGTGCAATAGCAATACAGGCTCCCGCAGGGGCCTTGAGCCTCCCCCTGCAGTCCTGGGGAAAAGAGAAAAAAGAGCAAAAATGAAGGTCAGAAGTGAGCGAAAAGAGGCAGAAATAAGATCAGAAAGTAGCCGAAAGAGGCAGAATAAAGGTCAGCAACAAGCAGAAAGATGCAAGATAAAGGTGAGATACAAGTGAAAAGAAGTAAAATAAAGGTCAGCAACGAGCAGCAAGAGAAAAATGAAAGTGAGAAATGAGCTGAAAGATGCAGAATAATGGTCAGAAACAAGCAGCAAGAGGCAAAATAAAGGTGAGAAATGAGCAAAAAGAGGCAAAATAAAGGTGAGTAACAAGCAGAAAGTGGCAAAATGAACGTGAACAATGAGCAGAAAGAGGCAAAATAAAGGTTAGCAAATAGAGGCAAAATAAGAGTGAAAAACAAGCAGGAAGAGGCAGAAGAAAGGTCATACGGAAGCAGAAAGAAGCAGAATAAAGGTGAGAAATGACCAGAAAGAGGCGGAATAAAGGTGAGAAACAAGTAGAAAGAGGCAGAATAATGGTCAGAAGGAAGCAAAAAGAGGCAGAATAAAGGTTAGCAACGTGCAGAAAAAGGCAAAATAAAGGTAAGAAATAAGCAAAAAGAGACAATACCAGTCAGGAACCAGCAGCAAGAGGCAAAATAAAGGTGAGAAATGTGAAAGAAAGAGGCAAACTAAAGGTCAGCAACAATCAGAAAGAGGACAAATAAAGGTGAGAAGTGAGCAGAAAGAGGCAGAATGCAGGTCAGAAGCTAGCAGAGAGAGGCAAATAAAGGTCAGAAACGAGCATCAAGAGGCAGAATAAAGATCAGAAGTGAGCAGAAAAAGCAAGATAAATGTGAGAAACAAGTAGAAGGAAGTGAAATAAAGGTCAGCAACGAGTAGCAAGAGGCAAAATGAAAGTGGGAAACGAGAAGAAAGATGCAGAATAACCCTGGGCGAAGGACTTCGCTACGCACACGGAGTGGGCGTAGTGTTGCCTACTTCGCCCTTTGCAAAGTAGGCGTAGCAGGCAACACTACCCCCACCTCGTGGGCGTAGCGAAGTTGCCTGCCACCCGCCTCCCTTCCGCCCTCCCCTCCATACCTAATTTTTGAAAATATTGAAAGAAAAGTAAATAAAAAGGCACTTTCCTTGTGCGCTGCATCCTGGGGCTCCCTCTGCTCGTTCGTGCCGCCGTCGCCGATACAAGTGCGCATGCGCGGCAGCCCGCGCATGCGCATTTCTCGCGAGAAATGCGCATGCGCGGGCGGCTGCGCATGCGCATTGGTATTCAAGATGGCGGCGTCGGAGGCGCGAACGAGCAGAGGGAGCCCCGGGACGCAGCGCACAAGGTAAGTGCCTTTTTATTTACTTTTCTTTCAATATTTTCAAAAATTAGGTATGGAGGGTAGGGGGGCAGGCGGCGCGTAGTGGGGCTACGCACAGTGCGTAGGTGGGCGTAGTTTCTCGCCCACTTTGCGTAGCTTCGCGTAGCCCCACTACGCATACTACGCCCAGGGTTAATGCAGAATAAAGGTCAGAAATGAGCAGCAAGAAGCAAAATTAAGGTCAGCAATGAGCAGAAAGAGACATAATTAAGGTGAAAAACTAGCAGAAAGAGGCAAAATAAAGGTCAGCATTGGGCAAATAGAGGCAAAATAAAGGTGAGAAACAGGCAGAAAGAAGCAGAATAAAGGTCAGACGGGAGCAGAAAGAAGCAAAATAAAGGTGAGAAACAAGCAGAAAGAGGCAGAATAAAGGTGAGAAATGAGCAGAAAGAGGCAGAATAATGGTCAGAAGGGAGCTGAAGGAGGCAGAATAAAGGTCAGCAATGAGCAGAAAGAGGCAA
The DNA here is from genome assembly GCF_964263255.1 of Lissotriton vulgaris. NCBI lineage: Eukaryota > Metazoa > Chordata > Amphibia > Caudata > Salamandridae > Lissotriton > Lissotriton vulgaris. Next base: position 371,689,766 of record NC_141696.1, read on the forward strand.
AATAAAGATGAGAAACGAACAGAAAGAGACACAATAGAGGTCAGAAACCAGCAGCAAGAGGCAAAATAAAGCCGAGAAACGTACAGAAAGAGGCAAACTAAAGGTCAGCAACAAGCAGAAGGATGAAAATAAAGGCGAGAAGCGAGCAGAAAGAGGCAGAGAGAGGCAGAATAAAGGTTAGAAACTAGCAGAAAGAGGCAGAATAAAGGTAAATAAGTTTGTGTGAAAGAGTCTGTTTGGGTGAATAAGTGAGTGTTTGAGTAGCTGTATAGGTGAGTGAATGACTTTGTGAGTAGCCATATTGGTGAGTGAGTGGGTGTGTGAGTGGCTACATGAATGAGTGGATTGTTATGTGAGTAGCTGTAGGGGTGAGTGGCTACTGGAGTGGGTGTTTGGTTAATTAAGTGGGTGTGTGAGTGGCCATATTGGAGACTGCATATCTGTGTGAGTGTTGGACAGGCCACATGAAGGGCTTGCTCCCTCCCCGCATGACAGGGCCCGAGCCCCGGCCCACCAGGTGCTACCCCCAGAAGCAACCCGCACCCCGTCTCATACGGGACTCCTGCCCCCGGACATCTCTGTATCATGGGGCCGAATCACTACCGGCTCCCTCGCCCGGCCCGGCCGCCATCTTGGACACTGCACCACGAGGCCGCGTGGCCTCAGGTCGACCCTAACCCTGGGCCTGGCCAGGCCCCGACATCCCGGCACCACCATCCACCCAGGAGAAGAACGGACCACTTGGCAGGTCAATGGGAGAGAGAAGTGTCGAGAGACACCGCGAAGAACTCATCCTTGACGGACTACTGGCGCTGCCGTAGCCCTGCCTTGCGAACTATCGTCTTGCCTGTTGGCGCTGCCGCAACCTTCTGAATCCTTCATTCTCGTCGGGACCTGCTGGCGCTGCCGCGGACCGTTGTAACTACCACCTTCACCGGGACCTGCTGGCGCCGCCGCGGACCGTCGCTACCTTCGATCCTCTCGGGACCTGCCGGCGCTGCCGCGGCCCGTCCATCTAGAACGCCGAGCTCGAGGATTGTGAGCTATCCATCATATTATCGCATCTACCAGATTGGTAACAAGACTGTCCCGCTACCCCCTTCCCATCCAAGAGATTAGAAACGAGGGGACCCCTGAGTCCAGACCTCCTTGTACCGTCCTATCGTACCTAAAGATTGCTTATAAAGAACGTTAAACCTTATCTTTGTGTGGTGTACCTCTGTGGGGGGGGGAAGTTACTCGTCTGTACGATCGCTGGAGACGGCTCTCCCCGGAGACCTCTCCCCTTGTCCTCGGCCGACCCTCCCGGTCCGTCTAACATTGGTGGCCAGCGGCGCGATCCGAATCAACGCGTAATCGTACAGAGAGTAGCTCACCCCACAACTAAACCACAATGACAACCAAAGAGAGCGGATCCACCGAGAAATTCCAGATGGAGAAATTGGAGGAGTACAACCATCGTGAGTTGAAACAATTCTGCATTGAACTAGGCATTGCTGCCACCGGTCTGAGCACTAAAGACGATTTCAAGCACGCCATTGAGTCTTGGGCGGAAACCAGGGCCGTCAGACCCCCGGACCAAAACGTTGCAGCATCAGAGAGGAACACCACGGCTCCCGAGGAGCGAAGAACGGGTCTCTCACAGGAAGAGATCCAAGAGAGAGAAAAAAGCAGACTACATGAGTTAGAAATGGCCCGGCTCAAAATGGACGGTGAACTCAAATTAGCCGAACAAAAACTGAACCTAGAACATCTGCGGCTCCGAGAAGAACGGGAAGAAAAACAGAGGCAGAGAGAGCTCGAAGAAAAGAGATTAGCGTACGAACACGAACGCAAACTAGCCGAGATAGACCTACGGAAGCAGAGCAAAGAACTGGGGGTGCCCGAGCAACCGCGCACCCCAGGAGCGACAGAAAAGAAAGTACACATCCCCAAAGATGTCGTTCGAGAGTATTTCTGAGATGACGACATACAACAGTGGTTCAAGGCCTACGAGATCGCCATGACCTCCCACCGGATCGATCGAAGTGACTGGGGAGCCGGTCTATGGGGGAGGTTCGTCAATGAAGGCCGCGATGCCCTGCTACAGCTCCCAGACCATCTGATGACCTCCTATGACCACATGAAAGCTGCCCTCCTCACCCGATACGGGCTCACACCCGAAATGTACCGTCAGAGGTTCCGAGACTGCACCCGGATCCCGGGTACAACTTGGGTGGAATATGTAAACTATTTCAGCCGAGCCTTCGAGGGCTGGATCAAGGGAAGCCATGTAACGACCTACGAGCAACTTTTTAATCTCATGGTGTGGGAGCACCTCTCTAACAACTGCTTCGTCGAGCTCAGGCAGCACCTCCTCGACAGTAAATTGACTGACCCACGGCAGCTCGCCGCCGAGGCTGACCGGTGGGAGAGCACTCGAGTAGGCCGGAGTGGGCCGCACGAACAGAACCGGAACAACCAAGGTCAGCACCGTCCCCGAGGAGGAGGAGGAGGCCAGGGACGAGGAAGAGGCACCGTCCCAGCCGCTCCCGCCGCCAGCACCCCGCCCCCGGCCAACCGGGGCAACCCCCCGGTGCGCCCGGGGTACCGAGCCAATGTCACGTGTCACCGATGCCAGCGAGTCGGCCACTACGCCAATGACCCGAACTGTCCACAGAACCAGACTCCGAGACCCCGCCAGGTAGCTGCCGCCGCCCTGGGGGGAGAACAAATCTCCGAAGAACAGGAAGAATGCGAGCAAGAACAACAAGAGTGGGAACCGGCCGCCATGGTTCTAGCGTGCCTAGGAGGAAGAGACGTGGTCCCGCGGGCTCCCCTACCCGCCAACACCAGAAAATATAGTCAGTGGGTGAACATTAATGACGCAGGGCCGAAGCACTACGTGACACAGGGGCCAGTGTGACGGCCGTCCGCTGTCACCTGGTGACCCCAGAACAGATCCTGCCGAACATTCTCTGCCCCGTCCGTTCAGCCGACAATTCGGAGAGTCTATGTCGGATGGCCTGCGTCCCCTTCGAATGGGGAGGAGTCTCCGGCATGTTGAAGGTGACGGTCCGAGATGATGCCCCCGTGGACTGTCTCCTGGGGAATGATCTTGAGAGTTCCCCGTGGGCCGCCGTAGAGAGAAGAGAGCACCTGGGGATGTTGGGCCTCCCGGACTGGGCATGCGTAACCATCCGGTCTATGGCCGCCCGTACCCTTCCCCGACCAGAAGAACCCGAATGGCCAGCACCTCCTCCCCCGATCGCTCCAGTAGAAGACACCGACCATACCGACCCCCCAGAGCAAACTCCCGAAGGGCTCGCTCAGCCCCAGGACCTTCCCGGCCTGGCTCAGTGGCGTCAAGAAGGGGGGCCCACCCAGGAACAGTTCCGTCAAGAGCAGAAGACCTGCCCCTCCCTCGAGGGACTCCGCCAGCAAGCCCTCGCCCAGAGCGCAGGGGACACCTCCGGAGCCCATTGTATCTATTGGGACAACGACCTGTTGTACAGTGAACAGAGAATCGCGGAGTTAGGGGCCAGCCGAGTGCTGGTGGTGCCCCTCCGCTTTAGAGACTTCTTGTTAAATTTGGCCCACGATGTCCCCCTGGCTGGACACCTGGGTCAGGACAAAACCTACAGTCGCCTGGTGACCCACTTTTTCTGGCCCAAGATGAGAAACGACGTCCTCAATCACTGCCGGTCCTGCCCCACGTGCCAGGCCAGCGGGAAGAGCGGCCGCAAACTTAAAGCACCTCTGCAACCCTTCCCAGTTGTCACCACCCCGTTCGAGAGGGTGGGAATAGACATTGTGGGGCCCCTGGACCCCCGTACAGCCCAAGGACATCGGTTCATCCTGGTACTGGTGGACCACGCCACCCGCTATCCCGAGGCTGTTCCCCTGCGAACTGTAACAGCTCCGGTGGTCGGCCGGGCCTTAATGGGGATCTTCTCCCGGGTGGGCTTTCCCCGAGAAGTCGTCAGCGGCAGAGGCACAAACTTTATTTCAAAATATATGAAGTCCCTCTGGCAACAGTGCGGGGTCAGCTACTGATTCACGACCCCCTATCACCCTCAAGGAAACGGACTAGTTGAGCGGTTCAACCGCACGCTCAAAGGGATGATTGGGGGGTTGGAAGAGCCCCTCCGTCGCCAGTGGGATGTGCTACTGCCGTGCCTCCTCTTCGCATATCGAGAAGTCCCCCAGAAGTCCCTCGGCTTCAGCCCGTTCGAACTCTTGTACGGACACCCGGTGCGAGGGCCCCTCAGCCTAGTCAAAGAAGGTTGGGAGATGGCGCCCCTAAAGACCCCTCCAGATGTCTTCAAGTACCTCCTGACCCTACGCAATCAGACCAGGCGATTCAGAGAAATGGCGAAAGCGAACCTTGAGGCCAGTCAGGAGGACATGAAGAAATGGTATGATCAAAATGCCTCCTCCATCGAATTCGAACCTGGCCAACAAGTGTGGGTGATGTCCCCCACCGAACCATGTGCCTTGCAGGACAAGTGGACGGGGCCCTTCAAAGTGTTCGAGCGCAAAAGCCCCGTCACCTATCTCATCGATATGGAATCTTCACGGAACCCCCTCCGGGTCCTCCACGCCAATAGACTCAAACCCCACTTTGTGCGCTCGGAGCTCAGCCTCCTGATGGCTACAGACAGCAGAGCGGAAGAAGACTCCGAGCCTCTCCCTGATCTCCTAAAGACCCGTGAGAAAGATGGTTCCGTGGACGGGGTCCGACTCTCAGATGCCCTCACCCCGGAACAGCGCCAAGGCTGCCGGGACCTCCTGCTGCAGTTTGCGACCCTGTTTTCCCTCACCCCAGGGGTCACCCCCTGGTGCTTGCACGACGTGGACACTGGGGACAGTCCCCCTATCAGACATCGGGCGTACCGCGTACCAGATCGGGTACGGGCCTGCATCCAAGAGGAGGTGTCAAAGATGCTCACGCTCTGGGTCATCGAGCCTTCGGACAGCCCCTGGGCCAGCCCGGTCGTGCTGGTCCCCAAAGCTGCGGCCCCCGGCACCACCCCTGAGCTCCGATTCTGCGTCGACTATCGGGGCTTGAACGCTGTCACCAGAACCGACGCTCATCCCATCCCCCGAGCAGATGAACTGATCGACCGCATGGGGGCTGCCCGCTACCTCAGCATCTTCGACCTGACAGCGGGCTACTGGCAGATCGGTCTCACACCCCGGGCTCAAGAACGACCCGCCTTTTCCACCCCTGATGGCCACTACCATTTCAAGGTCATGCCATTCGGCATGAAGAATGCTCCAGCTACTTTTCAGCGACTGGTGAACCAGGTCTTGGCGGGACTCGAGGAATTCAGCGCCGCCTACCTAGACGACATCGCTGTGTACAGCCGCCACTGGTCCGACCACCTCCACCACCTCCGAGAGGTCCTGCAGGCCCTCCAACGGGCCGGCCTCACAATCAAGGCCAGCAAGTGCCAAATAGGTCAGGGGTCCGTGACCTATCTCGGACACCAGGTGGGAAGCGGTCTGGTGGCCCCTCTTTAACTCAAGATCGCTGCCATCCAGTCCTGGCAGCCTCCCGTCACGCAGACCGAGGTCCGAGCCTTCTTGGGGCTCACAGGCTACTACCGGCGGTTCGTGAGGGACTATGGCAGCATTGTGGGGCCCCTCACGGAACTCACATCCAAAAATCACCCGAAGAAGGTCAACTGGACCCCAGACTGTCAAGCGGCTTTTGAGAAGCTGAAAGCCGCCATGTGCACTGCCCCGGTGCTCCAGGCCCCCGACTACAGTCGGGAATTCATCGTACAAATGGATGCCTCCGACCATGGTGTTGGAGCGGTCCTCTCCCAGTTGAACCCCGAAGGACTTGACCAACCAGTGGCCTTCATCAGCAGACGTCTCCTGGCCCGAGAACAACGCTGGAGCACCATCGAGAGGGAGGCCTTCGCAGTGGTGTGGGCCCTCAAAAAGCTCCGGCCCTATCTCTTCGGTACCCACTTCCGGGTGCAGACAGATCATCGGCCCCTGCAGTGGCTAATGCAGATGCGGGGGGAAAACCCAAAACTATTGCGTTGGTCCATCTCCCTGCAGGGGATGGACTTCACTGTGGAACATCGACCTGGCCAAGACCACGCCAACGCAGATGGCCTGTCACGCTTTTTCCGCCTTGACGAGGAGAGTCCCAAAGAGGATGGATGACTCTCCCCGCCTTCAGCTGGGGGGGACGCATGTTGGACAGGCCACATGAAGGGCTTGCTCCCTCCCCGCATGACAGGGCCCGAGCCCCGGCCCACCAGGTGTTACCCCCAGAAGCAACCCGCACCCCGTCTCACACGGGACTCCTGCCCCCGGACATCTCTGTATCATGGGGCCGAATCACTACCGGCTCCCTCGCCCGGCCCGGCCGCCATCTTGGACACTGCACCACGAGGCCGCGTGGCCTCAGGTCGACCCTAACCCTGGGCCTGGCCAGGCCCCGACATCCCGGCACCACCATCCACCCAGGAGGAGAACGGACCACTTGGCAGGTCAATGGGAGAGAGAAGTGTCGATGGCTCTCCCCCGCCAGGTGCCGATCGCCCCCCAGCTCCCCCGGGCGCTGGCTCCACCCCCTGCTGGGTGTCTGGACTCCCTCATCCCGGACCTCCCGACCTCCAAGTGCGAGGGTCCGGACATCAAAGGGCGCCAGACCTATAACTGGGGCAGCTCCAGAGCAGGAAGGCAGTTGTATCCTGGAGTCGAGAGACACCGCGAAGAACTCATCCTTGACGGACTACTGGCGCTGCCGTAGCCCTGCCTTGCGAACTATCGTCTTGCCTGTTGGCGCTGCCGCAACCTTCTGAATCCTTCATTCTCGTCGGGACCTGCTGGAGCTGCCGCAGACCGTTGTAACTACCACCTTCACCGGGACCTGCTGGCCGCAGCCTCGGACCGTCGCTACCTTCGATCCTCTCGGGACCTGCCGGCGCTGCCACGGCCCGTCCATCTAGAACGCCGAGCTCGAGGATTGTGAGCTATCGATCATATCATCGCATCTACCAGATTGGTAACAAGACTGTCCCGCTACCCCCTTCCCATCCAAGAGATTAGAAACGAGGGGACCCCTGAGTCCAGACCTCCTTGTACCATCCTATCGTACCTAAAGATTGCTTATAAAGAACGTTAAACCTTATCTTTGTGTGGTGTACCTCTGTGGGGGGGGGAGTTACTCGTCTGTACGATCGCTGGAGACGGCTCTCCCCGGAGACCTCTCCCCTTGTCCTCGGCCGACCCTCCCGGTCCGTCTAACAGTGAGTGGCTGTCTGTGTGAGTGAGCAGACTTGTGAATGGCTATATAAGTAGTTGTGTGGGTGTGTGAGTGGCTCTGTTGAGAGGCTGCATGGATGAGTTACTTAGTGTGGGAGTAGGTCTAAGAATGTGTGAATGGTGGTTGTGTGGGTATGTGAGTGGGTGTCTGAGTGGTTGTATGGGTGTCTGAGTAGTTGCATGGGTGTTTGAGTGGTTCTGTGGATGATGTCATCAGGGATGTTATTTGAGATGTCATCAGTGATGTCAGTTGAGATGTCATCAGTGATGCCATTGACTATGTCATGAGTGATAAAATGTAAATGTAAATTGGTACTTGTATAGCGCAATACTCACCCGCAAGGGTCTCAAGGCGCTTGTACGAATACCGCTGTGGAACCCATCCTGGCTTTCCCTGTGAGGCGTCCACTCCTGGGCACCCCCAAGGTGGAGGCCAGGCATCCTTAGCGTTGTGGGGGCCGTTGTGGAGATTAAGCAAGCTATTGCCCAGAGTTGCAGAGTGGGACTCCATGATTGGAATAGGCACCGAGACAAGAAATATCAGTTCCGTGGAATTTTGAGCCCAAGACCCGCCGAGTCGGGGAATTGAACCCTGGTCCAGGCCAACACCTCTGCATCAGGGTCTGCCGCTCTAACCATTGAGCCACACTTCTCCACTAAAGTGATATAATAGGTGAGGTCACAAGTAGGACATTGCTAGAGCACAGGTTATAGTTTGCTCAGGAAACTATAACTATTGAATTTTATTGGTTTTGTACTAGTGAATTCTTAGCCTAACTATAACGTCCCGGTTACCTTTGGTTTCTTCAGTGAATTTCTAAGATTTTTAAAATTTTATTTTCTAACTATAACGTCCCTGTAACCTTTAGGTTTTCAGTGAATTTCTATGATTTTTAATGTTATTTCCTAACTACAACTTCCCTGCAACCTTTGTTTTTTATTGAATTTTGAAGTTTTGTTTAGTTTTATTTCCTAATTGTAACCTTTGAGAGTGAGTGTGTGAGTGAGTACATGAGTGTCTCAGTGGGTGTGTGCATGAGTGTCTCAATGGATGTATGAGTTTGTGTGTGAGTGCCGCCATGAGTGTGTGAATCAGTCTGTGAGTGAGTGCACTCATGTCTGAAGGAGTTTGTGAGTGCATGATTCCCTGAGTAGGTCTGTGTGTTAGTCTCTGAGTGGGTTTGTGAGTCAGAGTGTGAGTCTCTGAGTAAGTCTGTGAGTGGGTGTGAGAGAGTACAAGTGGTTCTATAAATGGGTGCATGAGTATCTGAGTGGGTCTGTGAGTGGGTGCATGAGTGTCTAAATGTGTCTGTAAGTAACTGTGAGTGTATAAATGGTTCTGTGAGCGGGTGCATACGTGCTTGAGTGGGTTTGTGAGTGGGTGCATGAGTGTCTGAATGGATCTATGAGTGCATGTTAGAGTACCTGAAAAGTCTGTTAGTGGGTGTCTGAGTGGGTCTTTGAGTGGGTATATTAGTGTCAGAGTGGATCTGTCTATGTGTGTGTGAGTGCCTGAATGTGTGAGTGAGTGCCTAAGTGTCTGTATGGGTATGCCAGTAGCCATGCTAGTGACTGGGCCACAATGGGAATGCACCTGCCCCTTTATCAAACAAGATTCAGCAGTTTTGCCCAACAGATATACTAAAGTGGAGTACTTTCTTCTGGTTAATGACTAAGTGTTACCTTGTTGGGAAGATATCCTGTACGTTTTCTACACTACAGCTGCGTGATGGACCATGAGGAAATGTCACCAGTGACTTTGTGTGCATTATGACAATGTGATTGTTCCTTGTGTGTCTTTATCCAGAAATCTGTGATAACATTAATCTTCCTACAGAGAAGAAAGAGAGACTACAAAGAGGTAAATCTCCACCTTAAAAGGGTCCTTCTTCTTAACTATCTTAAGTAAGTGTTTCTTTGCTTGGTAGAGATGTCCTCAAATTCCTCAGCATCAAGAGCGCCTCACTAAAATTGGCAGGAAGCTCTCTGGGGTGCCTCTTGTTAAGCTGTCCACCATCCTGGCAAAAGACGGGAAGACTTTTGCATACTACTATGGTGGACAGATCCAAATGGGAGAAGCTCCCAAGTGATTTGCAGATTTTCATTTTTGTAGTAATTTAAAGGGAGAACCACGGACTCTACTCTCACCAGGTAAGGAGAAGACAGAAACCATTTGTCACAGGCACTACAGATTATGCTCCAACAGATCAATGATATATTCACCCAAAACAAGGATTTCAGATCTTTCTTCAATGTGGAATTGCTAAGAAAACACAATTGCTTCACCTTCACCAAGCCCAGGAAGTCAGGATAATTTGTCTTTCATAGAAGGGGAGGGAGATGTGCGGCCCCTCTTTCCAGGCCAATGTTGGCCACAGGGACCCCATCCCCTGGGACCTGGCCAACAATTAATGAGGGAAGGAGGGCCATGCAGCCCTATTCCCCGGGCCTATTTTGGCCCCGGGACCCGATCCCCTTGGGCCTGGCTTATTATTGAAAGGGGATGGAGGTTGTGCAGCCCCCCTCCTAGAGCCAATTTTGGGAGGCTGGGTGCATTGGTGCCCACCCAGGGCACCCAGTGAGCACTTTTGGGGACCGCAGGAGAAGTCCCAATGCCCTCGCAGTCCTTACTAGCTCCCCGGCTCCAGAGTGAGCCGGCATTTCTCCTGCACATAGCGAGTGGAGAAAAATGCTGCTCCCTGCATTCAGGAGCAATTATTTCCTCTGTTATCTTGTCCACTTGACAGAGTGCAGGAAAACTGGTTAAAAGTCCACTCCCAACGGGCGGGAGTAGCTTTCCTGCTCCCGCCCACTGGGAGCCGACTTACTGCTTGCTCTCGAATTGGTGGGAGCGGTCAAAGTTCCTGCCAAATTAGAGCAAAGAACTGTATCCCCAGAGTGGGCACCCCAGGACAACGGGAGCCGGCCCTGAGGAGGAGGGTGGGCCCCAGGGCCATTATTGGCTCCAGGAGAGGATCTGTATGCCCCCCTCCTTGGTTCTTTTAGGGCATGCCCTTGGGAGGTGTTAGTCCCCGGAGCCGAGAACAGCCCGGGAAGGGGCTGTGTGGCACCCCACCTTCTAAACCTTCTAAAATAAATTCAGGAGGTGATGGTCCCCAAGGCTATACATGGCCGGGAGGGGTGGCGCATGGCCCCTTCCCTCTATTATACACGTGGCCCCATGGAAGTAGTGGTCAGTGGAGCCATACATGGCCCAGGAGGTGGTCCACATTGCCCACCTCCCTCTATTATATATGTGACCCTGGGGAGGTGGCGGTCCCCGGGGCAATACTTCACCTGAGAAGGGGTTCCCTCTGTCTGTTTAGCTATATAAAAAGAAGCCCTCTGGACCTGGCACACTCAAGGACTAATCATTAAACATTTGTCAATATTTACAAAGTATTCAAGACCATAGATATATAAGTTTACATTTTCTTTATTATCTCAAAAACTACTGAACTGATTTACACCAAATGACAAAAAGCTCGCTTCCTGGACCAAGACCAAGCTTCCTGCCAAATATGGTGTAATTCAGTTGAGTGGTTCAGGCTGTAGTTCTGTCGAAAATCCCTACGGGAATTAACATGGGGAATATAATTTTTCTACCTATGCTTTTTCTCTGCCCCCACTTGACAGATCACCCTGAAACTTTCTGTACACACCTAGAAAGAGATGAGCACTGTTTTTTTGGGAACATTTCGTGAAGATTTGTCAAACGGCGCCAACGTCATAAGCAAATCAAAAAACGCTATTACTATGGAAAATAGGTCCTAACTATAACTACTACTGGCGACCTGCAATAGGTAATTATATATAAATGCACTTACCTGCAAAATACTTACATTTTCATTGTAAAGGTATGATTGCTAAATGCATATTTGTTGTAAAATCCTGCATGATAAAGGATCGTTACCCATATTTGTTGAAAATGCCATGAGAATAAGATATCTATTTCAAGAGACTATGGGCATTCTTTATGTTTTACACCTTCCATGTCCCTTTACTATTTATTAAAAGAGAGGCCTAATAATCAAACTCTTTCACTGTTTCGACAATGATACCATTTAGCTTTATGGAATTACTCATTTGCATATATTTGGTCCTACATTAAAATTCTTGCACTTTGGTACATTAGATTCTAGGATTTTTAGGTGAATTTTAAACAAAAGGTAGACACAAGACTATGCATAAAATGTTGAGCCCAGCCAGTAGGACGACATTGTCTTCTTAAAGCACACCTGGGACCAAAATGACATTATCAAAAGGCAGCATTAGCAGACATTGTTCATACCTTTAAACGTATAAATTAACTTGCAGCCAAGTCCAAAACATCCATCTGCGGTATTTACATCATAAAGACTGAAAATCACTTTTTAAGCCTTCCACAATTCCCTTCTAACACTGATGCCTCTTTCAAAAGAGAATAATTCAAACTATCAAAATAGTTTTTAAAGTCAAAGAAGGAAAGATACAATTAAAACTCTTTCCTTTCCTTCAAGCTACCTGTTTCATAATTTACATGGTTAGACGTGAGGTTTGCTCATCGAAGTAAGGTACCCGAACTGGATTAGAACACAGCATGACAAGAGCTAAAGCATCTCCTTATATTCAAGTTTATCGTGGACTCACCTGGGTATAATATTTCCTTATAATTTCCCCCTGCCATTGAGTAGTGAAATAAAGTGGTAGCTGGATGTTGACTACTGATCACCATTTTATAGACTGACATAATAGCTTGGCATTCCATTAAGGCAGGATTCTCCAATATCTGTCCAGGAAAGCCGGATCCATTCCAGGTTTTCATGATAACTACATTTATCTAAAGTGTAAAGGACAATGTTAAATAAGTGCTGGTGGAGTGGCCAACTCACGTTGGCATTGAACATACTCTATTAGAGCTGAGAGAGTGGCAGAGAGAGTGGCCAGCTTGCTAGAGGAGCTCAGAAGCTGGGAGCCGAAATACTATCCTGCAGAAGATGCATGCTGAAAATGTCAACCAAAATGTGCTGAATCAGGAGGTGAAGCTGAGAAAGTGAGCACTACACACACAGGGGACATATTTACACCAGAGTGTTACTTTTTAGGATGCTCAGGTGGCGCAGTGCCCTGCTCCATATGTACAAATAATATTTAAGCCACTTTGCGTTGCTGAACGCTGCTTTGTAAATATCGTACCCTTTCACGCAGGCATCTGCATGAAAGGGGTGTGCAATAGGTGTTACTGTGGGCATTCCCAGCAACACCCATTGCTTTTTGACACTGCCACTGATTTATAAGGATCTGAATATCTGAGGCAGTGCCAAAAACTAATGCCACTGAATAGCAGCCGTTAGATTAGGGAAGCGAGGAGAAATACTTTTATTTCTCATCCTTTTTGCTCTTTCTATGTGTGCTGCATTCTTCAGCACATATAGAAGGAGCAAATCACCTTTAAAGATTGTTTCTTTGCTGGAACCTGTCCCTTCCTGCACATAAACAATCATCCCTGCAATGCAGGCACCCTTGCACCATGGCGAAAGGGTGTCTGTGTTGGCGCTAGACTGTTTTTTCAGCACCAGCATAAGGGAAAACACAGGGGTGCGCCGTATCCTTGTAAATATGGCACATCCCTGTGTTTTTGAAATGACACAGCATGGCACACCTTCCAGAACCTGTGAACCTTGTCTGAAGGAGTAGTGTTGCATGATATCCCAACGGCTGCAATAGGAGGATGGGAGTCGGGACACTGTGAGAGGGGGAAGGGCAGATGATCCCCACAGCCACCAGCGTGAACGTACCAATGGAAGATAGGAGAAATCTACATCCTAACTGGTTGAATTTGTGTGTGTACCACCACAAAACAGGAGATAACTCAGGAAAGCGACATGACAGGGCCTGGCTATCCTTCCTGGGAATCTATTAAGTTCAGCAACTTTGGTATACAAATTTACCATGCAGCATCTGATGTGGTCGGAGGTACTATAATCAGGACCATTACAGTGTTAAAAGGATGCATACATTTTTAGAAATCCCTGATGCTCTCACTTCATGGTAGGATTTGCGTCACTGAAATGAAACCTCACCAACATTTCAATATGCATGATTAGTTCCTTCTTCAAGGACCTGAACTTGGTCATAACTGATCTGGTCTGAAATGGGGTAATCATAGAGTAGCATTAGGTAAACTCCAGCTTCTCAGTAAGGAGAACGAACTGGGAATCCCAGTCTTTGAGCTGTAATTTATGGCAGCACAGCTGCAGTTGGTGGTTAGATGGTTGGTGGAGAGTCCTTTAGAGGAAGCCAGTGGTTAATTTGAGCTGGTGGTTTCCAGTGCACCGCAATGGTGCCTAATTTTCAACATAGGGGCTTATGACAGTTTGCCACATGGTGGCGCTGTCTGCCTATTTTAGGTATGAGAATAAGCACAACTGTTTATTAATACAATATAAATTAACATTGACTAATACCTGCCACCCAGGCCATTCTTATTGCTTTGGTGTTTTGGTGTGATGGTTAACTGTTGCGTTAGTACTGTCATGGCAGTGCTGGCGGGGCCAATGGGTGGTGCAATCTGCAGTGGCCTCCTGACGAGGGCCCTGGCACTTATTTTTTCGCAAATTATGCACTGCAGGTAGCCAAATATATTTTGCCACACAGGGAGCCCACAGGGTGGTTGAACTGTTGTTGCAATAGAAGGGATCTTTGAGTAGACTTCTAGGGTTATTATGGGTAGCCAACTTTAATCAGGACAGATTCCGTGGACGGACAGTGTCACTATTTGCTTATGCACCCATGCCACTGTTCAGAGTTGTACCGGGCTTGCAGGACACATAATGGAAGATAATTGTTGAGTTCTGGACTGCAAATGACATGTAGTTCTTGGGTGACATATTCAAGGGATGGATACCCTCAGGAGGGAAACCTTATGTCCTTGCATATATGAAAACTATAACAATGATTAAGAAGACCTCAGGAAAAGGAAATAGAGAACCCCCATGTATCATGTGTTGTTGACATTACTATTCTGGGCACCAGAACAAAATATGACACAGCTGTGTAGGGATTTATTGGAAACCTGACACAGGCCTTGACTGATTTCCCTACTTGTATCCACTATCCATTTATCCCTTATTTAACCCCTTCGATGCTGATGACGAGCTCAGCTCGTCATCAGCCACGGGGGGCGTGTGCGGATGATGAGCTGAGTTCATCATCTAACACGGCTTTTGGAAAAAAACAGCGCAGCGCAAAAATCACCGCCGCAGCGATGCGGTTAAATGGATAGTGTATATGGGATGTGAAATCACGGATGAAGAAGAGTGAGGCCTCATGCTATGACATGTGCTCAAAGTGTCTCGAAACATATGTCTGAAAATAATCCAGTTCAACTTCCTGCACAGAACAAAAATAGCAGAAATATATGCCATCAGGAAGACCTCTTGTCAGAGGTGCTATCTCAAGGAGGCAGGATTTTATTATATGATCCAGGAATGCAAAATAACAGCCTAATACTGGGAAGCAGGAGGTATTGTTACAACTGGGGCTACAGATGGAAGGGGCCTCCTACACCCTGAAGTAGGTTTACTGGGCTAATGCCAAGAGCCTAACAGGAAAAAGTGACCTCATGTAGATACTGGTAAAGAAGAACATTGCCATGAATTGGAAATCTGGTGTGGCATTTAGAATAGCACAATGGAGTCAACGGGTGATTAACTGGGCAGAGAGAGAAAGCTTGGGCTAAGAAATGGAGATGGAAAAGGAGTCTGTGATGGTGTTGGGGGCTTAGATCTGGGATGAACTGATGCAATTGTTTATTAATGTTTATAATAATGGCCGACACCCTAGAATGACCGAGATGGGGTTTGACAGGGCGAAGGACCCTTACTGCAAAACAACTACAAGGAATTTATATAGGAGTTCTCAGATCTGAAAAGTAAACAGCCACACCTAGAGTAATTTCTGAAGCCCATAGCTTAAGGGAGAAGGTGTGGCGTAAAGGCCAGAGCCGCCCTGTTTAGAGCTGGGGAACCAGGTTCGAGTGTAGGCCTCAGCCCATTCTCCTATGATTCTGGGCAAATATTTTAAGGTTCCGTGCCTATGAACAAAGCCTAGAGACCCTCACGGGTGATTAGCATGCTACATAGAGCCGAGTATTATTTAATAATATAGCTTCAGCAGAGGTGCAAAGATGTTTTCCATATTGCTGAATGTGACACCCTAGTGACCTGGTTTCCCACAAGGGTGAGATTAGAACTTGTGAACTGAGTTGTGGAACTAACCAGTGGGGTAAATCAAAGTGTTCGTTCATGTGCCTAATTAATGCCTATGCACAAATTATCATGGGGGATGATAGGCATCAGGTATCTGAAAGAATGTGGAGAGAAGATGTAACAAATTACTTAAGATCAGAAGAGAGATTGCAAACCTTTAGTCATGATTTTTATTGAATTCTGTAGTATTTTGTTTGACTGTTGAGTTCTGAGCTCTTGACCCCCCACAATACCCCCTTTGACAAGTCTTTCCCTGATTCTCCTCTCTACCATGAGGGGTCAAGTGTGTAAAGTGTTGTACTTGGCTCAATCTGCACAACCATAGTAGGGCAGACCCCAGGACATCATGCTCTACAAGAACCCATAACTACTGCATTTCCAAATTATCATGAGTTGCATCCAAATCAGTGGAACGCTTCAGGTTCCTGCGTCTTTCCTTTCCTTCCAATAGTAGTCCAGCATTACAGAACATAACTGCAAGATAGCCAGATACCTAAGACGGGCCACATTTCTACTCATGCAAAGTCATGGCAAGTGCAAGGCCAGTGCAAGGCCTGGTTGGCTCTTTCTCTTCAATCTTCAAGGATGTATGTGAACATATGTAAGGAGGACTTTGGGCATTCATTCTGTTCGGTGAACACATCAGACCAATGGCTGATTCTGTCTGCCTCTTTTTTTGTATGTTCCTCTCTTCCTGCACTTCCCTAAGTCCTTTAATGTGGCAGCAAATAAACCTAGAGTTTGTTATAAAACGTTTTAAGTAAATCATTGTTCAGTTTTTCTATCTTCTAATATTGTAACTATATTGTACAATAAGTGTGCCTTATGATCTGGAAGGAGACCAGGATAGTGCAATCCATCCTTGCCAATACCAGCCCTCAGTATACCATAGGGCAATTTTGGTTTATTTCATTTTTTCTCCTAAAAGTCCCAAAGAAACTTGTTCAGAGGATCAACAATATTTCTTTTAATTCTCAAATTAATTCTGTGTAAATACAAAAATCTTGATGGGATAACTATCATAATATTATTTAGTATGCTTCAAAATTAATAGTTCACCCTCTTTCTTACCTTCCTTCCTTTACCATCTCTAAAATGTCCCTAAAGTTCTATAGAGATATTATCGAAATGTTGTTACTGAGTTTTATCAACAAAGTGTGACCTCTCTGCTTTTTATTGATGCTTTTGAAGATAATATGGCTATTTGGAGGTTTTCTCACAAGGTTTCCTATCACAGGGAAGAGGGAGATATAGAAATTTAGCAACATGTTTACGTTCAGCGCCTTAAGCACATATATGTTGGCCTCGTGCTCCCGCAGACAGATGCAACAACAATAACACTTATGTGTACCCAATGCATATGTAGATATGGAGTCTTTCTAGTACGTTTCTTATCTGTGTTCCGGGAGGACCTGGCCTAGGAGCTCAATCTGGACTGTTCTTATGAGGAGCAGGGTCAGGGCTAATGCTCATAGAGCTGGTTCCAAACTGAGGTGGCATGTTGGGCAAAAGAACAATGGTTAGGAACGCTAACCCGAGCGATCGCCAATGCTTAGACAAATTGTGAGCATTCTTCCCATCGCCTTTTGTGTATTTCATGTACATCCCTAAGTGGCATGGGTATACCCAGACGTTGGCCCCATGCTCACTGTGTTACTGGAGCCAAGCTGTACCTGGCTAAGGAGCCCATTACTAGGGCGAAACCAGTCCTGAGTTGCTTGTGTTCCGGTTCAGGGAGGACCTGGCCTGGCAGTTCAGGCTGGACTGTTCCCATGACAAGCATGGTCAAGGCTGATTTGCATATGGCTGAGTCCAACTGAGCTGGTATGGTGAGCAAAAGGACGGTGGGTTGAGATTGTACCCCGAGCTATCGCCAGTGGTCAGACAAATGGCAAGCATTCCTCCCATCACCTTTTCTGTGTTTCATATCTTTTTAATCAGGCCATTAGTGAAATTGTGACTTTTCTAGGAAGGCAGGTTGGGGCATCCTAGTTGTTGACTTTTATAGACAGATTTACTATTCTCTCTGTTAGAAATCGATAGTTGCAAGCACCCATGTCCATATGCATTTTGGTAACAAGCTCAGGTCTAATGCTCATTTCTTTAATAACTCAAATTGAGCTGATGAGAAGATTGCTTTACTTCATTACTGTCTACGGATGTGTTAATAGGTTATGGTCCTTTGAAACCATGTGAACTCTATGCAGTGGCTAACATTTGGAGAGAGCTATTGTGCATGAAATCTTGTTCTTGAATTTCCTCACCCAGCCAATGTTAATTAGGAGGAAATAAAGGATATTCAATATACGGCACTGTTAGATGTATTATCCTTGGTGTGCTTTTACCCCAAACATTTTGCCTTCAACCCTCATGTTTTGCTGACTTCTTTTTTGCTGGCCTTAGGACTCTGCGCACTATACCTTTAAGAACCAGTGCAAAGTGCCTGTGATCTCTTCTTAAAACCTGGTGGAATTGGGTTACACCCATTTGGAATGTTTAATTAACTTGTAAGTCCATAGTAAAGTGGCACTACTTGTGGCAAGGGCCTGTAAATTAAATGCTACTAGGGGGACTGCATCAGTGATTGGGCCATTCTCTTATGATGCCCTTTGAACATGTCTTAGGTCTGTCATTGCAGGCTTTGTGTACAGTTCTAAACTGACATTTCGACCAGCGCCTTGAGACCCCACGGGTATGTAGCGCGCTTTATAAGTGTCACTGATTGATTGATAAAATATCCCTTTTTCCAGTCCCAAACTTTCCTTTGTATTACATATAAGTCACCCCTAGGATAGTCCCTGGACAGTCCAGAGGGCAGGATACTGTGTAGTTAAAAAAGTTAGGCATGTTCTTTCAAGTTTTAAATGTCCTGGTAGTGAAAAACTCTTATATTAATTTTTCACTACGGCAAGGTCTACCTCTCAAATAGGATAACATTGGAGTTACTTTATTACATTTAATAAGTTGTAACTTCCAAATGGGAACAGGGGACGAGTTCATGTTTGGTGTCTTTGGTATTATAATGAAAAATGCTCTCTTATGGTAAAGTCGGATTTTAAATTACAATTTGGAAATGCCACTTTTAGAAAGTTGCGCTGGTTCAGATGCTCCGTCCATCACCACCCCCTTTTGTACCACTTTTAGAAAGTTGCCATTTTTCTGCCTTTGCCATTTAGTGCCTGCAGCCTGTCTCTGTGTCACATGACTGGGTGTAGCCGACAGTTTGGCTTTGTGCATTCCTCCTGGGCACCCACACACAATATAGAGCTTAGGTGTTCCTGGATGGACCATCACTGGCAGGATGGAAGGGATGAGCTGGGTACAGCACTACTTACACTTGAAAGGCTGGAATAGGCTGTGACCTGCCTCCACACAAAGGGCTGCATAACCCCTGTAGTTAGTCTGGAGCCAGGGCATGGGAGGCAGGAAACCTGTGCACTTCGAAGGGAAAACTCTAGATGATTCTACAACTTCAAAGGAATCCGCTGGTATAAGTATTGGACCTTAGACAACAACTCTTCAGTACACTTCTGGACCTGTAGAGACTCTGCCAGGAGGAATGACTGCTGTGCTGCTGAAAGGATGTTCACTCTGCTGGGCTGTTGCCCTGTTGGACTACTGCCTTGCTAGACTGCTCCCTTTCTGGATTACTGCCCTTCTGCCCTCCAGCTTGAGTCATAGGGATTGTACCTGAACACAGGAGTCCCAAAGTGACACCAAGGGCTACTCTGCCAGCCTCCTGTCAGGGCCACAGGCACATAACAGACTCCCAACCACCTGAACAAGCACCCAGACCGAGCTAAAATAAACCCCTGCCCCTCGGTCTTCAGGTCCTGGCCCATGGTGTGGCCTTAGTGGAGCTGAACAGAGGTTTTTGGGCTCTTCATGACCACGAACAGGCCCATTGGCAGCAAAAACTTGTCTTCCGCATTGCCAGCCAAGGTGAAGTTTCATCAGGCAGTTCCTTGGCACTACTGCATCGAATGCTCGTGGGGAGCGCTACTTCAGACGTATTCAGTGAAATCCTCAGTGATGTCACTGACCATGTCATGAATAATGTAATATGTGAGCTCATAAGAAGTACATTATGGGGGTGCATATTATAGTTAGCTCAGGTAACTATGACTGCTGAATTTCACCTGTTTTGTACGAGGGAAATCTGAACACAACTACTTCCCTGTAACCTTTACTTTTTTCCTGTGAATTTCTAT
Source organism: Lissotriton vulgaris (assembly GCF_964263255.1). NCBI lineage: Eukaryota > Metazoa > Chordata > Amphibia > Caudata > Salamandridae > Lissotriton > Lissotriton vulgaris. The sequence continues at coordinate 371,709,495 of NC_141696.1, forward strand.
GTTCTTTATAAATGTTATTTCCTAAGTGTAACCTGTAACCTTTGAGAGTGGCTGTATAGGTCAGTGACTGGGTGTGTGAGAAGCTGTAGGGGTCTGTGTGTGAGTGTATAAGTGTTTTGGTGGGTGTGTGAGTGGTTGTGTGAGTGGAATTATGGGCCAGTGAGTGGGTGTGTGAGTGGCTGTATGGGTCTGCGATTGGTTGAGTGAGTAGCTATATGGCCCTGTGAGTGAATGTGTGGTTGTGTGTATGGGTCTGTGAGTGGGTGTGTGAGTAGCTGTATGGATCATGACTGGTTCTGTGAGTGGGTGTGTGGGTTTGGATATGCCTTTGTGGGTCTGTGAGTGAGTCTGTGAGTGCCAATGTGGGTCTGTGAGTGTGTGTGAGTGCCTGTGTGGGTCTCTAATGGGGTTTGCAAGTATCTGTGTGGGTCTGTGAGTGGGTTTTTGAGTGCCTGTGTGAGCAGGTATGTGAGTGCCTGTGTGGTACTGGGAGTGGGTCTGCTGGTGCCTCTGTGGGTCTGTGAGTGTCTGTGTAAGTGTCTACGTATGTATGTGATTGGGTGCGTGAGTGGGGCTATGGATTTTGGGTATTTGCATACCGAGAGTGTTAAAAAGGGAAAACCATTGACTCTGCTCTCACCTGGAGATGACAAGAAAGAAGCCACTCATCACAGTCACTGCACATCAGATTATGCTCCAATAGATCAATGATGAATTCACCTCCATTAAGGATTTCATATAATTTTTCAACATAAAATACGAGAAGAATAACACTTGCTTTGCCCTTGCGATGCTCAAGAAGTCAGGATAATTTGTGCTTTACAGAAGTGGAGCTTCAACTGGGGCGCATGCTGTGTTTATAATTGTAAGTGCTTCCCATTGAGGTTTACTTTCTATGAAATGAGCATTAGGGACATTATGGAACCACATTTTTACCAGGAAGAGGTCTCAGTTTTGCCGAAAATGTCTACCCAACTGGAGCACTTTCTACTCTTAATTTGTAAGGGCACCCTCGTAAGGTAAATGTCTAGTGCATATACTACTCTAAATCTGCATAAAAGACCACCAGGTAATATATCCAGTGACATTGTGTTCATGTATTTTTGACAACGTGATTATTCCTGCAACGTCTTCAGCCACGAATCTGTGATAAAAAGGAATCCTCATCAAGAGCATATGATGAGTCTATAAAGAGGAGAATCTCCACCAAACAGATGTACTTCCTCCTAACTATATGAAGTATGTTTAAAGTGCGCATGTCTCTTTGGCCGACGTCTTGCGAAATCCAGCCAGACATGCGCTTTTTAAACCTCTGTAACCCATGCCAGCTGGGTTAGAGAAAGTATAGGTCTCCTGTGTCTTTGGGAGCGTAGAAAGAGGTCGCTTCCTCCAATCCTGGTGCTTCTCTCATTCTGCATGAGAGCAGCGCCAGGATTGGTTAGTGTAGTTACCTGGGTTCTGCATTGTCTTGAGTATATCCAAGCAAGGAGGACTCGCACCAGGAAGGGAAGTGTAACTATTTTAATGCTTGTTTTTTTTCTTCCCACCAGTCTCACCACCCTCCATATAAGCCAGCCGCCACTGGCAGGGACTCTACTCACCTTGCCCTCCATAGGCAGGGGCCTAGCATTTTCAGTAAGATTGGAGGGGGTTGAATTTCAGATTTCCAACAATAACGCTGGCATATGATGTTAAAATAACTTATAAAACTAGCATAGCATGGTGCATTAGAGGGGCTTAAGGGGCAGTGGAAAGGGAGGGGAATGCGGATTGGTAGGGGTACTAAGTGAGGGAAAACACAATATTTTGGAAATTACTATAATTCTTGAGGACTCTCAAAACAGGGAGTGAGTGTATGTGCACGTTTGTGTCTCTTTGTATCTGAAACGTTCTGGGGAAATCCGACAGACACATCGCCATACCCCACCGAAAGCCCATGTAACCAACTATTAACAGAAATTACACTTTTTAGGGGTGTGTAATATCCCAAACACTCCCCCTGAAGCTACACCCATGTCCCGTTGGAGCATAAACCCACACCCACGGATGTGAAACGTGAGGTTCTTAGAGACTACCAACGGTAAACATCATTTATTGAGCAATGAGAAAGGTACTACTACATAGGTTCCATTGATTTGACCGTGCATTTTATCATGATATGCAAAATCCAAAGATTGTACTGTATGCTCTAAGCCACTAGGTGGAGCTGTCGTACTTTGTTATAACGTTCTGGAATCAACTTGTTTTAGGAGGACTGGGAGACCATGAACTGGATTTTTTAAGTGTCATTAAACACATTATCACCGTGTCTCTGTTTTCAAGAATAAAGGATAACGTATAACAGAAGAGAGCAATTATGTATTACCCACGTGCTGCATTTCATAGTCTGATAGGGTTGGTCAGAGAAGTTTGCCAACCAGACTTTGTTGGACACTACACCTGGCAGCTTTCACAGCCATGATCCAAAATAAAGCAATTGTTCTAACCCTAAAATCAAATGCACTCTTATTCAAAAACAGCCCTTTGTACACATATCAGGATCAGACAATATCACAACAGGTCATTCAAATGAAAGCTGTAGTTCTTTTGCAATCATGCTCGCTTTCTTGTGTTAGTCTGGTGGTGTATCAATGTGGCTCAGCCAAGTAAGGGAACTCTGAGAACCCGCTTTTCAGGTCGGGTTGCGAAAAACCTGTTGTGATCTTACAGTGCTTGCCATGAAGTGCTTGCAGCCTGCTCATACCATTTGCTGACTTATTTGTCACTCACATTTGCGTAGTTCTCATTGGTGGCTTGCATTCCTCTTCTTGTGTTTGTCACTCCCCCTCTTTATGGCCCTTTTGATTGGCTCACTAGTATCCCTCCACTGCTCACATTTACAAAGTATTTTTTTTTCTTTTCAATTCAGTTCTCCATGAGAGTGCATTTCTTTTCTAGCTCTCTCCCTTGTGTGCATCTTCTCTCTTGTAAACATCTTCCCCTTGGCATGTCACTCTCTACTCAGGGCCGGATTGAGAATCAAAAGGAGCCCTGGCACGTTTTGTCATACCAACCCCCCTAACTGCATAGAAATACAGAACGAAGTGAAGGGAGAGACAACGGCCACTGCATGGCAGGTTTGAGAGATATGTTATTCACTTTTTTAACTTGGGGAAAACTAATGCATTTAGCAACACGTTATTTAGCATATACTACCATTTTCGCATCTCTTTACTCTCCGAATAATCCTTTCTTCTGACTGCTCATTCTTTCCTTTAATCCCTCACCTCCTATTCTCTAACTACACATCTCAATCATTATTCTTTAGAACCTCCTTTCTTATGCTCCCAGGGCCGGATTGACCATACCGGGTATGGGGCATTTCCCCGGGAGGCTGGAAGGGTGGGGGGCCGGTTTTCAGATTTAGGGGCCGGTTTTGCAGCGGTGCTGCATTATCGCCACTCAGTAACAAAAGCAGCAGCGCTTTACACTGGCAGCACCCCTGGCCTCCGAGAGGCTGGTCTGACAAAATTTGCCAGGGCTACTTAGTGTTCCCAGTCCGGCCCTGTATGCTCCCTCCTAGTTTCTTTTGATGTCTTTCTACCTCCGAAGTTATTACTTTAATCTTCCTCCTCTCCTTTTCTCTCTGACCGTCTCTTTTACATTGCTCGCCTCACTGTCTTTCAAGGTTTCCTAAGTAATCTTGTCTCTGCCTTTTTTTATTTATCTTTGAACCATTTTTCTTGCCCCTTTTTCATGCTACCTTCCCTCTCTACTTTCTCCCTTATGCTCTTCTGTATACCCCTTTCTCACTCTACCTCATTTCTGCCTCCATTCTACTCAGTTCTGTCCTCTCCTCTGTTGTCTCCCTCCTTTACTCAGCACACAGGTGGACAGCAGAGTCCTCATGCACAATGCAGTCAACACAAAACTTCACGTTTATATGGTGCTGTGTTTTAATGAAAAATATGAGGGGCAATATTTACATGCACGTTACAATTGTCAGATTTTTCTCCATTAAGACTGTGAGGCGGTCACAGACTTGCTTCACTAGCACCTAACAGGGGCGGCTCTAGGCTCATGGAGGCCCTGGGCAGGGAGCGTAGGTAGGGGGCCCCGGAAGAGGGGGTCTGGGCGGGGCGGAGCGCGGAGGCCAGTGAAGAGGGGGGGGTCAGGGTGTTTGGAAGTGGAACAGAGCCGGAGGCCGCCAAATACCTGCCAGGGTCCGCCACACAAATATGTATCCATCCTTAAAGGATTATTATATTAAGGATATATATTGGTGTGGTGGCCCCTGGGGTTTGGTGGCCCTGAGCAGGCGCACAGCTTGCACATGCCTAAAGCCGGCCCTGCACCTAAGTATTGAAAGAACGGAAGCTAACCGGCAGCACCATACACCAAGACTCGCCTTCGTAGGTTCTCATTGACTTGGTACAGTGCAGATCGGCTGGCAGTATAGTCAGTCTCGGGTAGCTCCGTTCTGCTGCACCGAGGCTTATATTTATCTTGCACTGGTTGCTGGAATTACGGCCTCCCTTCAAGCTTTGGTGAGAGCGGCTGGGGACCATTGAAAATGGCCCCCCATGGCCCTAGTCCACCAAGGAAATGCCCAGTGCCCAGTCCGGCTAGTCCGGCCCTGTCTCCACCCCTCCCAGCTTGTCCGTAACAGCACAGCAACAGACATTTTTACAAGGGGTTTGAATGAAGAACGGACTTTAAGAGGCATATGTACAAGCTCCTATTGCCACCACATCATCACTTTTTACAACGCTGTGGTGGTGACAGGGGCATTGCCTTATTTATAAGGCAGCATCTATCTATCTATCTGCCTTGTAAATAAGGCCCCCTTTCATGCTATGCTTAGCGTGAAAGGCATGGGCAGTGGGTGTTGTAGTGGGCATTCCACGGCATCACCCATTGATTTTGACGCTGCCCCCTATTTACAAGGGCAGCGTGAATAGGAGGCAGCGCCAAAATTAAGTCAGGGAAAACCTGGTCTTAAGTTGGCAAAACATGGAGAAATGCATTATTTCTCCTCGTTTTTCTTTTTCCATTTGTGCTGCCTTGTGCATATGCACATAGTGCATCAGTTGCCATCATTGAGTCCTGGATTAGGAAAGCTTAAAACAATGAAACTGCAGCTCCACATTAATGAAGACATTAGTCTTGTTGCTTAATAGCACTATTGAATTGCATTTAATCTACAAGAGGCTGTTGAAAAAGAAATTGAGACTTCGCTAAACCATGATATTATTGCACGCTCTACTGGTCCAATGCCATGGGTGTCACTGATAGTTGTGGTACATAAAAAGGACAGTGAAGCATCTGTGTGAATCTGTGTTGCCATGCATCAAACAAACAAAGCCATCGAAAGAGAATGACACCCAGGTCGGCACATTGCTGATATGATTACTCAGTTGAATGATACTAAAGCCTTTCCGCGTCTTGATCTGAGCAAAGTATATCATCAGCTTTAACTGGAAGAAAATTGCAGGTACATTAGTACCTTTTCAACTCATGTTGGTTTATTAAGATACAAAAGATTGAGCTTCGGAGTGTCTTCAGCTGCTTAACATTTTTAAGATGTCTTCCATTGCATTAGACAGCCTTACATGCATTCTTTCAATTACAGTGCTGATAATCTAGTATTTGGGGCCACACAAAAGAAACATCATAGAGACTTTACACAAGTGTGCTGCATACTTTCTAAAGCAGGTCTTACGTTGAATGCGGAAAAGACTGAATTTCAAATAACAAAACTAAAATTCTTTGGGCACATTTTCTCAGCAGGGGAAATGACTCCAGATCTAGCCAAGGTTAAGACTTTGCTTTGTTATCTACCTCCCATCCCCAAGATGTAACCGTGATGTGTTCTTTTCTTGGTTTGGCCAGCTATTATGCCAAGAACTTCTATGACTTTGCCACTGTGAGTGCCCCATTGAGAGAGTTAACAAAATGGAATGTTTCATTTCAGTAGTTACAGGAGTGTGATCAAAGTTTCAAGACGACTAAGCATGCAATTTAAAATGCTACTGAAATGGCTTAGTTGATCCGTAATTGCATCCATAGATTGTTGTGGATGCTAGCCCATTGGATTTGGGTGCAATTGTGCCCAACATAATGGACATGCAAATGCAAGAAGGCTATTGTAGCTTATGCTAGTCAAAGCTTGTCACTGACTGAATAAGCATACTCACAACCTGAGAAAGAAAGACTAGCAGTTGTGTGGGATTACAAACACTTTCAGGTGTTTTTGTATGGGAAACATTTAACACTTGTTACTGATCACAAGGCATAGCTTACAATCTTTGGCAATCCAAAGGCCAAGATTCCCCCTCGCATTAAGACTGCGAGAGTATGACTACACGATTGTGCACGGCCCGTGAAATGATAAAAACCCTGCCGACTACTTTTCTCATATGGCCATGTAGTACCATGGTACCCCTTCAAAAATGGCTGAGTCCTACATTAATTTTATTGTGAGATCTAGCACTTCTGCTGCTGTGTCTGTGGAACAAATAAGTGCTGCTACCAATGCAGACAGGAATATGTTCATCCTCAAAGACATTATTATGCATCAATCCTGGAGAACAAATGCTCGACCTCTTGATAATGACAGTGACTATCAGAAATTCAAGAATGTGTGTGATAAACTGTCCATTACACAAGAAAGTATCATCTTGAAAGGGTTGAGAATTGTCATTCCTGAAAGTCTACAACGGTAAGTCATTGAAGGGACACATGAGGGAAATTGTAGATTTGTCACCACAAAGTGAGCTATCCAAGACTGTGTTTAGTTCCTTCATCTTGATGAGTGAGTTGAGACGGAGCTCCTGGCTTGCCATTTGTGTAACTGTCTTTCTCCTAAACCAATATAGCATCCTTTTAACATGTCGAATCTTTCAAGATATGATTTTGAAAAAATTGCAGTAGAATTCGTTGGACGCCTTAAAAATAGTCTTTACCTCATTATAATTATAGATGAGTACTTTCGGTTCCCTCAGGTGAAAGACCTTTCATCAATCACTCATGTTGAGTATTTGAAAGACTAGAAGGCATATTTGCAACCTGAGGGATTAAAAATTCAGACAATGTCCCACCATTCAATGGTCAGGAATGCAAAGGCTTTCTTACTAATTTGAATATCAAGCATCGAAAAAGCACACCTTTATGGCCACAAGCTAATGAAGCTGTTGAACGTTTTATGAGCATTCAAGAAGGCTGTCTAGCGTGCAATGCTAGAAGTACTTGAGCTCAAGTCCGTTCTTCATTCTACTCTTCGTACCTACAGATTTACCCCTCATTCTACAACCAGTGAAGGTCCAGCCTCGCTGATGTTCGGGACAGCCAGGGTACCAAGCTGCTCCAGTCGACCACCGAAAGAACAATTGATGCTCAGAAAGTCCAACTCACTGATTCATTTTCCAAGTTCAGAATTAAGACTTATGCAGATAAGCGTCAACGCGCTCAGGACATTACATTTCAGAAAGGAGACTGTCCTTGTCAGGCAGGGGAGGAAACACAAATCTGATGCTCCATTCAGTGCCGATCCATTGCACGTTGTGACTAGCAAGGGACACATGGTGACTGCTCACCATCCTGGAAAGTACATTATGAGGGATTCTTCACATTTCAAGAGCTTGCCCCTGAGTTTGTCAGTTCCAGACATCCAGAGTGAGACTCTGTAATCAGAGGGCCAGGAGAGCCCCAGGATTGCCTCACTGGCTAGCTCACCAATGCCTGCGGTGGCAGTTTCTCCTACGTCTCTTCAGCTTCACACCATGAGATCTGGAAGAGTAGTTTGAGCAGGGTGGCACAAGAAAGGAATATTCAGGGAGGCAAAGAAAAGCTTTTGCTAGAAAGAACCAGTGGCATCAACCAGAAGGCATGGGCAAAGAGGCACCGGGTTTGGCAAGGAGACACTGAGAGATCACAGCAGGCATAGGAGGTTGAAGGCACATGTGGCATTGAGTTTGTAAGGGGTACACAAATCCACCAAATTGGGAAATAAAACAAACTGTTCTATGTGACTGCTTTACCACTGCAGCCGTAGCTGGCATGTTCTCTTGATCATGCTAACATTGGTAACTGGAAGTGCTTGCCTCCAAGTCGATCTCACTCAAGCACGTGGCTTTATCTCAGCAAATGTTTGTGGACAGGCGAACAATTCTAGAAGCCTCGATATTAACGTATAAATGTGTTCTGATTCAGCTAGGAGAGCTTGACTCTACCACTGACAGTAGGGGGATCCCTTTGATCGTTTGACGCAGTAATTCACAAACGTTTATTTTAATAAATACACTTTAAACTCAAATGAAACCCAAAGCTGGAGTCTTCTTCCATGTAAAGCAAAGGGTGCACAGCAGGCACTGATGGGACAATTAATGCACATTGAGTCCTTCGAGGCACTGAGGCACACGGGAAGCCCACAGCTCTGCTAAGTATCACGCATTTGGGGTTAGGATAACACAAATTAGTCATTTTCCCGCCTTACCACATTGACAACTGATTGTCAAGGCAATCTCGTGGTACTTGGGCTCCTCGTGCGTTTACTAATGAAGTTAAAAGTGCTGGCGCATGTGAAACCAGCAGAAGCTGACAGTCGCCATTTAGCTGCTGTCAGCATGCTCTGCTCCCAGGGCCGAAGAGAGGTGGTTGTCACGGTAATTGGAGGCCTCAGAACACAGTGTACCATCATGTGGCAGCAAGGCCTCTTAGCCTCTCTTTTGCTGCATGATTGGACTGCTCAACTGCAGTCCAATCTGCGGAAGTGTCGCACTGCCGCGAAATCGCGGCTGCGGCAAAGGGGTTAAAGCATGAAACGAATTATTTTACCAGACTGGTCGTATAATGACCGAGAATATCATCACAGGTGTGTAAGCTAAGGTTTGGGGACATAATATGCCCCTTGACCCTGATTTTGTTCCAGGAAGGCATGTCACATGACCCTAACAACACAACAATTGAAGTGGCTGAAGTTCCAATATAACTGCATAATTAGTATAACAGCATAAGACAGACAAATGTCTAGTTTAGATACAACCTTTATTATGGTGCTGACTTTATCTTTGAAAGTACTGGGAATGGTACTTGCCCGAATTGTATTGAGCCAGCAAAGCAAGTAAGCCACATCTCTTCAAGGGGGTTTCACCCCGATTAATATTTGAAAGGAATGGGGTGAAATAGTGTATTTTAAAATTCAATTTTGATATACATTTGCTAAATGTCATAGCTACTGAAAGGGCACTCATTAAATATTCCTATGTTTTCCTTGTGGGCTAAGTCAATTAAACCAGATGTACTCCAGGAGTTTGCCAAATGTTTTCCAAAATGTGGTATGGGGGCATATGTCAAAAATTACTTCCATTGTGCCAGGGCCAGCATTTTGTCATGGATGCCCCCTTATATAAAAAACGACATAAAATAAACCAGTGTGAGTGTTTTGGTAATTTGTCTATATACCATATGTGACTCTTGTGTCGAAAATTGCCCTAGTATGCTAGGTTCACCATATTGGCATGGTTCTCTTTCTCCAATATACCAGGGTGTGTCCCCATTTATGCAAAGTAATTCCTTCACTGTGCTAGTACCAGCATTTTGTCACTAATGTTCATATGCAAAGAATTTCCTTAAGTATGCCAGTATTTTGCCATGGGTACCCTATAAGCCATTAATTATCTCTAGCATCAAGACCCAGTAGTTTACCATTGGTGCCCTTTATGCCAAGAATTAACCCCAGTGTACTAGTGCCAGTATTTTATAACATGTGTTGGTCATGCTAAGAATTGGCGCAAGTATGTCAGCACCAATATGTGACAGTGGGTGTCCCTATAAGACAATAATTACTTTCAGTATTCCAAGCTCGCAAGCATCACATCATATTCTCACTCACACACATTCACTCACACTCACTCTCTCACTCACACCCACTCTCTTCTACCCCTTTGCACTCATTCTTATTTATTCACACTCACTTGCATTCCCACTTAATATCAGACATTCTCACTCACTCATACTGACTCTCACACCCAGGATCAGTAAGGCTTTGCACCAGGCTTGCATCACTTTATGATGTAAACACAGCGCGAAATGTTAAGGTGGGATTTACTATTCAATACATATCAGAATTTGCATTGGTTAGTATCCTAAAGTAACTCAAAGGTGCACTAGGCAATGCCTTGTGTATATTTTTAATCAAGGGGGCATTCCATAGGTGTTCTCATGCAACCAAACACAACTTTTGACACAATCTATCTACAAAAATTGCTTGACAGTAATTTGTACCAAAATCTTATGCTGCCTCCAGTAAGGTGTAATGAAGATATATTTTAGTTTTTTGGGTTCTTCTAGCTTTTCCAGCTTTGTATGTGCACTGTACACTATAGCATATATGCAAAGTGAAAAGCGCTTAAAGCATTGTTTTTGTACTGATAGGGACAGCCTCCAGTACAGAACCTACACTTCAGAGACCACATTCACCCTTGCACTGTGTTGCAAGTGTGTGTGCATTGGTGCATGGCTGTCATAAGTGTGCCAGCTCGCGGGAAGAGAAAAAATACACCCTATCTTAATAGATATGGTTGAGTTTTCTTATATCCATTTGACGAAAGGCAGTGCAGCAACTTTGGGGCAGATTTGCCTTACAGTGCAAACGGCCTCAATCTCACACAACCTCACTCACTAACTGTCACTTACTGTCACTCACTTTCGCTCAAACATGGTTGCTCCCACAGACACACATGCTCACATATACTCACATTATCACACATAAACACCCTCTCAACCACAAGCATGCACACAACATACATTTAATTACACTAAAAGTGAATCATATAATATTATTTACTATTAGTGTAATGCAAAACAGGCAGACACGTGAGGATTGTGAAACCTCTCCTGTGTTCTTGAAACTGATTTTACCATCCAAAAGGCCAGGGGTAACAAAGGCAGTGCCAGGGGTCGCCAGGGGCATGCCAGTGGTCGCAGGTGTGACCCCTTTCAACCACTAAATGACGTCCATCAATGCAAAATATATTGCAAAAATGTCTTTGATTCTGTGATCTGACATTGTTCTTCCAGTGGAATCACACACTTTTTCTTATTTTTTTATTTAGAAGGCTTGGTTTCATTTCGTAGTCCACCTGTGAAGTGGAACTACAGAGTGTATGCCTTTTTTCTAGACTGTGCTGGTCAGTATGGAAGAAACATAGGAGTGTTACAATCCCAGACTATCCTTGCTTCGGCCCCTGACACCTATTCCCAGCCAAGAAACAAGTCTGACAAAAGGCATTACTCATTGGCGTTCAAGTGCAGCCATTACTGAGGTTTCTGTGGCACCCTTACTTTGCTTTCACTAGTCTCAGTCTTTTATATTAGTGTCATCACAATCAAATCATTGTCTACAGTACTTTGTGGATTCTCAGGTTAGCTTCTTTTGATTATTTGCATAGTGAATGATGGCACGAGTAGTGGGGCGGGGGGGGGGGGGTGGGGGGTGGGGTTAAAAAATTCACTTACCTCCTGATTGGTCACCTGTTCAGCCGCCGCCTCCCCTCTGTCCTCTCTGTCCTCTTCTTTCTGTGTGAACAGGAAGCCCGCTGGCTACCCTAGCCAATCATAATGGGAAGAGGAGAGAAAGAAAAACACGCCCCCGAATCCGAAACTGACGGTGCATTTCCCAGAGGCATTTCTGCATGACCTCGGAGAAACATGGTGGTGCCGAGCGCTCCTCTCTTGCCTTCCAGAGATGGCGAGCGCTTATTTAGCTTTGAAATTCAGCATTGCAGCGCTTTTCATGAGCACCAGTTATATTACACAAGAACACATTCATTTTGGTAAGCACGTGTAGATTGGTTCTGTCTGGTGTGGCGATGTGCATGGATAAGGGCGTGAAATACGCACCTGTCTTGTTGATAGAGATTAACTGCTGTGTTTGACAGTTTGAGTTGTACCTCCAAGTTGATGTGTGTGTGGCGTTAGTAGAACGACCTCCATGTGACAATTTTTAAACTGGATGTGTGTGTGTGTGAGGTACACAGCGGCGTGCTGCGGCCCCTGAGCCAGCGCCGGAGCCTCCGCTGGGGACACTGCAGCAGCAGCCACCGCCGCGCTGCCTCGGAAGCCTCCCTCCTCCCCCCTGGTTGTGCGAGCCTGCTCCTCACCACTCCTCCTCCTCCCTCCAGATGGCAGCTGCTCAAAGCTCGTATCCCTCCTGTTTTTAATGCAAATTGACTAAGAGCGGGAAAAAAAACACCCGGAAAGATGGCGCCTGCGGGACACCTGGAATCGGTGCTGTGCCCGAGCTGAGGGACCCCGTGTGCCCGAATCTGCGGCCCAAGGCAGGAGAGGCTCCCTCTGTGCAGTGCGGCTGTGAGGCTCGGCCGCTCCCGGGCTCTCCCTGCACCGGGCGTGGGGGCGCAGGCTCAGCGCTGCCGCCTTTGCCTGGGACATCCGCAGGGGTGAGGATGGAACCGAGTGCTCGGAGGTGGCCGTGCCCACGCAGGGGCAGGGGAGAGGCTCCTGCAGGATGGGGTTGGCTGCTGGAGCCCGAGCTGTGCTGGCCACGGGCTCCGGGGTGCTGTCCCTGGGCCTGGTGCTGCCCCTCCTGTCCAGCGGGGTCTCTGCTGGGGCCTGGGGAAGCGCTTAGCACTGCTCCCCGGGAGGATGCCCACTGCCCTCCCCTGGAGGCGGCAGGTTGATGCCCCCATCCCTGGACTGAGGTTGCCCCAGGTTGTGGCACAAGTTTGCCTCCCCCTCCTGCCAGGGCCTGCTGCCCACACCCCCGGTTGTTTGGGAAAGCTTTTTTTTATGGTTCTGTTCCCCAGCGGCTCACCCGTGTTCATGCGACAATGACAAAGTCTTTGAGGGAGGAGGTCGGGAGCCCACCCCGCCTCCTAGAGTGCCGCTAGTAAAAGTCTCGGGTCCCAGGAGGGGGCCCGGGTGAAGGCAGGGAAGCAGCGTGATTGTTCTGGGGGCTCCCATGCGCTGGAGGGATCCCCGGAAGAATAGAGAGCCCCGCCGCCTATTTGCTGCAGATGGGGCGCTGGGCACACTGCCGGTGCCTGCCCCCGCCGCTTCTGAAGAGGGAGCCTTCCAGCGAGGAAGGGAGACTGGCCGCATAACAGAGAGTCACTCCCCCCCTGAGCCGGTAAGTTTTCTTTTTTTTTTTTTTCTTTTTTTTTTTTTTTCAATGGCAGAGGCATACAAAATACAAGGATGAAAAAAGCATTTAGTCAATGACAATCATTCACATAGTTGCTGACACATTAATAACAAAACTAAGTAAGAAATAAAAGAAGGGAAGAGAAGATAAACCGATAAGACATGTAAAACATAAGATATCTCTTTTTACAGATGTGGTCATTATTGAATTAGATCCAATTGTCAATAGGAGACCATAATTTCCTAGCAAATATCTTCTTTCTCTGTCCTTTCAATTTGTACACTGCTTTATCCATTCTATAAACATTTAACAGCTTTCCCAACCATTGCTCGAATGATGGTGGATCAACGTCTAGCCATCTTAAGGTAATACAGAAACGGTAAATGGACATTCCAATGAAAAGAAAATGTTCTTGATCAGCAGATAAACTCTCGGATGGAAAATATATGCCAAAAATAATCACAGATGGACATAATTTGATATTAATATTAAGCAAATTAGTCAAAAACTTTTCTATCCTATTTATATATACAATTAGTTTAGAACAGCTAAAAAACATATGACATGAGTCTGCTGCTAAAGTTCCACAACGACTACAATTGATGCCTTTCGTAGCTTTCCATTTAACCAGTTTAGCAGGTGTATAGTAAAGATCTAAAGACGCCATGTAATGTTGACTTTTGAGAGAGCTGTTGATTAATGTTTTGTTGCTAATCTCGAACGCCCTTGCCAAATCTATCCCTTCTATACACAGTTTTCTTTCCCATTTCTGGGCTTGTTGATCGAGATCATCATGCAACCTGTTAACCATTAGTTGATAGATTGTACCGATACGACTATCCCTCCTTCCACTCTCCAAGACATCATTAGTCTCCATTGCGTCACTGTATAAGAGATTTTTTTTTCCAGAAAACTACGAATTTGTAAGTATTTAAAAAATTCGTTTCTGGAGAGGCCAAATATATCTTGAAGTTCGAAGAAGGACATTAGAACCCCATTTTGGTACAGTTGCCCAATTGAATGAATCTGTCCCAGACGGAATCGATGCATGGGGATATCTTGAGAAATACCAAATAATGAAATATTGCAACAGATAGGTGTATAAAAATTATATTTTGAGGTTATCCGTAAAGCTTTATTAATTTGTCTCCAAACCAAAAAAGCAGAGAGAAGAACCTTAAATTTTTTTTTTTTGTAATAACTCGGCTCCATAAATATCAATGAGCATTGGCGCACATGAGCACCCATAAGCATTTCGAAAATGGATGGTGCCATAAAGGTTTCATTAACATGATCATGAAATAATAAAACCTTAATTGTTTTAAGAGTAATAGCCCAATAATACATTCTGAAGTTCGGAAATCCCAACCCAGCACGCCCTTGCGGTAGGGTACACCACTTTAAAGATCTTCTTGAGCGGCGATACCCCCATAAAAATCTGGACAGCATCCTATCTATTTTATTAAAAAGGGACATAGAGAAAAATAGGGGAATGGTGCGGAAAAAATAAAGAAATTTTGGAAAAATCAACATCTTAATGACATTGGTCCGTCCAAATAAAGATAAATGTAGATTATTTATCCTCTCTAGAGTTCTGTTAGTGGATATGAGTAAAGGATCCAGATTTAGTCCAACAATGTCATCTATTTTAGATGATATAGTTACACCAAGGTATGTAGCAGTAGCATTTAATGGAATATCAGTGGGTGTACCAGTTTTAGAATGTACAATTTGGGTTTTTTGAGATATTTAATTTGTATCCAGAGAATTTACCAAATTCACTAGCAACTTCTATTATTTTAGGTAAGGCGGAAGAAGAATCAGAGGTTACAATGGCCACATCGTCTGCGTATGCTAAGACTTTGTGGTCTACCTCATGAAGTCGGACAGGTGAGATGCCAGGTTCTGTGATTAATCTATTCAGATAGGGTTCTAGATAAAGTGCAAATAAAAGTGGAGAGCAGGGGCACCCTTGTCTGGTCCCCCTAGTGATTGAAAATGGTCTGGAGATATCCGTGCCTAGTCTTATTACACCCTTTGCATTAGAATAAAGTGACTGTACAGCTTTAATAAATTGTGATGGAAAACCCTTCCATTTTAGTACAGACCAAAGGAACCCCCAGTCTACTCTGTCAAACGCTTTTTCAGCATCGAGTAGGATCACTCCGACTGGGGATTCCTTTGCCTGAGCCCAATCCAACAGTGCAATAACGCGTTTAACGTGATCTGTAGTGTCCCTGTGTTTAATAAACCCATGTTGAGTGTGAGAAACCAAACCTGCCATTACACCATTTAGTCTATTTGCAAGGATTTTAGAATAAATCTTACTATCTGCCGTAATAAGGGAGATGGGACGATACGAGCCTAATTCCTTTGGATCCTTGTTCTTTTTGACAAAAACAACTATAGTAGCTGTGGACCAAGAATCAGGGGATTTGTCTTGGAATGCTACATTAAAGATTTTAAGCAGCTCTGGTTTCAGCAAATGTCTAAATGTCCGATAAAATTCAAGGGGAATCTGATCGGGCCCCATGGCTTTACCAGCTGCAAGACTCGTAATAGCCTTTTCGATCTCTTCCCAGCTTATTGGCCTAGCAAATAAATCTATATCATCTGTACACAAAGAAAGTTGGTTAGTGTTTTGTAGATAATCTGTGGGATTAAGAGTCTTGTCAACTTCATTGTTATGATCGTTATACAGCATCTTGTAGAAACCATGAAATGCCTCTAATATTCCTTCCCTACTTTCGTGAGGGGCCCCATTTGTATCTTTAACACATTGTATTTCGTTAAAAGAAGATTTTTGTCGTAAACGCTGTGCTAAAATTTTTCCCGTACGTTCACTAAATTCGTAACGTTCCGTTTTGTATTGTTTAAATTTTGCAGCTACTTCATCAGCAATATGTGTACGAAGACCTGAACGTTCAATGGTTAATCGTGTTTGTGCATCCTCTATATTAACATTGTTTTTACATGCGGTAGATAATTCCAGCTCGACCTCCCTTATCTTGTTTAGCCTGTCCCTAAAATCTGTTTGGTTTTTTTTCCTCTTATAATTTGCAAAGCTGATTGTCTCGCCCCGTACAATAGATTTGAAAGAATCCCAAACTACTTGTGGGGAGGCAGTATCGTTATTTATTAGAAAGTAATCTTTAATAATGTTAACCATAAATTGAAGGTAATCTTCATCTAGTAATAAATTTCTCTGAAATGACCAGAATTTATTGGAGTTTTGACAATCAGTAGAAAATTGCATCTCAGCAATTATAGGATTATGATCTGAGATGACTTGTGGTAATATCTCAATACGAATTTTCTCCAAAAAAACTGAGGATACAAAAAAATTATCTAAACGGACAAATTTTTGATGAGGAATAGAAAAAAAAGTATATCCGGGGTCATTATAGTGAAATTTATTCCAGACATCAGTTAACCCATTACTTAGTACCAGGTCTCTAAGTGCTTTATAAGTTTTTATCTTACGACCCGTATATCTCTTCCCTGATTTGATGTTCCAGTCGGCTGACATATGTATGTTTAGGTCTCCACAAACTATTATCGGTTGTGTCCAGATGGATAACTCTGTATTCATGGTATTAAACAATTCGGCATCGTCCAGATTGGGACCATAAATACAACATAAGGTAAATTTGCAGCTTCCAATTTTTAACTCAGCAAGCCCCCATCTGCCCCATTTATCAGATAGTGTTTTTAAGCATTTCCCTACTCCCTTTCGCATACAGATTGCAACGCCTCTTTTAATACCCATTTGTTTAGATGTAGTCAGAACTTCTAATCCCAAATTATTCAAAAGAAAACGTTTATCCCATGAAATGTGAGTTTCCTGAATACATAGCAGATCGATATTCATTGTTTGGAGCATTGTTCGGAACATAGCGATCTTCTTTAAGTCATTAAGACCATTAATATTAATAGTACATATTTTCACCTTTTTATACATATCAAAAATAATAGAAGAAAAAAATTATCGACCATCATCACAAGCATTTGCTCTTCAGTATTATCATTTGAATGCCTTATATTCATCCCTGTGTTGAACACCTCTGCCTTACACCCCCACCACCGACCCCTGCCCTTGCCCACCCCCACCCTTATTCCCGGAACCCCTCCCCCCACCCTCCCCACTATAGGAGGCACAGGAACTTTCAGTTCCTGAAGCGTATGGATGCCGTGTCCCTAACCCATGGCGTCCTTACTAAGAGAAAAAAAAAAAGAAAAAAAGAGAGAGAAGGAGAAAATTCAGAAGAGGAAAAAAGGAAAGTATAGAATAGAGAAGCATAATGGTCCTGCATTTAAATAATTATTAAACAGTATAATTACTACACTCAAGTTCTAAATTTATCATACTGTACATCGAAGTTCTTCTTGTTTATTCAAAGAGACTCCAAATACTCCTTAGCTTTAATTGTAGAGATAAAGTATTTTGTTTGGCCCTTGAATATAGTCTTTAGTTTTGCAGGACCTTGAAGAAATACTGCTACTTCTTCCTTCTGAAAATCAGGAATTAATTGCTTCAATTGCCATCGTTGAGCCACAGTAGCTTGGCAATAGTCTGGTCGCACAAAGAACTGACAGCCTAGACCATCCGCTTTCTTATCTGGTCTTGCGTTTACAAAAATCACTTCGCGGGCAAGGAAATTATTAAATGACACCAAAATGGCCCTAGGATAATTTTCTTGACCTTGTCGTGGTTTCCTTGCTGTGAAAGGGAATCTATGTGCTCGTTGTATTTCCCGAGCCCAGTCCCAATCAGTAATTTCGGGAAAAGCATTGTTTAATAAATTGATGATGAACTTCCTCGGGTCGCCTCCTTCTTTATTTTCAGGGATCCCCAAAAAACGCAAGTTGCTTCTACGGGCCTGATTTTCCAAACTAGCTAGTTTGTCAGATAAATCCTCCTTTTGTACTTTGAAATCTCCCACTTCTTGTCTTTGGGCCATACATTCTTCTTCTAGCACAGATATCCTGGCCTCTGCTTCAGTGACCCTATCAGCAGTCTCTGAGCATAGTTTAATTGCACGTCGTACTGCGTTTTTAACTTTGGCACATGTCATTTGCGTGCGTTGATTCTCGGCCTTGCTCTCTGCCCTATGATTCATCATGGTGTCAAATATTGTTTTCAATGTGATCTCTTCATTGTTATCTTGTGGCAGAGTCGGATCAGGTATAGAGTTATGGCTAGACCCCGGAGTATCATTGGCAACAGAAGCGGTAGATATTAGATTAGAAGATAGGAGATTCGTGTTGTTTGGTGAATTAGAAGCAGTCTCTTGACTCACTGCGCGAAGAGATCTCTTCTTCCTCAGCTTCTTTTTTATGATGGTGGCCGCATTGGTATTATCAGGGCTCATACTAATCTCACCCTCAGAAGATAGGCTCTCACCACTAAAATCTGCCCAGTCTTTATTTAGACCCGTCGCTTCATCGGATGAAAGTTCTGATAGTGAGTAAAAATTTTCGTGGAGCTCCTGATTATGTTGCTGCACAGTAGTTTCTTTTACATTTCGTGAGTCGCTTAACACATCATTTGATAGTAATGATAGCGATGGAAGAGAGCATGCTCTGTTGGTGATAGCTCCACCTGGAGCTGGAACTGCAATTCCCATAATACCCTTCCTCAGAGAGTCAATCGGTATCAGAGTAGGTATCAGAGTAGAGGGATTATTAGAGTTATTCTGATTATCACCGCTTGTAGATGGTTGATTAGAGGATTGTGTTGCAGTCATATCAGTACTTTGATTATCATTATCAGTTATTTTCTTTTTCGCAGCATGCTTTTCAAACAAATCTGGTAATGTTTGTAGCGCAGAGCTTTTTATGCCAGGTATTTCATTAGATTTAATAGCAGCCCCCTTGTTGGGATTCTTACCCTGTTTGGTGATGGTTTTGCCAGGGATCAGTGGTGTTGCCTCTGCCATCTCGATCTCCTCGTTCTCTTGCTCCACGTTTTTCAGATCAAGCCCAGGGCCGGTTTTCTTGTTGCTGCGTGTGGCAATAGAAAGTGGAAGTGGCGTCCTCTTTTTCTTCCGTGAGCCACCTCTGCCGGGAAAAACGCTGCTCTGTGCCCAACACAAACAAAGTGTAGCACGCCACAGCGGAGACCGCCGATTGAACTCAAAAAAGTTTAGCAACATTCGTAAGCTCTGCCTGTCGCAGGGATAGTTTGTAGCAATTTGTTATTGCTAAATGCTGGTATAACGCGGTGTAATTATCTCTTCTCTGGTTTTAATACGTTTTATCTCCGTGACTTTGTCTGACCTGCACGAGCCAAACTCCGGTAAAGTCAGTATCAGTTATTGGACGCTTTCACCAATGCTAGAATCTACTCGGAATCTACTCGGAAATGGTCGACGCCTCTCTGCCGCCGCGGAGCTTTGCATCCGACCCTCCGATCAGAAAATGGTAAACGCCTTTCAGGTTCCGCGCAGCTCCGTCTCCGTCTCTCCGAGCAGCCCAGCCCGGGGCAGCTTCCACAGCAGCGATAGTAGCAGTAGCTGGCCGGAACTGACCAGCGTGTTCCACGGTCACCGTCGCCAGGTGAGATGAGCCCGTTAGTTGAAATTATCCACAGAATCGGCAAAAGAACCCCATAGCCGGCTCTCGCACAATTAATCGCGTAAAAATGGCTAGATTTCTCCTTCTCTTCACGATAGAACGCCAGGAGCGAGGGAGCTAGCTGCCTACACAGCCTTCCCCACGGCAGCCATCTTGCCTCTCAAGCCGAGCCGGTAAGTTTTCTTGCCTCTGTTTCCTGGTTGTGCTCGTGTTTTCTTCATTTTCCTGCCCCCTGTTCCCTCGTTGTGCTTGCTTTTATGCCCCCTGTTCCCTCGTTGTGCTTGCTTTCCTGCCCCCTGTTCCCTCGTTGTGCTTGCTTTCCTGCCCCCTGTTCCCTCATTGTGCTTGCTTTTCTGCCCCCTGTTCCCTCGCTGAGCTTACTTTTCTGCCCCCTGTTCCCTCGTTGTGCTTGCTTTTCTGCCCTTTGTTCCCTCGTTGTGATCGTTTTTTCTGGTCTCTGTTCCATCGTTGTGATCGTGTTTTCTGGCCTATGTTCCCTGTGTCTCTGTGTGTGTGTGTGTGGCTCTGTGTGTGTGTGTATGTGTGTGTGAGGCGCTGTGTGTGTGTGGGTTGCTCTGTGTGTGTGGGGCTCTGTGTCTGCTAATACTCTCTACTACTCTCTAATGCTCACCTATTGCCAATGTAAATAACAATACCATTTATTTAGGTTTAAAAAAAATGAAAAAAATGCCATTTGCAATGCCAATAGCTCTAACTTTAACAAAGACGAGACCATTGCATTGTAAATGCTTGTTTAAACTTTTTCTCAACATATTGTGATTTCAGATCATACAGCAACGAAGACAGTAAAGAAATTAGGGCGTAAGGGGCAAAATCATAAAAGTATACCAACACATCTCATTGCGGTTCTCTGGATATGGCTTTAGTTTTGATTTCAAGTAAGAATGCTTTTACATAAGGTTAGGTGAGGCAGAAAATGTTTTTTAATCAATTTTAGATGGTCGCTACAACAGGCTGCAAAATGCTATACAGATGGTATTTTTGCCTGGAGCTCTGTCAAACCTTGCATTGTTCCTGGATTCAGTTTCACTCTCATTTGTCTAGTTATTTGGCATTACTTACTTGCAATTGTTAGAAATACAAATCAATACACACGCAATTGCAGCAAGCATAATTTATTTTAAAACAGTATTGGAATGCAAATTTCAAGGTTTACTTTATAATTAAATTAAACCCTGATTCAAACTGAGGCCGGTCAATGTAATTATACTAGTACAAATACTTTATATTTCACGAGTCCCAATCTTGAAGTTACAATAAAACTTCTTTTTTTAAAACTTCGGTAAGCATTTGTAAGCACAATTCGCACTATCAGAGCAGAGGCAGCCTCTAGCCACAACATGCTGATTCCTTTCAAATTCTTACCATGATTTCATGACACAGTTTTAAATCTTAATGATATGTAAGTTTATTCATAGTTTTGTTTTCACAAGCATCTAAGTATGGCTGCAATTATATTAATGGAATGAAAAATTCATATCTTCTGTACTACCAGACATAAGTAGCAAACCTTACTTTTGTAGTGCATATGAACATATACTATAATCATGCATTTCTTCACACATGTAAACAGATCTGAATCTGTTGTGCACCAGAAGGTGTAGGGCTTGATTTACACATTATTTTGTGACTGTGAAAAGGGAAATGTATGGTCATAAATGCCAAATTCTGATTCACAAAATCAGAATTTGCAGATATTTCCTGCTGCTAATGCCACCTACTACTGCACAAGTCTGCCAAAATGGAGGAATTATCCTCAGCAGAAATTCTAACAAAGGAGAGGGGAAACTGTGTGGTCTCTCGGGAGCGGCATGAGATTGGTCAGTTAGAGTATTGGGAAACCGTAACAGTGATAACTTTGTGGGTATTAATAAATATTTTGGTCCTGTTAATGGAACTATCTTTCGGCCTGTAAATGGTTGGCATAAGTGCGTTAGAATGTTGGGAAAACAAACTGAACAAACCAAATGTTCAAAGAAGTGTATAGGGAAATTGTTTTCTCAACATGGAAGCGTTTTCCAGTAAAAGGGAACAACAGTTAAGTGCTCAAATATACATTGCACCATCAGGATTCAAGCAAGCCGGGCCGAAGAGGCTGAAATGCCAGAAACCGGTCCCCGGTAGCTTGTTTCCTTCCCAGTGTAAGAATTGGCTTTTGTAGTTTGGTTTGCCCTGTTCCCATCATGCACTGGGACAGGAACAGACTAATTTGCATACAGCCAGGTTCTGAAACTGGGATGGTGCAGTGAGCTAAAAAACGGTGTTGGATCTAGCCCTGATCTCTTGACTGGGTGAGAGTATTCTGTTTAATTCAGAGACTCTGTCCCTCACCACCCCTTGTTGTAAATATTTTTGTCCACCCTAAGCGTGGAAGGGTATGCTCAGATGTGAGTTCCTTGCTCATTGCACCATCAGGATTCAAGCAAGCCGGGCCGAAGAGGCTGAAATGCCAGAAACCGGTCCCCGGTAGCTTGTTTCCTTCCCAGTGTAAGAATTGGCTTTTGTAGTTTGGTTTGCCCTGTTCCCATCATGCACTGGGACAGGAACAGACTAATTTGCATACAGCCAGGTTCTGAAACTGGGATGGTGCAGTGAGCTAAAAAACGGTGTTGGATCTAGCCCTGATCTCTTGACTGGGTGAGAGTATTCTGTTTAATTCAGAGACTCTGTCCCTCACCACCCCTTGTTGTAAATATACAAATATACTCTTCTGGCATACTGATTTCTGAAGATTTATCGCATTCAAATACTAAACCATTATTACACTTTTCATTTAAAATGTTAGGGCATTAGACATATATTTTAAATATTGTCACACTTATATGTGATTAGATATCACAACCTTAAATCCAATTGACCACTTGAAATAATTGTGACACTTTGAGACATATTGCCCATCTGAATTAAAATTTACATTGATAATTAAAGAAAGAGGCTATCAGATACTGATAAGTACATTCAAGTAAATACAAGTAGGTAAAATATAGCTTAGAAAAAAAATGTTCTCTGGTTGCTTACAACAGTTGTTCATATTGCACATTGCAATATGCACTGTTAGCGACCATCATTAGAATTTTTCTTAAGGAATGAGTGAGTATGTGAAGAACAATATTTTTAAAGAACTATGTGTGATAACATGTTCTAGAGCAGTTGCTAAACATTGGCAGTTTTTTAGTAAACATGAAAATTCTAAACCTAGCATTCTATTTAAGAAAGTCATCCATTTCAACAGTGTCACTTGTGCATCCTGATGAAGGCTAGATTTTCTTGATGATGCACCATAAGTTAAAATGTAGGCTTTGGTGTCTGTGGAGAGTACTCTGTGAGCAGGGAGACCATGACAGCCTGTGGACAGAAACAGAAAAGAACAATAGATCAGAAATTCAGAGGCTTGCATTTGAAGGGAATGAGTTCCGTGACCAAAACTTTACTTTTTTGTAAGCACTTCTAAATATAAAGGTGATTCCCAAAATATTTAGAGCCTCATTCTGAGGAGCCCAATAAATATGAAACTGCTGATTTAAGATGATAAATGGATTTATATGAGAAGCCCGTTTATATATAAAAGAAAAATGAAATATTGTTATTCTGCAAATAATTGAAATGTCAGTGGAAGAGATTGTAATCATTTTCATTGATGTTACACTCCAATTATAAAATGATCGACATAAAAGTAAAAATGGTGGGGCAAATGCTGTAATAGAAATTTTTAAGAGATTTAACAAAAGTGCAACATTAAAACCATTGAATAAACTTCTGAAGAATATGGAATAGGCAACAGAATTCCAGGTATGCCTGCTGTGCAGCATTTCACCAAGTGTGTGTAAACGATGCCAGTATTCTCAACACAATCATTGTCAGTTTTTATGGTGAACTATCTATGCAAACTGATGATGCTGCTGCATTCTTTAAAATGGTGCTATTCTCACTGAAAATGGTACAAATATATGAATGCATATAGGTAACACTATTTGCAATTGCTGTTATTGCAACCTCTACTATATTAAGGAACTAAGGAACTTTGGTGCAGTATGAATCATCCACAATTGTCTGTCCCAAAGGAAAAGTACAGAAAAAGGTGGCAGATGTAGGTATTCCAACGTCCGCTGCATGTGGTGGACATTCTAGATATGGACATGCACCTCCCATTTAAGACAGAGGAATTTGTGAAGGGAAAAATTAAAGAGTCTTCATATGCCATTAACCTATCAGCACCAACAGGTTAATGGAATAAAATACTGTTCTGTGATAGAATAGCTGTGTGGTATCTAATGTATCATGTGCTGCACAGTCATCTGATGGACATATTGTGAATTTCTTCACTGATATTAGGGTGCTGAAATTTCACCAATGGTGGAAATCAGAGACAAAAACAGAATAGCTAAAGATCCTAAAGCAGAAAGTCTAAAGTCTCAAGTGCTCCAACAATGTAAACTGTACTGTTGAAATGGAACAGATGTGCAGCACATTAACCAAGTTCGCCTTCATGCAAAAGTGGAGTATACACATAACCAAAATGGAAAGGCACCCTTGAATAGAGATATGATTTCAGATATTTTTACATTATTGCAAAAAGTCTTCTTTAAAAGCTAAATCATTACAGCTTTGCGAACACACTATTGTCATGTCTCAATGATTACCACCAAATGATAACATTTGAATATAAATCCTTTGTTTTTATAAAATATCTAAAATCAATATGGAAAATCTATGTACTTGGGGTCTACATTTCAAAACAGATGTCTTTAGCTGTTTTCAGATGGAAAGCAGGAGTTCCACACATCTCTCATTCTGGGTGAGGATGGCATGGAGGCAAGGAGTGGCAGTTCATTCCAAAATGTTGTATTAGATAGAGCCTGAAAAAAAGGCTTTTAAAACCAGTGTGACTGCATTAATGTGATCAATTCAACTTTCTGAAAGATGGCATAGTGCGATTTCAAATTTAGGTATTCAATAAAATTCTTGAGGTAAATGTCTGCAATCATTGCAATGGTTCAATTAGATTTGATGAGTCACACAGTACATTGAGATCCAATAGTATTTTACATTACAAGTGTATTAAACAAATATTGGCTAATCTAATCTGTCAAAAAAAGTGTCATCTAGAAATGAAAGAATTTACTGATTTGGTTAATTTACAGCTTCATTAAAGGATGGTACCAATATTTTTTGTGTTGTGTGTGTCAGTAAATATATTGATGATCTTGAACTGTGTACTGTTGGACAGCACACCACTTAATTTACTCATAGAAACATAGAAAAGGAACTTGGTATTCAATGCATATGGACTTATCCAGTTTAGGTGCATCCAGACAAGTGTACCCTTACTTAAATCCCTGACCATGCCACCGTCATTCATCAAGTATCGGTGCAATTTAAAAACACCTGGGCCTCATTTATGAGGCCCTATGCCACCATTGCATCACTTTATGTTACGCTGCGGCGGCGTATAAAATGTGGCATGCTGCACTATATTTACAAAGTGAAGCATCTAGGCACATTCCTCACTTTGCAAACCCCTGCGCTACATTATACCTGCAACACGGATAGTGTGTGCAGGTTGGGTGTTGTATAGGAAAGCCATGTAGAGTCGCAGTGAAATCTATCAGATTTCACTGCAACACTTCTGGGGCGTCACTACATCAAATCCTTATGCCTGCTTGAAGCAGGCATAAGGAGTGATGCAGGGCTTTTAACATGGGACTTGCTGGAATTGCATCTGTTGTCAGACACACTCCAGCAATTCTCCAATTTTGCGCCTACAGATATGTCAGGAATTCTGAAGTATCTGTAAATCCTTGGGACATGGAGCACCATACAGAAATACGGCGCATCCATGGTGTTGCAAGGATGGCGCTATGAAAAGTGTTGTATCACTGTTTGTATTTATTAAATGTTGAGTGGCAAAATCGAAAACAACCTCCACCAGACTTTCTTCTTTGTCAGGATATTCTTTTAAGAGTGCAAGTTAGTAACTTAAAACAGCAAGTTCCAAGCACACTTTATTTACCTCAAAGTATTCATTATCCCTAAAATTCTAGAAAAAGCAGTTCTATACGATATATCAACGATTTCACTCCAGTTTATGGTGTAATTTTTTTTTTAATCCAAGCTATTTTATGGTCAGTTAGGTAATAATACCATGTTGACCATGTTTTGATGAAATCCAATCAAATAGATTTATGAACACAGTACAAGCAACATATTCTACGCATCCCCTACCATTACTGTCCATTTTCTGTTTTCAGCCTCTTGGAAAACCAATGATCTTTCGGAGTAAAAAACTTCGTCATCTACTTCTTCCGGTTTACGTGGCAAGCAGTGCAAGAAGGTCCAATCTGGAGCAGCAGCCTTTGCCGTCTGTCAAGAAATTTAGCAAAACATACTTATAATGGAAACATTATCTCAAAAATTCACTTAACATAACAAAATAGCATAAGAGGATTGATTGTTTTCGACTTATGGGGAAGAGATGGAAACTGGCAAATGTATGTATAATGCAGCGTGAACTTTTTTCAAAGAATAGTATTGTATACTGCGATTAAAAAATTTCAATTGATGTACAGGCCTTAGAACTACAGGGCTCTCTCTCTTTTATTTTGTTATTTTTAGGTTACCCAAAAAGTAATAATATTCAAATCAAAAGTCATAAAAAACTTAGTAGAAAAGTGTCTAATTTGCAATACTTTTTTTGTATCTTACACAAACGTACATGTAGTAAAAGGGAAGGCTGCACTCAAAGTCTGATTCTGATTCACACAGGAACTTAGGCGCATATTTAGCATTTTTGTTGTGTCACCCTTGTGCCTCGCCAGGGGGCCCAAGGGAGACACAACAACAAAGTCAGATTTATCAAGCCAGGCAAGGCTACCTGTGTTGCCCTGAGTGGCTTAATAAATCTAGAGTAACACAACACAGTGCAAATCACTGTGTTGTGTTACTCTGCCCATGGAGGAATTTCCATGGGCGGAGTGTGGGTGTTACTACGCATCAACTCATGGACTTTGGTGCATTCACAGATTTGCCATTAGTGGTAGACCTGGGTGAGGCATAATGAGAAGAAAAACCTGCTTACAACACAGGCACCCTTACACAATGCTGCAAGGGTTCCTTCATCGGCGCTACTGTGCCAAGAGTGTGCCAGTCAGGGCCGGACTGACTACCGGGCAGTTTGGAATGCTGCCGAGCTGGGGGCTGATTTCACTGTGGTGGGGGCTGATTTCGTTCATGGAGACCTGCGTGTGCTTCGAAATAATTAAAGCAAAACGAATTTCGTTTAGCACACGCAGGTCTCCATGAGCGGAATCAGCCCCCAGCTCAGCAGCATTTCAAACTGCCCGGTAGCCAGTCTGGCCCTGGTGCCAGTCATGGAAAGGACAGGAATGTGCTGTATGATTTTAAATACGGCACATTCCTGCCCTTTAACTTTCACGCAGTGCAGCAAGGTAACTTGTTGCTTTGCGCGTCATGAAAATTTGATAAATGTTTCACAAAGGTAATATTTGTGCATGCAAGAGAAGGGATGTTCGCAATGGTGAATGGCAGTATTAACATTTGGTGGGGCGCGATGGAGCCAAACTCACCGTATCTTCTGAAGAAGTCCGAGGTGGACACGGCTGTGTACAGCAATTATCGCCCAATATCACTTCTTCCCCAACCAGCTAAGATCTTAGAAAAACTCGTCCAAGAACAACTCTCCGACTATGTTGAGTCTAATGAGCTCCTTCACGACTCACAATCCGGATTCAGGTCCGGCTATAGTACGGAGACGGCATTATTGGAGGTCACTGAGACTGTGAGGGAAAGTGTGGACAGGGGTGAGGTAGCCATGTTAGTGCTCCTTGACCTGTCTGCAGCGTTCGACACGGTCTCCCACTCCATACTGCTGGACAGGCTCCAGGATATTGGGATCTGTGACACCCCTCTGGCCAGGATTACATCTTTCCTGTCTGATCGAACACACCAGTTGTGGTGCTGACCCTTCTGGTCCAATGACAAAAAAAACCTCAATTGTGGTGTCCCGCAAGGCTTAGTTCTCAGTTCTCTCTTTTTTAACATTTATCTTGCACCCCTGGCAAAGGTGATAGAGGCATCCGGGGTCAGAGTGGTCTCGTACACTAACGATACTCAGCTTATTTTCTCCTTCAGAGACCACTCGGACCAGAGATTGGAGAGTTTTAAAACCTGTCTCACCAACATTGTCGCATGGATGACTAAGAACACTCTAAAACTTAACACCGATAAAACTGAGGTGCTTTTTTTAATCTTGTTTTCCTACTTGACATCTTTCTTACCATTTCTTATAAGAATATATGTACTATCCTTGTTGTTCCCACCAAGACTAGGTGTAATTGTATACAATAGTGTATTATATGACCATCATCTTCTATGCGTAAATGTTATGGCATTTTCAGGATATAATGAAAAATGTACTGTAAAAAAGCACCCTTTACCCAGTTGTTATTTTTTCAAATATATCTTGGTGGGACACCCTCAACACACCCAAACTCTTCTTGCAATGGTTGGCTCTCTTGCCGTGCTTTGGTTCCCAGCCCTGTCCTGATGCAGAGTTGTTGAGCGTTTCTGCAAGTGAAAGTTTATGCTGGATGGATGTCTGTAGTACCAAGGCTTGGACATAGATTATGCTGATTGAAGCAAGAGGATGCCACCCATGAAAAAATCCCAGTTTTCTGTTGCTGAAATTTAGAGAGGAAAAGGTTAGGCATCTATTGGTGAAAAAAACCACAGGAAGCTAATACTATCGTTTTTTTGGAAGATGTAACATCTTGGATTTTTTGCAGTGGGGTGGGTCTTAGTAGTGTCAGTTAAGAGGTAGGAGATGATGAGCCTATATTAGACTGTGTTGGTGTCCCACTATTGGCAGAATTCACCTTCTCCACTTAACAAGCCTTTTGAAGGCCAATTGAGCTGAGCAAGAGCCTTGGAAAAAAGGACAAACCCAGCACATAGTTGCCTCTGTCAGGAGCCCTGATCTGTGGGTCGTCTATTCTGACTTGTATTCTACAACTCTCTAGCTCTCTCTCTCTCCTAATGACTGGTGGTTCAATCTGCCCTGCTGTAGTGACCTGAAAAAGGCATCACGGTGGACCCATGTTGTGCACAGTCACACTGCAAGAGTCTGAAGACCTTGCTGGCTGAAGAGTGAAGGCACAGAGTGTGGTCTACCATCCTGGATCATGTAGATGCTGCTGTGAGTTCTGTTGCCTAGATCAGGCGCTTGCTAGGTCAGGGCGGAGGTGCAGTGATGCTGCTGTTACCAAGAGGATGAAACAGTGATGCCGAGGCTGGGAAGGGCTTATTTAGTCCTCTGAAGTATGAAATGGAGGGGTAGGAGAAGGGCTAGCTCTAGGCTTTGGCAGGCCCCCATTCGTCCTGATCCAGAGGGAACATAGGATAAAGAGCGGTTGAGGTCTTTTATGGGCCTGACAGAATGTTATGCAGAATGTGTACAATAACTAGCGGATAAGATGGAATCATTATGTTTGATGTTGAGGAAAGGTCAAACATATTGTGGGAGCAAAAACAAGAGTAATGCTTTAATCTCATCAAGAAAGATTTGTGAAGCAGGGATCCTCAGACCTTTTGACATAGGTCATAAATCTATTGTAACTGTAGATGCTAGTGCGGCAGGTGGGGGTGCCATATTATCGCAAAAACATTCCAGTGGTTAGAAAACTGTTGCATTTGCATCAAGAAGTTTAACAGATACTGAGAAGAACTATTCTGTAATAGAGAGAGAGAGGCTATGGCTGCTGCATGGGGTGTAGAATATTACAGAACATATTTATGGGACACAGAGTTTGCTTTACGTACAGATCGCAAACCCCAAATCCAGATTCTTTTACATGGTGGAGCCGGCAAGTGTTCAGCCAGATTGGCTAGACTTGCTGCTAGGATTCAGCAATATCGTTATGTGCTAGAACACATACAAGGTTGGAGGAACACACAAGCTGATTGTTTGTCTCGGCTAAAAGTTGATCACAAAACTATGAGTGGATTGGATGATTGGGGGGACAAATGCAAAGAGCCTGTAGTTTCTGTCCAAGATGTGGTTTTGGAGGGATCTGGTGCATTTACGCAGGAAGAATAGTGCTGTAAAAATAAATAACGATAATACTCAAAGAGGTCATACAGATGTTGGTTTTTAGTAGTCCCAGTACCTGTCCACCTCTATGTTAAAATCCTTGAGGAAATGACCGTGTGTGGTGATGTGGTTCTAATGAGGGGTGCCAGATTTGTTACTCCTGTGGGGTTGAGAAGCAGACTCAAGTATGGTGCACAAGGTACATCTGGGACAAAATGTAACGCAAAGTTGCCTTAAAGCACAGTTCCGGTGGCCTGTCATGGATGATCAGGTAGCCACATGTGTGGTGAAGTGCAGTGTATGCAAGGAAGGGGAGAAGAGGCTTAAAGTGGGTATGCAATCCTTTACTGGGCACATACAGGACCCTGTGGAAGCTTGCCACAGTCTTTGCATTCATTTTATTGGTCCCATGTGAATAGTGGGTGTAGGTTTCCTTTGGTAGCAGTGGATGTGTTCTCGAGGTGGTTGAGTGTGTTCTTCATGAGAGAAATCACCACTGATGGGACCATCTGTGTATTGAGGAAAATGTTTTTGGAGGCGGCAGTCCCATCCATCCTCATTACTGACAATGGGGCACATCTGGTTTCTAGTGATATGAAGGAATTTCTCTTGAACATGGGCATTAGACATCACATGACATCCTTATACAACCCACTAGGAAATGGTATGGCTGAGAGAGACAGCAGAAGAGTCAAGGCGGTGATCCAAATGGCTGTGGTGCAGGACATGATGTCAGGAGAGCGGTTGAAGATTCGGTATGGGCGTACCTCACTACAGAGCAGAAGATCACTGGTAATTCCCCTTTCGAACTGATGAGAGGGAGGATTCCGAGTTCCAAAATTGTACCCTAATGGATGAAAGAGTGGGTAATGAATGGAGGTGTGGAAAGACAGGAGTCCAAGGTCTATGATGTCAATGCCAAGAGCGAGTGGAAAGAGGTGATTGGGTCAAGATCAAGTCTGGAAGAGTGATGAAAGGGTTGTCCAAGTTCAAAGGCCCCTATAGAGTGGGGCAAGTATATGTCTTGGAGAATGGTGAGTGGTGTAATGGACATAGAGTGGCTTTGTACTAGAAGGGTTGATTTTGTGATAAAGAAAAGATGGATGATTGTGTTGCCTACATGATTATGAAAGATGGAGAGTTTGCCATGGCAGAATATGGGATGTGTAATGTTCTGCCTTCTGTTCCGGGAGAAGGTACTTTACCTTCTGGTTCAGGCAAATCAGGGGTAATAAGTGCCAGGGGAAGAAGTGAAAAAGATCGAATACCCCAGCATATTTAAAAGATTATATGTATTGAATAGTGATGCTACAACCCAGCTCATGGCTTGAGTTTGTGTACGCTTTGAAGGGTTATTTTGTTGCTTTGCAATTTGTTTATGTTACTTATTTTTATCTTATTTAAACTTGTTTTGTTTTTCAATGCATTTATCTTTTGCTCTGCAATGACATGTGGACGGGAGGGGATGTGTTGTACATTGCTTATGTTTTATGGGCATGCGATGGGGCTTGTGCTTGTCTTGTGCCTTCAGTGTGGAGGAATCCTGGCCGTACAGGATTCCACACAAATGTTGAATCACAGGTTTCTGTGGTGGGAAGTTGAACACTGGCCAGCAAAGGAGTGGCTGCTCTTGACCGTTGTTTTTGCAATACCTCCATTAACCTGATGTCCAGCGTACATCTTCACAGCATCTTCCCAACCATGATGTTCCATATGACATCAAAAATAGTCAACTGGGGACCAAGACATCCCAATTTTCTTATTCATTATCATCTGCTGTTTATATGCAGGTTTTCCACATCTTCAGCAAGTGCCTAGGGTTGTGGACACCTGCCATCTTTGAACAACCCAAAGCATGTGCATACACTTTTGAGGTATAGCCCTTGAAGCAGGAGGTACCAGAGAATCCCTACTGCAAAGAGCCAATATTTGATCATTGATACAAAGATGAAGTCAACCTGCACCATAACTAAATAACTGCTGCAATCGGTGAAAGGTCAGGCGATAGGTGGTAGTGCCGTCGGGAGGCTGGGGATGTCATGGTCATGGTCTCATTGGGTAACCCTCACTTCCCAGACCACAGTGGATCCTGGCATATAGAGACACTTGTGTGGCAAAAGTGTTGTATGACCCAGTTGGTCCTGGACACCTGCAGGAAACGCATTCACCACTGCTAAAAAACACTCCTTGGAAGCTGCATCAAGAGGTACTGCTTTGGTAAAAGAAATAATCCTTGGTCGCTAAGCAAATGTAAACAGAATAAACAGTGTGGACTAGCATGCTCAAGCTCTTGCAGAAATTTAGTCTGGCCAGTGTTTTGCAAGTCACTCTATCAAAAGACTGAAATGAATATTATAATTCTCAGATCTGGATATGTTGGATGTTTTTATGTCCAGCTGAAGTTTTTTTAATTAAATGTAGATCTGGCCATTTTGCAGGTTGACTTCGTTAAAAAAAACTATTTTATGTTAATCGTTTTAGGAATTGCCTAGATTATGATTTGCCCCTTCTAGTGGTAGAACTATTATAACTGAAGAGACCTCATTTAAATGACGACTTCCTTTCTGTATTGTTTGTCCAAATGTTCTGTCGAAGCCTGTAGGTCTTTATTGTACATTTGTGAAAAAGCAGATTCAAGTCTGAAGGTGTTTATGTTAACGAAAAGCCTGTAGTGAGAGGTTGTAGGCCTGAAGTGGTTTATTAATTCTTAAGATTATTAGGGACTGCAGGTGGGCATTTTGTCACAATGAAACTGGCAGATTACTGAAACAGAGGACGTTTGAGGGGTTATAGTTAACCCCTTCTAAACAATCCTTAGGTAAATTGATATGCACCATGCTAATTCCTATTAGGCGTTGCTAATAATTTTTACCCGGTTTAATTGTGTATAATTTTAAAATATCTGTAGTAGTTAATTGGATGTGAATGCTATCCTATGCTAGGAATTTGTGAAGTGCATAGTTATCCAACGGGCCTCCCAGCGCTGAAAATCAAGACTGTCACATGGAGGTTCAAGCAAGCTGCTCTTTCAAAAGATAAGTTGTGAGTAGTTTCCTACATTTTGTTTCTTCCACGGTCATACTCATGGATAAAGGCAGCCAGTCCCAGAGCCTTGGTGTCAGGTAGGCAGACTTATGCCCACTGCTCCTGGATTTCTTTATTTTTTGGTCCAGTGAAAAGTCTCTGATCTGCGGAGCGTAATGATCTTTTAGGGTTATAGGGATTTAGCAGCCGCTAAATTAGAGGAGAGCTTTTTTTTTTTTTTTTTTTTACAAATTATGAAATTTTGTATTTACTTTCTACACAAAAATTCAGTAAAAACGAAATTTTACTTTTTTTGAAATTTGGAGTCTTTCAAAATGTGTTTTTTTTTGTTCAATAATTTTATTAGTTTAGCAAAGAGGTATATAAAAAGTTAAATAAGATAAAAAAAATTGATACAATTGAATTAGAGGAGAGCTTTTATTATAAATCACTCCGAGGTACATATAGAGAGAGTTGAATTTGTTTCTCTTGAGGACTGGCAGCCAATTAATCCCTGCCAAAGATGACGAAACAGAGTGACCCTTGGGAATCTTTAGCAGAATGCGGGCTGCAGCATTCTCAACAATTTGAAGGCGCTTGATCACATACAAATGGCTTCCTTGACTTACTGAGTTACCATAATCAAGGCGGGAGAGCACTAGACCCGGGACGAAAATTGTTATTTCTTTTTTAAAGTAAAAGCACTGGCTGGATATTGATGTACTGATGGTCATGGTTGAAGGTTACTGAGTTTCTAGCTCACAGCATGTCATTGAGTCAGCCTTTAGATTTTTATGCCTTGTTATCCTAAGAGGCAAGTCCTCAAAGGAGTATAAGATCCCTTCTATTAGGACCCGCAGCCCTGATAACACAGACACCAGCGGTAAACACCCTCCCGTTGACATGACAGGCCCACAGTAAGTAGTTATTGCTCTGGGTCACCCTAACTAGATATCTCAACAATGATCATACAGTGCTGCTTCTGGGTACTATTGTGCAAATGCCTTTGCAGAGTATTGCTACCAGTGAACTGTGAATGAGTTGTGATTACACCAGGGTAAGGCTCACATGGTTGAATCCCTGGATCATGATGACCAGGATGGAGGTGCTGAGAAATGTCTTGTCAGAACGGGTATCCTCTGAAAAATACCTTGCCGATAGGACTAGGATGTGGCCGTGCTCCATTAGAGGTCAGCAAATCCAGATATACTGCCCATTGAAGCAATAATGCTGATGATGAATAACATTTTTACCCCAATGCACACAAAATACTGACAACTTTAATGCATTCAAATAGGTCTGTCAATGGTATTAAATGTAAGTGTTGGCCTCTTACCTTCATTGTGATTTGGTAGCCTTGAAAAGCTTTTAACCGCTTTTGTTTCTCCTCTTCTTGCCCCATGCTCACCCACGTGTCTGTCACTAAAACATTGGCACCACGTGCAGCTTCCATAGGGTTATCTGTCAGAAGTAACTGAGTACCAGACTAAAAAAAAAAAATCAAAAATATAAATATCACTTATTGGACAACCTTCCTTTTCAAGCAAGCTAAAATAGGTTGCTTTCAAGCCTTAACACATTAGTGACTTACCTCTTTGGATAACTGCTCTGCGGCTTTGGTAATGCTGGTATCTGGTTCAAAACCCTGTCAATGTAAATCAGAAAATTTATTTTTGCTGCAGTGTTTTGTACCAACAGCTTAACATGCGTGAGTGAGACCCGAATAAATCAAAATAAGGTGGGATTCAAAAATCGAAGCATTCCAAGTTCGAATACCTGCCATTATACTAAAAACTAAAATGAATGCTACGATTAGAGTTCATAAGCTTTTGAAATATAAAATATATGTGACTTTGAAGATTTATGAACTATCATATAAGTCTGGGTGCTGAACTCCGCTGTGCTCGCGTAGTTTGCGGGGTTTAACGCAGTCAGTGTATGCGGTGCTTGTGGAGTTCACGAAAACTCTCCATGTGGCGGATTGGAGTTTTTTCCTCACTTGCGCTTGTCAACATTAAGTTGGCGAGCGAGGAAAATCCATCTCCCGGCGATATTTTTCCACGTTTGTGATCGTCAACGCCAAGTTGACGAGCGCGAGCATGGAAAACCAAACTCCTGGTGAGATTTCTCAACGCAGGCGTCAGATTTCTCATTGCGAGTGGTCACGTATGCTCGCGATCGCTCACGTTGAGAAACCGTTCGTTCACGTTGAGAAAGCTGCCGCTCAAGTAACAAATCTACTTAAGTGGCAGAAAGGAAGCAGCACCCGCTTGCGCTGTGCATGGTGCCATTCGAGATGATTGCACAGTGCAGGCAAACACTGAAAATCACAGCAAACAGCATTTATCTAATGCACTCTGCCACTGGTGAAGCTCCACGTAGTGCGGCAGAGGTTTTTTTGCACTTCGTGGTACTCCGCAAACTCCGCCCAGGCTTACTATCATACAATCTAATCGTGCTTTTTTGTAATTTATGTTTTCCATAGCAGAATGCTGCTCAGGGAAACACACATATTTTCTAGTTAAACAGATTCTTTAATACACGGTCATAGATAGTAGGGATGTATGTCATTACATAGCAAACTAATACCATGCATGTCATTACAAAGCGGGTATTAGTACGCAATGTTATTGACATCGCATGCCATAACATCGCATACTTTTACCACGAGTATGCTTTTACCGCGCATGCCAATACAACGCAAAGGCATGCATGGTAAAGCAATACTTGTGGTAAAAGTATGAAAGGTAAGTAACATCCCTATCCCTACACCTACACAACAGACTACTCCCACCCCTACAATGCCCCAACCCAAAAACACTGCCACACTACTACACTACCCACACCACTCCCACCCTTACACTACCCTAAACCCTAAAACACTACTACGCTACCCACACTACTCCCACCCCTGCCCTACCCTAAACCCTAAAACACTACTACGCTACCCACACTACTCCCACCCCTATGCTACCCTAAACCCTAAAACACTACAACGCTACCCACACTACTCCCACCCTTACACTACCCTAAACCCTAAAACACTACTACGCTACCCACACTACTCCCACCCCTACTCTACCCTAAACCCTAAAACACTACTACGCTACCCACACTACTCCCACCCCTACACTACCCTAAAACCTAATACGCTACAATAAACAAACACTACAACACTACACTACCCTAAAACCTAAATCACTACACTACATAAACACTACACTACCCTCCCCAATACACCACACTAAACAATCTTGACAACATCACAACACACACTAAAATGTTTTTTAAAAACACACACACATCACAAACATTACCACACTACTTTTAAACTACCCTAAACCCTACAAAAGTAAACCCCACCCCATGCACAAACCCCCTTACCTCTCTCCTATCCAGCGTCGCCGTCGGATCCTGCTTCCTCCTTCCTGCTTGCTTCAGGTCGTTGTGAGGAAACAGCCTAAGTTTCCTCACAGCGACGTGAATAGCCGCCCCTGCCGCCGCCGCCGCCGCCGCCATTACACATTACATCGCATGCGTTGTAAAAGCGCATGCGATGTAAAGGTATGCGTGGTTTTACCACGGGTTGTAACATCGCATGGGTTGTAACGCATGCGATGTAAAAGCAACGCGTGGCAAAACCCGCGTTGTAATGGCTGTTCCCCGATAGTAGTGTTCGGCTTGTTAGCAAAGATTCCCAATGTTTTACAGATAAGAACATTTTTATCGTAGGAAGCACTCATGACTTGATAAGGATCAGTTTTGGTCACGTGGAATCAGAAATTAGAAACAAGGTCACTGATTTGTAAAATTAGTAACCCAGCAAATAGACTACATTTGTTTATGTTTCCTTATTTCAAAAATATAATCCTCAACTAGGTTGATCCGATTCTTCATTATTGCTCTACAAGTCTTTTGAATAAAAGGAGGTATCTAAATAACACAAGCCATGCCTTAACTTTAATCACATAAAACGGCTGGTTACAGTAACACACACACACACACACACATCGCCACACACACACACACACACACACACACACACACGTTCCTCGCCATTTGAGGTCTCCCAGTTGCCAGATTGGATCTGGAACTTTTGGCTAGGTATTGCTCCTGCTCGCCAGTAGGTGGCACCATCAGACTCCATAGCGACCTCATTTCCCCTCCTGAAGTTATGTCAAGGAGCAGTATATAGGTGCTACCCCTGTACACAGATGTCAGTTTGCAAAAGAACATTCTGCACCTTTAGATGAAGAGCATCCATAACAGATTGAGAACCATGACAGAGTGAAACATTTAACTTGGAAAGTAATGAGTACCCCTCTGCAAAATGCGGAGGAGGGGTAGTGAGGAATCTTTGTTTAGATAGTGTATCCTATAGAAAGAACACTACTGAAGGTAAGTAACTTGTTCTACTAATGGATACATCTAAGTGCACATTGGTCAACTTTATGACAGTTCTCAAACGGCTGAGGGTTTTCAGAGTAGATTGACACTAGCAATTTCTGGAGGACTGAGCAATCAAAATAGCCATCCCAGGCAGAACTGAGTTCCGAGGCAGCAATGCCTCGATAAGATGTGGATGGAAGCCCCTGTAGGTGCATGGCAGATGTCCAGCAGTGGGACACTGCTAGCCAAGGCTGTAAAGGCAGTCTTAGTCCTGGTAGAATAAGTCTGAAAATGGTCAGCAGCCTCCTTCTTGGCCAATGCATAGCACATATG
This sequence comes from Lissotriton vulgaris, assembly GCF_964263255.1. NCBI lineage: Eukaryota > Metazoa > Chordata > Amphibia > Caudata > Salamandridae > Lissotriton > Lissotriton vulgaris. The sequence goes on from NC_141696.1 coordinate 371,747,084, forward strand.
CAAAGGACAACCAGCTGGACAAGATCTACTTCAGAGCTGCCCATTGCAAAAGAAACCCAACACAAAAAGTTGGACATCCACTTGGTGCTCCTTAGTTCGATCAACATAAAAATAAAGGTCCTTATGGAGTTCAACCAGTGATGGCTCTCCTCATTAGAGGGACACGCTGAGAGAAGAAACATTTAAACATTTAAGCATGATGGACTGCTCCACATGTAAAGTTAGATTACATTTGGCAGAAATGATGCCGGAGTCCAAAGTACCTGGTTGTCATGAAAGAAGGAGCTATATAGTGAATGCGCTGACATCGCTTGGAGTTCACTCACTCAGTGCGCAGAAGTAATTGCAGAGAGGGTGAGTTTTACAGGTTATGAACCTGAAAGAACAGCTGTGCATAGGCTTGAAAGGAATGTACACTTGGGGGCAGATTTACAAGCCCCTTGCGTCTCATTTACCCCGCCGTTGCGTCACTTTTGAGACGCAGCGGCGGCGCAAATCCTGCTCCATGGTGCGGGGATACTTACAAAGTGATGCATCTGGGAGATGCGTCACGTTGTAAAGCCCTGCTCCACATGAAGGCGTTCCTGTGCAGGGGGGGGGGGGGGGGGGGGGGGGCGTTCCGGCACAGGAAAGCCTCTTAAAAGTGGCTGAGTGAAATCTACAAGATTTCACTCAGTCACTTTTTGGCCCATGCTGCGTCAAAACCCTGCGCCTGCCTGAAGCAGGCATAAGGATTGACGCAGTATTAACTAGATAGGGCCCCCAGAGCATTGCTGGAGCTGCGTCGCGCTTGCGACGCAACTCCAGTAATGCGTCACGTTTTTGCACCATGATGTGCCGCATTGTAAATGCGGCGCATCCATGATGGCGGAGCTGTGGCGCACAATAACTGCAGCATCCCTGCTGATTTGAAGGGATGCGCCAGTTATTGTAAATATGCCCCTAAGAAGGTAAGAACCAAAATATGGTCGCACTGCAGCCTAAAAAAAATGCAGAAGGAAACATATATGTAAGCCCTTTCAAAAACGCATCACAACTGATGACTTAAAAAGGAGAGATGGTCTAGCAAATGTGGAAAGGCCAAAAAGGCCGATAAACAACCTTTATTCAGGTCAAAGACGGTACAAATAGAAACAGAAAGTTTAGCCTGCAATAAATCAGTGTTTCCATCCTCATCAGTGTGGCAGGCGGTCTGCGAGGGGACACCAGGTACTTCCACTGTGTGCGAACTTTGACGAAAGTGTGACTAAAAGACGCTCTACTGGCCGGAACGCATGACACTTGGAATCTGAAATCAGAGGGAAACCTCTCTGGACAGAAAACCGAGAAAGGTGAGAGCACTAGACCTCACAAGTGTGCATGGATGCCGTGCACATATGAGCAGGGATACACATAATACGAATGCCCCAAACCCGATTGGGCTCTTGGAGTGGATCAAAACATGTTGGCACAGGGGGTACAATTGAATGATTATATTCAATAAAACTCCACACTACTTTTGATTTTATCCATACTCCAGGTACCCTAAAAATAAAGAAAAATCTTTGGGTATACCTGGAGGTATTTTTAACAAATCACTCTTCTGGATCCCAGCGTGCCCAGTTTGACTTTATCTAAGAGCTCCCATTTTATCTGTGGTTGAGTCAGCCCTGGTGGTATTATCTTACCAGGTTGTGGTTAGGTGCCAATGATGAAGCATGTCACGATAAGCCAGTAAGGCATCTAATCCAATATCTTTGGATATCGCAGAGGTTGTGAACAAATATCCTTAAATAGAGTGGGATCCTAACCCTTTAAGATTATCAGTGGATATTGTGTGTAACTATTGTAGCTGGGAGAGTGCAACTGATTTTATTGTCTCTCGCTCTCCGGTGTGAAACCCGTTTCAGAATGCCACCACACAGAGTTGCAGCATGAGGTAGTAAGCTTTACTCATCTTCCTAAACAGGCCAAGGCAGACATGTCAGAGTCAAGCTTGGCTCTCCGACAAGTCTAGCTCTATAGGCTGTTAGGCTGACAAGTTTGTAGGGGCATGTCAGTAGAAAATGCTAAATGCACCTATACTGCAGAGTTAATAATGGATAGGTGTGTATTGCTTTTCCTTGAGCATCTGTGCTTCCTACATCTTTACTAGCTGCAAGAAATTACATTTGCTTGGCATTTTGGTACCACTAATGACAATATTGATAGGGTATCTGCAAGGGGAGAGGGTTATAATATGCTCCCTGCTGAAGTCCATAGGGCTGCACTGGTGATCAGCTGTCAGGGTGGTGCATATAAATGCTTCACTCTGTCAGCCTCAGCAATAACAGTCGTAGCAGTACCTACATTGCTGAACATACCACTGAAGCTGCCCTGTTGCCTGTATGAGTATCGGTACAGTCCTTCGCAGAGGAAAAGATCCGGTACTCAAAAGGAGAACATTATAAAGTTCTGGTACTCAGTACCAGTGAGTACTAGCCCATTTAAAGCATTGGTCATCACACCAGGCCACATATTTTGTACAACATCCAGAGCAGTTTTGGGAGCCAAGCAAACATGAAGACATCCATTACTTCTTCAGGCAGAATGAATCCACTCAGCTGGTTCTGCTCAGTCTCCATATATAATGGTGTATGTTGCAGATGTTTGGGTGTAGTACTCTGCCCAGTTGTTGGGAGGGTAGGTCATACTAAGGAGGTAGGCAGAGTGTGGGGCACAGTCCTACGCAGTTGATCGGAGTACTAGACACTCAAGTCCAATCCAGTTTTCTCATGATGAGATGAGCCTGTTCCCTCCTGACCTTCTCAAAGAACGAAAGAAGCAACATCAGTGGTGGGAACGTGCAAAGGAGACCGCAGTCTCACGATGGGCACAAAACATATCCCAGGGAAACTTAAGCGCAAACTCTAAAGAGCAAACAACTCAACAGTGAGTGATTTTGGAGGTGATAAAAAGTTCTATTAAAGGCACACTCCACTGGGCAAAAACACCTTAAATCACCTGCAATGGCAGACATTACTCATGTTCAGCTAAATAGAGACTGCTGAACTCATCTACCATGCCATTCAGGGAACCCGCCAGATGGATGACTAAATTTCCCTTAAGGGGCACATTGCTTCTTAGCACAGCTCACATGACACCACACTGATCTGTTTGTTGTAGTACAACATAAAATGTTGCATTGTTTATCAGAAATTGCACAGGACTGCCCTTCATGGATGACAGACGGTCTTGAGAACTAGCTGGATGGCACACAGCTCCAGAAGATTGATGTGGTTCCTCTGCCCCAGAGAAGCCGATAGGCCCCTAATCTCCACCTCGTCCAGGTGGACCCCCATCCCAGAGTAGACGTACCCATCTCCATCCTTTGGTCTGGATGGGATAGGAAGAAAGACCTGCCACATGTCATCAGGTTTGAATACTTCCTCCATCAATGGAGGTCCAGAGCCATTTTGGCGGTTAGTGCCTAGGAGGCACCCTCAGTACTGAACCTTTTGCAGGCAAAGGTTCCACTGCAAAGTCCACACATGCCAATGGGCATGAGGAACCAGCAGAATGATGGAGGAAACTATCATTTACTAGAGTCGCCAGTGCTAGAACAGGTGCCCGAGGCATCATGGGTCCAAACCTCAGTGATGAAAAGGACATTGAGAAGGCACATACACCCTTTCAGTTTCTGGATTGGGGTTAGAACCTGTGATTTGGAGGCTAAGGGGCAGGTATGATGAACAGCAGTCAAATCAAGGGAGCACTATTCACTTTAGATACAGCCTTTAAAAGGGTATTAGGGATCTCAGATTTAAAGTTACCTCATAGTTACTTCCCATAGAAAGTGCTGCTGGAGGTGGTATGTTAAGGGTACAAGGTCTTATTTCATTAAAATTCATACAGCACCCCCAACAAGTAACTAAGGCAGCTCGGGACCAAATGAGAAATACAAAAGCCTTCATAGCACAACATATGTGCGTGTAACATAATGGAGACAAACTAGAATTATGGTATATAGAATTCGGAAGTGGGGAGGTTGTCTGTCTCAAACATGGGAAGAATACTTAGAGCAGAGGCTTCTTGTGATAGGAATAAAAAAAAGGTAATGGTAGAAGCCTGGAATTAATATCAGCCACTGGCAATTACTCGGACTGCATTCCAAATCATCGGCCCTGTACCAAGTCTGATTGACATATTGTTGGGTCATAGAGCTCCATCTACCCCCTAGCAGAACTGGCTTTAGCGCTGGTGGTGCCCGGTGCAACAATCTTTGTTGGCTCCTCTCCATGACCTTCTTCTCCACAGATTCCCTCGCTAACACCCTCCAAGCATGCCCCTCATCACTCCATAGCCCATCTATCACAGGTATTTAATGTATTTGTTAGCGCTACTCATATTAGAATGGGGTGTCAGAACAATTTACAACACACACACATGAAACAGAAGAAATGAGTCATACATGTGTAAAGCTGCCCATAGGAAGTGTTACAAAAGACAATGAGGATTACAAAGTGTAGGAGTCACATGCCATCCATACTGGTAGGCAGTATATATTAGGAGTGCTTGGTCTAGATCAGAGGTCTTCAAACTGTGGGGCTCACCCCTCTATGGGTCTGTGGCTGCATTCGTGCAAATGTCTCAGTATAGACTTGTAAATATTGTAAATGAAGTTGACCTAGAAGCATGAACTTGTTTGTTTGTTCAGTTTCCAGGATTTCTTCATTAACATGCTGCCAGATGGCATACAAAAGCAGGGCAATGGTGAATGTGAGTGCTACAGGGCAGAGGTCAGTCAGTGTGGTGGCAGGGTCAATTACCAGCATACAAAGAAAAACATGTTGCATTGAATAGTTTCCCAAAATAACACAAAGTTTTGCTACATGCTGCACTGCATTACTATGCATCAAGGGCGCGATGTTCCATGGGTAGTGCATGGGTGTTTTTAAAAAAGAGGCATTAGGGCTCCTATTTCTTGCTGGCATTAGAGCAGAGGGAACCTTTGCTGCAGAGGAGAAAACGTGTGGGAGCTATTCCTTTTCTGAAAGAGATAGAGAGCCTGTGTCGAGACTGGAGGGCGAGGGCAACACAACTCCCCCAATTTTGGGGTGCCGTATTTGTTGGTCGATTTCTGTTTTTGTTTCAAACATTTACTCTTTTACATGTCTCAAATTACTGTGGATTATGAGCTACAGAAAAAGTACCCCTGAAATGGTCTCACTAGCCCAAACCCCTGCACTCAACCCTGTCCCTCCAGCTCTTCCGGTCCTTGCCATAAAGTTTTCGGGGGGGATTGTCTTCAAATATTTAACTTATGGGGGCTCAGCGCAACAAAGTTTGGAGACCTCTGGTCTAGAGATTTTAATACGTAACATAGTGGTTGGGGATTGGCTTTACTTATAAGAATTTATATCGATCCAAACTAACCCATTTTAGCAACATTAGGATATTGAAAGACTATGGGAAAAGAACCTAACGTTCTAACATATAGCTCTTTGATGACAGTTCATAGTTCACTGTGCTATATTATGATTGTAACTTATGAAGTGCAAGTATCAAAAGGATGTCTGTGTCAAAAGCAGGAACCCACAGAGCTAACCACATAAAATACAGATCTGTGGTTTGCATAGTCAGCATTCTAACCGTCTGCCCTACGTTATGATGAGTCAAATCTTCCAGTAGACAAAACACCAAAACACCAATCTCTGTCTAGCAGGAACATTAATCACCAAGGTTATCTTGAATTTTTTATTGATATTTTTATTTTTGACTGAAAATTAACTCTCTGCAGGAGGTGCTTTTAAACATTAAGATATGTTAAAACACAACACCCACACTCCAGCTCTGTGCCCGGGGCGGTGGCACCAGTTGCACCCCCCTCTAAAGCTGACTCTGACTCTGTCCCAAAGACCCTTATGGTCCAGGACAACAGATAAGAAGTTCAGCATCCAACCTTTTCACAATTTTTTGCCTGCTCCTAACAAACACGCACACATTCATTCTCTCTCTCTCTCTCTCTCTCTCTCTCTCTCTCTCTCTCTCTCTCTCTCTCTCTCTCCACCAGGTAGTGTTTAAATGTAGATTTTCAACTCATTAGCCATTTCTTAGTGGTGTGTGTATATGTGTATATATATATCTATATATATATATCTATATATATATATCTATATATATATATATATATATATATATCTATCTATCTATCTATCTATATATATATATATATATATGTTAAAACACAACACCCACACTCCAGCTCTGTGCCCGTGCCGGTGGCACCAGTTGCACCCCCCTCTAAAGCTGACTCTGACTCTGTCCCCAAAGACCCTTATGGTCCAGAACAACAGATAAGAGGTTCAGCATCCAACCTTTTCACTATTTTTTGCCTGCTCCTAACAAACACGCACACATTCATTCTCTCTCTCTACCAGGTAGTGTTTAAATGTAGATTTTCAACTCATTAGCCATTTCTTAGTGGTGTGTGTGTATATGTGTGTATATATATATATATATATATATATATATATATATATATATATATATATATATATATATATATATATATATATACATATATATTGAGAACCACGCAATATGATAACATACATCAATTCATGAAATTCATATACTAACAGTAAATACACATGTAAAACACATTTCATTGCAAAATTAATCCAGGAGAAAAAAACTGCAATGATAAACTCCACATAACATACATACAAAGAACAAGTCTAGACAGCTTCCTTTCTACATTAAGGCACAAAAAGTGCATAAAGTGTGTAATGTGCAAAGAAGCAATAAGGTGCTATCCAGTCTTTAAGACCTAGCCTGAGGCTTCGTCCATAAACCGCCCATAGAGTTTATCGAATTTCTCAATCCCCCCATTATGCATTGCGTACAGTAATTCCTTATTTCTTACATGCTTCATTTTTTGCATCCATTCCCCCATTGTGGGGATCAGCTGTGTCCGCCCCTTTTGGAGTAATAAGGATCTGGCAACTACCATTGCTACATAAAATAATTTTACAAATTTAGTGGTTAGACAAGAAGCAGGATCGTACCCAAGAACTTTCCACCAGATAATTGGCGCTAGCTTAACCTGCCAACCTTTCTCGAAATACTGAAATATTTAATTCGAAAATTCTTGAATAGGAGGACACAGACAATTACATGCGACCTCGAGGCACATTGAAAGCAATGACTGACCAGATGAGGGTTGATTTGTGCAAGAAATTGCGGGGTTCTGTATAACAACCATTTACTAACAAATAACATTCAGCCCCAATTGGCTCCTCTCCGGTTAGTAAAATGTTGTATATTGACTCCCCCCGCCCCCCACACATCTTTGTTGTTAATGCCATCCCTTCCGATTTTTCCGATTTTTTGATTGTTTTTTTACTACAACCAGGTCCCTTCATGAAAGCGAACAATCTTTTCCATTCCCCAGGGCACTTATCATCAGGAGCTTCGATTAACTCGGTTACCACTTTCTGACCACTGCTAATCTGTCTAGAGTCTAAATTACTAAATACTTTATTCAACATTCTAAAAGAGCTAAGAAGCAGAAAGTCACCTTCAACTAATTTGCAGACTTCCGATATGCTTAACCCTCTCTCACTAGATAAAAAGTCCACTAGCTTCTTGATCCCACTTTCTTCCACTTTTTCACTGGTGCCAAATTAGTGTCAGAATCCATAACTAGTTCTGACAAAGGTGTAACTGCATTAATATGAGGAATGGCGTACCTCCTATAGAGATCCATGCGCTTCCAGAAGAACCACTTCAGACTTTTGTTGTAGACTTTTTTGGATGACTTTGATGATTTCAACACATCACGTATATCATATTCTTTAAAGATCATCTACACAAAATAATTCTTAAAAATACCATTACAGAGTTTTGCATTAAACCTGGATTTATACTGTGCAAAATCTGCAAAATATTAATCCTTAAGATTGGGAAGCGCCAAGCCACCATTTTCCAGCTCTTCATATACAGTGCTCGGTGCTAATCTGGTGATTGTTTTTTGTGAGATGAATGATGTAAACATAGACTCCACTTTTTAAAATAATGATATCATTAAAACACATTGGATGGCCGAAAAGAAAACATTACACAATGGGAGAATCAACATTTTAATGAGAGCGACCCTCTCTAGCAAGGTTAAAGGAAGTGAGTTCCATCATGCAAAACAAATCTTTAATTTTTAAAAGCAAAGGGGGTTAGTTGTATATATTTGTTCTATTTCTTGCAACATTTTTTAGAAACAATTTAAAAAAATTCCCTTGCCCCTTACCTTTGGCGTGGCTATACGCAGGTGCATTCCAAACTTAGCAGCGCTCATCATGATGGAGTGTAGCACATTGTTACCATCGCCAATCCAGGATACTGTTAGTCCTTTTAGGTGGCCATAATGTTCCTGCCAAGAAAGTAACATGTCTGCTCATTGTGAATTGTTGAAGAAGTTTAATCAGAAGTGGATTAGATCTGGCTTGAGTTTATGGGAGAGACCGGAGTGGAGTGTTAGCAAGACGTGAAGATTCCTTTCCTCTTTTACTTCCTGTATGTATCTTATCTACATACACCAGGGTTCTCCAAAGTCGTTCCTGGAGGGCCGGATCCATGGCAGATTTTTAAGATAACTACATTTATCCAAATAGGGATATGCTAAAAATCTGCTATGGATTCGGCCCTCCAGGACTGACTTTGGAGAATGCTGATCTACACACTCTAGATCCAGCACAGACAATCCGATCCGGAATATAACTTCCTTCTGTGCTAAGGCCTTTTCTAACCTTATCTCACACTCTAAAGTAATTTGAAGGCTACCTGCGGCGCTCTACAAAACCCTTGAATGAATCCCTGTTATTAAAAGCTGTTGCTATGAGTACTCAGAAGAGAGCAAGCAAGCTTCCACTTTCCACAAATGACTAAACTCTTGCTGATACAAAGTGTGTCAATTTGTTTGGTAGAATGGATAGTTTCGAAAGGTGATTGGGTGTGTTTTGAACTGTTTTCAGTTTTACCACATTTACCTTGGAAGTCACTGTCCCCTTGGTATATTTGCTACTAAATCTCTAGGTATCTAAGATATTTTTGTGTGTTTCTTTGCTGGTTCAATGTCCCAGTATTGCACACGAAAAAATTTGAAAGAAAAAAAAACTAAAGAAATTAAAACTATAAGAAGTTAAAATATTGAGAGTGTGATTTTATTTGACCAAATAAATATAATGAAAGCAATTAGGTACAGTATAATTATTCTCTCCCACATTTCCTCTTAGCTGTCTATCTTCGGTTGCCCTTCTTTCGTTCCGGTCAGCAGTGGCGGCACCCCATTAGGGCGGAGGAACGCCTTCCTGTTTGCCAGTTCAGCAAATGTGAAAAATAGAAGGGTAATAAAATGAATTACCGTGTTATTTTGTGCTGCTCCCAGCCCCAGCAGTGTTTGAGGGTAGGACATTGTTGCTTACTGGCAGCAGGGGAGTGGTGCTCACTCCACCAGTTTACACAGCACAAGTCTCTTTCACCTGCTGTCTTGCAACGGTAAGTGCGACATGCACAGTGTAATCTTCTCCACCAAGATGTCTCAGACAATTGAGTGGAGAGCAGGAACACAGTGCTTGTATGAGCCTGTAGGAGTATTGAGACAGCCGCTCCAGCCAATCCTGGTGATGCTATCATGCTGCTCATCTGCAGTATGAGAGCAGCGTCAGGATTTGCAGAAGGGGGTTGCGTGAGGCTTCATGAGGTGCCGTCACGCTGACATTTAAAAACATTTTTTAATTTTCTTTTTGCCCCCCCCCACTCAGTTTGTCTATCTGTCCCCCCAATGCCCCTACAGTGTTGAGGGTCACCACCTGCCACTGCCTGTCAGTCCCCCCGGATCTCCTTTTTGTCCAATGTCCCCCCTTCCCAACATTTATCCTTCACTATTTCGTTAATCGTTATGCACCAAGTTGCCAATTACAGATCCATGGTCATCCTTCCCCTTGTGAATGTTGCCATCTTGACTTTCTACACTGTTTTTGACTCTTTGTGCCCAAGTAGTTTTTGATTTCCTATCCAGTCATTGACTCTTTCGGACGATTCACAAAAAGCATTTATGAGTAAAGTGAGTAGTACTACAGCAGTCATCTTCTACCTACTCCTACATATAAACTTAATTGACCCCAGAAAGATATAAATTGGGAATGAAATGAGAATTCTGATATACAGTTAGTACAAATAGAAAGGACGGTGCCCTGGTTGCCCTTTTAATAATAGAGAACTGTAAAATAAAAAAATCTGTATTTGTAAAGTGCCAACTACTCACCCACACGGGTCTCAAGACGCTGAGGGCCGTCGTGGAAATCAAGTGAGCTATTGCCAAGTCACATGGTGCTGAGCAGAGCTGCCGCCAGAGATCAAACCGTGAACCCTGTGCTCCAAAGTCAGCTGCCCTGGCCGCTGCACCACACCTCTCACGAGCCCTGCGTTTCATGCCCAATTTACCAGGACGCGTAATAATGCATAAAATAATTCTCCTTTAATACTATTTCCCTATTATATTGTACTAGAATGTAATATGTGAGGCTGGGTTATGTCATCTATGATGTATTGGAGTCATCCATGATGTATTGGGGTTCTATCTCTGAGCTCACTGTCGAGTGTGGTAGTGACAGTTTAACCAGCTGCGTCTGGTAGGGTTGTTCTGGGTTTCTCCTAGGATTAAACTTCAATCAAGATAAGCACCGATTGTGTCTAATTCATTACAACATTCCCATACTCATAAATGCTTTTGTGAGTCAGCCCCTTTATATTCAAATAGTTCTGGCTTTCTGCTCCTGTTCATCTTTCGATCCGAGCCTTTCACTCGCCCATTTGTGCAGTCCTTTTCTACAGGAGACTGTGCAACCACTGGTCTTCGATGACCTTGATAATTAAAATAATTTCTTTACTTTTTTTATTATTCTTAATTTATATGTGAAAACATTTAGAATCATACTTGATTTCTGAATTTTTACTGTTAATTTTTCCAGTGAACGACTTTCCAAACAACCAGCTCTTTAAATGGGCCGAGTCCCTTCTGTCTTACACCTGGTAGTAATTAAAAACGGGCATTAACACAGGTCTCTATCAGGCCCTATGTTCATGTTCTTAACAGCAATTGGAGAAACACTGACCGATTCCTGAACAATGAATGCTAAACATTATGTACATCTAGCCATCGATTTAGCTCCTTTTTGTATTTCACGTTTTATTTAATCTCGCTTTTCCTAAGAGTGTTCACTATTTCCAGAATGTTGTGTTTCTGCATTTTTTTCCGTGTGGCATGTTACTTTTGTGTAGTACATACCTTGATATGAGGCGCCGCCCTCCATGTGCTTATAACGTCCATGATTAAGGCTCTGGAGTTGATGCGGAGGGCAGGGTAGGGTTCTTAAAGTGAGTATCAGTGAGTCCAAAAGATGCTCGGAAGACATGTTCATCCAATCCTTGACCTCTCTGCAGAGTGCACAAGGGAATGGCCACGTATTCCAATTGCAAATGTGATTCTGGAGAGTGTGTGGAAAGGAGCTGTACAGTTGTCAAAATATTGACATTGACAGGTGACTGTATAATAGTTAATTTTCGCAGTGCCTTGCAGGTGGGATGCATTATTCACACTCTAAGGTTTAAAGATACCACTAGGAACCGAGTTTCAGTGCTTCCACTGGGTTTTTTCTATCCACCCCATACTGTGAGACCAGTGGTATAACGAAAGTTGAGGAGGCCCCCCTACCACGTACATGGAGGGACCCCCAATCCGGATTTAATCCGGAGCTCTTGACCCTGAGTATTGTGAGGGGGGCCCCTGCAGCTCAGGCCCCCCCGCACCGCGGGGGCTGGGGGTCCTGTGTTACGCCCCTGTGTGAGACCATTGGTAAAGGGGGGTTGTACTTTGGCCCATATCGGCTGCAAGATGGACTGGTTACTCACTCACGTCAAAGTAAAACTGCAGTATACTAATTGTAGCGCATTTGCATTCACTGTGCCTTCGTTGCATTCATCTCTGGCGCTTTGTTGATACTACTTTACCATCCGCTGCCATTTTGTTGTTGTTGTCCCTGCAAGCCCGTCCTCTAGAACCCGCCCCGCCGCCCAGCTGAGCCTCCCTCCCACTGACTACATACTCTGCTCCCGTACCTGGAAGCGCTGTGACCGTCTCATCGCTGCTGTGAGCGGTCGCTCCCCAGGCTCCCTGCTCGAGCTGGTATCGTTGTGCTGCGCTTGTGAACTGGCATTTACATCTCTAGCGCGATAATTTCACTGTGACTGTTGTTACGCTAATCATTGCAGTCTGCCTCATTTTATCAGCATACAATTAATTGCAGCGCATTTGCATTCACTATGCCTTCGTTGCATTCATCTCTGGCGCTTTGTTGATACTACTTTACCATCCGCTGCCATTTTGTTGTTGTTGTCCCTGCAAGCCCGTCCTCTAGAGCCCGCCCCGCCTCCCAGCTGAGCCTCCCTCGCCCCTCCCCCACCAGCCGTTTATGACAGATGCACTTGCGCGCAGCGTTCACGCTCAGCGGTCGCGCCGAAGGTGCGCCAAAGGTAAGCCCGTCTACACCCGTCCGCGCCTGGACTGCGCCCAGCGCCTGTCCCCCTGGTCCCCACCGCACCCAACCCACTAGAGTCACATATGATGCCGCAACTCTCCTCGCCCTCAACCCCGGATGCACACTACAATGCTGCGTAGCCACCTCAGGACGTACCCACGGCCCATTCGCCTGCCTCTCCTGCAAGTTCAACTGCATCAGGACCCTCACCAAACCCACTTCCTCCACACACAGCTCCGACTCCAACCGCCTAAAGTGCATCCTGCTTAACACCCGCTCGGTCCACAGACACGCAACAGAACTCTGGGACCTAATCGACACTACGTCACCTGACATCGCCTTCCTTACAGAAACATGGATGAACACATCATCAGCACCCGACATCGCCATAGCCATACCGGACGCGTACAAGATTATCCGAAAAGACCGCACCAATCAAACAGGAGGAGGCATCGCCATCATCCACAGAAACACCATCAAAATCACTACCAGCTCCGACGACAATCTTGCAACCGGCGAACATCTCCACTTTCAGATCCACACCGACCCCAGGACCACACTTAGAGGCACCCTCGTTTACAGGCCTCCAGGCACCCCCACTCTATTCAGCGATGACATCACGGACTTCGTCAGCCCACACTCCCTCGCCTCCGAGAACTACATTCTTCTAGGAGACCTCAACTACCACCTTGAAAACAAACACGACAGCAACACCACCACCCTTCTAGACAACCTGGCCAATCTCGGACTCAAACAACTTGTTGACACCCCCACCCATATAGCCGGACACACGCTCGACCCAATCTTCACCTCCAGCAAACACATCTCCTTCGATCGCACCACAGCTCTCCATTGGACGGATCACAGCTGTGTTCACTTCAGCTACAAAAGCACCCTGACCCACAACCGTCCACAACCTATTCCTCGGAGAAACTGGAAGAAAATCACCACCGACCAACTCCTCACATCACTCAACCAAAACCCTCCCACCCTCTCAATGGACCCAGACCAAGCGGCCACCAACCTCAAGCAATGGATTACCCACAGTACTGACGAATTAGCACCCCTGAGAAAGCACCAGATGAAATCAGCCAGCAAAAAGGCTCCCTGGTTCAATGATGAACTTAAAAAATCCAAGAAGCTATGCCGCACCCTGGAGAAGATATGGAGAAAAAACCCAACTTCAGACAACATGGCCTCCCTCAAGACAGCCACCAGCAAACGCCACCAACTGATTCGATCCGCCAAGAAATTAGCATTCAAGGATCGTCTCGACAACAACACTCATAACAGCAAGGAACTCTTCAACATCGTCAAAGAATTCACCAACCCCACCACAGCATTTAACGACATCACTCCCTCCCAAGACCTCTGCGACGCGTTATCCTCCTTCTTCTACAAAAAAATTGCCGACATCCACAACAGCTTCGAGAATTCTCCCAGCGATCAACCCTCTCCACCCCCTTCAGATCCTACTCCGCCAACTAACAACCTCAACGCCTGGAACCCAATAACCACTGAAGACACCATTCGCCTCATGAACTCAATCCACTCTGGCTCGCCTTCTGACCCCTGCCCCCACCACATCTTCAACAAAGCTGACTCCATCATCGCACCCCATCTCCGTAATGTCATCAACTGCTCTTTCAACTCTGCCACCTTCCCAGAAAGCTGGAAACACGCCGAACTCAGGGCCCTTCTGAAGAAACCCACAGCAGGCCCTTCTGAACTTAAAAACTACCGACCCATATCCCTCCTCCCATTCCTGGCCAAAGTCATAGAGAAAGCCGTCAACAACCAGCTCGCCGCCTCCCTTGAATCCAACAACTCCCTTGATCCATCTAAATCCGGGTTTCGAGACAAACACAGCACCAAAACCGCCCACATTGCAGCAACCGACGACATCCGATCACTCCTGGACAACGGAGAAACAGTGGCCCTCATCCTACTCGACCTGTCCGCCACCTTCGACACAGTCTGCCACAGCACCCTTATACATCGCCTCAGCAACATCGTAATACAAAGAAAAGCCCTGGACTGGATCATCTCATTCCTCGCTGGGAGAAATCAAAGAGTCCGACTTCCCCCATTCTACTCAGAGGCCACCGAAGTCATCTGCGGCGTACCTCAAGGATCCTCCCTCAGACCACCCTCTTCAACGTCTACATGAGTCCTCTCGCCTCCATCGCGCGGCTACACAACCCAAACATCATCTCTTACGCCGACGACACCCAGCTAATCCTTTCTAGTGGAAGCCTTGCTACACTTGTCAACTTGGACCTTAATTGTAAAGTTGAATTTATTAGGCTTGAATCGACAGACGTTCTTGGTACCCTTTTGACCTTTCCAAACAAATGTAGAATGCTGGTAGTAAGTTTTTATACTGCAGCTGTATGCAGGAAAACACTGGATGCCATATCTAATTTAAGAGTTTTCATAGATGATTTTTTCCATTTATTTACTGTGTTTATGTTATTGGGGGGGTTTTAATTTGCACCCTTGTTTCTCCTGTCAAGACAATGACGTATTGAGAGACAGGGGCGATTCCTCCGCTGTCGCAGAGGAGTGTCGCCCCTCTGCCTGCAGAGGCAAATGAAAAAAAAGTTATCTTAGTGCACATAACTTTATTTTTCATCCTGTTGCTGTCTTGGGGATGGGACCACACAGCACTGCCGCAGGGTGGGCAGAGTGGTGGGCCTTGCTGTCAGTGCACTTGGTTTGGCCGGCCTTCTCAGCTGGCCAAACCGTCATGCACACTGACATCTCTCCAACCCAGCTGTATTGCTGGCACAGGGTCCCATGTCCTGATGGAACGTTAAACCAGTGCACGCGCCCAATCCCTACGCTGCTCTCATGGTGAGAGCAGCGTTGGGATTAGCCACAGGGGAAGCTGGAAGCTTCAACCTGTGACAGAGGAGAAGCCCGGGGAGCAGTGCGGCGAGCCGAAGACCAGCAGGTAAGTTTTATTGATTTTTTTTTATTTCAGCCCCCTCACACTGCCCCCGTGCCGCGCCCCCGCTACTGCCCTTCCCACACTGCCTCCACCCACCACAGTTCCCTTACTTCAGCCGCTACTGAATAGAGAATGTGAATACATTTTCCGACCAGGTGCACCGTAAACATATGTACTAGCAAGGTGATACTATTAATAGTTTAATCAGCAAGTATAATATGGTACATTTAATGGATCTAACGCAAGTGGGGCAGCTGAGAGGATACAAGGGAAGGAGCTTTAGTACCATTATAGATTACATGTTTGTTCTGTTCATTTTTAGCTCTTGCAGATTATAAGGCTATGTGGGACAACTTAAATGACCGCAATCCTTTGATGGCCACCTTTCTATTGGACAAAAAGCCTATTGACGTGACTTTTGCAAGGAACCAGTTTTACCCACTGGTCAGGGCCAGAGGACACAGTGGGCATCAATTGTCCCATTGTATTTCACCTTTACTTTGGTCACTTCTTGCTCTACTGTTTTCTCCCTTTGCCTTAGTGATGGCGCTTCAGATCAAAGTATTATGTTGTCTTTTTAAAATATTTGTAGATCTATTAAGTCTGCGTTTTGTGAATCACAAGCTCCGTCCCCGCTTCCTAAAGTTAGGTGGTTTGACAAAAAGTGCTCGCGAGCACATATGAATTTGCTGGAAACCTTTCCTGAAATACCCCGGTGTCAGGATAAGGTTAAGAAAGCCAGGGCAGCAATATTGGTTTAGGCTGGGACAGGGCACCATTGAACAAATCTTGAATCTTTATCTGTTGATCTGTAAGTACACTAAGGGTATGGGGAGTGTAACCCACCTGGCCTTCATGGACCTCAGCTCAGCTTTTGGTAGAGTTAATCACTCTAAGCTGTGGTCCATGTTGGCTCAGATGGGGGTAGAGCCTACACTAATTCACTTTCTGCATGATTTGCACAAGATCTTTCATCATCTGTTAGATATGGCTCTAATAGGGAATGCACACCGCACTTTAAATTGAAGCATAGCATTCGCCAGGGTTGCATACAAGCGCACTTTTAAGTAAAACAATTGTATCAACAATTGTATCAATTAACTGGAATCAGTTTTGACGGAATTCCCCCTTGATGTCCCTAGCGTTGGAGGTCGACTAATCCCTGATCTTCTTTATGCAGATCCTACTGTTTCAATTGCACGGGCCACCAGGGGGTTACAGCGACTCTTAGATCTTTTTTATTGATTTTATGAATAGCCATAACTTGTCCACCAATTTCTCCAAATCACATGTTTTTGAGTTCGGCCCATCTAAGACTAAAACTATGAAATTTGTAGTGTCACCACATTAGCCAGGTTGATATGTTTTGATATATGGGTGTTCAATTTGATTCTTGCCTTAACTGGCATTCATTGATAAATTAGAAAGTAATGGCTTTCAATAGGGCTATCTATAGTATAGGAGACTTCTCTCGTCAGTTAAGGCGCACACACATAAAGACAGTTCTGGATATTTTTAAGGCCAAATGCCTCCCGATAGTCAGCTATGGCTGTGGTATTTGGGGCTATGGATCTGTTTCACCAATTCAAATAGCTGAAAATGAATTCCTCAGGGGCTTCTTAGGGGTTCCACAAAGTTCCTCTTCTGAGGTTGTTCACAAAGAGTTTGTATGGGTTATGGTATAGATTGTATTCTTCTTTGCCCTTTGTTGCTTTGGCGCTCGGTTTGGACAAAAGGAGAGCTAGGACTTAAATGTCTGATCGTGGATGATTGCATAAATCTGGACAACTCATTACAAATCCCTTGGATGTTCTATGTTTTTTCTAATATGAACATTTTAGGGAGACCTGAGCTTTATACTAATCCAAGTTGTATTGTTAAAACTGACCACAAATGGGTTAAACAAGTGGTAAGGGGTAAGATGGCAGCAGAATGAGAGGCAATAGCACTGAACAAGCATTCCGTATGCCATATGATATTGGTGAAAACTGTGAGTAGTGTGGAGCCTTATCTTACTTTGGTCATGTCCAGCTATCATCGAAGATTTTTTACTTTTTTAGCCTTAATTTATTTCCGCAGCTTTTGCCCTCCAATCATGGTTGTTATAAGCATTCCAAGTTGTTCTTGTGTGAATGTGAAAATGTCTCTGCTAGTGACACTTTGCATACATTTAGGATTTGCCCAAGATATAACACTTTGGGCTATAACTTCATACACCAACTTTCGATGGCCATGAATTTTAATTAAGTGTAACCTGCACTGTTTTAAAGTATTTTAAACTGTAATCCATGTTGATGTCGTCATGTATGTAATGTATCACACTGTGATTTTCTTTTATGAGTTTATTTTTAAAATTGAATAAAGTATATTATGTTGATTGATACTCATAAGGTGAATGTAAAAGAAAAGGCAGTGCTTTCAGGCGAGTGAGTATGTTGTTTGTTTGGGGTGGTGAATTGAAGGAAATGTGAGGAACTGCATTTAAGAGACAGTGGAAAGAGGGTGCTGAAGAGAAAAGAGATGCGGTGTAACATTTACAGATGTACAAGATATGGCTTGGAAAAGGGTGTACATGGCTAATATAGAGTGAACATAAAGAGGATGATTTAGTTATTCTGAAGACCACTACCCCTTCCAGAGGCCTCAGTAATGTTTAATTTACAGCTACACAATTTCATAATGAAAACATTGTCAGTAATAATTATTTCCAACAAAATAATTTTTGTTACTCGTTTATCTTAAACAGCTAACAACCATTGAACAAGCAGCTAGTCCTGGCTGGTTTTAGGTGTATGTCAGTTGTTGTGTTATACAGGTGGACTCAATAACAGAAAAGTCAGTGTAGAACCAAAATACCAGTTGGGTGGCACACTATTGGCATTACAGAAATTTAGTTTACGAGGTAAAGCCACGCCCATAATTACATTGACCACAGGCGTTTTAGAGACCCCCACTTTTTCAACCCACTTTTAGACCAGCAAACAATCATAGGGCAGTTTTATGTAGAATGACTCTCAAAAATGCATTCTCAGCTATGGTTGATATGTAGTAAGGTATTAAAAAATTTAATCTTCTTAAGTAATTGTTTGTTTGCATATAACATGGCAATGTTTCTAGTAGTTGGACAACCTAATGTATTATAATCTTGCATTCATTCCAAATTCACCGTCTTCATATTGATCTTGTTTAGTAAGCCAACTCCCCATCTGGCTTACAGAACCACCTATCTGGCTTACAGAAACCTATTTGTTTAGATAGCTAGTATGGAACATGTACTCTCTTTTAGAGGTGTTTTCTTTGGCAATAATCTCCTCTTTAGATCATGTGGAACTATTGTACCTGTATAGTGAGGTAGTCAGCTAAGATCTGGAGAGGGTGGTACACTTCGGAGAGTCCATTGACAATTGGAACTGAGGCTTCTTGTGCAAGTAGCTCAAGATCGCTATGTCGATAAACGCGGGCCAAGACTGCATCCGTCATTCCAGATAATACACTGTAGGAGAGAAAAAGTGAGATTGTCAAAAGGAAACCGTAGAAATGTGCTGCTAAACACATGGTACTTTTCAAACTTTGTGGTATAAAAGAAAAGTCTATTTTCCCAGGGTTTGACAGGGAAGATTAAAAGACTTATTTGGAGCCTGGCAATAGGCATGGCAGGCAGGCCTCTAGACAACCTTATCTTAAGTGTATGCAACACTTAACCTTAGCGCACTGTTGCTGTATAGCGGAACCCGCTAAAAAATATATATAGACACTCTTAAATGCGTTTTCAAAATGAGTTTTAGTATTTTTACAACTGAATATTTTCAAAGCTTTATAATTGAACACAACCCAATTTTGTTATTTGTTAAACACAAACAATTTTAACAACATAACATTTCAAAAACTTCAATGTCAGTTTCTTGAAAATTTTAACATTTCCTCTGTATATGCCCAATGCATTTCGAGCTATATGCAGCTCTTCGTCGGGGGCTACAGTCGCGCTCCTCAAGAGCTTAATCCTTCTTGAACACCAACCAGTATTCAAGCAACAGTATCGTGTACCCAACGGTTCGCTTTTCTGCCTTATTATTCCAACTCAAGCTTCCGGGGACCGGTTTCTGGCATGATGCCATGATGCACTGGGCCAGGGACAGACTAATTTGCATATAGCCAGGTTCTGAGCTGGGATGGTGCAGTGAGCTAAAACACGGTGATGGATCAAGCCCTGATCTGTTGACTGGGTATGAGTGTTCTGTTTAATTCAGATACTCTGTCCATCACCACCCCCTTTTCTGAATCGTTTTGTCCACCATAAGCGTGGAAGGGTATACTCAGATGTGAGTTCCTTGCTCATTGCACCATCAGGATTCAAGCAAGCCGGGCCGAAGACGGTTGTAATGCCAGAAACCGGTCTCCGGAAGCTTGTTTCCTTCCCAGTATAATAATTGGCTTGGTAGTTTGGTCTGCCCTGTTCCCATGATGCACTGGGCCAGGGACAGACTAATTTGCTTATAGCCAGGTTCGGAGCTGGGATGGTGCAGTGAGCTAAAAAACGGTGATGGATCAAGCCCTGATATGTTGACTGGGTATGAGTGTTCTGTTTAATTCAGATACTCTGTCCATCACCACCCCCTTTTCTGATTCGTTTTTTCCACAAAAGCGTGGAAGGGTATACTCAGATGTGAGTCCCTTGCTCATTGCACCATCAGGATTCAAGCAAGCCGGGCCGAAGACGGCTGTAATGCCAGAAACCGGTCCCCGGAAGCTTGTTTCCTTCCCAGTATAAGAATTGGCTTGGTAGTTTGGTCTGCCCTGTTCCCATGATGCACTGGGCCAGGGACAGACTAATTTGCATATAGCCAGGTTCTGAGCTGGGATGGTGCAGTGAGCTAAAAAATGGTGATGGATCAAGCCCTGATCTGTTGACTGGGTATGAGTGTTCTGTTTAATTCAGATACTCTGTCCATCACCACACCCTTTTCTGAATCGTTTTGTCCACCATAAGCGTGGAAGTGTATACTCAGATGTGAGTCCCTTGCTCATTGCACCATCAGGATTCAAGCAAGCCGGGCCGAAGACGGCTGTAATGCCAGAAACCGGTCCCCGGATGCTTGTTTCCTTCCCAGTATAAGAATTGGCTTGGTAGTTTGGTCTGCCCTGTTCCCATGATGCACTGGGCCAGGGACAGACTAAGTTGCATATAGCCAGGTTCTGAGCTGGGATGGTGCAGTGAGCTAAAAAACGGTGATGGATCAAGCCCTGATCTGTTGACTGGGTATGAGTGTTCTGTTTAATTCAGATACTCTGTCCATCACCACCCCCCTTTCTGAATCGTTTTGTCCACCATAAGCGTGGAAGGGTATACTTAGATGTGAGTCCCCTGCTCATTGCACCATCAGGATTCAAGCAAGCCGGGCCGAAGACGGCTGTAATGCCAGAAACCGGTCCCCGGAAGCTTGTTTCCTTCCCAGTATAAGAATTGGCTTGGTAGTTTGGTCTGCCCTGTTCCTATGATGCGCTGGGCCAGGTACAGACTAATTTGCATATAGCCAGGTTCTGAGCTGGCATGGTGCAGTGAGCTAAAAAACGGTGATGGATCAAGCCCTGATCTGTTGACTGGGTATGAGTGTTCTGTTTAATTCAGATACTCTGTCCATCACCACCCCCTTTTCTGAATCGTTGTGTCCACCATAAGCGTGGAAGGGTATACTCAGATGTGAGTCCCTTGCTCATTGCACCATCAGGATTCAAGCAAGCCGGGCCGAAGACGGCTGTAATGCCAGAAACCAGTCCCCGGAAGCTTGTTTCCTTCCCAGTATAAGAATTGGCTTGGTAGTTTGGTCTGCCCTGTTTCCATGATGCACTGGGCCAGGGACAGACTAATTTGCATATAGCCAGGTTCTGAGCTGGGATGGTGCAGTGAGCTAAATGGTGATGGATCAAGCCCTGATCTGTTGACTGGGTATGAGTGTTCTGTTTAATTCAGATACTCTGTCCATCACCACCCCCTTTTCTGAATTTAACAGATTGAAGCCCCGCCAATAAGGTGATCAGAAGTATGTCAAATTAGGGGCTGAGCAGAGGACTGACTAGAGACTTGGCACTGAAGAAGGTGTATTTAACTGAAATGCATTTGCCGAAATAAAGCCATCATGTTGACTTGTCCCGAAGTGCTCCGTGTGTTTATTGTCTAGCGAGGCAAGAAGGTTTCACCCACCTGACGGAGGCACCCGCTGCTGTGTTCGAACCACCGGTGAATGGAGTTGTGGAGATTAATTGGTACGTTTGAACCCCCGCTAAACCAGCGCTTGGTGTCGGAAGGCGCGGACTAGTCAAGCCTGGGGTGCTCCGTTCATAGGAGGGTCACCCACGAGCGTCTGTGTTTGGTGTCATCAGCGGGAATCAAGGGGAACCTGCTCAAATCCGACATGAATGCAAGGGCTTCATATCGAGCAAAACGACAGAAATGCTGTTTAAATTATGAACAACAAGAACGAAAAACAATTATAGGTGCATTATGGAACATGAAGTTCCCACTGCTTCCGTTCTTGTTCCCTATTGGAGGAACTGCCGCTTTGAACAGATTGAAGCCCCGCCAATAAGGTGATCAGAAGTATGTTCAATTAGGGGCTGAGCAGAGGACTGACTAGAGGCTTGGCACTGAAGAAGGTGTATTTAACCGAAATGCATTTGCCGAAATAAAGCCATCATGTTGACTTGTCCCGAAGTGCTCCGTGTGTTTATTGTGCTAGCGAGGCAAGAAGGTTTCACCCACCTGACGGAGGCACCCGCTGCTGTGTTCGAACCACCGGTGAATGGAGTTGTGTAGATTAATTGGTACGTTTGAACCCCCGCTAAACCAGCGCTTGGTGTCGGAAGGCGCGGACTAGTCAAGCCTGGGGTGCTCCGTTCATAGGAGGGTCACCCACAAGCGTCTGTTTTTGGTGTCATCAGCGGGAATCGAGGGGAACCTGCTCAAATCCGACACGAATGCAAGGGCTTCATATCGAGCAAAACGACAGAAATGCTGTTTAAATTATGAACAACAAGAACGAAAAACAATTATAGGTGCATTATGGAACATGAAGTTCCCGCTGCTTCCGTTCTTGTTCCCTATTGGAGGAACTGACGCTTTGAACAGATTGAAGCCCCACCAATAAGGTGATCAGAAGTATGTCAAATTAGGGGCTGAGCAGAGGACTGACTAGAGGCTTGGCACTGAAGGTGTATTTAACCGAAATGCATTTGCTGAAATAAAGCCATCATGTTGACTTGTCCCGAAGTGCTCCGTGTGTTTATTGTGCTAGCGAGGCAAGAAAGTTTCACCCACCTGATGGAGGTACCCGCTGCTGTGTTCGAACCACCGGTGAATGGAGTTGTGGAGATTAATTGGTACGTTTGAACCCCCGCTAAACCAGCGCTTGGTGTCGGAAGGCGCGGACTAGTCAAGCCTGGGGTGCTCCGTTCATAGGAGGGTCACCCACAAGCGTCTGTGTTTGGTGTCATCAGCGGGAAGCGAGGGGAACCTGCTCAAATCAGACACGAATGCAAGGGCTTCATATCGAGCAAAATGACAGAAATGCTGTTTAAATTATGAACAACAAGTACGAAAAACAATTATAGGTGCATTATGGAACATGAATTTCCCGCTGCTTCCGTTCTTGTTCCCTATTGGAGGAACTGCCGCTTTGAACAGATTGAAGCCCCGCCAATAAGGTGATCAGAAGTATGTCAAATTAGGGGCTGAGCAGAGGACTGACTAGAGGCTTGGCACTGAAGAAGGTGTATTTAACCGAAATGCATTTGCCGAAATAAAGCCATCATGTTGACTTGTCCCAAAGTGCTCCGTGTGTTTATTGTGCTAGCGAGGCAAGAAGGTTTCACCCACCTGACGGGGGCACCCGCTGCTGTGTTCGAACCACCTGTGAATGGAGTTGTGGAGATTAATTGGTACGTTTGAACCCCCGCTAAACCAGCGCTTGGTGTCGGAAGGCGCGGACTAGTCAAGCCTGGGGTGCTCCGTTCATAGGAGGGTCACCCACAAGCGTCTGTGTTTGGTGTCATCAGCGGGAAGCGAGGGGAACCTGCTCAAATCCGACACGAATGCAAGGGCTTCATATCGAGCAAAACGACAGAAATGCTGTTTAAATTATGAACAACAAGAACGAAAAACAATTATAGGTGCATTATGGAACATGAAGTTCCCGCTGCTTCCGTTCTTGTTCCCTATTGGGGGAACTGCTGCTTTGAACAGATTGAAGCCCCGCCAATAAGGTGATCAGAAGTATGTCAAATTAGGGGCTGAGAAGAGGACTGACTAGAGGCTTGGCACTGAAGAAGGTGTATTTAACCGAAATGCATTTGCCGAAATAAAGCCATCATGTTGACTTGTCCCGAAGTGCTCCGTGTGTTTATTATGCTAGCGAGGCAAGAAGGTTTCACCCACCTGACGGAGGCACCCGCTGCTGTGTTCGAACCACCGGTGAATGGAGTTGTGGAGATTAATTGGTACGTTTGAACCCCAGCTAAACCAGCGCTTGGTGTCGGAAGGCGCGGACTAGTCAACCCTGGGGTGCTCCGTTCATAGGAGGGTCACCCACGAGCGTCTGTGTTTGGTGTCATCAGCGGGAATCAAGGGAAACCTGCTCAAATCCGACACGAATGCAAGGGCTTCATATCGAGCAAAACGACAGAAATGCTGTTTAAATTATGAACAACAAGAACGAAAAACAATTATAGGTGCATTATGGAACATGAAGTTCCCGCTGCTTCCGTTCTTGTTCCCTATTGGAGGAACTGCCGCTTTGAACAGATTGAAGCCCCACCAATAAGGTGATCAGAAGTATGTCAAATTAGGGGCTGAGAAGAGGACTGACTAGAGGCTTGGCACTGAAGAAGGTGTATTTAACCGAAATGCATTTGCCGAAATAAAGCCATCATGTTGACTTGTCCCGAAGTGCTCCGTGTGTTTATTGTGCTAGTGAGGCAAGAAGGTTTCACCCACCTGACGGAGGCACCCGCTGCTGTGTTCGAACCACCGGTGAATGGAGTTGTGGATATATATATATATATATATATATATATATATATATATTCACTGAAAAAACCATAGGTTTGACACATGTTATAAATTTCAGTTTCTATTTTTGAATATGTGTTTCAAGGGTTACATTACAGTGAAAGGAGGTCTGTCACTATGTCACAAGGATGGTGTCATCAGTGATGTCATGAGTGATGTCACTGACCATGTCATGAGTGATGTAATATGTGACGTCATCAGCAGTGCATTGCACGCGCAAGTTATAGTGAGTCCAACTAACTATAACGTGGAATTTCATTGGTTTTATGTCAGTAAAATTTCCAGCTAACTATAACATGTGTCAAACCTATGGTTTTTTCAGTGAATTTCATAGATTTTTTAAATGCTACTTCCTAACTATAACGTGTGTAAAACCTATGGTTTTTTCTGTGAATTTCATTGGTTTTTAAAATGCTAATTCAGAAAAATGTCGTGTATGCAACCTATACTTTTGGCAATAAAGTTCTGGCAATATTTTTTTCGAAAACAAGCCGTTTTCTTCACTGTTCAAGTTGCATAGAGACTCCTTGTAAAGCATTACAGAATTCGAAAGTCTGTACCTTGCCTTTTTTTAAACACATTAAAATTTGTCTGTAAATAAAAATAGCCTTACTAAACTTTCGTGCGCGACCCGGTGTGCGCACTCTCGGCAACAGTTGTCAATAAAATGGATATCGCATTTCCAGGCTTTCGTGCGCGACCGAGTGCGCGCACCTGCCTATATATTTCGTAAAAACCTTGCGATTTGAACTTATTGAATTTCTTCATACACCCCTCAAAGAACTTATAGTACGTCAAAGAGACTGTACCTAGACTTCTTTTTTATTCTTATGAAACTTTTCAGTAAATGGAGCCGAATGTCTTTTTAAACTTTCGTGCGTTACCGGATGTACACACCTTGGTATTTTTTTTAGAAATATAAAACGTTTCATACTTTAACAATTGTGTGCTTAAATCCAGCTCAGAAGATATACAAAATCAGGATGGTAGTTGGTTCAACCCGGACCGTTTATTAGAGGTAGATCGTCCGACTCCACCGGAGGACACCCCTAATAAAAAGGACATATATATAAAATGCGGACTAGCCGCTGTATCGTGCTAGCAAACTATAACATATAAATCGTTAGAAAAAACAAAAGGAATCGAGCAAAATCAGTAGGCCACTGATGAGATCTTTTTTTGACCTCGCTAAAATAGAAAAATTAGGAACAACCCCTCATGAGAAATATGAAACTAGTGAGAGGAACCGAGCTCGACGCCATGATGGCTGCAAGACAGCTCGGCTCCGCCGCCCACCCCACCCAAAATAACGACAAATATTATAAAGATACACAACACACCAGCAAAGTAACAGGGTAAAACGTTTTATTAAATAACTATTTACATGGCAGCCTGCTGCAACATGAAAACAACACTTTCAATTGGTTCTTAATAGTTTCAATTCTGGAATTTACACGCAGCACTCCACCCACTTCCCTCACTATCTTTTCTACTCTCAAGAGAGAACAACGTCCTACATCTTTCGGAAGACTTTGGTGAAATGGCTACCGTATCTCATTCATCTTCCGAATCTGACCAAAATGATCGACTACCTTTAATAAGAAAAAATAAATCTTTCATCTGGCAATTTTTCACTTATCCTGAAGATCAAAAGAAAGTGAATGCACCAAAAGTAACCTGCACGATATGTGACTTGGTTCTCTCAAGAAAAAATCCAGCAAAAAAATATTCCTTTTCCATACATACCATGGTGCGGCATGTCAAACAAGTGCACCCTCTGCAATTTGCAGAGGCAACGACAAGAGCCCTGGCCACGCTATTACCATTAGAGGTGGCCAGCACATCTTCTGATCGACGACCTGTATCTCCATCGAGTGCAGAGATGGACTTCAGATATTTAACTATATATGGTCTATAACCTATGGTTTTTTCAGTGATTTTCTTTGGTTTTTTAATAGCAAATATCAAAAGCTTTTTTGTGGAAAATGACTAAAATTAGGTATACATAAGCGGCGTTCATTTATGTTCACCACAGCCATTGTTAAAAGTAAAGTGAAAGTCGCGAAACAGTGGCCACGCCATCTAGTCCCTTTTAGGCCCCATCATGCACGTAAGTAACAGCCATTTTCTGTGTCATGGCCTCTCTGCCCACTGCCAATAGCCTATGATTGTTCGAAATTGGTTCTCTTTGGGTCATTCTCTGTTCACAAATAAGCATAAAGTCGCAATACTCTGTTTAGTTTTTGCAGATAGTGAACGATAGGTAGTGCACACTTTTGTCCCCTTTGTAACCCGTCATGCCTATCTCTGCCCCGTTTGTTGGTAGTTGGTTCAACCCGGACCGTTTATTAGAGGTAGATCGTCCGACTCCACCGGAGGACCCCCCTAATAAAAAGGACATATATATAAAATGCGGACTATCCGCTGTATCGTGCTAGCAAACTATAACATATAAATCGTTAGAAAAAACATGAAACTAGAGAGAGGAACCGAGCTCGACGCCATGATGGCTGCAAGACAGCTCGGCTCCGCCGCCCACCCCGCCCAAAATAACGACAAACACTATGCAAATATTATAAATATATACAACACACCAGCAAAGTAACAGGATAAAACGTTTTATTAAATAACTATTTACATGGCAGCCTACTGCAACATGAAAACAACACTTCTAATTGCTTCTTAGTAGTTTCAATTCTGAAATTAAACACCCAGTACATCCAGAGGTCATGTCCGACAAGTTGTGTGGGGGGATGCCTTGCTAATGCCGCCACCCCCACCACCTTCTGTAGGAAGGACTCTGGATATGCTTGGTCCCTGAGAGGCTTCGATGTCCCTGCCTTGCACAAATGTCATAAGTTCTGGATGTTGAGTGCCATACTTCAGAGTCCGACAAGTTGTGTGGGGGGATGCCTTGCTAATGCCGCCACCCCCACCACCTTCTGTAGGAAGGACTCTGGATATACTTGGTCCCTGAGAGGCTTCGATGTCCCTGCCTTGCACAAATGTCATAAGTTCTGGATGTTGAGTGCCATACTTCAGGGTCCAAGAAACGCAGACTCGGAGGGGGCGCTTGGCTCCTGCCCCCTCCCCAAGTCTTGTTCCCCTGGTATGGCCTGAGATCGCCCCCGACATAGGCGGCCGGCTCCCGGGGTCAGGCGGAACTTCTTGCCTTTTGATGCCTCTTCCATTCTGGACCTTGTCCCACAATCCGTTTGACCTGAAGACACGTCCTGCGGTGCCCTGGTCCGACCATCACATATACCTGCGCCAGGAGACGGCGTGGGGTGCACTGGAAGGGAGAGGCGGCGCGAACGAGCCTCTCCCACCTCACCAGGTGGAGGTTTCTTAGCTACACCCCAGCGCTTCACTCGGCCAGCTGAGTTCCGCCTGCTCCTGCGGCACAGTGCCTCGCTCGGCCAGCTGAATTACGCCTGCTCTTGCTATTACACCGTCTCACCCGCCATCCGGCTGAATTGCACCCACTCTTCCGATACAGTGACAGGCGGCTGCCACGGAGCTCAGGAAATGGCGGTCGGCTCCACAGACTTGGGCCTGGCCTGCAAGGATGGCTCTGGGCAACCCTGGAACTCGGACGCTTGACTGCTAGGGCATGAGCCCCATTCCCAAAAGCGTCCCCTCAGCCTTGAAGATTCTACAAGAGTCACCGAGGCCCCCGACTCCTGCAGACTTCCGGTGGGGAGCGACTGCCATGATTGCTCGCGGAATGGCCACGACGTAGCCACGGGGTGCTCTCATGCTGACGCCAGCTTCAGTCTGAAACATCCAGAAACACAGTAGACTACCAATTCGATCAGTTCCGGTGGAGCCCCAACGACGTATCGCGTTGTTGCGTAATCCGTCATATGACGCGCCGCATTAGCGCACCCGGAAGTGCTCCGGTGCGCGAGGCGCGAGGCGCGAAGCGCAGCTTCCCGGAAGCAATCCAGGGCGCGGCGCGGAGCGCGTAACGTAAGCATTTACATTTCAGTTGGTTCTCCCTCACAATATTTTCAATGCCACATAAAAGTCACCCATCACCCACTGCCATCTCTGGCTGTTTCCATGGTAACACCTCATTCTGCACCTGGCTGAAGGCACAGGTCAAAAGTTCATATCTCAACGTTCTACAGCAAAGTAACAACACTGTTTTCCCTCCAGAAACACCTGCCAATCCACAGCTCTGTTACATGTCTTTTTTTTTCACACCCAATAGTACTTTTTGTTTAACATAAACATTAACATGCAACGTACTGTTCAATCTCCACTTCTTACAATCAACCAATCATTTTTATTTTTTAAACCACACCCAGCCTCTTCCTTTTTCTTTATTTAGAATTTCAACTTCTAACTACCATTCCACTTCCAGAACCGATTGGAGGACGACTACAAATCCCTTGAAAATGAAGGTCTGGCTAATAGGACACAGTTATATTCACTGGAGTGAAAAATATGCAGTAAGCAGACGAATTTGCAACCTCGGCTTACCAAATGTACACATAACATGGATTGGCAAAAGAGGATTGAAATGTCACCAATTGATTCCATTGGTGAAAACTTTTATGCATCTCCCAGAACCAGACCTTATAATTGTGCACTGTGGTGGGAACGATCTAGGCACAATCACTGGGGTAGGTCTGGAAATGCTTCTAAAAGACACCTTTCGACAATTGATGACACTTTTTCCTCGATCTGCCTTGGTATATTCCAATATATGCCAAAGACAGAAATGGAATTGGTCCAATCAACATTGTGCACAATTTGAGAAAGCAAGGAGACATGTAAATAAATCTGTTTCTGCTTTCCTCAGAGATTATAGCATGGGTTCTATTTACCACAACAACTTGCGATACCACATGCAAGACGTCTATAGGAGAGACGGTGTTCATTTCACGAATGAGGGAAACAGAATCTTCCTCTGCAACATCAGGCTCTGCATTGGTACTTACTTATAAATGCAGAAAACACTCAAATAACACAATGGCTCTTTTCAGAGCCACCTTATATCTAAGCACTCAAACTTCTGATTTATCTCCATTTTCACACTCTTGTAAAAAGGTGTGCGCGACCGAGTGCGCACACCACGCAACTTAAAAAAAAAATATATATATATATTTTCGCCTTTAAGGGCCTTACTGCACACCCTGAGAAAACCTACGCAGCAAAACAATCTCTACCTTCTCCCCTTTCCATATTCCAACGCTTTGAAATCAACAATATATTTACTTGCAATGACAAAATGGCGGTCAACACTTCCTGATTTCCTTCGAATCGAATGTTAACAGACGTCACGCAGCAAAATTCCGCTCGCGCGCGCAGCCGTTTGGGTGCGCGCACGTGTGCGCGCGTATAGATATATAATTGACTTTAACTTTAATTTCCTCAGCAACTACTGAACGGATTTACACCATTCCAAAAAAAGCGTAATCTGCGAGCCGGACTGTAGAGTTTTGCCAAATTTCTTATAAATCCATTCACCCGTTCGACCTGTAGCCGAGTCTAAAGGTCCTATGGAAAATAACATGGAGAAAACACGTTTTGGGACCCCCCTTTTATCTCAGCCCCCACTTGACCAATCCCCCCCAAACTTTTAGGGAAGGAGCGCAGCGGACCGAGCCATCTTCTTTGAGAAATTCGCTAAGATTCTTCAACCAGGGCCAAAGTTATTCCTAATAGAATGTTGAGGATTTTCTATGGAAACTAGGTCCTAACTATAACTACCTACTGGCGACCGCCAGTAGGTAATATATATATATATATATATATATATATATATATATATATATATATATATATATATATATATATATATATATATATATATATATATATATATATATATATATATATATATATATATATATATATATATATATATATATATATATATATATATATATATATATATATTTTGAAGGTGGGCAGCGACTGGTAAAGCCATAGGACATCATACACACTCACGCCCCTACCAATAGCACAGGCATCCCAGATTTGCCCAGAATCACTGGATGTGGGCGCTGACGCCGAGGGTTGTACCTGGTTCCCACCAGCTCCAAAATCGGAAGCTCAGGCATATCCTCACATAGACAATCCATTTAAAATATATTTAACTCTATGTAAAAGTATATTCAATGTGAAACATTTACTAAAGCAATGGGAATTTTGAGAAATAATTTATATGAAACAAAATTCCAGAAGAGATATTTGAAAGGCATGCCAACTTGAGCATTATACTGTTTATCTTCTTTCTAGATTTTTGTCTTTTCATGGTAAATACACATCTCATCTCTAAGCTGCTTAAATGTGTTCCTTTCAGAAAATCATCATAGAGCAGGCTCCAAGTTCTCATTGCTTCTTCTCTGCTCTCAAACCCCTATTTTCTCATCCTGCATCTGACCTCTTATTTCTTTCATCTCTTTCTGCTGATGATTTAGCATCTTACTTGACTACTCAGATCTCTATATTTTGCACTTCTTTCCCTTGTTGACTGTATCAAAACTTACTTTCCTTCCCATGTAAGCATGGGCGAATTTTGCGAATCTCGCGTTCGCGAATTTTGCGGATTTGCGAACTCGCAATCCGCAAAATCCGCGAATTCTCGCGAATTTGCGGATTTTTTTTTTTGTGTTTGCGCGGGTGTCTGCCAGTTCGCGAGGGTTTTGTACAATGTCGCAAATTGCGAACTTACCTGTCGGGTCGCAAGTTTCGCGAACTTGTTGTTTCTACGTGTCCAGCCTGTTTGGGACACTCTTCTTCATCACTGCCACTCTCTGTCACCACTGCCACTCTCTGACTACTCATGCCACCCTCTGGCCCACCCATGCCACCCTCTGTTTCATCACAGCACCCTCTGGTTGTCCAGTCAGTGTACATTATTGTGGCAACGCAAGCACACCTTCCCTGACTCAAGTGACCTGAATTAATTTGGGGCTGATTAATGTGTCACAGAATATTTTTTTAGCTGGCACCTGCTTCCTTAGTGCTTCCTTATTAGTGATCTTTTGCACTTGCTAAGTGCTTTCATTGTTGCAAAATTAGTTACAACACCTGCCCTGCCCCAACTGACAATAATGAATTAGGGGCTGATTAATGGATTTGAACTGCCAGCCTGGCTCCTGCTTGTCTCCCTTAGCTGTAATTCAGGACCTTTGTGGCATATGTGTAACTATTCTGAGGTTCAGAGCAGGGTCACATAATAGTTGCAACTGGCAACTGAACTCTGGAGGGGCCCCTCAGGAAGCACTACAGGAAATGGCTACTAATGATGAGCCTGAACTTTTGAACCTGGTAAGTAGTTTCAGTTTTGCTAAGATCGTATTTCTGCAATTTTGCACTTATTCGCGGGGCGCGAAGTTGTACTGGGAAGCCGCGAACTCACGCGAACAGTGCGAGCAGTGCAAGCAAAATCCGCTGCTCGCGGATTTGCGGATTTTGCGGGAGATTCGCGAATCTCGCGGATTGCGAATTTACCGAAAATCCGCAAAATCCGCAAGCGAAACGGATTTTCCGCCCATGCTTATTCCCATGCCTTGATTTGTTCCCATCTATCCCAGAATCTGAGGATCTTTCCCTTTCTTTGTTGGAATACTTTATTCGATATTTCATATCATAAAAGTGCAAACATACATTATTTATACAATCAATATTCAAAATAAAAGTATCACATACATATTACAAATTTATCTAAAAATAGTTAGTAAAAAAACACTTTTTTCATATAAATGGTTAAAAGAGTCTAAAATACATTTTCAGCAGGAGGAATCAATCGAGAGAAGGTTAAAATTTCTGTTTTGTGGAGTCCAGCAACCTAGATCTTATGAACCAAGCGCTAGAGATGTACTTTGCAATTTCACAAACAATAAATATAGAGGATGTGTCGGTTAGCACAATACGTAATGCGATCCTAAAATCTCAAACACCCATCTCTCTACACACAGGTTTTAACCACCTAGCTCGAAGTAACCTATAAGGCGTGCAAGCAAACAAAAAATGGGGTAAAGTCTCCATCTTACATGAACAGCCTGGGCAGTTAACATCACAATTTCTCATACCTTTCCATCCTGCTGTTAACTTTTTCAGTGGCAGGGTACCATATCTCCTTTGCAGGTAAAGTGATCTATCTCTGAGAATTTGAATATAGTCCAAAAGCGGCTCCAATTTCCTATTTGTTTTAATTTCCAGAAATTGAATGGTCAATGAACAATGCTTTGTACTTTTTAATTCCTCTGCCTCTACCCACTTCCAATAGATTTTTTTAACAATTTGTTTGTGAGGTGGTAATTGGGAGACCCAAGATTCTTTCATTCCTAGATTCATCACCAGCTGTTTCAGTTTGTTAAGCCATTTTATTTTATCGGAGACATT
The DNA here is from genome assembly GCF_964263255.1 of Lissotriton vulgaris. NCBI lineage: Eukaryota > Metazoa > Chordata > Amphibia > Caudata > Salamandridae > Lissotriton > Lissotriton vulgaris. The sequence continues at coordinate 371,780,013 of NC_141696.1, forward strand.
CAGAGTGATTAATTCGTCTAACACCAAGGCATATTTAGCCAAATCGGGTGATCTTCTTAGACACACCCAAAACAACAGGGGGCGAAGGCGTACTATATCCCCGATTGATCTCTTACCCAATTCAGCATATAGGGGTCTAAGGGGGGTTGAAATAGGAAGTGAGACTAGGTCTCTTACAAACTTATTCTCAGCTTTTACCAGGTCCATTGTATTTTCTCCTCCCCACAGTTCAGAGCCATAGACTGCTGCAGCCAGTGCCTTTCCTTCGTAAGCTTTGAGGACTGGGCCTATCGGTCTGCTTATTGATAAACGCTGATTCCTCAATATTGCTCCAGAAACCCTTTTTAGGTTCAGGAGCATTTTTGCTAAATGAGGATCCCATTTCATATTGTTACACAGTCTGACTCCCAAATAATCGAATTCTTCAACCACTTCCAAGACGGACCCATTCAGGGTAATGTTTGGTTTCCTAACCTTTCTTTTGCCTAACACCATCAGCTTCGTTTTAAGGGTGTTGATTGTTAGCCCTAGCTCATCACAGAACACACTAAACCGATCAAGGAGTTTCTGTAAACCCGATGGGGTTTTGGACATCAGGAGGGTGTCGTCAGCAAAGAGGAGGGTCGGTGTTTTCTCCCCTGTCAGGACTGGGGCATCCGCAGAGTCCTCCCTCAAATGGTCTACCACCCCATTGATAAAGAGGGAGAACAACAACGGACCCATGTCACAGCCCTGACGAACCCCTCTACTGACTGGCACCCTCTTTGTAAGTTGGCCTTGACTACCCCAATGGACTCTAGCATAGGTGTCTTCATGGAGCCTTACAACAAGCTGCAAAAGATAGCATGGAAATCCCATAACCAACAGGACATTCAGAAGTTTAGCACGGGGATTACATTGAATGCTGTTTTTAAATCGATGAAGGCCAAATATAAGCTACCCTTTGTGATGGTCACAGATTTCCAGTACATTGCACAAAACCGGAAAACCTGGTCCATAGTGCCTACATTTTTCCTAAAGCCCGTCTGGAAATGAGTTAATATATTACACTCATGAAGCCATGTCTCAATTCTATTAACTATGACCCTGCCAACTACCTTCTGAATTGTATCAATTAAACTTATTGGTCTGTAGTTGGCAGGGTCTCTAAGCTGCTTAAATGTCTTCCTTTCAGAAAATCATCATAAAGCAGGCTCCAAGTTCTCATTGCTTCTTCTCTGCTCTCAAGCCCCTATTTTCTCATCCTACATCTGACCCCTTATTTCTTTCATCTCTTTCTGCTGATGATTTAGCATCTTACTTGACTACTCAGATCTCTATATTTTGCACTTCTTTACCTTGTTGACTGTATCAAAACTTACTTTCCTTCTTATGCCTTGATTTGTTTCCATCTATCCCAGAATCTGAGGTCCTTTCCCTTTCTCATTCGGTCAAACCCACTGTGTCATCTCAAACCCTCTTCCTTCTACCCTGTCCAAAACTGTCTTCTTCTTTATTGATCCACTACTTGATCTCTTTTTTAAACCTTAACATTTCTTCTGGATGTTTTGCCACCTTTTTCAAGATCACAGCCATTCTCAAAGAATAACTGTTACATCCTAAAGACCTCACTAACTCACTAAATCTCAGTCTCTTGCTATTTGTTACACACACAATCTTCTTTCTTCTGGTCAACCGGGCTTTCATTATGACCACTGCAGCAACATTATTCTCATCTCTGCTTCTAATTATCTCCTTCACTCTCATCACATAAACACTCTTGTTTTTTTAATTCTTTTCAAACTTTCCGTTGTTTTTAATTCAAGAGGATTATGCTGTTCTTCTGTCTTCTCTGTGCCTCATGGGTATTAAGCATTCTGCTCTATCCTGCTTTTCTTCCTAACTCTCCAGGTGGCATTTTCGGTTGCCTGGCAATATTTAGTGTATCCACTATATCCATTGCACTTTGAGATGCCACAGGGTCTCTCTTTGGTCCACTTTTTTTCTCCTTGTATACTATTCCTCTGTTTTCTGTTGTTTATGTCCATAGCTTGCAGTACCATTTCTGTGGATGATTTCTAAATCTTTTTCTTTATCTTCCTTTTCTGTTTATGTTCAGGAGCATGTCTCATTCTGACTATATTCAGCTGAGACTTCAATGGATACTCAACCCAGGTAAAACGAAGATCTTGTTTTTCTCACTCAAACTCATCCTCCTCAGCGGATATGTGCTCGAAAAAGGAGGATTTTGAAAACAGGCAGAGGAGGAATAATGTCAGACTACTGGGTGTGGCAGAAGGGTCAGAAGGGCAGGATGTCAGGCAATTTGTGATCAACCCATTGAAGGGGGCTTTCCCAGAGTCTCAGTGCCAGTGGGAAAGGAAGATTCAGAGAGCACATAGGTTCCCATTCATATGAAGAAAGCCCGTGGCATGGGGGGTGCAGGGAGTGATGGACAGGGGAATCACAGGGGAATCACCCAAGGGCTATCTTAGTAAATGTGGGAAACTTTCTGCTCAGAGAAGAGATCATCAGCAAGGCAAGGTCAGATAATAGGAGGTCATTCAAAGGCATAACTTTCTTTGCCAGGCCTGACTTTTGTCATGCCACCATAGAGAGGAGATGGACTCCTTTCCAGGCCCTAGGTATGGAGGCATATCTCTTATTCCCTGCCAGGCTCAAGGTGGTCGTGAGGGGGAAACCCTGGATGTTCTCTTCCGAAATTAAAGCACAGTTATTCTTGGAAGAGATGAAAAAGCAGAAGGAAGGTTAAATAGGAGTGGCATTGGTGTTCACACTAAACACTACTACTACTAGTAGAATTCAGGTAGAAGGCTAAAATGGTAAATGGACAGCATAGCATACATATAAAGTAAAAGCGAGAGAGGGATGCGACTAGCGCAACCTAATGCGGGCACACATAGGTCCTTTGATCTATTTGCCTGTAAGAGGGGGGGAGTGGGAGAGAGGGGAGAGTTAAGGAGGCTCAGGGGAGGGGGGGAGGGAAAAATGCTTTTTTTAAAAAGGCGAACCTAGGAAGATATAATAGGTATATCAGGCTCTATAAGAACAAATCCTTCCCGGCGGAAGTCTTTGCTGATTTAACAATGGCTGGGTGGGGACAAAAAGGGATAATACAGATCGGGGACTTAATGGATGATGAGGGGATTGTCCAATTTAAAGATCTTACCCGTAAATATGGTATTGGAATCAGGGATTTTTTCAAATTTTTGCAGATAAGGAGCTTTCTCAGCAATAAGCGGGGTGGAGCAGCGGGCTTCGGCCGAAACGAAATAATTGAGAAAATAATATTAGGAGGGGATTGTACGATAAGATCTTTTTATGCAAGTCTTGCAAAAGGGAAGGTGGATGACATGAATAAAATTAGTAACAAATGGATTGAAAAATTGGGGGGGGGACCTGAAAACTTTACGGAATCACTTGACCTGGTCGTACCATCTTATGCTTGGGTCTTCTCCAATCTCAGCATTACAAGACTCTGTTTTCGCTGTACCACACTCCGGCCAGAATAGCTAAATGGGGAGGTTCGACTGGTACCACCTGTCCTCGTTGTAATGCAGTAGATGCAGATATTGTTCATATGTTCGCTACCTGCCCTCAGCTACACACTATGATTAATAATATAGAAGATTTTATGGGTAGCACTTTAAGATTACGAGTACAATTGACACCTCTATTCATTTTGTTGGGGAGGGATATGGGGGAAGATCACACCTATAAAGAATTTATGTTTATTGCCACCACGGTATTAAGGCTGACAATAGCAAGAGCATGGTTGAATAAGACCCCCAGGTTATGCAAACTTGGCTTTCAAATTTACTAGGCATGTATAATCTTGAGAAGGCAATCTACGCACGTAAGGGAAAAAGGGGAAGAAAGTTAGGACTAAAAATCTGGGAGCCAATTGCGAAATGGAAAGAGATTATGGCAATATAGGAACCTATCTCTATTTGAAATGTAATAGGAAATTTAGATATTAGTAAACCACAAGCTTAGGTGGACATTGTGTAAATGCATTTTATAATTTCCCTGTTTTTCTTTTTCTTCTTTTTATGGCCATATATAGTAGGAGTAGTCTCATTAAACCAGATATGGTTAATTATAAATTCAAAATTATTTGGCAAATGTATAATATATGTAATAAAATGTGTGTAATCTAAAAAAAAAACATTAAAAAAAAGGAATGATGACATTACAAGCACTGTAAATTACTGTACAGGCCGTGTAAGATTAGATTTTATATATTCTAACACATATTGTATCTATAAGAACTTGACTGGTACAATTGAGGTGGAACCATTGATATACATAATACTTATATAAGTATGTTTATCTGCAGGATCTTCATGAACTTTTGATTTTCAAGCATCCTTTCTCTTCTTCAGCACATATTCTTGGCTTTCTATTCAATTGCTCACTTCGCTTTGTTAGGGATCCTGAATATAAACGCCAACATATTGAGTGATCATAAAATCGTGGTTAAAATAACATGATTTAAAAAAATATCAAGGAAACATCTATCAATTGTAAGTATATCTTTTTTTTGTTTTAACAACAATATCAAAGAATCAAATTTAGCTATGCTTTTTTAATTATTTTTTGAAAAGTATACATTGATTATTTAAAATAATATTTTAATTTGGTTTATGAGTTTTTGCAGGACTGAGTGAGTAGTTTTTTTATTTAAAATATGCTATTTACTATTAATTAGTTATTTGTTTTCAATGATTATTGGGGAAAGTTTCAGGATAAATATTTAATTGGATGTGGAATTTCGTTAAATAAACTTATAAGTTGGTTATTTTAGGGCGTTGTGGAGCATATTGGTAAATTGAGTGGGTAGTGTTTTATTTACAAGATCTATTATATCATATAATTTGTTGGTTTTATGTTATTTTCTATTCATTATTATAGAATAAGATGATTGCACCTTACATTTATCTTAGAAATTTGTTTGCTTTCAGATTTGGGGCTTATTTGACGATTTTTCCTGTTTTATATAAGCAGTAATTTAATTAATATTATTACATTATTTATGTTAATCTTCTAATCATATTTAATAATTATTTTCATGTGTACATTTTTACATTTGTAAAATTGTGCTGTAACGTTTCTTTCTTGCTGCAGTCTGTGGGTCTTTACGAGTATGTGTGGTTAGTGTTTTATTTAAAATTAATGTTAAATACAATTAAATGATTAATCATTTTTAATTTAATTAATCATTTTTAATTAATCATTATGAGATTATAATTAGTAAGAAAGTACATTTAAGTTTATTTATGAGTTTGATCCAGTAAAACACATAGATACATATATTAAAGTCTATATTTAATGGAAATGCTAATTTTTAAAACCTTCCCAGTTGCATTTACAAATGTATACATTTAAAGTCTAGAATATTATATTAACAAGAGTAATTGGAAAACAAAATCATTAGTTCTACTTAAAAGTCCTTGGCATTTCCTATGATCCACGCTACAATCTAACATTTTGTCAGACCAAAAACAATTATTGATCTGTCAATATAACACGTATTGCCCAGATATGTTATCCACCTATTTCATGCTTTTCTGTATGCAGGCAGGACAAATTAAACCTGATCTATTTTTTCTAAAACATTGTTACATGTTTTGCAGAAACCATGGTAAGTCAAATTGGGCTGTTACTCACATATGAAACTATTATAGTGGTTCTCAAATTTTTTAGAACCACAATCCTCTTTTTGGAACAAACTTTTTTAATGTAACAGAGGCATTATGTGGTAGTGCACTGCCATTACAGACAGCACATTTACATTGAAATGGCCACTACCTTTGCAGAGACATACAGTTTTGCTGATGAAACTATATACCACATGATTTGAGTGGAAATCTGCTTAATGTGAATATTTATAATTTGTGCATCCATCGCTAACAAAATGTCTTGATTTGTTTTGGTCCAATTAAAATTTGTTTACAGCACACTTCAAAATTACAAAAAATTCTAAGTGCTTCCTTTTTAGCTTTCTAACTGCTGAATGCATACAATGCATTTACAGGTATTTACATTTTGTTGTGTATTGCAAAACATAACAACCTACATTGTGACATGATTCACTTTATACACCCCGGTCTCTTTGCAGTCAGAGAAAGAAAAGTTAACACCAAACTCCATGTTAGAATGAAGCAGCCTGACATTTGACCTCTGTCTTTGAATCACTGGCAAGAATGAAAAGTTGAACACAGAATTTAAAGGAATCTTTATTTATTGCTCTGACTTTCGCGGCCCACCCAAAATCAGCACGACCTGCAACATTGAACTATTAGTATAAATGTTTTTGATTTATTTTATTTAAAAAAATATATAAATCATTACAGAAGAGCAATGTATTTATTTATTTATTCAGTGTTTTCTATAGCGCGAACTTGACCCCTTAGGGTATCAGAGCGCTTCACAGTACAAGACGTGATCACTTTTACTTTAGTACAATACTCTGGATAGCGTTTAACAAATTAAAGTTCAATTCAAAGTTGTAACAACTACTTCACTCAATAAGAAAGACTTTCGCAAATTCAAAGAATGTAAGTCTAGAATAACCATATTATCAAGGGAAGCAAGAACCTATACTAAATAGGAGAAATTGGATCTTAGCAAAAAGGATCTTGTGTCTCTAAGCGAGAGGATTTAGGCGAATCTTATGTGGTTGTTCTGTATTGGTTACTGTAGGAATTTGCTCATTAGAAAGAACCTGGGGCCAGATGTACGACCCATTTTAGCATGGGCAAACAGATTTGTGAACCCGTTTGCATATGCAAAAACCTATCTCGCCATGTACATAGCCTATTTGGCGAGTCGCAATTTTTTGGCGACTCATTAAATAGGTTTTTGCGACTTTCTATTTGGAAGGTGCGTTCCCTTCCAAATAGCGAGTCTCAAAACCATATACAACTGTTTTGCAACTACAATTGCGTTTGCAAAACACTCACAATTACCACCTACTTCAAAAAGGTGGTAATGCATTCGCAGATGGGAAGGGGTCACCAGGGAAACCCTTCCCCCTTACAAATGCATGCAAATGTAATTTTTAAGGGCAGGCAGTAGTCCCAGGGACGTTCCGTTTTTAAAAAAATGCATCCCGTTTTCCTTTAATGCATTGAAAAAAAACTGCTTTATTTAAAAGCAGTCCCAGACATGGTGGTCTACTGAGCCTTACAAGCCACCATCTCTGGAAGGGCTGGCATTCCCAATGGGCTCGCAAATTGCGAGAAGCTTGTTAATATTAATGAGGCTCGCAATTTGCGACCCCATTGGGAATCGCAAACAGAGTCAAACAAACTGTTGTACATTTCATGTAGCACCTCGCAATTTGCGAGTCACATCTTGAGAGGCGCTAAGTAAAATGGTCGTACATCTGGCCCCTATTTTCTTTCTTGAATCTTGCGGGGTTGGGTAACCTTCTGATGCTTGGAGGTAGCAAATTCCATATTCTCAGTGCAGCACCCGAGAACGCTCTGTCGTATGTGTTTTTTTTCCTGAAAATTGGTGGCTTCAGCACTAGGACTCTGGCGCTCCTGGATTGTCTGTTTCCCCCAAAGTCTCCAAAATCTGAGCTAGATCGCTTGGTGAATTGAATTGTAGCGCTTTGTGTGTCATACACGCCAATTTGAGCAGAATTCTGGCTTCATAAGGTAACCAATTCCGCGCTTTCAGGTGAGGAGAGATGTGGTCGATTTGTTTTTTAACCTTTTATAAGCCTTGTTGCTGCATTGAGGCATGATTTTATTGGAGCTGTTGCAATTTTTGGGAGCCCAGAAAGTGTTGTGGATCAGTTTTCAATCCTTGAGATTACTAATGCCTGAACTGTGATTTTGAGGTCAGCTGCTTCTTAATGTAAATCTGAGTGTCATCAGCATACGTGTGGAAAAAGATGTTGGCACAGCAGAGTATATTTGTTAGTGGTTCCACATATAAGTTGAATTGTGAAGGGGAGAGGGTTGAGCCTTGTGGAACCCCTTTATGAATGGGGGAGGATGCTGACAGGTTTTAATTCACCAGAAATCTTCATGATCTGTTCCTCAAGTAGGACTTGAACCATTCAAGAATGCTCCCAGAAAAACCCATCCTGTTCTCACGAGGTTCTAGCAACATGTCATGGTTAACTGTGTCGAGCACAAATAATAAATCAAGAAGGATTAACAGACATGCTTTGTTTTGGTCCAAAGCGAGTAAAGCGATGTCTACTATGTAAAGTATTGCCGTTTCCGTACTATGATTTGGTCTAAATCCCGATTGGAAATTGTCTAGTAGTTGAAATTTAGAGATGTGTTGCTTAGTTGTTGATGAACACATTTTTCTATCACTTATGCTAATAGGGGAATGTTGGATACCGATCGGAAATTGCTAGGTTCTGCTGGATTCTCTGTTGTTTTTTTTATGATGGGAATGACTTGGCCCATCTTTAGACAGTCTGGGAAAGATCCTTCAGAGAGGGAAGCATTGACTATCAATGTCTAACTGGGGATGATCTCCTGTTCAACGTACAGCACAAATTTTGCAGGGAGAGGATTGTTGTAGTGGGTGTTAGGCTTAATGGCCGATAAGGTTTTAAGGATGTCGTTGTGGTCATATAGTTTAAAAGTAGACCATTGAGCTCCATTTGTGGGTACTGACTGATTGAGCAGTGATGATTCACTTGGTTGCAGATGCGGATGTCTTGAGGTCACATTCCAAGGATGTGGCCTTGGATGTAAAGACATTTGTGAATACTTCACAGCTAATTTGAGATTTTGTTGATTCTAGTGCTGATTTGGCCGTTTTGTTCGATTGATGTTTAACCAATTAAAAGAGTTTTTGAGTTCTGTTTTTGTCATTCTCCAATTCCGTTCTGAAGAATACTTTTTTGATTTCAGAATATTTTTGTTGTAGGCATTTCTGTTTTTTCCTAGCAGTTTTAGCTGTGGGGATGATGGTAGTTGTCTCCATTTCCATTCTGCTAGTCTCAGCTTAAGTCTTTCTTCATTTAGTGCTCTGCTGAACCAGGCATTTTTATCTTTGTCTGTAATTTGTTTTTGTTTAAATGGTGCAATAGTGACCATTATCTCTGACAGCTTCGCATTGTAGTGTTCCGTGAGTTCGCTAGCGTTTTTCAAATTTCTTGGTGAGGGAAGATCCGTCCTGCACAGCGAAACAAGCTTCTAGTTGTCCACGTTCTTTGTGGTCCTTACCTATTGTTTGGGTTTGATTGGTTGAGTGTTTGTTTTTTAATACTCTATGAATTTGTAAAGTTATTATGTGATGATCTGACCAGTTGCAAGGCATGATTGAGGTTAAGTTCACAGCTTTCTCTTTGGATATGATCCAGTTCAGCGTGGAGCTTTTCATGAACGTTAAAAGCATGCAGGCTTGTACTAGGTTTTGGTCTGCTAGGAAGTCTTTGATGATATTGACCTGGATGTCATTAGAATCGTTCCAATGTAGATTGAAACCCCCACGGAATATGTCATTGGAGGGTGGGGATGTGTTTGCTGTGATGATCTCCATTAAGTGGGTAGTAAAAGGTTCATTCCTGCCTTGTAGGTGATAAAATGCATGGACCTTGCATAGCTGTTTCTCAGTATTTAATACGGAAAGTAGGTGGTGTTCACATGAACTAAGAGGGTCGGAAGGCAGTGGAGTAACCAAGAGCTCCGAGCGATGAATTACTGCAATACCCCCTCCTTTTCTCTTAAGCCTGTATTGCCTCACAATGATATAGTTAGCGGGCTCAAGTAGATACAAACATGGCAAGGAAGATTCAGTGAGCCATGTTTCAGTTAGGATCGCTACATCAATCTCCTGACTCGAGATAAGATCAGCAATGTCTGACACGTGTTTCACAGGTGAGCGACAATTGATTAGCAGAAACGGTTTCTGAGAATCCACGATAGTGTCTTGATTCGAGGTGGTTAGTGTTATTTGCTTTAGGTTATTCATATTTCATTTTCTGTAACTGGGCCTGACTTCTCTGAAGGAGTTGATTGGTACTGAGCTGATTACATGTACATTGTTCTTGTTATATAGGATAGTTGTGGTCTGAGTCGGTTTGTAGGATTGCAGATGGGCTTGCGTTTCCTCGTCCGATAGATAAATGGGGAGTTTGCCTGGCCGATGATGTTTGCTAGAGACATTGGTGTAGATTTTATATTGTTATGTAGTGAGAGTACTGCCTCTTGAATACTCTTGAAATTGGACAGCAAGTTTTCTGTGAGGCGTGCAATATTCTTCAGATCAAGTATAGCTTTAGAAATGGTTTGTAGTAGGTTACTGAAATTTAGATTCTGCATATCTGGGATCACTGCAGGAGTGGGGGGTTGAAGGATGAGATCAGGAGACTTGACAAATGATTGTTTGGTAATTCACCATTTAATATCTTATTGCTCATTATCTTATGTACGGCATTGATTATGCTTCTAGTTTTTCTTGTATACCAGGGGGAGACACTCAAGCTTTTTCCTACTGTCTGGCGAGGTAGATGTTAGTAGAGCGTTGAATGGTGGTTGGGTGGAGGTTGTAGAATAATCCCCTCTTTTTGGTGGCATAGCAAGCTGTCTCAACTTTCATCTAACTATTACTTGGTAAATGTGGCAATTAGCTCCTATCATGGAGGCTGTCATGATCTTTCGTGCATGAGTTGGACTTTCATTGCAGGATGGTGTTGAAGGATTAATCGTGATTGTTGGTGAAAAGTCAATTACTTATGAAGGGCCTCTGTCAGGCTCTGTTGCGTTTGTAGGGGAAGGATTAGACCTCTGTGGATCTAATGTCTTCTCATGTTCCGCTCTCAGTGTTACTTGTTTGTGATGTGTAATTGAATTCGCGCAGGGGCTTTGTTGGTTTCCCGGACTTTTTCTTTCAGCGTTGAGAAGTATTCGTCATATTTGATTAGATCCTTGACTTTTGCTTGAATGAGTTCAGTACGATTTTTATAGATTGGTATATTGAGTGCAGCTCCTAGTCTATGAGAGGGAGCGATTAATAGCTTAACACGGTACGGTATGTTTTTTGTTTCTTGAGTGTTCAATAGTTTAGTCACGGTCTCACACCATTTCGCCTGATTTCTTGTGAAGAATATAAGGTCATTAACCAGGATGCCCTTTTTAATGTTGAAGTATGGGTCTGAGATCAGTCTCTCAGTGTTTTTTTTCATTAAGTTGTGCTTGAAAACCTTAAGTGCATTCCTGGAGTTGTTGGGAGGGGGTAACTTATATTGTAGGAGTTAGTTCCTGCTGCTTTTAGGTCTCCTGCCATTTGTTTTCCTTTTTTCTTAATTTTTTCCTTCTTCTTGCTTTTCTTATTCTCTTTCTTTCTCTCTCCCTTTTAATGGACTGGCCAATACCTGATCGTGACCATATGTCTGGGATCCCTCGTGAATTGGATTTAGCAGATTGACTGGGCAGACCAACTTGCCTATTCTATCTAATATGGCTGCTTATTTGCTTTCTGTGGACATCCTACTATTTGCAGTCCTATTTGTATTTCAGTGAACAGTTGTTGTTGGTCTCTTTCCTTTTCTGTCATACATGAGCCATTTTGTACAGTATCTAGCCTTATCGAAATGGCCAATCTTCAAGGGCCTAAGGTTGGTCCACTTTCCCTTTCAGTTATTCTTTTTTTTCCATTAATTTCCGGTTGTATTATACTTAATTTCTTTATTTTATTTATTTATTTTCCTTCTCCCATACCCAATTGAGCACGTTGACTCCTCGGTTTTCTGGGAGTATTGGGATGGGTGGAGGCTTGCCCTCTTTCTCTCATGCTCACTCCTGCCTCAGAACCGCTCCCCAGAGCATTGGAGTGTTGCCCGTTAAATATCTCCCACCGGGGCTCACTTGGCTTCCCCTACACCTCTGCATCTATCTCCTTGCGCAGAGACGAGCACAGGAGCTACAAGGGAGTTTCGGGAGTCTGGCGAGCTAAATGGACCCTCCCTCTGTGCTCCTACCCTGCCTCTCAGCTTTCCCTCCCGCTACGTGTCTTACCTCCTTGCACAGAGTGGTGCGCGGTAGCTGCCGGGAACTTCAGGGGACTGGTGCGCTGAAACAGAGCCACCCTGTCCGCTTCATGTCCGAGGGTCTATCTCCTTGTCCTCCGATGTGCGCTTATCGTCTGAAACTCACCCTCTGTGCCTGCCATGGACTGCAACTACTCAGGCTGGTAAGCATGTCTAATCCGATGTCTCCCTCTATCTTTTCTTCCTTTTTTTTTCTTGGCTAATTCAACATAACAAATATTTAAAAAGCATCTTGACATGTAGGTCATAAATATTACACCTTCAAACATGTGTAGGTGAAGCCCAACAACAAACTTCATTATCCATAAGAACAAGTAAAGAATCAATTGCAACACTTAAAAACATATTCTTTCACATTTCCAGTTTGTAACCAGGTGTAAGATCCAAAGATCCAAGCCTAACCGGGCCCAGATTTTTCTCAGTTTACTGCATCTAGGATGATTCTGTATGACTGCCAGCTCCAACCCACAAAGGGATCTGGGGCCTCCTTCTGAAGCCAAGCCCGAGCAATCACCAATCTTGAAGTTGTTATAGCACAGAGAAAGGCCCTAACAACATCAGATGTGCCATTAGACAAATAGCCCAACAAAATTGTTTTACGGTCAGATCTAACATCTGTCTTAAGAAGTCAGTTGATCAGTGGAAAGTCTTTGCACAAGTATTGCACAATAATATCACATGTTAACACGATATAAACTGTGTTCATGCCTGACTTGCTACAGCAAAAGGAATTTGAAGTAGCCCTTATACCCCATTGGTGCAGCGTATACAGTGTATAGTATAAATCATACAATATTTTAAAGGGATTGGTCTTAAGCCAGGAGATGCCTAAAATACTCTGGTCAAGCATTAGTATGCCTTGGAATGCAAATTGCGTGACCAATTAACAGACATAACCTCAAATTTGTTTGACATATTCTTCTGACCCATCAGATTTAGATAAAAAGTATGAATATAATCACGTCTTGATACTTTGACAAGGCTCTGTAGAAATTCATTGCTAACTATACTAATTTCATTCGAAGGAATACATGATGAAAATTCCCTTAATTGTAAAAAGCAGAAGAATTCAATTTTGAGTAGACAATTTTCGCTATTTATATCCTGAAAAGATGAGAAGGCTCTATTTCTGAAAAACTAACCCAGGGTCAAGATTTTTGAACAACCCCAAAAATGTATGCAGCTGTCCTGGAAACATTGTGGAGGGCTCGGATTATACCCAAGAGAAGTAAACTGATGAAACAGCGGATTATGATAAATGGATCGTGTATCCTGCCAGACCTTATCATATAAATAACAACAGCTAAATCCAGTGATCTACTTAATGAGAATGGAACCAAAAAACACATATAACAGAAGGAGTACTACAATGAAACAAGCTGACCTTACAGTGAGAACGGATTCCCATCACTCACCAAAGTGACCAATATCATCATTTGGGTATCCTTCCTACCATCCACTGTGCCTCTTGATCATAGAGGAGGATGTGCTGGATTATGTCTCATTCAGGCCATAGAGGAAGGGCACAAACAAGAGACAAGTTCTCCAATTGTAATGATCACAAATAGGAGATGAAAAAATGTTTGATGGAAAGTGCAGTCCATGGAAGTGAGACTAAAGAAGGATTTAGAAGAGAGAAAAAACTTTTTATTGAAATATCTCTTATAACCCTGCTAAAAACAGTGCAAAAGCAGCTTATACAAATATGTGCTGTTTAAAATACGGTCGGCATGTTTCAGCCTCTTGGACTCGTAGTCCCAGGATTTCTTCAGGACCTCAAAAGAATACTCATTGCTACTGCATTTAAAACTTAGTGAAAAAATAGTGATGTAAAATTGGAGTCAATACAAACTTACACAACAAATTTCTTTCCTCAGTACTGACAGGGTGCAGTCGGTACCCGTCTTGTACGAGGATAGGACCTCACCTCACCTGGTCACAACTCAGGTCTACGAGGCCCGCTCTCTCCGTCGGTACCTCAAGCCTGAGAGAGTATTAAACCGCGTATGAATTTTTTTGTACTGCTTATAAACTTTTGTCGGGATAGAATCGGGACCCCCTGCTTTACCCATTGCCATTTGTGCGATAGCTATTTCAATCTTGTCACTGGTAATTAGAGTATCCACCCTCCCCTCTTCTATGCTGTGAGTTCGTTATGCCTTACCGACTAAAGGTAGCTGTTCATCATACCTGGAGCTGAACATAAGTCATCATTATAAAGATTGGAATAAAATGTATGAAAAACTGCTACTATATCAGAGCATCCTGCGACAATTTTACCAGTAGGATCTCTTATACCCACAACCACATTTGTATTATTCTTATCCTTAAGTTGAAAAGCCAGTAGCTGACACATCTCCTCCTTGTTCTCAAAACACGGCAAACATTTCACCTCACACTTAGAACAGGCACTGTCCCTGATCACTTTCTTCAATTGCATCCAGGCTCTGGTCAATTGTCCAAAGATGTAAAAAACACTATCTGGGCAATTTTGCTGCCTATGTCAAAACGAATATTCCATTTTCAATTGGAGAAGTTCCTCCCATAACCTTGCCTCAGTGACCCATTTATCCTTACTTTTTCAAATTGTATAACTAATAGTCTGGCCCCAGACAAAAGCTGGTTAGGCATCCCAGACCATTACTGGGTTGGCAGAACCTTTATAATGATAAATTCACTTAAGGCAGAAGACATAAAGATAATGGTCTAGCAGTAATGTACAATCAAATGTCTTTCACTCTGGGGGTGCAATAGAAAACAATTTACTTGACTTAACAAATAATGACAATGGGTTATGATCCGAAACAATACTTGAACTTAAATTAGTACACAGGACAGGTATGACTTGTTAAGAACACATCTATACGAGAAGATGTACCATGTGGAGCAGAATGAAAAGGAAAACCAAGTTCATCCCCCCAGCAAGCCATCTCCCCTGCAAGCCAGCCAAACCTCACAAAGTTCATGAGTTTCAAGAATGTGCTTTATAGCTGCCTAGACCTTCTCATGCGCCACTGACTTGCTTCTAAAGATGCTGTTGAATCCACCCCTGAGAGGATAGTGAGGTTGAAATCCCCACTTAAAAGAACTGGGTCCTGCCACGTACTAAACTCACCATCAAAAAGATTAAACATTGTAGGATCAATTGTAGTCATAGCATAATTAACATAACATGAGTATTTGTAAAGCGCATGTTCACCCAAGGTACCTTGATGCAGAATAACAGATGTCTGTTGTTACTCAAGTCAATGGTACTCACACAGAACGTTCTTACAGGCTGTTAGTTGTAAACTACCATTCCTATATGAGTGATCACCCATCACCGACCTGTCTAACTTGATCTGATGAGCAGCCCTTTCCTTCCCCTCAGACAGTAATGCCACCTCTCTCTTTGGAATATCGATCCCAGTTGCAAAAAGAGTGTGGTAACCTAAACTACTCAGCGTATGAAGGTAACTAGCGGTAAGGTGAATCTACTGAACACAAAATAGGAAGAATCAGAATACTTAACTACTCTTTACTATATCTAACCAAGAGTGCACATACCAATCCAACTATGCATGTGCACATCTAGAATACGATTTTTAAGAACACTATCTATGGTAGGCAAAATCTTTCTCTGATGCATGGTATTACAATTAGACCCAATTTACTACAGTTTATGCTTTATTTTTTCCTTTATCCCATGAGAATCCTTCTGTCTCCCCAGAGTTGTTACTTTTTTACCCAAAACCTCAAATTGCTCCGTGTGACCCACTGCAATGACCACCCCAACTACCCAGTCCTCCCAACTCCCCCTCTCCCAACCACCAACACTCATTCATATTCCTGCCCGACTCTCCCAAGCAGAAATTTGAAAACTTTGACATGAGACCACACTGATGCCCCCCAATGTGTTCGATTGCAACACGTCTGACAACAAAGCTACCTCCAAGAGTATTCTGAAATTCAAATGGCATAAATATGCCCAACATTATTTCCCAAGTATAGTTAAAGAGCAAAATGAGAAAAATTACACCTGGAGAGGGAAAAACGAACAGTGATAAATAACTTTCCAACAAGAGCCCAAACAATCTGATTATATGCCCTTACCCGATACAGTACAGTGAGCCTATCATGGCAAAATAGGTCAAATATACATTTTGAAAAACAGCCCCAATTTCCCCATGATCAGCCTGTACTGATCAAAGGATTCCAAGATCGTCTGTTGTGTTTTTGAGAACGCCTAGGGACTGAATTTTGAATTTGCCTGCTAACCGAGCTGTCAGTCATTCTGCACCCTCCGCTAGACTACCAGTCTCTGAAATATCTGATAGTGAAAACAACTCTTCTAGGGCATTTTGATTCTCATGGGATTCATTTTCCCTCATAGTGTGAGCCCCCAAGCATACCATACCCTCTGCCAAGGTAACGGACCGGGATACAGCTTTCCCTGTAAATCTCCCTCCACTACAGTCCCGGAGAGCCACGAGCTAGTGTTATACACAGTGGCTGCAGCAGTCACAGCAGTCCCCAAACCATTAGTCTCAATGCTGATACCTTATGTAGGCACTGAAGGTCAGGGCAGGGGGTAGAAGGATGCGAGGAGTTTAATAGGTACTTGTGAACCTGAGCCCTTAAGACTAAAGAAATCCATCGTTTTCTTCACAGAAATGTGGGAAGACTCATTATGAAATGTACGAGCTGGGGGATCTGATTGGAAACCTACCTGACGTGCCTTTGTTGTGGATACCAATGCAGACATTAAGGGTCCCAAATCCAAGCCCAACACCGGACATCGCATCCTCTTTGCTGTCTGCGGTCTCCTCAGCTTGGCAGTTTGCTCAAACATCAAGTATCTCCAGTAACTTGAGCTTGTCAATAGATTGTGTAGCTCTGTTGGGCTCCTTGTGCTCAGTACTTGGCTCATGGTGCTCCCAGGGCTCCCTCAGTGTCTCCTTGGACTCCTAAGGCATCATTACAGAGGATGCAGCAACAACAGCAATGTCTG
This sequence comes from Lissotriton vulgaris, assembly GCF_964263255.1. Classification (NCBI taxonomy): domain Eukaryota; kingdom Metazoa; phylum Chordata; class Amphibia; order Caudata; family Salamandridae; genus Lissotriton; species Lissotriton vulgaris. The sequence continues at coordinate 371,797,031 of NC_141696.1, forward strand.
TCCCTCCAACCATTGTCTGGGTCCGTCTCTCCATCTGGAGGAGTTGTGGGCGTTGCTAGTGAATGCTGACGTCTTTACCAGCATGGTGGCCTCCTCGTGGACCAGGCATCTCGATCTAGACCTCCATCCTTGTAATCTTCCTTTTCCATGTCAGGTCTCCCACCAGAGCCCGGGACCAGGATTGTGCCCCTTGGCAACACCTGATATAGGACAACGTGGCTGCAAAGTGGAAATCCTTCCCCTCCTCCTAACAGCGCCTCCACCGTTGTTAGACTGCCGGCTAATGCAATGCAGACAGGAAAGCATCCTGAGCCCACACTACTCCAGACTACTTTTTAAATTAAATGGGGAGAAATCAGTGTATATGTCTCATCATGTCCACATATCAGGTGTGCCCTCATATCAGATGGACCCCCAGCAGTGCCCTTAATTGAACAGGCAGACAGTAATCAGCCTTTTGTTAACCATCACAGAGAGGACATAGAGCTATACCAGCCGCATGCCACCATCGGGCCTTCCCAAAATGTCCCTATTTTGACTCAGGTTTTCGATCCTGTATCTGATAAATACAGCTCTTACTGATAGTGGAAAAATTCATCCATATCGAGTTCAAAGGAGGGACTGTGCTTGATGGCCAGGAATTTATCTAGGAGTCTATTGTGTTTGACAGATGTATTCTGTTAGGAAAAAAATTGAATTCAAAAGTCTCTGTATCGTACATAAAGTAGAACATGCCCAGAGATCGCATCTAATGAGTCAACTTATTTTTCCACATTATAAAGCACGTGCCCTCAAGACCAATAACCACTTCCTTCTGGCCACTCCTGGAATAAACAGGGCTAGAAGTGGAGGGCGATCTTTCGCCTACTTGGCATCCAAACTTTGGAACTCCTTCCAATTGATCTAAGAGCTAACAGAAATTTGCTCAGCTTTAGAAGACTCATTTGTTTAGATAAGTAGTATGTTATCCTTTCATGATTCCTGTCAGTGCTGGGAATCCTGCTCTGGGTACCCATATGCTATATAAGAACTGGAAAATAAATATGAAATGTTTTAAAACATAATCTCAATAGACAGACTTCATGGTGGCCCGAGGCACTCTATTGATTGAGTGAGGGTCATGTAAAAGATGCTCCAGTTTCAATGGTGTTAGGCAAAAATTAACATGTCTCAACCATGTATTACGGCCCTTCTCAAGCTTTATGACCTCAGAAAGGTCATTTCTATAAGAGATTAGCTAAAGGGGTGTTCTACAGTCTCATCCATACGATTATAGGTCTTCATAAAGCTATGTCTCCAATCCTTTTAATTTTTAAACAACAGAAGAGTGAAAGGACTAACCCTATGAGTACAATCATATTTGTTTTTAATCAGTGCTGGTTGGACTATTAATAAAATAGTTGACAGTCACGACTTTGCACTTTTTATATTTAACACCTTATTGCACTCACTTAGCACAATTTGGCTTTTTCACCACCTCAACACACACAAGAACCAGCTCCGCTGTAAACAGGCATTGTAGGACACTGGAAGGACATTAGGTCTTTCCAGTGGGAACCCAGTGATGAAGCATGTTACCACTAGGTTGGTGAGTGAGGGTTCTTAAAAATCTTTCTATTTGTGTTGTGTTTCCACCTTTCTTCTCCTTCCACTTAACCCTCACATATTTGTTTGAGGTTGTTTTTTGTCATTGCACTCTTCTGTTGTTTAAAAATAATTTAGTAGGGGTAAGAGAGTGAATAGTTATACCCCTACTCTCCTGTTGATTGTGTGTGTCCAATCCTTTTAAACCTGTGTCAAAGTAAATTGGTACGCTTGGTATGCTATGTGGCAAATTAGACATAGACTTAAAGAAATTTGACTCTGTTCTGGAAAGATCTTTAACATCCCCCAGGCCTCTGCCCCATGTAAAGATCCAGTTTGGGTCATGGCTCGGTATAAATCGTTTGCCTGGGGTACAGATCTAGAGCTCTTAGCTTTGACATCTTGTCGACCACAGCAGACCTTTGAAGCAATATTGCACCACACTTCTGAATATGGAGTTTCACTCTCATACAATTTCAACCCTGAAACCTAGGTGATCAAAATGTTCAACTTTCTGCAGCTTAGTCCTCTATCCTAATGTAACTCTTAAAGCACTTATGAGGGGAAAGGCTCAACTATTTTGCTTGGGAAGTGTTTATCTCAGTACTTGTGAATTACATAAATCTAGAAACCTATCCACTATATTCTGTAGGCCAATAGGCGTTTTTGAAATGAGGAGTGTGTTGTCTGCAAAAGGGAGAGAGAGCCTCAAGCAATCAGACTATACTGATGGATTGATAGAATAGTATTCCTCACCAAAGTTGGAAAGAAAAATCTGATACATTAGGACTCATCCACCAGGATCGCAAACTCTGCTAAAACAGCTGAATACGCGATCAGAAAAGCTTTTTGAGGAAGAAAAACTCTCTAGTAGAAAATCTGCCAGTGTCTGTCTCTGCTGACGGAATTTACACTTGCAGATATGGGAACTTAAGATGCACTGACGAAGACGGTATGTTTTGGCTGTGTTCACATATCTAGGCTCCTTTACATGCTTGGGAGTATTTCATGAGAGGAACTGTGTACTTCCCCACCCCTGAAAATCCACCATGCATTGCATGGAAGTCTTACTGAGCTAGCTTCACCAGACCTGGCTGCAAATCAGGAAGTTGATTTTTTACCATGTCTGGTGGAGGCACCTTTGCACCTTGGCAAAATATACAGTGGATCCAATGGAGTATCCACTGCCAGAATATCTGCCATTCGTGTAATTCTAAATATTGTTGATATGCTACCATGTTCACTGATGGGTATCAGACGATTTCCAATACCATCTTAATGCCCCAGTGTTGGAGGAAAATATAACAGTGCAACTACAGAATAAACAAAGCGACGAAAAACAAACAGGCCCCACTATTGTCGATGCTGCTTACGACCAACAAACTAGCTGGGATGGCTTTCGCCATGATTTAACACTTAAGGACCAAAAGATCTCCTAGTACATCGGAAAAAAATGATAAACAAGGAAAGACACAGCATAATCGTAATAAGCTTGAAAGTAGCAGGACTGACTACTGTTTTGGAGCAAAAATAGCCTCTTGACTTAAGCACTGGGGATCTGCTGTGCCTGCAGGAAACCTGGGCTACAGTACCCTTATGAATCCCAGGCTACCACACAGTACATAAGACAGCAGGGAGGAAGAACTTTGATGGAAGGCCCTCTGGCAGCCTCTACTTTTGTAAAGCGTGATATTCAGCTAAAAATAAAAGAAATAAAAACATCTACTCATGATCTGCGGCACTTGATCTATCAGATTTAGCATTGGATGGACAATTTAAATCTATCATTCTCTGAAATATTTACATTGATCTAGCAAAAGGGAGGAGAAAGACATCTGAAACCAGATTTGGGTGCTCCTCTATCAGCATCCAGATTAATCCAGATCAAGAACTCATTTGGCAGGAGACTTTAAAATGCAACACTTATGTCTACCAGGAGGAGCTCAGGAGGATGCTAATCAAAACAGCCTAGAGACCTGCATCAAAGATCTTGACCTGTGAACATGAGATCAGCAGGGAAACCCGGGGGTCATACAACAGCCCACTTTTAGAAACATCTTTACACTGGGCAATTTGTTTTTTAGCAATTACCTTCAAACTAGATGCAAGAAAAGAAGGTCACAAGTGGTGCTGAAGGTGACCACCACCCACTGACAATTACATTCAACATGACCTCTACAATTCACACAAAGTAAATCCAGCTGGCTAGCCTTAATGTTGAATCTAACCCATCATTGAAATGGATAGAGTAGGGGCCTGTCTGCAAACATAAGTATCAGATGTAGAAGGCACTACATAGACCTCTTGCACTTGATCAATATTCCACCTTGATAACAAAAGATTGGGGCATTTTAATGAGTGACCTGCATGCAGCTCTAACTTTCAATAAGCTCGTAACTAATCCATGACTGCCCCCGAAATGTATGTATAAAATTTACAGTAAGGACAAAGAATTTAAACTAAGCAAAACATTGTGTCGGAAGGCTGAAATTAGGTATAAAGATGGAAAGGACAACTAGACGAAACAGAGCCAAAGGAGGCAAGGAGAAAACACAAAAAGGTAGCCTGGGTATTAAAACAAAAATTCATAAATATACCCTGCTTGTCGCGCAAGTCACTGACATTTTGGGAATATGTAAATGGTCTGTTTAACAAAACTACCGGCAAAGAGAATGCAGTTTGTGCTGGAAAAATTGATAGATTACATATCTCATATATCTGTTTATAATGAGGAATCAATGGCCATCTTGGTTGATTTACCAATTATACCGTATGCAGATGACTTTGTAATATTAGATGATACTCGCCTTGGAATGCATAGGGCGTTAGGCATACTACACAATTATAACATCACAAATTGCGAATGCCGCAAAGACCAACGTCTTTATCTTGGACATGAGTGAAACAACACTAGTTGACATGGAATTTGGTCCCCTTATACATAATCCTAACGGCATTTTTGGGCTCCCCAAGATTGCAGTAACTTTGCATTAAAGCATAAAAACAATTTGCTGTTGATGTTATGGATTTTGCTTTTTAATGAGCTGCCTTTTTAATAATTTACTGCTGTATGCGGTTGAACTGAAATTTGTCTTCATTGAGTAGTTACTGTGAAGATTTTAATTAATCTTACAATAAAGAATTCTGATATTTTGTTTCCCACTACCATCCGATTGTACTCTGCTGTAAATCAAACCAAGAGATTCTTTTTAGTGCATATTTGTGAATCCTATGACATTTGTGTATGCATCTCTACCGTAGTGTTTTAAGTCTGAAAACAATCATGTTTATAGCTGACATAAAAGGACATTTTACAAACCGTGCTGTGTCCCTGAGGCTTTCATTCACTCCCAGATGTATATCTTGTGTCGTGAGGAAACATGGATGTCCCCCAAGAAGGGCAAATCCTAAAAAGTAAATAAAAAAATAAAATATAAGTCACCACTTAAGTTGTTTATACATAGATCACCCAAAAGTACATATTAAACAAGACACTTGAAGAACAATTTACTTGAAGGTATTTCTTCCAATAGGAAGAAGTATCATGTGAAGTGTACCTAGGAGCAATCTAATTGTATACATTATATAAACTTACGTTTCTGTTGGCTATCGTCAACAGATGTGGCAACCCTCCCTACCCTTACCTCCCCCTGTTCCTATTGACAACAATGGTGGACAGGGCACAAGTCCTAAAAAAAGAAGTGGGTGGACTAACCTAGTTAGGCGGTATGCAAGTAACATCACGGCGCATGACATCACGGTGCACGGCATAACGGCGCATGACATCACACATGGCATCACAGGAATTGACATCATAGAAAGTAGCATCAGAAGCCACGACTTTACAGGAAGTGGCATCACAGGAACTAACATCAGATCTAAAGCCCTCACATATATATTTAGCAGGTCTATCATGTGTATGTTTAAGCGCATTGCGAGTATAATAGCACAGTGAGCTATGGAAGATGATATGTGACTTCTACACCTCGCAATCCCCCAGTTGTACGTAACACATCCTGTACATTCATTTAAAAACTTAGGGGCAGATTTATGTTAACTGGCGCATCCCGAGGGATGCGCCAGTTAACATGCGCCACAGTGCGCCACAGCTACGCCACCCATGGTGCGCCGCATTTATGATGCGGCGCACCATGGGGCAAAAACGGCACAGTTGCGTCACGCATCTGTGCCGTAAAAGTGACGCATTGCTGGAGTTGCGTCGCAAGCGCGACGCAGCTCCAGCAATGCTCTGGCGGGGCCTATTCTTTCAATGCTGCCTCAAGCCTTACGTCTGCTTCAAGCAGGCGCAGGGTTTTGACGCAGCTTTGCCCTGAAAGTGACTAAGTGAAATCTCATAGATTTCACTCAGCCACTTTCAGGAGGCGTTCCTGCGCAGGAACGCCCCCCCCTGCGCAGGAACGCCTCCTCATGGCGCAGTGCTGTACAACGTGACACATCTTCTAGATGCGTCACGTTGTAAATAGGGCGCAGGGATGCGCCACGTTTCCGCGCCGTTGCATCACGCAACGGCGGCGTAAACGTGGCGCAAGCCCTTCATAAATCTGCCCCCTATTGTACATTTGATATGCATGTGTTGATGTAAAGCGCTCTGACACCCTGCATTGGAATGAGTAGCGCTATACAAGAAGGAATTGTGGTACTTAACTTATTTCAACACCTCTTCAGGGGAAGTAAAGCTCTATATAAATGCAATTTGCTATGTGTGAATGCTGGGAAAGACCAACACTTCAGATATTCTTACAGTGCATGCATATCTCCTAAACAGCGACTGAACACAGTGAAAGCTGCCTGTCTTAAGTATGTGTGAAGTGCTAACAAGGTGTGAGCCTTTGTTTCCCCTCCGCTTCATTTGCATCTGGTGTAAGGCTCCTGACTGCTCGCAGCCAAGAGACTCAATCAAAAGGAGGCCTGATGACCCCTCGAAATTCGACCTTTATGGCCCCAGCAGGAGACTTAAATAAGGCAGCTTGTCCCAGCCTGGACGTTGTTGCAGATGGAAAACAGCCAACGAGCAGGCGCTGCTGAAAGTGTCCTGGTGTTTGGAAATTACCCCGGGACGAGTTCAGCACAATATTCAGTGGGGCCCAAATTCTTGGCAGGGTGTACGGCATTCACCCTGTGAAAAAAGTGGGTGGACGCCATCCACCCACGTATGTCCCCGACTCGTGCCCTACTGGTGGATGAAAGGCTGCTGCCAGCACTACCTTCACCATCCTTAAAGTCCTAACAGATTGGAGGTAAGTGGTTGGGATGAAGATTATGCAGCCACAGGACTGCCTTCCACCAACATTCCCCGCCTCTCCCAGTTTCTACACATCAGGGAGGACACTGCGAGAGGCAGGTGCAGCAGCACTGCTTCCTGATGACTTTCCCTGTATCTCCAAGTATTTTACACTGGGTGATTATGCAGTGATAAGGTGTTGCATGACGTTTTAGGGAGTGGCATACCTGAATGGTAGAACGGAAAATGAAGCCAGATACCTCTGTGAATTAGTAAAAGGTGGTTACAAGTGGGGTGCAGCAAGCCTTTCTGTCTCAGTGCCACTGCACCTGCTACATTAGCGATAGCTCAGGGGGTAACCATGGCTCCAGCAGCCCTCATAACGAGGGGGACCCACAAGCTCCTGGGGACCCCCTTCGGCACTGTGCATGGGCAGGCCTGAGAGTTCCTGACTGGGTCCGGAGCATGGACCCCCTCCATGTACTTTGCAGGGGAGCCCACTCAAGCTTCCTTGCACCACTGCAATGCTGCTGGTGATGGCTACTCAGCTCAGTGCAGAAGTTAAGTTAGAAAGAAGTCTTATCGGGCAGTGTTCTATAACCTTAGAGCCCAATGTAGCTGGCTCTAACGGCGATTAAAGGCCTGCTCCAGCATTTGGCTCAGGCGTTTAACAAGGGGGGAGCCTTTGAGGGCCTGTAGAGCCTGCTTCAGAGGGCTCTAAGGCTATTAGAACATTCCCTAAAATGGGGGTGGTGCGAAATTACGATGTCCATTTCCCTCTGCTTTTACATGGTGGTCTGACATCATGTAAAGATAGACAGAAAGGGACTTTGGTGTCGCCTAGCAGGACCCCATTCCCCCTGGGCCTAGGTTATGGGGCCCGAGGGGCACATGAGGTGCCTCCCCAAAGAATCCATGCACTGTGTGCCAGAGACCACATAGTGCCTGGCACACGGTGCGTGGATGTTCAAAAACATCCCTTTTTCCATTGCCGCTTGTGCTGTGGCTCTTTTCGGGGCCACAGCACAAGCCCCAATGGAAAAGGGGTGTCTACAACTGCCTGCATGGCGGTGGTATCGTAGTTGGGCTGTCGGGACCACCGACTCCTTGTCAGACAGTCTTGAGCCTGGAATGATAGCGGTTAGATGCTCATCCTACCGCCATCGTAATGTAGCCCATAGCCTTTTTTCATCATGGAAGTCATTCCCTATTTTGTTTATGATTATTTGACCCAGTTCAAAATTTCAGGGTCTAGTATTTGCATCTTGTAGTAGCTTGATCCTGTCTGGGTTTCGTAAATTGACAGTGTCAGAATAGTAGGTGGAAGTAAGTTCATCCTTCAAATATTGAGATGGTTCTGTTTTGTAATTTGAGCCTTCTTGCTGTTTCCTTCCTTTGTCATAGTGTCAGTGGTTTATGCCATTTGGTAGATTATACTGATTTTCCTCATTGGAATCCCATCCTGCGTCTATTTTAGGAGATGAGCAGTTGCTATCTATTGTGCGCAATAACCAGTCCGCCGTTATTGGGGCTCTACTTGTGTCATAAGAGGGCATAGACATGTGAAATCTTTTCTATATCTCAGACACTTCTTTGCATAGTGCATTCCACTCTCTGTTAAGAATTTTTAACAGGGGTATTATTTCTACACATCTGCAGTCCTGCATGCCGGTATTGTCGGTGAACTGTTCAGAAAGGTATTTATTGATATAGTCACAATGATAGCTTACGCCTGCTTGGGATCTTATCTTAGCACTGTCTATCATTCATTGATGGTTGGAATACTTGTAATTGCTGACCAATCTGATTTTATTCTGTTGAAGTCATGCAAGAGTTTCCTTGGAGGACCTGGTAGTCTAAGTCTCCTTTAGTTGTCCTCATGGCCTCTTCAGAGTATCTCAGGAGAATTTTTGAGGTGTCACCTGTAGGTTGGAACCACTTAAGTGTTTCGCTTGAGGGATAGGTGCTTCAGGAATTTGGTGGTTCCCTTTATTTTTACTGGTATTTTTGTTTCAGTTAGTCTTTCCTTCCTTGCCATGCTTGCTAACATCACTCTCAACAAGGCATCACTCTTATGACCTGGAGTATTTTGCACAATTGTTCCTGAGCATGGGGAAGCCCTGGAGACTCTGCAAGCTCAATTTTCCTTGAGCCTTGATTTGGTTTCCTGCCTTGGCCAAATGAAAAGGTTGTGATAGAGGGTTTAGTCCCTGAGGTGTGCTACTAGATACAGTTTGCTCCTGTTAGCGGAATCCATTGTTGATGTCATTTAAGGTATATGCCTCGTCCTGTGAGCTGATGTTTCCTACTAAACAAATCGAGTTTTCTTGCTGCTGCGTGAGTGAGTGAGTGAGTGAGTGAGTATGTCCTGCATTGTTGTGATAAAGCTGAATGTCTCTATTCGGTGGTATCCATTCAGGTATTCTAAGTTATGCAATAGCGGCTGGTTTAGGGGGGGATGGTAAGAATGATGGAGACAAGTAAGACAACCAATTTGGCGATAAGACTTTTGTTTTTAAATCCACCATCATAGACTGATTTATCCCTGGCTACCTTTATTGCCCCAAGGTTTTCTTTCACAGATTTATTTGATGTCTTAGGATTCTCACATAGCCATACTGCTGGTGGGCCAGTCGTGCTAAGGAAAGAAACTGCAGTCTGAAAGGAATGGAGGGTAGCTGTGATGACAGAGGCTGCTGAGTCTGTTTCTGCTTGGTCTCCATCATGGCCTTCTCACAGGTACCGCTATTCCCTAGAGTAGCAGATTCCCACTGGACAAACGTCTCCATCTCTTTTTCCTAAACTAGGCGATTCACCTCTCTGTGTCCATGTCCGTTCTCTTTCCTTATGAACTCACTATGCACATACATGTACCAATGTTTTCCCCAGGCCGGACAATGTGATGAATCTCTGCATTGGTTATATCTCTAAGTGATCATGGAAGTTGCTGTGGGACTTGCTCTTTGTCTGTGAGACATCAGTGACTTTCTCAGCGACTGCTCTCACTCCTGTCCCCATTTCCATGCATTGGATGGTCACTGTCTCTATTTTATGTGTCATTTCAAATGTATGTGGTGGCATCTCTGGCCTCTCTGATGTGTCCTTAATTGACCACAGTTTTAGATTTTTTATCCTGGTCTTTACTTTCCTTGTAATGCACACCAGCCACCAGACTCCACAACGGCAGCATACAGGGAACTGCCCTCGACTGGATCCGCTCCTTCCTCGCTGACAGAACCCAAAGAATAAGACTCCCGCCCTTCCTCTCTGAACCCACAGAGATCAGATGCAGAGTACTCCCAAGGCTCCTCACTCAGCCCCATGCTCTTCAATATCTACATGACCCCTCTCGCAGTCATCGTAAGGAAATACTGACTCAGCATAGTATCCTACGGTAACGATACCTAGCTCACCCTCTCCCTCACCAAGGAACCCAATATCACCAGACAAAGCTTCCAGAACGGAATGAAGGATGTTGCATCCTGGATGAGCAGCAGCTGCCTGAAGCTCAACTCCGAGAAGACAGAAATCCCGTCCTCGAAACCACCCCTCCACATGGGATGACACTTGGTGGCCATGCACCCTTGGTGACCCTCCCACACCCACAGACCACGCTTGCAACCTCAGCATCATACTTGATTCCTCCCTCACCATGATCTGACAGATCAACGCCTAATCTTCCACTTGCTTCAACACCCTCTGCATACTCCGGAAGACCTTCAGGTGGATCCCCCCCCCCCACAGCCAGGAAGACTATCACCCTCGCAGTCATAAAAATCAGACTGGACTACGGGAAAAGCCCTCTATGCCGGAATTAACAAATCTCTACTCCACAAACTCCAGACCGCCCAGAACGCCGCTGCCAGACTCGTGCTTGGCATTCAATGACAAGACCACATCACCCAGCACCTACGAGACCTCCACTGGTTCCCCCGTCGAAAAGAGAGTGACCTTCAAAATCCTCACTCATGCCTACAGTTCCCTCCACAACACTGGACTCCAATACCTCAATGAAAGAATCTCCTTCCACGCCCCCAAGGGAAACCTCTGCTCCGCCGACCTCGCCCTGGTCGAAATCCCTCGCATCTGAAGAGCCAGAACAGGTGGAAGAGCCTTCTCCTACATCACCGCCAAGTCCTGGAACAAACTACCTTCAGCATCAGACGAACACCACACTGCAAGCATTCAGGAAGAGCCTCAAGACCTGGCACTTTGGAAAACTCGGATCTGCCCGATATCTCTACCCCCCCCCCCCCCTCCCCCCAGCGCCTTGAGACCCTAACAGGTGAGTATTGCACTTCTCAAATCTCTGATTGATTGATTGATTGATTGATTGCTTCGTTGTAAGGGCTCTTGGCATTTCTTGAATACTGCCCTCTGGGCTCTCCAAGCTCTCCTCATAACACCAGTGACTCCTGTGATTCTGTACTCCAGTTTAACCAAGGGGAGGAAAGGCTGAGTGTGGTAAAACCCCCAAACTGCACTCCTTTCCTGCTTGCACCAATCCTTTTTCACACTCTTCTTTCTATAACCTTCTTGGAGGTTTCTTGGGATGTCTCCCAGAGCTTTCTGCAGACTGCCTCCAGGCTTATCCTCCCTCAGAGGCTGGGGATAGGGGCTTGAAGGGTTTGAACGGCTGAGGAACTTGTTGAGATTTATTTGGTGATTTCTGCTCATAATACCCCCTCCAGCCTCTCTCATCACTGCTAATAAAGTGGAAGTGAGGGTGTAAAAATGCAAGAGTGTAATTTGTGACACCTAGCAGAAAGCACTATATATGAGGCACTCAGTCTCAGGTCCCACCTGCAACATCTGGACATCCTGCTGTCAGTGTCACTCGACCCCCAAGTGCTCAGAACCTCAAGTCCACCAAAGTCCCCTAGCTGCTGAGACATACACCCTCTCCCACTTGCATACCTCAGAGGGTTGCAGGGTGGTCAGCAGAGAGATCTGTGCTTCAGCCTGCGCTTCAGTGCCCCAGGCCAACTGGCATGCATAGCAAGGACTAGCAAAAAAAAAGCAGAAACAGTGTAAAGCTCTAGGTCTTGGCCCCAAGACCCAAGATTCGAGAACACGCCATAATGTAAAGAGTGTGCAAGCCTCAGTGCCCTGGCACAGGCCCAAGGCTGGAACAGGGTTGCGGGTGCTTGGCGATGGTGTTGTGCTCGAGACCGCTGAGACTGCTGGTTCGACACACTCAAGACTACTAGAGCCACCACGCCTTCAGCTGGTCTGGTGGTCTGGCAGAGATTTTGGAAGCTGTCAACAAGCTGTCAGAGTAAGACAGGATGAGCAGTATGGGCAGCAAAGCACTGGAGCTCAATGGTCAAGGGTGTTGAAGGCAAGGAGGAGGGAAAGCAAGCATGCAATCATCCTCAGCAGCTGTGCTAGCGCCTTCTGTATACTAGCGCTCCCTTTCTGCATCACGTGACGCCTAGCACACTGATGCTCTCAGGGCCTGATTCACAAAGAGCCTCATCTGATTCTGGAAAGTTGCTCCCTTCTCTTGTCAACAAGCAACTGACCTGCTTCCTCAAGGAGAACCGCATCCTGGGCCCGTCCCAGTCCGGGATCCGCAGCAACCACAGCACTGAAACTGCCCACATCGCCGCCACCGATGACATAAGGACCCTGCTTCACAACAGAGAAACCGCGGCCCTCATCCTCCTGGACCTGTCAGCCACCTTTGACCCGATCTGCCACCGCACACTACGAACACACCTCTACGATGCCGGAATCCAGGAAAAGGCCCTAGACTGGACATCCTCCTTCCTCTCCGGCAGAACACAGAGTGTCCACTTCCCCCCTTCCACTCCAAAGAAGCCAGGATCATCTGCGGTGTTCCCCAGGGATCATCCCTCAGCCCTACGTTGGTCAACGTCTACATGGCACCGCTCGCCCACATCGCACGACGGCACGACCTCAACATCATGCCGCCAAAACCAACCTCCATGAAGGAATGAAGGCCGTCGCCGACTGGATGAGGAACAGTCGACTGAAGCTGAACTCGGACAAGATGGAGGTCCTCATCCTCATCCTCGGATCCACCCTCTCGGCTTAGGATGATTCTTGGTGGCCAACTGTACTAGGAACATCTCGTACACCCACCGACCACACACACAACCTTGGGGTCATCCTCGACTCTACCCTCTCCATGACGAAGCAGGTCAACGCCGTCTCCTCCTCCTGCTTCAATACCCACTGCATGCTTCGCAGGATCTTCAAGTGGTTCCCCACTGAAAAAAGAAGGACGGTCACCCAGGCCCTCGTCAGCAGCAGACTAGACTACGGGAACGCCCTCTACGCAGGAGCCTTGTCCAAACTCCTGAGACGGCTCCAACGCATCCAGAACGCCTCCACATGCCTGATCATTGACATCCCTTGCCGCAGCCACATCACATCCCACCTGAGAGACCTGCACTGGCTCCCTGTCAACAAGAGGATAACCTTCAAACTCCTCACCCACACACACAAGGCACTCCACAACACAGACCAGCATACCTCAAAAGCCGCACCCTCGCCACCATCCCCCGCATCAGCAGATCATTCTCCCACCTCGCCGCCAAGACATGAAACACCCTCCCCATCCACCTACAGCAGACCGAAGACCTGCTGACCCTCAGAAGACTTCTCAAGACCTGGCTCTTCAAACAGTAGCAGCCTCCCCCCCCCCCCCCCCCCCTCCGCACCTTGAGACCCTCACGGGTATGTAGTGTGCTTTACAAATGCTTTGATTGATTGATTGCCAAGACTCCAAGAAGTCTGGTGTAACAAAAAGGCTAATGCCAGGTTCCTGTGTGTGTGTGCTGGAGGCATCCCTTTGAATTGTAAATGGGGCAAGGAACAGCATAATTTCCAGCCATCTTGGCAGGAAGGTCCGTCTTGCCAACACCTAGTCCACTTTGTCTCAATGTCTGGGAGGAATACACAAAGCCCAACACCTAAGCTATTGACAATCATGTGAGCCAGGACACTAGCAGCAGGCACCAAATGCTTTGGACAAGAAAATGTAAACTTTCTAAAAGTGGCATTTTCAAAACTGTGACTTAAAATCTGGCTTTACCATAAAGTTGGATTTTAAATTACAATTCAATTCATTGGTGTGTAAACATAGCATTTCTACCACCCCACTCCAAAAAATATCACATATTTAATGTAATCATGTAACCCAGTGTTAGCCATTTGAAGAAATAAGTCTTACAACAGTGAAAAACGACTTTAACAGTTTTTCACTGACAGGACATGTAGAATTTAAACACACATGCTCTACATTTAAATACAATGCACCCTTCCACATGAGCCTTTAGGGCCAACCTTTGGGGTGACTTTTAGGTATTCAAAAAGAAGGTTTATGCCTGGAAAAAGGTTAATTTTGCCAGTCAAGATGGCAGTTTAAAACTGTAGTACAGGCTGCAGTGGCCGGCCTGAAACATGTCTGTAAAGTCTACTTTAGTGGGGGTACAATGAGTGCTGTTGCCCACTAGTAGCATTCAGTTTACATACACTAAGGACTTACAAATAAATGTAAGGTACAAATCAAGTGTACTATGTTTTAGGGAGAGAGCACCCGTATTTTAACACTGGTTATCAGTGGTAAAGTGCACCAAGTCCTAAAAGCCAAGAAAAACAGGTTAAGCATTGGAAGGGTGTGAAGCTAAATGCTTTGGGGTGGACCTGCAGAGATGGCCGGGTCCAACTTGGCCCCAAATGATCTTATGTCAGTCTAAGAAATCAGCTGTACATTGCATTTCTTGACTACCTGAACTGTGAAAACCCTTCTGCCTGAATGTTCACTCTTCTATTGAGGGATCTCCTATATGGCCTTCCATGCTAATTGCGGAACTATCTTTGGCATGTACTGTTTGATGGTATCTTGTAGATGAAGTAGCCCATTATAATAGAAATCTTTATGAGTCAGGTGGATCCCTTTGAACATAAATTCTTACTTTAGTGTTAGCCAGTGTAGCTTATCCTGGAGAGAAATGTGGGCATGTCTCTAACTCCCAATTTGATGAGCACTGCCATGTTCTATATTAATAGAAGTTTGACAGTCAATTTTCTTGAACAGCCCAGGAGCAGGGTATTACAAAAATCCAACCTGGATAATACTGTTGACTGAAACACTATTTTCTCTCATTATTGGGCCTAAAAGAACAGATCTCCTTTTAGTGTATTTAAGAATAGAAAGAAAGTTACCATCATGGTATTAATATGTGACTGAAAATTCAAAAATGTTGACCAGAATTTCCCCTTGGTTTTTAAGTTGGGAACCAGTGCCGGAGCCATCCCAAGATTGTCAGCATTATTCGTTTTTACTGATTCCAGAGAAAACCTCCATAAAGGAGGTATCAAAAGTGTCCCTGGTTTCTCTATTTAGGTCGGCCAGGCGGATGATTATTTGCTTGTCATCAGCATATGTCATGAAGGAGAGCCCAAAGTACCTTATAAGACTCTTAAGTGGTCCACATAGATAATAAAATGGTGTGTTACAAATGGCGATTTCCGGATGGGTAAGACTTGCGCCAAAGCCAGGCAGAAACAACCATTCTACGTCAGGGCAAGGAAGTCACCCGCCAAGATAACCCCTACTCGCCCTCTTGGTAGCTTGGCACGAGCAGTCAGGCTTATCTCAGAGGCAATGTGTAAAGCATTTGCACATACACCCACCAGCAACAACATCCCAGGCCCCCCACAAAAGGAACTCCACACAAGGTTATAACAAAAATAGCCTTTGTATTATACCGAACACATTAGATAATAAACACACAATTTACACTGTGCCACTGGCACAGGCGGAATTTACAGGGGATTATATACACAGGACGGGGCCACGTGGACCACTGTCAGGAATAAGCACTTGGTAGAACTAGCACTTTGTAGAATTAGCACTTTGTAGAACATAGAACTTAGAACATAGAATAATTGTAGCACAAAATAGCAAATGTAGCACACAACCAGTAACCACAGGTAAATCACTGTACTTTGCAACAGCCGGCACCATGAAATCCATCATACACAGTATCCCACCAGTCTAACTATATTAGACCCTCACCACCTAAGTAAAACCTTACACTAGGGGCGTAACTCACACAGGGAAGTATAATCTTCCAAACACAAACCTAAACAAGTAAAACAACCTCCTATGCAGAAATCATATCTAGAGGTATCAACACAGGGTGCGCAAAACATACTTCACACAGTACATTTCCTACCACCCAAAGCATTAGCACATAAATCACATTTAGTACATAAATCACATTAAGCGCATAAATCACATTGAGGTCCAGGTTGCGCCACTGCGCCAAAACCTAAACATAGCAGCTGCCCACTACTTACTGGGCAGCGGGGGGACAAGAACAGGGCCTAAAAGCTGCAGCTGGCACTAAGTGCTGCCCAACTTGGAAAGGCCAAGGTAGGGATGAAGGAGTGCGTCTCACTCCTAGATGTAAAGTACATGTCCCTAGAAAGAAGAACCTAAACGTAGCAGCTGCCCGCTTCTTGCTGGGCAGCTGGAGACAAACTGCGGCATGGGCTCTCACTGGCCCTAGGACAAGACTGCGCACATGGGAGCCTTTTAGGCTCTAGAAATAATCACTTGCCCATCGTTGGAGCCCTCAAGGCTCTGAAAATAAATATGCTCCAGGTTGGAGCCATCTGGGCTCTGACAATACATATGGTGCACCCTGGAGCCCTCTAGGCTCTTAAAACAACTGGGGCCTCAGAGCCACAGGCTCTAAATACAACAATGACCCGGGAGCCTCGTGGGCTCTAAAGAAAGGCTGCCAACCGGGGCCGCTCTACCCCGTGAAATGCCCCTGTGTATGTAGGAGCCTCTCGGGCTCCAAACAATTGCCCCCGGGATCGTTTGAGTCCCCTCTCTGGGGACTCGGAAGGACAATGGCCTCTGGAGCCCTCGTAGGCTCTAAAGCATACATGCACCAGATGTTGGAGTCCCCCCTCGGTGGGCTCGGGACCAACTGTGCCCCAACATTGCAAAAACAGAGCCCCACTCACCGGAACTCCAGGTGCGACGTCTCCGCTCTCTCGGGTCACTTGGGGCTCTTCTACGCCGGGGAGCTCCACTCTCCGGTGCGACTGTAGCTCTTTGTGGGGCTCTCTCACCACATGAGAGCCCCGCCTTCACAGAGTGCCCGGCCCGCTTCCCCTGGTCTTCCCCCGGTCCCCATCTCGGGACCGGGACTTCTTCAAATGGAGCCCGCAAGGCTCCGGGTCTTCCTGTGGCCACTCGGCGAGGCGGGGGATGCTCCCGGCCTCCCCACGCAGCACCAGCTTCTCCTTCCGGCAGCGCGGGCGGGCAGCATCTCCGGTCTCCCTCTCCACATGGGAGACGGAAAGGAGGGACGAAGGCTTCCCCCGGGGAGGGGGAAGCAGAAAGGGACGCACTCCAGGCCCCGCCCAGTCAGGCGGGCCTGGCTTCCGGTTTCGTCGCGGCTGCGGTGGCATCTCTTTGCGGGGGCAGTACCGAGGGGTGGACACCCTCGGTGGGAAAATAAACATAGAAGCGGAGTGGGCACCTGCTCCAGCATTAAGTAATTAAGCGGGGTGGACACCCGCAGGGGAGCCATTTTCGAGGGAATCCCTATGCCGGGGATTCCATCGGGTCAAGGGGCAGCTCAGCGCTGCAAAGTAAAAACCAAAAGCGCTCCACCTGGCAATCCAAGCACTGTGCCATAGGGGAGAGCACTCCCAGAGCACCACAGGAAGAGAAGGGTCCTGTAGGGGAGAAATCACAGCGCTCCCAAGGAACCAACAACCCTTGGCAAGGGCAGGACAAGGGGAACGAGGTCCTAAAGTAGAAACAAGGCAGAAGGGTCCCAGCAACACAGTCCATCAGGCATCCAGGGGCTGGGCAGGGCCCAGGGAGACAAGCCTCCCCCTAGGCCCTAGCAGCAGCACGCCCCTGGTAGATTCAAGTCAGGAAACAAGAACATTTAACATGAGGTCACAGCCTCTTTTTATACACAAAATCCTTTTGTCTCTAGGGTGCAGGGTGGGGGAAAACCAGACGCAGCTGGTTTTGGAGCACTCTGTTGTGCTCAGCCCCTCTTCCCATTCACTGGCCAGGCTAGGGACATCAGACGCACCACAGGGGGAGGAGCCAGCATTGTATAGGGAAAGCCAAGCCCTATTCAGGTCCCAGGTGCACCCCTCCCTCACATCAATATGCAGATCTCTCCACTCACCACCGGGGCAGACCCATCCTGACTTCCTGGAGCCAGGCACACCAGCCAGCTCCAGCCCATCACAAGCCAGACAATCATTTCACCTTTATTACACAGACAGGCCAACTTCTAGAAGTGGCAATTCCACACTAGACACATTTATCCCGCACACATCATCGTGCAGCATTTAATCACACGAGTCCGCACATACCAAACAGGGCCTAACCACTGAGTGTGACTTACTGAAGGTCACAGGAGGGTTCTTCACCCCCAAAAACCCTCAGCAGCCAAGGGGACTTCATCCCCCAACCAGTAGTGCTCAGGAGGCGGGTTTGCAGAATTTTGGAGAAAGGGAGGGGCCCTCTGATGACCTCAAGGACCCTCAGGAGTCAAGAGGACTTCATCATCCAACCAGTAGTCACCGGGAGGCGTGTTTGCAGAGTGGTGGTGAAAGGGGGCGGGCCTTCTGCAACTTGCCAGGCTATCTTTTTTGTTTTGATTTAGTAGGGGAGGGGCCGCATGGCCCCCTTCCCTGGATTATTTTAGCCCTGGGGACCCCGTCTTTCGGGTTCAACCTTTTTATCTTTTTTTAGAGTAGGTGCAGGGCACCATACGGTCCGCCTCCCGGGCCAATTTCAGAGCCTGGGACCCCATCACCTGGCCCCGGCCTCCATTCTGGGATTCCCTGGTCCCACCCAGGACACCCAGTGACTTTTGTTGGGGACTGCAAGCTCAACGTAACTTTAACTTGGGACGCCCACCATGCACTACTTATGACCTCACATATTACATCACTCATGACATGTTCGATAACATAATTTATGACATCTCTCATGACATCTCAAATAAAATAAATAATGACATAAACGATGCCATGATTGATGACATCACTGAAGACATCACTGATGACATAATCCAATGAGTGTGTTAGTTTGTTTTATAGGTCACATAGTGGCAGATAACTACCACATTACTTTTCTAACTAATTTTGTACAGCCTGTGTCCAGCTAATCGGTATAAGGGTTTACAAAACACATATTCTCCAAATGCACCATGGGTGTGTAGAGGAATTGGACACATTATAAACATTTTTATTGAAGAATAACTCTGTGCGCAGGTGGCAGTTGACAACTTGTACTCATTGTGTTCCGCACAACTTTTTTGGTGCTGCAGAAAAAGTTTTCAGCAGGGCAAAGATTCTACATTCAACATTCTAAATATTGTAAGCTGCCTTTAGTTATTAGAAGGAATTGTGTCAGCATGACAATTTCTACTTAACACAGAAGACTGTGTGGACCAGGTACTAACCAATGTACAAGTGCTTGTTTTGCTTAAAAAGATGGGCTATCTGTACAGTTTTCACACAGTATGAAGGCTACAGGTAGTATGATCTTTAGCACCTTCAGACCTTGTTTATCTTCAGTGACTCACCTCTCTTTGGACAACTTTTGCATAGTGTACACTGTTCTTAGTAGATACTTTTTAAAACTATGTGGAGTATTTCTCATGAGAGTTTCACTGTCTTCAGACAGTGTTGTACAGTGTACGTATGTAAAGCCAACCCCCCTTCCCCACTGGGAGCTTGGCCACAGGACCGTATGTTTTTTAAAGGGGAAGGGTCAGCGTGCCCGCCTCCCCGAGTCCTGGGGACTCCGTCCCCCAAGTCCTTTATTTAAAAGGGAGGGGGTCCAAGTGGCAACCCTTCCCAAGCCTTATTAAGACCTGGGGACACAATCCCCCAGGGCATTTTTATTTAAATTAAAGGAGATCTTTCAGAGCCTTATTAGGCCCTGTGGACCCCATCCCCCGGACCTTTTTTCAAATTAAAGTAGAGGGGGTCCCTATGGCCGTCATCCCCAAGCCTTATTAGGCCCTGGAAACCCAACCCCTCAGGGCTATTTTTTTTATTAAAGGGGAGGGGTTCCCCGTGCCCCCCTCCCCAGCTGCATTATGCACTGAGAACCCCATCCCACATGACCTTTTTATGGAAGGGGAGGGGGCCACACGTTCCCCTCTGCCAGAGAGTAAATAGGCCCTGGGACCAGACCCTCAGGGCCATTTTTCTTTTTTTAAGGAAAGGGGAGGGGTGCATGTAGCTCCCTTTCTAAACCTTATTAGGCCCTGGGGACCCCACCCCTCAGGGCTGTTTTATGAAAGGGGAGGGTTGCAGGTGGCCTTATCTCCCAGGGTCACTTCTTAAAATAAAGTGGAGAGGGCCATGCCACACCCTCACCAAGCCTTATTAGACCCTGGAGACCCCATCCCCCAGGGCCACTACTTTATTTAAAGGGGAGGGGGGCATCTGGCCCCCTTCCACGAGCCTTGTTAGGATCTGGAAACCCCATTCTTCTGGGTGTTTTTTTAAAGTTAACGGGGTATAAGTAATAAATTGGGTGGGGGGAGTTGATCCCATGGAAATCCCACAGGATTGTGACAATTTTAATTGTTTTTTTGGCCCTTTTGGTTTCCCCATAGGGCCTGTGGGTTCAGGGCATCCCTATGCTGCCCCCTTATATTACTCTTCATATTTTACTTCTTAATAGGAGACCCCGAGTCCTGTAAGGGCTGCCAGCATCATTTTTCTCATGTTGCTGGCAGCTAATCAGAGCGCTCGCTCCTGTGGGAGTCTGGCTCCCACAGGAGCAAGATGGCACAAGGGAAATAAAGCTCGCTGGGCTAATCGGAATACTCCATTTTTAAATTGGTGCTCCTCCAAGAATCTCTTGAGCCTCTCGTGGACCCACCATTCCATATATGCAATTATATTTTAACATAAATATCTCAAATACTACTGAACACATTTACACTATCTGCAGACAAAGATCTAGCTTCCTGACAAATTTGGTGTAATTCTATTCAGCAGTTTTTGCTCTAGCCCTCCTTAAAGAAGTATATGGAAAATACATGGGGATTTAGCGTTTTGAGACCCCCCTTTTTTCTCGGCCTCCTCTTGTTGATTACCACAAAACCTTCCATGCACAAACTAGTCAAAAGGAAGCAACTTTTTGGAAAGTTTCGTGGAGAGATTCGTTAAATGGGGCCAAAGTTATTAGCGGCATAAAAATTGCCTATACTTTGATCCTACAGAGCAGAGAAACAAGCAATGGCAGTATACTCCATTTGTATTTGTAGATGGGCATATATAGATTGCCCGGCTATGGAACAGCCCATTGCTCTGACTTTCATCGGGACATAGAAATCTTTGCTGTGCAGAAAAGATATGTATAAGGGAGATCCTGGCAATGGTCATGATGAATGAGACTGGCGAATAGGGAGTTAATTGCTCTTGTCCAAGATATGGTTCCAAAGCCTCTTGCCCAAAAATTGGCGTTCATGTTGAACTGTGAAGACACATTTTCACATCTTGGGGTTAAGCAGTTGCAGAAATATATGCAATGCCACTGCTGTACCCATCTGCTAAACGTTTAAAGTGCTATGGAGAAACAGTGGGTTACAAACAGTATTGAAAATCTGAAGCACATAAATAAATCCCACAATGCTCAAACGATGTGCCAATTCTTACCAGTTTCTGTGGACAGCCTTGTTCTTGTACTTCGTTTCTCAAAAATCATGGCTAGAGATTTTCCTTGCAATAAAGGCAGATACTGAAATTTAAGAAAGAGGATTACTTTACAAAAGGGTGGCCTGAAGATTTGAATAACATTACAATAACAGCGTATGAGCATGCCACCCTCAGAAAGGTACGAAATGTATATGCATTATCATATGGCAAATTAATGTGCATTACATGATTACTGTCTCATTGCATTTCGGGTCTCAAAACAACACAGCAATTATTTTAGAATGCTATATGTGCCTAGCAATAATCTAAGAGTAAATCATCAGGAATATTTTTTACAGATTCGGATTACATCAGAATTGGTTCGTACTTTAAATTTATATATAATATTCCCAGACCACATACATGAAAATTGGATGGAGATATGAACTTCATGATTTACAGATTATCCCAGATCTCCGGCCTGATCCAACACCATATGTGCCAATTCTTTAAAAATTGAGAACTACAACACAATTGTAGATTTGAAAAACCATTACTCGTTTGAGGGATTCAGAAAACTGAAAGATAAACATGAGGGGACATGTCAGGCCTAACCCACCAAAAACAGAGTATCCAATGGTGATACATCAGGCCTAACTCTATTAAAGCAGATTGATGTGGAGCTGAAAATAGTCCCTAGCTCATCATTACCCAAATAAAATATCCACTTGAATCCCTTGACCAAGATCATGAAGTGGGTTTTTTATTCTCTTCCATCGGGATCTGAGTCTTCTTCAGCCAGTCTGTATTCAGTAGCATCCCTTTGTACAGTGTGTGCCTATGTTTGGCACACTGAGTGAGGTGTGCATTGTCAAGCCTCTTGCGCCCTCATATACCACACCCTCTTCCCAGCACAAACAGAAACAGTCCTGGCTATCAGTGACATGCTGTTGTAACTGTACATTTCCCATCTATTTCTTTCTCTGTTCTGCCTGATACACCCTATGCTACCACATTCCAGGTGGTCGGCTGGACTCCCCACAGATCACCTTTTTTGCCTGATAGTTTTTTGGGTCATCAATTCTCATGCCGATCTCGCCAGATAGCACTCTTTCCTGTAGTCCATGTGGTACTGTGGGAGCACTGCACATTCTCCTCAAACGTCCTGCTTCCCAGCTGACTTGAGCCCCAGCAGCTGTGCCCCTGTTCCACAGACAGGGAGAAGCACACAGTGGAGAAGTGTGGCTCAATGGTTAGAGCGGCAGACCCTGATGCAGAGGTCTAGCCCAGGACCAGGGTTCAATTCCCCGCCTCGGTGGGTCTTGGGCTAGGTGGGTCTTGGGCTCAAAACTCCACGGACCTGATAATTCTCGCCTCGGTGCCTATTCCAGTCATGGAGTCCCACTCTGCAACTCTGGGCAGTAGCTTGCTTAATCTCTACAACGGCCCCCACAACGCTAAGGATGCCTGGCCTCCACCTTGGGGGTGCCCAGGAGTGGATGCCTCACAGGGAAAGCCAGGATGGGTTCCACAGCGGTATTCGTACAAGCGCCTTGAGACCCTTGCGGGTGAGTAGTGCGCTATACAAGAATCAATTTACAATTTACAGCTTAGGATAGAAGTGGCCAGCTTGGTATATTTTATACAAAGGTCATTTAATGTGGCTTGTAACTGGGGATGCATAGTTGTAAAGAGTTGTCATTTTAGTTTTTGCTGGAGTCACAAATTGTCTTTGATTGCATAATAAAGAAGAGACAAAAAGTCAGTTGTGCTATTGCCGACATCTGAACATGACTATATCCCATACCTTCCTGCATCCTGGGAACCAGATCGATGATTTGATAACAAAAACACTTTGGAAGACCTCAAAAACTTATGGAAAACTTGATCATTGCCATGGAGGAGTATAGGGAAGACTGGTCCAGGCTTGAAACAAATTTTAGCATATCAGGAAAATCTATAATAATTTTTTTCCTGAAATAACTACAAAAGACGTAACAGTGAAATAATTAATTTTACTGAAATGGGGGATTATATCTCCTGCAGTGATGAACACTTGAGAGCAATGGATAAGCGTCCCACAACCATTAAGGAGTTAGGTTGAACTTTTGTTCAACTCCAGAACAGAAATGATGTTTGCGATCAAATCTGTATTTGAGAAAATATAGTTTTAAGGAGAAAAAATCATGATTACCATCTAACTACAATGGTCAATGCTGCCACATATAAGGCACAAAGAGTGGGCTTGGTAATTACAATTCTCTTATTTCTACAGTGCATTTTTTGCTTTCAGCTGCATGATGTCCCAGAAAATGTCCCATTCTAATTTATTATGAGAAATTTCCAAAATCATGTTGCCTGTCCATGAGCCCAAGATCAAACAATTGCGTGAGAAAACACCTCTACAGCCCAGGGACTTTCCTAAGGAACACTCTCTTGCCACATTCGACTGGCTCCGGCCGATTGTATAGTCATATGTGTTCTAACGACCATAAGGTTCTGCTCACTCTAAAGAACCTTACATCACACTTCTCAACTTCCTTTCTTTTTTCATCACTTCCCTAATGGTCTGAAGCAACCAAAAGGTGATTTGTGCACTCGATAAATAAAAATAGCTTAACACGAATAAATCAAAGAAGAATACATTAATGGTCTTTTGTTTGAATTTTTAAGAAATACAAACATAGATTCACCTAAGAAGCCCTCAAGATCTCTGAGATCAAGCTGTACAGGTCAAACCAGCATATCTAAGAGTGCGAAAAGTAAATTTGGAGGTTGCGATTTTAGATACATGGGTGCATAGTTGGGGAATAACTTACCAAAGAAGTGATCCTTAATACTTTAAAAAGAATCTAAAAACAGTCCTCTTGACAATTTGCATAACTAATAATTTTGCTGTTAGAAACCCCGTCCATCTTCCTGGAAGAATTTGTAATCATGTTTCCCTCTCTTCTGATATCCCTCAGCTTCCTTTCTTCCCTTCCAAGTCCCTCTTCTCTGCCTTTCCTCTCAACCACATGACCAATTCTTGCATATTACAGTGTATACATGTGGATTCACAGTACTTAGCACATTAACAATAAATTAAATACATAAATTACTACATACCTAAAAATCCTCCTTTTTACATCCAGTGCTCAAGTCAAAATTTAAAACTTATCCCATAAAATATATAGAGAGATGATTTGGTTCAGCACCCTTCTCCCACAGCTTGTCGCACATTTTTGATCAGCCCTCATGACAACATATGTAGAGAAGTGCAGTGGTCGAGCCTCTTTTAGTCATTGTGGGCTTGATTCACAAAGGCCAACAAAAAAAAGCTGCTGCCTAGGTCTGATAATTATAAGGGCTCTTCCTGAGTTCCAAAATTTTAAGAATTATCTGAAGCAGACTGGTACATGTAATTTATATCAAATTGAAGATAGTCCCTGAATGTGTGAATTGGTCTCAGAACAGCCGGAGACCCCATGGGACTCTAGTCATCACATCATCAGTCTGCAATTTGATTGTGTTTTGAGTTGGGTGATTGATTTGTTTGGATGTATGCTAGTTGTAGTATTTCTGTTTGTATGTGTGAAGGGATGTGTGGGACACAATGTAGAGTTGTGATCATTTTTTTATGGATGTAAAATGATTCTCTTAGAAATGTATTTGAACTGAACATTTGAAAAGATTAAAAATGAAATCTTTTTGTTACCATTCTTGGGCCTTTTGATATAAATTACATGTACCAGTCTGCTTCAGATAATTCTTAAAATGTTGGTACTCAGGTAGAGCCCTTATAATTATCAGACCTAGGCAGCAGCTTTTTTCTTGTTGGTCTTGTGGTTATTTCCCCTGTTCTCCTGCCTAGCATCACTTCTCAGGGGTCCCCTTTTGTGATTGCTTGATTCACAAAGGGCCTCCACACTCGTGGAGGCGGTCCGGCAGTCATGGGCAAGTCTCCGTACTTGGCGCGGAATCTCTACAATGAGAGTTCTCATTGCGGAGGTTCCGCCGCTAGTGTGGAGACTCCTCTACTACCGCGGGACCGCCTCCACGAGTGTGGAGGCCCTTTGTGAATCAAGCCCTGCGCTGTTAAAAGTCATGAGGAAAGATGGCATTTTGCCACTTTGCATGTACGACTCTGCCTAGGGAGGGGCGAGCACCGAAAGGGAAAAAGAGTCTACCTTGGGACAGAGTTTGCAGCTATTCTTGATTCTGTAATGCACATATAAATATAAGAGTTACAGCAGCAAATCCCCATTAAAAATAAACCCAAATCAAAGTTTGGTAAAATGATCATAGTAAGATTTTAGGTCGATTATTTCTACAATACCAGGTATACACACTAAATCATTAGACCATGCCTTGTTCTGTTGCATGGCATAACCTATACATTTGCCCTGGGTGGTGTTATGCCTTTAGTTCGCAGGACCAATCTCGAGAGATTGCTGGAACCTAACAACAGAATATAGATTAGTAAAAGCCACTAAAATTCAACTTTTTTAATAATGAGTCAGTATTGTAAACGAGATTGCAACATGCATTATAGCAGTTGCTGGCAGCCTTCAATTTTGTTATTCCCGGGAGCCAAAGTGCAGGAGGCCTGGCCTTGAATAAACATATGTGAACGTGCGTTATCCTGTACGGACACAGCCCTCGGCTGGATCACAAATGTTTGTGAAATATACATTATTTTGAAGCTTGTCTTGTTGTGATCTCACTTGGTTTCGTCCAGTTTGGTCATTTGTTATGTGGACTGCAGTGGCACGCCTTGAACGGATAGATTCAAGGCAAAGGTTATGAACGAGTGTTACAGAAGGTGACACTGTTTAATTTAAAACATGTTTGCTTGTTAAATGCTTTGCTCTGTTATCTTGAGTCAACAGGTCGCACCACAGTCCCATGGGCCAAGGAGTACAAAACCTGCCAAGCATTTTTCTTCAGGGCACAGGCCAAATAACAATGTGTCCTGATACAATTACACATCTCTAAACCTGCTATCCTATTGGACCATGAGGGTGTGTGTCTTCTGCGATTCATTCCAGCATGATCAGCACTAGATCACAAGAGATGCCACTAAAACACAACCAAATAATTATAACAGAATAACAAAAAACAATAAAAGGAACAAAAGCACAACTCCACAACAGAAATCACAATATTATTATTTTGCGTTGTTGTGTTGCTGTTTTGCATTCGTGTATTATTGTATTTTGGAATTGTTGTGTTATTTCAGGTTGGCACTTTGTTCTTTCTGATGTTGCTGCATTGTGTTGTGTTGCTATGATGAAGTTGTATACATGTGTGTTTTTGTTCAATTGTGTTGGTTCTTGTCATTGTGCTGGTTTATTGTGTTTTTTTTGGGGTATGGAGCTGGTGTACTGTGTTTTTGTGTTGTACCGCCGTTGTCGGTCTTTTACAATGTGGTACCGGGCTAACGTATTTGAGGGTTGTTGTGCTTAAACAAACAGTCAACTGCATCCAATTCACCAGATTTCAGAGTAACGCGGAGGCCCCTCCTCTGCATTTCTGTTTAATCAAGCTCCTCCCTTGACTCCTTCAATAACTCTGGTAGCACCATCAGCACGGCCCCTTTAACCTCATCCTCTCATATTCCTCCTTTCCTAAACCCAAATAAATATATATATTTAACTCTTTTTATTAACTTAGCATACCATACAGCATGTAAAAGTATTGATATTACATTATCATACCTCATGCACTCCAAAATATCAATATCAGCTGTCAAATTTAAACCCTTCATAGTAATGGCGCTTTTACGGCCAATTGTCGTACAGGGGATTCTGCGCCCTTGGCAGTTTGGCTCATGTGCTCTTTACACTTCCCCTTCTCTCCCCCCATCTTTCACCCTCTTTTCAAGATCCCCTAAAATCGTGCCAGGCCCCCACACCTTCTGCCCTCTGACTTCAATAGGGATCTGCTTCCCAGTCCTCTACTCTCGGAGGAGCTGTCCCACTCCAGCCTGAGCAATATTTAGTTGAGCTGCCCCTTCCGCCAGCACCAGCCATATCTTCTGTGTCTTAGACCAGACCTCCCCTGAAATATTTAGAAGGAGCCCCCCGGCGTCAACTGCGACTGCCGCTGATAATACCTGAGCCATTACCTCTGTTACTTGCTTTCAGTACTCTTTGGTTCTTGGCCATTCCCAAAGGATGTGAAAGAACGTAACCCACTGATTACATCCCCATAGGCATAGTGGAGTATCTGCTTTGACAATCCAGTGCACTATAGTTCTTGAGTAGTATGACCTGTGTAGGATCCTGAGTTGCAGTAACCTAAAAAAACCAAACATTTTTGATCACTGATAGGATCATCTCATAAAAATTTTGTAGACACTCTTTTCTGTGTTAAATAGCGGTAGCTTTGCTGGGTTGGCTGGCAGGTACTTCATAACTGGTTGCCTGCTTATATCGTCTCTGAGTTTCCTGTGATTGCTGATGTTTTCCCATCAATTGCGAATGGCGAAGGGTCAGATATAAAAACAAAGATGTGATGGCCACTTGCATAGGTACATAACGCCAGAACTCACCCAAAATGCTCACCTAGGTTTAATTATGGTCTACAGCTGTACTCTCATCCAGCTACAAATCTGAAGGACGAAAGCGAAAATTATTTAAAAACCTTAAGTTTACATACCACTTCACAATCTAAAATGTCTAAGAGATAAAGATCTTAAACGAATGTCTTACTGAATAAAGTAGTTATGCAAGAAAGTCTTCTAAAGTACATGTGTATGTTTATGCTTTTGTTTTACAGAGTGCAAACGTTCTCCCAAATTGGGTTACCTTAGCATTGAAGCAAGTAATGGAGAAACTATAATCCATTATCAAAAGGCCGCTGTTAGATACGAGGAAATAGCCAAAGGTCTTGAGTCGTTTCCTGAATCTGAAAGGTCTGGTTCATCCTTAAGTGAGCCTGGAAATCTGCATTCTCCATGCTGGCCCTACTCTAGATCCTTCTTCAATCTACAGTTAATGAGGAAACCTACATGTGTGCCCTAACCCCAACACAACTCATTGCCACCTTCAGACTCCCCCGCAATCTCAATTTGTCTGAAATCACTTTTCCCTTCACTCCACCCCCAGCATAGCTTAACCACTTATGTATGTGACTATTGCTTTTAAACCCCTTTAAACCCACATTAACCTGGATCCACAAATGCTTTGTAGGAAAGTATGAAACCATTGTTGTTGAAAAAAAAAACAACCAGAGATTGGAGATTCTGTAAAAGTTGTGTTTCTTGTTTTTTAAAAGTTTGTTTCTAATGTCTAAGTCTGGCCTAATGACTGCATCAGCTCTTTGCCAGACTGTATATCATGAACAGACAGAAGCAATATGTCAGCCCCCTTCAGACATAATCTTGGAAACATCTTTCATCATGACCGATTGAGGATTTCCTCTTTACTGTTTTAGTATGGATGTGGTGGGAGCGAACATTAACAGGGAAAGGATTTGACTTCAGTGGAAACTTTGCAGCTGCACTTATTGCCGTTTGTTTTACACACACAGAATAGTGAAGAAAGGGACCAGTATATCTGATTGACTCAGACTTTTGACAACTGACCGGGAGGCAGTTGTTACTTTTGAAATTCAATTCTACTGGGAAAGGCTGACCATCACAAGAGTAAAGGGAGTCCATTTGGAGCCTTAGCGCCCATTAGGCGCCATCGAGGCGCAGTTAGAGGTCTATCAGTTATAAGACCGTGCCAGAACCAGAGGATTATTGTTCCTTTGCCCTCGTCCTGAGGAGGCCAATACGTTTATAGAGGCTGAAACGCATCCGCATCGACGATACTTCCATGGAGGAGTCCTTCTTGTAAATTAAAAAGAGTAGAGTTTTTTACAAAAGTACATTATGTGACACTAGTGATCGGAAAAAGAGTTGTGTTGCCTCTGTGTACATACCTTTGCGCTACCTTCAGTGGACTGCCTTAAATAAATAGGCAAATAAACTTTAGGGTATTGCTAACATTATGTTGTGTTCATTTATGTTTTGATGTATGTATTACTTTTCTATGTGTAATTGTTTATTATCTTCAGTTGAAGATCGGTCCCATTATGTATGTGTGCCCCATATTAACTTTGGCATTCTAGATTTGTTGGACTGTTGAATTGGTAGTGAGGGTAGTTGATTGTTCCCTACACTTTAATAAAAATTGCATATTTATTCATCCGCATCATTGCTCTTTTATATATGATGCTATGAATATAGGCGCTGTAGCAGTGAAGCCAAGCAGTAGAAGAAGCAACACTTGCTAAGGGGTTGTGGAACATGAAAACCCTATCAAAGATTATAAAACATTACATTTTTCTTGGCAAATGTATTCCCTGTTGAGTTCTAGGGGGGGGGGGGGGGTGTAACTGACCTTGTAGTGCTGGAGTACCAGAGCCCAATGCTTTCCCTACTGTTGCACCAACTGGAGTGGGAATAGTAAATTATAACCCTCCTTAGTCCAACTCTTTCCCTACTATTGCACAGACTGGAGTGGGAACGGAACATTTTAACCCTCTTGAGTCTAATGCTTTCCTTACTGTTGAACAGATTGGCGTGAGAATAATATATGTATTGTTCCTAGAATCTTATAGTTTTGTTTGTATTGTTTAGAATTATATTATTATTATGTTTCTGTGCATTTAATTTTTTTAATTTATAATGTTTGTAATATATAATATACTTTTAGTAAAATGTACTCTTTTTGATAGCATACTTTTATGTGCAAATAAACTTATATATTTTTTTTTAATTCCAGCTTATTGGTTATGTTTTAATTTAGTGTATATATGTGGGTGTACATATAGGTACTTTTACCAAATAGCATTACACGTGTTGTACTCCTTTGCATGCCCTCCTCCGCCCGTGGCGCAGGGGGCTCTTTCCGGAGAAAGCGAGGGGTTAAACACACACAGCTATAATAATTCGCAAAGAGATTGCTGTCTAAACACTCAAAATCAATCCATGTGAGACTGCGAGGGGATTTGTGGGTAACGTAGTTCACAAGAATGAAACAAGACACAGGAGTTAAATACAAACCTGCTCGGGGACTTGTGTTTTGTGGTTCACTTTAAATAACATGATTTTGTGTTTCACATTATAATTGATTTTCCAAGAGGAATTTTTGATGTATATTGCACTAATACACTTCATGGTTTCACAAGAAACTAGATCGGAAAGCCTGTTGTTTATTTTCATCGAAACTCCCACGTCGCACTGACGAAGTATTTTTGTTCATAAAATGCCTCCTGAGGTCATGTGACCAAGACTCCATCGAAATGTGTTATCCTCGTTTGCCAATAAACAAATGCTGATCTACAATTACCGGAGTGGCTGGTTCCAGGGGTGGCCTTAGGCATGTGCAAGCTGTGCACCTGCACATGGCCACCAAAGCCCAGGGGCCACCACACCAATATATATCCTTAATATAATAATCCTCTGAGGATGGATGCATATTTGCGTGGTGGCCCCTGGCAGGGATTTGGCGGCCTCCGGCTCTGTTCCACTTCCAAACACCCTGACACCCCCTCTTCACTGGCCTCCACGCACCGTCCCACCCAGACCCCCTCTTCCGGGGCCCCCTACCTACGCTCCCTACCCAGGGCCGCCAAGAACCTAGTGCCGCCCCTGCTGGTTCCCTCTTTCCTGTGCAATCGGAAGGTGAAAATTATGCATTGACAAGTGGCAGCGATCGCTACTCCAGCCCCAACGTCAGGCTGGGCGTCCGTATGAAACCACCAATTTGTTTCTGGAGCTTTGAATCAGGAGGCCAGCCAGTTGCATTGAAGAAACGGTGAAAACCACCCTTGTAATCGTTAACAAAGCTTGGGACACATCTGTCAGTCGACTCCCTGTACGAGGTCACACAGTTTGTTACGAGGGTGCCAGCACCGAGGAACTCACTTGCAATCAGGGTATACAGGAGTACTCTACTCTGTGTGGAACTGTCAGCAAAACAAAGAAAATGGAAGACACATTTTTGAAAGGGCAGGAGGCATCAACCCTGAAGATTTTCAAACCAAGTGGGAGCGAAAGCAACATCGCTCCACTGACAACTGCAACAACAGGAACCCGAAACAGCACCAGCCAAAAACGTAACCACTTGGAGAAATTACTAATAAATTAAATCAGTCGCTATTGGGAGGCAACATCTCTCCAAAAATACATCGAATTCTGGTGCATTCCCTGCGGCATGAGAATTTTTATTACACCCACCTTAGTCAATCCAAAACCACAGCTTCTAAAGGATTGGTGAGAGAACACCACTGCATGTTCTAAAGAGATGCTGAAAATACTCATCTGACATGCTTGGGATGAACATAAGGAACTCATGGCCCGATCCAAAACTTATTGGATGACTTGAAGACGGAAGAGAATCAGGAATTAGTCACCAGCACCCTTAAAACAGTGGTTGACAGAAATAAGATACATGAGAAAGAAGTGGTATAAAGAAAAGAAAGTAAATTTCGACAAGACGAACAGGACTACGCAAATGGAAGAATTGTAACGTTCGCAAGAGAATTAGACAAAGCGAAGATCTGAACTAACAAAAGACAGAACAATGGGTGCTCTTGACAGAGGAAGAGGGGGAGTCCAGCTCTGAACTCAGCTCTGATCTGGGTTCAATAAAAGACCTAGCAGGCAATACATCAAACAAGAGTTTTTTTCTGAGGATTATCGGATGATGCAGCTAGAACACAAACAATCAAAAATTTGCTAGCATTCGCAACAAGAATTTTCAATTCTATTAAGGACACGGAGGCGAGGATTATGCTTCTCAATTTTTACTGCATAAAACACAGCAGCCAATGAAAATGGATATTTTCACAAAAAACAGTAAATAAACTTAATTTCCCATGAGTACACATGAGCATAGGCACGCCCCCATAGTCCATAAGAACCCCTTGCGTGCTCCCATCATCCTCTTTCTTTGAGGCGAAACAAGTCCAACGAAAACTTGAACAGTCACAACTCCTTCAATGTGGAAGAACATCTGTAGGTCAACATCCTGACATTCGACGTCGTTCAATCAGACTTCTTATCAGATCCTGAAAGAAAGGAATAACACCACCGTAATCACTGGATAATAGGGTGGGCAAGCTTATTACATACTGTATATTAAGCCGGGTGGGATAATCCTCGCCTTCGTGTCCTTAATAGAATTGAAAATTCTTGTCGTGAATGCTAGCAAATTTTTGATTCTATTACAGGACCGGAGGCTTCAGATTATGCTAGTTTAACGCTGATTAAATACCACTGAAGTAATATCTCCCACCGGCTTATAATAAAACGTTTTAAACGTTGATTCAGAAGACCAATCTGCACAACGCATTATATCTTGGATAGTAGGACCCAAACCATATGATTTCGACGCCATAGCGCCTCTCACTGAATGAGCACCAAAGATCGGTGTATCAACACCGGCTTCTTTCATAATGAAGCGAAGCCATCTGGCAATAGTGGCAGCTTCCACCGGCTTAAAGGGCTTTTGGATCGCAATCAACAACTGAGTATAGCCCTGCAGCCGCAAGGCCTTGGTACATTCCTCGTAAACCTTCAAACATTGGACCACACATAATTTTTCATTATCAGGGAAAGAATTGTAAGAAATATGTCGAGACAATGTTTTAGTGCGACCTGTAATATGGAAAGAAACCCCTTCCGGGGTAAACACTCTACCTGTTACGTCAAGTGCTCTCACATCTGAAGACCTTCTGCAAGATGATAAGCAAAGCAACATGGCCAATTTCGCCGACAATTGTTTCCTAGACAGAAGAGCATTGGTCGGCCATCCGTTAAATAACGAGATCACTAAAGAAACGTCCCACAACCCGGTATACTTGGGTTTGGGAGGATTAGCCACCCTGATTCCTTTCAATAACTTGCAAACCACCGGGTGCATGCCTACCGGTTTCCCGTCTACCCGAGCATGCCCCGCCGAGATAGCGGAACGAAAATTATTGACCGAACGGTACGCTAAACCGTCGGCAACTTTCTCCGACAGAAAATTCAAAACTTGGGGTAACTCTGCCCCCACGGGATCCAGATGTCGTCCCACGCACCAATCCACCCAGTTCTTCCAGGCTGCGGAATAACGTTTCCTGGTGGAAGGTGCCCATGCCTGCCTGATGAACTCAGCAGTTTTGCTCGAAACTCCCGGCAATTGCCACTGTTCCCGGAAAGCCTCCATGCCATCAGCGACAGCCTGCCCTCCAACAGCAACGGATGTTGCTCCTGACGAGGGCCCTGCAACAACCACTTCGAGTCCGGTAGTAACCGTGGAAGATCGCGACTCCACTGTAACAACATGGGAAACCATGCCTGCGACGTCCACCACGGAGTCACCATGACTATTTCCGCCCGTTGTCTGATCCCTTGAGTCATCACTCTGGGAATCAACAAGAACGAGTTAAAGGCATACTGAATCCCTTGAGACCAATCCTGCAGAAAGGCATCGGTCGCTGCCGCCATCGGGTCCGGTCTCCAGCTGAAGAACCGGGGAATCTGATAAGTCAATCTGGAGGCAAACAGGTCCGTCTGAAAAGGACCCCAAATCGCCTGTAGCCAGTGAAATACCGGGGGAAGCAGCTTCCAATCGCTGTAATCCTTCAAATGTCTGCAATTCCAGTCCGCCACTTGATTGGCCTGACCTGGGATGTATTCTGCTATTACAGAGATTTGATTCTGGAGGCAATAGTGCCAAAAGTCTTTGGCTATTTGGACTAGAAGAGACAACCTCGTGCCGCCCAACTTGTTGATATATCTCACCGCGGACACGTTGTCCAGACGGAGGAGAATGCAACACGATGTCTGCCTCAGGGATAAAGTGTGAATCGCAAACGACCCCGCTAGTAGTTCTAAACAATTTATGTGAAGTTCGAGCTCTTGCGTTGACCATCTGCCGCCTGTGGAAACCTCTCCACAACGCGCGCCCCAGCCCCACCTGCTGGCGTCTGACTCTATTACCACTTCTGGTTGTGATCTGAAGATCGCCCCGCCGTTCCAGGCGTCCACGTGGCCTAGCCACCACTGAAGCTCGGTACGGACCTCCTCCGAAACGGGAACCGAGTCCGTGTATGAGAGTCCCCTCTGAAGATGCTTGATCTTCAGTCGCTGAAGGTCCCTGTAATGCAGGGGTCCCGGGAATATCGCTTGAATAGACGATGCCAATGTCCCCACTACTCTGGCCAACGCCCTGAGTGTGACCACTTGCCTGTCCAGTAGTTTCACAATCTCCTTCTTCAAATCCCTCAATTTTGCTTGGGGCAGACACAGTTGTGCTGACTGAGAGTTGATTGTGAATCCCAGGAATTCTATCACCTGTGTCGGGACCATAACCGACTTATTTAGATTTATCACAAACCCTAAGTCCTGGAGCAGCGAAGTAGTCATGGTCAACTGCTGCTGTAGGACAAACTGATCCTGCGCCATGATCAGAATATCGTCCAGGTAAATGATCAGTCGCACTCCTCTTTCTCTGAGATAGGCTACCACCGGTTTCATCACTTTGGTGAAGCACCAGGGAGCAGAAGAGAGACCGATAGGAAGGGCCAAATATTCGTAGCAATGGCCATTCAAGAGAAACTGCAGGAATTTGCGGTGTGGAGGAAAAATCGGTATTGAAAGATATGCATCTTTGAGCTCCAGACGGACCAACCAATCGTTTTCTTGCAATAAATCTGCTAACAAATGAATACCTTCCATTTTGAAATGGTTGTACGTCAGGTACTGGTTGAACTCTTTGAGGTTGAGCACTAACCTGTTGCCGCCTCCTTTCTTCTGAACAATAAAGACATTGCTGAAGAAACTGCGAGGGCCTCTCAGACACCGAGCAATCGCGCCTTTCTTCAGCAAGTCTGCTACCTCTTCGTCTATGAAATTGTGATCTAGTTGGGAAAAATGGAGAGGTGGAGGGGGGAACGCTTGCGCTGGGCAAGAGTAGAACTCCAGCTCAAACCCTTGAATGTCTGCAGCACCCAAGCGTCCTGAGTCAAGAAATGCCACTGTGGTAGACAGTGCTGTGTGCGCCCCCCCAATGGAAGTAGAGAGACATCTGTTACACTCACCGGTATTCTGGTTTGATTTGAAGTTCGCTCTGTTGTTTCCCGACTGGAAATGTCCTTTGTTGAACCTCCTTCTGGATGGGTAGAAGGTGCCACCGCGGGTGGAGTCCCACTCTCCACGACCGCGACCAAAGTCTCCTCTTTGGGAGCCTTGCTGGAAACCTCGGCTTGACGAGCGACCCCCGCCTCGCCCAGCCCTGTTGAAAACCCCTTGATTTAGGGCTCGCTTAATTCAACTTTGTGCCTTGTCCAAGGCGGTGAAGGTCCCTACGTATTTAGTGACGTCCTTGACGAAGCGGTCTCCGAATAAAAAAAACCCTGCCAGAGGGCCTGGCTCAGCTTCGGCAAGTTCAGTCAGATTACTGTCCATCCTTAGTAACAAGGACTTGCGCCTCTCGTAAGAGATCGCGCAGTTCGCATTGCCCACCAAGCAAATAGCACACTGAGCCCAGCCAGCCAATATGTCCGGAAACCACAGGAGTCGCCCCTTCTTTGGCCAACAGGGCCATCTCCAAGATTTTTGCCAGACGCCCCACAACATCGAGCATCTTATCTTGGCATCCTCGCCAAGCCCGGTCCAATCCCCGTTTGGGGTCCTTCGAAAATGTCCTCAAGAAAGTTAGCATGCTGGCATCTATCTCCGGAGTGTCAGCCACACCATCCGGGATATCTGGACGTGGGCACTCAGACCTCAACCTGTTACGGACTTCCCTGTCGAAGCTTTTCCTGAGGTTCTCATGAAGATATTCGGAAACTTCTTGCGGCGGGACCCAGTCCGAGGACCGCGGATGTACTATATCCGAAGGGTCAAAGTTGAAGCTTTTGGCAACCTTGTCCTCCGCCGTTTTAGGGACAACCTTAGCCTTTTTGGGAGGGGGAGGTTGCTCCACCGAGGTGTCGGTGTCCGTGTCGGTATCGGTATTGATGGTGGTGGTATCAGTGTCCGTTGGTGCCGATCTTTTGGTTCTCGCCTTACCACTTGCATGGGGCTGGTCTGATGCCCCTTTCGCCGGCAGGGAAGCCAAAAACTGCGTATGCGGCCATTGCTGGTCGGCCGAACCTGCGACGGCAGAGGAAGAGGCTGCCTGCTTCCCTTTTCTCTTCTTAGTGTATCCGTGGCATTTCGCAAAACCCTCTAGTTGTTTCCGTAGAGGGCATAGGGCCACCGCAAGTGCCCGTTGCACTGTCTGAGGGACCTTCGTCTCCATGGCTCGGTTCACTGAAGCTTGGAACGAGGCATCCAAGGCTTCCACAATATTGTCTTCCAAGACAGCTTCCTGCTGTCCTTCAACAATCTCCTCCCCATCGGCATTTTCTTCGTCGGGATACCGTACCCAATCCTCCATGGTGCAGGAATACACCTTGCGGTACGAGGGAGAACACTCTGGAATGTCTCACGCTTGAGGGGCTAATGGGGGGGTCAGCCCAAAGCACACTAGTACAAACGAACAATCCGGCAACGTTACCCAAACCCCCTCAGCAAAGCGGTAGTCAAGAAGGTCAGTAACCCCCGCCCTTAGATCTCCTGAGCGTGTGCACACCCTGGGCCACCACTATTTTCCAACCAAAATCTCTGGCGATCTAACAAGGAGCACGTCGGTGTGTGGAACGTGTGAGCACGTGCGTTCCTGTAAGCCAGGGTATCGCGCCGAGGCGCGCAGTCCAAAAGCGACCAAAAACCTACCAAAAGTAGCCCAATTTGGTCAGCGATTTGGACGCGCGCGTCGACCGAGAGCCAACCGGTCTAAACGTCAGGGCGTATCAGGGGAGCCCATGCGCGCCCTCAGGCAGCCGGTAACGGGCTACACTGAAAAGCGCGACGGCTCCTTGCCGGTCAAAGACCGTCTGTAGAAGCGCGTAAAGCGCACGCTCCACAGCGAAAACAATAACAGCTGAAGCTGAACGGCCCAAAGCGAGATTAGAATGGACTAAGTCAGAGTGTGCAATTTGAACAAAAGGCACTAATAACAATAACAAAATTGTAACACAATAAGATCTCAATTATAAGCGGGAGATCCCGCAATAACATCAAATCACAGCAATAGAAAAACCCCAAACAGTATCCCAAACCACAAGCAGGTTGAGGGGACCCGAGGGGAGGTGCACTTAACTCTGACTTGTGAGCATCAAAGAAAGAGGATGATGGGAGCACGCAAGGGGTACTTATGGACTATGGGGGCGTGCCTATGCTCATGTCTACTCATGGGAAATGAAGTTTATTTACTGTTTTTTGTGAAAATATCCATTTTCATTGGCTGCTGTGTTTTATGCAGTAAAGATTGAGAAGCATAATCTGAAGCCTCCGGTCCTGTAATAGAATCCACCAGGGGCACAACAAAAGGCAGAATAAAAAGTGGAAACCCCAGAACATTAAACAGAAGGAACATAGAAAAAGAGAAAACAATTGGTATGGGAACAAGAGGCCAAGGACAGAAGAAAGAGTAATGGGCGCACAAATGACTGAACTTACAGTAATGAATAGATTGAAAAGAGAACTGTCTGAAGTAGAATGTGAGACTTTGCAATTAAGAGTCTCTTTCTGTCCTGCCAGGAGTATTGATAATGCACAGCTTAGGATAGATCTCTATAAATTTGCATTTAAACTGTTTGCCTTTTTCAGCATTCCGTCCATTAAGTGATCCTTTTGCTGGTATTGCCCTAAGTGGGAAGGATATGGCCAGACGTGGGTACCGTGCTCACTGCGCCACTTGATTCAGGTTAGTCTGGCTGATGATGGTTGATGCCCCGAAATCGGTTCCAGGATGCTCGTTTCCGGTCCAGGGAACACCTGAATTTGGTAGTTCGAGCTCGACTGTTCCCATGAGGAGATGGGTCAAGACTGATTTGCATATTGTTGGGGCCAAACTGGAGTGGCGTGGAGGATAAAAGAACAATGGATTAAACCCAGACATTTGTGACTGGGGTGAATCTTTGAATTGTTCAGCATTCCGTCCATCCATCAATTGTGCATTTTGAAATAATCCACATGAACCAGTCCTTCAAAGAATGATGCGTATATGTGGGCATTAGTGAGGCACATGCGATCTTAGTTACATATAGACAAAAGTGAGTTGCATGAGCTCTAGGGACGCCATCTACTAAAGAATTATGCATTTTTAAGGGTCACTATGTTCAATGCGCAAGTGGGCTTGTGTGGTTTCCTTGTGTTGATCTTTTTATTTCAGATGGACTCACAGGTTGCACCCACTTGAATGAAGCATTTGCACTCGTTTTTACCCATCATAAGACATTCACCTAGCTATTCCCATTCACCCATTCAAAGCACTTTCTGGTCGATCCATACAACTGCATACTAACACACATGCAAACTTGTCTATCAATTAATTGCTCTTATTATAATCACTAATAGGTTTTGAAAATGCGTGTTGGAGAAGAAGGTGAGGAGTCAGGAGACTTGTAGAATATCACCAGGAGTTGCTGCCTATCCTATGCTGGGTATGAATGCCTCTTCCCCCCACCAATACAGCTGCCTGATTGTACACTGATGCAAGGATCTCTTCTGTACTAGTGTGACCTCAAGTAAATATGAGCAGCGACAGCAGTGTTGTTCCTCTTCAAAATGGATGTAGTGTAATATCACAAGATTTAGACCTTGTGGATAATGTGATTATGTTAGACGAAAAACAACAGGTAGTAGTGTTCCCTTACAGGGAAATATCCGCACCTTCACTGAAATATAGTCTGTCACAATTCTGCGTGAAAAAGTCAAATGATTTTGCCTCATTATAGCAACTGTGTGCTAGATCAGCCTCAAACACCTACTACCTAAAGTTGTTGTAAGCACAAACAAGTGTGCAGCCAAATAAACACCAAGACTGAGGCTCTTTCATCACAACATTAGATCAAATATTAATCCAAAAACAGTAGTGGTCAAGTATGTAAAACCCGTAGATACCACTATGATGAGAACAAAAGAGATATCACAATATTAATCAGCCAAAGGAGATCCAGAAACATCATTGTTCATGCTGTTTAGTATTCTTTATTCATGTTGTATCAAAGTTAAAATTCCCAGCACACGATTAGCCGACACGTGTTTTGCTAAGACTTTTTCAAGGCATGTATGTAGAATTCAAACAGTCAAGATTAAAGAGACAAAATCCGCTCTTTCAGTAAAGTACGTGAACGAGTATCCCTGTTTGGATATCGTAAATACATCTCAGCTCTGTAGAATATTGTGGCCGACCTATTTTCATAGCTGGGTGCAGGTGATCAGTTGATCACTATGATGAGCCTCTGTAGTGTAGGGATACTCGTTCACGTAGTTTACTGCAAGAGCGTATTTTGTCTCTTTAATCTAGACTGTTTGAATCCAACATACATGCCTTGAAAAAGTCTTAGCAAAACACGAAACACGTTTCAGCCAATCGTGTGCTGGGAATTTTAACTTTGATACAACATGAATAAAGAATGAACAATTATGTTTCTGGATCTCTTTTGGCTAATTAATATTGTGATATCTCTTTTGTTCTCATCATAGTGGTATCTACGAATAATGTGATTATGCACAACCACTCTATGTTTAGTCACTTAACCTTCATGAATTAGGACAACGCTGGTTCATGAGACATCGGTCTTCAAAGCAGGGTAATGTCTCATGGACTGTACTCTCCACAACCAGAACACTGTTGACCAATTTAGGGTAGAAGTCGATTAGTGGTTCCAAGATTCTGCATCTCACGCTTGAGCATCTTTGTGCATTTGCTCTTATCCTTGACGGGTGGGCTCTCACTACTTAGAGGTCGATTATGATGTCATTCGGAAACTCTTCTGACCGAATCGGTTTCAGAATCGTTTCCAAGAAGGAGCCCCAATCCTAGTCAGGGTAAGTGGGATACACAACCTAAATTAACCTGTGCTCACCCTCTGGTAGCTTGGCACACAGCAGTAAGGCTTAACTTCAGAGGTAATGTGTAAAGTATTTGTGCAACACTTAAAGTACAGTAACGCAGTGAAACCACCACAAAAAATTTCAATCCAGTTTAGAAAGATAGAGAATATTTATCCGAGTAAAACAAGTCCTAAACGCCAAATATCTAATCAGTGGAACTTGAGATATTCATCTTTAAAGATGAAATCCCAAAGCAGTGCTTAGAAGTCAATAGTGCTAAAAGGTTACTTGAGGTCGCGAGGGACCGGAGCAAATCCAAAGATCAGTCGATAGACGGCAGGCCAGCTATCGGACAGGTCCTACAGGTCCTGCTGAAGAAATACCTGGGCTGTATCAGGGTCGAGACCTTGGTACGTCGTTGTAGAGCCACACAAAGGGGTTCCTTGCTTCTTATGATCTACTCTCAATATGGTGGCTTAATAGCACATTAAAATCAATAAGTAATCCATTTGAAGTTTTTTAAATTGCGTTTGTGGCTCTAACTGACCCTATCCTTTCTCATAAACGCTTAAAGTGGCAATTTCTGGCCGTAAAACACATGAGCTGTTTATTGGTATGGTAATTATGCATAGCAAATGATAAAAAAAATCATATGCAATTTTAGCAGGTCCAAAGATTTATGCAGTCCGAAATTTACTGCGCCAGACAAATATCGCCACCACAGGGCAAATAATAACACTTCATATACAATTGTCTTTACTCAAATCTTCTTTAAAGTAAAATCGCCTGGAAT
Source organism: Lissotriton vulgaris (assembly GCF_964263255.1). Taxonomy (NCBI): domain Eukaryota; kingdom Metazoa; phylum Chordata; class Amphibia; order Caudata; family Salamandridae; genus Lissotriton; species Lissotriton vulgaris. The sequence continues at coordinate 371,838,248 of NC_141696.1, forward strand.
GGTTTGGGAGAAGTGTATCCAATTTTCAACCGCATCTTTTTATATGCTTGAGCTTAAAACACCTCATGGCATGATTAAACTTGTGTTTGAGTATTTATTTATTTTTTGGATCAGCTGTTTTTATCCCCATGTGAAAAACACGATATTTTGCCTGCCCATCCACACTTCCTTCCCTACAAGTTGAGTTCTGAACACAGACTGGAATCCTTAGAGTATCTATGTAATATGGCTAGTGAATTTATTTTATGCTCACCAATGAAAGGTGGTACAAAAGGGGGTGGTGATGGACGGAGCATCTGAATCAATCAAACACTCACACCCAGTCAAAAGATTTGAGTTTAATCCATCACCGTTCTTTAGCCCACTCTGCCACCCCAGTTCAGACATGGCTATATGCAAATCAGTCTGACCCTGTGCCTCATGGGAACAGTCCAGCCCGAACTGCAAAGCCATGTCTTCTCTGGACCGGAAAAAAGCTTCCGAGGACCGGTTTCTGGCATTCCAGCCGTCTTCAGCCCGGCTTGCCTGAATCCAGTGGCAAGCGTTCTTTAGCCCACTATGCCACCCCAGTTCAGACAGGGCTATATGCAAATCAGTCTGACCCTGAGCCTCATGGGAACAGTCCAGCCTGAACTGCAAAGCCATGTCTTCTCTGGACCGGAAACAATCTTCCGAGGACCGGTTTCTGGCATTCCAGCCGTCTTCAGCCCGGCTTGCCTGAATCCAATGAAAGGTGAGCACACAACAAAAGGTTTATAAATAGGGCCGCTTTACAGAACCTAAATATTTCAGCACTCTAAAGAAGGGGTGGGATATGCCGCCTTTTGACAGACTACGTGCAGCTACTAAACTCCTAATTAGGACCCTATCGGCTACTGTCTCAGCCTTCCTATTTACATTAGACACTGAAGGAAAAAATATATTGATCTTCATTTCGTGTTCTCCTGTTTCTTGTTTTTTTTCAGAGCCACATGTTCCCATAGTAAAATATGGTTTGCACGGATTTGTAAGATGACATTCGCACAACCCAAAGCAGACCTACCTGATGCATTGTCGTGTAACCAACAGCGCCAATTAAAATTCACACACAAAACATTTTTGGGGCTAAAATGTTCACATGAGCGCCTCGTAATATGCTTTGCATAGCTCCAAAGGTGTGGGAGCAGTGCAAACACCCCATTGATTCCAGGTAAAGCCTAATTTATTTATATAACCCCACCTCGCTTCACCTGAAATCCTAGTGCCAAATAAAAGCAGGCACAAGCAATAGAAAAAATAAAAATCATGTGTTCCATCAATGCATAATGCATTTGATTTCTGCCAAATTGCACATATTACACAAGTTACCCATGAGCGGTTGTTGGCATCTAGACACACTAGTTTGCCTTTGCAAATGTTCTCAATGCTTGGCATCGGCAAGAATGGCTTTCGTTGCACAAGTGCTGCCAATTACATCATTGCTGTATGACTCTTTGCAATATGACGTTGCACAATTGATTTTACCATTCACGTAAGGCGGCCCTACAGATTTCCACATAGCACTGCGACGCACGAACTTTTCATAAGTCTGGGCCCTAGTACCTACTCAGTAGAAGTACAACAAAGGAGGAAGACATTAAAATCGAAAATTTAAATAATGCATCTAAAATATCTCAATCAATACCTATACGTTCCAGAGAGTCGTGCTTACTCTGTGCTTTGTTTAACTGAGTATTCGGCCAGGTTAATTATTTATGAGGTAACTTTCTTGCACTGCTAAATGACAGCCACAAGATTTTTCTGGTGACATCTCTAAATTGTGAACCGAATGCACCAAAGGAAAAACTTTACATCATATTTAATTTTCTGGCTGGAGAAGCAGCTGTCAAGAGCCTTGCTCTCCTTTTGTGACCTATGGCATCATTTCAAAATATGCAAAGCCGATAAGTACTAGCTGTGAAGCCTATGGGCTTTGCCAATGCTTTTATGGATGTACAACAGTGCACAGAAGCTATCTTTGAAAACTTTTTAATTTTTCACAAATTCTGTTAAAAGATGGCCACCAAAGATAAGTGAATCTAAGGTGACCATCTTTAAATAAGATTGATAGAAATAACAATTAAAGACATTGAAAGATACCCAACGCACAGGTGTGCATATGAGCGCCCATGGTCGGCCATCTTCAAATGTTCAACAATTATTTTAACATGGCCCCACCAACAGCATGGTAAGCGGGCAAAAATTAGCAAGGTTAATGGGGGCAGGATGTCTCTGGGTAGATAGTGGGAAAGGGAACAGGCTTTATAAGAGAGAGATGGGAGGTCAAAAAGAGAGAGGGAAGGGGCCACATAGAAAAAGAGGCACAGAAAATGTCCCTCACAGGCATACAAATGAAAGTCTGAATGTTGGCAGTGGAAGGATACCTCAATTGATCAAGACAGAGTGCAACAGAGGTGTTCATGAGTGAGGCAAACACAAAAATAGGGTAAAAGCCTTTGAATCAGAAACACCGATATGAGATAGACAACAAAGCCAATTAGAGTACAATAGTGGAAACAACAGGTCTAGAAGCAACATGGTGGTAAATGTGGATACCCATGAAAATGTCAAAATGTCATTTCCAATTATGACACAATGTTGCAGAAAAAAGGCTCACACTGAAGTTATATATTAACACGTTGTAACATCCGTAAATCTGTTGAGGTGATTAATCTGAATTTTAAATATTATATACCAGTTCTGCATAGCATATTCCAGCTGTTTTTTTCTGTGTAATTTACTCTTTATCAACACTCTCTAGTTCAGGGCACAGGCTGAAGATCACAGCAGTAAAGGTCAGGTCATGGTCACATCATATGTGATTTTGATGTCATAAATCTGAACGCCTTCCCTTTTAAGACCATTGTCACACAACCAACAATAGCAAGGAGGAGGAATACCCTTGAAATTCTTCTGTGAAAACAGGAAATAAATCATAGGAATTTTGTAAAGATTGCCTCAATGAATGTATGTAATGTCATCAACAAAGAAGACACAGTCATGAATGTCTTTCCTAGAGATTTTGTGGGAGTAACACATTCTAAATCTATTTCACAAAATATGATTCCCACTCTTGCTATGTCAGAAAGATTTTCCAGGCTGTGGTGTCAGGCTGTCAGTGTGGCTGTCTACTCCAAAGGTGAGCAGAGAGCACAGCTTTGTGTGGGGAGGGGGGTGAACTGCACATAAGGTAATGAGGTAGGTGGTAGGAGACTAGGGGCTCGATTACGAAATTGGTCGGAGTTGGCTCCGACCGAAACCGTTGCAGTCTCGGGAGCGACCGACCTCCTGTCAGCGGTCCCGACCCCGCAATCACAATGTGACCGCACATAGTGTGGTTGCATACTCTTATTTCTCAATGGAAGCTTGTGCCGCAACCATAAACTGCCATAGTACAAGCTCCCATTGAGAAATGGGCGATTCTGTTAATCCCTGCACCACGTGGCAGGCACCTCAAGGTGTCTGCCTCACGGTGCAAGGATCAACAGGGGGGTGCCAGAGGTGCCCCATCAACCCCCAACTGGAGGCCACAGAGGCCCCTGCTAATGGCCTCAAAACTCTGTTTCCAACTGTCTTTCAATGTCAGATAGCACGGCATGAAAAGCCTGCCGGATACCGAGCATCATAATCCCTATGGCGGAAACGCCGCCCATTGGGATTACGTGTCAGTCTCTGACTGCCCGACGGGCTCCCATCGGAAGTCACTTGGAAAGACCGTCCAGTTTCAGTTTCGACCACACACAATGTATTGCGGCGATCGTAACTGAAACAGTGATGAGGCCTGGGAAGCATACGACCAAGGCTCATCGTAATAAGACCCTATGTATTATAAATGGTGTGAAAGGGGGGAATTGAGAGAGGGTGCGGGGTGGGTGAAAGGACATCTTTTCTTTTCATCAGACGGAGCAGGGCTCATGCAGTTGATGTTGGGGATGGATGGCAGTAGATTAGGTAATATTTTTGAAATATTTGAGCAAGGTAGGAAGGTGATTTGGATAGAGGGTGGTGTGGTCATGTCGCAGTAAACCAGGTTTTTTTAATGCAGGTGGGGGAAGCTAAATTCAGTAGATGATGGGCTTGAGTATCAGAACATGAGGTATATGTTTTTTTTTAACTTTCTGGACATTGATGGGAAGGACTGAAGTGTTGTGGATAGGAGGGTGGGGGCAGAATGGCAGGTGCAATTTTACAAATGTGAGTGGTGGAGAGGAGGATTGGGCAGAAGGTGTTGGGAGTGGATTGCAGGACACCAGGTTTAGTACGTGGAAAGGGCAGGTGAAATACAGAGATCATGCATAACAAAATTAAAGCTGGGCAGCTGTGAATATCACGGATGGTTTTATGTCTGGTTCTGAGTGGCATCATGCTGAACTCAAGCTTTGCTTTTGTTGTCCATTTGATGTCATTTAGAACTCCACATTCCACTCAGTAAAAAACATCCTCATTGTTCACAATTACCCATTTATAATTCTATGTGTTAGATGCTGTCTGGAGCCTCCACTGCTAAGGCCCAAGTTATGAGTTAGCTATAATAATTAACAGAATATCCACACCTCCGAATTACCATTCCCAAGGTCCTGGTCATTTTGGGGGAGTGACAACAATGGGAGTTATACCATTTTGGAGAATAACATAGGAATCAGTGTTTTCCCACCGATGCCCATATGTTTTATCCCTGGTTCCTCACAGGGCAATTTCCAATGGGCCTGCTAACTCCTGATACAGGGCCCATCGGATTATTGGGACATGCATAAATGGGGCCTACGTTTTGCAGCTTTGGCTGAGGAAAGGAGCCTTGTGAGGCTCTCTCTTTTGTCATATGGAACTCGTTTTGAGTGTTCTGACAAGCAGGGACGGCTCCTCCATTTGAGCGGAGGAACGTCGCCCCACAAGCCCCACAGCTGAAAAATAAAATGGTAATAAAGTTGATTTATTATCATTTTATTTTTCAGCAACCCATCCCGAACTGAGTTTCAAGACGCGGGCCTACCATAGGGGTGTCCAATGTGTACAGAAAGGGAAGGGTTAGGCCTGGTCAGTGGGGACACTGGCCAGGTTCACATGGCAGTCCACAGATTGCACACAGGCACTGCGTTGGCAGGCCAGAGACACCATTTTAAGGCTACTCATGTGGGTGGCACAATCAGTGTTGCAGGCCCACTAGTAGCATTTGTATCACCTGCCCTGGCACACTTAGTGCACTTTACTAGGGACTTCCTGGTAATACAAATATGCCAATCATGGATAACCAATCACAATAACAATTTACCTAGGGAGCACTTGCACTTTGACACTGATCAGCAGTGGCAAAGTGCCCAAAGCATATAAACCAGCAAAAATGTAATCCAGCACAGCATCAAAAATACAGGAGGTAGAGGCAAAAAGACAGGGGAAACCACGCCAAAGATGCCAGGTCTAACATGTGTGTCCTCCAGCGGAAAGTGGGGAGAACTGCCCACCCACTTGGGAATTCTCTTCACTAAGGCGGAAAAATCTGGACAGACCATCAGCATTGGCATGTTCTGTATCAGGGCGGTGTTCCACCGTAAAGTCCATTCCCTGTAGGGAGATGGACCATCTCAACAGTTTTGGGTTCTCAGCCCTCATCTGCATTAACCATCTGAGGGGCGGGAAGTGAGTCCCAAACAGGTAGGGCCTCAGCAAAAGCTTCCCTTTCAATTGCACTCCACCTCTGTTCCCTGGGAATCAGCCTCCTACTAATGAAAGCTACAGGTTGGTCCAAGCCCTCGTCATTGATCTGTTAGAGTACTGCTCTCACACCATGCTCTGAAGCATCTGTCTGCACTATGAACTCACTGGAGAAGTCAGGTGCCTTGAGCACAGGTGCTGTGCACATGGCAGTCTTCAGGGCATCAAAAGCAGTTTGACAGGCATCAGTCCAATTCACTCTCCTGGGCTGCTTCCTTGAAATCAGCTCTGTCAAGGGGGCAACAATGGTGCCATATCCCTTGACAAACCTACGGTAATACCCGGTGAGACCTAAAAAGGCTCCCACCTCTGTCGGGGTCTTGGGGGCTCCGAAGCAAGAATGGTATCAATCTTTGCCTGTAGGGGTGCCACCTGCCCGCTCCCCACCTGGTGTCCCAAGTACACCACAGATCCCTGTCCTGCACTTACTGGCCTTGATAGTGAGGCCTGCCCTTTGCAGAGCCTTCAATACTTCACAGAGGTGTTGCAAGTGTTCTTCCCATGTGGAGCTGAACACAGCAATGTCATCCAGGTATGCAGCGCTGAATTCCTCCAGCCCGGTCAGTACATGGTTGACCAGTCTCTGGAATGTGGCAGGGGCGTTCTTCAACCCAAAGGGCATGACACGGAACTGAAAGTGCCCCTCTGGCATTGAGAATGCAGACCTCTCTTTGGCCCCCTCAGTTAAGGCAATCTGCCAGTAACCAGATGTTAAGTCAAACGTACTGAGGTACTGGACAGCTCCCAACCGATCCACAAGCTCATCAGCTCTGGGGATGGGGTGTGCGTCAGTCTTGGTGACCGCATTGCGCCCACGGTAGTTCACACAAAACCAGAGTTCTGGAGTGGCACCGGGCGCAGCAACTTTTGGCACTAAGATCACTGGGCTAGCGCAGGGGCTGCTGGAGGGCTCAATTACCCCTAGCGCCAACATCTTGGAAACCTCTTCCTTGCTGCTGGCCCTGACCTTGTCAGCTACTCTGTAAAATTTCTGTTTCACAGGTAGACTATCTCCAGTGTCCACATCATGGATGTACCAATTGGTGACACCTGGGGTCAGGGAGAACAGGGAGGCAAACTGACCCAATACCTGGCAACAGTCCCTCTGCTGTTCTGGGGTCAGGGTGGGCGAGAGGACCACACCATCCACTGACCCGTCTTGCTCCTTGGCTGCCAGGAGGTCAGGAAGAGGGTCACTTTCCTCTTCCATTCCAGCATCTGTAGCCAGGAGCATTGTCACATCAGACCTCTCAAAGTGGGGTTTGAGGCAGTTCACATGTAAGACCCTCAGGGGTTGCCTGGAGTCTTCCATTCCAGCATCCGTAGCCAGGAGCATTGTCACATCAGACCTCTCAAAGTGGGGTTTGAGGCAGTTCACATGTAAGACCCTCAGGGGTTGCCTGGGAGTCTTCAAGTTAACCAGGTAGGATACTTCGTTTTTGTGCTCAACCACCTCATATGGCCCAGTCCACTTGTCTTGGAACGCGCAAGGCTTTACTGGTGTCATCGCCCACACTTTCTACCCAGGTTAAAATTCGACCACAGTGATATTCTGGGCGTCCCATCTTTTCATTTCTTCCTGGCTAGCTTCTAAGTTCTCCTGAACGAGTTTCTTGAAGCGTTGTGTCTTGTTGCAGAAGGCCAACATATAGCTGAACACATCCTGGGGGGTTTTCCCTTTGGATTTCTCCCACCCCTCCTTCACCAGTGTCCTCTACAAGGGTGGCCATACAGAAGTTCAAAGGGACTGAACCTTAAGGACTTCTGAGGCACCGCCCTGTAGGCAAACACAGGCATGGTAGAAATACGTCCCACTTCGTCTCCTGGGCTCCTCTAGGCCCATAATCATACCTTTCAGAGGCCGGTTGAACCTTTCAACCAACCTATTTCCTTGAGGGTGGTCAGGAGTGGTGAACGTATAAGTTACCCCACACTCCTCCCACAAAGACTTCATGTACCTAGAGATGAAGTTGATATCCCGGTCGGAGAACACCTCTCTGGGGAACCCCACACGGGATTGATCCCCATCAATGCACGGCCCACCACGGGTGCCGTGATTGTCCTGAGAGGGACAACTTCCAGGTACTGGATGGCATGGTCCACCAAGACCAGGATGAACCTGTTGCCTACGGCTGTCTTGGTGTCCAGTGGCCCCAAAATGGTGATGCCCACCCGCTCGAAAGGGGTGCTCACCACAGAAACGGGTTGGAGGGGTGCCTTGCACTTCCCTCCGCTATTGCCACTTGCCTGACATGTCTGGCAAGTCCTGCAGAATGTACTGACATGCTTCTTCATCTGGGGCCAGAAGAAGTGGGTGACAAGCCTCTGGAAGTTCTTGTCTTGCCCCAGATGTCATGCGAGAGGCACGTCCCATGAGGAAGTCCCTGAGGCGCTCGGGTACCACCAGCACACAGGCTGCACCGGGCTCAGCGAACTTAGGCTCACTATAAAGCAGCCCATCTTCACAATAATGAAATGACCCTTGGAAGCTCCACCTGCTGCCTGGTCAGCAGCCTGCTGCCGCACACCAATGAGAGAAGCGCATTCCATCTGCGCTTTGCAGAATTCCTCCCTGGTGGGGCTATCTTCTTGCTGCCAATGGGTCAGCTCAGGTAGGTCCCCGAGGTTCGGCCACCTGTTCCCCGGTAGGCACCAGGGCATCTCCCTCAAGTTCTGCTCCTTCCTGAGCCGTGGGAATGGCGGGGCGGGTTTCCTGCACCCTCTGCCTCTTTGCCTACTGGCAGGTACCTGGGCCACTGTTTCAGGCTCCAGGTTTGCTGAGTCACCCCTACTGGCTGCCATAGACCGAGTGGTCACACAGACCCACTCAGGCAGACCCAACATCTCCATATGAGCCTGGTGTTCCACCTCCTTCCATAGGGAAATCTCCAGGTTATTACCTAGCAGACAGTCTACAGGCAGGGATGGACTCACAACAACCTACAAGAGACCTAAGACCCCCCCCTCCACGCAAAGGGAACCTGCGCCACTTTGCAGAGGCGCACCGAGTTGTCAGCTGCAACTACCCGGTGAAGTACATTGGGAATGACCTGCTCTTCAGACACCGACTGACACCTTACAGATGTCACATTGGCTCCTGTGTCTCTCAGTGCCTCTATCTCCCTCACATTGATGGTTCCCTTCTGCCCGTATTTCTTAGTGTTCGGGGGCAGATAGGTTTCCGGGACCATCTCTTGGTCACCTAGGGAGACAAGGGTCATAACTGCTGGTCCCATCCCTTCACTAGAAATTAGCTCCTCTCCCAAAGATACACTCACTAAACCATGTTTTGGAGCACCAGTGGGTGCTGGGGGTTTCTTGTGGCACCTAGAGATAACATGTCCCACCTCATTGCAGTGATAGCAGGTAGTTGGACCCGTGTGGTCCCATTTGCTCCTAGGCAGCCATGGTTGTTTAGGTTTGGGGGGTTGGGACTCCTTTCCCTGGGCACTGTTTTGGGGCCCTTGAGAGAACTCCTCCTGGTTACCCTTGTCCCCCCGCTCTTCTGCTGGGGACCCTGCCCACCTTTGGCTGTGGTACCCATAATTCCTCTGTGGACACTGGTACTGGTCCAATGGTCCGCCTCCTCAGCAAGCTCAATGGGTCTGTCAGCTTGATGTCTAAAAGATGCTGGTGCAGCTCTGGAACACAAAGACTACTCAAGTGCTCCCAACTAATTAAATTCAACAACCCCTTATAATCAGTTACTTTGACGCCCTTCATCCAACCTTCCAGTGCACGGGAGTACAGATTCACATACTCCATCCAAGTCTCAGACTCTTTGTTCTTGAAGTTCTTAAACTGCAGTCTGTACTGCTCTGGAGTAAGTCCATACCTGAGGCATAGGACCTCCTTCATATTGGGATAGGTCATGGTACCTGCTAATTCTAAGGGCTCTAGAGCACTCCTCTCAGAAGCCTCAAAATGTTTCCACAGGCCCTCCCCCAATGCTGTTCAGGCACACAATTCATTCGCAGAGCAATCTCATATGAGGTAAACCAGGCATAGATATCCTCACTCCTATTGTAATTCTGTACCAAATCCTTGGGAATATATACTTTACCCCCTGCACTGGCTGTGCTCTGCCACCATTTGAACCAGACTCCAGCTCCTTGGCCTTGATATCTAGTTCTCTCATGCTCAACTCATGAGCCAAAAGCAATTTCTTTTCCTCCAGGGCATGGGCATTCTTGCTCTCCTCCGCAGCCCTGTCTCTCTCTTTCTCCATTTCCAATTGCTTCATCTTTAACCTCATGACTTCCAAGTCATAGTTTCTAACTCCTTGATTCTCCTCTAACTCTTCTGGAGTGAAACCCCTACTGGAATGGTTGCTGCCGGATCTTGAGCCTGGTCTGCTCACAGGCAGATCTTGGGGTTGAAAACCATTCCTTTCACTTGCATCATTTCCCTCTTGGGCCTCCCAACAGGCCTTCGAGATTCTCTGCAGCTCCTCCTTTCTAGCGCTGCTTTTCACAGGGCAACTAGGATCTTTTCAGAATTGTTTGAGCTGTTCAACTTTGTAAGAATACAGATCCTCAATGCAAAACTCCAATTCTGCTGGCGCACTTGCTGCCTTCTGAGGTATGATGCTTTGAAGAGTTACTCAAAAGTAGAACCAAAAATCCAAACACAGTATCTGGTTGCTTAGTGTTCTGCACTAGACCAGTGATGTACACCATTTACTGTGGGTCAAGTACAAATACAAGTTCAAATCCTCACCACTAACCACCAATGTTAGATCTGGGGGTCTCTAGTTGGCAGAGGTAGGTACCAATGTCCAAATAGGGACCCTTGCTTCGATTCAGGGTAAGGGGGATGCACTCTTTAGATAACCCCTGCTCACCCCCTTGGTAGCTTGGTGGCAGCCGACAGGCTTATCAAAGGCAATGTGTAAAGTATTTGTACCAACACTCACAGTAACACAGTGAAAACACCACAAATGGACTCCACACTAGTTTAGAAAAATACAGTATCTTTTTCTAAACTACTCAAGACCAAAATGACAAAAATCCAACATACACAGTTCAAGAATATGATTTTAAAAGAGTTCTAGGGTTTGAGTCAAAATAATCCACAGTTGTGTCACGTTTAGCCAAAAGTACCTTTAGATGCGACAAAAGTTCCAAAGTGAAAGCTGCGGCATTGAAAAACAAGCGATGCGTCACTCCTGAGACCCCGGGGAAGTGATGCGACAGCCCCACTGGACGCAGTGGGCGTGTTGCGATGAATCCGGTCTGTATGGGGAGGGAGGCGATACATTGTATGGATTCCGGTGCGCAGGTTCCGTATTTGAGTCAAAGTCAAGCCAACAGCAGCAGACTAGTTGTCTGAGGTACAGGGAACATGTTACCATACATTACAAGACTCTCTGGGATGGTCATGTCATGCAAGAAGATATGTTTCCAGAATCACCTCAAATTATGACAAGTCAGAAATTAATTATGTTTATAGCCAGGTAAAGTTATTTGTAGAAGGGAGGCCAGTTAAATTTATTTGGAGAACGGAGGATAAAATAGATTTTGGTCAAGTGACTAATTTTTGGTTTCCTACTTTCTTTCTACATACTAAAATGCTTGAAATCTATCTAGTTCACATCCAGCAATCTATGTTTCATCGAGAGCACATAATTGTAGAAAATTGCTTCAACTTTTTGGTAGACAAAGTTGGGCACTTTGAAGGTACGAAGTGGTATGTTTGTGAACCACCTGCCTACTTTATGCATTTTTATGGCCATTTTTGCAGGGTTATCCCCAAACTTTTTGCCTTCCTCTGCCTATTTTTCTGACCTTCGTTTTGTTGGCTATAGGTCTCTGGGCATTTTACCACTGCCAATGAGTGCTAAAGTGCATATGCTCTCTCCTCTAAAACATGGTATGACTGGTTTCTCCATGATTGGCGTATTTGATTTACTAATAAGTCCCTAGTAAAGTGCACTATATGTGCCCAGGGTTTGTAAATCAAATGATACTAGTGGGCCTACAGCACTGATTGTGCCACCCACATGAGCAGCCCTTCAAGCATGTCTCAGGTATGCCACTGCAGGGCCTTTGTGAACAGTTTTAAAATGCCATGTCGACCTGTGAAGTTCATCTACTTTCCAGGACCAAACCCAGTCATGGCCCATGCAGAAAAGCATGGTGGGCCGGAGCAGGGGGAAGTGACAAACATCGAAATAGGGAAAATAAAATAAACACATAAATAAACCCACTTCATTTTGATTGCCACATCGGGAAGTCAGCGATGCGGCGAGAGCAAGGTCAGTGGCTATATTTATTTATTTATTTATTTTCCATATTCTGTCATTTGTCACTTCCACCCCCCCATCCCCGCCACACCGCGCTTACCTGCACGGGTCGCCACCGCCCAAACTGTCCCTTTTATTACATGTGAGGCACCCCTAAGATAGGCCCCTCTGTAGCCCCATAGGCAGCGTGCAGGATATTTAAAGAGTAGGGCCTGTACTTCTGAGTTTTACATGTCCTGGTAGGGAAAAACTGTTTTTCACTACAACAAGGCCTGTCTCTCCCATAGGTTAGCATTGGAGCTGCCTTATAAAACTTTAGAAGTGTATCTTCCAGGTGGGAGCCGATAGAAAATTGGAGTTTGGTATCTCTAGACAACCAATCTTTTAGTGAATTTGGTTTTTAAATTGCATGCCAGAAAATGCCACTTTTAGAATGTTGGCCTTTTCTTACTTAACCACTTTGTGCCTCTGCCTGTCCCTGGAATACACATCTAGGACACTCTAGACAGTCATACACAAAGGAACTGAGTTGTGCCCTGCTCCTCTGATGGCCCATCACCAGCTGAATGGGTCTTCCTGAGCTAGAGTGAGAGGGAGGAGCTGACACTTCCACCTGAATAGGACTGTGCCTGTCAACATATAAGGAGCTGAATACCCCCTGTAGTGTGTCTGGAGCCAGGGCGAGGAGGGGCAGGGTCTTGTGTGCAACAAAGGCCTTTCTTTGAAGTCTTCGTACTTCAAAGGCTAAAATGGGAATAAATACTGGACTTCTGACACCGTGTACTCAGAGCGCTTCTGGACTGAGGGCATTCTGTCAGGAAGAAGAGTTGTTGTGCTGAAAGGAGGGACTGCTACATTGCTGCATGCTTTGCTGTGTTGACCTGCTGCCTGCTGCTTCTTGTCTGTGAGTGAGAGGACCAGACTTTGCTCTCTACATACTGCTTTCTAAGGTTACCATGTGCTGTACTGATCTTGCCTCCTGTTGCAAAAGTCTCAGGGTCATCAAAGACTTCACAGGCATCTGGCTACCAGCACCTGGGCTCATCTGCAATGAGTCATAACCTGCCAAGTGGAGCCAAACCCAGTCCTGGTCCCTTGGGGTGGGTTTTTTGCTGCAACCAAGATACCGTTGCCTCACCTCCAAAGCATCAGTTCGGAACAGGTGCATCTCTGTGAAACCAAAGCATATCCGCTGCATGCACTAAAGTCCGGGACACCACTCACTGAATCTGTGATGCAATGTCCTCGACTTCAACGGAGCCCCGAATTTACCGCAGTGCCTCAGAAGAACCACTGCTGTGTGAGTTTTGACTACTCATCACCTGCAACCGCGACACCTCACCTCCTCTGCGTGACACATCTTCTTTGATTTCCAACACATCCAAGGTAATGTAAGGGGGCTTGCATGATTCCGGTGCCCAGCCCACGCTCCATCATGGTCGGACTGAACTTTTGGATTTGTCCAGGTCATACGCGACCAGATAGCCCCAGTTGGAGTTATAGACTTCTAAGCACTGCATTTTGATTTAATATTTAAAAATTCAAGCCTTGAATTGTGTATGTTGGACTCTTGTCGCTTTGGTCTTGTTTTACTCGGATAAATATTGGCCAAGTTTCTAAACTGGTGTGCTGTACTTTTGTGTTTTGTTTGCTGTGTTACTGTGTGTGCGTGTGCACAAATACATTACACATTGCCTCTTTAGATTAGCCTGACTGCTCTGAGCAAAGGTACCAAAGCATGAGCACAGTTATACTTAGTGTGTACTACACTTACCCTGGTTAGAGTGTGAGTCCCTTCTTGGACAGGGTGCATATCTCTGCCAACTAGAGACACCATTTCTAATAGCCACTTTTTTGCTTTATATAGTTTTGGACCAGAAATGTACGATATAATACTTTGTCAAAATATGCTCTAATCATCACACACATTCTTGAACATGTAGTGATCCTTGTTCGTCTTTTTTCAGGAGGTTATTTTATATAAAATCATTCAGCTCATTCTACTGTAATAAAAACAACAGGGCCACACAGCACTCTGATTATGTTTGCATGGGTCTCAGTGCTATTAACAACTATGAAGACGAGGAGAGCCAACAAGTCCATGCGTGAATATATCAATATTGCCACCTATAGACATTTTCTAAATCAAATTATTAGATCATCAACTTTTGGGTGCTTCTATGGGCCTGATTTTGAGTTTGGCGCAAAGACGTCGGCTCCACTGCGCCATACTCGTGCGAGGACCACCAACCATATGTTAGGTTATGATAATTAATTTTATAAGGTGCACAGCTACCCAAGGGTTTCCCAGAGCCAGAATGAGAGGAACAAAAGAAAGAGAATAAAAATTATTGATTGAACAGCCAAGTTTTCAAACATATGCGAAAATTTCCATAGACAGTTTCATTCCTAAAAGACATGGGGAGACCATTCCACAGGGAGGGACCTAGATTAGCAAAAGATCGACCACCCATTCGCAACAATCTGGTCCTCGGGACCAAAAATGTAGCCAGAGCAGAGGAACAAAGAAGGTGCAAAGGTAAGTAAGGGTGGACTAAAGCATGCAGGTACTGAGGTGCCATGCCAGATTTGATCTTAAACATATAGCTCAGGGTTTTGAATTGAACATGATTCCCTACCCTGAGCCAATAGAGATCACAAAGAGAACTAGAGATAGAGGTCATTCTGGGAACCTGGCAAAGCAGTCTAGCAGCTGCATTCTGCACCACCTGCAATGTACGTGTCACATTCTTATTAATTCCTAGATACACAATGTTGCCCTAGTCCAGTCTAGTAGTGACAAGAGCCTGGACTGCGGTTCTCTAAGTAGAACAGGGTAGCATCCAAAGGATTTTCTAAGCCATTTAAGGATGGTGAAGCAGGTCGAGGCCACCTTCACAGCTTGTTGTTCATTGATAACTGACCATCAATGATAAAGCCTAGATTGTGGACTTGAAGTGGAGGCTTGGGTAGAGTACCCATTTCAGAAGGCCAGTGTTGGGGACCCCAGACATCTTTATTTTTCCCCAAAATCAAGACTTCCGTTTTTTCCCCATTAAGTTTGAGCAAGTTGGCTTACATCCAAGATGCAATTTTCCTCAACCCGGACTGGAGAGCCGGTGACTTGGACACCCTCTCAGCAGAAAGAGAAAAGACCATCTGGGTGTTGTCTGCGTCGGAGAATAGTGACACCCCAGCCTCTTCGGCAATCGCTGGCAGAGACCTAACGCAGACATTGAACAATAGAGGGCTAACAATGGAGCACTGAGGTACCCCATAAGGCGATGAGTGAGTTTTTGAACTGGCCATGCTACAAGAGTTCAACTCATGCTACAGTTGATGGTGTCCTTTGCCATTCCCATGGTGGTGCTTGGAAAACAGGCACCGCCATGGGAACAGCAAAAAAGTTCTAGGATGTCAGGGACGTGGACGTCCATGCCATGCTGGAACTTTGTGGGAATACAGACAGGGCAGCACATGTTGTGCCCCCTTGAATGTATCCCCATGGCGGGGACACCATGGGGGCCCAGTTGGGCCCCCTTTGTTCCTCCATCGCCAGCCTTTTCATGGCAGGAATCCCACCATGATATGCTAGCGGTGGATACACTCGTAATATGCTGAGCGGGACTGTGCTAGTCCCCACTCAGCATATTATGTTGTGGTGCAGCTCCACCACCGCCAGGGAACTGGTGCTGCCGGCGGTCCAAAGCCGATACGACTTTAACAGTCGTAATACGGCAGGCGGTGGACCACCTGCGCTAATCTGGCGGTCACAAAACCGCCAGACTCGTAATCAGGCCTTATTTTTGTACTTAAGCATTCATGCGCTCACCTCCCACATCTCTTTCTGTCAGTAGATGACGAACTTAAAATTTGCTTCAGTGCACAGTATCCGAATTGTTCCACACTGAAAACTGCTTCTGTCTAGATGGTATTCAATAATACATCTTTTATTTACAATTAGAATCATCTAGAACCTAATGTAAAAGTAAAAATGTCAGGAAAATGGGTAAGTGGTAAGTGTTATTCTTCTGCCACAATACAACATTGCTTGTAATACTGTGAGACCTTACAGTAATTATCAGTCTAAACCGGCAGTTAACTGAAGTTTATGAATATGGTAATTATTTATATTACGATTGCCTTTAAGAAACATGTTATTCCTTCTAGATGTGTCTGCTAATCAAAATGCCCTGTTTAGGTTGAACTCAATCCTTACCTCTCCTTTCCCCTTTATTCTGCTTTTCAGGTCTGTCGCCACCCACAGCAGGTGTTTTATTTCCTCTGCAGAGTAGTTTTTTAGTGTCAGGAAGTCACGACCTTTCAACTGAGCATTATTTGAAGAAGACCTGCACAAGCAAGAAAGAAAGGTGTTAATCTGGACCGGATGTCGGTTTTAGACCATTGATGTCTTGCATGTAATATACAGTTCAAGTTAAAGCCTCAACATATATGATCACTAGTTTCAGGGGTGCTCACACCCTAACATCTATCACCATTTCTCTATCACTCCATTAACTAGCCATGTGTGCAACTTCTTATTAAAAGAGGTGTGGCCTAACAGCTTGGGCAGTCGACCTCGAATCTGGGGAACAGGTTTTGAGTATCGGCAACGACGCTCAACATCCTATCATTCTGGGCAAATCACTTCATCTTCCCTTGACTAACGAAAAAAAAAATGTATGCGTGCATCTGTAAGCAATTGGTGTTCATGTAAAGCGCTCTGATACCTTCGGTCGAGTTTGCGCTATATAATACTCAGGGCACAAGTCCTAAAAAGAGAAGTGGGGGAATGCTGTCACCGGAAGTGACGTCACGACAGGAAGTGACGCCACGAAAGGTGGCTTGCACCATCGGGCTCATTGCCTCCCCTCGCTCACTCCTTAGATGCGAATGCATCTGAGAAGTTAGCGCATGAGCAACATGCCCTGAGCTCCGATCTCGTCATAGAGAGGCCACAGAGTTAAGTCCAGCTGTTTGGCAGGGGGGGGCGGCGTCCTCCCGGTAAAATAAGTGGGGGTACGCCATCCACACGCGTGGTACCCCGACTCGAGCCCTGATAATACTACACAAAAAAAAAGTTATAACATCTGAGGTCTGAGGGTGGTAGGGCACACCAAGGTAAATATTGATCAGTGTGTATTTGCATGAGTTAGGGCGAAGACAGGGCCCGCCTCCATTCCCAGGCAATAACCACCTTGGAGTGCCCTCCCCTTGCGCAATAAAGCTTCTGTACATCAGTCCACTAGAATGTAGAGTGCAATTCACAATATATTGTTAGCCTGTTTTTTATGACACTATGTAAATGAGGCACGTATGTTTTTTCTCTGAAGTCACAAGGGTATTCCACTGAAATGTAATGACTTAAGGTCATGGCAAAGGAGCACACAGAAAGAGATGAAGAAGGCTTGTAATGGCAATTTAAACTATTTATTGTCGATGAAGCACTCAGGTTGGGAATTGTGGTGAATTTCAAGGTTTTTTCACTAACCAAAATTTAAGAACCCGTACACGTGAAATTTGATACTACATGTTAGGCAGAAAACCTTTTTCTCAAATGATATTTTTGGGAAATGCTGCCTCATGTTGCAGACATAAAGCTCAGTTTTCACAAAAGTCTACAAAACAAGAGTTGTTTTGCTGCTAATTACTGATATGTTTCAAGCAAACATAGAAACAAGACTATGAACAATAAAACTGCAGATGTAAAACATACAAAGCCAGTGGTAATTAACTTTAGCAATGGCAGCTATGTAAAGATGAGGTATAGTACCAGAAAAGGCACTATCAGGGAAGGTTTTTCTGAATAAAGATGAAATATAGACAAAGTAAGGCTTTACTACAGCATCAATTAAAAGAATGCTACTGCTATAGATCTAATGAAACTGATGATCCCAAAGGAGGTGGCTTTCTTTTCAACTGCTTTTACATCCCTGTTCAGTGTCAGTGTTTCAGTCTCCATGTCCCAATTCAATTATTTTTGCTCCAAGGAGTTCAACATAAAACCATATACAAGCAAATCCAATTTACCAAGTCAATCACCACTTAAAAACAAACTAGAAAGACATAAAACATCAGCGATTACTGTGTTCATAAAATAATATAAAAATCATAGTTGCAAGAGTCCTTTCCATTACAAGACTAACAGGGCAGGGCAAACCGAATTATACCATAACATTTTTGGACGACTTTAGCTGTATATTACGAGGATGCTAAAAAGTGAAAAAATGCATTTGATTCAACATTGAATTAACTAAAAGAAAAAAGTTCTAAATTGCGATATACGTACACCATAAGTAGCAGCAAACAGTATGACAAAAAGTGTAAGTGCCCGAACAAGATAACAGATTCAAGAATTCTTGAAGAGAAATAATTAATATTCAGTTAATATGCAAAAAGCCTAACAGATGAAAATGTTTTGGCTAAATGGAATTCAATTGCACATGGTGGTATTAATAGCAGCATACGAAAAGATGGACGTGCAAAAGCGCAACTACAGTACCAAGTTCATAAACCTTTTTGTGTATAACCATAACGTAATCAGAGAGAGACATAGCATATAATTGAATACTCTAACAATGTTAATTGTCAGATAAACACGACCAGATAATGCTACTAGAAGGACTCATTAGAAATTGTCCAGAGAGAAACCTAAGCACCTAACTTCAACTAAGCGCAGCAACATGTCTCAGTGTCCATGTCTCATTGTCCCATGTGTTTCATCTCAATGTCTATATGTGAGAGCCTTTTTGCCCATAACATCTTGGCCATGGCATAATTTAAGTATTCCATTTGTGCTACAATACTTCTCAATATTCTGACCCACAGGCATAGTGTGGGAAAATAAGTGCACTCTTTGTGTCAGAATGCGTAGCTCATAGTAAGGTTCAGCCCACCTTCTTGCACATTTTACTGGAGGGTGATTCAGGGGTATGGATGGAGATGTATTTTAATCTCAGTCCCTATCACAGTCCTTCACACCTAGTCAGGCGTAGGGGTAATAAATTATGTGTGCCTAAATCCAAGTATGGATCTAAGCGTTTTTTCTTCTAATGTGGTGAAGACTTTCTCCGGCTGGGCCATATGTGTCCCATAACCTGCTGGTAGAGTAATCTGTTCATTTCCAGGTGGTTCAGAATTAAACAACAATCACTTTAAAGTCCATAAATATCCTGTCAATTTGACATCTACTTTCTAAACCCTTAATAACAGATGGAGAAGTGTGGCTCAATGGTTAGAGCGGCACACCCTGATGCAGAGGTCTGGCCCAGGACCAGGGTTCAATTCCTACCTTGGCAGGTCTTGGGCTCAATTTCCTTGGACCTGATAATTCTCGCCTCGGTGCCTATTCTAATCATGGGACCCACTCTGCAACTCTGGGCAATAGCTTGCTTAATCTCCACAACGGCCCCAACAGTGCTGGGATGCCTGGCTTCACCTTGGGGGGGCCCAGGAGTGGACATCTCACAGGGAAAAGCCAGGAAGGGTTCCACAGCGCCAGGACACCCCAGTTGGGGTATTAGTGCGCTTTACAAGTACAAATTACATTTACAGTTTACATGAAAGGAAGTATCGACGCTTTCCACTTATGGGAAAGGATTGATAGGATCAGTGGAAGACAAGGTCAATTTAAAGATGATTCACCAAAGAGGCTAGCAAATGCCTCTTTTGGCGTTAGATTTATTCAGTGCATATAGTTAAAGTCATATTGGCAATCTAGCTAGCATGAATAATATAATACAGAAAATCAAATGTATTCTCTAGGCACATGTGGAAATTAGAAAAAGTAATGTACATAAGCGGCGTTCATTTGCCTTTTTCCATTCCCCTCCCTGTAGGCACCATGAATACCGTGAAACATTGACCGCATCGTTCCGCCAGTAAAAGCCCGTGCCCATATGTACATGACAGCCATTTTAGGCACCATGGCCTTTTGCCCGCATATTGGAATCCCCGGCTTCCCTCCTGCGCGTATTTGAACACCCTTCCCCTCTCACATGCATAGACCTTAAAACCCTCTCCCTCTGCGCGACCCTGCTCTGAAAGGTAACACTCCTGCTTGACCCACGCAACCCCCCCATTTCCTCTTGAAGAAGCATCCTTCGCCTCAGCTGACATAACCCTCCCCAGCTGTACCTGACTGCCCCCGCTCTCTCATGCACCGGTCATAAGACATCTCACTCTGTGCGACTCTGTCCTTGGGAGTCACGCTCGCGCCTGCCCAACACCTCCTTTCCTTTCATGAATAACCCCCCTGTTGGTAAACCCTCCCTCCGCAATTGACTGTCCACACGGGTCCGAGGCCATCACCTAAGCCGGGAAGATACTGTTTACTGCCCCTTATTGTATGGAGTCACTCCTCTTCAAAGGACCCACTATTGACCCTGGCCTCCCCACCCCCTGGGGTACGATCAGGCGCACATATCCTAAGAATCGGCGGAACACTCAGCTGCATGATTACCCCCCCTCCTCTTATCAGCAGGTCAAGGGCCTCTATTGTGAGTATATGTGGGGTGGGATTGACACGAGGATTATGGGGATGTCTTTTTCTTGTTTCACAATGTCGTTATTGTAATAAGGAATGTTTTGTAAGGTATAAAAGGCGATGCCTCAGAGAATTTGTTAGAGCACCTCCCGAAAGACACTGTGTTTCGTGTCCGAAATGACAGGCTCTCCTCATGAGTAATAAATCCTGCTCTTGTGATTCCTGCCTCCAGCGCCCGTCTCTTTATTTGGTAACTATTCAGAATGGGAGCTAAGAGGCGACTTGCGCCAGCAGCCCGGGCATCGACAGTAATATGGGCTCCCTTTCCACAATTGGCGTCCCAACGCGGGGTCCATCAGTGACATAAGGTCTAGTAAGAGAGATCCAGACGATGAGGTGAACATCTGAATGATTGGAGTATACCTGCCTTGAGAGGGCCCTCGTCCGGCTGCCGATTGAAAGAACTTCACCGATTCTGAACGTACCTCTCTCGAACGACCTATTGTCCTGACTGGAATCCCACAGGAATGCTGCATAGAGTAAGAGAACGATCGGGCGCTGGAGGAGGAAGACGAAGAACTATCCGCATGGTCCGGTCCGGGTAAGATTAAGTAGGGCGTTTTTACGCCTGATTGGTAGGATGGTTTTATCCATCTGATTGTTTGATTGATTGTATTGGAATCGGTATTCGAATACTGATATTGCTTGTTTATTGGTTCATTTAGCTTTGGTGGCTACTTGAAATATTGGTTCTCTTCTTGAGAACGAGACATTCTCTGTTTGCAAACAGCGGCGAATAGGAACGTTCGTCTCTCTTTGCAGATAGAGAAGGGTAGGTAATGCAGACTTTTGTCCCCGTTGTAATCCGTCATGCCTACCTTTCTCCCTACTGATTGTTTGATATCGATTAATAATCGATTGTGCTCGTTGAGATCTTCCCTGTCCACAAACAGAGACGAATAGGAATATTCTGTCTCCCTTTGCAGATAGCGAAGGGCAGGTAATGCAGACGTTTGTCCCCGTTGTAATCCGTCATGCCTGTTTTTCTCCCCACTGATTGATTGATTGACTGGACATTGTTGTCCAAGGAATTGTTCGTTTGAGGTATTTTCTGTTTGCAAATAACGTGGAATAGCAATATTCTGTCTAGTCTTTGCAAGTAGTAAAGGGTAGGTTATGCCCCTTTATGATTCGTCAGGCCTACCCACTCCCCACTGATTGACTATTTATTGGGGGCAGCTCACCTGGTCCGCCCAGGAGGCTGCCCTACTGGAGGGACATATGCTACCCACTCATTGACCATTTATTGGAGGTAGGCCATCTGGTCCGTCCAGGAGGCTACCCTAGTAATTGGAGGTACATCATTTGGTCCGCCCAGGATGATACCCTAATGAAGGGACATGTGTTCCCCACTGACTGATAATCTAGTTCCACCCGGACCATTTATTGGAGGTAACTCATCTGGTCCGTCCAGGAGTACCCCTAATGAAAAGGACATATAAAAATATGAAGTGATCACCGTACCCTGTTAACAGAAACTTTAGTTTAAAACACGCTAAGGAAAAGAAGGAAAAATAAAGGAAATCGGGCTAAGTCAGTAACCCCCTGATGAGCTTTCGACTTCACTAAAAATAAGAAACATTAGGAATTGTTCGTAAATAAGACATATAAAATGGCGAAAACTTGACAGCAAGACAGCCACGAGGTAGCTAGGCTCCGTTGCCTATTCCTGCCCCAAACATGTCTGCCTCATTGCCCACCACGCCCAAATAACGGTAACATGAAATAGATACAAATCAATAAAAACCTACCCCCATTCCGGAAGCTCCCGAAGTGCAACAGGTCCGCGGTTACGCCCATCCGGAAGGCGAGGCCTCAGCGCGTGCAGAGCAGGGCCTGGCTGGCCGCCATCGGAAGGGGAGGCTGTAGGGCGGACGGCCCGAAAATCGTAATGATCTCTCCTTTTCCCCTCTTCTGCAGCCCTGCGGGCCACGGGGGGGGGGGGATGTCTTGCCTCAGCCACCGATCCCCCCCCCCCCCCCCTCTCTCTCGCCTGATCCGGCCCTCATCGAAGACCGGAGCCAAGGCGAGGACGGCGGCGCTTCTTTCAGCTATAATGGCCGCAACTACACCTCTTTTCAATTATGTCTTGGACAACTCTGGAAAGTCGCAGGTGGTCCCGCCATCGGCAACGCCTCAGTTGCAGGTAGTCCCACCACATGACGAGGGGGGATGTCTTGCTGCCTCCGACCCCCCCCATCTTCATCGCCTGGCACGGCCATACCAAAGCGCTGGAGCCGAAGAACGGCGCGGGGTCGCTGGAAGGGGGAGGCGGCGCGAACGAGCCTCCCCCACCTCCCTCCAGGTGGAGGCTTCCAGCGACACCCCAACGCTCCTGCTTAAAGAGGGTCCATATCAAAAAGCGGTTCTTTGCCCGGGACGGGCACACGTCCTGTGCTTTCTCTCCTTAACTTTGAAGATTCTATGAGAGCCGGGGGGCCCCGCCCCTCCACATGGGCGCCCCCGTCCCCCTCGCTGGGAACCGCGACATCGGCGCACTCCTGCCGTCGCCGACCTCAATTTTGAAATGACTAAAATCCTGCAAAGATACAGACTTGTTCAGTTCCGGTGGGATGCCAGTATGACCCGGTAGGAAAGATCGTTGCTTCCCTCCCCACTTTTTGACTGATGGCTCATATCGCCGGTCTGTTGCCCTATTATGAAAAACTTTTGAACTACCAACAGAAGGTTCTGGTCCTACCACGAGTCAGTAGAGACAATCTGACTATACTGGGACCTGCCTGACCTCACCCAAAATGGCGCCGATACAAATGAACTTTTCAGCTCCTTGTTATATCCTGATTGCTCAAGCCTTAGTGTTCTGAGATATGTATGTAGTTGTTTTGGACAGTGAAGTGATATAAGTTGGATATTGATTATGTATTAGGAAAAACGAAGTGATATAGGATGAATATTGATTATGTGTTGGGACAATGAACTGGTATAGGATGGGTATTAATTATATGTTAGAAGCAATGAATTGAAATGAAATAAAGTACTGATTGAACATTTGGACGATGAATTGATACTAAGTTCTAAACGCACCATGTTTATTGAAAGTTCTTGCTTTTCGACGTTTATGATGCTTGCTCCCAATGAATTTCGATACGATTTTATTGCACTTGCCGCACTTTATATCATAAAATTAAAGGTTTTTGAAAAAGCAAGTACAGCTGTAGCGATTGCATTAATGAGTCTCAAATGTGTTGCTACTGTCTCCAATATAAGCGAAATGTAAGCAGCTTTATGAAGGTTGAAGGTTAAGAAGCCCAATACTTAGGCTGTTGCATTGTATGCCACAGGCAGCAGGAAAAACGTTTTTAGATGCCCTTAAACAATACTGAAGAAATGCCACCTGGCCACCACCCTTGCGTATGATCTAAAAGACCACGCTCGAGTGATCCGTGCGGATACGCAGAACACCAATGATTATCTATGTAGCACTACTGGTCCCTCTGGGCTTAAACGCCGAGATGGTAGAGAATGCACCCCGTGGAGATAGGTCGAATATGTGGTAGGTAAAAACATTTTTGGATTTATGCGCGTTAATGTGTTTTGAATGCTGCCCCCCACCCCCTTCTTCTCCCCCCTTCTGCAGGTCACGTTGGAGCATCGGTTGAAGTATGAAAGAGCAATGATCGAACGACCGGCGGAAGGGGAAAAAGGGGATCTGAGCATAGTACTTATGCTAACAAGCTTTGAAAGACGTAGACGTAGATATGACTGTTCCTCCTTAGAACGTAACGACTGGGAGGATGGACTGACATAGAAATTGACGGGTTAGTACTGTATGACTGAATATGACTCGAACCAGCACGACAGGTAATACAACTATGACGTTTGACTAAGATAGGGAAAAGACAAGGAAAGTCCCGGGGTAAGGTTTACCTAGGCACCACCCGTCTGGGAAAGTAGGAATGTTGTTGATGTTCAAAATGTACCACCTCCTTCTCGCACTCTTATAGATATAGCTAAGCTGTCCGACTGTTCTCCCGATTAACGCCCTCCGTTGTCTCAGCCTGGAGAACCCTTTTTTTTTCATCGAAATGGGAGAAAAGGAAAAATGACTCAAAGATCCCACCGTGAGTAGTAGCCCAACCAGGTTAATTCCTGACCAACTGACCGCGGTGTAAGTATTAACAACTGAGAACACTCGCGAAGATAGTAAACGAGAGGAAAAGGAGGAAAAAGGTAAAAAGAGCTCAGCACGTAGATAAATAGGATACTAAAGATGCGCAGCATGCAGAAGATCTTTTTGGCCAATAACTGTTTCATGTTTTGTCGTGAACCCTTTTGTATGTAACACATGTACAGTCTTCCCTTGTCTGAGTTTGTGTGTATGTAATGTACGGGTTTATGTCTTCCCTCTGTCTGCGTTTGCGTGTTACCTGACCCCTGTCGTTCTGTGTTGTGAGCGCACTAAATGACCTATTACCGTACACGTCTCTCTCTCTCTCTCTCTCTCTCTCTCTCTCTCTCTCTCTCTATATGTCATACGTGTACCGGATGGCTCGTTTAGAATGCGGACGGCTCTCACTCTCTATAAGAGCCCACCCCCCCTTGTTCTCTCTCTCCCTTTTTGTATGGTAATATTGTGCCCCGTCGGCACCAGTCTAATTGGAAACTTAGTGAACGCGAAGGTGTTCAGCAAAATTGACAGAAACTAAAATGATTGTAACTTGCCATATTACTACCTCTCCTTTCTGCAAAATGAATGAACTTGAATTGGCTAAGAAAGAGAGGACAGGTAAGACGACTGATATCCCCTAATCTGGCCCTTTTATAAGGGGGACTATATGTCAATGGCATCCTATTTTTCAGTTTGTTAGAGATACAAGCCCCAATGTCCAGGTTGATCCCCAATGTCCAGGTTGCCCCACCCCTATGAATTCAAGCGCGAATGTCCAAAGCGTCCCCGCTTCTCCCTATTGACCCCTGCCCCATATCAGCTGTCCTTGAAGTATAACTAATGACCTTGATTAAGCGGCGTTCCTCGAGAAAAAGCCTGTTTTCCCACCCCCTCCCTGTTTGAAAGGGTTAACCAGCTCTGAAGGGAAATGTTAGACTGTTAAGGCTCGGGTTAGAAGACGAGTCACCACTAAAGGTTCCGCCATGTTGAGTTTGATGAAATGCGCAGTTGATAGGAGACTGATTTCTCTCCATATGTGTCAGGAATAGACGATGGATAAACTTGGCATGAACACAGTAGGAATGCCGGCACATACACTTCATGGTAATAGACTTCTGACTGTGACCGATGAACGTATCACCCAAGTGCGTAGGAATGAAGGAGGAATTCTAATGCATAAATGTCTTCTTCTGCCAGTTCTCTAAAAACTTGTTTTGTACCTATTCAAAGATATACGATCACTGGAGGAGAAGGGTCGGACGTGACGTACAGCCTGGTTGCAGATCTTGAGACACATGTGACCTCGACCAAAGGTGGAGCTGCGGAGCAACAAGATACGGGACGAGACAGCAATCTCAAACGTGGAAAATAGAAGGATGACGGGCTGTCCTGAAGCCCTCTGTTTGCTGACCCACGTGTGCCTAGAGTCTTCGTCCCCCTTGTTGGGCCCGATTGATGGGCCTGTTTGATCGTTTTCCTTCGCTCCCTTGGTCCCCTGATGTGTGCAGAAAAGGATTTGACCCCACTCCGCCCTCTCCTCCCTCGACTATTCAATAACACTCCCTTCTCTCCACATGACTTTTTGATCGCCGCAAAAGGAAAAGAAAATGCAGGTGCGAGCATAAGGCACCCCTAACAAGGACTAATTAGTAAACAGGACTGTGGTCTAACAGCAGAGGACTGACCGCACCCTGCAACGCGTAAGGATAGATCCGAGCTGGGCCTATAGCTCCACCGCCGGTGCTCAACAGCGCCAACGAAAGGACATGGACTAGAGCCTACCAGTGATGGCTCACTGCTAAAAAGACACTGTGACGAAGATATCATCCACCTGTCCCTTTACTGATTGCTTGCATTGAACTGAATTCCTCCCTCAACCACTTGGTGTTGTTTTCGAAATGTTTGCCGGTCACCTTTAAAGCTGTACATTGATGCCATTCTTTTTTAGAAAGTCAGAAGCATTTATACTGTGTAGTATGCTGCATCCTAGGCTTGTAGTAACCCAACGAATGTAAATTCCTATGTACTACATTCTGCCAATCACATCGACTGCTCATGGTTATATGTAATCTGCTAGTACTGATAAACGTCATTTCATCAACCACGCCCATCAATTAGGAAGAATAGGAAAATGAACTTTCTTATGTAAAAAGCGGCGACTGTGGAAATTAGAAAAATGAATGTACATAAGCGGCGTTCATTTGCCTTTTTCCATTCCCCTCCCTGTAGGCACCATGAATACGGTGAAACATTGACCGCATCGTTCCGCCAGTAAAAGCCCGTGCCCATATGTACATGACAGCCATTTTAGGCACCATGGCCTTTTGCCCGCTTATTGGAATCCCCGGCTTCCCTCCTGCGCGTATTTGAACACCCCCCCCTTCTCACATGCATAGACCTTAAAACCCTCTCCCTCTGCGCGACCCTGCTCTGAAAGGTAACACTCCTGCTTGACCCACGCAACCCCCCCATTTCCTCTTGAAGAAGCATCCTTCGCCTCAGCTGACATAACCCTCCCCAGCTGTACCTGACTGCCCCCGCTCTCTCATGCACGGGTCATAAGACATCTCACTCTGTGCGACTCTGTCCTTGGGAGTCACGCTCGCGCCTGACCAACACCTCCTTTCCTTTCATGAATAACCCCCCTGTTGGTAAACCCTCCCTCCGCAATTGACTGTCCACACGGGTCCGAGGCCATCACCTAAGCCGGGAAGATACTGTTTACTGCCCCTTATTGTATGGAGTCACTCCTCTTCAAAGGACCCACTATTGACCCTGGCCTCCCCACCCCCTGGGGTACGATCAGGCGCACATATCCTAAGAATCGGCGGAACACTCAGCTGCATGATTACCCCCCCTCCTCTTATCAGCAGGTCAAGGGCCTCTATTGTGAGTATATGTGGGGTGGGATTGACACGAGGATTATGGGGATGTCTTTTTCTTGTTTCACAATGTCGTTATTGTAATAAGGAATGTTTTGTAAGGTATAAAAGGCGATGCCTCAGAGAATTTGTTAGAGCACCTCCCGAAAGACACTGTGTTTCGTGTCCGAAATGACAGGCTCTCCTCATGAGTAATAAATCCTGCTCTTGTGATTCCTGCCTCCAGCGCCCGTCTCTTTATTTGGTAACTATTCAGAATGGGAGCTAAGAGGCGACTTGCGCCAGCAGCCCGGGCATCGACAGTAATATGGGCTCACTTTCCACACACATACATTGTCAAAATAAATAATTTACAATCCAGTGAAAAAAGAAGTCAAACAAATAATTGGGTCATTTAGAAAAAGTAACAAGTTCCCAGCATGAGAAAACGCAGTGTGTCCTCGGAAAATAAATCCAGGAAACGTTCACTTGTCAAGATGTTTTATACCAAGTTAAACAAATGAACAGTGCAATATTTGTGCCAAATTGGCTAAATAAGCTTGCAGTCAATTAAACCAAAAGCAAAAATAAATAAAAGGGCAAGTACATGAGCAGATGCACCTAATGAATGCTCTATTAAACAATATCTCCAAACAGAAAGATCAGCACAGACCAGCAGGGCTCCAAACAAAAACAAGCAAGAAAACTCCTGCCCAA
Source organism: Lissotriton vulgaris (assembly GCF_964263255.1). Classification (NCBI taxonomy): domain Eukaryota; kingdom Metazoa; phylum Chordata; class Amphibia; order Caudata; family Salamandridae; genus Lissotriton; species Lissotriton vulgaris. The sequence continues at coordinate 371,866,471 of NC_141696.1, forward strand.
AGTCTCGAGTATTTTTAATAATGGCCTGAATAATACAGATCCTACAGAAAAATGTTGTGACGTTTTAATATATGTAACATTTGTGAGCAGCAGATTTGGGAAACTAAACGTTTACATCAAAATAAATACATTTCTCTTGCTTTAATGTTTTTACCAAAAGCAAAATATCAACTTTAATATGCATTACATTAATTCATGCTTTTGTTCAAGACTTTCTTCCTGCACATACATGTAAAAGGACACTTCATAGAATAGAAATGAAGACTTTGCCTCCTGCCAACCATCCGCAGATTGCAGCCTTGAAAAGTTACCTCTTGTTAGCTAGAAAAAATATGCACAGACGAGCAAGGTCATTCTTTGAAAATGAATTCACATACTTTTTCTGTTCTATAGTTATAGAAACTCATGCCCCTTATTTTGTTGTGCACATTTCAAAGGCATTCAGCTACTGATACAAAAACAATGTCATGTACATTTTTAACTTGTTAATTAGCTTTGTCAAAACTACTTAAAATAAAGTTGATCAATATTAGCTATTCGAAGAAAGATTGAAAAATAAAATTAAAGATGCAAGGACTGCATCTGCCACATATGGGGACTAACTGTAGTGCACATCGGGGTAGGCTTTGTGCTTCTATGACTGAAAGTAGCCACAATCAGTGCTGAACTCCTCCACCTAAATTCACATCAAAGAAAACCACTAGAGGATATATATTGCTGGTATCTTACACCTTCCTGACTAATCTCTCTCAGTCCTAGAATGCCTAACCTCTATAGGAGGAAATCGCTAGACTGGGGTTTTCACACATCAGCGACACGGCCATACACTGGTTCTGTTAAAAGGGATTTCATGATATTCACTTTAATTTGATATATGCATTTATTATAGCAAGGGCTTCTGCAGCAACTGCAATAGAAAGTATCACAATGAAACATAAGATATTAAACTCGTACAATAAGGTCTAATACCTAAAGTCAGAAAAAATGGTATAGAAGTAGGGAAAGTGAAAAAAGAATGGTTGTATAACAGAATATCGACAACAATTTTGAATGTGGAGACTATTGTTTTGAAAACATTGTCTGACAAAGCATTGAGTTTACATAATTTGTAGGAAGACTACAAAAATATTCGACCAAAATATTGAGGAACATACAAATTAGCACTAAATACATAAATGTATATGCATATATATATATATATATATATAAAAGCGTTTTTTAAATATATAACAATACATAATAAACAATGTTTAACTACATTAAAGGCTTCATTACGAGTATGGCGAGCCAGGGACCACCAAACTCGCGAGGTGCGGCGGTGATGCTCTTCCGACCACTCAATTATGGCCAAGCCAGTCGGGCAGCCCCACTGCAACCACCAGGGATCTCTGTGGTGATGGAGCGGCGGTCTTGAGGTCGCAATATGCTTGGTAGGGCCATTGTAGCCCAGCCATGCATATTATGAGTTCACTCACAGCCACACTTTTCATGGCGGTTCAACCGCCATGGAAAGTGTGGTGGTGCGTAAACAAAGGGGCCGTACAGGGCCCTCTGGCGCCTCAAGCCATGTGGATGCACACAGAGGGGCACAACATGTGCCCCCAGCAGTCCATGCTGTGTATGTACTGATGTTGATGTTTCAATTGTGGTGCCAATTTCATTGGCACCGCCGTGGGAACACCAAAAAACCCCCTCCACCAGGATAAAACTCCTAATCTGGCGGGCGGTACGAACATGGGTTTGGCGGTGCGAGAGAGGGTCAATCCTGTTCCCACACAGCCAAATTCATAATAAGGCCCTGAATTAAAAGTGTTAAATTTGTATATAGGAGCACCTTTCTTGTGGATTTGTTTGCGGTCTGCCTGGATAGCGAGGCGCCCCGCTGCTAATGAAGCAGGTCCGCAACGCAGGGAAAAGAAAGCACTGTTGGAACAGCGTGACCTGTTGGTTGGACACAAGAATTAAGGACACTAACTTTGCTCTAATGGGCAACCCACTGTGGTTTAAAAAAAAAAAAAACAGTATTCAGGGATGCAGCGGCACCCATTGGGATAAATTATGATGTTGACCTACAACAACCATACTACAACAGATGCCTACGCCCACTGAGGCTGGATATTTCAATCGGCTGCAGGTGCGCTGTCATTTTCGCTGCTGCTCTCGAGAAGGCCGGTGCCAGTGAACAAGGGCGAGGAAATGCCCGAAACATGTTCGGCCAAGAGACTGTTCTCAAAAGGCGATGCTGTATTGATACTTAAGGGGCAATGCTGGGGCCCTTAAGACTGCCAATAAAAAGGTTAATACTCACGGTGTGTGTGGTGCTTCAATATAGGAGCACCTTTCTTGTGGATTTGTTGGCGGTCGGCCCAGATCGCGAGGCGCCTCGCTGCTAACAAAGCAGGTCTGCAGCGCAAGGAAAGGAAAGCGCTGTTGGACAGCGTGACCTGTTGATTGGGCACAAGGAATAAGGACACCAACTTTGCTCTAATGAGCATCCCACTGTGGTTTAAAAAAAAAAAGACAGTGTTCAAGGATGCGGCGGCACCTATTGGGATAAATTATGATGTTGACCTACAACAACCATAATGCAACAGATGCCTACGCCCACTGAGGCTGGATATTTCAACCAGTTGCAGGTGCGCTGTCATTTTCACTGCTGCTCTCGAGAAGGCCGGTGTCAGTGAACAAGGGCGAGGAAATGCCCAAAACATGTTTGGCCAAGAGGCTGTACTCAAAAGGCAATGCTCTATTGATGCTTAAGTGGCAATGCTGTCGCTCTTAAGTTTGCCAATAATAAGATTAATACTCAAGCTGTGTGTTCCGCCTCAATATAGGAGCACCTTTCTTGTGGATATATATATATATATATATATATATATATATATATATATATATATATATATATATATATATATATATATATATATATATATATATATATATATATATATATATATATATATATATATATATATATGTATATGTATATATGTATATATATATATGTATATGTATATATATATATATATATATATATATATATATATATATATATATATATATATATATATATATATATATATATATATATTCACTGAAAAAAACCATAGGTTTCACACCAGTTATAGTTAGGAATTAGCATTTAAAAAACCTATTAAATTCACTGAAAAAACCATAGGTTTCACACCAGTTATAGTTAGCTGGAAATTTTACTGATATAAAACCATTGAAATTCCCACGTTATAGTTAGTCGGACTCACTATAACTTGCGCGTGCAATGCACTGCTGATGACATCACATATTACATCACTCATGACATGGTCAGTGACATCACTCATGACATCACTGATGACACCATCCTTGTGACACAGTGACAGACCTCCTCTCAGTGTAAAGTAACCCTTGAGACACATATTCAAAAATAGAAACTGAAATTTTTTTAAAAATGGAGATACCTATATCAGTTACAACAAGCAATTCTGTAATTCCACTATCTATATACACATCCACTCATTCACCAACAATTCTATATAGTCACTCACATACATATACTCACTCATCATATGAAGAGATACACCTATACATCCTGTTACACACCGACATTCATCCAAAAGTTACTCACACACATATTCACACGTGCAAATAAACTATTGAACAACCATTTATTTGAATATAGAGTTATACACACACTTCCACCTTACTTCTACTGAAAATTACACATATTTATTCTCTTAAACAATCACTTATAGAAACACATACTTATTTAAACAGGAAATCTTACAATCTCTTACTCTCACATATACTCACTTATATACATCAATATTCATATATACTAGATTAAAACATATGTAGTTACTGATAAAGACACTAGTGAGACAGTCATTCACTCACTAACAAACACATATAGACACTCATCCACCCATACAGTCCTGTACATATGCTGTCTTCAAAACACATACAAACAAAGAGTCAGTCACTCATGCATCTATGTGCTAAGTAATACCTCCACCAAACCATATAGACACTCATACTGATACTACTAAAAATATCAAATAACCCATATACATACGCATGTAGCTACTTATCAACACATGTAGCCACTTATACACAAAGTGAAACACTAATATATGTATTTAAATATTTAAACATAACTCACTAATATTTATTTTTCAGAAAGACACATATTCACTGGATGGTGTCATCAGTGATGTCATGAGTGATGTCACTGACCATGTCATGAGTGATGTAATATGTGATGTCATCAGCAGTGCATTGCACGCGCAAGTTATAGTGAGTCCGACTAACTATAACGTGGGAATTTCAATGGTTTTATATCAGTAAAATTTCCAGCTAACTATAACTGGTGTGAAACCTATGGTTTTTTCAGTGAATTTAATAGGTTTTTTAAATGCTAATTCCTAACTATAACTGGTGTGAAACCTATGGTTTTTTTCAGTGAATTTCAAAGGTTTTTTTTAATGCTAATTCCTAACTATAAGTTTCACTTTATAAATAAGACTGTTAGCACTCTAGTTGTTCTTTTTAACACTCTGGTACATTCTGTCATTGGGCTACAGTTGGGCTACATCTAGTTGAATTTTGGGCTACATTTACAATTTTTGATCTCTGGTGGCCATCTTTGGGCTACATTGGGCTACTTTGGGCTACATTTGGGCTACATTTTGGCTCTAACATATATTAAGCCCAATGTAGCACAATACATATTTTTATAAAGTTAATTTTTTTACAAACCACTTCAGAATAGGGCTACCTGTCTCTACAATTATCCCATTTTTTTTTTTTTAATTTTTGGGGGGAGCGCTCCCAGAGCGCGCCCCGGAGTGCGCCCCGAAAAGCGTATTTCTGAAAAGCGCCCCCGGGCGCGCTCCGGGCAGCGTCTCGTGAGCGCCAATATCGCAAACGAAAACATGATCGTGACGTATCGCGTAGCCGCGACCGCGTGATACGCACGGCGTAAGCGCACCCGGAAGTACTCGAGCGAGTACGATCGCAAAACGTAAACTTCCGACGCGCTTACGCTGCGCGCCCCCGTGCGCGTAGCGTAAGCGCGTCGGGTCATGTGAGCAGAAAATAACACTTTTCATTGGTTCATAACAGTTTTAGTTTCATAATGATGAAGCCCCTGGTCTTGTGACCTGAAAATAACACTTCTCATTGGTTCAGGACAGTTTTTTTTTCTAAATGATGAAAGACCCCACCTTTTTTCCTTATTCTGACTTTGTCCTTTGACTGAGGAAGACCTGTTTGTTGCTCTCTCTACTTTTTTGCTCCAAATAATGGCTTCAGTAGTAGCATCAGCTGGTGCATCTGCCCCACCACCACCACCACCACCACCAAGAGGACCAGCTCCAAATTATATTGGTGGTCAAGAACAGGAGGAGGAGGAAGAGGAAGAGGAGGAGGGGAGAAGAAGATGGCTGCCAGAAGAAAATACACCTTACAAACCCAAACCACACATTGTTTGGCAGTTTTTTTCAATTCCAGAGGGGAAAAAAAAAGGTGAATGCATCCAAGGTGACTTGCCTCATCTGTAATGATGAACTTTCACGGGGCAACCCAAACAAGAAATATTCTTTTGGTAACTATACCATGATTCGGCACATGACAAGAAAGCATCCAAACAACTACTCGCGTGCAGAGTTCCGGGAACTGGCCAGTAACCTCCCCCAGTCATCAAGGACCCCCTCCCAAAGAAACCAACCCACTTCCTCGCAACCAGAAACATCTGAGGTGATGCCTTGCATTCAGCCGAGATTTGCTGATTTTAAAATTACTTGTACTGCTTGTGGCAAGCTTATCTCCTATGGGGAACAAAGTATTAAGCTCATCGTCCTTGCAGGTGATAATCACAAGTGCCCCAAAAAGAAATAATTTTTTGGGTTTTTTGTTTTTTTGCTCCAGTTGAGCCAGTTTCAATTCCCTTTTTTTGTTTCTCCCCCTAAAAAATACAAAAAAAAATATAAAACTGTTTTGAAAAGCCAAAAAAAGTTCAAAAAGTTCCAAAAACACAAAAAAATATAAAACAACAAAAAGAAGAAAAAAAAAGTTCTTTTAAGAACTACCTCCAATTTCTAAATAAAAACTTCATTTTTTTAAAACTCTGTCATCTTTTTCCCTCATTTTACGCTCCCCGGTGCGCTACCTGGTGCGCGCACCAAGCGCTTCCCCCGCGCAAAACGAAAAAAAAAAAATATTTTAAATGCCCCGCGGGGCCCTTTTATAGCCCCCACATCAAACCTAGGGGGTCAAAGGGGTCTATCCCTGACGCCTTATGGTCAGTTCCCACTTTGTTTTAGCCACCTCTTATGTCTCGATTTTACTGAGACACAAGATGGCGACCGCTCTGGACTGTTTGGAATGTTTACAGACACCCGAGAGCCAATCAGCTTTCCATGCGCACCTCGCGTGTCGCGCCTGGAGCGCACTCCGGTGCGCGCACCGGTGCGCTGCTATAGATATATATATTTTTTTTAACCTAAATTACTCAAAATCCACTGGAGCACATATCTTGAGACATAGCAAAGGCACATCGGGCTACCAGTCCCTACAATTTTGCCAAGTTTGGTGTAAATCCATTCAGCCGTTCGGGCTAAAAGTGACATCGACCGCCCTATGGAAATTAACATGGGGAAAACGCGTTTTGGGACCCCCCTTTTATCTCGGCCCCCGCTTATTGTATCCCCCCCAAACTTTCAGGGAAGGACCGGAGCTCGACGAGGCCATTTTCATGAAATTTTCAGGCAGATTCGTCAACCGGTGCCAAAGTTATTCCAAATAGAATTTTGAGATTTAACATTGAAAAAAATCCTAACTATAACTACCTACTGGCGACCGCCAGTAGGTAATATATATATATATATATATATATATATATATATATATATATATATATATATATATATATATATATATATATATATATATATATATATATATATATATATATACATATATATATATATATATATATATATATATTCACTGAAAAAAACATAAGTTTCACACTAGTTATAGTTAGCTGGAAATTTTACTGACATAAAACCATTGAAATTCCCACGTTATAGTTAGTTGGACTCACTATAACTTGCGCACCTGCAATGCACTGCTGATGACGTCACATATTACATCACTCATGACATGGTAAGTGACATCACTCATGACATCACTGATGACACCATCCAGTGAATGTGTGTCTTTCTGAAAAACATATATGTTTTATATATGTATTTGTAAAGGACGATGGAAGAATAAATGGTTAAATAAGTGTGTAAATGGATGTTTGTTTATATAAGAATTGATTGGTTAACTGCCTTATGAAGTGTATCTTAGTGAATACATATATTAGCAAGTAGATTTTAAATATTGAAATGTATGTATCAGTGTTTCACTTTGTGTATAAGTGGCTGTATGGGTTGGTGACTGACTCACTGTTTGTATGTGTTTTGAAGACAGCATATGTACAAAACTGTATGGATGGATGAGTGTGTATATGTGTATGTTAGTGAGTAAACGACTGTCTTACTATTGTCTTTTTAGTAACGACATATGTTTTAATCTAGTATATGTGAGTATTGATTTATATAAGTGAGTATATGTGAGAGTGAGAGATTGTGAGAGTTCCTGTTTAAATAAGTATGTGTTTCTATAAGTGATTGTTTAAGAGAGTAAGTATGTGTAAGTTTTCTTAGAAGTAAAGTGGTAGTGTGTGTATTGCTGTATATGCAAATAAATGGATGTTCAATAGTTTTTTGCATGTGTGAATATGTGTGTGAGTAACTTTTGGATGACTGTCGAAGTGTAACAGGATGTATAGGTGTATCACTACATATAATGAGTGAGTATATGTATGAGTGACTATATAGAACTGTTGGTGAATGAGTGGATGTGTATATAGATGGTGGAATTACTGAATTGTTTGTTGTAACTGGTATGGGTATCTCCATTTTTTTGAAAATGGTAAATACTATTTTTGAATATGTGTTTCAAGGCTTACATTACACTGAAAGGAGGTCTCTCACTCTGTCACAAGGATGGTGTCATCAGTGATGTCATGAGTGATGTCACTGACCATGTCATGAGTGATGTAATATGTGACATCATCAGCAGTGCATTGCAGGCGCGCAAGTTATAGTGAGTCCAACTAACTATAACGTGGGAATTTCAATGGTTTTATGTCAGTAAAATTTCCAGCTAACTATAACTGGTGTGAAACCTATGGTTTTTTCAGTGAATTTAATAGGTTTTTTAAATGCTAATTCCTAACTAAAACTGGTGTGAAACCTATGGTTTTTTCAGTGAATTTCATAAGTTTTTTAAATGCTAATTTCTTTCTATATCGAGTTTCTAACCTATGGTTTTTTTTACAATTTGCTGTTTTGTGTAAGTATTAATTTTTAATTATTTTTTTTTTAATCATTTTTTCCTGGGGCGCTCTGGGTGCGCGCTCCGGTAAGCTCTCCGGAAAGCGCACCCAGAGCGCTACTTTCGTTCGTGAAAAAAATATGAATGAAAAGTTAATAAGAACGCAAAACATTTCGTACCATACAAATAAAAGCAGGTTTTTTTTATAAGGAAATGAAAATGATTTTGCATTTCCATAAACTATGAAGACGTCACTTTGGCGCGCAGCGTAGGCGCCCCCGGAAACGCCTACGTTCGCCCCGCGTATGCGCCCCGGAAGCGCCTACGTTCGAGCCGCGTATGCGCCCCGGAAGCGCCTACATTTGCGCTGCGTATGCGCCCCGGAAGCGCCTACGTTCGCGCTGCGTGTGCGCACCCGGAAGCGCTCCGGTGCGCGCAGCGTCAGCGCGTCAAGTCATGTGACCTTAAAATAACCCTTTTCATTGGTTGCTTACATTTTTTTTTACAAAGAATGAAATCCCCACCCATTTCCTTCACTTCTTCTTTCACTTTTGTGACTGAAAGACCTGTTTTTTGCTCCTGGATCTTTCTTGGTTTACCATGGCTGCCAGAGAATCCAGCAGTGATGAAGAACCTGAATTCATCAATGAAGAGCCTCCTCAACCAAAGGTGAAGGAGCAGTTTATTTGGAATTTTTTTAAAATACCACCTAACCAAAAAAAAGTGAATGCTCCAAAAGTGGAGTGCAGGATCTGCAAACAAGTCCTGTCACGGGGTGACCCCAAAAAAAATACTCATTTGGGAACTTTACGATGATCCGGCATGTGGAGAGGAAGCACCCCCAGAATTTTGCCCGGGAAAGTGTCAGGGCTCTGGCACAAGAGGTTCCCAGTGATGGGGCCTCTACATCCACCGGAGGAGCAACTACTTCTGGGAGGGGGCAATCGCAGGAGCTCGTGCCAAATATTCAACCTGCTTTTAACCATGGTGTCCTGAGATGCAGATACTGCAATCAACTCCTTACCTATGGGGAGCAAAGTGTCCAGCTCATGGTTCGAGCATTGGGGAACCATCACTGCCCTTCCCACCCCTAATTTGTTTGTTTTTTTTTGCTCCTGTTGAGCAGTTTCCATTCCCTGTTTTTGTTCCTGTTTTAAAAAAGAAGAAAACAAAAAGTTCTTTTCAGAACTACCTCCAATTTTCCTCAAAGAGCTATATTCTTTAAAAAATGAAAAAGAGTAAGTGAAATGGAGTGCATTGATAATGGAAAGGAAAATGAGTAAGAAAGAACAGAAAGGTATGAGAGGAGAAAGGAAGTGAAGTAGGGGGTGTGAAAGAAGGTGAGTGTTGGGAAGGAAAGTAAGGAGAAGAAGAGTGAATATGGGGAATGTTGATATTCAAAGAAAATGTTGAAAAGGAACGGGGGTGTGGAAGGGTAAGAAAAGATGCATTGCTGGAGTTGAAGGCTGAAGGCCTCATTTATGAAGCCATGCGTCACTTTAACGCCACCAGAGCGTCACTTTTTGTGACGCATCAGTCCAGTAAAAAATGCACCTTATTTATTCATATTTACAAAGTGGCGCATCCAGGTAGATGCGTCACTTTGTAAGCCCCTGCGCCACATTATTCCTACGTCAGGTGTAATGTATGCAAAAGGGACGTATTGACGCAAGAAAGGGTCATAGAAGTGATGCAGTGAAATCTATGACATATCACCGCGTCACTTTTATGACGCTGTTGCTTCCAAATATTACGCCTGTTTCACAGCAGGCGTGCAGGCCCTTTCACATGTGGCTTGGCCCCATGTGAAAGGATGCATTGCTGGAGTAGCTTCATTTTTGTGACACACTCCAGCAATGCTTCACTTTTGCGCTTACAGATACGTCTGAAATACTAACGCATCTAAAAGAACTTCCAAAATAATAAGTCATAAATTTAATATGACGCATGAGTAGAAGACTGAAGGACTCATTTATGAGGCCATGCGTAACTTTAACGCCACCGAAGCGTCACTTTTTGTGACGCACCAGTGCTGTAAAAAATGCACCTTATTCAGTCATATTTACAAAGTGGCGCATCTAGGTAGTTGCGTCACTTTGTAAGCCCCTGCGCCACATTATTCCTACGTCAGTTGTAATGTATGCAAAAGGGACATATTGACGCAAGAAAGGGTTGTAGAGGTGACACAGTGAATAAACTGCGGGCCTCATTTATGAAAAGTGACGCATCGCTGCGTGAAAACAGCGATGCGTCACTTTTCTGCGCGCACTCCTTACGACATTCCTGATGTGTCATATTTAATGTATGACGAATCATGTCGCAAGGAGTTACAGATACGTCAGTATTTCTGACGTATCTGTAAGCGCAAAAGTGACGCATTGCTGGAGTGTGTCACAAAAGTGACGCAACTCCAGTAATGCGTCCTTTCACATGGGGAAAGCCCCATGTGAAAGGTCTTGCATCAGTCTTACGCCTGCTGTGAGGCAGGCGCAAGATTTTGACGCAACAGCGTCCTAAAAGTGACGCAGTGAAATCTCATAGATTTCACTGTGTCACTATTACGAGGCTTTTTGCGGGGGAACGCCCCCTCTGCATACATTATACCTGACGCAGGTATAATGTGGCGCAGGGTTTTAAAAAGTGGCCCATCTACCTAGATGTGTCACTTTTTAAATATAGCACAACGAGGGGCATTTTTTACTCCGCTGGTGCGTCACAAAAAGTGACGCAGAGGCGGCGCAAAACTGTCGCAAGGCCTTCATAAATAAGGCCCTGGATTTTCCCCATGCTTCGCTCCCCGGTGCGCTCCCCGGTGCGCGTACCGGGCGCTACCCCCGCGCAAATCGAATTTTTTTTTTTTAAATGCCCCGCGGGACCCTATTTTAGCCCCCACATCAAACCTAGGGGGTCGGGGGGGGGTCTAGCCTGCCCCCTTATAGTCATTTCTCCCTTTTTTTATGTCACCTCTTGTGTCTCGATCCTACCGAGACACAAGATGGCGGCCGCTCCGGACTGTTTCGAATGTTTACAGACAGCCGTGAGCCAATCAGCTTTCCGTGCGCAAGTCGCGTAGCACGCCCGGTGCACTCCCCGGTGCGCGTACCGGGGCGCGCCTATAGATATATATTTTTTTTTAACCTAAATTACTCAAAATCCACTGGAGCACATATCTTGAGACATAGCAAAGGCACATCGGGCTACCAGTCCCTACAATTTTGCCAAGTTTTGTGGAAATCCATTCAGCCGTTCGGGCTAAAAGTGAGGTCGACCGCCCTATGGAAATTAACATGGGGAAAACTCGTTTTGGGACCCCCCTTTTATCTCGGCCCCCGCTTGACGAATCCCCCCCAAACTTTCAGGGAAGGACCGGAGCTCGAAGAGGCCATTTTGAGGGAATTTTCAGGCAGATTCGTCAACCGGCGCCAAAGTTATTCCAAATAGAATTTTGAGATTTAACATTGAAAAAAATCCTAACTATAACTACCTACTGGCGACTGCCAGTAGGTAATTTATATATATATATATATATATATATATATATATATATATATATATATATATATATATATATATATATATATATAAATACAATAGGTAATTTATATATATATATATATATATATATATATATATATAAATACATCAAACAATTAGAGAAATAATATTAATAATAAATAAAGACTTCGCATTAGAAGATATAGGTTACCAAAAATATATACCATAATTAATTACATAAATACAATTAATATGAAAATGTTTTGCAAATTAAAATAATTTTTTTAATTATAACCACAAAAGTTACAAAAGAATACAAAAAAACAGCAATTAGAATGAAACAACAGTATCATAAATGAGTAATGTCACTTCAATTTTACCAAAAGTAGGAAAGGTGTTACAATTTGGAAGGGTTAGATTTGCTAATCTAGTTTCAAAATAAGTAAAACTCAGGGAAAGTGTTGAAATGTATTATTCAATTGAAGGGTTTAGATTTTCTATTCCCACTCCAACATAAGCAGAAATATGGGAAATGTTTGCCATAGGAAGGCTTACATATACCTTTTTAACTCTTAATTACTTGAACAAAATATTTAAATAAGTAGCAAAACAAGCATAATTGAAGTGTGGACAGGATAGATACTTTAGGCCTAAACTGTAGTAAAAACCTCTCACCGAGCCATGAAAGATTGAAAACCTCCCCTGTATTAACAACAATTAAATCATGGGTCTCCAACCTTTTCTACATTGAGAGATACTTCTGATAAACAAACATTTCCCTGAGCTACTGCCTATTATACGGATTAGACCAGGGTACATACAGGCCAAGCAGCTTAAATGTTATCCTTGAAATACCTATGCCTTGGTGTAATTAGTAGACAGTATTAATGGCACAAGATCTGTATAGGAAAGGGTTCCCTGTGTGGTACCCACAGACCACTACAGCCTCTTTAGTCTTCTTCATGAATCAACCCTGTGAAGTGTCTAATTGGAGCTTAGTTCTATGCCATACAATGCTTGGGATGAAATTGCTCTCAATTTGAGGCCGATAGTAGAATTCTGGGATACCATATTTACATCTATTTACTCCATGACAGGAATTGGTGTAGACTCCAATCCAACGATGTTGAGCTATGTTAAGATGATGCCACTGTCCTGCAGGAGGTTCACAGCTCTGGCCTGATGCTAGCAAAGCGCAGGGTGGCCATGTATTAGGGTGCAACAAACGTCCCCAGGAAAGATGATTGGATCAGAACCCTGATCACATACAATGAACTATTGAAGACATATGCAGAACTGCAGCCCCTCACCTCCAGGCCCAAAGATAAATGAAAACCTCTCCGGACATAACAGACAAAAACAGATGAACTGTATAATAGACCGCATGAGCTGGTGACTTCCACTGACTCAGAGGAGTCAGATTTTTAGAAGCCTAATATGCCAATGAGCCACACCAGGGGACGATTGGTGATGGCACAGATGCAGAATTTGGCTGCACACCCTTCCCTCAAACTTTGTCCACACCAAGGTAAATTTCCGAAAGGTAGTTTGATAACTATGTAAAAAGAAATGTGCCTGTAGGCGACATGTGCTGTGTTTTACTGTGTTGGCTGTCTTCTGTATTTTGTCTGAGTAATTTACAATAAAAAAACACTTTAATAAAATTAGAAGAATGATTCATGCTGGCAGAAATGGTTTGTGGATTATTGGCAAGGCCAGACCTAGATTTTTAGCTGCCTTAGGTGAAAATGCCAAGTACATATTACACAACCTCTTTCCAAGCATGCACACACATGCAACCAAATCAGGAAATATATTTTTTACCATATTCATTGCAGGCACCAATTGAGCAAGCTAAAGGCAGACTTAGGGCCTTATTTAGATTTCGATGGACGGGTGACTCTGTCACAAAGTTACGGATATCCTGTCTGCTAAAATCTAAATCCCATAGGAAATAGTGGCATTTAGATTTCGGCGCAGGGGTAACCCGTCCGCCGAAATCTAAATCAGGCCCTTGATAAATTTGTACAGGAAATATACATCTGACGTCACAGAATGTTGTTCTAAGAAGCGAAGCACTCTTAAACAAGGTAAGAGCAAAAGATCAGAACAGAAATTGGAAAGAGAAATGGAAGGAAGTGGGAATCAATGATCGAGCAAGTGAGGGAGCATAGGTTTACGGAGACGGAAATGCAGAGAAAGAGAAGGAGGGAAACTAGAAAAATGGAAGAAAGGAAGGAACCAAGTGGAGGTCAAAAGGAAGGAAGGGGGAGTAAGAAAGGAAGGGGGAAATGAGAGAGGGAGAGGAGGAAAAGAAAAGGCCGGAGAGAAAGAAAGGGAGAACAAAAAGGAGAACAAAAAGGAGAAAGGCATGGAATGAGAGGGAAAAGAAAGAAAGAAAGACAGGCAACAAGAAGAAAGGCAGAGAGGGAGAAAAAAAGAAAGAAAGGGGGAGAAAAAAAGAAAGAAAGAAAGAAAGAAAGAAAGAAAGAAAGAAAGAAAGAAAGAAAGAAAGAAAGAAAGAAAGAAAGAAAGAAAAAAAAGAGAAAGCAAACAAGCAAGCAGGTCTCATGGAGCAGGGGGCACAATATATTAAAGCGCAGTCTTGGAAAGCAGGGAATTTGCAAAACTTGAAATCCACCTGGCAGGCAGTGAGACAATTACAGGCAGCCTGTGAACAACTAATAGCATGTGATCGACCTGTTGGAGATGCATGTATTAAACACTCATCCCTTTTGCACAGCTGTTCGCATTTCTTTCTTTCTTTTTCATTTATTTCTTTCTTTTTTTTCTTTCTTTCTTTCAAGTCTGCGGACCCCCCACCCCTCACTCCCCTCAGCGCCTTGAGACCCTCATAGGTGAGTAGCGCGCTCTCAATTCCTTGTTGATTGATTGTTTCTTTCCTACATTCTATTAGAGTTGTGTCTCCCGTTGGCAGCATATTGTAAATGTAAATGTGTTGTATTTGTATAGCGCGAACAGTAACCCGTAAGCATCCCGGCGCTTGTACTCCTACCACAAGGGAACCCCTCCTGGCTTTTCCTTGTGAGGTGTCCACTCCTGGGCATCCCATGGTGAAACCAGGCATCCCTTGTGTATCGGGGCCGTTGTGGAGACTAAGCAAGCTATTGCCCAGAGTTGCAGCGTGGGGCCCATGCTTAGATTCGGCACTGAGGCAAGAATATCCGGTCAGAGGAATTTAAGGACGATCTCGCCGAGGCGGGAATCGAACCCTGGTCCCTGGCCAGCGCTCTGCATCAAGGTCTGCCGCTCTAACTATTGAGCCACACTTCTCCAAATATTTTGTGCTTAAAAATGATAATATTGAAATTAAAAAAAAAATATTAAATGCCAAGAAGGCATACAAGAGGTGGATGTAGGTTTGCCACGTAGGACTCTTTTTGAGACGATACCAGATTCTAAATCTGGTTATTGACTCCTACGTCACAGCAGCAGTGGGGAAAACAAAAGTAGTTTCCCCGCTGTTACTACATCCTAAAAAAATTCCAAACTGCTCCAGTAGGGCTCTGTGACAGTCTGTCAGTGTGGGGCTGGCCCTCGGTTCTGATGGAGAGCAGAAAACACAGCTTAAGAAGGGGGAGGAGAGGGAAGACACAGGGTTTGGTGCAGGTGGGTGGCTGGCGGTCAGGTACTTCCTAACATATGGGACATGGAAGAAAGGATGTGTTATCTATGGCTCCTCCATAACTCTTCTCCCCTACTTAGCAGTTGAAAGCACAGGCAGATGGTTTAGGAGAAATGCATAGCATGAATTATAGACGGCTACAAAGTCAATAATGGGGATTTTTAAATCGAATATGTTTTACCTTGGGGTTCTACATGACATCACAGACAACTTGAGCTTCGCTCTCAGTAAATTTTATGGCACTCAGAACCCCTGGGTGTGAAAAGCATCCCCATTACTTACTGTTACTCCACTCTACTTCTATAGGTTACACACTGCTATCACCACGCCCCACTAGTGTGAATTCCATTTTCTAAATCTGGTAATTCTCTGCTATCACATAGCAACAATGGTTAACTAAAGCGGTTGCTCGTCTGGGAGAACTTTTGCAGAGGCTGTCAGTAAGCAATTGCAGGCGGAAAGCACATAAGGAGGGGCGGAGACAGTAAGGAGATAGAATGCAGAGAGTGTTGTAGAGGTGGGAGGCAGGATGCTAAGTTTTTTTTTTTCCAGAGACCGGGAGGAGAGGCAATGTAATGCATGGCTCCCCCATTATTTCCCTGCCCTTGCATAGTACTTAAAAGCAGGGGCAGATGATTTGGATGGACCATAAATAACATAATTATACATGGGTAACAGTAAATAATAGGGTTGTATTTAACCTCAGGGTTCTGAGAGACATCATAGAGTAAGTACTTGAGCTTAGTGCCTGTTGTCCAAATATCCCCGTTATATACTTTTACCTGTTTATAATTCAGTATATAATACATTGAAGACCTGCAACCCTTATATAACAAGCATTAGAAATGCAATAGGTCTGGCATTTTTTTGAGTTAGGGATACTGGCATAGCTCTACAGCTACTGGCCAGAAAATGCCACTTTGCAGGTGCCGAACAGAGCATTGCTCCACGAAACAGCCTAAAAGCCTAAAACGATGTTGATAGCCTAAAAAATAAAAAGGCAAATCAGGATGACCAGGAGGAACCACAGACGTATTGGGATGAGCAACGCAAGCAAACAATGAGTGAAATCACCTGCCTGTGACACAAGCAAGCGAGGGCGGAGAACCAGACCCAATGCACCAATAAAAACCCAGTATTTCTAAATGGCACAACAACAAAAAAATGGCAATTCATGGGCATCCCAAAAGGCGATAGAGGAGATAGCAACAGGTCTTGCAGACAGTGCATGCGTGCTGCCTAGGCTCAACCTAAAAATGACTTGCAATTTTCTTTTTATGGTTTGACTATGACAACCCTATGCACCTGTAATTTAAAAATGACATACATGTTCAACTGTAATAATGTATTAGAGTTGATCTGTGATGTTACAATCCTTCCTGCCAGCAGATAGTATGGAAGGCAGGTCAGATTTGAGACCTTTTTGGTAGCATGTGTATTTTTGCAGGACAATAGTTCATACGACAAAACCAGACATTTCTCTTCATGCCACCACACATTCAAAACTACATTTCTTTGAGCAGGCTATTTGCCCTAAATACTCATGATCTTAAAGGAAATGAAAAGCTGCTTATTATAGTGGTGTTTCATTTTGCACAAGTGATTCTGTATTCAATTTACATATCTACAACACTGCTCTTTCATATAAAGGAGCAAAATACCAAGGATTTACATTTTTTGGAGGGAGAGAAATCATGCAGACACGTATTATAAAAATAAAATACTTTCAGTGTATTTTAAAAATATTTCAAGCCACCTTGGAGTCTCACAATCATGTAAAATACTCAATCTTTGGCCATGTTCCACTATATGATGAAGAACATCCTCTGTTGCCTGTAATGTATGGGATAATGCACCACAAATTGCACAATATAAAGATATTGCAAGTCACCAAGAAGTGCTGTAGCCACATGAAGACACAAGGCCGCAGGCAAGTGCCTTTATGGTCCATGGAACTCCAAGTGACATACAGTATGCGTTTCAATGTGCAACTGGTGGTACATAATTCCGCACAATAAGTTGTAGCACAACTGTAACTCCTACAATGCACTGTGAAAACTAGGGTAGAGTGTCAATTCAAAAGCAATATGTTCATGATCTGGAAAAATTAAATTTTGCTTTTTAGAACAAATCTGAAAATAACAGGTTAAGTAATATTCAAATCCATTTAACTCTTAAAGACCATATAATAATATAACATGTTGTAGTTAGCTCACAACGTGCAAGTCACAGATCTTAACTCCTACACTACTACCCCATCCTCGTCATGAGTGAGAGGCATATTGAAATTGTGCGGTAGCCCAAAATGTAGCTATTTAATCAAGCAGAATGCCATTGGCCAATGAGATAGCAGTCAAATAGGAGTTAAATATAACCTCAAAAAAACAAGGAAGGCAACACCCATAATATACAGCAAGTGACTCTTGAGATAAATGAACCAAAATGTATTTAGCCATGAGTCCACAGTCCAGTGATAAACAGTTCCAAATGTCTTGTAACCAGCAGAAGTTTTCTATCTACATCCCCTACAGGGGCAGGCACCTGGTGACAACAATTCTCATTTTCCCATTCCTCACCAAGAGTTCTTGGGCAAATAATGTCATGAATATACTACCATAATACAGCTTTAACCTCTGACTGGATGACAAATTGAAAATAAAAATAGTTTGATACATAACATACAATTCCAGGACACCACATAATGCACCATACCTATGGCCTGACTACCCTCCAGGTGAAGCCCCCATTCATAATCAACTCCAGACAACCCAGGATAAAGCTGAAAGGTTCAGGGCCACCAGTAGGTCAGGCACCCCCAGTGCACACCAAATCATTACTCCATCAACGGGTCAAAACCAGCCAATCAGTTCACTTTCTGGGGTAGACTTGCACTCATATTCTCCAAATTGCTGCCTTAGTGCTCCAGGTATGGGTGGGTTTTTGCATACGATGTGGCCCCCGCAGCAGGTGCGGAGCCTCTGGAGATGTTAAATGCACATTAGTCAAGGGACAAAAGAGGAGGATCCCCAGACCACAGAGTTCTTAAGGCCCTGCTGTCTCGTCACCTACTGATGACATCACAAACCCATGCAAGAAGCCGCTGGAGTCTGCTTGGTAAGCTCTTGCCCTTGGCACGGCTAATGGCGACGCTCTGCTATGTGCACATGATCCCAGCTTATAACTAGCAAACTTCAAACTTGTAACCATCAAATCAGCATTTGTATTAAGTACAAACTGTTTATTTCCAGAGCACCCGTCCATCTTTGAAATTGCTTTTCTTTTCCTTAAGGGATGTCAATGGTAGAGGGCAGTGTTTAATTTGGTTAAAAAAAATAAGTGCTGGGGCCCTTGTCAGGAGGATATTGCAGCTTGTGCCACTCACTGCCCCTGCCATTGCTGCTAATGACAGACCTAACAACATAACTACTAACCATCACACTCCTACAAGTGTGACATTTCTGACTATTCCAGCCCCCTTCAAAGCAATAAGAATGGATTGGGTGTCAGGTATTAGTCATTTTAATGTATACACAATTATTAAAAAAACAGGTGTGCTCATCTCTAATTTAGATAGAACCACCATGTGGCATATTGTCATATGTGCCAGTGCTAAAAATTAAGTGCTGATGCTGAGCACTTGTAGTGGGGTGCATTATCAGAAGCAGACTCTGGTGGAATGAAGGCATCAGGGTTGATCAAAAGAAGGGCCTGCTTTTTGACGAATCCTTGGATTTACTTCTTACCGTCAGACATGCTTGTGCTCCGTCCCATTTGAGAGGGACAGCAAAACAGGCACAGGGAAGCGGTGTGGCATGCCAGGGGCTAGAACAGTTTTTGGAGAACAATTTAAAGGTGTGAATGGGCGCCCTCCTTCAATGAGTGAGGTCACTGAGGAGGAAGGAGCCCCGAAAGAAGCTGCTGTAAGGGGTAACAAGAAGAGATATGTTGACATTACAAATACTTTCAAGTACCTAATTACAAGCAACGTGTGATATCATTGTCTTGCTACAGTCACATTCTGGTGTCAGAGGATGCCTGTAATAAGAAAACAAAGTGTGCGAGTTCATACAGTTGTTACTGTTTACCACTTAGTCTGTCCTATAAGGTACAGCAGGTGATACTTTAGCTTTTTCATCTTGGGCAAGCCACTTCATGCTATGTAGCTCTGCTCTTGCGAACTGCTGATAACGCAGACATGTAAAAGAGATAAGCAACACACATTGTCAATGTCAATAGGTCTGGCTATAAAGAAATTCTGCATGGTAACGTGAAGGAATACAAGTAAATAGCATGGGAATGGATATGTGTTTGTGTGAAAACAAAGACTTATTTTTTAATATTTGTGTACGTTAAAAGGTCAGGTGACAGTTGCACTGTCAAGCCAGATCTAAACATCCATGTAGGTTAATGACGGCCCTCCTCCCATCTGTGCTGCTGCCAGAGATATAACACCATATATGTTCTCTAGTTATCAGAGACAGGTTTACAGCTTTAAAAGGTCATGTGTGTGCCCCTGTGAGTTCAAACTTAGGAAGCTGGCTAAATAAACAAAATGGTCACAGCTAGGTGGAGGGCAAGCACATTTTTGTGGAAGCCCACACCATCTGCCCAATCAAAACATGCACTTCTAACTCCCAACATGCGGGCAAAGCCAAAGCCCTCTCAAGTGATACTGACAAAATTGTCTGGTGACAGCTGTGCTGAACAGCCAGACCATAAGAACCGACAAAGGGGGCTTGGTCGCTGTTGTTTTATGCAATTATAACAATTTTTACTGCAATCCTTCTGGAACACACAAATAGCACTTTCAGCCACACTTTAGAGCACTATGTTATAGTGTTTATTGATTATGAAAATGGCTATTGACAGCTGTGTAATAATTTGAGAGTATAACTAAAAAATTTCCAATGCAATAGATCTCGAATATGCACAAGTTTAAGCTATTGGCATTGTAAATGACAATGCCTTTTATTTATGTGTTGTGTTTCAAAAAGGCATTGTCATTTACAATGCCAATAGCTTAAACGCTTGCAAATGAAAGACGTATTGCATTGCAAATGCTTGGTATTTCGTTGGCCGGCAACTCCATTTCTTTATGTGAGGCGCATCTAAAGAAAGGTGCGCTGCAAACATGAAAGTGAAAGCGATGTATGGGGAGTTATCACTAAATAAAAAAAGCCTTTGTTTGTCAAGTTGATAAACAAATGCTTTTTTTTGAGAAAGCGCCCCATTCCGCGCTTTCACTATACTAGTGACCGCGCAGCTTTCTTTAGACGAGCCAGGTCTAAAGAAATGTTCACGCCCACCATTGAAGTGAAAGAGTGGAATGGGGCACTTGTAAAAAAAAAAATTTGACCCTAAAGAAATAGATAAAGACCTACAGTGTAAGAAAACTGTAGTTGGCTGGTGCTCCTGGCTTACAAATGGAAGTGATCTATCGGGAGCAGTGGCCAATAAGGAGCCAGGAAATAAGAGCGAGGGAATTGTGAACCACTGACTTCTATGAGCAAAGTGTGGCTCTTCACGTTAACAACGAGCAAACATACATCAGGTTGGATACAGACCCGACAAAGGAATTCATGGAGTTATTGGGATCCATTTTAACAAAAGCAGAAGACACTGGTTTGATCAATGCCAACACAAGAAAGTTTTTATAGACTATGACTCCCAAAACACTGCATATCTACATGCTACCAAAAATATACAAACACGCAACTAATCCCTCATTTCCTCCAATAGTAGCCGGCTGTGGGTCGATACATGAACCCATTAACAATTTCAACGATCGGATATTACTTTGCACCATAGATGCAGTTGCTCTATACACCTCTATTGCTCATAATGAAGGCTTGGATGCTGTGGAATGGAGACTACTTAATACCTCCACGGATGAAGATACAGGGGTATTTCTACTGGAGCTACTTCACTTCTCATTGTATCATAGTTATTTTGCCTGGAAGGAGAATTATTACTTACAACAGACAGGTACATCAATGGGATTTCCAGGAGCACCATCGTATACCAATACGTTCATGGCTTACTTCGAGTATACATACATCTTGTATAATCAAAGATGGCAAGAGTACACCATTGCATACATGCATTACCTAGATGATATATTAGTCATCTGGAAAGGAAACCAAGAAACATTAGAAGACTGCATACAGGAATTAAATCTGTGTAACCCCAGGATACAGTTCACACACAACATCCAGTCTGACAAAATTCAGTTCCTAGATATTGAAATTCAACAAACAGAGACAGAACTGGCTACAACTGTCTACAGAAAACCAACCGATGTCAACAACGCGCTTCATTACTTAAGCGCGCACCCAACTTCTCTCAAAAACCATTTACCAGTGTCACAACTTATCAGAATTAAAAGGATCACATCTGAACCTGAACAAAGTAAAATCCTAATTAAGGAACAAGTCAACAGATACAAGGATAGGGGATACCCAGAGGACGTATTGCTAGAAGCAAGGCTCACTGTTGAACAAAAAAACCGGGAGGACCTACTTAAGAAATCCACCGAATCCAAGAGCCAACGGGAGGTATTTGTTCTTAAGCAGTCGGTACAAGCTTTCAAAATCAAAAGAATAAATAAAAATTTATGGGAAATCATTGAGCAAGAACCAGATTTCATCACTTTATTCAAAGAAAAACCTCTGTTCGCCCATAATCGTTCCAAGAATCTACGTGAATAAAACCTAGACCTACTGCAACAACTTCCAGTTATAAAGGTATGAGAAAGTTTTGGAACTGTGGTCAGTGCAGCAACATTATTCCATGAAATACCTTTGCACACCCTCTTACAGGCAATAAGATTTCATTGCGACACACGTCGAATTGTAACACCGAGGGCGTTATATATGACATCCGATGCCCTTGTGGGCTGGTGTATGTAGGCAGAACATTGAGAAAAATAAAAACAGGAATCATCGCCACAAAAGTATTATCTGCATTATAAGTCAGAACTCCTGCCTAGCCACACATTGGGTCAATACTTCACATACCATTCCTCAGATCAGGTTACCATTCTAGAGAAAATAGATCAAGTCCCAGGGATAGATTTCAATACAACTTTGGCACGCAGAGAAACTTTTTGGAAAAAATATGTGGGTACCATAATTCCGGGGGGCCTCAATGACCACTATGAATCCCTGTGTTTTCTATAATCATTCATCTATGAAGTTGTTTATTTTGCATTTGTATGCTCAGCCACTGCTATCTTATGTTTAGGTATAGGATTTGCACATGTCTTTAACATTCTGGTAGAGATGTTCATATACTCCACACAGGATTTTGCGCTTCTCCATACACCACTCACTTAGATTGCCTTTTTATAGGATGGTGAAAGACCGGCTACATTTTTGCATTCCGTTTGGTCCTTCATTTGTTATTTCAGCTGCGACCAGGTCGTGTTGGGATTCAAATTTTTTCTTAACCAACTCTGGCTCGATTTCTGTACATCATATCGATCACACCGAAAACTCACTCCCATACACAAAGTTTTGAGTTCTGTGAAAACAGGAGCACAACAATAAAGTTTTCCGGTTGCTAACCTTCCGCGATTGGTTGCTTGGTCCCTTTGCCTTTTAGCAGAGCACGTACTAACGCACGTCATGGCATCTGTTTGACTCGATGAGAGCGACGGCGGTTCGGCGGTCGGTTTGGAATACGCGAAGGTGAGCAATGCTGACAGAATGTTTATAATTACAATTTTTACATAACCCACACTTTTATCAAGAGCAGTGTGTTTACGTGGCCACTCTTGGTTTACTTGTTTTTTAGCAACGAGCATTGTCGGCGTCACATCTGGTAAGCTTAAGCCTCTCCTCATGTTCACTCACTAATTACCACTATAGGGTGAACGCTTAGGACACTTTATGTCTTATTTCAATTTTCAGTGATGAACCCCGTGGTTACGATTTGCACCACGGGTGAAATTTGAACGTGCACTGAGGCACGACGTCCACACGTTAATACAACACGCTTACATTACTGAGTAGGTGTCGCACTTGGTAAGCTTCAGTCCCCCTCATGCTTTCTCACTATGAAGAACCGGGTTTTTAGAACCCAGCGGCGCCAGGGACACGCCCAAAGTCTTCGGGTTCTCCTGTCTTGGCAAACAGAGACACTGAATACTTCTAGGTGGCGTCAGAGATCAAATTTATTAGCTGCAGCTAGTAGCAGTAATCCCAACAATACAACACAGTGTACAACTCAGGAAAACTGCTCAATTTTGTAGAGCAAGACATCAGTATTTATACACAATATTCACATTACAAATGGACACCCACTGCAGCCAATTCTGACCAATAGAAGCACATTTCTATACATTATCACATTCCAAAAAGCTCACTTTACATTGTACCAACCCCACAAGTTAATTATTAGGATGTCCCAAATTCAATTTCCACAAGCCGGACAAACCCATAATTGAAAGCACAATGCATGTAACAAAGGAACATAAAAAGGAAACAATGATAGATAACGAGCAAGATAAGGCATGTGTAGAAAAGCTAAAAGTTAACAATGTCCTGAACTTTGACTTGCAATCTCAGATAGCAATCAACTAAGGAAATTGGCCTCGCAAAGGGTCAGTTTCAGATAAAGAGGTCAGTTCCTTACAATGCACCTTAGAGTCAAAGAAAGGCTTAGTTAATAGGTGCATGAACAACTAAGCCCATGCAACTTCGTTCGTCTAGTTACCTCCATGGGCCTACGTGATGGCAACACCAAAATGGAGGCACAAACAAAATGGAACCCATATTCGAGACAAAGTCTCTGAATACGTAATGAACTCGCTAGTTAACATGACGAATTCACTCCATATTAGCCATACTTGCTAAATACGGTACAACATCACCAAGATCGTGACGGAACCATAACATCACAGGACAAGGCAGAATTTTACAGAACCTCAACTAATCATCACATATATGTGCATGCTTAGGAGGCTTCACGTTTTACTTTATTTTCAGCGAGGAACTCCGCATTTATAGTTGCGGCGCGGATAAGATCTTATTTCGCACCGAAGCATGACATACACACATCCATACCATGCGTTCACTGCACTGAAACTTTACACCTCATTTTAACTAGTCACAACACATAAAGTTATTCACATCCAGCAAAAGTTATAATGCCTCTGCTGAGTAGTACAGCAATGGAGGTTGCGTGAATTTTTGGGTTACTGCTGAGCCGTCCAACCCCTGAGGTGCCCTGTGAGAATTCAGGGGTTGCACATCTCGGAGAATCTAAATAACCTGAACTGCCACCCTGCCAGTTGTGGTGCTCTCCTGCTTTGGTCATGTGGTAGCTGTATGTGGCCTCCGAAAATATGCCAATGAGCGTTATTGGGCAAGTCACACTCTACAACGTGGGGCAGTAAAGAGAAAGCGGGCTGATGGGGGATGTACGTATTGTGTCGATATCTCCCTGAATTGTGGGCACGGCTTGATTGCAATGTGCCACAGTGCAACAACCCTGGCTGAGAGGCCTCAGGGTTCAAGGGGGAGGGCAGGAGTTGTTTGTTGCTTTCAGTAGTTTAAAAGAATACCATGGTTTAAAAGGGTATGTACAGTTCTCGCCCCAGGGCATGTTGACTGCAGTACAAACAAGTTGATGCAGCGAGTATCTGGACACATGGCTGGGTGGCAGCCAATGTGACATTTGCTTTTGGTACATATTTCAAAAGCTCACACAATATAGCCTTCAAAATGAGGCTAAACTTCCCATTTGTGGCATGAAGTTAAATCTGTAACAATACAACTTTGAGTCTGAAAACTTGCAAATAACTCATGTATTAAGATAAACGTGTGATGGACATGCGACCTCTCTCAAGCTCTCTTGGATAACAGGGGGAATTTTCCCTTGAGGACAGAAACCCTCACTCACCAAAGGTGACATGCTTCATCATATGGGTTCCTCCTCCCAGTTGGAAATCCTACTCCTACTGAGGGCTACAACTTCCTCACTGTGAGGAAGGAGCTCAGGGATGTTTTCAAAGATGTTTACTAGCCAGACCGAGTTGCGAAAATCCCATATGTGAGTATTTAGGTATAGTGAGGGTGCAGCGCAACAGAGGAAAAACTAGGGGTGAGTATAAAACTGCCTAGGAAGATGCAAAAAAACTATTTTTATTGGCTTGCTCTCGCTGGCAGGATTAAAAAGCAGTGCAGTAAGTAATATAGATTCAAAACGACTCAAAATTCAGGTCGACATGTTTCAGTCATCCGATCAATATTATGTATCATTGGCTTTCTTCAGGACCAAAAAGATGATATATAAACTGATGCTGCTGCTACACAAATTATGGTAAATAAAGTATAATACAACACCAGTGATCCTGCGTGGCGATGTCAGGTATTACTGGAAATATCTGTGAATGTGAGAGAGAAAAGAACAAGAAACATCACACATTTTATGTTTTGTGCAATTGCTGATGACATATTACTACATATCATATTGTCAATAGCCATTAATATTCTATTTAAGCAATTCAAACTTACCCTCAAAAGTTGGATAGAACACCTCACCTCAACCTGGCAACAGCTCGGGGAAGGAGGCCCCGTTCTGTGGGGAACAAAATTGAATGTCACACCTAACCATTTATCTAGGTGGACTCTTATTACAAGTACTCTAATGTGTGCATAACAGTGTACTGCGTTTTACCCAATTGAAGATTCATTTATGACAAAAAAAAACTTATGTTTCAGGTTTTCTAAGTTAAGTAGAAATAATCAACAAATTACGCTCTCCAAATAGCAATAGAACTAGGTATTTACAAAGAGAACTCAGGCTATCGTACCTCATATTGCTAACCTCCCTTGTTATTTGCAATTGATTAGCCAGGTACTTCATAATCCTTGTGCTAGAAAAACTTAACACGAGTGACAGTCTCCAATGCTTAACTTCTATTGTCCCTCCGCATTGGTGCTTATTTCTAAGTATTGTTAGTGAAAAAGAATGTTTATAAATCACCCATACTTTGTATCCACTTAGTGCATAGCTTCTATGCTATCAACAGGTCACCAGGTAAATAAAGAGATCAATAATTTCAACAAGGGAGCGTAACCCCACCTATATCTATAAAGGCCCTATATGAGCCCGCCTTACCAGTCCGTCGGTACCTCGTCGCGGTACAGAGCTGTCACCGGAGGTAAGGATCGGACAGGCCGGCCCTCTTTAAATAGTGTCTCTTTTGCCAAACAAATCAAAGCTTTACGAAGGAGCTGTTTGCATCCCTCTCGAGTGCCTGTATTTAAATGGCCGGTTTCGGTATTCTGAGCATGCGCGTAGAATAGACAGGCAATCCTTCCTATTGCGCATTTGGACGGCCTGCACAGCTCTTAATACGCATGCGCGAGAAGGAGACAAACAATCCTTCTTTCTGCGCATGCGTTTCACTGTCACCTCAACACCTCTCAACGCAATATAACTTTATTCAAACACGATCCTTTAAATACTTTAGTAAATGATCATGTGCATTGACTATGAAACAAACGAATATTGCAATTGTCGAGGAGCAGGTATATTTAGGATGAACCCATGTGTTATGAATAGTTCTTTATACGCCCGATAGACTAGTGTCATCAGTCACGTTTATCTCTAAGTAGGAAACCATCTAAAAGCTCTTATTCAGGCGATGAATCAAGGTACTGCCCCTACATAGAACCTCTCATTTCTCATATGTCTGCGGGATTCCTTTCTCTAACATGTTAGAGCCGTATTAGCCATAACTGCCTATATTATGTAAGAAGGAAGTGAGATGTGGGAAGTGAGCTCGTACTATGATGCCTGTGCGTGTTATTCAGAGTGAAAAGACTTCCTTTGTCAGGATCCTTGTGAATTAGTGCAGAACACTGTATGCACTAAACCCAAGTCTGGGATACTGTTTGACCAGTCTAGTCAGCATTCATTTAAAACACTTGTTTTTTATTGTAAAGATAACCAAGGGATTTCGTCATTCAACCCATTGATGTCACTTTTTAATCTAAACACCCAACGCTGTTCTCATCGAAAAATAAATTTGGAGATATCCATTACATGAGTAGGTATCAGTTTCTGAGTGGTGTTTGTCTAGAAAATGATTTGTTAACTTGGTGGATCTCTTGTTACAACGAATTGTGCTTTTATGTTCAGAGATTCTCGTCTTGATTTTACAGGTTGTCATCCCAACATACCGAAGCTTGCACTGACACCAAATCAAACAAGCCGGAAAACAGGCTACGGTGTCCGTAGGGGCTGCCTAAAAAGCGGACAGGGTGGCAACTGAAAACCCTCCTTTTCAATGGGAAGCAAGCGTTTAGCCTAAACGCTGACGCTACCCAATGAAAGGGAGGGGCAGGGCTTACAGTACCCTTTTTCTTACAATATCTCTCGCAGGGCGGGGCAGCAGCTTTGCTGCTCGCCCACGCCTCTGCGAGACCTAAAAATCAGGCTTTCACTGTTACAATTTGTATGTTTGATTAATGACCATGGTCTTTCTGTGCCTATGTCAATTTGAGTTGTTCTTTCTGTTTGTGGGCACACAGCACACATCCCGCATGGAAAATGGCCTCCCACGGGTGGTAAATTCTATAGAGATGCTTGTCCACCATTTCTCTTTTTCTCACTTGGGCAGGTGTTCACAAGTTTATCTCTGATGTCGGTACTTCTTTTAAATGCAAACCTGGGGATAGGAAGCCTCTCATTCCCCGTGTTTAGTATCTTCCAGTGGTTAATAATGCTTTTCTTAATCTGTTAGAATAGCCACAAAATGTAGTAACAAAGGTTAACCTTGAAGTCTTTTCTTTTGGCGGTTGGATCTCTATCAAGGCCTCCCTGTTGTTGTTGGCCACTCTTTTACAAGATTTAAGTATTGCAGACGCTGGATAGTTCTTGACCTCCAAATCATTAGTAAGAGTTCTGGGATGTTCATGGTATTTTTCAAGCAAAGAGCAATTTCTCCATATCCTGAGAAATTGCCTGAAGGGCAAATTCTCTCAGAGAGATTTTGGATGGTAACTCTGGTATGGTAATAGAGAGTTACACGCCATTGGCTTCTTATATAGCTCTGTACCCAGTCCGTCGTCCTTTGGAAATATTTGTACGTCTAGGAAGGCAAGACTTTCCGTAGAGAATTCTATGATGAATCGTAAATATTCATTCCTCTCGTTCAGCCATAAGTGAAAGGACTTTATGGTTTCCAAAGTCTCCCTCCAAATTACAAAGTTATCATCTATGTAACGCTTCCAGACACGAATGTGTCTGTAGAAGGGGTTACTTTCCTGTAGTACCAATGGCTGCTCAAATTGATGGACATAGAGATTCGCCAAACTAGGTGCACAAACACTGCACATTGATGTGCCAGAAGTTTGTAAATATAGGGTGTACTCAAATTTGAAGACATTTTCTTTGATTACTTTATGGGTGCAGGACATTATGAATTGCACCAGTGTTTTACTCTCTGTCGAGTGAGCTTCAAGCAGAAGTTAATTGGTCGCAAGTGTCTCATCTTGTGGTATACATGTATATAGAGACTCAACGTCAAAAGAGACCAATACATCTTGATCTCTATCAAACGGAGTCTCTACCAAAAGGCGCAGTAAGTCTTTGGTGTCCTGCAAGAAAGTGGGCATGCAAGATACAACTGGTCTCAAAAAGAAATCCACGAATGTAGATAAAGGTTCAAGCATTGAACCTATCCCCGAAATTATGGGCCTTCCAGGAGGTGGGCGTTTCTCTTTATGTATTTTAGGCAATAAATAGGAGTATGGAATGATAGGAAAAGGTGTCACCAAATAAGATGCTTCATGATCAGTGATCCAGTTGTTTTCTTTTCCTTCCTCTACCATCTTTTTAATTTTATCAGAAAGGCGCTTTGTTGGATCCATTTTCAATATCCTGTATGATCTCCTATCTCCAAGCTGTCGTAGGCACTCAGATCTATATGCTGTAGTATCCATAATAACTATGGCACATCCATTATCAGCAGGTTTTATTACAATTGTGTCATCCTGAGACAAGTGTAGTAATGCCAGTTTTTGTGGATTGGAAAAATTCTGGTACTGTCGGATGTTCTGTTCGACTAAACCATTCATATCATGTTGGACAGCTTCCTCAAAGGCGATAACCTGTGCCGGGACCAGATGCGCTGGAGGATTAAAAGTGGAACATGGTCTCAATCCTGTATTTTTCATTTCTTCTCCAGTATCATTGATCGTTTTGTCTCTGAAAAAAAGAACTCAGACGGCTCTTCCGAAAGAATCCTGCCAGTTCTTGTCTGATCTGGAATGCATCTCCTTTATATGTTGGCACAAACCCAATGCCTTTTTGTAACACTGACGTTTCCATTTCAGTGAGTGTACATGCACTTAGAGTTACAATCAATTGGGTTTATGACTGTTCCCCGGCTGTACTGGTGGTTGCATCATGCTGCGTGTTGTTGTTGATGCCAGCGGTGTATTCCAATGCACCCCGGTCCGTGCATTTCTTCTTCGTCCTCGTATACGCCCAGTTCATACCCTAAAAAAAGGCTGGTTTGGCATCATGTTATTGAAGGGCTGGAAAGGAAAACACTGTTGTTGAGGGTGAGGTTGTTGGTATCCAAACGGAGTTGGCGGCCACCATTGATTTTGACCTTGGTTAAAATAACCCCCTCTTCTTTGTCGTCTTCCTCTGTCCCTTCTGTTAGGTTCTCGCCCACCTCTTCCTTCATAAAATGAGGAATCTGAGTCACTTGAACCTTCCTCACTGGCCGATGTAGAATAATTAGAGCCATATCTTCTCCCTCTCTGATTGAATTGAGGCAGGACATATTGGTTCGCTGGTATAAGGATACACTTTTTCAAAGGAACATTTATCTAAATCTTTTTTAAATTTTGTAATTTTAGTAGCAAGAACTGACTCCTTCCATTCTTTATTGTTTTTATTGGTTTCATCTGCCTGTTTTTATAGACTAAGGTTACCAAAACTGATTTTATTTGGGCTTCTAGGGTCTGTATTTCCACTAATATAGTGTCAGCTATTCGTATAGCCATAGTAATGATCAAAATTAACCAGTCTCTGGTACATCTCCAAGCTATTAGAGACCAATCTTTTAAAAAAGATTTATCTTCTAAGAATAATCATGGAGCATTGGTCACAATCAGATCGGATGATGCACAATTACATCTCAAATACTCGGGCATGAGGGGAGAGGTGTGGCGCTGCAGCCAGGGCGACTGACGCTGGAATCTGGGGATCACGGTTCGATCCCCAGCGCCGGTGGCAGATTAGCCCAGCTCCATGTGACTCTGGGCAGTAGCTTGCTTAATCTTCCCGACGGCTCCCAGCGCCTAGAGACCCTTACGGGTGAGTGTTCACGCTTTACAAATGTGGATTATTATTATGATAGCTCCATGTATATATGTTCTAGAATGAGAATGTTTAAGCACTAACAATTTTGTCCAATCGTCGCTTGATGAAGTGCTTGAACTAGAGACATTCTCAAGAATGCTAGGTGTGGTTAGAATCTCACGGGCCATGTCTTCATCAAAGGCTAGCCCCAACCTTTCTGCCATTGTGATGAGTACAGGGCTAGTGACCAAAGTCACAAAATTACTCTTCTCTTTGGGTATTCACACAGTATTAGAATCAACCATTATAACACCAGAAAACAGACCCGCAGCCGTGACCGCACTATAAATGTACAACAAAGCAGGTGGGGGAGTGTCCCAGGGAATCTATTTTAAAGACCAGCGAGGAGAACTTCCCCTAATCATAATCAGTAACACAATACAACCTCGGGTCTGAAAACTTGCACATAACTCAAGTATTAAGATAAACGTGCGATGGGCATTTTGTGGTTATTCTAATCAGATTAAGAAAAGCATTAATAACCATTGGAAGATTCTAAACACGGGGAATGAGAGGTTTCATATCCCCAGGTTTGCATTTAAAAGAAGTACCAACATCAGAGATAAACTTGTCGATACTCGCCCAAGTGATAAAAAGTGAAATGATGGACAAGCATTTTTATGGAATTTACCACCCGTGAGAGGCCATTTTCCGTGCGGGATGTGTGCTGTGTGCCCACAAACAGAAAGAACAACTCAAATTGATATAGGCACAGAGAGACCATGGTCATTAATCAAACATACAAATTGTAACAGTGAAAGACTGATTTATTTGATTCGGTATCCGTGCAAGCTTTGGTATATTGGGATGACAACCCATAAAATCAAGACAAGAATCTGTGAACATAAAAGCGCCATTCGTTGTAACAAGAGATCCACCAAGTTAACAATTCATTTTCTAGACAAACACCACTCAGAAACTGATCTTCGATTGGTGGTATTGGAACAGCCATGGATCCATGGATACCTACTCATGTAATGGATATCTTCAAATTTCTTTTTCGATGAGAACAGCGGTGGATGTTTAGATTGAAAAGTGACATCAATGGGTTGAATGACGAAATCCCTTGGTTATCTTTACAATAAAAAACTTGTGCTTTAAATTAATGCTGACTAGACTGGTCAAATAGTATCCCAGACTTGGGTTTAGTGCATAGGATGTTCTGCACTAATTCACAAGGAGCTTGACAATGGAAGTCTTTTCACTCTGAATAACACTCACAGGCATCATAGTACATGCTCACTTCCCACATCTCACTTCCTTCTTACATAATATAGGCCGTTATGGCTAATATGGCTCTAACATGTTCAAGAAAGGAATCCAGCAGACATATGAGAAATGAGAGGTTCTATGCAGGGGCAGTACATTGATTCATCTTCTGAATAAGAGTTTTTAGATGGTTTCCTACTTAGAGATAAATGTGACTGATGACACTTGTCTATCAGGCTTATAAAGAACTATTTATAACATATGGGTTTGTCCTAAATATACCTGCTCCTCGACAATTACAATATTCGTTTGTTTCATAGTAAATGCACATGATCATTTACTAAAGTATTTAAAGGATCGTGTTTGAATAAAGTTATATTGTATTGAGAGGTGTTGAGGTGACAGTGAAACGCATGCGCAGGAAGAAGGATTTTTTGTCTCCTTCTCCCGCATGCATATTAACCCCTTCCATGCTCATGACGGAACGGTTCCGCCATGAGCGTCGGTTGGCCTGTGCTTATGACGGAACCGTTCCGTCATGGCTCCATTGGTTCTTCAGAACCTTCAGCACCGCAGCAGAATTCGCGCAGCGCTGAAGGGGTTAAGAGCTGTACAGGCAGTCCAAATACGTAATAAGAGGTATTGCCTATCTATTCTACACGCATGCGCAGAATAACGATACCAGCCGTTTACATACTGGCACTCGAGAGGGATGCAAACGGGTCCTTTGCCAAGCTTTGATTTGTTTGGTAAAAGAAACACTATTTAAAGAGGGCCTGCCTGTCCGATCCTTACCTTCGGTGGCAGCTCTATACTACGACGAGGAATTGACGGACAGGTAAGGCGGGCTCATAGAATGCTATAGATATAGGTGGGGTTACGCTCCCTTGTTAAAACCATTGATCTCTTTATTTACCAGGTGACCTGTTGATAGCATAGACGCTATGCACTAAGTGGATAAAAGTATGGGTGATTTATAAACATTCTTTTTCACTAACAATACTTAGAAATAAGCACCAATGCGGAGGGACAATAGAAGTTAAGCATTGGAGACTGTCACTCGTATTAAGTTTGTCTAGCACGAGGATTATGAAGTACCTTGCTAATCAATTGCAAATAACATGGGAGGTTAGCAATATGCGGTACAATACCCTGAGTGCTCTTTGTAAATACCTAGTTCTATTGCTATTTGAAGAGCGTAGTTGGTTGGTTATTACAACTTAACTTAGAAAATCTGAAACATAAGGTTTTTTGTCATAAATGAATCTTCAATTGGGTAAAACGCAGTATACTGTTATGCACACATTAGAGTACTTGTAATATGTCAACAGCAATTGCACAAAACATAAAATGTGTGATGTTTCTTGTTCTTTTCTCTCTCACATTCACAGATATTTCCAGTAATACCTGACATCGCCGCGCAGGATCACTGGTGTTGTGTTATACTTTATTCGCCATAATTTATGTAGCAGCAGCATCTGTTTATATATCATCTTTTTGGTCCTGAAGAAAGCCAATGAGACATAATATCGATCGGATGGCTGAAACATGTCGACCTTAATTATTTGTAGTTTTAAATCTATACTACTCACTGCACTGCTTTTTAATCCTGTCAGTGGGATCAAGCCAATACAAATATTTTTTTTGCATCTTCCTAGGAAGTTTTATAGTCACCCCTAGTTTTTCCTTTGTTGTGCTGCACCCTCACTATACCTAAATACTCACATATGGGATTTTAGCATCTCGGTCTGGCTAGTAAACATCTTTGAAAACATCCCTGAGCTCCTTCCTCACAGTGAGGAAGTTGTAGCCCTCAGCAGGACTAGGATTTCCTACTTGGAGGAGTAACCCATATGATGAAGTATGTCACCTTTGGTAAGTGAGGGTTTTCATCCTTAAAGGAAAATTCCCCCTGTTATCGAAGAGAGATTGAGAGAGGTTGCATGTCCATCACACGTTTATCTTAATACAAGAGTTATGTGCAAGTTTTCAGACCCGAGGATGTATTGTGTTACAGATTGTGATTAGGAGAAGATCTCCTCGCTGGTCTTTAAAATAAATTCCCTGGGACCCTCCCCCACCTGCTTTGTTGTACATGAAGTTAAATCCAACAATTAGCCCCTAACATCCATAATCAAGGATATTATATTTTCACCTACTTGCCAAGGTAAAACTAGAGAACTTGAGGAGAGAGTGGGAAATAAACTGTAAAGGTTGTTATACTCATCTCTACTATTCACTAATGTTCAAACCAAAGGTTTGCTCTGCACGTGAATAGGAGCACCATCACTACTGGTATAAGTTTGATCATTTTTAAGCAACTTTTAATCAGAAACTTACATATTTTCCTGGTGCAGGAAAAAGAACCACACTAACACAAAAATGTGTCACAGGTAGGATTTTTTGTGGTGAACGGGAGGAATCCCCATGCCCTGTTCTAAATTGCACCGAGGATGCTTGTGGGTTTTTAAAAAAACGTGGCCACTACCAGGAAAGGTGGGGGGAGCATTCATCCCCAAAATGATTCCTTATGATCACTTGATGCTGCTACGATTCCTTTCATACGACTTACTGCAAAGTTATCTTCCGCTTGGAAGCAACCAATGCTATGTTTGATCAAAATGTCCCCTGTGGCTTAGGCTAGTTCCAAACTAAAGAGATTCCGAATCTGACGGTGATATATTTCAATATACAAGTCCCCCCGTTATGAAAACCTTGCTCCCGCTTCGGCTGTCTTTAAAAAAATTGATTAGTTAACAAGTTTAATCACCTTGGGAAGAACACTGAAGTAAGCTGCTTAATTTATAGTTGGGACAAACTTATTTAAAAAAAAAAAATATATATATATATATATATATATATATATATATATATATATATATATATATATATATATATATATATATATATATATATATATATATATATATATATATGTTTGGATGTTGAGTCCCTATATACAAGTATAAGGCATACGGATGGCATCAAAGCTTGTCAATTTTTTTTAAAACACCGAAAATTGGAATACCTTGAACATACTTGTATGGTTTTAGAGATGATTAGGCTGTGTCTGAATGAAAATGTATTTTTGTTTAACAAAGAACACTACAAACAACAACAAGGGACTTCTATGGGCACCTGCTTCGCCCCCAGTTATGCCAATCTCATGGTGGGCTGGTGGGAGAAGCAGGTGCTCTGGAATGACGAAACGGAGAAATGGGCATTGAACGTAGTACGATGGCTAAGATACATAGATGATGTCTTTTTTATCTGGCGGGGTACGGAAAATGATCTGAATTGTTTCATTGATTGTCTGAATAACAACCATGTGAATTTAAAATTTACTAGACATTACAGCAAACACTCCGTAGATTTTTTAGATGTCAAAGTCACCAAGGCAAATAACCGACTAGCCACATCACTTTTCCGTAAAGAGACAGCAGGGAACTCTCTACTCCATTCTTCCAGCGCCCACCCCCCTAGTTTTCGGTGGGGAATTCCTTTCAGTGAATTCTTGAGAGCGAAAAGGAATTGCTCAACAGAATCACACTTCCAGAACGTAAAGGAAGAGATGAAAGAAAGATTCAAAGCTAGAGGGTATTCCACCAAATCCCTCAAAGAAGCTGAATCTAGAATTGAAAAAATATCAAGAGAGAAAGCCTTAACGCCCAAAACCACCACGGATATGATTCCCAGAATACAAACCCCGAAAGTGAGATTTATCACTAAATACTGCAACCAGTCTAATCAGATCAGACAAATACTGAGAAACAGATGGGACATACTGATGCAAGATCCAATACTAAGAAACGCTATTGGCAACTCACCGGGCATTTCGTACCAACGAGGCCAATCATTAAGAGACTGTCTATTACAAAGTCATCTAGCCCCCAAAGAGACTGACTGGCTGAAAACAACTAAGGGTTTCAGGAAATGTGGAAATTGCAAGGCTTGCAAACATAGTCAAAATTGTAACGAGATTCTCCTTCCCAAAACGAAAATGAAATGGAAGATTAACACTCTGATAACATGCACTACAGAATACGTTGCATACCTCATTCGTTGCCCATGCAACTTATGGTATATTGGGTCAACCACAGGACCCGTTAAGAAACGTATTCTTGAGCATTTCCGAGCGATTACCAACCAAGACTTCTCCTACAGCACAAGTAGGCATTTCAACCGAGTCCACCAAAGTGACGCTTCTAAAGCAAACTACATAGGAATTGCCACTATAAAAAACAGCATCAGGGGTGGTGACAGATTGGGAGCATTACGCAAATTAGAATCAAGGTTGATTCTTTTGGCAGGCACCCGTTTCCCTATTGGTTTGAATATGGATGAGGAATTGCATTCCCATCTTTAAAGAAATAGTTTCAGAATTTGGAGAATAGGATGGCTGAACTCTCACCCAAAACAGTACACCTCTTGTTTTATTTACCCTTCCTGCACTTTTTTCACGCCCCAAACCCCTTCTTTTACATGGTAAACCAGTCTCTATCTAGCTATGATACAGTTTGTGTAATATATTATTAAATAGGTCCTATGAGTATCATAATGATCTCTATACATTGCCTCCCCTTTTGCATTGGATAAATCATTGAATTATTTCCTCTCCTTCCTTTAGGTTGTGAAGAAGGGGATACTACCCTTGAGCGCGGCCCACACACAAGATATTTACGTTCTTTCTACAATGTGTGTTTTTTGTGTGTGTATTATCACTGCCGATGCTGGTAAAAATCTATATAGAGTTATGTGTATAGAATAGGTCTATAGTACTATACCGAAATTGTCCTTGAAATATTCATACATTATGATGTATATGGGTACTATACCGTAATTCTCCTTGGACCTTGCTAAATTACATTTACAAACGGAGTTTCTCCTTCAGATATAAGAAGAGAGCTGGTTATGTCAATTTGTATTGAATACTCAATAAGAAGGGCGCATTTTTCTCTTTTATTTTGCACTTGATTTATATTTTGAAATTTTGTCTAAATTTCTGCCAGTGAATGTAACTGATACAGAAGCTTAAACACTGCTCTGAGTTTCGAAGAGAAATGTTGTTTATGTCTATGACTAAATCTGTTCTACACCTTTAAAAAGAGGGTTGTGAAAAAACGCGGGTCATGTGACCAAGAACAACTTGTTGTTCGAAACGCGTTATCTCTTGACCTCTGTGCCTGCCGAATAAAGAACTTTAACGGTAGAACTGTGGGCTTGTCTGAATTCTGTGGATCGGATCGGATTCTAAATTTGCATATATATATATATATATATATATATATATATATATATATATATATATATATATATATATATATATATATTCCCGATTGGCACAGCAAAAACCACATTAATGAGGGGGAAGATCGATCTGGGCCCACTGGAGGGCCGATAAAATGTTAAAGTCCAAAAATTATTGTGATGCTGCTAACCTACTGGAAGGTGGAAATTATGCAAATAAAGAACTACTGCCCCCAAGATGCATCTGACGTGAGGCGTATAAATGCATCAGTTATGGAGGCAGTGGACTAATGATAATGATAATGATGATAATGATAATGAAATTTATAAAGCGCCCGAATAACAAAAATGGTGTCTCGGCGCTTACATATGCAGCCTCACGCAGCCCGAAAAGAAGAAGTAAGAGACTTCGAAACGCTTCGGCAAAAGGGACACAATTGTTCAGAGAGAAACGCTGCCCTCACCGTAATAATAAAGGGTTGTTACCTCTTTTTGCTGTGGAGTGCGTCTTCAAATCTGTGGGAATTTTGGAAACAAACGGGTGATTGGTTAAAGAACTTTTGCGGTCTGAAGCAGCATGATTACTACATTTACCAGGATGCCTTGCTGTATGACGCCTATGAGGGCGGGACTCGCTAATTGAATAAAGTTATGTTCTCAAATCACCTGTTTGCCGTCAGTACCTGCCAGTGATCAAGAGCACCACAGAGGCTCGAAACGCGTATGGCTGATTGAGGAGCCTGCTGCTTGCTGTTACCTTGCTGCCTGTGACGACGTGTGTGTACACTCCTCTGCGTGCAGCGCTTCATAGAGGGCAACCTTGTGTTTTGGATATATAAATATATATATATATATATATATATATATATATATATATATATATATATATATATATATATATATATATATATATATATATATACATTGTATCACGAATCACTGCAACCTATTACACTAATTGCTGTGCACATTTAAGCAGCATTAAAGCATTCCATTAGCTTAGCGTGCTGCTTAATAGATCTTTGGTGGTCTCATGCTGTCCCCCACAGATATATCTCTGAACATTCATTATGTCATAATTACAAAGTCTCTTTGAAGAGGAGAAAAATCCGCAAACGCCTCTCAATTGTTTTCACCTGTTGATTCATTTTGTGTGAGGTAATAACCCCCGCATAAAAACAAATGTGCAAGTTCTCCCATTTTGAAATTAAAAACAGCAAGGTTTTCTGTTTTGGTAATAAGACTGTGACATCCACCCTAGAAAACAATTTGGGCCTAGTGGGATGACAGACAAGACACCGATGGCTGGGCTAACTAACTGTGTAATACAAAAATATAAAAAATAAAAAATTGATTGGCTCCAGCCTGCAGCTTCACTTTATCTGATAGCTTTGGACTATTCAGCAGGCGAACCCTGTAGTGACTAAATTACTGCAAGACTATTTTTCCTTCCGAAAATGGGGGTTTATGGTCAAAATAAGAACTCATTCCCGTGGCTAGACCGATAGGGAAGCAAATACCTCTTTTCGTGTGAAAATGACAGCAGTCTCTGCTAGTGTTTGGAAGTGTTGTTTCTGTGCGTTTAAGACCCACACAGGGTATAAAATGCATTATTTCCCACCACACTGTTCATATTAAACCCCTGAAGCGAAATGGTTATCCTTGTTGTTCTTTGGGTAAGTTAGCTAGCGCATGCTCCTTTCTTGTGGCAATAGTACTGCTTGGGAACTTAAACCCTAAACTTGAAGTGGTCAAGCAATGTACGAAATAAAGTGTGGTACGTTATTTTATTTATTTTTCCTTTTATTGCATAGTTATTCAAAACTCTGTCTTTAAAAAAATCTTTCGAGGAGGCTGAACAAATCTGCCAGTGGCGGGACCCATTTGTGAGGTATGGACTCCCAGGCAGGCTATGAATATGGCTGAAGAGCTCAGTAAAATGCATGTTTCCTGGGACAAATGGAGTGAGGATGGGTACTTTTACGTTGGCCTCCGGCTTGGGAGGAAGCTGAGATCAGTGGGAATAGTTACAGTACCGGGGTGGAGTGAGCCATACATCTAGGGGGGTATGTTGCCTGTCAGAGTTGTTAGTATGGCTGCAGCTGGTAAGGTTCTGCTGTAACCATCCAGCGAGAAAGTACTCATCGGTAAGTTGGGGCAGGGGCACATCTGGAAGCCCCCATGGAACTTTGGTCCAGGGGATAGAGAGCGGTCCCATTTGGAGGTGGTGCATTTGTCATCCAGGGGCTGAAAGCTCGGCAATCATCGGGAGCACAATCATATGGGCCATTATGGAGGACCTTCAGCAGTAGCTGGGGGGAGGGCGAGTTCGCCAGTGATCTCTTCGCCCTGTGGCGGAATTTCTTGCAGCAGAAAAGGGGGTGTACCCCAAATGAGGACTGAATTACTGAACTTTCCCCATGGAAAGGTGTTGATTTGTGTGGGCACTGGGCAGGCAGGAAGGGGGATTGACCTGCTGGTGGTCCTGGACCTTTTTGCTCTACCCGATGATGCCTGCAGTTGAACATTTTGGGGGGTTTGCCTGGTGACAGGTACCTCTGCAGGGACGGAGCGCTATGCGGTGCCCTGGTGTATGTGTTGGTATGTAACGGTGGGTATTGCCTGCCCTTCCCTCTGAGAGATGAGGGGAAGTTCCTTCTAAGGTATGGATGCCCTTGGTGGA
Source organism: Lissotriton vulgaris (assembly GCF_964263255.1). NCBI lineage: Eukaryota > Metazoa > Chordata > Amphibia > Caudata > Salamandridae > Lissotriton > Lissotriton vulgaris. Next base: position 371,906,520 of record NC_141696.1, read on the forward strand.
GGACATGGCCAATGGATAAGAAAAGGGGTCTTCCGCCAATTTTCATGCTGAATGGTTCAGCTGTGATGGAAGGTGGAGACACCTCTGTATCTTTGAACGGTTTTGCTGAAGTGATGTCACCCATTCTCCTAACAATAATGTATGTCTTTGCTGATCTTATGTCCTAAATTCTCATAACAATGTGTAATTAAGTTCTGTATTCGCATAACAATGAGTTTAACTGTGGGTATCGTTTATCAATGATGCTATGTGAATAAAAGGCTACGTCCTTTGGTAAACCACAGTAATGGCTTTTCTCTCTCTCTCCTTAGGAGTTGTAGCAGTAAGAGGGTGTTGAGTTACACGTTGTGAGCACACTATTACCTTTGGCACTAACTGTGCATAAAAACTTCACATGCAGCTATACTTAAAATCTGGCATGGATCCAGCTCAGAGGCGCGGGAGAGAGTCAAGGCCCAAAACAAGCAAGAAAATTGGGTACTGTTGCCAACGCGTTGCATATTAAAAACACAGCTTCACTCACCGGGACCGCAGGGATGACTTTAGACACGAATAGATTTTGATATGTAACATATGAAAAAAATCACTGCCTTGAGAAAGACCTCGGCCAATTAGGCACCTAAGGCGAAACACGTGTCAGCTGTTTATTTCTTCGTTTCTTTTTGTTTGTGAACCTAATCCCGGCACTAAATAAAAGGATAACAAACCAAGAAATGCATTTTGGATGACATCATTTGTAACACTACAAATAGGAGTGCACCTTTTTGCCTCAAAAACCCCGGCTAGTATGTTAAACCAGGAGCTCATGGGTGCAGCTCCTTGAGGAAAAAGTGCCAAACACAAATTGGTCCTGCCTCTGACGCGGCCGCTTTTTGGATAGGAGCCACCCATTTGTCTACGACTAACATATTCCAAGAAATACTTTATTCGGTTCAATTTACAAAAACCATAAAAGTATAGAACACAAAAAAATGGTCCATAAGTCACCAGGCAGCATGACAACAATAAAATACAGCATAAAAACGAAGGGAGTACCCATTAAAATATGCAGCACATGGTGGCAAAATTTAAAAACGACAATTATATACGTCAATCTATAATTAAAAAAGGCAACATGAAAAATTGCAGATTAAAAACTTGATTCAAGTTACAATGGTCAATATTTATAGTAAATCGTCTAGGACCAGTTGATCTTTTTACTGAGTCTCACCGCTATGGTAAAAAATTTAGCCACATTGTAGATTTCCCAAATATCTGCTAATAGTTGAAGACACAGTAAAGCTCGCTTAACTTGCCTAAACCCTTTCCCTTTTAACAAGGGTATAATGAACTTTTTCCTGCTGTCTTTAAAGTAATCACAAAAAAACAAAAAGTGAACAGTATCCATGATCGAACAACCGTCACATTTGCACAGATCTAGATCCAGTCCCTTGGTCCATCCAGGGCGGCCTGAAATTAATAAATGGATTTTATTCAATCAGAACTTAGTTAAAAGATACCTATGATTTGAGTTGTTAACAACCTTTAGGTAGAGTTCCAAATCATGTCCAGGGGAAACAATCAATTGATGAGTCCTGACAGAGGGCTTTAACAACTCCATGCCTTCTCTGTCCATTCCTCTGTTCAACAAAAAAGTGTTTTTGGCCCACTTCTGGTCGCCTTTCACCAGGTTAGATGGTTTGTTGAACAATTCAGGCCGACCCAACTTTACACACATTTGTTGTACATATTTCAACCAAGGAATCTTGTCCCAGTGATCTAGCATTAAGCAGTCCTTCAAAATTTCGTGGTCCACTTCAAGCTCTAGATTAAGCCAGACTGATATCCATTTTAAAAGGGGGGCCATGGCGATACGATCCTCCAGATAATCCACGCCGCATTCCTGGTGGACTATGAAGCTGGCCGTGGATCTTGGCAGGGAAAGAATTGTTTTAAGGAAGTTATCTTCCGTTACCTGAAGCGATTTAACTGGCCTAAAACCCCACAGGTCTGCGCCGTACATAGCGATGGCAATACATTTAGCAGCATATACTTTTAAAACTGCCTCAATGGGCTTCACCTCTAATTTACGTGAGAAGCCCAGCACCGCAGAAATAGAGCGAGCCAGGACTTTTTTTTTCTCCAGCATTTGAGGGTGCCACGTAGAACAATCATCAAAAACAACCCCCAGGTAGGGAAATCTAGAGACTCTTGTCAGCTTATGTCCATTACAGTGCAGTGTCATTACATTTTTTTTGGCCTTCCATTTATGGCCCACCACCATGACATGGGATTTACCATAGTTAACACTTAAGTCAAGATTTATCATAAAAACATAAAAAGAATTCAACAGGCTTTGAAGACCCACTGCAGTTCTGGCTAGGAGAGCAGCGTCATCCGCATATAATAATGCGGGCAATAGGTATTTCCCTGCCCTTGGGATGTCCTTACACGCTGCACCCAAAACTCCACCCAAGTCGTTTATATATAGTGTAAAGAGCAGGGGAGCAAGAATGCATCCCTGCCTTACACCATTGGTGATGCTGATTTTTCCTGTGCAGTTCCCTTTTCTATCATAACGTACCGTGGCTGTGAGGTCCCTATGGAGGTCTGCTAAGAAGTACACAATATTTGAGTCTATTCCAATGCTGAGGAGCTGGCCCCACAACTTGGATCTGTTTACTCGATTGAATGCCGAGGACAGATCCATAAAGGCAATGTACAGAGATCCTTGCTTCGCTAGTGTGTACTTCTCTATAAGCAATTGTAAATTTAGACTTTGGTCGATGGTACTGTGCCCCTTTCTAAAACCGTACTGTGGAGGGGAAAGGGTATTAGTCTCTTCTAGCCATTCGGTAAGTTTGCATAGGACCACTCTCCCTAGGACCTTGACTGCGGAATCGATAAGGGATATAGGGCGGTAATTGCCAGGATCACCCCTATCCCCTTTTTTGTAGATAGGGACAATCACCGACTGGGTCCATGACTCTGGGATTCCTGTTTTTGAAATTCTGTTAAAAATATTTGCTAAAACTTTGGACCAAAATGAGATATCAACTTTAAAAAGGTCGGAGGGAACACCATCCGGCCCAGGTGCCTTGTTACTAGTCATTTTACCAAGGGCCACGGCCACCTCTTCTTCGTCCACAATCAGAGTATAAGGCAATTGGGAAAAGGTGGTCGTGCCCTCTGCCCCCATGGTCTCCTGTCCGTAAACGGACTTAAAGTGCGAGTGCCATTTATCTTCTTGGATTCCGCAATCCAGTTCATTGTTACTAGGATCAGAAAAATAGGGTTGATTGACCACGGCCCAAAACTTGGCGCTACTTTTCAATACATCAGTTGAAGTCATATTAAAAAACACGATTGTATTGCCAGTGTACCACACGTTACAGCTTTCATCCCCGGTGCCACTGCGCCTGCTGCACTCACGATAGCCACGGCGTCTATCCAGCCTCCCTGCACCAACGGTGGACACCTCCCCTTGCATTCGTCATTTTAACATAGGTACTGTGCAGACAGTTAAGAAACCTTGCAACGCCGAAAAGAAAGCTGCTGGTGCAGAACCCGCCCTCAGCTCCCTGGTGATAAGGAATCTGACTCAATGTACAATCGCTATTGTAAAGCCCTGCTGCGTGCACGTGCAAGGGCGTACCACGGCAAGAATCGGCACAAGGTGACTTCCAACAGCAGATAAATTGAACGAGCACTTCTGCTACAAACACGATAACACACTACTCCCACATCATAAGAGTTTGAGGGAATGTGCAAAGGACGAAACACGTGGGTGTTTTAACAAATGAATAGGTGTTTCTGAACAGTGGCAAAAGTGTGTTTTGGCAGAGCTGCCAAGTTACCTCATGCCATGTATCACACCCTGCGCTCATCCAGGTTGGAGGAACCAGCGCTATGTATTCTGGGAGTTGTAGTATCGTTCTTCTCCCATGAATTCCCAAGTTTCAGAAAGCTGATCGATATTAGCTATAAAAAAAAAATCAGAACTGGTAGCGCGTGACACAATCATCGGTGCAAATGGTGTACGTGTAACTCAATACCTATTGGTAATTTTAGTGGGCGATATTTGCGTTAGCCTTCATCGATTACCCAAAGTGCGTAAAGCATCTCAGTGGGATAATTCACCTGCTGCGGTGGCCTGTGTGTAAACCGCACCTCACGCTTGGATCACACAGCCTTACCAGCCTCCTTAGTTATTTTGCGCACCATAGGTTTAGCTAATGGTATTTCAAAGCGCTGTGACTCCCGCATTTGAACTATGAACTCGGGCAATGTTTATATGTCATAATTAAAACGGAATCTCTCAACTACGTCACGCATATCACAGTTGTCACTGGGTGTTGCAAAATCATACTGGAGTGTTCACATTTAAACTATAGTTTAAATAATAGTCCTCAAAGCCACCGTTTACAATCGTTCTGAATCTGTACAAAGCAGTAAAACGCTATGATGATAAACACTTCCATTTGTTCCTCTCAACCTTGCAAAACCCTTTCACCGCAAAGTCCCGGTGCGATCACAAAGCCTCCTGATAGAAATCAAATCAACTTACATGTTTGCAGTATCCCGTGAGAAACCGCTTGGATTCTTGCTGTGAGGAAACAGAACTGAAATGAAATAAATATTCGCTGTCAGCAGTCAGTTGGGGGCGCGGCATGGGCCGGGCAAAGTTCTAATTCCAGCGCGCAGCGGTTGATTCATTTCGCGTAAACGCCGGCATCCTTCGCAGCTGGCTACAGTATGTCTGTCGAGTTATCTGAGGTGAAGCGATGAGCGACCGCGCCAGAACAATTGGAAACGATCAAGAGTGTCAGGAACTGGATGAGTTTCCAGGCGAAGCCTATTGGTCTCCTGCCAAAAATGTACTCAAAAATCACATACTCGTATCCAGGGCAGTTGCGTACCAACGATGCCGTGGTCCAAATGTCAACACGGGGACATGTCCACAATATCCTGGTTGGGTTTGGAGGTTAGATACTGTCAGAGTTGGGGCGCAGTGGGCCATTGACATATCGGGGCCTCGGTGCACTGCACCTGCTGCGCTATTGATAGCCTCGCCTTGGGACAGAGGGAAACCATGTAGGTTATGACGCAGCTGAGTTTTGACGTGGGGTCCACTGGCGCTTTAATTCATTTGTCGGCAGGAAGTGTGAATGTTTGTTTCTGTCAACATTCGAAATTATTCCTCATGCTGCAGCTGGAATGTTTCTCCACTACAATGTTACTTTTCTCAAAGTCATTGCTCAGGGGCGGTAAAGAGATACTATTTCATCACCCAGGCAAGGAACACGAAACCATATTTCTCTAACAGTGTCTCCGGAGATGTAGAGGCTTTTCTCCGGGAAAGCTGCTGATTTCCCCAACATTTCCACAGAATTCGCGGATGAGTCAACTGGGCGTGTGGGAGCAGATTTGAAGCCTAAAGCTGTACTTTCAATATCCCACGTTTCAACTCAGTGAGTTTTTCACTGTCTGTTGCGAAACCCACATTCTTATCTGTATTCCACCCTAGGCGTAGAACACACTAGATTTTCCACAGAAGTAGGCTGGGGCAACCTTGAAACTTCAGTACCGACACAGTCCAAAATGTTGGAAGTCTGCTGTGTTGTACTTGGGCTGTTCTGAGGCCTAGAAGGTTTGACAGTTATGGTTGTGCAAAAACTGGCTTTGTGTTTTTGTCATATTTTTTTCCAACCGTGAACAGTTTTTTTTTTACTTCAGAATCTAGCGGTCATTTGATGTTAAGGGGGAAGAGGGTAGCCAGCAAATTAAAATGCCCCCACTTAGATCCATGCCTCGGATGTCATTGGGTGAGCAAAGCGAGTAAGCTCTTAACACTCTAGATAAGGTCCTTTATTAATGCCCTACGTTCATATTTAAGCCTTTCATGTATACATCCATCAGTCCATCTTTTCATACTTTTATCCGTCCTTTCACCATTCCATCCATCCACCCATTCATTATTAGCTTGCCATCCAGCAATCCTTCTGCTCATACTTTCAAACATTCATAAATACTTTCACCCATCCATATACCCACCCATTCTTCATCCATCCACCAATTCACCTTCCTTTTATCGAACCAGCACTCCAGTCTTCCATACCACCATCCAGGTGACCATTAATCCATTTATTATTAGTTTTCCATCCATCAATCCTTCCGCTCATACTTCCAAACATTAATAAATACTTTCATTAAATCCATCCATCCATCCATCCATTCATCTTCATCCATCCACCAATCCACCTTCCTTTTATCAAGCCAGCCTTCCATACCTCTATCCAGGTGACCATTCTCCCATTCACCCATTTCATCATTAGTTTTCCATCCACCTTCCACTCACAATTCGAAACATTCACACATCCTTTTACCCATCCATTCATCCATCCATTTTTGCTCATCCATCCACCAATATGCCTTCCTTTTATCAGACCAGCACTCCAGTCTTCCATACCACCATCCAGGTGACCATTAATCCATTTATTATTAGTTTTCCATCCATCAATCCTTCCGCTCATACTTCCAAACATTCATAAATACTTTCATTAAATCCATCCATCCATCCATTCATCTTCATCCATCCACCAATCCACCTTCCTTTTATCAAACCGGTATTCCAGCCTTCCATACCTCTATCCAGGTGACCATTCACCCATTCACCCATTTCATCATTAGTTTTTCATGCACCTTCCACACACAATTCGAAACATTCACACATCCTTTTACCCATCCATCCACCCATTCTTCTTCATCCATCCACCAATCCACCTTCCTTTTATCGAACCAGCCTCTAGCCTTCCATACCTCTATCCAGGTGACCATTCATCCATTCATTATTAGTTTACCATGCATCAATCCTTCCGCTCATACTTCCAAACATTCATAAATACTTTCATTAAATCCATCCATCCATCCATTCTTCTTCATCCATCCACCAATCCACCTTCCTTTTATCAAACCGGTATTCCAGCCTTCCATACCTCTATCCAGGCGACTATTCACCCATTCACCCATTTCATCATTAGTTTTCCATCCACCTTTCACTCACAATTTGAAACATTCACACATCCTTTTACCCATCCACTCATCCATCCATTTTTGCTCATCCATCCACCAATATGCCTTCCTTTTATCAGTCCAGTAATCCACTCTTTCACACCTCCATCAAGGGAGTCATTCATCCGTTCACCCATTCATCCAGACTTTTATCATTCCAACCACTTTCTTTCTCTCACTCATGTAAATGTTGTTTTATCCTTACATCCACCAGTCCATTCGCTCTTGCATCTATCCTTTCATCTTGTTTACCCTTCCTTCTCGTCACTGTTTCTTCTTTATTTTCATATGCCCTTCATTTTATTCTTCCTTCCAGCTCTCTCCCGCCATCTCTCTCCCTTTCCATCATTCTCTTTTCCTTTTCATTTTTTTGCTGTAATTAACTTTCCTTGCTTGACCTCTGTTATTGGTGTCCAGTATTTGTGTATTTTCAAGAGCTTTTATCTGCAGAGCTGCAGACAGGAAAGGCTCATAAATAACTTTAAGTGTTAATACCACCCCCGCTTAAACTGCAAAAGCGGGGGTTCACGACTCAACTGTTAAGGGAGAAGATGCTGGATTATTTACCGGTAATCCTCATTGCTCGAAGTCATAGTCCACCTTGTGACAGTCCTTGCTAATCAAGCTTCTGCCTCAGGCACCAACCAATCTTAACTCCTCTAAAAAAATCTAAATAACTGCTGGTCCAGGCAACTGTTCCTCAGAAACCCATCTATTAAATCAAAGAAACGAAAAAATATATATAAGCTGTTTATAGAAAATTGTAGGGAGGTACGATTGTGATTAGGAAGACTAAGACTCGAGGTAATAAAGATTAATGCTAAATAATCTGAGGATTACCTCCTCCTTTCTCTTTCTTGTCCCAATCCCTACTACTAAGTATGCACCCAAGCTATCCTCCCTTTAAAAAAGCCAAAATATCAAGGGGCAGATTTTCAATAAGTGGCGCATCCCTGCATATTAGCAGGGATGCGCCACTTATTGTGCGCCATGCCTCCGCCACCATGGATGCGCCGCATTTACAATGCGGCGCACCATGGGGCAAAAACGGCACAGATGCATGAGGCATCTGTGCCGTAAAAGTGGCGCACTGCTGGAGTTGCGTCGCAAGCGCAACACAGCTCCAGCAATGCTCTAGGGTGGCCTATTCTTACAATGCTGCGTCAATCCTTACGCCTGCTTCAAGCAGGCGCAGGGTTTTGACGCAGCATGGACCCCAAAATGGCTGAGTGAAATCTTGTAGATTTCACTCAGCCACTTTTAGGAGGCGTTCCTTCTGCGGAACGCCCCCCCCCCCCCCCCCCCTGCGCCAGAACATCTCCTTCTGACGCAGGGCTTTATAACGTGACGCATCTCCCAGATGCGTCACGTGGTAAATATCCTGCACCATGGCGCATCTTTTGCGCCGTCGCTGTGTCACAAAAATTACGCAACAGTGGCGTAAAAGAGGCGCAAGGGGCTTGTAAATCTGTCCCCAAATACGAGGAAAGCGAAAGCAATTTATGCTACCCCACATACTTTATTCATAAATGTAACATTTCATATTTCAAAGGATTTTATTATGCATTTCCAAAAGAAAAACGTAAAGAAAAGGCAAACGGTGTGCAGAGCAAAAAAAAATGATGGGATACATCAGTTGGATAGAAATGTAACAACTTCAGCAATATGATAAGCAGGTGGTATTGTCACTAACGATATACAAAAAGTGTGGAGTACAAGGTACAAGGTTATACAAGGCACTGTACACTAATGACTAATCATCCTATAGTTCACAAAATGAGGAGAAAGAAATTACAATTAATAATAAACAAGAGAAGAAGAAAGAAGATCGAAGAGCGCAATAATACAAATAACATTTCAATTCCAAACCACAGAAAGAAACTTTGAATCAAACGTAATGGATTTGGACCCACCCAGCTGCAACCTGTAATGATCTGCTGCAGTATTCCTGGAAACTCAGGTGGCAACATTACAAATATCGTTAAGAGATATCCCCTTGTATGCTGCCTAGGAGGTTGATACTCTTCTTGTTGACCTACCCTGAACTGATTCTTGTAGGACCACACCATTTAAATCATAACCCAGGGGCACAGTTTGTTTTATCCACATACTCAATGTAGATGAAGATGGACAAAGCCCGTTATCTGGAGTACCGACAAGTTATGAACAGTAATTCTAAAAACTGAAGAGCTTAAAACATAGATAGATAAGGGTCTATGAATATTCAACAAATGTAATGGTTGTTCTTCCTGTGAACATCGAGAAAGAAATGGTAACACCATGTCTTCATCCAAAAGAAACAATGAAGCTACCCTAGGAAAACCATATCAGTCCTCACCACTACTTTATCCTGGGAAAAACTTAAAGTATGTTTCCTCACCCAAAAAAGCCCAATTGTATCTTAATCACCTTCCAGGTGTAGTATAGACTAGAAAAACATACCCTTAAATGTTTGGAATTTACGACAAATTGATTCGAATGGTTTAAACAGAGAACTCTATAAAGCTATGAGAACTAATAATAAATCCCAATTAGGAAGGGGAGAATGGATAACTGGAGAATGGATAACAGGCCTCCTATTAGGAAAACTCTTTTGTAGCCAAGTTACAAGATTGTCTATATCCAACACATATCTTTCTGTGAAGGCCCCAATATACACCCATTGACTACATAGAGTGAAAACAAATAAACATCGTAAAAAAAAGTTAAATGTTAATGTAGGGGGCAAAAGGAAGCAATTAACCCTTTTGCTCAGCACCAATGCCTAAAATTCTTCCAATAAAATAATTTTTAGAGTAGAAGGTGTCTTAAACTGAATTAAACAGCCTACCCATTCTGGACAACCCAAATCAACTAATATTGTCCTTTCAGCTTCCAGACGCCCAGTTTGAAATTTATTAGCGACGACTCTGGAAGAAGAGGGATTAGAAGAGGAGATGAACTAGTCAGAATAATCCAGGGATCTGTCTCCACAACCTGAGAATAATGAGAAACTAGAGTCTGCAAGGCCAGTATCATGCTACAAACAGAAGTTGAGCCATTTGCATAAGTTTCCTCAGCGCTCTGGAAAGTAAGGGGACTGAGGGAAAAGCATAAATTAGTACTTTTGGCTAGGGAATTCACAGAACATCCACAGCTCAGGCATTCTGTGACACGACAAGACAGCAGAATCTGGAAAGCATTTTATTTTGCTCTGTTGTAAACATATTTATTGACGAAAGATGGAACCTCAGGATGATCTGATGGAATATTAAGGGACTGAGACTTATTAATGATGAAGAGGGAAAAATTTTGATCAACTAGTCCGCAAGCCCATTCTCCCAGCTCAGAAGATGAATCACTTCCAGAAAGAGGAGATTGGACTCTGACCAATTTCCCATCTATTTTGCCAGGACAACAAGAGCCCAAACTCTTATTCGCCCCGATGATGGCTGTAGACTTTGGCCACCTGGTTGCCTGTCCTTATTTTCACTGCCTGGTTCTGAATATATGAAAGGAGAGCCTGGCGGGCATTGTAGATGGCCACCATTTCCCTCCAGATCTAGGACTTTAGAACTTTCATTTCGTATCAGAGATCCAGGACAGAAAGATCGTCCTTTACCGCCTCCTAGCCCTTGAGCCTTGCATTCTCTGTAAGGATCTTTGGATCAGGCATGACTAATGAAACACCATGTCCAAATTGATTGAATTCAACCATCAGTTCATATATTGCCTTATCAGTTTTGTTGCTGGAATGATATTGCCGTAAACTAGAGACCAAGGATCCCAATGTCTTAACAAATGCTGGACCAGTGGATACAGGTGAAGACGTAACCAAAGGATGAGAGCCAGACAAGGTGCCATGTCCCATTGGACTCCCAGTCAATCTGTTGCCGAATCCATCCCTAAAAGGTTCACAAGATGTTGTCTAATCTTCACCTTTCTTGGATTTGGAAGGAACACTTTGGCCTCTTCCATCCCAATAATGGAGCGGTGGCAGGGATGGTAGAAAGCTGAATTTGTTGAAGCTCAAAAGGAAATCATGACCTTAGTGAAAACTGCATATAGTTGGAACATCTTGCTGGGCATATGAAAAAGAAGATGCATTAAGAGGATCATCAAGGTAAAGTAATACATGTACACCCTGATCATGCAATGTTTCAACTGAAGAAGACAAGACTTTTGTAAAGACCCTAGTGGCTAAGGCTATCCCAAATGATAGAACTCTACATTGAAAATGCCTCCCCACACACACATCTAGCAGATGTAAAAAGATAAGAAAGTCCCCCGGATATATCAAAGGAAACACCATCTGATGAGTTAACATTTTGAGGGTCTGCACTGGAAGTAAGTTTTCAGCTCTTTGAGATCCAGTTTTGTTCTGTCTTCTCTTGAAGTATTTTTCACCATAAACAGTTTGGCATAGCATCCATTTTCACATTCCTGCTGGGGTGGTGACCTTGGGCCCGATTCACAGAACTAACTTAAGACAACATCCTAAACTTACTACCATTTTGGTATTCACAGAAGGCACTTACTCATTTCGGTATTCACAGAAGTTAGGAGTCCTAACTTTAGGACTCCTAAATGCCTTCTGTGAATACCGAAAGTCTTAAAATGAGGATTTTTCTCAATTTAGTAGTGGTAAAGTTAGGACTCCTAACTTTAGGACTCCTAAATGCCTTCTGTGAATACCGAAAGACTTAAAATTAGGATTTTTCTCAATTTAACTACTACTAAACTGAGAAAAATCCGAATTTTAAGACTTTCGGTATTCACAGAAGGCATTTAGGCCCCCATCCTGCTGCTCTTTGAGACCCGGGGATCACAACTTCCACAAGGCTTTATTTAAATAGCCCTGGGGACCACCACCTCCCTGGGCTTTATTTAATAAATCGTGGGGGGGACACAGACCTCCATCCTTCGGCTGACAAAAGTCCCCAGGACCACCACTTCTGTGGGGCTTTTTGAAAAGGCTCCTGCTATGTCCCGGGGTGCCCACTCCTCAAAACATAGCTGTTTGCTCTGACTTGGCGGGAGCTTTGACAGATCCTGCCAAGTCAGAGCAAACAAGAACTCCGCTACCAGTAATCGGAAGCTGTAAAACCACTTCTGCTTGCTAAGGGGAGAGTTTTCATCTATTTCCCTGCCCGCTGTCAAGCGGCAAGGAAACAGACAAGACTATTGCTCACACACACAGGGAGCTGCATGTTTAGCAGCTTCCTGTGTGTAAGAGCAATGCAGGCTCCTGCAGCAGGTGGGGACCCTAAAGGGACCGTGGGGGCATTGAGGATCCCCCACTGCTGACTGGGTGCCCTGGATGAGCTTTTGGGCACCCAACAATTCAAGGCCAGGTTCCGGGAAATGGGGTCTCGGGGATAAAATCCACCTGGGGAAGGGGGCCACATGGCTTTGTAAATGTGCACCTACAAAATGAGGTTGGGATATTTATCTATTTACCAATCCAACTCCGATTGGTAAATACAAAGTTAAAAAGTAGTACTAAAGGCGATTTTTTCTTTATTTTTTGCACAGAAGTCTATATGCTAGTCACAGTCCAATTTCAATGTCTATGTACCCACATTTTCCTCCCCCACTGCAACACCCAGGCAGCAGTGAAGTTTTCAGCTTTTTCAGGTGCCTGCTGAAACCTGCATTACTGTAGCATCAGGATACAGCGTACGGTCTTCAGCCTGTTTCTGAAAGGCACATAATAACAACAGGATGGAGGCACAGGACCCCAGCAGGTGAGCCCTTGCTTACTTGGTGTATACGGATCGCAAAGGCACAGGAAGGCTAAGCAAGACGGAAAAATTGGAACATTAACTACGACCGATTACGCATGCACGGGCTCTTTTCGACAAGCAGTGGAACAAGGACCCTGGCTATAGGGACTGCAGGAACGGTGCTCAGGGCTCAGCTACTTCTGTCTGTTCTTCTTACGACAAGGCCAAGGTACGTCCCTTGAAAGTACAGACAGTAGGGTAGTGTTCGGAAGTTAACGCAAAGCAGAGGAAGAACATATTTTCGGTAGGTGCTCGTCATCCGCTGAGGAGTAGTCTGCTCTAGCAGTAGCAGGGGAGCCCCCACCATCAGCCGGAGCCAAGGGGTGCTCTACGAGTGTTAGGTAGGCGGCGTCATGTTTATCAGCTGCATAAATACATACTTACCAACATTTAAGAGCAGGCAAGTGGCAGATCAAAACAAGCATTTGCAATGCAATAGGTCTCGCATTTGCGAGAGTTTGAGCTATTAGCAATGCAAATTACAATGCCTTTTATTTGTTTTACAAACCAACACATAAATAAAAGACATTGTCATTTATAATGCCAAACTCACATAAATGCGAGACTTATTGCATTGCAAATGCTTGTTCTGTATTGTGGTATAATTTTCCCTATGGAAGTTGCACAGAGAAAAAGTATTTGGGGACCCTGCACTTTTTTCTCAGCCACTACTTGACAGATCACCCCAAACCCACACACGCTTTAGGTCAGCCCTGGTCAGCCATTGGTCTATTTGATCATTATTCTCATTTTGCTTCGTCCCACCACACCATAAACCAAGGAGCTATGGGTTGCTCACTTCAGCTATTGGCTTGTTTGCTCTGTGAGTGAAAACATTTTCACATGCTCACATGCATTAATCTACTTGTAAATGGGTGCACTTCAGTGTCAGGGATGGTGTGCCACTGATTTAGTATTCCATTTTTATGTCCATTTCTGTACTTCTCCTTTATGTATGTCTGGCTTGACAGCACATTGCGTAAAGGCCCTTTGTTATCAATTCTTTCAAATAATACATGAAGTGGGCTATTGCTCCACCCAGGGGAGTGTGGCATTCCGCCTTCTATGCAGCAGTGCTTTCTTTGCAAAACATATAGGACAATTTTACATCTCAATAGTACACTGACTCATCACACATTAAATAATTTAACCAAACGAGCATTATATACAAAAAGCTATCTTTTTTTTTTTTTTTTTTACTGTTGCAGGCTTTTAAATATTTGGTCTTTCCCCTCTGCGCCTTCCTATAAGCTTAACAGCTACTTTACATTTCCCGTTGATTTCCCCCTGTATGACTTTTCCCATTGTATTCTCAATCTGTCTCTTATCCATTGTCAGACTTCTTGGCTCTCCAATGCTTATTGTTTTTTTTGTTTGTGCTACGTGAGTAAGTTTACTGTGTTTCTGCTGTACACAATGCTTGAAATTAAAGAAAAATCTTACTTTATATAGCGCGTACTGGACCCGAAGGTATTTATCAGAGCGCTTTACACGAGCACCAGTTTCAATACAGAGAGACACATTCATTTAGGCACAGGAAGTGATTTGCCCAGATTCACTGTTGAGCGTAACTGCCGAGACTTGAACCCGGTTCCCCAGCTTGGAGGTCGATGCTTTAGCCGTTAAGCCACATCCTCTCACGCTCCTTCACCAAGTTAGGAAAAAGAAACCAACTAAAAAGTGCACAGTGTGCTCCGCTCTACGCTGTATCTTTCAAAACTACTGAATAAATAACCACAGTTGGATCGCTTTTATTCTAGATGATTAAACTTCAAAGCAAGAACGATTCCAATAATGCCCCCACTTTACCAGAGATGAACTTTTCTCGAACAGCTGCGAACATTGCAAATCATGCAGAACGCCCTTGTACAAACAAATCACTGTCTTGCACACATTTCACAGACAACTAAGATTCCTGTGAACTTTAAAACAAAGGCTGAAGCTTTCTCTTGCGCCCGTCAGCAGACGGCCAGCTTCCTTCAGCAAACTTTCTCTGTTCTCCTTGTAATAACGCAACTGGGATGGCGCCCGCAGGGCACGCATCGCACCAGTGTTTTCACTGGACCTTCCCCATGTTGGCCAGGAGATTCCTGGTGGGTTAAAATAAAATAAGGGCACCAAATGATGATGAAAAGTGAAATCGCGGTTGAAATCCTTTGGCCCATCAATATAACATTTCAAGCTCAAAGGTTGCACCAGCAGCCGTGCAAACATTATATATTTTGGGTACCTGTAAAAAGGATTAAAATATAATCATCTGAGGGCAAAATCACTCAGGGTTTCAGCTTTCATCATTGTCAAAAAGGTCTAGCATCACCATCAGTCCAGTTGGATCAATTGGCATCTTTCAACACAGCCAATCACAATTTACTGGTGCACTGTGTGAAAGCTGATGGTTCGTGAGACCCAGTGGCATAGCAATGGGAGGTGGGAAGGCAGCATTGCCAGCACACCCCTGCTCTTGCATAGGGCCTTGGGGTGGCCGCCACAGGGACCGCCATGGGCGGCAACTAGTTTAGCGACGCCACTTGCGAGACCCAGCTCTGGATCAAACCTTTCCTGGACAGTCGAACTCAAATTGTCCACCTGGGTCCTTTCAATGTCTCTTCAGTACAGATAGAGCGTGGCATGCCCCAGGGTTCTTCTCTTTCTCCCCACCTTTTGCAACTTGTATATTAGTCCCTTAATCCAGGAGTTAGGGGGGAAAACTGCCAGCTGTACAACTATGCTGATGACTCCCAACTACTGCTTCAACTAGAGACCTCTTCCGCCTCCCAGGATAACTTTCAAAACATAATGCGTTCATATACCTGTAATATAATGTAATTTGTTTAATTTTGTTTAAGTCACAGAATATTATTATATCTTTTTTTCTCTTTCTTTGAATCAGCATAAGTAATTTATGTTATGGTAAGTATTTATCGTATAGTATTTTACCTTACTTTATCTTATCATATCTTATCTATCTTTTAGAATGCCCTCTCATACATTTATATTTATGTACCTCAAATGAAATTACTTATATTCACCTTTTATCTATTCGCATTGCTTTTCTAGAGTGTCTTTTTCTCCTTGGAACATACTCATATTGTATTATGCTTCATATTTGTACATTTTTCACTTATCGATTTTCAATTGTGATCCCTTCTTTCCTTACCTCTCTTCCCCCTTTCATTAATTCCATTTTTTGTGGCCTCAATATAAATCCAAATATTTGTCCTTGCACTTATATGTTTATGTATTTCTTACATTATATAATATGATTAATTATTCAAAAAGTTTTACTATATGCTTATATATAACAATGTTCTTATATATTTATTGTATGTTAATACATACAGTTATCATAATATATGTATTTTTCTATTCATAAATGTCAATAAAAAATTGAAACACAAAACATCATGTGTTTTATATGGGAATGGATGAGGAGTAACTACTTAAAGCTTAACTCAGAAAAACTGTAATAGTGACTCTGACTGCCTCTGGGAGTCTTTCCACTGGCTCGCCGAAATGGGTGTGGCCTCTACAAGCAACCAAAAGCTAAGGCGTCTTTATAGATGGAGCGCTCTCCTTGAAACCTCAGATTGTATCACTGATCTCGCATTACTCTTTCATGCTAACAATGATTATGAAGATAACTTTTCCCTCACACGGGATGACCTAACCAAACTAGTAACAACCCTAATTACATCTAGGCTGGACTACGCAAACTGAATATGCTTCGGTCTACCAAAGACCCAACTCCATAGATTGCAGATTATTCAGAATCAGCCAGCCTGACCGATTTTCAGACTACGCAGAAGCTGCCATGTCACCCCTCTGTTGAGGGACCGCAACTGGCTAAAGAGAATCAGGATATGGTACATTATATATAAAGACCTACTTGGAGAGGGTCCTACATTCTCAGTCAACAGTGTCAAAAATAACTCTGCAGTTCATGAGTTTTTCTCACTGTCACTCAATCTACTTACTATCCCAAGATTCAGGCGGGAAAGCATGGCCGGGCACAGTTTTTCAGTACAAGCTCCATCCATCATCAGGAACTCTTTACCACTGAATGTAAGTTCTCAGTCCTACCTTGGATCATTCAGGAAGAACCTAAAAACTTGGCTCTTCAGGCAGCAAGCTTATCCAAATTGCTAATCACAGTGCTGGGCGTTCCCTCCAGAAAATGTATCCAACAGCATTAAGAAACCTTTGGTGAATGTGCGCTTCACAAATTTCAACTAACATAACACTAGTATAACAAAACCTGCGTCCAAATTGGCCAAATACACTAACAACAAACCTGCTAATCCCTCTGGAGTAGGAAATGTCCTGAAGCGTAAGGCGCCCAAGGAGAGAAAGAATAGTTGCCCAGATTTTGAAAGGGATGCATCAAAGCTGCTGCTGGAATCATTCTGGAGACAGCTTTGCAATACACAGGCATGTTTGCAGAGTGCAGCCCGAGCTGTGAATTTAAGGCCGAGGGCACTCTTTAATATTCATATAGTGGAGTGGTGTGGCTCACTGGTTAGAGGCGGCAGCCCCGGGAGCAGAGGACGGCCCGGGACGATTGTTCAATTCCCGACGCGGCAGGGTCGTGGACCAGAGTCAGCGGACTTGATAATTCTCACCTCGGTGCCTACTATAACCAGGGATCACACTCGGCAACTTTGGGCATTAGCTTGCCTCATCTCCACTACGGCCCCCCACATACGCCGGGGATGCCTGGTTTCACCTTGGAGATACCCAGTAGGGACCATCTCACAGGGCAAGCCAGGACGGGTTCCCCAGCGGTCTACTGCGCAGAGATACTCCTTCGGGAGTCGATTCTAGCGCATTACAAACCCACAATATATGTAGGTCATGTTAATTATTTCTCCTTACGTCATCGTTAATCGTTCGCTGTGGGATTTTTATATGTTATAACAAATAGCATTGGACAGCACAGGCATACTTCCTATGACAATAACTTTTTTTGTTACTTTGAACTTTATATAACACATCTGCCTTTTCTAAGAGCTGTAAGTAACAGATGCTTTTATTACCCAGTTTGTGGGACTCATCAGCAGCTGCAAGTGATTAGAGCAGTTAATAAATATTGTATTGAATTCTATTTGCATGTATATAGCGCTTACTACTCCAGCCAAGTTGTGTACGTGCTTTCGGCAGGCAACACACTCATCTGGAACCCAAGTCTAGTGGTTTATTCAGTAGTTATCGTTTGTCTGCCTTGGGCACATTTAGGGGTGAAGAGATCTTTCACTGTTTTTCGCTGATCCACCTCTCTGTCGCAGCTGTAATGTACAATGCCAAAGATCGTTCCTGTGTTACTTATTATGCTGTCTGGGCCATAGGCCACATGGTCATTCACACTGCCCTGGGTCACGTGAAAACGTTGGGTAATTGTTTTCCTGTGATGTCCTTACCAGCCCTCCTCCCCCCACTCTGCAAGACCAAGTGCAGCTTAAAATGAACATACCACATCCAAGCAGCAAAGTGCAGAGGAAACATATATTATTAAGATGATATTCTTTCTGTATGTTCTTCCTTCACCAGATTCCTCTGCTCGTTAAGGGACTTACAGCTAGATTCATCATAGTGCCGTTTTGCGAGTCCTTAATAGCGATTATTAAGGAATCGCTATTAGAGACTTGCAAAACGGGATTCATGTAGGAATCGCTAAATAAATTGCGATTCCTACACATTCCTTATTTGCGATTAGAAAATTGCTAATCGCAAATAAGGAATAACTCCCCATTCATTCCTATGGGCCTAAGTCATTTTTACAACAATATGTTGCATCCCTGTGCTTTCCCCCGCACTGGAGCACAATTGGCTGCCATGTGCCAATGAAGGCACCTTTGAGCTACGGTGCAAGGGTGCCTGCGTTTTAGGGGAGATTGTTTTTGTGAGGAAGAAAACCTTTCTGCACAAAAGCAATCATATGAGGTGTTTTCCTCTTTCTATGTCTGCTGCAGAATGCAGCACGCATAGAAAGAGGGAAACACGAGGAGAAATATAAGTATTTCTGCTTGTTGCACCGCCTCACGCCTCCCCTAGGGAGGCGTAGGATTCTGAAAAATTCCCAGGTTCACAAAATGTTGTCCATCTGGGAATATGACAGAATCCATGGGTGTTGCATGGGAATCCCCACAGCAGCACCCATGGAACGCCCCTTTCACGCAAAATGCTGCATGAACAGGGACCATATTTACAAGGCCACGAAAAGCCACGCAGGGTTGCTTTACGTGGCCTTGTAAATATGGAGCACCACACTGCGCCTCCGGTGCATCAAAAAAAGTGATCTACCGGTGGCGCTAGGTGCTTGTAAATATAACCCCAAGAGTTTCCCATGTGCTCCTTCATCATGCTTTAATCTCTGCGAAAGTTCTCTTCTCCTTTTTAAAAAAAAAATATATATTTTTATTGGGATTGTGGTACAATAGAAGGACATAAAAAAAATCATACAATATTATAGAGATGATCATAGCTCACACAATAAAGTTAATATAATTACACATGATCTGCAATAAAAACCTGAGCAGGGGGGGAATACAAAGTTAGTGATAAAAAACATTACAGTAGAAAAACATTACAATAGAAAAAGCCCATCCAATCTTACAGCTGTAACTGGGTGGCAAAAAGTGCCCTGATTAAATTCGAAACACCTCATACTCTAGCCGCCCTCCAGTTTGTAACCGGAGCCCAGAGGCATTCACCCATCTCACGTTTCCTGATTCCTTTCAATTCATAGAGACATGACTCAATATTATGAATCCCCAACAATCTGGAGAGCCACACCTGGAAGGACGGGGCAGCCGCATCCTTCCAACCTGCAGAAATCAGGATCCGGAGTACAGCTACTGATATAAAAACTAAAGCCTCTTCATCCTTCCCCAGGCTCAGCTTTGAATCTGTGCCAAGCAACATCAATGTAGGGGATAGATCGATGACATGACCTAGCAGCCCCTCCCAAAATTTCATGATCTCTCTCTTGATAGAATCCAGCCGATTGCAATGAGAGAACATAGGCACTATATCTGCTT
Source organism: Lissotriton vulgaris (assembly GCF_964263255.1). Classification (NCBI taxonomy): domain Eukaryota; kingdom Metazoa; phylum Chordata; class Amphibia; order Caudata; family Salamandridae; genus Lissotriton; species Lissotriton vulgaris. The sequence continues at coordinate 371,926,369 of NC_141696.1, forward strand.
GACCTTCGTTGCATCTGGAGCAGCTATCATTTTCCCTTAATCCCCAAGCAAATAGCTTTGCCGGTATATGGTACAAATTAAATATTGTTTTAAAATGTTGCGCCCGAAGCTTGGAAGCACCAATACCTGTTTATTCAATTAGAGGGCCAGGTCCAGATCCACGTCTGGATCCCCCAATTTTAAAGCCCAGTTAGATTCCATCTTCTCAATGTCATCCTGAATTCTCTCAACTAAGCAATTATAGACAATCTTGATCTTCTTACAGCCTCTTGCTAATATCTCAACCAAGTGGAAACCGACCGTTGACGGCACCCTGGGTCTTATAGCCCCCATAGTGCGAGCTATTTGGCCATATAAGAGCCAGTGGGTCCCTGGAATGCCAATCTGTCTTGAACCCCAATATCTTATCGCCCTCCATGATGTCTCCCAAGGTATTGGTCCCCATTCCCTTCCAAGCCTGAAAGTTTCTATCGGTTTTCAATTGGGGAAAAATATTGGAGTTGCACAAATGTAGGTAAGGGTTAAATTTTGGGACATTGAAGAATCTCAGGATAGATTTCCAGGTTCAGCCAAGTGGCATACAAAGTCTTTAAACGTGCTTTCTTATAGAATCGCCGTTCTATCTCACGAAGCAGAAGACCAGGTGCCTTGCCGCCCAACAACATCCTAAAAATCGGGGGCGGGCTCTGTCCATCTATGGCCTCGGTCCCTATGTCGATGTCAGACTGAACTAAAATAGACATTTGAATCAAGAGGCAGGACCAATGATATAATCTTAAATTCGGGAGGGCCATCCCACCCTTTTCCCTAGGAAGCGACATAAGGTTGGTAGAACGCCTAATCCTACCGTATTGCCAAACAAATCTAATAAAGGTGGATTCCAACTTTTTCATTATTTTCTCCTCTATTAATAATGGAATGGCACAAAACAGATATAGCACTCTGGGAAACATTAGCATTTTTAGGGCGTTCACCCTTCCTACCAAGGAAAGATGCAACACATCTATTCTCTTGAGTTCTGTTTCAATAGCCTTTATAAGTGGGGGGAATTCTCCTCAACTATTCTTTCCACCGATGCGTTGATCTTGACCCCTAAATACGTGGCAGAATCCACAAATCGATAATCCGATTTAATAATATTCTTAGAGCATATGATCTGCGTTTTGGTTTCATTTAATAGGTAACCCGATTCCAAGCCGAAAACTTTGGCCATCTGTCTCAAAATAGGGAGAGCCTGCTGTGGATTGGTGGTAATCACAGCAAGATCATCGGCGTACGCCATAATTTTGTTAGAATAGCCGTTATATATCACTGGAGTTATCCCTGGGCATGCTAATATCTCCTGGATAAGAAGGTCGATGTATAGGGCAAAGAGAATAGGGGAGCAAGGGCAGCCCTGGCGCGTCCCTCTCTTGATGTTGATTTCCCCCGATGTCTCACCCATAACAATTACCCTTGCTACCGGATCAACATACATTGCCCTAAGAGCTCCAATAATTTTAGGACCAAAACCTCTCCCGGCCAAAACACCCCAGAGAAAGCTTCAGGCGACGCAGTCAAAGGCTTTCTCTGCGTCAAGCAGGATCATGGCTATCTCTCCCCCGCGGCAGCCTGGGGGTCAAATAATGCTATTACACTATTTATATGGTCTGTTGCTCCCCGACCAGGGACAAACCCATGCTGCCACAGGGATACGAGACTGCCAATGACCCTGCTCAATCTTTTAGCCCAAATTTTGGAATATAGTTTTGTATCTGAATTTATCAGTGTTATAGGGCGGTAAGATACGGGTTTTTCCATCGGCTTCCCCTTCTTATGAAAAATTATAATGTTTGTTTCTTTCCAGGAATCCGGAACCACCCCTGAATAGAAAACCTGGTTAAATAGATCAACTAAAAGTGGGGAAATTTCGGCTTCAATAGCTTTGTAGACTTTAAGGGGGATCCCGTCTGGGCCTGACGCCTTTCCCGGAGCGAAAGCTCTCTTCTCCTATGAGAAAGACAAGGACATTCTTGATCAGGGATTCCAGTCCCCTAAAGCCCTCCTTTTCCACCAACGTTAATGAAGCAGCTTTTTCTTTTGATTTGCGGGTCAGGGGGCATTTATATTTATGCAGGAGTTTATATGTGGTGTGTTTGCTTTCTGCCTTTTCATTGTCTTTAGTGACAGATAGATGTCTTTTCTTTGAGGATGGTGCTAGAAATATTTGGTGTGGCTATCAATGGAGATCCAGGTTGGACTGCACTCTGGGTGTCCTCCTGCTTGTCTTGGTTCGTTTCTTGGCTGTGAGAAATGGATTGAGGGCTATTATGAGGATATGATGTGCATGCTGGAGACTGTGCTGCTTAGTAGGGCTGGTGACTGGAGAGAGATTGTAAGCTAGGAGTGGTCCTATTTAGTGTAGTTTAGTAATGAAACTATGCCATCACTCTCACTTTCATCACATTAACACCATCATGCTCCTTACCATCACGATCCACACCAAGCTCACTACATCACACTCGCCATTACGCTATCAAACATATGCCATCACAGAGCCATCACACTATTACACTCACATAGGGGTGGGCAAGCCAACAAATAAATGGGAAGAGCCGAGCCAAGGGTCTGACATGACTCTTAGGGCCCATGCATGAGCCGAGACACAATAGGTTTTTGTACAACTGGTATTCATAACTCAGTTATTTGAAAGTTCTTTCATATACGATAATGAAGAAAAATGAGTTGTGGTGAAATAAAATATTTGCCTAAGATGACACAATTTAAGTGGGGAAATCGGGATTTATCCAGGTTTTTGGGTTTTACTTTGTACTAATCAGACACTGAGGGACTGATTCCGATGTTGGGCGGAATTGCTTCCGCCTGAATCTGACTCGATCCTGGGACCAACCGACACCCGGTCTGCAGTCCTGGCAGCCTAATTAGGATGCGGATGAATATTGTTTTGTCGCATTCCCACATTTCACTATGGGAGCATGCATTACGGCCATAAATCGGCATTCATACGTGCTCCCATAGTGAAGTGGGAGGTGTGGTGGTTTATCCTCCACCCCGTGGCAGGCACCTCAAGGTGCCTGCCAAAAGGTGCAGGGATCAACGGGGGGCACTATAGTTGCCCCCTCAGCCTCAAACCGAGGCCGTGCACCAAAGGGGACCCTGATGTTGGGCCCCAAGCACACTTTCCAACATGGTTTCAATGTCGAAAACCGTGCATTGTAATCTCAAGGGTGGAAAGGCCAGCACTTGGGATTACTGGCCAGATTTTCACTGGTTGATGAGCTCTCCTAGCACATCGGAAGCCAGCTGGAATGACTGGCCGGTTTACTTTCCGACCACCTATATCTTAATTAGGCGGCCAGAAAGTAAACCGAGGAGCCTATTATGATGCAGCTCGGAAGGCTGGGGCCTTCTGAGCCGCATCGTAATCAGCCCCAGAATGTGTATCTGTTTACTTTTTTTTATATTAACATTTTGTTTTTACCTCTGTGCATTGTTCTGCAGTTTTATATAGCCACTCAACCCGAAGGTATTGTAGCACCAGTTACATTACACAAGGTCATATTTATTGTGTATAGGCACAGGGAGATTAAGAGATTTGCCCAATATCACAGGATGATGAGAAGACCTTGAGACTTGAATGTGGTTTCCCAGTTCAGAAGTCATTAGTTTAGGTCATAACACCACATCCTGGGTAGAGGGTGGATGGCAGTCTGAAGCCACCTGAAAGCTCGGCTTGTTATGAGCTTGAGGTTTCAACAGATCACAGGCCGAACCAGAGCCAGGTTTCAGACTCAGACCTGGGCCGAGATTTCAGTGGCTTGCCCACCTATACTCTCATACCATCACACTGAACGCAGAATTACACTCAACCCACATCAAACTCAGTCCCCTTGTACCATCACACTCACACATTCATGCTCACTTCTATCACACTACCACCTTGTGACTTGACCAGGGATACTTGTGTACTCGATAACACTATATCCAGGTATGCTTTTGCCTCCCACAGGAAGGTCTGTCACCAGCATCAAATATCTCACTCTAAAGTCTCCGACTCCAACAGACTTATGCAATACCCACCAACCTGTGTGTGCATGTCTACCTGTACGCATGTAGCATGTGACTATGTTTGCTTGCATGTGCATTGTCTGTTTGTATTTGCCCATCTATATATGTGTGTGTGCGTGTGTGTGTGTGTGTGTGCGTGTGCAAGCGCACTTGATTTCTTATAGGTGTTCTTTCTGTATGTATTCTGTTGGAGCCTGCATACTTCTCCTAATGTTTGACACCATGAGCACTTAAAAGTGTTTTTGTGTTCACGTTGATGCCTATATGACTGCTGATGTGTGCACATTTGTGACAGAATATATGTTGCTTAGTGTTAGTTTATGGATACATATAACTGTTCTGCGGTGCATCTGCATGTTGGCATGGGTATTTGTGTGTGTGTGTGTCCTGTGTGTGTGTGTGTGTGCTTGCACAAACTTGGGTGCCTTCATGCTCTGTCTTTGTGTGCATGGGATATTCAAGAACCACACATATTGTTTTTGTCAGTGCTTGTTATATACTGGATGTAGCGCCACATAGCTTCCCTGAAATGTCATGGCCTGCCCATAAAAGTATGAGTTGCCGGCAGAACATTGCATTTGGAGTTGCCCGTGCCCTTCTGCAGCACACAGTGTTTAATTGTTTCTTACTCAGTGATGCACAAGCAAACACTGGTTAGGCAAGAGTGATAAGCAAAGTTAAACTGTAACTTGTAGAGAGAAACAGCACATAACATTTAAAAATGCTGTTTGTGCATTCTTCTGCCTAGTGTGACTGGATAAGTGGGTGGGTGGGTGTGTCTCTCTGAGTCAGTGCACGTATACCCATGTGTGTCTATAGATTGCTCAATGTCAGTAGGGGGAATTTCTGACTGTCTCAGGCTATCACAGTTAAGTAGGGCCAAGGGTTTGTGCAACTGGCAATGTATATTGTGGGGCCCACTGCTTCCAATAACTTTAAATGCAGTACCCATTTCAGCTAACGCAGTCTCTGGTGATGCCAAGCAATCCTGAAATATACCTTAAACTTTCAGATATGTTTGTTTACAAACATAGCAGAAAGCACCGGCTGCCTGTGGACCACCAACTAAATGGTACCTAAATAACATTTGATCATGCACTGATAAAGTTATTCACTTTTGCACTTCGATCTACATTTTTTTGTCTTGCAACAGCAATAATTTACATTGAATTCAGTATCTAACCAGCCTGTTTCTGCTTTTGTAGGAAAGACAGACTAAGGATAAATTAGTGCATGTTTAAAGGACTATTGGAAAATTTTAAATACGACAAATGCACATGAAGTTTGAACTTGTAACAATCATATTTTGATACTCAAATATAAATACACCTTCACAAATGGCATTCTCATTGCAACAGGGAAAAGCAAAGCACCCTGGATTTTCACCATTAAATTGGGTGAAATCTTATATTTTTCTCCTTAATTCTCTTCCTCTGCCTTGACCCACTTTATCTCTATGGCATCATTACGATGCCGGTCGGATTAATTAATTAATGAATGAATAAATTAATTAATTGTGGGTTTGTAATGCGCTAGAATCGACTCCCGAAGGAGTATCTCTGCGCAGAAGACCACTGGGAAACCCGTCCTGGCTTTCCCTGTGAGATGGTCCCTACTGGGTATCTCCAAGGTGAAACCATTTAGAAAAGGGGGTGGTGATGAACAGAGTGTCTGAGTTAAGCAGACCACTCTTACGCAGTCCAAAGATCAGGGCTTGATCCATCACCGTTATTTATCTCACTGCCCCATCCCAGCTCAGAACCTGGCTATATGCAAATCAGTCTGTCCCTGGCCCAGTGCATCATGGGAACAGGGCAGACTAAACTACCAAGCCAATTCTTCACCAGAAAGGAGACAAGCTACCAGGGACCGGTTTCTGGCATTTCAGCCTTCTTCGGCCCGGCTTGCTTGAATCCTGATGGAGCAGTGAGAAAGGGACTCATGTCTGAGTATACCCTGCCACACCTATAGTGGCCAAAAACGATTTAGAAAAGGGGGTGGTGATGAACAGAGTGTCTGAGTTAAGCAGACCACTCTTACCCAGTCCAAAGATCAGGGCTTGATCCATCACCGTTATTTATCTCACTGCCCCATCCCAGCTCAGAACCTGGCTATATGCAAATTAGCCTGACCCCGTGCCTCATGGGAAAAGGGCAGACCAAACTATCAAGCCAATTCTTCACTGGTAAGGAGACAAGCTTCCGGGGACCGGTTTCTGGCATTTCAGCCGTCGTCGGCCCGGCTTGCTTGAATCCTGGTGGTGCAGTGAGCAAGGGACTCATGTCTGAGTATACCCTGAAGCTTGTTTCCTTCCCAGTATAAGAATTGGCTTGGTAGTTTGGTCTGCCCTGTTCCCATGATGTACTGGGCCAGGGACAGACTAATTTGCATGTAGCCAGGTTCTGAGCTGGGATGGTGCAGTGAGCTAAAAAACGGTGATGGATCAAGCCCTGATCTTTGGACTGGGTAAGAGTGGTCTGCTTAATTCAGACACTCTGTTCATCACCACCCCCTTTTCTGAATCGTTTTTGTCCACCATAAGCGTGGATGGGTATACTCAGATGTGAGTCCCTTGCTCATTGCACCATCAGGATTCAAGCAAACCGGGCCGAAGACGGCTGTAATGCCAGAAACCGGTCCCCGGGAGCTTGTTTCCTTCCCAGTGTAAGAATTGGCTTTTGTAGTTTGGTTTGCCCTGTTCCCATTATGCACTGGGACAGGAACAGACTAATTTGCATACAGCCAGGTTCTGAAACTGGGATGGTGCAGTGAGCTAAAAAACGGTGTTGGATCTAGCCCTGATCTCTTGACTGGGTGAGAGCTTTCTGCTTAATTCAGAGACTCTGTCCTCACCACCCCTTGTTGTAAATATTTTTGTCCACCCTAAGCGTGGAAGGGTATTCTCAGATGTGAGACCCTTGCTCATTGCACCACCAGGATTCAAGCAAACCGGGCCGAAGACGGCTGTAATGCCAGAAACCGGTCCCCGGGAGCTTGTTTCCTTCCCAGTGTAAGAATTGGCTTTTGTAGTTTGGTTTGCCCTGTTCCCATCATGCACTGGGACAGGAACAGACTAATTTGCATACAGCCAGGTTCTGAAACTGGGATGGTGCAGTGAGCTAAAAAACGGTGTTGGATCTAGCCCTGATCTCTTGACTGGGTGAGAGCTTTCTGCTTAATTCAGAGACTCTGTCCTCACCACCCCTTGTTGTAAATATTTTTGTCCACCCTAAGCGTGGAAGGTTATTCTCAGATGTGAGACCCTTGCTCATTGCACCATCAGGATTCAAGCAAACCGGGCCGAAGACGGCTGTAATGCCAGAAACCGGTCCCCGGGAGCTTGTTTCCTTCCCAGTGTAAGAATTGGCTTTTGTAGTTTGGTTTGCCCTGTTCCCATCATGCACTGGGACAGGAACAGACTAATTTGCATACAGCCAGGTTCTGAAACTGGGATGGTGCAGTGAGCTAAAAAACGGTGTTGGATCTAGCCCTGATCTCTTGACTGGGTGAGAGCTTTCTGCTTAATTCAGAGACTCTGTCCTCACCACCCCTTGTTGTAAATATTTTTGTCCACCCTAAGCGTGGAAGGGTATTCTCAGATGTGAGACCCTTGCTCATTGCACCATCAGGATTCAAGCAAACCGGGCCGAAGACGGCTGTAATGCCAGAAACCGGTCCCCGGGAGCTTGTTTCCTTCCCAGTGTAAGAATTGGCTTTTGTAGTTTGGTTTGCCCTGTTACCATCATGCACTGGGACAGGAACAGACTAATTTGCATACAGCCAGGTTCTGAAACTGGGATGGTGCAGTGAGCTAAAAAACGGTGTTGGATCTAGCCCTGATCTCTTGACTGGGTGAGAGCTTTCTGCTTAATTCAGAGACTCTGTCCTCACCACCCCTTGTTGTAAATACAAGGTGAAACCAGGCATCCCCAGCGTATGAGGGGGCCGTTGTGGAGATGAGGCAAGCTAATGCCCAGAGTTGCCGAGTGTGATCCCTGGTTAGAGTAGGCGCCGAGGTGAGAATTATCAAGTCCGCTGACCCTGGTCCACGACCCTGCCGCGTTGGGAATTGAACCCTGGTCCCGGGCCGTCCTCTGCTCTCGGGTCTGCCGCCTCTAACCAGTGAGCGTCCGAACGGCATTGCTTCTGAAACGGACTGCCCGACAAGAAGTCGGAGGTCCTGCTTCTCTACTAATGATACGACCGCCTTCACGGCAGTCGGAAAATGTATCTTTCCTATTGTGGCACTTTTTAAATATCCCTACAACGTTTGGGACAATGCAGGGATGTTTGGGGGCACAGGCCCCCAGGGGGGATGGGGGCCCTGCTCGGAGACCCCAGAGTACTTTTTTGTCTGCTTTTCTATGGTGGTCGGACCACCATAGAAAGGCAGACGGAAAGGGGTATTGCATACCCTATGGTGGGGCCTGAGCAGACCCTGCCCCTATTGTAGCGATTACTCTTGATCCGACGGTCCACAGGGCTTAAATCTCAGACATTCCATCTGCCTGCCGCCTCGGACCTCAGGCATTGTAATGCAGTGGTTGGGCTGCAGCAGCAGATATCTGGCGGACCGCCATCGAAGAGCTGTCGGATGGCCTTCCCCCTAACATTGGAATGAGGCCCTATATGTACACTTCTCTGCCTAGACAGACACCTCTGGCTTTGCTGAGTCGAAGAACTTGCAGTAGGTGGAACACAGGAGAAGAGCAGAGAGATAAATAACATGCTATAGTAGAGCGAGAGCGGTAACATAGAGGGTGAAGGGAAGGTAAAGTTAGAAGCAGGGATCAGCTAGGAAGATAGGTGACATAGGCTGAGGTGGTAGGTACAGAAAGAAAGGTGAGGTAACCAAAAGAGACGTAATTAGATAAAAATACATAGAGAAATAGATAAGGTGTAAGAGTTAGTTTGTGAGGTAGAGAGAGTACTAGATTGGGAGAAGGACATGTGGAGTATTTGAGTTGTGTGGAGACTACCTAGGGTAAGGTAGAGAGAGGTAGAGGCAGAATGAGGTAGATATAAACAGTCAGATAGGTGAAGTGGTAGGAGAGGGATAAAGAGTTGTGAAGTAGAGTGAGGAAGCAGTGAGGCAGAGAGAGAGGCAACAGGAGAAGTGAAGCATAGAAATATTGGTTAGGTATAGAGAGTAGTGGGGCAGAGAAAAAAGGTTTACTGAAAAGTACATTTTAGAAAAAAAGTGAGGTGTACACAGAAAAGAGGGAAACTGAAGAAGCAATTGTGAGGTTGGGAAAGAGGTGGTTGTGAGATGGCAGTAGAGATAAAGAGTAAGCTAGAGGGAGCGGTGAGGGAGAGAGTGTGGTTGAGAGTGAAATGTGGTAGTCAGATGTATAAAGACAGAGATGGGGACATGTAAGTGAAGTGGAAAGAGAGACTTTAAATAAAGACACAGTTACAGAGAGAGAGAAGAGATGAGTTACTGACAAAGGAAAAGAGGCATGGATGGGGAAAGAGAGGTAACAAGAAATGATTAAGCTAGTGAGAGAAGTGAGGTAGAGGGAATAGAGGTAGAAAAAGAGAGAAAGGTGGAGCGGTAAGGCAGTGAATGAATAGTGTAGTAAATTGGGTGGTAAGCAATTGAGAGAAAGAAAATAGTGGGATAAATGAGGTAATGAGGTCGATGCGAGGCAGGGATGGAAACGAGGTCAACAAAGATATAAAGTAGAGAGTTGTGAGTTAGGGATGATTGAGGTAGAGAAAGGTGGGATATGAAAAGATGCAGCAATAAATGTAGAGGTGCGATAAAGAGAGATGACGGTAGGAGAGAGGTGAAGCAGATCGTGGAGGGATATAGAGAGCTGAGATTGAAACAGAGAAGTAAAGTATTATGTTACGTTAAAGTGTTTATAAAGCTCATAGCTGACCCAACAACAGAGCTTTCCAGCACTGGACTTTGAGGCTGATTAAACTGCATATACCAGCTTTTCAAAGGGAAAAAGAAAGAGGTAATACTAGGTGGAAAAAGCTACGTCTTCAGGGTTCTCCTGAAATGCCGGTGGTTCTCAGTGTTCCTGGTGGAGAGAGGTAGCGAGTTCCAGAGAACAAGGGCCTTGGCACAAAAAGAGTGGCCTCCTGCCCTCGCTGTCCTAACTTGAGGGACAATATCCAAATTGAGATCAGCTGTACCTAAGGAGGGGGAGGGTAGGTAAGGGGATATAAGATTGGACAAGAGGAGGGCACCCTGGCAATGCAAGATCTTGTGACCAACACACATGGTCCTAAAGTGGAGCGTGTTATGAGAGTGTGATGAGATAGAGAGAAAGGTGAGAGAGGCAGAGTGGCAGAGAGGTTGAGATTGTGGGCAAGTGGAGTGAGCAGCATGGTGCTTTCAAGGTAGATTTTGTGTGCCTGGATTTCTTTCAGTAGACTGCCAGTCTCTTTGTCTAATTTTGAAAGAATGGCTGCCAATCAATAAACATTTTGGGTGGATCGGAATACATCACGTTACCAATTGCAATAACAAGGAATCAGGACATCGTCATTTATTAATTTCCTTAATGGGATCCTAAAAATCTACAGGGCAAGGAAAGTTGCGATTTTTTTTGTTGGCATTGATTTGGCGCAGCTCCTCTCTGAGATTTACTGCTGTGGTTTACATTTTTTCCAGAGTTCCAAAATCTGCTTGAAGGTTGCATACAGTCACCATTTTCAGTTGTTGTGAAGATTCAGGCTGGTCAGCAGAAAATGAACAAAATGAGGAAATGCTAGACCGGTGACTGCATGAACGTTCAGTTATTCACTTCCTAGGTGGGGTTATTTGCCGCTTACTCATGACAGAGCTGCATTTAAGACCTACATGACTCTTTGCCTGGCAATGTATTGTGAGTTTCAGTGGCTATTCACTATTGTACCAGTTTGCACCCATATGTCTATTGCATTTGTTGTGTTCCTCTCTTTAATTTCTCCTTGACTTTCTCCATCAGGTCTCCTTAAGTCTTGTCCTGTATTTACTGTGCTTCCTTTTTTACTTGCCTCCTACCCTCTGACTAGTGAGGTTGCGGTTACGTCCTGGGGTTCTCAGCCGGCATCCATGTCACCTTATGGCTTGTCAAAGTTACACCTATTGGTTAAACCAGTAGGATCTATATAACGTTAGTGAGTTTTTCGAACTAGCTGACAATGCATATTTAACTGTCCTATTTTTCCAGCAGCTGGGCAGTCAAGGCTGTCTCTGCGACATCAAGTTAGAGTTTTGCCATCCCGCTATTTAGGCATCTCCTTGTTTGACTGTGTTTCTGCCTCTCTCTCAAGCCTCTATGTTTCGCCAAATTCCTCTTGTAGGTATCAAGCACACCTTTGCTCACCTCAGTCTGTATTCATGGACAGCAAGGGCTTTTATCTGGCCTACATAGCCAGTTCTCCAGCATGTGCCACTAGACGGAAGTTATAAAAAATGGGCTATGACACAGTTAGCACTGGCCACGTCATAGCACTTTATTTGTTGCTAATGGAAAGATGAAGCTGGAAGCATATACAACCACCATGTTTCATTTCCCCCTCCCTCCCTCTGAGATTTCTCCCAACCTGCCCGTCCACCAGCAACGGAAAGAAAGCACTATGATGCAGCCGGTGCTAGCCGCAGCACAGCACTTTTGAAAAAAATGTTCAGACATACTGCAGTGACAAGGCTTAAAAGAATGACAAAGCCAATAGCTTGCATAGTGAGACGTGTTAACTTTGCCAGTGCTTGTTTAACAACAGAGTCTATTTAGATCCTATTTAGCGTGCATGTACTTGGGCTACCAGACTTTCAGAAGAGCGAAAAGATGATTGGTCGGAATATACAGTCCCCATGAATGCTGGTGCTTTAAATGGCGACAAAACACATGAAGGATTGGAATGGGTCAGCTGATTCTAAAGTTTTCACAAACAAATATTATTCCTCTGGCAATCTTAAGGGCTTCGCTTTGCAAAATGCAAAACAGACACTTTTAAGGGGTTTTCTTTACTGCTATAGTATTTGTAGGCTTAATTCCTATTACACATAACATTTTGTCTTGTGATATTCTACAGAGAATGTACAAATCAACTTGGATACAGAAATTAATGCATGCCACTTTCCCCAGAATTCGTTTGCTAGGGGCGTAGCTTCAGGGTGGGTGTTTGGGGTGTGACACTCCCCAAATAAATGCATTCTTGGCTTGGTAGTGGGATCTGAGGGCCCTGAGTTTTGTCTGATATCTCTGTGTTGGTTTTTTTCGTGGTGTGCCAAGAATGAGAGTGCAAATAGTGGCCTTTTACGTAAATGGGAGAGAGAGGTAGATAACCTGGAATCAATACCAGCTTGCCTGCTTGTCCCCAAGGAAAATATTTTACTTCACAGGGCCTCCTTTATTTCTTCACTAACACACATGGGCACACTTTGGAATACTTGAGTTCAGGATGTGCACTGTACAAGCACCTCTTATATTTGATTTAATAGTCAATAATGTTACTCCATCTATAATAACAATCTAGGCTACATTTACGGTATACAAAGCTACTGACTTGCTCCTTAGTTCAATAATTGTTTTGTCTTTGGGGTGCAAGCCATGAGTGGTTCCGATCTTTCCTCAAAATTCGGTTGTTTCAGGTTTTCTCCGCCTCTGCCAGGTCCAAGTCACAAGTTCTCTCTTCTGGAGTTCCACAGGGCTCTGTGTTGATCCCGATGCTATTTAACATCTATATCTGCCCTTTAGCAGATGTAAAAAAAAGTAGTGGGTTGTCCATTTTTTTTTCGGCAGTGATGACACTCAGAACATCTTCACTTTGTCATCTGCACAGAGTCATGGGCCGTCGGACCTCAGTTCAGCTTGAGTCAGATCTACTCTTGGATGTATAACCCACTACTTAAGCTCAACAGAGAAAAAACAGAGATCATGATTCTGGGCAAGAAACCTGCTGTTGGGGCCCACATCACTGGCCTGCTTCCCTAGGCGCTCTACTCACATTATCTGATAAGGTTAAGAAACTTGACTTCCTTGTGGACTATTCGTTAACCATCAAGTCGCAAGTAAGTCAGGTGACGGCCACCCTGCTTTGCAGTGCTTAAATGGCCCAAAAAGATATTTAAGTTGATCCCGATCTCTTTGCAAAGGACAGCGCTTCAAGCTCTTATTATCTCCAGACTTAATTTATTTATTTATTTATTTATTTATTTAGACGTTTGTAAAGCGCGCAGCTACCTCTGACGGAGGTGTCCCGGCGCTGATTACGGTAACATGCTGTATTTGTGAGCCAATAAAACTACTATCGGATGACTGCAGCTAATGCAGAACTCTGAGTCCATGCTTCTTTATCAGCTACCCAAATTTGCCTCAGTCTTGAGTCTCCTTCATGAGCTGTATTAGCTTGCTATCTCAAATTGAATTAGATTTACAGCTCTATATTATAAGTTCAAGGCAAAACCTGGAGTTGGACTCGAATACATTTTGGGTCTGATTTGCCCATACCATCCATCACAGCAGGTTCTGTAAACTGTACCCAGGTTTCGCTTGTCTCACATGTAAGGACGCTTTCTCACATATTTAGGCCCAAATTTTGTCCATAGATTGTCCATAACCTGGCGTTCTCGGACAGAACAACTCTCAAGCCCGCCCCCTCCGAGGAACTTTGCCATTCTCTCAACAACTACTTCATTCACAAAATTGCGACCATTAAAGCTAATATCCCGCCCCCTTCTCCTTCCTTTGTTGACCCCCAATGTCCCCCTCCCAAGGGACAACTCACTGCCCTCCCCCTCATATCTAAGGAAGCTCTGTCCTCCTTAGTACCCCTGGTTAAATCTGGCTCTCCACTTGACCCCTGTCCTGCTCACATTCTCCACCATATCTTTGTTACCTGCCCGGACCCCCCCCTTCATCTCCTCAACAGTTCTCTGGCTCAAGGTGTTGTACCACCTCCCCTGAAGTCCGCGGTTATTGTGCCGATTCTGAAAAAACCTGGGGCAGATCCTTCTGTCCCTGCCAATTTCCGCCACATTTCCCTTCTACCTTTCCTGGCAAAGGTGCTCGAGCGCCATGTCACCTGCGCTCTGAGCTCCTTTGTAGAGACTCATGGAGCTCTCGCTCCCCGCCAGGCCGGTTTTCGCCCCGCACACTCCACGGAGTCCGTTGTCATCTCGGTCTTAGACAACCTCAGGGAGGGCATGGATACCAACCAGCACCAGGCCTTAGTGCTCCTCGATCTCTCAGCCGCCTTTGACACGGTGGATCATTCCATCTTGCTTTCCCGTGTCAGGGCGGCGGGGATCGTGGGGACTGCTCTGGTCTGGTTATCATCCTTCCTGAGCGACCGCACCCAGGCCGTCCGCCTGGGCGACTTTACAGCGGACGTCCGGAAAGTTCAGTGCGGGGTCCCCCAAGGCTCCTCTCTTTCCCCCCTCTTATTTAATCTCTATGTCGCCCCTCTTATCTTTTCTCTTCAACAAATGGAGGTCGCCGTATTTAATTATGCGGATGACCTCCAGCTTGTCTTCAACCTTTCCTCTTCTCCTTCTTCTGTTCTTAATTTCCAAACTGTCATGCTCCATATCCGGGACTGGATGAACCACAGCCATCTTAAACTCAACCCCGATAAAACCGAGCTGGTGTTGACGGGTGGTTCATCCAGCCCCTGGTCCTCTCTTTTCTGGCCCTCTTCCCTTGGCCCCTCTCCTGAACCCACTACCTCTGTCAAAACCCTCGGCATAAAACTCAATTCTCAACTCACCCTTCACTCCCAGGTTAGCTCCGTGGTATCTTCCTCTTTCCTCTCACTGCGCACTATACGTAGGGTGTCCCGCTTCTTCACTTTCTCTGCTCTTAAGCTCATCATCTTAGCCATGGTGGTTTCCCGCCTGGACTACGGCAACGCCCTTTATGCAAGTATCCCTGCATACAGCTTACGGCGTTTGCAGCAGATACAAAACTAGGCGGCCCACCTGGTATTCAATCTTCCTAAATTCCACCGTTCCTCCCCCCTCTTGAAATCCCTACACTGGCTCCCTGTGCGAGCCCGGATCCAATTCAAGCTTGCCTCCATCACCTTCTTGGCCCGATTCGGCCTAGCACCAGCATTTATCTCCTCAGAGATCACCCCCTATGTACCCACCAGGGAACTTCGCTCGTCCTCCCAGTCCCTCCTCACTATCCCACGCTATCGGACAAAGAAGTGGGGAGGCTCGAAATTTGCCACTCTTGCCCCGATACTTTGGAACTCCCTCCCCCTGGAACTCCGAACCACCACTTCGTACCCTCAATTTCGTAAACTCCTCAAGACCCACTTGTTCACAAAGTCTTTTGACTAAATCCCCATCAGCTTCTCCCATCTTTTAGCCCTGGACCTTGTTAGTTCTAGCGCCAAGAAACCGCAGGTGTATGAGCGCTCTACAAGTATTTTAAAACTCAAACTCAAACTCAAACTCAAATCTTTGGAACTCCGTTCTAGATTCACTGAGGAACTGTACGTCTTTTTTGCTTTTCCCTAGGGCCTGAATACCTGGCTTTTCTAATTTGATCACTTTGATATCTGTATCCTTTACTCCTGCCATGCGCTGGGAAACCCTTTGGGGAACTGTGCGCACTATGGGGTGTATTATGATGGCGGGCAAGCAAAGTCCACCCGCCACCGTATAAGCAAAAGTGACGCCCTGCCATATGTGTGGCGGTTCCATGATGCATTTTTTATATTGCGATGGGCGGTGCTTTCTGCAGCACCCGCCACAATGTAAAAAAGGCATGTTTGTCATTTGCATGCACAACGTGGCAGACACCGTGGGTGCCTGCCACGTTATGCATGCAAATGCACATGTGCAACCCTCACCCCCTTACACACCGGGGGCGTGCAACGGGCCCCCACATGCAGACACCACATGCCTTTTGAAAGGCACATCCCCGCCTGCATAATAATATGGATGGCGGTGTCTTGCAGACACCGCCACCATATTCAGCCCCTTTCCTGCCTGGTCGACTCGTCGATCGGCGGAAAACTGGCGGACGGTCTTTCCATCCGCCGGGGTCCCCCGCCATCTTAATATGGCTGGGGAAATGGGAGGCGGGCGGCGGGAAATGGCGGGCGGATCACCACCGCCATATGGGCGGTGCCATCCGTCCGATATAGTAATAGACCCCTATAAGACTTAATAATAATAATAACAACTATACCATCAAGGCATACTGTGCCAGGGACTAAAAAGAGGGTGTGTAGTAAAAATATATTTAAAATAAGTGATTCCAGGAGAGGGACTCCAAGTTGTTGTGTTATATGTGACCATTGTCAGGAGTTCCCAGAAAGTGCTATCATGCCCAAGTGGGAAGGGCAGTGGCATTGCTTAAGCAGGTATGTTTGTGTCACACCTTTCAAATCCATTCTTGGTTTGGTAATTGGGTCTGGGGACCCTGAGTCGGGTCTGCTAAGTTGTATTGGTTTTTCTCTTTATTCTCATTTCACTGAGAGCTTTTCACTTGTTCATCTTTTGGATAGGGATCTTAAATATATATATTCACCAGTTTACCAAAAATGTAGTAAATCTGCATCCATAGAAGTACTCCTTGAATGGGTGCAAAATGACTACTTTTTGGAATTCATAAACATTGGCAGTAGTGGGCTTTGACAGCTGCGCCAGTTTCAACTTTTCACGCATACTACTGGTAATAAAACACCCATAAGGTCAGGAGATGAATGCTTGAAAATAGTCTAACCCGTGGCAATCACTCAGGGTAGCATTCTAACCAATTGCTTTTCGCCCACTGTGCCACTCTAGACAGAGGCCCACCTAATGCAAATCAGTATTGACAATGTTCCCAATCAAAACAATCTAGCCCGAATCATGATCATCCCACCCCTCCACTCTGTGGCCCACTGTTTCTTAGTTGGGAAATTTGACATTTACACACTGAATATCACTGAATAAGCTACAACTCTGATGTTTGAATGCACCTAACAAGTGGGGAAATGTAAGAACTCTTGGTGTCCCAACCATCAAGATGTGCAGGGTACACAACATGTTCACCACCTCTTGGGTAACATGCATTCCTTGGCTTTCTCAGGGATCATTCATAAGAATGGAGTAGGTATATGTGTCACTATGCTGCAAATTCCCCTCTTTGAATATTGAATTCTAAAAGAAAATCAGAGAATAAACAGATACCAAAGCAACAATTCTTGAAGAACCCTGGCACGTAATGTGTTTTAGGTTGTGTTGTACCACCTCTTTTGTAATGTCAAGACAATTGGCCAACAAATTAAATAATGCTAAGTGCCGCCTCAGGATCATGTACTTATTGCAATAAAGGAACTACTTGCACATGTTAATACCGCATTTAGGGGTGCACACCCTTAATTTGGTACCGTTTAGTTCAGCTGACATTACTTTGACATCCCTTTTACGTTTTCTGCTTTTAATAATGTAACCTTCACCCAAATCATCAAAAAAACAAGAATTAAAGAAAGTGTCGGTTGCTTTAGGGTTTAAAAAACTGGACTAGTTGTAAACAATTTGCATTACTGTATTTTTGTTTAATTTACGGTTAGTGTTACTTTAATACAAAATCTATTTATTAAAATGAATTAAGGGTTAGTATTAGAACAGTGCAATTACTTTTCATTCCATTACAATAAAAGTTACAATAAGGGCTGGTATTAAAATAATGGAATACAATGATCTAACATTAAGAATGTATTTATTACAATATGTTATTGGGATTAGCATTATCTGTTAGAATAACATAAAACATAATTTTCCTTTAATTTAGGGTTAGGCTACAGTGTAATTAGATGCAACGTAAGGTGAATTAACTTACTTACTTGAATCTTATTGAAATTAATTATTTAAATTTATTAAAAGCTTACGTTTATCTTTATGGTTACAACATGGGTATATGCTTTTTAGTTTAATTAAATACATTGAAAAAATAGGGGTGGGTTAGAGTAAGAATGAATGTATTACAATAGACAATAATGAAAAATAATGTTTTTTAATTTACGTTAGGTTATTGTTAGAATACAATAACATTATTTTAATTTTAAAAATGCAATATTTAGGTATGGTTTAGAGTAAGAGATAGGGGATTAAATAAATGGGACAAAGTAAATGTAATCTAATTGATAAGTGCCAAAGTGAAGGTGGATAGTAGGCAGGTGTAAGTGAAAACATTGAAAATAAAAAGACACACCACCATTTAAGGACTAGGGCTGTCCATCATGGAACTTTTGTGAAAATGAGTATCAAATGATGTCTTTTAGATCACATTGGCCTTCCCCGCTGGTCCGACTTAAGTGCCAGGGCTGATTTACGTTCTCAGTCTGGCTGTGCCATTTAAAAATGAAGTAATATGAACAATTGTATAGTCCAAAACAGCTCTACATCTGTAGGAAAGGTGTGTGTCGTAGGCCAGTGGGTTGAGGGTAGATCGACCATGTATGAGGGGGTGTTAAGACTCTAGATAGAGCTCAGTGCCATTCAGATTTGTTCTCTAGAACTGGTTAGAGTCTGATAAATGCTCATAACTAGGAGGATTATTGTAATCACAACCATTATTTCTCAAAGTTTTCTGCATTTTTGTTTTCACCGCTCTGAGTTGTTTAGAGACAAGAACATCAACAACACTCATCCAGGAACAAAATATACAAAGAAAACTGTTGTATGTTTAATATTCCTGAACACGGCAGAACCATTTTCAGCAAACAAAACGGAAGTTTTCACATTTTGTGGGAGAGCAAACGTCCGAAGAGTAGCCAATGAACTATGAATCAAAGTAAGGATTCTCAAGACTTGCTTGCGTAATAAACACTGGCACAAACCTAGAACTGTTGCGTGGTAGAGGGTGTTTGCCATAATTCGTCAATTAATGTGAACTCAGAATTATTTTCTTGGTCACTAAATAGGCCGGTATTAAACACAAATACATTGTTGAGATATCAGTTCAACATACTAGGTCAAATTTGAATGAAATATAACATCTTCCAAATAGAGAACCTGTCCAATTCCATTGATGCTGATGGTTTTCACTTTCAGATTGTTGGTTATGAGAAATTGGTCATTGAGCAAGAAAAAGAATATGACTGTTTTGCACAGCATTTGGAAGATAATAAAAAATCTGCATTATATGGGAATACTCTTGAACTTACTTGAAGATGTAATCATTTGGTTTACACTGCTTGGATTTAGGTCTATTGGTAAAGAGAGGGGATAAATACAGGTAAGTGAAACCTCACGACCACTAGACCAAGAGATATTGTACCAAATAAATACTCCTATCTTCAAATAGTCTTCAAAAGTTGTTAAGAGATAATCATTATGAAGTTCAAAATTATCAGTTCGTAATGATATCAATTTGAAATCAGTTAGTGTAAGTTCTTTGTTATATACATGTGATTGCTTTATCTAAAATTCATATATACATCTGACCTGTATATGCCAAATATGTGCTGATTCCAATTCTTGTCTTATTTGACTAGGGTTATGTTAATAAAGATTTGAAAATCTCTTCATTATAGCCTAGTCACTTTTTTAATAATTGTTAATTAGTTGTTCTCTGGCCGTGGCGCAGGAGTGCCACAATGCAATGTGCTGAGCAGGGACTGGCCCAGTCCCTCTCAGCATGTTTTAAGTTCTTGCACCGCCAGCCTTTTCATGACGGTGCCCTGCCATGAAAAAGCTGGCAGTGCAAGAACAAAGGGGGACCAATGTCCCCCATGCCCTGGGGATACATTCAGGTGGTCACAACATGTGCCTTCCTGTCTCTATTCCCCTCTATTCCAGCATGGCAGGATGTCATCTGCCATGCTGGAATATGTCATCAACCATATTACGCCAACGATATTACAAGTTGCACATTTGCAACTCGTAATACGGTTGTTGGTGCTTGCCCAGCTTTGGCACAGCAGAGGCGGCATTGCGTCGTAAGTAGGCCCTTGGACTTTGGAGTGGTTAGTTTACTATTACCCTGACTTTTTGATGTAACAGTTATGAAACAGAATATCAAGTAAAAAATTTTGACTGACCATAATGTTGAGTGAAAAATGTTGTGGAATGGAAATATCTAGTGTAAGACTATTGTTTTTTAATTAATATTATTTATTTAAATAATATTTTATATCGTTAATTGGGATATTAATTTTTGTATGCAAATGTTTTTTGCGGGTTGTGGCATTTAAAGGGGGTAAAGAGTAGAAAGTAATTTATTTTTAATTAATTACGAATTAGTTGTAAATTATCACCAATTAATTAATTGAGCATTAATTATGTTAATTGTCTAATTATTTTTTTATGTGTCGATTGTGGGATTTATGAGGGTAAGGGGAAAGTAATTTATGTTTTAATAATTAATAATTCATTGTTAATTATTATTAACTAATTCATTAATAATTAATTATGTTATCTGTTAATTTTTCTAGGTTTAGGCTATGTGGTTTATTGGGGTGAAGGGTTGGGAGATTTGTTTGAAATTTTATTTGTTAACTAATTGTTAAATACCTATAATTATTTAATTATAAATTAATTAATTTTATTGTGTTATTAATTTTTTTGTGGTTTATTTTAGGTGGGGGTTGTGGGGTTTATATGGGTAAAGGGTGGAAAGTTAATTTTAATGAATGTATATTTAATTTTTCATGAATAATATTTGTTTAATTAATAAATAATTATGTTGGACTGACTGGAGTGGGAATACTTTTGTTGTTAATTATAATATGTATTATTGTGTTAATTGTACTCGGTATAGTAAATTATAATATTTTCCAATGTTATATTTTAATTGTTTTTATATTTATTTTAGTTAGAGTAGTAAATCTTATTTTTGTGTGATGTAAAAAATGCTATTACTGTTGTGTTATGTTAGGAGGGAGTACATATTTATTATATTTATTTAGTATAAAAATGTTATTTTAATGAAGCAGGAAATGTATATGTATTTATTTGAATTTTTAGTAATTTATTTTATGTTGTAATTTATATAATTATGTGTTTGATGTATTATAATAATAAAATGTAAACATTTCAATATATTTTGCTTGTAAATAATTTGCAATAAAACTGTAAAACATATGTTGTATATTTTGTATTCTAAATTAAATTGTTTTTCCTTTTTAATATTTTATGTTTTTGGTAGATTTAAATATGTATACATATATTTTTGATATTATATTATAAACAATTTTTTAAACTACATTATTATTTAACATATTAATTTAGATATATATATATATATATATGTATGTTCATATATATAGTATTAGATAAGCTTTATTCGATAAAAGATTTATCATAAAGCATAACAGAAAACATCCATTTAATATCCATAATAACATTTCTCATTTAAAACCCGTCATATATAAAATTGTTTCTCACCCATTAAAAAACTACAGTATGTACAAATTAAAAATAGGAGTTATATACAATGAATAATGAAAAGCACTGTGCATATGAGCAATAAGGAATAGGATAACAGCTTTGGATCGATAATCATGGTCGACATTCAATTTACAGGTCTTTCACCCTAAAGTCCATCAAGTGTTGGGACCTGCTGCATTCTTGCCTGGTACTTTGTTCGCAACAACCAGGCGCAGCCCAGAAATTTTGATACTCCACATATTAATGTCAAGGAGGAAGTATCAGTTTCAGGATGCGTAATGCAGCACGTAATCTGTAAGGCCCAACATTTTACATACTGGTTTAAGCCACTTAGCTCTGGCCCTCTCGTAAACTGGGCATGCCAGAAAAAAAGTGGGCAATTGACTCGGTGTGGTGTGCACAACATGGGCACGGTGCAGGTGCTAAATTAGACCCCTTCCATGATGCTATCACATTATTAAGTGGCAGGGTCCCTAATCTCATCTTCATATACAGGGCCCTGTCCCTGGGAACCTGTAAGTAGTCAAGATAGGGTTCCAATCTAGAGATGTTTTTATGTTCAAAGAACCCTTCAGTAAGTTTCCCAGTTTTTGGGTTAGAAAGATCACGCATCTGTACCCTATCCCAGTAGGCACGCTTTAATGCCTGCTTGGGAGGTGGGGTCTGACATGCCCATGTCTTTACATGAAGAGTGTATCAAAACGTTAGGAGCTGCCCCTTCCAGAGCATTCTTTCAAGAGCATATACTAGATCAAAAGGTTTCATATACAAAGGAAAAAAAGGGCAGAATTATTAGTGGCAGAGGGCGAATAGCTGTTCTGTAATTTGCTATATCACCTACAAACTGGATGCATGAACTTTGCAATGCCTGCCGGATGATGTTGCATTCCAAGTTCTATATGGGAAGAGTGTATACAACACATAATAAAATCATTTAGGCAGTTTTAATGCAATGTTGACCCCCACAACTCTTAGGTACCCTGCTGGAAAAGTACCAGTGGCACTCTTTAGGGATGGATTGGATGAGGTCAAGCATCTTTAGTCTGAGACATGGGCTTTTTATTAGTGGTATGTGCCCAATTGTGGCGGATCACTAAAGCTAAGACCCAAGATTGTGGGGTTTAGTATTTAATGTGTTATTGCATTTCTTATCACCACAGGATCCTTTATGCACAAAGGATAAGTCATTATCACTTTGTTATTGACTTTTCCCTGTTATATGTATGTTCTTGATGGGCTTTAGTTGATGTGGCCGTCTTAGGACGGAGTTGTTTAACTTTCACACCTTAGCAGAAGTGATACATCTTTGGTTGAACAGGCTCAGAGATACAGAAAATCACTATTATTTTGTTACTGCATGAAACAATACCAGGCTTGCCAGTGTACCTCTGCGCTTTGTTTTTGGAAGAGTGTAACTGCTTTCCCAGGATCTTCTCCCAAGATATACTTCACTTAAAATTCTACTCACTTCCCATCTGTGCTTTAGTGCCAGTTGCAGAACTTGCTGTAAGCCAGTGGAAGTCTATAGTATTTCACACATAGACCTTTCCAAGGACTGTGACTGCCGGGGGCTCTGCCCATTTCTCCCTCTAGTCACTGAGCCTTACTATATTCTTGGATCAAGGTTTCATCCACTTTCTGCCTGGTCTCCACTTCTCTGCTTGCCTCATTCTTATTTCCAACCTGCTCAACTCCTCTGCTCTCCACTTTTGTCTTTTCACCCCTATTCCACTCTGATCCTCAGCTGTATCCTGTGTGCTGCTCCTCTACTCTGTCTTCCAGTCTCCGTTACTTCACTTCACCCTTCTGCTCTCTCTTCCTATTTTCTCACCTCCTCTCTGCTCTTTAGCTCTTTTCTCCTGTCTTGTTCTGATCTCTCCTCTAGGTTCCTCGCCTGTCTCCTATTTTCATGATCCTTTCTTTGCTCCTCCAGTCCCCGCACCTTCACTCTGCTTCACTGCTCTCCCCTTCTTACTACTCACCTCCACTCCACTGCTCTCTTCTCCAATTTTCATGCCCTACTCTACTCCACTCCACTCTACTCCACTAGACTCCACTCCACCCTTCTCCTTTCTCCTTTCTCCTCTGGTCTTCCCACCTCTGGTTCTCAGATCTCTCCTCTGGCATTCTCATTTCCAATTCGCTCTTCCATGCTGTCCTTAAATACTCCAACTCCCCATGAACTGTTCTTCTCCATGGCCTGGATTTCAAAGGAGAAATACTTGGAAGTAGTGACACAGATCTACCTTTTCTTCATGTGATTAATGGTTGGCAGGGAGATAACCAATGAAGGACTTGGGATGGCATTTCCATATTTTTGCCTGATTTTATAGCTATGCACGACAGACTAAACAGAAGGGCGTGTGGTCACTTCCACCCATTGGGACCAGGTCACGTAAAGATACAGATGCTAGGCTTACCTATATTAGGCACAGAAATAATCTAACATATTTTTGACATGGACTATGAGTATTTGCTATCCCTGCTGTAAGAAATGATCCCATTTTTGATGTGGTTTCCCTGATTTTGTCGGCTTTAGAAATCTTTGCACTTTACTACAGCTAAACACTGATACCACACTTGACATACTGCAGCCATCTCTTGTCATGATGCAGCTACCTCCCAATTTAGATTGCTAAAGGTCTTTACCAAAGTCGCTAGAGCCTTCTCTATAGTCACTCAGGAGAGTTAGTGAAGCCTCAGAAATCAGTCTGGCTCTGGTGGCCAGAGACAGATGTACCCTCAGGAGTGGATTTGAAGACACACTTCTCTACTTCTTTAAATGGAGCAGTGAATACCAGTATATCAGATAGGACATTAAAGAGTCTTCCTGGGGTATGGAAACAAATAACAGTGAAGGGAGCTTAAATGAGACAAAGGGAGCAATAAGTAAAACACTAGGACTCCCACTTGAGAATAACAAATCATGCTCACATTTACAGGCAAGCCTGAAATGAGAATCTAAACAAAGACATGCATATGAATCATGAGGAAAACAGCTCAATGGGCCTATTTACAAAGGCATTTTGTAGTACGTAAAGTAGTACTCCTGTAATACTCTTTTAAGTACTATTACATGCCTTTGAGAATTGGCCAGAAAACTGGAATAATATTGGAAAATATAGGGAATAGTTATATACAATTATCTCTAATAGAAAGGACCGTGCCCTCCTTTCTCTCTCAACAATATGGAGTAGGACATTTTGGAACCTATTCACAAAGGCATTTAAGGGTACATACAAGAGAACTCTGTTAGCACTGCTTCCTATACCCATAAATGCTTTTGTCACTTAGGCCCAATGTGTTTTCTGTCTTGGATCAAATCATCTGAGATATCATATTTTTGGGGAATTTCTTTTTCCCTGCAAATACTGACATTTAAAGAACGAAAGACATTCATTGGGCTGCGCCTGCGTACAATTAATAGGCTTTCTTGTCCTTTATACATGGATTTACCCATTTTTCCTGTTCAGGAATGAACACCTGAGACCTTTATAACATTTTGAGGCTGATTGACAAAAGCATTTATGAGTCTCAGGTATAGGACTACAGGAGCACTCTTTTACATACTCTTACATGTCTTGGTGAATTAGGCTGAAACATCCAAATCCCCATTAGTAACAGTGCGAAGATGGAACAGTGCTTTCCATTTGTACTAACTGCATGTGAATGCCTTTTTTTATTCCCATTTTAGATGTGTTAGGACCAGTTCAGAAAGGCATGCAAGAGTACACAAATGACTACTTAATGAGTACTTTCTGATGCATTCTTGCATGCATATGTGAATCAGCCCCTCAGAACACTTTGCTGCAACAGCACTTTGTACAAGTCGTATCGAACAGACAAATATTTGTCAACAACAAAGTACTTTACAAATTCGCTTGACTTCTTCTCTCAACTCTGCCCTATGGAACCCAGCTTATCAGTCCCTGTTAGAGATATTCCCTTTAAGCAGAGTGTATCTCAACAGAATAGCTTACACTTTTTATGCCACTTATTTAACTATTTGTACAACATCTGTGTTTTGATCTTTATGAGTTCACTTATCATCCCTTCAAGGGCGAGTAAATGGTTAGGGAAATTTGTTTTAGGCCATTTTGTCAGTATCAGCTAAATGTGTCTGACACACTACACCCAGGTGACACACTTATGGCGAGTTCTACTGCCAGATGTACCCTTGCGGAGAGTACAACTTACATCAAAGGCAAGTCACGAGCAAAGATCAACAACAGTTATATATTCAAAAGGTTTTTATTATTGCTCAGAAAGTAATTTTTACAATTGGACAGTTAACAGGTATTGGGCGAATGAGCTATCCAAGTTAACTGCTTTATTTTGGGCAACGTACACAAGAACTAGGTTGAACTTTTAATAAAGAATTTCAGAAAATGTTAAGTTTACTATGATTGATCCCACTCCTTTGTTATTAAACTACTAGAGTATGAAGTAGATCTTGGTGAGGCTGAAATAATTAATTGTAGGAAAGAAAGGCCTAATATTTCGTATATCTTTGGTTTTCTGTGTTATCAATTTATTAGTTTATCCTGCTGGATGAAACGTTGTGTTTTTCATCAAATCTAGTGGTTCTGAAGGGTACAACGTGTCCAGACTTATTATTTTAGAATAAACAGTTCCCATACTTTGTGAAAAGACAACCTTCGACAGTTGAAATGCTTCAGCTGAAGTGTAAGGCAGAGAGGGGGTCTCTTGTGGGTGAAACCGAGGGACAAGCAGACAGCTGAACAAGCCTTCTTTCCAGGGTGCCTGTTTGCCTGAAAGAAATTTAAATATATGCAACTGATCAGTCTGCAAATGTAAAGGGTGCTTGGAAGTCGGATTTGACTTTAATTGATGGAATCATTTTAAGCTTCTTGATGAGAAGGATGTATTGTATTGAGTGGTATAGCAAGGGAATTGGCAGCTGAGCTGTGAAGTATGTGGTTTTAAAGGACAGTTATAAAAAAGAATTGCTTTTGTAGGACACATTGGGGGATATTCTCAAGAACGTGCGATAATCATCGCCAACCTAGGCTAACGCAGGCAGACGCTTGAGAGTAAGCTGCTGCTGATGCTTAGCGATTCAATTCAGGAGCCTCAGAGCATTTTAAATCCTTGATTACACTGACTGTTTTTAAAAACGCTTGGTCTAATTTTAATGTAATTGTGCCTCATAACCAATACTTTCCGCTGCATCTCTTCTTTTACCTACTGTGTTGCCCTTGATTGCACTGACTGTTTTATAGCGCCTGATTTAAATTTTATGTAATTGTGCCTCACAACCAATACTTTCCGCCACATTTCTTCTCTTACCTACTGTGTTGCCCTCCCCGGTCCATTGCAGGATTCTCCCGATTGTGTGGAGGAAGTTAGGCAACTTCCAGTTAGTTGAAGGTTGTCGGTCTAGGCACCAGCTACTCCCATAAAACCGGATGCAGAGCAGAACGCGCAGCGGGAGCTGTGATGGCACGCCAAAGGCAAGCCCGTCTACGCCCTTCCGTCACTAGGCGCAAGGCCCTGTGCCAGTTTCATGCCGGACCGAGTTCCATGCTCTAAGTTGGCCTACTCTGGCAACCTTGGTGCGATTCTCACCCCCATGACCGGGCGCAGAGACTCAGCTCTCTGGAAGGCCCTTTTTCATGTAAATTGTGTGGTTACCAGAGCATAGGTTCTGACCAAGAGCTGATGAACGCTGGTGGCTCTCTTTTATTGGGTCAACCCCACAATGCTCTGGAAGCCACGCCCTCTCATAAAGATATAGGACAGAATACAGTGCCAGCACAAACCGATTTCAGCCAGGTTTGGAAAGGTTTCCTTGGCAATGTTAGATCCCTACCAAAACACTCGACGGAGATATGGGACTTGCTTACCTCTGAGAAACCGGACCTGTTTTTTTTTTTACAGAAACATAGCTGAAGCCTAGCTCCACACCTTCAATTACGATAGCACTCCCAGAGGGCTATAGGATTCAAAGAGTAGATAGACAGTCTAAAGTGGGTGGCAGGATAGCCATAGTCTACAATGATAATGCTAAAGTCACTATATTGGAGCAAAGATGTAATGAAAAGATGGCAATTTTCTTCTTGATAGATCTGCTCCTTCATTATAGCTGGAAGGGTGCTTTAGTTTATCAACCACTGGACCCCGGGCCAATTTTGCCCTTCAACTTGTAGAAGTGATTGCACCTTATGTCATCTCTACCAATAATTTTTTACTATTAGGAGACTTTAATGTACACAGTGAGTGCCTGGACAATGCAGAGACGGTGTCTCCTCTAGCTGACCTCGCCACAATAGACTTAACTAAAATCAATGGTCTTATGCATGAAGCTGAGCATACACTGGACATTATTTTCTCTAAATTGTCCCACATTGCACGTAAACCCCCATGCACTCAAGCGCCGCTATAGACAATGGCATAAAGTCACACCCAACGCTTTCTCAGACGTCTTTCCATTGCTTGGTTCACACTCGAGCTCTGAAGTGAAAAACGCCTCTGCAAAAACCTGGAGAGGGGATGGCAACGCACCCATCATAGAGATGATAAAGAGAAATATAGGGCATCTCTACCTCAGTATCACAAAAATATAAAAATGGCAATGAAATCCTTCATCGCCAAACAGCTTAACCAGGCAGGGAATGTCCTCAAAACTTTATTCCAGATACTGAAATCGTTTACTAACCCCAAGACTTGTGAGAAACTCCATCTCAGGCCCTCTGTGATACTACTGCAGAACATTTTATACAGATAATTACTTATCTACAATAAAATCACCATGGCAGGCAGACAGTTCACAGTTCACAACTTCTCTCCGTACCCAAAAGGGCAATTGCTGGAGAACCTCTCCCCCCCGACTCGTGAGGAAGTTGAAGCCTTATTATGCACTGTGAAATCAGGATCGCCTCTCGATGTCCTACCAGCTAAAATCTCCTTGTCCTTTCCTTAACAACCATCAATTCCCATCTGTTCCCTGCTTAATCTCTCATTGAAGGAGGGTCATCGTCAACTTGAGTGGAAAGCGGCACAAGTCATTACAATTTGTAAAAACACAAAGGCCTCTATGGAAGACCTTTCAAACTTACGCCCGGTTTCCCTTCTATCTCTCCTGAGCAAATGTCTGGAAAATTATATTAACAAACACTTGTGAGACTATGTTGAATCTTCAGGCAGCCTTGACTCATCGAAGTCAGGCTTTAGACCCAAGAATAGCACGGAGACAGCCCTGGTGGCTGTCACGGATAGCATCAGGCTAGCATTAGATATGGGTCAATCCTCTCTCCAGGTGCTGTTAGATCTCTCAGCCACATTTGACATGTTCGACCATCAGATCCTGCTCAGGAGACTGGAGAAATCTGGAATTGGGGGAATGGCCTTTCGATGGATGACAAGCTTCCTATCCAACAACTTTCAGACAGTCATCCTGGGACCTTTTCGATCTAAAACTAGGGAACTGACCAAGGAAGTGCCCCAGGGCTCATTTTTGAGCCCCACGCTGTTTAATATCTATGTTGCTCCCTTGGCCAATCTCCTGAGGGCTTATGGGTTCAAGCCAATATCATACGTGGATGACACCCAGCGTACCTTCTCATTTAACAATACCACCCTCTCTGCTCAGTCTACCTTCTCCTCCAGCATGTTAGCAATTTCCCAATGGATACGTAATCATTTTTACAACTAAACACCGGAAAGACCTAAATTATGCTCTTCATAGAGGCTGTAATGCTGTGGTCACCAGAATTGAGCCAGGAGAACTGGGTAGCTCCCCGCGCCTAAGACAGTAGTAAAAAATCTAGGTGTTCGCATCGAGCAGGCCTTGAGCATGAAAGAACATGTAACCCAACGTGTCGGATCTTGCCTTCATGTGCTCAGTCTACTGAGACGAGTCTTACTTTTCCTTCCAGACTCCACACGTAAAGCTCTTATTCAGGCTCTGGTATTGAGCAGACTGGACTACTGTAATGCCTTGCTGGTTTCAGCAAACGAGTCATCACTAGACTGTCTACAGGTAGTCCAGAATACTGCAGCGCGACTGGTACTAAATGCCCCTTATGGAACGGCCTCCCTTCCGCTTCTTCACCAGCTCCATTGGCTACCGGTGCGGAAACGTATAAGGCTTAAGGTTTGCTGCATCGTTCATAAGGCAGTATAGGGTATCGGTCCAGTTTACCTCACGGAGAAATTTAATAACTACACTCCTTCTAGGGATCATTCTCTGGCTCCAAACACTGCTGGTGGTTCCTCCGGTCAAGAAGACAAGGACTGGCTGGAAAGCTTTTCTGCATCTTTCTCCCCGTTATTGGAATCAGCTGCCCACCTCGCTGAGGCAATGCCCGGACCACAGTCAGTTCAGAAAGTCTCTGAAAACTGCTCTGTTTTATAATCACGGCCACGCCAGCTTTCTCCTGTATGTCCGCAAGCGTAGAGATTGCCCTTCTCGGGTGATTCAGGTGCTATACAAACCCAATAAATAAAATAAATAAACAAACGCAACTTTACATATTGCCGTCTATCACTGGAAACCAACGCTGTGTTAACCGCGTATTTTCAACACATCGGCAATAGGCAATAGTTTCCTGATAACGCGTCAAATGTCTGCGTTAAAATTACATGGACGCCCAGAAAAAAGGAAACCCGAACGTGAAAAAAGTTACGATGGGCCCAACAGCGATAAAAATATCAGCGATAAGCAGCGCCAGGCTTGCTATTCCCACGTCAGGTGGGAAAATTCACCATAAAAGCTGCAAAAAAAAAAAGAAATAAAAACAAAACCTAAACAACTGAGAAGCAACATGGAGGAAGCTGGAGCAACTACAGAGGCCAACCAGAACCCCACAACCCCCCGGAAGACCATTCAGGGACCTCAGGGAAGGAGAAGGGCAAGGAGAAGAAGAAGAGGAACCCGCGATTCAGTCCGCAGGAGAACGAGAACCTGATTACGATAGAACACCAACAACTGTTCATCACCTCCACTGTGTCACTGGCAACTAAAAATGCAATATGGCAGTCCATCTTGGCCAAGGTGAATGTAGTTGGAGTGAAGTGCCAAGAAGCGTTGGAATGATGTGAAGTGCAAAACCAATCTGAAAGTCGCTAACAACCGGAAAGCAGCAATGCAGACTGGAGGTAGGAGTCCAGCACCACAGCAGGAGCTGGGTGAGATGGAGGAAGTGGTGTACACAGTTATCAGGTGGGAGACGGTGGCAGGAGTTGGGGGACCGGCCGCTGCTCAATATGACCTGACCCAACAGCAACAGGGTGAGTAATGACCAGGGACTGGGGGGACGAGGGGAGATGAGCACAATGGCACACATGCACAATTAAGTATAGAATAGTGCACACACACAATGCCTCGGACCAAGTCTCTGATTTCCTTGGCATACTGCAGCACACATAGAAACAGCAAGTTGGCCCCCATCAACAATCTGCCCCGAGGCGGCCCTCCCCACACATCACTAATCTCACAACAAACCCATGCACATGTGCTGAACCCAGCAAAGCTGAGGGTCCATCGGCCACACTGACAATGCAAGTGACACTGCATGACGATTAGGGGTGAGTGGCAAATTCCATTCCGCTCGCCGAACTTGCGAAATTTTGGCATTTCGGAGTTGCGCGCGGAACACAGAAATGTTGAAACTTCCGTGATCTGCAGTGAAACAGAATTCGGGGGCACAAGGAAACACTTACAGTATGATTGTTGCCGTTTAAACCTGGTGGTATTCCTGTGGGGAAACACAAGGAATGGAAGAAAATGTGCAGTCCTGTTCAGAATTACCCTCCATGCCAGGTGGTCACTCTATGTGGGTCAGACCAGACCGGTCCAGTTCTGACGAGGTCCACTGACAGTGCAGACACCCCCTAGTGTCAAGTTAACATATATCAGGATACAGACTATTTCCCATGGGTTCAAACTGTCCCAAATAAAGTACAAACAAATTGAGTGTGTGAGGAAAATTTCATGTGCTGCGCATCCTTTTGGAAACTAATGGTTTTACTGTTTCCTTTTTGCACAGATTGATGACTGCACTCTCCCAAATTTACTGAACACTTGACAAGCCTACTAGAAAAAAAAGCGTGTTTCTGCTTGTGCCTGCTTCCAAAAGGTGATTTCAGATTAGCAATTCGATCTGCACGGGCTCACAGTTGCCAGTATTATAAATCGGTTTTCCTCTGTCAGGTGTTTATCCACCAACTTCAGTGCGCCTTCAATAAATTAAAATCTGCTGAAATGCTAAAACGCAGAAAAGATGCAGTAAGTCGTCGGCTGGCCGCACAGAGGAGCCAATATTCTGAGGGGAAGTAGAAAAGGCGATCAGAAAATGTTGAAAAATTAACCAGTAACTTTGTACTTATTGCCCATCTGTATCCATTACAATGATCTACTTTACATTCACATTAATAAAGTTGGCAAGTTACAGCTACGCGGTTGACTTCTAGGCCGGGGAATGAGATTTAACTTTTAAGAAAGGTAAATTCAATTAGACTAGGAAAAAAATAGAGAGAATGTAAGCATTAATCAATATATTTCACGAAATGATCTCCCTCCGTTTCTTTATACACTCCTTTTTGATCAAACTTTCCAAAAATGGTTCTTTTCTTCCGAGGACAGATGACAGGTTAATTTGCTCAGCACTCTTGGGTAATCCTGGCTATGAGGTCATCATTCAACTGCGAACTTGGGTCTATAAATCACGCCTTTCACCGAGAGCGGCCATTATAGCACGAGGACTGCAGGCTAGTGAGCTGGTACCACACAAAAGAGGAGGCTGGAACACATCCTCGAATTCCAAGCGGACATATGGCACACATTTTCATTAAATAAACACTGAGGACTGGCCCACTGAGTTAGAGTGATGGAATCTAGTTAGTATTCCATGTCACCGGTAAATGCAGCTGTGTCAGCTGGGCACAAGCAGTCTTTGTTTAAAAGCCCCTCACACACCAACCTGGTTAGTGTCATGCTTCATCATCGGGGTCCAACCAGGCAGCCGAATGCCGCCTGGTTGTGCTTCAACGTCTGACTACAGCGGAGCAGGTGTCGTGCAATAGTGTGAAGTGAATGAAAAGTGAATGTTAAAATGCACCTCTGGGAATCCTAGCCAGGTAATTTATTCGTGGCGGCCCAGGGTGTCACTTAAAAACTATGTATTGCAACTAGTAGTAAAAAAATGATGATTACTAAGTTGACTTAATAACGGTCTACATGTTTCAGTCCTCCAGCCCTCTTGATACAATTATAGACTTAGTGCTTCTTGACCCAGCCAAATATTTTTGCTGAACATTGGCATGCATGGCATTTAGGGTGACTAGCTGTGAGGGATCTAATTCATCTGGAGACCATGGTCTGGCTGAAAATGCCAACCGCAAGGGCTAAGCAGACCCTTCACAGCAGTAAAAAGTACCCAAAGCTGCCTGACATTCAGGGTGGGAAGTCAACAGTTTCACTGCATGCTGGCCTCACTAGACATCCTTCGCCAAGCCTCACTCTCACCCTACCGGCGACAGAAGGTTTGCAGTAGCTGCCCTGGAGATATTAGCCACCTCGCTGCTAGAGATATTCCTCTCCTCTGCTGGACAGCAATAAAAACGGGTGTGGTCATGACGAGCTCAGCTCGTCATGAGCACAGGAGCACTGTACTGCATGACGAGCTCAGCTCGTCATGAGCATGGAAGGGGTTAAATGGAAATCAGTGAGAGACTGTATCATGGGTTAGAGCTGGACTCGAGTATTGTTGACCACAGGCTACGGAGCAGGAGGACTGGCTCCAGGCCTCAACAGAGTGGAGCCCACCAAAACACGGTCAGGTGGTACTGACTCTCCTGCTCAGACTTACACTGCTTTCTTGGCTGCTTTCATGCTGCTGGCTCCCTCCTCTGTCCAAGTCTGAGTGAGCCCCACCCAAGGAGAGAGACCCCTGGGTCATACTCACCTAAAAGCGTCTCAGAGTCTTCTGTCCTAGTAAATCACTGTCATTCTTGACTTCAGCATGTTGGTGACTGTTTGTTTTGTGGGAGTACAGGATGTGTGGGTGTGGGTGTGTGTCAACAGCGAGGACTGCAGTCACATGTATCCCAGTCTGCAGCTTCTCATGTCTTGATTGAAAGCCTGACGCGTTTCAGAGCCTACGCTCGTCTTCAGAGGCTCGACTTGAGTTGACGCTTTGACACTCCCACTCGCACTGCTTTGTGGGACATATAGTCCGTGTCTCTTCCCTGTATGGGTGCGTGTTCTGCCATTTCACAGCCCTGGATGGGCCCGGGGATGCAGACTGGGATGCAGTGATGTCCTTTACCCGCTGAAATAAGGGCTGCTGGATGAGTGCATTCCTTACCTGTGGGTAACTTGGAGCTTTCATTTACACGCGGCAGCCCAGCCGCGAATGTATGCACCCCCGCTCAAAAAAACCACAGGGGGTCATGGGCCGGAAGTCGCCGAGCCCACTGTGAAGCAGCAGCCGAGGGATCAATGGACATCTGCATTCCGGGGCCCATCCAGGGCTGTGAAATGGCAGAACACGCACCCATACAGGGAAGAGACACAGACTATATGTCCCACAAAGCAGTGCGAGTGGGAGTGTCAAAGCGTCAACTCAAGTCGAGCCTCTGAAGACGAGCATAGGCTCAGAAACGCGTCAGGCTTTCAATCGAGACATGAGAAGCTGCAGACTGGGATGCAGTGATATCCTTTACCCGCTGAAATAAGGGCTGCTGGATGAGTGCATTCCTTACCTGTGGGTAACTTGGAGCTTTTATATATATATATATATATATATATATATATATATATATATACATACATACATACATACATACATACATACATATATATATATATATATATATATATATATATATATATATATATATATATATCTTGAATCCTGTATTTCAACTCCTCGCACACTCCATGCAGGATTTAAAGCAGGACACGGACCCAAATTCTTTAGTGCCTCAAAATTTTATTTTGGCCAGATGTCTGAGACGCGTTTCGCAGCGCGAACGCCGCTTGTTCACTCGACAATCTCATTTGAGCGCGAAGGCTTATTTAAAGTGACAGTGCTGTGTAGTACTATGACCACGTGATTACTCTATTCATAGACATGAAAGAAATACAAATCAATTCAGTGTAATCATTGTAAAATACAAACTTTGTGATTGGTGTTGGTTGAAATCTTTGTACTTAATACCTGTAAAATACATTGGTACATTGCTAAAATATCCAAGATTTCACCAGACAGTAGTCACTATTTCTACAGACCATATTAAAATTTATGTCAAATACATTCATCTTATGGCCCTTTGCCTTACCAACATCATTACTGATATTTCTACATTCTTTTATTCATGCTAATCTACAAAGAAACATTGTTTAAAGTGCTCAGTGATAGGTGCTTCTGCTTGATTAAAAAAGATATATCCAATATCTTATTTTCATTTGGTACTTTTGATATATTCATTAACTTTGCCTTTTGTATTTTTATGTACCCATTCCAATATGTTTACATATTATGTACCAGATCCTACATCTTGTTGCATAGATTATAAATATCCATATGTTTGTTTGTTTTTTCACTTTTTTTGTTCGCATAATTACTTGATGCATGTACATTTCATTTTCATAATAAACTTCCTCGTATGTCATGTTGTCCAGCTTTGCCCACATGTATATTTCACTAGGATTTAATCACTTATCCTTCCACATCATTCTCATGTATTCGATTCACCCTAATTTTAAGATCGTTCATAAATCTTTAAATAGAATAAAAAATATATTTCTAAAATATTTACACCATCCTATATAATTCATATATGTACAGCCTATTTACAATATACAAAAATTACTAGTAAATATCATGGGTGTTATATCAACAATTGATGTGTTATAAATCTTCTTTAATCCTTCTTTCTTTGTCTTTCCCTGTGATATACATTTTCTGTTTTACTTACATGGTAATACTAGGGCAAACACGTGTACATATCCTCTGTAAGGTTCAATCCATGGGGGTGTTTTGAATCCAACAGAAGGATATACCGTGTTTCTAATTTACGCAATTTATATATATATATATATATATTTACACAAATAAAACATAGGTTTCAGGGACTTTCTAGTCAGTTGAACATTTGACTAAAACCAGAAAAATTCACCTGTTATAGTTAGTTGAGATAACTTTAACTCGCGTGCCCGCAATGCCCGGTGATGACGTCACATATTACATCACTCATGACATGGTCAGTGACATCATTGATGACATCTCAAATGACATCACTGATGACACCATCCAGTGAATGTGTGTTTCTGGAAAGTATAAATATTTTTCATATATATATCTATGCCATGGTGTATTGAAGAACGACTGGATTTACAAGTGCCTGAATGGATTATTTAGTAGGTGCGTGACTGACTGTGTAAATGAGTGATTGAACGCTTCTTACTGAATGCATGGGTTAGTGACTAAACTGTGTGAAAATCTTTATTAGTCTCTCAGTTGGTGTGTAAGCGGCTGCATGGGTTAGTGAGTAGCTACATGATTTGTTCTCTGAGTATCTGTATGGGTGCCTGAGTGTCTGTGTGGATGGGTGGGAGGGTGTGTGACTCTGTGCATAGATGTCTGAGTGGGTGACTCACTGGTTGTATGGGTTCAAAAGTGCATCTGGGAAGGGCTGTATGGGTGAATTAGTGTGTTTATGGGTGTGTTGGTGAGTGAATGAATGTCTGAGTGGTATATGTGTGAGTAACTACATATGTTTTAAGGCAGTATATGTGAGTGTTGGAATATATAAATGACTATACGTGAGAGTAAGTTATTTGAAGAGTATGTGTATAAATGAGTGTCTGCTTCTATCAGTGATTGTATAAGACAGTAAGTATGTGTTAGTATCTGCATAAATAAGTGATGTAGTGTGTGTATAAATAAAGGAGTTGGTGTGTATAACTGTATACATGAGTAAATTGGTATGTGATTGATTCTTTGCATGACTGACTAGGTGTGTGAGTAACTCTATGGATGAGTAGCAGAGTGTTACTATATGTTTAGGTGTATGAATGCATATTATAGTACTGTATTGATGAGTAACTGCATGTATAAGTGGCTGAATGTGTGTATAAACCCAGGAAATAGTGTTGGTATGTACTATCTGGCATTGTTGTGTGTGTGGTTTCAAAAATGGTAGTCTGTATTTTAGAGTGCATGTATCAATTTTTATATTAGGGCATCAGTATATGCATCAGATTTTCACACGGATGATGTCATCAGTGATGTCATTTGAGGTGTCATCAGTGATGTCATCAGTGATCGCACTGACCATGTCATGAGTGATGTAATATGTGACGTCATCACCAGAGCATTGCGGGTGCGCGAGTTATAGTTAGCTCAACTAAATATAACAGGAGAGTTTCTATGGTTTTATATGAGTCAAATGTTCAACAAACTATAACGTCCCTGAAATGTATGGTATTTTTAGTGAATTTCTAAGGTTTTTTAAATGCTAATTGCACGTTTGTAAAACCTATGGTTTGTTCAGTGAAATTCAAAGGTTTTGTAAATGATAATTTCATATTTTAATGTTTATAAAACCTATATTTTTTCGATTATATTTTTAAATATTTTGGAACTCTATTATACTTCTTTTTTTTTTAAATTTAAAAATTATGTAATGTTTTATATCTTCCCCCAAAAATATGTATCTCTTTTTATTGTTTTTGAGAAAACTGAGCTCCCATACCGGTAGTGTACCAAGCTTCATCACCACTCGAATCCGCATTTCGTTTCCAACTGGTTTGTGGCACGCGTCTCGTGTAACATCATATGCGCATGAATTCGACTCAGCTGCTACTTTGGTATCTAAGGGGTACGCAGGACCAAGCCACGTGTTACGTCATGTACGTATGGGGTCGCGCCCGCCGCGCGTTGTGTATGCGACTGCACGTTGTGTATGCAACTAGTGCACGCCAGGCCCTGTGTTACATCACAGAGGTATGGTGTCACGCCGGGTATGCCATTCCCTCTTCTTTTTTTGTCTCAAAAGTATATCTAAATAACTTTAAACAGTATATGACAGCAAGTGATAATATCAAATATTTTAAACATTTATATTTTCCTAACTGTGATAAACTTATATTATGATAAATATATTTTCTCAAAATTGCATCCGGTGCTGCCTCCTCGCACGCTTGGTGCACAATTGCCATGAGACCTTAAAAAAAGCATTTGATTGCTTCATAACATTTCCCATTGTAACAGTTGGATGACCTCACCCATTTTAGTCATTCTCTCTACAGCGTTTGATGAGAGACACTTCTTCACCGTAAACAGCTTTTTTGAAAAGTTTTCTGCTGTATACACATATCTTATACTACACACAACATGCAACGATCATCTTGATCAATATTTATGACCTGTACACTAGCCTTCCACGTGTGATGGCCATGCATCTCAAACGTTACATCAAAAAACAAATGTGTGTTGCACAATGCCCCTGGTGTGTGTGTGCACATTATTGTGCTGCCTTTCGGCCTGGGTATTGGTGGCTCTAAGAAGTATTATCAGCCACAGGCAGAGTGCACATCCTAGATCACATGTGACAAACAGTAAACAGTAATGTGTAGATTTTTATTGCTGCACGCTCTGTTGTCAGGCTTTACCAATATAGTAGTGTGTTATATGTGAGACTTTCAGATTCAAATTTGACATACATTGCTTGACTGTAATGAGCGTTATCACTGTGTATGACGTAGCCTCACTGCTGATCCTCCCTCCACCCGAGCACATTCACATGAGTACACTTCGCAATAGCAACACTTTCAATAATACCGCACACCATTGACATGAATGTCTGCGCATATTAACCTTGACAATGACATGTGATGTTCGCCATTCAATCTTTTCGAACAGCATCTCATTAGTGATAGTTGCCGCCCTCCCAATACATGCTACAGTAATGTAAATTGCGCATTCTGCGATGTCAAAACTGCAAAAGAAACACACATAAGTACACTTCCTGGCAAGGCAGGAACTGAACAACGCCCAGATCCCCGGAACAATTATTCACACCCCTACGCTGGCCTGGCATACGCAAGCCCAGTCCACTTTGGGCTGGGCTTGCGTACGACGCCACATGTCCCAGTCCTTCCACACTGCCTCAGGTGAAATGGCTCCATCGACCTCGCATATCCCAATGCGCAATAAAAAAAAGGGATCCATGAGGTGTACACCATCCTGCTAATCAACACTGGTTCTAAATTGTGAACCCTACTGCCCATTGTGTTTCCAAAGGAATCCATGAGTTGCACACCATCCAGAAATCAACACTGCAACTGAATTGTGAACACTGCTGCCCGTAGTGTTTGTGCACACAACAATGACAGCAGGTAAGCAGTGGGGCCTGGGTGCACAGCAGCTGCAATTGAGTGCCGGGCTGCAGGAGGGGTGGGCTGCATCAGCCTGAGTGCGCAGGTGTGAACACGCGAAGTTGCCCTACATAATGATGTGATCTCTGACCTCATTCAGTCACATGTCTGTCTCATTTTAAGGACCTGCTGAACTGTACTGTAGACCTGAGCGAGCGGGCAGCGCTACCCTAAAGACACGTGGCGTTGGCTTTTAGTGCACTGCAGTAAGCTCATTATGAAGTGTACATGCACACAGGCTTCCACTACTGCTTTACACACGCACATTATGCTTCTAGCATGTGCTCTGTTCCTTTGTACGTGAACCTTGGTATAACATATTATTATTTAACCTTGCGTATTGTCGTGCACTCCAACCCCTCTTTGAACCATGATTACCACTAACAGTTGGTAAATCATACTTCAAAAACGAAGGATGCACTGAACTGGTGTTTTCTATTAAGCTTGAAATAAACCTTCATTTACCTCCAGACGTTTCCACCAATAAATTATTTCTACCTTTTCAGACACTGAATTAATTGACCGAAAATGGGGGGAGCGGGTGCTCACCCCGTAATGATGCCCTCAGCATTCTGACACCTTCCATGGTGGTATCAAAACACTGTCCCCGACCGGAGATCTGCTCTCCCACCATACAAAAGTAGCCCGGACTCGGAGCTGTCACCGGCATGTCATTGGACACACCGATGGTGGCAGGTGAGCAGTGAAGCCTTGGTGTGCAGGACCTACAATTGAGCACAGTATGGGGGAAGGTGCTGGGGTGCAGCAGCCTTGGTGCACAGGTGCAGGCAAGCGATGTTCCAGCAGCTAATAATCTAATCTCTGGCCATACTGTGGGAGGGGTTAGGTGCATCAGCCTGTGTGCGCAAGTGCGAACAAGCTATGTGGCCGTCTGTAATGATGTGATCTCTGACCTCATTCAGTCACATCTCTGTCTCATTTTAACGACCTTCTGGACCGTACTGTAGGCCTGAACCAGCGGGCAGCGCTGCCCTACAGACACGTGTAGAGCGCGGTGCTGCTGGAGGGGTGAGGTGCATCACCCTGGGTGCGCAGGTGCAAACAAGCGATGTTGCCGTGCGTAATAATGTGATCTCTGATCTGATTCAGTCTTATCTCTGTCTCATTTTAAGGACCTGCTGGACCGTACTGTAGGCCTGAGCCAGCAGGCAGTGCTGCACTACAAACACCTGGTGTCGGCTTTTAGGGCACTGTCGGGAGCTCATTACTAAGTGTACATGCACACAGGCTTCCGCCAATGCATTACACGCGCACATTATGCTTCTAGCATGCGCTCTGTTCCTTTGTATGTAAACCTTAGCATAACATATTTTTATTTAACCTTGTGTATTCTCATGCACTCCAATTCCTCTTTGAACCACGATTACCACTAACAGTTGGTAGATCGTACTTCGAAAACGAAGGATGTACTCAACTGGTGTTTTCTATTAACCTGGAAATAAACCTTCATTTAACTCCAGATGTTTCCACCATGTATTTATTCCTCCCTTTTCAGACACTGAATTGATTGAGCCAAAATGGGCGGAGCAGGTTCTCACCCCGTCATGATGTCCACGGCATTCTGATGCCTTCCATCGTGGTATCAAGACACCGTCCCCGACCGGAGAGCTGCTCTCCCACCCTACAAAGGTACCCCGGAGTTGGAGCTTGCACCGGCACGTTGTTGGACACACCGGTGGTGTTAGGTGAGCAGTAAAGCCTAAGTGCGCAGGACCTACAAATGAGCACAGTGCTAGGGAAGGTGCTGGGGTACAGCACCCTGGGTGCACAAGTGCAGACAAGC
Source organism: Lissotriton vulgaris (assembly GCF_964263255.1). Classification (NCBI taxonomy): domain Eukaryota; kingdom Metazoa; phylum Chordata; class Amphibia; order Caudata; family Salamandridae; genus Lissotriton; species Lissotriton vulgaris. The sequence continues at coordinate 371,966,980 of NC_141696.1, forward strand.
GATGTTCCCATAGCTAATAATGTAACCTCTGGCCTCATTCATATGTTTCATTTTACGGACTTGCTGGACCACACTCTTTCTCGCGGACCCCAGTGTCCTAGACAAATGGGTGACGGGCCGTAAACACTGAGGGCAGGGTGCAGTAGGTCGACGCTCTGTCTCCTCCTCCCTCTGTTCTTTTGACTCTCCCTCCCCTTCTCCCTTACACCCACTCCCTCTCCCTCCCATTCTCACTATCTTCATTTCATTCGGACTACTTTTCTTTTCCTCTTCCACATGGCACACATACTTATGTTTCATTTTTGTCTTTCAGGTTTTGTACACTGCTACTGGAGGAGTCCCACCCACATAATTCATGTTACATTGTTATTTGTGTTGTTTTAATAAAGGTTATTTTTTTCTTTCAATAAATAAGTGAGTGTATACGTCTTTTTTTTCTGACACACTTGTCCATAGTTTATTGTGAAAATCGTCTGTTTATAGGATGTTATGAAGGAAAACATTTGTAATTTTGCGGTGCACCTACCAAATATAAACCAACAGACTGTTACATAAATGAAGCCTGCGTAATTCTACAACTGCAAGGGTTCTATGCATGTATCATTTTATAACACCATGAGTACTGCCCATGTGATTACAGAACCAATAAGGCACTGCCTAGGACCACCGAAGCTTCAGGGACTGGCGAGGCCCACCCTGTATTTTTAAGTAAAGCCCCGTAGGGTGGCAATCCCCGGGCTTTAGTTGGCCTCGAAGGCCCCAGAACAATTAGTAAACAATACCCGGGGAGGTGGCGATCCCCTTGGCTGCGAAACATCTCTGTGCCCTTCCGTGCCTAATTTACATGTGACATTAACATCCCCAGTCCTACAGAGACCCCGCAATATAATAATAGGATTAGCCATGGAACATTATCCACCAGGAGCCTCTATTAAATCAACGAGTGAGACCCCGTTTCCTTTTCTCCATTTTTACCATCCGGATCCGCTCTATTAAAGCGAAATTAGGTTTTCCTCCCCTCGCTTCAACTAGTCAAACAAGAATTTGCTATCACAGAGTGGAAGCCATGCACCCGCCCTCTAATAGCAAACATTAATGTCCCGCTGATGCACACCCCGGGACATTTTATGAGCTGCACCTGGGAGGTCGCGCTCCTTAGGAGCACGATGCGCTGGTAAGTATAAAAGCATACTAACACTACTTACACACGTGTAGTAAAGCGACCAGAGTGTAGTGAAGAGGCAGAGGAAGCGCAAAATCTAAAAATATAAATCCTACCAGAGGTCGGATGACATAGTTCAATGAGCCGACGACCCTGGGATGAGTAGAAACAGCTACACGAAGAAAACGGGTCTTCATCACAACGCAAACAACTTTGAAATATTGGTGAGTGCTGCCTTCCTTTTACCTTCTCCCGCTCATCACCAAATTTATGTAGTGAAGAGACAGACAGCAGTGGATCGGATAAGTAGATGTATTGCAGGAAAACAAGGTACCTCAAACACCCACCAACAGGAGCAGACAGCAAGGTAACGTTTTCCCCAGCACCGTGTACAAACTCCCCAAGTTTCCCCTCATGACAACCCTACATTCTAATATTACATACTTACATTATAGTAGAATTACATACTAACATTTTACTATGTCTTATATTGGAATACTACACAGAGCGCACTCCCTGTATTATATAAACTCAAACTAACACTACTTCCACAGGTATACTACAGCGCCCAGAGCACATCACTTCACAGCAATGAGCTCCCGATGTAAGCTCACAGTTTAATCCCCGAGTCTTCAGACCAGTAGGAGAAAGTAGTTTGCTACTCACTCCCTATATACTCCCTATATACTATAAACGCATACTAACACTGCTTATACAGTTATTCTACAGCGGCTAGTATCCTGCAGCGCCCAGAGCCCATCACTTTACAGCAAGCAGCTCGGTTTCATCCCTGAGTCTTCACACTGGTAGGCGTGAGTACTTCGCTTCCGGTATAGTATAAACGCATGGTAGCGGTCAGTAGTTTGCTTCCCACTCCCTGTATGGTATAAACGCCTACTAACACTACTTGCACACCTATGCTACAAAGACCAGAGCACATCACTTTACAGCAATGAGCTCATGGTTTAGGCTCTCGGTTTCATACCCGAGTGTAGCAGCATATCGTCTCACCACCATGTCACTCTGAGCAACACCGCACTTTCAGACCGGTAGGAGTGACTACTTCGCTTCGCACTTCCCCACAGAGGTTACAGTGCTCCTATTCTCCTGTTTCCTACTTTTTTCTGCCTTTTTTCCCCCTTACTTGTTTCAACAGAACCACAAAATGGCGGCCAACACTAACTAGTTGCAACCGCTCGCAGCGCTCGCAACCAATAAGCAGTAAGCTCGTGCTCGTAATGCCTCAGCCAATCAGATGGCAGAATTCCAAAATAGCGATATCTGTAAATTTCGATATTTCTCCAAAAGTACTGAACAGATTTACACCAAATAAACAAAAGCGTGCTTTCTGGACCAAGACGCTTCTCCCCGCCAAATTTGGGGTCATTCCGTTCATCCGTTCGACCTGTAGCCTTGTCTAAAGTTTCCTAAGGAAATTAACATAGCGAAAACATGTTTTGGGACCCCCTTTTATCTCGGCCCCCCTTTGACCAATCAACCCCAAACTTTTAACATAGGAGCTGATATGAACAAAGAATTAGTTTTAAGAATGTCATGAACATTCATCAAACGATGCTAAAGTTATAAGCAAAACAAAAAATGTTCTTCCTTTGGAAACTTGGTCCTAAATATAACTACCTTCCAACTCCTTCATACCATATAAAGAGGGAAGTCAGGACACTCCAAAGTGCTAAATGATATTTATTTAGTTAAGGATAGCCTCTTGCCGACGCATTTTGCCTTTACTGCTTGGTCATGGTGAGGCAAGCATTGTTTCACTTTCGTATAAAGACAATCACAATAAACATAGAAAGTGGACTTCGTACAATGCAAATAGAAAACTGATCACTGCCATATTGTAGTGGTATAATTCTCTTTGGACTAAAATACAGGTCTGTTCTTTTACTGTTGTATATTCAGTTATCTACATATTTACAATCCATTACTCCAATGTAAAATACATTGCATATTTGGAATAAAATACTGTATCAACATTCCTCTCAATTTAAAGAGAAATACAGCTCGGGTTATTCCTACATGCTTATGTTTTGAGAACACACAATGTTTAGTCAACAATATATATATATACAAAGATGTTTCTATATAAACACTCTAGCTGATATAATACTGTAAGCACACAGTCCTGCCAAGTGGGCTTATGTACTGGCTTTAACAATTCCAATTTCATTATAACAAATTTTAGTTCCGCCCTAGTTGGCATTTAGACATGGGACATATGTGCACTATAATTCCTTATAAAATCAATAATCAAACACAACCACTGATTACATTTCTTAATTCATGAATCTCCTTTCAGCCATGATGTCAGTCTATGCAGTTTCCTCTAGTATTTACAAAGACCTATTTACAAAAAACGAAAAAACAAAATTGTGAAAAGTAACAATACAAACAAATAATATATCTAATTTAAAAATACAAATGTCAACAATTCATCTGAATCACATTCATTAATTCAAGTTCTCTTCATCCAACTTTAACCAAGCTGTATAGCTAATTCTTCACTGGAATTCCAACCCACTGGAAACAGTGTCTCATAATCAATGATGTACCTAGATTCTAAGTTGGCATTCTCTGTCTTCTCCTCTCATTTGTGGTTTGACTGCATCTAGAACTATACATGACAAAAGTGTCTCATTTTGAACATGGACAGCTTTGAATTGGCGAGCTACAGGGTATTGCTCATTATTATGGCATATTGCTTGTTTATGCTCTAGAATTCCTTTACGGGCTCTGTGTATTGTATTGCCAATGTACATTTTCTTACAGGGGCAGATCAAAAAAATACACAGAATTCATTATTACGGTCATAGCTCACTTTGATCACAAAATCTCTATTGCTATTCGGGACCCTGATTTTCAAACAATTTTTACTAGTTACACGCGCTTTACAAAGCATATTATTTAGCACTTTGGAGTGTCCTGGCTTTCCTTTTTATATGATATGAAGGAGTTAGTGAGAATTTAGGATTGCCGGAATCCAGCCGGGACCACCGTGCAGTAAAGCCCTGTATTGCCGGACAGAGGTGATTGGAGATATATATATATATATATATATATGGATGTATGACGTTACAACGCATACTTTTACCACGCATACCATTACAACGCGGTATTTACAACGCATACCGTTACAAAGCATAGCGCTTAGAGGTGCTGGATAGTGGTAAGTATAATTTTATATTCCAACTCCAGTCCCCGTGGACACTAGGGAAGGTGTTGGATATAAAATTATACTTATTCCCTATCCTAGAGCGCCCCCCAGCGCAATGCGTTGTAATGGTATGCGTGGTAATGCCTGCGTTGTAGTGGTAGTGCACGGTAAAAACTTCGTTGTAAACGTTGTATACCATATATATATATATATATATATATATATATATTCAATGAAAAAACCATAGGTTATAGTCCATATATAGTTAGGAATTTGCATTTACAAAACCTTATTTTACTCGCATAAAACCATTGAAATTCCATATATAGTTAGATGCGCTAACTATATATCGCGCACCCGCAATCCACTGCTGATGATGTCACATATTACATCATTCATGACATGGTCAGTGACATCACTGATGACATCACTGATCACAACATCCAGTGACTGTATGTTTCTGTAAAGTTAAAATATGTCTTACATATTGAAGAATGAGTGGATGTATAAGTGTCTGGATGAAGGATTTAGTAGGTGCATGACTGACTGTATGAGTGAGTGATTAAATGTGTCTCACTGAGTGCATGGGTTAGTGACTAAACTGTCTTAATTTGTGCATCATTATGTCTGTTGTTCTATAAACTGCTGCATGTGTTGATCAGTAGCTATATGAGTAACTATATGGGTTATTCATTGGTTGCCCAAGTATTTGTATGGGACACTGAGTGTGTGTGTGGGTGGCTGGGAGGTGTATGACTCTCTGCATAGATGTGTGAGCAGTGGATTCACTAGATGTATGGTTTCAAAAGTGCATGTGGAAACAGCTCTATGGGAGGTTAACTGTGTGCATGAGTGTATTGGTGAGTGAATGGTTATCTCAGTGCTACATGTCAAAGTAAGTACATATGTAAAACACAGTACATGTGAGAGTTGACATATATAAATAACTGTGCATAAGAGCTAGTGAATGTGTGAGTGGCTGTATGGATCATTGTGAACTTGTATCAGGGATTGTAGAAGAGAGAAAATATGTGTTAGTATATGTTTGAATAAGTAAAGTTTGTATAACTGTATAGTTGAGGAAATGGAGGTGTGATTGATTGTTTGCATGACTGACTAGTTGTGTGAGTAACTCCATGGATGAGTGACAGTCTGTGAGTGTCTGTTTACACTGATTGTATCTAAGGTTATATTAGAGTCTGAAGAGGTTCATTGTATTAGCACATGAATGATATCATGAGTGATGTCACCAGTGATTTCATTTGAGATGTCATCAGTGATGTCATCAGTGATGTCATTTGAGATGTCATCAGTGATGTCATCAGTGATGTCATTTGAGATGTCATCAGTGATGTCATCAGTGATGTCACTGACCATGTCATGAATGATGTAATATGTGACATCATCAGCAGTGGATTGCGGGTGCGCGATATATAGTTAGCGCATCTAACTATATATGGAATTTCAATGGTTTTATGCGAGTAAAATAAGGTTTTGTAAATGCAAATTCCTAACTATATATGGACTATAACCTATGGTTTTTTCATTGAATTTCAATGGTTTTTTGAAAGCTAATATTTGTATCTGTAAAATGTATTCTTCTTTAAATCATAAAATATATTGTACATGTCTTTTATACATTTTAAAAAAAATATATATATTGTTCCGCTCCTAGTCCGCGAACCGGTCAGCTTCCCGTTAGCTCAATTCAAAGCCGCGACTTGGTGCGCGAGCCGGTAATCGTTCCATAAGCGTAACTGTTACGTTATCATGACGTTTTGCGTTGTCGCGTAATACGTTATCCGACGCGCCAAGTTAGCGGACCCGGAAGCGGATTGGATAGCGGCGCAAAGCGCGAAACGTAAAGACAGCAGGTCATGTGACTCGGTAATAACACTTTTCATTAGTTCATTTCACTTTTGGTTTCCTAATGATGTAATACTAGGTCATGTGATCTAAAATTAACACTTTTCATTGGTTTAGAACTTTGGCTTTTCCCAAATGATGAAAACCCCTCCTTCTTTCCTCACTCTGACTTTCATCTTGGTGAGAGAAAGACCCTTGTACATTCCAGAGAAATGGCTTCAGTTGTTGCTTCTGGTAGTGTTCCCCCACCACCACCTCCACCTCCTCATGGAAAAAAAGGACCACCTACTCAACCAATCTTTCAAGAAGAGGAAGATCAGGAAGAGGAGGAAGAGCCTGAATATTTGCCAGAGGAGCCCAGGAGATACAATAGGAAGGAAAATTTCATCTGGCAATTTTTTAAAATTCCACCAGGGCAAAAGAAAGTGAACGCCAGATATGTCTTCTGCCGTATCTGTGATGATCGCCTTTCAAGGGGGACGGACAAAAAATATAGTTTTGGGAATTTTACAATGCACAGGCACATGAGTAGGTGGCACCCAAATAATTATAGTGCTGCTCAGCTTCGGGACGAACAACAAAATTCCCCAGCAATAGCCAGAAGATCGGTCGTGCCAGAAGTTTCGGGACCAGAAGCAAGGGAGTTGATCCCGAATATTCAAATGGACATGGGGGAAGTGAAACAAATGTGCGTGTGGTGCAATCAAATATTATGCTACCGAGAAAGTAGCATAACTCTTATAATGAGAGCAATCAAAAATCATGTATGTCCAAAACGCCCCCAAAAATAAATTCTTCTTTTTTTTGTTGCTCCTGTTGAGCCCTCTTCGATGAATCATTTTTGTTTCCCCCCTCCCCCAAAAAATAAAAAAAAACAAAATGTTCTGAAAAAATCAAAAAAATATAATAAATGTTCAGAAAAATAATAAAAAAAATTAAAATAACAAAAAGCCAAAAAAAAGTTCTTTTCAGAACTACCTTCCCATTATAAAAAAAAATTGGTAGAAGTCTTTGAACTCTGCCAAGCTCTATTTCTTTTAGTTCGCTCCTAGTTCGCACTCCGGTACGCGAACTATAAGCGAACCAAAAAATTTTTTAAAAAAAAGAACAGTAAGTATAAGGAAAGGAAACAGACAGTTATGTTACAAAAAAGACAGCTATAGGGAGTAAAGAAAACATACTGTTACCCGCAATTCACTTCTGATCATGTCATATATTACATAATTTTTGACATAGTCAGTGACATCATCAGGAGTGGATTGCGAGTAACAGTATCTTTTGTTTACTTCCTATAGCTGTCTTTCTTGTAACATAAATGTCTGTTTCCTATCCTTATACTTACTGTTCTTGTTTTAAAAATTTTTGGAGATCATTCAGAAACAGTAACATTAATAGAGACAGAATTAGTGAATAATAATGAAGAAGTATGAGAAGAGAGGGAGTGAAAAAAATACTGGAAGGAGTAGAATAATTAAGTAATAGAGAAAGGAATGAGAGAAGTAGCAAACACAGGAAAGTAAAGATTAAAGAAATGAAGCAGGAGAACTGATAGATGTTAAATGTGATAGACTAAATGATTGATTGAGGGTCACGATAAGGTGTGTCCTCTCTAAAAGTTTGTTTAAAGTGAACCGTACTCAGGGTTGCATATCAAAATTAATGCTTGTTGAAGAATACAGAGGAGATAATAGCTGTCAAGACCTACCATTGTAGTAAAACATGCCCACTTCTTACATCATTCATAACATAGTCAGTGACATCATCAGCAGTGGAATGCAGGTTAAAAAAGTACAAAACATTTACCTTATAATTCTTGTTAACTGTAAAAGAAAATTTTTCATACTTTCAATCTGTAAAAGAGAGAACAAACATTTCCAAAAATATTAGAACATGTATTTAAAAATTAGAAAAAAGAAGGGAAAAGGATCAAGAAGAAACAGTTTTTAAACAACTTTGACACTGACAGAAGCCTCTGCTTCTCTACGCCCCGTACACAATCCTAAAGATATATATTTTAAAGTAACAGTATCTTCATGCTGAAGAAATGAGGCCTATTTTGGAACATGGTGCTTCTTTTGCATTGCTAATGTCTCACAATAGTGATGCAATAGCAGCACAAAAGAGATGTAAAGCTATCATAAAATTGTGTCTAACATTTTAAATGATTGTTTCAGGATGCAAATAAGATGTGTCCTTTCAAGAGGTTTCTTTAAGGTGAGGCCTATTCAGTTTTCAAAAAAAAACAGTACACAGAAGTACAGCACTGTAAGCATTAAAATTGACACTTACAGAAGACTCAGTTTCTCCATATCTACCTCACATTTCTAAATGTATTTCATAAGTACTAAAAGCAGAATATTAATTATACATGTTAAATGGTTTATTTTTGCTGTTCTCAGAATGTATCAAATTTCACTTAAATCAGTGACTTGAAGGTATTCATCATGTAAAAGCGGGGAAAAAAAACCACAATCAAAATGATTGTGTTTAAAAAACCCATACAACCTAAGAAATCTGAATTCAAAACTCCTTAAAATTAACTTACTTTCAATGACGTCGAAGGATCTCCTATGAACAGCTTCCACTCTGTTGTGCTATAAATATTTTCAGCCCGCCACTTTCTGAAAGAAAACCTCGATCGATTCGAAAAATATGTTACATACAAGAAAAGACTTCTCTCATTCTATCACATGTTTCCACTAGGCCAAATCATGTTGCCGCGATTCGCAAGTCTTGTAATTCTTCCAATCAAATCCCGACATTTTCTGTTTTCGCAACTTTCAAAAAGAAAACATTTAAGATTATTTTCACAATCCAGGACTAATAATATCTTACCCTTCTTTGTCACTCATGTTCTCCTTTTCCTATGACACTGATACTGCTTACTATGAAGCAGACTTACTTGCATCAGGTTTATATAGTTGGATTTTTAAATTGACATTATAATTAAAACTTTTGCACCAATAATCTAGACAGCATTGCAGACTTACATTCCCTCTACTTCATGAATCTTTTGCAATTCTTCACAGGAAATCCCGAGATTCTTTCATTAAAATTTTGGTTTTAAAAACAACAGGTAAGAATTTTTAAGGTCAAACGGCAATTTTTTTTTGAAAGTTACAACGGAATCATTGCAGAATGACCAGCCGTTTCAAGCTTTTAAATAAGCTGTATAATGTCCTGATGTTGTTGAAGAACCATCGTGATAGATAATTGCTAGAGTTACAAAAGTCCTTCCTGATATTGAAAGCTGAGAAGCCACAACATTTTTTATTAAAGTTGACAATTTTGACCCATCAGGCCTACATCGTTGGATCATTAAAATGACATACTGTCCATATCTACGTATAAATAATGTTGACATCATTTCAGATTTACATTGGCTACACTCCATGTTGTGATCCGCTGCATTTACTAGCTTATTAAAGGAGACTGATTTACTGTCTGGCAAAGTTAAATATATAAATCTTTCTGAGTCTACACTAGTAGTACTTGATACCATACAGTTCTCGCAGTCATGCTGCCATTGATAAGAAACCCCAAACAGGTGATCTACATCTACACCCTCATCTTGCAATACATCAAGCATATACATTAAAAACTCCTGACAATCTTGCTGATTATTTTCAGAGAAGTCTGTTTGACCTGAACATTCATCTAACAGATAACGAACTTCAGACACACTTTCTACTTTTGTACGATCAGTGCTACATTTCTCGAAAACAGAATTCAACAAACAGCATAAAATGTGTTCTGAATTCAACAGAATCTGTTCTTTTAAACTCTCTAGTGAAAAGAGAACATTAACCACTACATTTGCATAGCAGTTGACACCAGAACTGTTTTCAAATTGAAAACCGACAACATCTTCAACATAATCCACTTTCTTTCTGCTAACAATTTTCGGTTCATAAACTTTTGGTCTTTTTGCTACAACCTCCCTACTATTACTGATATTTCTACGTTTCCGGCCTACCACACGTTTCTCAAACAAAGGATATTGAGGCAAATGTGGCGCATACTCTCTTCTTAACCTATTGTATTCCTTAACACAATCTAGATCCGCACAAATGTTTGTGACATCACAGTCAATCAAGTACAATCCCGATAAAGTTCTAACTCGTGACAATGCCACATATGCCATACCCTCCTTGAACACAGAACTGCCAATATTCACCAATGCACTGTCTACACTTAAACCTCCCGATTTATGGATTGTTACCGCATATGCCAAGCAAACAGGAAACTGTTTACGGCGAACATATAAGTCTTTAACAAGCAAAAACCTAGCAGAACAACGACCAATTACCTGTACTTCCTCAATGCCATCAAATTTAATTTTTAAAAATTCAATTCCATCTCTACTTTTGTATTTCTCAAAATCAACAACATTACCCATTGATCCATTTACCAGACCTCTTTCAACATGTAAATTCCTTCTCAAAATGATACGGCAATTTAAACACACATTCAGAGTCTTTTCAAAACCCGCTGTTTTAGATATAGTCTTCTCTAATGAATCCAATTTTGATTTCAAATTCTCTGACAAAATAATTGTTGATCCCATATGCTCTATTTTGTCAATAGCTTCAAGTTTCACAATCTCTTGCTTTTCTAAATTCAACATTTTGTTGTTGAAGATGGCACATTCTGCAAGAGTTGGCATCAAACATATTCCGGATTTCTTCTCAGTAATTTTCTGAAAAATATTCTCTGCCACAATCTCTTGTCCGGGATATAAATTTGAAAGTAATCGTGCATTTAAAGCTTCTTTTCCATGCTCGGTCACTTTTCCAATTCTAATATCTTGTAGAATATTCTTGTAATCTTCATCTTTTGCCTGACGCATATTTTCATGCAGTTCAGCATAATTGAAGTTTAACCATATATTGACGTTGCCAATGCTCCCTAAGCACTTCCTGGTATCTTCATGTGTGAGTATTTTGAACACAGGTTGTCCTTTTACTGGTGTCAGCTGCAGCAGATCTCCGAAAACAATGATGTGTTTGCCACCAAATAACACATCATATTCAGTTTTAAGTACTTCTTGCATTCTCAAATGCACAAAGGCAAGCATGACATTGGAAACCATGCTTACTTCGTCAATGATAAGTAGCTTCATTTTCCTCAAGACTCTTGAAACTTCACAGCAAGCATCCCCAGATAACTTGTTGTATTGTAATTTGTTGTCATGCTCCACCGGCAGCATCAGTAGACGATGCAAAGTAATACCTTTAATGTTATGTGCTGCAAGTCCAGTTGGAGCGGTGACAACACAAGACAGCGATGACTCAGTCCTTTCCTGCAGATAGCATGAAATTGCTTTAATGAGGAAACTTTTTCCAGTTCCCGCTTCTCCACTCACATACAGTCGGACAGGCTTCAACGATGTACATGAGCACTCTTTCTTCTCATGACTTAATCCATGCTCAATTTGCTTGGTAACTTCATCATATATTTTCCTCTGCTCAACGTTGAGTTGTTTTTCCAAGTCTTCTAACTTAACTGAATCCTCCTGAGCATGTGCCATGGCTCTTTCCACTTCATTCATAGCAGTGGCAGCTTCATTTTCGATAAGAGGTCCTCCAAGTGGATCTTGACTCAATGAAACAGAACTCTGACTGTCCTGAGAACTGTCTCTGGCAATCTCGGCTGCAATCGTTGCTTCCTGCTCAATTTCCAAAGTTAGCATTTCTTGATATTTGTGAAAAGCAGGACATTCTATGGTCTCCTTAGCAGCAGTGAAAGAGTCTTTGTAACAGAGGAAATCTCCAAGCAGTTCCTCTTCTGCACGCCAAGGCTTGAAAAGTTGCAAAAGTGCTAAATAGAAAAACTCCTTTTTTTCTGAAGATTCGCCACTCAATTTTCGATGGTTTACTAATTGGCATTTTCTTTGCTTGACCAGGCATCCCTCACTTCCAATTACAGCATACACTCCTTTCTCAATATCTTCTTTGATGTTCCTCTTGAATATATAATTTTGTAGAACCTCATATAGACAAACATTCTCAAGGTGACTGCTTCGATTTGGATAATATGTATCCAACATGTTGGTCTTCAAAATGTCGGTACTGTTTGGTTCCTTTTCTGCCAAATATTCAATTTCCCGGACAGGTTTTAGAACCCGATTTCGCGTTGCAGCAAGACCAAGACTCGCCCAAACAATACTCCTGGATTTGGCATAGAGACTTGCTGAAGACAATCGATCTGAACATTCGTAAGCTCCGATTTCTCGATGCGACAACATCTTCAGACTGAAACTGTACAACTTCTTGCTGAGGCTCTTTTCATGGGAAATGTCCTCCCACATATCCTTCAGTTCTGTCTTTTCTTTTTTGGTGATGTAAGATGTCACATACCGAGCCACAGCCATACAGTTGTCACCCACAAACTGTATATCCATGTTAGCATTCCACATGGACAAAATCACTGGGTTGTAGTCGTTGATGTACTTGGACTCTTCGTTCCTTTTCAAATTGTATGTATTTTTGGGTGATTTCCTCGTCACATTATGTCGTAGTGAAGACATCAAACTGTTCACTTTTCCTTTAGAAATCACCGGTCGTGGAAAGTTGAAACGACATTTGGTGTAGAACTTGTCCTTGTTTCTGAATTTACGACGACAGTACTTTCCACAACGATGGCTTTGGAAACGTAGAACTTGTTCTCTTAGGCTTTTCTTCTCCGTTGCGTTTGGAACAGCACACGTAGAATACTGTTCTATGAAATTCATCACTAAGTGATCCGGATCTGTTCCAAATTTAGGTGCATCCTTGATCCACAACAACATATGTATATGAGGAGCACCTCTTGCTTGGTACTCCTTTCTCCAGAAGAAATCCAACACCTCTCCAAGAGGTGGATTCTTCTTATTTGTGATGAAAGACATCATAGCTTCAAATTTATGATTGAAGTACCTGCATACATTCACAGGATCCAAAGAACACAGTTCTCCAGGTGTCTTGAATTCAATGTTTTCAATATTTCCATTTGCTTCTCGTAGAAATTCAAGTAAGTCTTCCCAGCCATACTCGGCACAGCTCAGAGTGAGGAACCATGTCGGAGTTCCTAAGTTCCTCAGCATACATTTTAAATCACCATGACGACGGTACCAGTACTCATTAGTACCACGCTGACACGCCATGAGATTAATTAAGTGAGAATCCAAAATACTATCTTGGACATTGACTTTATGCATAAAGTCCCTTGCCGAGATATTTCGCATCTGTATACCACTTTTTAAGATGTGGTTCACTGCATATGACAGTCCAGACAGATCGCTTTCAAACAGGAGATGAAACAAATAGGGAATGCATTGACGAAACCTAGGATCTTCTGCATACAATCGTAAAGTCCGGTATTCAGACGCAGGAATTTGATGAGATCACTCATCATATCTTCCTCCTCGACCTGTGGGAAATAGCTGTGGGAAACACTGAGCTTCCAAACTTTCCTCCCAAACACTAATGGGACTCCCTTTGGCTTGTTTCATTTGAAACAACTCAATAGCATTCCCCATGACTTCCTTGGAATGCAAAGGATGAACACTATAATGTTCATATATTTCTTCACTTTTAGAGGCCTCTACTTTCTCAATTTGGCCAGCACACAAATCGCTATCCTCTTCATCACTTACTTCCTCTTCTGCAACATACACATTCTTATAATACTTATTATTTTTCTTCAAATACACTGTTGCCTTTTTCACTTTCCTAACATCCACTAAATCTTGCCATATTTTCTTATTCTTTGTCGGAACCCCATTAACCAAGATAACCAGAGGTTCCTCTTCCACTTCTTCTACTCCAATTGTGTTAATGTTTTTATTCAAATCTAGAGGCAAATAAACAACTCTTCCCTTTAATCCTCTCTGTAAATCTGCTGGAGGCAACTTCCCTGTCTTTGGCTCCATTCTTACAATAGCCTGAAAGGGATGGATAATTTGAATCAAAATAGATTCATAAGTATTTAAATCCTTCAATTCAGAAGGAATCTCAACCAATTCCAGATTATTATGAACTGCCCTAGCAGGCATCTGGTTTTGGTTTAATTTATTACAACAATAAGTACATACACGTTGATCCGATCCCAAATCAAAATAATTTTCTACCATCAAGTATGTGGCAAAATCCTTCCATTCACTATTATTTTCCCTTTCACTTTTTGCATATAAATCCACTACCTTAGTCTGATTCTTATAGTAAGTGCGTCGACAACATACACAAGTGAAATTAGGCCTCTCACTTGATTTCATCTGAAACGTGGCAATTTCTTTCTGAAAATTATCTGTACTGTAAACCTGTACATTATCTTCAACATTACTCTCTACTTCAGGGTCAATTTGAACATTCTCATCTTTACTACTAAAGTAACAAAACTCAATTTCTTCACAAATATTCTTCACATCTATTTCAGAACCATGCAAAAGAGCAGCACATAATTGTTTAAGCATAATTGCTGGACTCTTTGCATAATACAACATTCTCACTAATTTTCTCACTTTATTATGATGCACTGCTAGCATCCTGAAATGATGAAAAACACTCTGGCATACTCTCCTGGAAAGACAAGCCAGTGAATGACCACGCAAACCTGTCATTTGTCTCACTCTGCAAGGATCTAAATCTTGCAACAACTTCATTTTCTGCTTCAAACTTTTCTTATTAAATGTCCGTATAAAATCACAAAGCAAATTGATGGAAACCTGTCGCACACTGCAAATAGAACTACACTTCCAAATGTACACAGGACCCTTAGGACGTCTTCCTAAAAGCTCATCACTTAGCGCCTCTTCTGTCTCTGTTGTCACAAGTTTTTCTTTTTCAACTGCACAACCATCCTTCACTTCATAAGCTCGACCACTGGTGTCAACTGCATGCACCAAATCATTATCCTGAAAATAACTCTCCTCATTAAAAAATGCCTCAGAACTTGAACTATGCATCCATTCTCCGGAAAAAACTTCACAAAAGTTGCTACGATTTACTACTCTCTTCCATCTACTGTTTGTTTTGAAATCAGAAATTACCTTGCTTAGTTTCCTAATTCTATTGATTACCAAAATAAACAACTTTCGCTTAATTTCAAAAGCATGATCAATAATTTTCTCTACATTTTTCTTCTTCTTATAAAATGCCGCTTTCTGTTTGCATTTCTTAATATTTTTTATTAAATTAACTATTATCCTATTACGGAACATTCATTTTCGAATCTCCCTAAACTGTTCTTTCCTTCTACTATCATGCACAGAGTTATCTCTTCCTCTACCAGTAACATTTTTCATGGGTCTTTCCTTTGCATTTAAATTACTCTTCTTTTTCTGAACTGAAACATTTTGGCGATAAATACTTTTTTTACTACAAATATTTTTTAAGAAAGATTTTGTGCTCTTACCCGGAGCTTTCTTGGTGTTTTGATAAGTATTTAGGGAAGAGGACTGCTGCAATAAAACATCACCGTGCTGTCTTTGACGTTTTCTAGCCTTTCTAATTCTATTTTTTGTAGGCATTTTCCAAACTATGAAAGAATCTGCAGTTGAATCAAAAACTTAATGCCCTACTTATTATTTAACATAGCAAATCTTTTGCACCAGCACTGCATCACAAAAATGACACACAGTGCTACAAAACAGGCATACAACAGTCATAAATCTCTCCCTAATATTTTAAATGATTAATTCAGAATAACGATAAGGTGTGGCCTATCTACAGGTTTATTTAGGCCCAGATCTTTTGACTGGGGTGAAAGTGTATCATTGATCCTCATTCAGTCCATCGCCTGTTTTGTTTATTTGAGGTAAGGCCAACACATGGTTGCAGATAAGATTTTCACTTAAGAAAACAAAGGAAATAATACATGTGAAGGCCTACCAATGAAGTAAGTCATTATTTGAAATCAATTACATTTCTGGATATGTACTGCTAAAGCTTCTTAGGTTGTGTTTGGTCATATTTATAAGGCATATGAGTGTGTATGATGTTATTTTTCTTTTTTAAATGGAAAGCGTTCTTCATGGTGCAAGTTTCTTGTAAATACGCTCCCACCTGCGAAACGGAACTTTGCAATGCGAAGCTGATTGGGTCCCCGGTGTCTGTCAACATTCTGAACAGTCCGGAGCGGCCGCCATCTTATCTCTCGGTAGGATCGAGAGAGAAGAAGAGGTGAAAAACGAAGGGGGAATTTAATGAAAGGGGGCAAGGTATACCCCTGTTGACCCCCTAGGAATGTTGTTGGGATTTTTAAAGGGTCCCCTGGGGAAAATAAAAAAAATATATTTTTCACGGTAGAAGCGCTTCCCAAACACCGAACTGGGCCGCAAACTGCACGGGAATACGCCATTTTGTGCTTCGTTTTAATTAAATTACTAGGTATAAGGAGGTGCGGGAGACGTATCCTAATCCCTTATATTTTCTGAGGGTGGCTGAGGAGTCTCATATATGTTGATACATGTGTTCCAGCGGCTGTGCGTGAGCTTTTTTTTTTTTTTTGCTGCGTGACATCTGTTAACGTTCGATTCGAAGGAAATCAGGAAGTGTTGACCACCAATTTCTCAGTGCGATAAAATATTTTGGGGCATATTATCAAGCCTGTGCGCTAAAATTATCGCCGCTTTATCGGCCGAAAACGGCCGATAAAGCGGCGATAATGGGCTTGATAATATGCTCTGTGGAATTCCAATCGAAGCCCATTTTAGATGTCTTCACATCTAGCATGTGCTTCGATTGGAAATCCATAGAGCATATTATCAAGCCCATTATCGCCGCTTTATCGGCCGTTTTCGGCCGATAAAGCGGCGATAATTTTAGCGCACAGGCTTGATAATATGCCCCATTGTTATAAATGAATCCTTATTGATAAACAATGTCTGCGCCAACTTGCCTTTTTTACAATGCCACAATTTTGTCGTGCACGGCAGCCATTTTACATGCCAGGCTGGTCCCAGCCTATCACCTAGCCCTGCGAATGTAGGGAAATATTATCAAGCCTGTGCACTAAAATTATCGTCTTCACATCTAACATGGGCTTCGATTGGAATTCCACAGAGCATATTATGAAGCCCATTATCGCCGCTTTATCAGCCGTTTTCGGCCGATAAAGCGACGATAATTTTAGTGCACAGGCTTGATAATATGCCCCGTAGTTTATGGCCCTAGCTGTAGAGAATCAAGACATGCCAACCCTCCCGATTCAGGCGTCAGACTACTGATTTCAGTGCTACTCTCCCGCATCCCGATTCCTGCAAACAAAAACCCGGGGGCATATTACCAACAACTAGCGATAACTTGTCTAGAGACAAAATTTATCGCCGCACATCTGCGATTTTTATCGTAGATAAACATTGCTATTAGCAAGGTTTATCGCAAATGCGATAAAAAACGGCCACAATGCATGAATATCGCTGAAAAGTCCGCGATATTCATGCATTATCCAGCAAATGCTCTTAACCATGTTATCCACCTCCCATTGGATAACATGGCTAAGAACTCCTCAGCACCATTTTTTGGACATTATTAACATGGCTATGTAACTCCCATAATCAAAATCTAAATTTGCCAAGCACACTTGTGTTACTGCATGCCAGAATGCTACACCGAATATGCAATTACAATTTCGCAAAGTAACAAAATCTATTTCTATATCACTACAGACAAAGCCACAGTTTAAAAACACAGCTTTCTTCATCATTTTCTCCTTAGCAAGGTTTATCGCAAATGCGATAAAAAACGGCCGCAATGGATGAGTATCACGCTGAAAAGTCAGCGATATTCATGCATTATCCAGCAAATGCTCTTAGCCATGTTATCCACCTCCCATTGGATAACATAGCTAAGAACTGCTCGCAAATGCGAAAAAAAACGGCCGCAATGCATGAATATCGTGAAAAGTCAACGATATTCATGCATTATGCAGCAAATGCTCTTAGCCATGTTATCCACCTCCCATTAAATAACATGACTAAGAACTGCTCAGGGCCCCATGAGGAACGCTTTCCATTTAAAAAGGAAAAAATAACATCATAGAAAAGAATCGATTTTAAACACAGCATATAAATCAATTGTATACCTGCATTCAAGAGGAAATGACTGAAAATGTCCTTGAGAGACATGAAAGCGTTTTCTGGAATGCCCTAGCACCATTTTTTCGACATTATTAACATGGCTATGTAACTCCCATAATCAAAATCTAAATTTGCCAAGCGCAGGTGGGAGCGTATTTACAAGACACTTGCCCCATGAGGAATGCTTTCCATTTAAAAAGGAAAAAATAACATCAAAGACACTCAAATGCCTTATAAATATGACCCAAAACAACCTATGAAGCTCTAGCAGTACATATCCAGAAATGTAATTGATTTCAAAAATGGTTTTTAAAAACAACATATCTGTTTCAGCTTACATAAGAGACCATGGAATGGGCTTCATATACAACAATAACTTGAGTTACTGCATACCAGAATGCTACACCGAATATGCAATTACAATTTCTCAAAGTAACAAAATCTATTTCTATATCACTACAGACAAAGCCACAGTTTTAAAACACAGCTTTCTTCATCATTTTCTCCTTAAATCATACTATTCTCTATCTAAAATAAATAAATCTTTTCTCACCTTAGCAAATACTTTTTGAGTTTTGAAAACAGTCTCAGAAATACACCAAATTGTCTTCAGCAGAAGAAAAAGGATGCACTCCAGAGGCTGCAGCTATTGAAAGCACAGAAATACAGATATTCATTTCACATATCTCTCATATTAGCCAATCATAACTCTTCCCTCACTTTTTTCAAATCAAAACCCTTCCCCCCTCTGCCCTCTCTGCCTTTTTTCCATAGCAACGACCTCCTGGAAGACCTCTCATGTTTGCAAATTCACACAACAATGTTTCAATTGAACTCTGAACTCTCAGTGCACCTGCGTATCCAGTGCAATCTTTCATTAAAAGTTTCTTCCTTGACCATTCAAATTACATCTTTCAAAGAACACATCCATGCACCCTAACTTTCTGTTTTCAGAAATGGAAATGCACCAATCACTGCTAATTAATCATTAGCATTGGAAATCCACAGTTTTTTTTCTTTACAAACTCCTACTGTTTCAACTGCCCTTTCATTACCACACTTCATCTGACTGCAGCCCAACCTTCTCCCACCATGTTTAAGGTCTGGATTGTTGGACATAGTTACATCCACTGGGCTCAAAGGTATGCTGACAACAGAAATTTACACAACCTCAATTTACAAGATGTGGAAATTAAATGGTTGGGCCAAAGAGGATTAAAATGTCACCAATTGATACCATTGGTGAAAACCTTTATGCATTTGCCAAAACCTGACCTGTTAATAGTGCATTGTGGAGGTAATGATTTGGGCACTTTAACAGGAGTAGGTCTGGAAATGCTTTTAAAGGACACCTTTGAGCAATTAATGGCACTTTTTCCTCAAACTGCCTTGGTATATTCCAATATATGCCAAAGACAGAAATGGAGGTGGTCCAACCAATTTTGTCCACAAATTGAGAAAGCGAGGAAGCATGTAAACAAATCTGTTTCAGCTTTCATGAGAGACCATGGAATGGGCTCCCTGTACAATAATAACTTGCGTTACTACATGCAAGATATCTACAGAGGAGATGGAGTTCACTTCTCAGATGAGGGCAACAGAATTTTCATTCTGAATTTAAGACTGTGCAGTGGTACCTACTTATAAGTACCTAAATGTACCATAAACCCAAAAGCTCTTCTCAGAGCTACCCTTCATCTGATCACTCACAATTAATACTTTTCTCTAACTTATTTCTGTAATTTTCAACAAACTACGCTCAAAGAGCGCTACCCGGTACGCGAACTGGAAGCTAACCGCCCAAAATTATTTAAAAAATGTTTTTTCTCCGCACATATGGTCCTCCTCAGCCACCCTCAGAAAACCTGGGGGGTCAAAATACTTGTACCGTGTCCCCTTCTACCCTTTCTGAACATTATTTAACCTCCATTTTATATCTTAATTCGACCGAAACACAAAATGGTGGACTCCCGTTACGCTTCTAGTTCGCGAACTAAACCGCTTCCCGGGAAGCGGTCCAAAAAAAAGGTGGGAAAGTAATTCACAGAAAAAGGACTGGAGACACTCTCACCAAATATAGATTAGCTTATACTACATAACAATCCCTTTCATTTTCACAAATTTGATTGAAATTCCATTTAGCCATTAAGCCTGTAGACCTCTCTAAATACCTTGAGGTAAATTACTTCACAAAACACATCTGAAGTGTTGGAATTGACAACCAATGAAAATGTTACTTTCATTTTCTACTTTTATTACCTGATATTTGATTGGTTATATACCTGAATATATATAAAGGAAGAGAAGAAAGCACAGCCATGTTGACTACTACTTCTTGTTGTACATCACATTTCAATACTTACCTAAGACTTCAACTTGTTTCTGAAGGTAAGTTGTTATTTTTAAAACTGAAGTATATTGTGCACTATAACTTGATATTGTAGACTTTTTCTGATAGATATACACTATCCCTCTGTAGTAGTTATGGATTTAGATAGACTTCTCTGTTATAGTTATGAATGGAATTAGGCTTCTCTTCGTTAAATTACATACACTTTTTTATAGTCATATTTCCACTCTGATACTATACACTGCCAAAAGAAAAATTCACTGATAAAAACTGCCTATCTAAAATTAATCCCAACAGTACCCAATCTCTACTAATATATATTTTTTTATTCAAAATTTCAGGCAAAATGGAAGGCGAACAACAAGTTACATTTTCAATTGAACTGAAGGAGAGCAGCCAAGACAAAATTGATGACTTTATGGATGAAAGTAGAGACTACGAACTTCTACAATGTGTTGAAGCAGTGGACAACCTGCTTCAAAATGAAAAAAAGTTACACCCTATATTCAATTTTGACATTTCTGACAATGAAATATTAGAAAGTTTAATAAAGTATTAAACACAATCATAATAAAAAAAAAATTAAAAATAAAGAAAACAAAAAAAACCAACAAAAACAACAAATAATTAACATACAGTATTAGAAAAGTCTATCATTCTTTTATCCTTATAGTACGCTGCCCAGAACGCTTCCCGGTTCGCGTACTAGGCGCTCACCACGCAAAAATATATATATATTTTTTTTTTTTTTTGCCCTGCAGGGACCTTTTACAACCTCCACATAAAACCTAGGGGGTCAGGGAGGATCTACTATGCCCCCTTATCGAAATTTCCCCCTTTGTTTTGGCCTCCTCTTGTCTCTCGATCCTACCGAGAGACAAGATGGCGGCCGCACCGGACTGTTTAGAATGTTGACAGACACCGAAAAGCCAATCAGCTTTCCGTGCGCAAAGTTCCGAAACGCGAAAAGTACGCGAACCGGATCGCTGCCCGGAGCGCTGTTACAGATATATATCTTGATTTAAACGTTAATTTCTCAAAATCCACTGAAGCACATATATTGAGACCTAGCAAAGGCACATCGGGCTAACAGTCCCTACAATTTTGCCAAGTTTCGTGGAAATCCATTCAGCCGTTCGGGCTAAAAGTGAGTCCAACCGCCCTATGGAAATTAACATGAGAAAAACGCGTTTTGGGACCCCCCTTTTTTCTCGGCCCCCCCTTGACGAACCCCCCCCCAAATTTCCAGGAGCTGCTCAGAAACAAAATGTGCCATTTTCCTGAAAATTTCAGCCGATTCCGTCCACAAACGCCAAAGTTATTAGACATAGAATTTTCAGAAATCCCATAGGGAAAAAATCCTAACTATATATACCTACGCCGCCAGTAGGTAATATATATATATATATAGAGGGGATGGAGCTGGGTAGAGCATGGTTCCTAAATTGAAGTAGTTCTGATGGATACGGGGATGATGTTCCAAATCCCGCTTGGACGGATGTAAAAGGCCCTCTTTCTTTTTTCTTCTTACACTTGTAATCTGCAGTCTGATGGTGCCCTGGCTGTGCCAAGATTGACCCACGATGGCGACCTTGTCTGCAAAATAAGCTGGTGTGCTGGTTGTGATAGCTTTGTAAATGATGCAGCTGGTTTTGAAGATGGTTCAGGCTGGCAAGGCGAGCCAATGGGGTTCAGTCAGGAGGCATGTAGGGTGATGCTAAGGGGGTATCACTAAGGAGCACCAGTATCACATCTATGAGGCAATGCATTAGGGCATTGCCATCATTCAGATGCAAGGGTTGGAGGGCTTGAACAGCAGCTCTAAAGTGGCTTTCTGGAAGAAATGGTTCTGCATTCTTTAGAAGAGTGAGCTTCTTCCCATTAGAGCATTAGGCACAGCTGTCTGTAGCAGTTCATTTCTGGAGGACAATATTTGATCTAACAGTTTGATAGGCCATAACCTCCTGTCCTATGAGTTGCCAGACTTTCAGTCTTGTTTGTCTAGATTCTTTGTCTGTTAGCTTGAGCACCCAGTTGTGATCTTGGGACCCAACTGCTTGTAACCAACTAACCACATCATGCCTGCGGATTCCCCCATTTTTCTTCTCTGCATACTCTAAAAAGCATTAACTATATCTACATGTATCTTATGCATTCATTGAGGTCACTATTCTTCATTGTTTAACTGACTCATTAGATCATTTATTAAGGCTCTTCTAAATTGCACCTGGGAGGGGTCACACCCATTTCTTGAAACAAATCCTTTGACGTCCTTAGTTCGGACATACAGCAATGGAAATTACTAAAAGCTCTTGCCATAAGCTGCTCACTAGCAAAGAAAAGAGAGCAAGATGGATGAAAGTGGGATATCAACTCTAAAATATTGTTTTACCACAGCATTGTGGTGAAAATATCATGTCTGCCAGTTTGTGGGACATAATATCAAAGATAACTATTTTAGTTGTAAATAATATTGCTATTATAAACTAAAATATTGAAATATTTTATATAGTTTACATTTATATTACAATTTGATGTTTTTGTTATAATATTTGATTTCATATTTTTACATAGGTTAGCGTCACTCATACTTTTTATATTTTGATAATCATATTTTTAGTTGGTTGTTATTTGGGATTTTTTAGTGGGTGGTGTCTTTATCTAAGTGTTTATAGTGTATATTGTTTTGTTGATACCATTTTAGAAGTTTTTAAATAATTATTAAACAAAATGTAGTTAATTTTGAAAGTGTATTATAGTTTATTTAAGATATTTAGAATTTAGTCAGGCTTTGGATTTTATTGAGAAACTTGGTGGGTGGTGTTGTAAAATTAAATAACTGAATTGCTTATTAATTTTTTATATTTGTAGATCATAAATTGGTTAAAAATGTAATTCATTATAAAATAATTTAGATATTAGGCAATAAATACTATTCACAAAAGGGGCTGGTTTATAGATTAGTGGATGGGTTACTCAGTCACAAATGTGATGTATATTTCCTGGCTGCCTTATTACAAGTGTATAATATCCTATGTCACTTTTCATAGGGCAGATGTCATATCCATAACGTTTCTGATGAACAACCCATCAAGCACTATATATCAGTCTCAAAGTTGGATTGTGATTAAAATGCTAATTGATTGGCATGTTTCAAAAATAGATTTAGAGTAGTATTTATTTGTAGGATTGGAGTTAGAATGTTAAATGTGTCACCTTGAAGTATATGTCCTTTCACTAATTGGTATGGGATTGGAGTTAATTATAACAAATATGCCCCCTCAATAGATGCACTTCCTCCAAAAATGTGTGGGATTTGAGTTAGAATAGAAATCTTGAACCTTCCACCCATCTATATATATGTCCTTTCACCAATTTGTATGAGATTGAAGTTAGATTATAACAAATATGCCCCCTCAATAGATGCACTTCATCCACAAATGTGTGGGATTTGAGTTAGAATAGAAATCTTGAACCTCCCACCCCTCAATATATGTTCATTCTTCAATGTGTATGTGATGTGAGTTTGAATGGTAAATCTTACACATCCCAGTATATGTACTTTCCCAGTATTGTGGAATTATATATTTAGAATGGTAAATGCCTCCATTGTGTATACTCTTTTACCAAAGTTATTGGTATTGAAGTTGGAATGGTAAATAGAACACTACACAGTATTTGCTATTTCTCCAGTGTTTCTGGTATAGAAGTTAAAATATTACACCTGATATTTATCTGTAGATGCACTTTTCCTAATGTCTGTGGGACTAAAGTTACATGAGTAAATCTAGTCCTTCCCAACATATGTAATTTTTCAAATTTTTGAGGAATTGGGAATAATAATTCTGCCCTCCTGACGTTCATGCATTTTCAATTACACTTGGGGTTTGAAGGTAGAATAATACATTTGACCTTCACCAGTATATGTACTTTACCAATGTTGATTGGATTAGAGTTAGAAGACGAGGTTAAGAAAAGCCTACATAAAGGAGGTATTCATCTGGATATTTCATCTATGTCTCCTTCATTGGATTTTTTTAAAGAAAATGTGCTTGATATGTAAGTCTCATTTTTCTTTTTTACCTTTGTCATTATGTATTCTGATTTGTCAGGTTTTTAAGGGAATCAATGGAACATTTCATTTTGGCTATATGGTGTATGCATGCATATTTTAAGGTGGATTGTCAATACCTTACAATCACTCATTCCCTATTTGGGTTTGCAGAGAACCTGATTCAGATGGGGTGGTAAAAGAAAGATCAATCTTTCGGAAGAGGAGGCCTAACCCACGTAATGCGGCATGCTTTCTTATAGGCACCTCTTCCCCACTCTGGAAGGATATTACCACCAGGGCAGACTCGACCTCCTGGTGGACCCGATGGAGGGAGTTCTTAGATAAGGTATTTAGATCATTCTAAAAGTACTTAGAGGTAATCAGGTTTTCACCTCAATAGTGGTAGCCTCTGGTGCATCTAAAAATAACTATGTGATGGAGTAAGAGCGCAAAAGCTGCCACTATTGTCTTTGTACCAACATGTTTCTGCCCAAATGTATTTACCTAAAGTGGTCAAGCGTATTCTTCAGGGCTGTGGCTCCCTACGAAACGTGACCTAACAAAGATAAAAAACCTTGCACAGATATGACCAGAGTGGTAACTCACTGGTTTTGCTACTAATTCAGCCACACTAAGGGGATACCCACCATCCGGTCTGGGTAGGGACGATGTCCTCTGTGGTCACACAGTCATCAAGAAGCCCATCATGTGGCAATTCCTAAGAGACATCCTCACCCACCCGCAAGTACCTAGGGAGTATGTCTGGTGGTGAGAAACTCCCACTCTCCATTGTGTGATTAGAAATATTTCATGATTGCCTGCGAAATACAGATATCATCAGAATAACAACATACCCCAAACCACTCTGCAGTAGTTTAACAATGGACTATGAAGCATGGAGAACCAAATTATGATGAAAGGTTACCTAAATGATGCACAACATATACACATTGTGCCACACATTCTCTGTCAGTGTCATTTTTATCCATTTGAGACAGAAACAAGATTTGGGTGAAATCTCACAATTGTGTGGCAAAATATGTGGCAAATGCAGTATATC
Organism: Lissotriton vulgaris; assembly: GCF_964263255.1. Lineage (NCBI taxonomy): Eukaryota > Metazoa > Chordata > Amphibia > Caudata > Salamandridae > Lissotriton > Lissotriton vulgaris. The sequence continues at coordinate 371,992,702 of NC_141696.1, forward strand.
CACAAGTATTTGTTAAATGCTTCTGCCACAGAATCTTTTAAATCCTCTAGCCATCACAATTGCCTATTATTTTATTAACAAGTTAATGAAGAAAGTTAAACCAGGCCTAAGCATTCTAATTCCAGTCAATGTCCATTCATATCTGCACTTTGAAGTAAATCTATTTGTCCAGCTAACAGACCCAACATAGAAATGCTATATAAAAACTAGATGATGATAAAAGCTGTGAAACCTATAAAGTTCAAAGGAGTGAGAGGAGGACTTGCACAGCGAAGATAGTTCAAAAAGTAATCAAAGTAATGGTCTGTGGTGTGCTCACGGGGAATTACGCTGTCTGTACCTCACAGCGTGAAAGTAGAAACTAATACACAGCTCCCCCGTTTGGAAGGAGACACCCAGTGGCACAGCGTGAAAGTTAGACAAACATGTCTATAAACAATTCATCAAAGTTGAATCCACACAATGTCCGGGGGCAGAGCCAGCACAAATGGAGTATTACTCTTTCTATCGCGGAGTTGGCCCCTGAGGAAGGGCTTGTCATCTGCCCGAAATGCATTGGGGAGGATTTATAACTGGATGATGTTTTCTTTGGAATGAAGTTTATGCTTTATGGAACTACAGTGTACCTTTGATCAAAAAATTAAAACACTTCAAGGAACCTCAACATTGTGTGGATTCAACTTTGATGAATTGTTTATAGACATGTTTGTCTAACTTTCACGCTGTGCCACTGGGTGTCTCCTTCCAAATGGGGGAGCTGTGTATTAAACCTATAAAGTTACCTTGGGGTTCTGGAGATATTTACAAACCACATAGCCTTCAGACCTGTGGTTTATTATGACACTAGAACCCCTTGATGTAAACATCGGGCATGTGTAACTGTAGTCTCTCTCTATCTATCCAGCTGTATATGCATTTAGGGGCCTTGCCTTATAGATAGCAGTGTAGATTCATATATCTGTTTGGATATGCTTCAGCTTCAGAAGTATGACGATTTCTTTAGGTTATTTCTATGTAAACCAAAAAATACATAAAGGGGCGTTTCAATATTTATTGAACCATTGTGATTCTTGTACAGAATGTATGTGCTGCAATGATTAAGAGACAGAGCAAATAAAAATGATCAGCAATATGAGAACAGTGTAAAGGATGAACGATTCCAGCATTTTACTAAAACAATGTGTATATACACTGGCATATAAGTGATGTGCATAGTGTACTCCTACTATGCGCTTCCTTACCTAGTAACCTAGAGTGGGTTATCTGCCAAGAACCCTGTACTGGATGATATAAATCCCCATTACCTGAAGGTAAGTGTATGCAGGTCCCAGTCTTGGTCACAAGTTGGATATAAGAAAAACTACTACGTAAGTAGGGTCTAAGTGAATATTTAAAGACCTGGCGTGGATATACTCCCCAGTCGCAAGCTAGGTACACTACAACAATACAATATCTACGGGTCTATACAGACAGTTAGAATCACAAGAGACACCAAGGGTCGCAGCCCTTAGTGCCACTAGTGTGACACTAGGAGGAGACCCAGATGATGAAGCATGTCACCATTTGTGAGTTATGGGAATCCGTCCTTTTAAAGGATTTTTTCCTCTGTAGCCTGCTAGAGTTATATAGGTTAATGGTTGCGATTCTTAGGTCTCTTGTGATTCTAACTGTCTGTATAGACCCGTGGATACTGTTCCAGTGTATCTCACAAGTTGGATATCCCTCCTTGCAGATGGAAAACAGGAATCAGCTGGGCTGAGACTCTGACCTTGCAGTGACAAAAAAGTGCTCCACTAATTTGAACACAGAAATGAGTGTGTATTTATACTAACAACATCCCTGCTTCCGTGTCGAGGCCTCAGCTAGGTCAGCATTGTTTAGCCTCTTGTGATAGCTATGTCGTCTTACGGTCAAATAACAACTAACAACATTTGCACGATGTGTGTTCAGGGCTTCCACTAAATGTTCAAAATGTTTTGACAGGGTAATAACGAAGTGAAATTGAAAGTAATGTGGTGTCAGGTAAACTAATCCTGCACTGCCACGCATGCAAATGTGTGTCAAGAGCCATTGGAAAGGAAAAGAAGGCAACTTAAGAAACCTTTGCATGTAAAATGGTGGTGTGTCTACCCAAGCCTAATTCAGCCACGTGACATCACCACTGTTTCTGGAAGACATGAAAGCGCAAAGCAGAAGAGCATCCTAACAACCCTCTACAACAATATATGCTGGTACTGGATTTGAAGTGAATGAGTGGTATTCGAAGCCGCCAATGAGATTTACCAGAGACTGTTAGGTGATATAAGCTTCACATGTATGTAGATGAGTCCAGGTCATCTGGCATCTACATTATTCACTGTGAAGACAGGGAATATTCGTCTAGCTCCATATTCAGGGACGAAAAAGAAGGGGAGAACCCTTGACAGCAAGTCAAAACATCTAGTGCAGTAGCCAATGGTTTTGGAAAAAGGATATCCTTTCTGCCTAGAAGAAAGGTGAACAGTCACTCAACGAATGAGAGGCCTGGTATTTCTTGAAGAGCAGGATAACCCATTTCTCCAGTTTTTAGAATATCCTAGTTGATGACTTTCCAGAGTCTGGTTAAGGGGATCAAAGGTTAAGAAGTTCAATTGGGTGGACAATAAACCTCTGAAGTGTTAGACTGCATAGAACCATATGCTGTCCAGCCCTTATTATTGGATGTAGTAAAAGGTACCATTTGCTGTACAACTTCTGTTTTCAGATGTGAAAGGAAATCTGTTCACTCTACAAAAAGGGTGGAGGAGGAAGAATCAATGCTTTCAAATGTAGGAACATTGACTGAAGTAATTGAAATAACTAGAACAGAGTAAATCAGACAAATGACACACAACTATAATTGGAAGAGTTGAGGAGCCAAAAACAAGTTTTCTCCAAGTACTCAGAACAGATTTGAGCACCTTGAGAAATCAACACCGAAATATCCTTTGATTTATTATCTGGATATTTTCCAGAATGGATGTAAAATTATCTTTCAATGCTCTCTAAGAAGATAAAAAAGGTGAGACTGGTACATAATCGCATCATCTTGTTGGTGAAATGGAATATCAGTTTTAATATTTATTTGCTTATGGGAATGGAGATGAGACTAAGCATTGATTATATGCCTACATTGACATTTCTGGTGCAGATATCCCATTTTTAAATATGCGATACAATCAAGAACATTACTCTCCACTTTCAAAATGACATTCTAAAACTGGCTGTGTTTGTGTGTGTGTGGATGTGACCTATAGACATACATGAGTTATATTATTTCAAAAATTGTGCTTTTCCAAGACAGGTGACTTAACTATTTCCAAATTACTTTTCAATGTGCAAAATTATAGCATCATTTTGAAATGTTTAAATGAATGTTATAATATCCTTGTACACCTTGGTAGTAAACCTTCTATGAAACTAATGACAAACACGTCATCCAATCCAATGTATTCTATACTAATGCTGCGGAACTGATAATTGAATGAACTATTGTTTTTAGCATCCGCTAAAATGTTAATAAAATATATTTTTAAAAGTCAAAGTACAAGAGGACCCAAGGTTGCACTGCAGGTCATGGGCCTAATTCTGGAAAGATTTGACTACTTATAGTCCAATGTGCATTATTGGGGAGAGTTTAATATAACACTGAGGCATTTAGATATAGTTACTAAAAGAAGATGTGGTGAGAACACCAAAGCTAAAGGTTAAACACATTTTTATTGAGTTGATGTATAATGGAAAAAATTATCTAAATTCTCTGGTAAATACTTATACAAGCAGGCCTTACAGAAGTTTAGCTATCACAGATTTTCTTTTTGCTATCAGAAACCTTGAATCATGTTAGAGCTGAAATAAAATCCATCAGGTTGTCAAATCATAATTGTATCCACACTGTGGTTAATGTCAATGATAGGAAAGTCCCCAGAAGAAAGGGAATCTGAAGGCTAGAAATCCACTGTTATCAAAATAAACATGCTCAATGTATGTAACCCACTGAGGCATTTCTGAAAGGAACCACAGTTTTGAGGCTGGTCTCAGTCAGTTTAAAAGAATCAGTACACAGGACATCTGTGTCTTTTAAAAGTTACGTTAAGGAATTAGTTAGAAGAGCTTAACTTTTAGCTCAAACCATCCTAATTTGGTTTGAGATTGCAGACTCACTGAGTACTGATTCATAGATTCTATTTAGAAGAAGAGAGCATATATTATTACATTTATTTTACAGGTAGGGTTTTTGTAAATTCTTTATGGCTCCATGGAGGGAATATTGATCTGGGGCCCTATTATGTATAGGCTGGTGCAACATGTGTGCCAGCGCTATCTGTATTACAGAAGGGCCCACACAAGTGCTCACGGCCTCTTCAGTAATATCAAACTGCCCAGGGGTGCAAATGCCTTTTGCACCCACAGGGCACTTCTGTAATAAGGGCCCTTGTGGTTCTACCATGTCTTCTCCAGTTTTCTGCATCTCACCCTAATAGAGACCTTCAACTCCCCTTTAATCCTTGTCACATGACAGTATCCATATACACATTTTCTTGCATTTTTACATTGAGCCTCATGGTAATCTGTTGACCAATCATGTTCCAAACAATCCTTCAATGGTATGATTACACCAGGTTCTACCTCAAGGAGACTTCAGCACATGATGTCTGCTGCCTCACAACTGGTTTGTGCTCATCTGTTCTTTGATGTGTTCAATATACCTCAAATTAGACCAGACTGAATGGGATCTATTCTCATCCACAGAGAACCCATTAAACCCAAATTCAATCTGGGCCTTTGGACATGAACCTTGAAACCTAACATGTCATTGACTAAGTCCCAACATCAGAAACCCAGCTTGTGGTTTCAGGTGGTCTAAGACAATCTAGCTATCTCTTTATTATTGCCTATCTGGAAATCCAGAGAAGGAAAGAAATAACGGATTCCACCTAAATCTACACACATATCTCCTCTACTTCAGGAAGAAACTAAAACATGCCCATTCTCTCAATACTGGAAACTCCCATTAGCTGCCATGGTTGCGCTCAATTCATTCCTCATATGACATGTAATGAGCACAGCAAAGACATTAACAGAGATCCACCCATAATTAATGATCCCCTAATAATTAAATATAAGTGCTGTTACTATGAAATAACCATGTAAATAGTGGGTCCCATAACAAATGTATTCGGCTGAATAATAGATGTGTAGATACAATGAGTAGAGACTAACCAAGGGAACTATCTGTTTGTCTCTAATGGCACCACGCTTATCCCATATCTCTGTAAGCCTCTTGTTCGGTACAGCACTCTGATGCTCACTAGCCATGTGTGCTCTTAAAACATACTTTAAAATAAATACAATACAATAAATAGATGATTATGATGTGGGCTAGGAAAAAATGGTTCAGTATTCCTAAAGTTTCATAGCTTTACAAGCATGAAGATAAATTAAATATGACCCAAGTGAATTTGTTAACTAGTTAGCAAACCTAATTTTGCCCTAGCGTTATATCTTGTTTACAGCCTACAAGGTAAGAGACATTTTGGAAGATCTTGAATATCTTGCTGATGTGAAAACTCATAATCAGGCCAATTGTTGACAGATTTGCGTTCTACACACTCTAAATGAGGCAGGGCGACCTTTAGTTTGAGGTAAAGGATACTCTTTCGCTGTTGCAATGGAGTACCCTCTCCATCAAATTCAAAATCAGGCCTAGATCTTCAGCTTCATGTGATTTATTTTAGTTGGCAACAGATTTACATGATATATCTATCTCCAATGCTATTGCTATATATTGCAATTCTATACTATAGTTTCGTATTATTTATTTTTCTTATCCAGCACAACGGTATCCTTTTCTTTATTTGTATTAATCTTCTATTTTAGGTTTAATGTAATTTATTCCCATGGTCTTCTTCAAGAGTAATAAGTTGTATTTTCTTTTTTACATTCCGAGCTCTACATATGACTTATATTTTCATCAGTTTCAACAAAAAGATTAATTCATGTTTATCGTTATACTTCATTCTGTGCTGATTTTTCTTGTATGATTACTTTAAAACAGTAATAAAACATTTTAACGCGCCGAAACAGCAACTGAAGGCAAAACTTTCTTCACTAAAATCCCACCAGTTGGCTAGCTCAAATGAACGACTCATTTCGGATCGCTTTGCTGTAAAATAAACACAAGCAGACAATATATTACAATATTCACCATCTCTACTTTACATGTCTGGTTTACACATATATTGGGCATTTATTTAATTTTAATCATTGTTTTCCTGTATGCCAATCTTAAAAAAGTGTTATAAGAAGTAAATGTCAGGAGTGTTAGAATTAAAACCCAGCAACACTATCTAATGTATTATACAAGGTAAATATTGGGAGTGAGAGAATTTGAAGTCAACAATGTAATCCCTTTAGACCTTCTGCCTACCTTAATTAATCAACGGAACTCCAACATTATATTCCTTTGAGATCTTGGCTTCTACCTATCGAAAGTCTAGAATTGTCTTTAGTTGAAATATGAAATGGGAAACAGGTTCCCAATGATACAATATTGGGCTTCTTTGGGCATTTACAAAAAAAGTCCCTATCGTTTATCATGTCACCAGGCTTAAATATTCAGTCACATAATATGTAATGTCACCTCATACTCAGACCCATACATGAATCGTAATATAACATTAGTGAATTAAGTAAAAACAGCAAAGTAACGAAGTTGTAACTAAGAGTAAATGTTGCCAGCACCTGCGAATACTGTAGCCCTGTACATCTAGGATTGAGATTGATAAATTACAAGGATTCGCTTACGCTAACAGATTCCTCCTATAGGTCAGACACTTCGAAAGGCATACCAAAAATAAAAACTTAGCAGCAACATGCTGTAAAACCATGCACACCAACTTATTTTATAACGGCTGTGCACGCCTAACCAAAAACTATTTAGAAGCATAGTGCCTAGTTACAAAATGTAAAACCGAGCGAAAATCCATTTTGTGACAGGGATGAAATGGGAGTGAGAAAAGAACAAAACTAAATTGCTGGTTCAAGCACATGAACAATGGTAAACCCCAACAGAGAGTTGAACAGATTATTACTTTCTGAACAAGGGAAAGATAAGATGGAAAAAATAGGTTTTAGCCTATAGGAAAGGCAGTTTAGTAGGCAAGAAGACAAAAATAGGTTTTAGCATGTAAGAAAGGCAGTCTAGTAGGCAAGAATACAATCATATCTACAAGTTGGGAGGAGTATCACGCCCTCACCCCATGCTATAGGCACCTTGGTGTTTCATTCCACCTCCTATAGATTGCTTGCATTATAGTGCATGAGGGAATATTTTACTTTTGAAAAATACACTCAATCATCTCATATCTAATTATGTATTCCTTACGTGCGCTGCATATAGAAAGCATTCCTTATCTGTGTTTTTTTTTACTGCAATTGACATTTTTCAATGTTTTGTCTGGACTCGAGTGTGTCATTCCCACCTCCATGTTTACTATCACCCTCATTACCACCGCAATTACTACCTTGTGAAACACCACAATTAATACTACAACCACCGTTACCATCATTACAAAACCAGTAAAACCACTTCCATAATGACCACCCCCTCCATAAAAGCAATAGTTTATGCCAGCGTTTGCTTTACTGCATGAAAGTCAGGCCGATTGCCTTTGGCAGTGCTTGCTTTTTTTGCTTTTTCTCTGCTATTGATTCTGTGCGTTGAAAATGGTTATGCCTGTCCATCAGTCTTGTGAAATGTAGTGTAAAAAAGCGTCAAGAAAAATATTCTGTATGTTAAACTATTTACGTGGTGATGTTCTGGGTGGAGGGGGTTATTTGGTGTTCTGTTGTGTCTCAACATTTTACACATAGATGATTCCTAGCATGTATTGTGAGCGTTGTGACTACTGAATTGGATGCTGCTTGTGTACAACTGCACCCTAAGAAAACAAAATATGAACCGAAGACTTACCGAAAATGTCGAACAATTGTCCTGCTGCTGCTTAAAGATGCCACAAGGGTCTTCAAAGAAAACATCTTCACGTTCAAAGGTAATGGTGTTTAAGAGTGGTAGTGTGATGAACAGCATGAAATGATGAATTTAGGCAAACAAGAGATGGTTATATACTGCAGTGCGCCCCCGGGCGAGGTTATTGCATGAATAAACAGTACTTGATAAAAGTTAGCCATCTGATGACATTGGCGGCTGGGACTTTACCTTTGGCATCAAACAAACCAACCAAGCTAATCCAAAAATTTAACTGGAACCCTTTTCAGTCTGTGCTTTGCACAATACTCATCATGTGTTTCACTTCAAGGACCCTGAGCTCTGTGGTTTTGTGCTTGAGCAATCATGACCTCTTAACTGGCAGTTCGCTTGGGGTTATGTGATGCAAGGCCTGCTGTACCTGATGCTGCAGTGAAGGAGGCACATATAATGCGTTACTATAAAGTAATAGAGAAGAGTTAAAAGCCCTTTTCAGCACAGAAGTTGTGTTATCGTTGTGCTTGAAGGGGATGTTCCTAGAGTTAACTATGTTTCAAGCATGAGAGGGTCAGTTATGTTAGAAAACAAATATTCATACGTTTAGGCGCAAATAAAAATATTCGTCCTTTCATTGATGTGTAATAGTAGTTATCCTAGAAAATATAAATGGAGCGATTCACCTTTTTGGTGACATGGTCTTCCATGAAGTTAATTACTAATCCTTTGCCCCCATTTTCCTCGATAACTCACTTTGCTAAATAATCTCTCCTCAAACATTCAATCAATAATTGAATGATGGGCAACATTCAGACTTCTGGTTGCCCACGTTTCATGGGTGACTATAAAGTAAACTCAACAACCTGAAATATCTCTGCCAATTGCAAAAAGAGATCATACCAACATAAAGCTCATGGTCCCGATTCACAAAGGTAAAGTTAGACCAAAAGTCTAGCTTTACTACTTTTCGGTTTTCACAAAGTGAAGTTACTACTAGTAAAGTTGGACTTTTGGTCTAAGTTTACCTTTGTGAATACCAAAAAGTAGTATAGTTAGACTTTTGATCTAAGTTTACCTTTGTGAAAACATAAAAGTAGTAAACCTACACAAAAGCTTAAGATAACATATGTGAATCAGGCCCAAGTTATTCCCCCCACACAGCTTCTATCACTTGTACTCAGTCAGAAGCTTATGTGTCAATTTTGACGGTCTCATGCATCTGTTTTCTTTCATGCTCGCCAATTCGATTGTTGCCTGCCTCAGCTTTCTCATCATCCACAAGATACAACCCACCGCAAATTTTAACTCTTCCAAAACAGTGATCGATGACATTATGATAAACAGCCTTGATCAATGCAACAGAAGGAACCTTGACAGTCTCATGAAACAATTACTTCTCCCACATCAGAAAGTCCTTAACTATATTTTTTGCACTCTCCTCTGCCTCCTCTGAGCCCCTATCACTACTAAGACAGTCAGGCTAGATTATAGAACACAACCAAACCCTCTTTAAAGTTCTGTGTGTCATATTTAAATTCAAAGCAAAGCAAAATATGAAGCGGAATACTTGAAGTAATTCCAGCCACTGGTAATTTGTCACTTTTTGCCCACCACACCACTATAGATAGATACCAGCCATATGCAAATCAACCCTAGTCATCCTCCAATAAGAACAGTCTAGCATGACCTACCAGGATAGGTCCCCTCCAAATGTCAACATAAGCAATCTTCCCATAGAACCATAGTCCAATGTTCTTCATCTGGTTTGATATTGGATCATAGGACCATAATAGTCTACATAACCCATAAGGTATTGTTTTTACTCTTCCCTTCATCTCCACGAATAAAGGGGTACCTAGGAGAAGGTGAGGGATTTTTTATCTCTAGTTAAGCCCCCAGGTCACCCTTCTAATAAGTGCTCCCTGAAATACGGTCAAGCCCACCCTGATTTTTAGGAGTGGGTGAACCTGATGATGAAGCATAACACTACTAGAGTGTGTGAGGGTTATATATAAAAAGGAATGTTTTCCTTCCCCGCACTAGTTTTGCAGAGCTAGCATACTTACTTGGGGTAACCTACCCATCTATCGTGTGTCCTATGTTTTGCAAAAAATCACTCCCATGACCCCTGGTGGGATTCCTGTTGGTTAAACGGATTCTTTTGGGAGGACGTATCCCTCTATAGCCCCTTTACATACAAAGGGCCCTCTCCACCCTCTAGATCCATCAAGGTCTCCGTTGTTTGGATCTTATGTCGAAAACCTTCATCTGACTACCCATCTGAAGTGTCATTTCTAGGGAAGCATACCATTTCTAAATTTTATCCATCACCTATTCATGGTACTAAATACTTAAGTTGATGGGGTTGGGACATCCCCACGCATTGCGTTTCATTCAGCGCTTCACTGCTGTTGCTGATCTAACTGCTGGTCCCCAATGCTCACTGAAGTTCCAAGGATAAACGTCTAAGCTCAGTCTTATGTTTAAAGAGTGTTTTATTTTCTTCCAGGGCAATAGTGGCCTTTGACTGTTCAAGTTTCAAAGCTGCTTTTTTTCTCTTTATTGGCTATCTGAGTTAACTGTAACTTTTACGCCTGTTCAACCAGTGTTTCCTCCTTGCTCAAACAGCACACATCCAGTTCTGGAGAAGACAACTGTCCAGCTGACACACTGCTACCTGTGTGGGATAGAGTTGACTATGGGGCTTTATCTTGCCTAAATACTGGACCTGTTCCCTAAATTCTTTTACTGTTGCAGGTGCTGCATATTCTCTCAGGTTTCAAATGGGCGATCTGTGGTTGATAGGCTTCCTTCCAGGCTCTCAGTGCCATTTCAAATTCCTTTTTATCGAACTTGCTGCCAGCCCTAATTAATCAGCCAATCAGGATTTATACAGTTCAGCTAATCATCTGATAGGGTATCCAGGCAATTGTAGGTCCCAGAGACGTTTTCGAACAGCCATGTCTTGAGGGCTTTTCGGAATTTTGGAAGTGAGTTGATGGTCTGGAGTTGTGGGTAGAAGCTGTTCCAGGTCTTTGCTGCAATGTGGGAGAAGGTGCATCCTCCGCTTCTGCTTCGGCAGATGTGGGGAGTATGGGCAGGTGAGAGTGAGACAGAGCGTAGTCTTCTCGATGGTTGGCGGATGTTCAGGTGGTGGTTAATGTAGGTGGTTCCTTGGTTGTGGAGAGCCTTGTTTGCGTGGGTCAGCAGCTTGAATTGGCATCTCTTCTATACCGGGAGCCAGTGATGTGATGTGGGTCCATCGTGGCAGGCCGAGGATGATTCTGGCTGTGGCATTCTGTATGGTCTGAAGTCTCTGTGAGACGTCTAGGGCGATTCCTATGTAGCGGGCAATGCTGCAATTCAGTTGATTGGTGATGAGGGACTATGTCACAATGTGTCTCGTGTGTAGTGGTAGCCACTTGAAGATTTTAGATAGCATGCATAGAGTGAAAAAAGCAAGTAGAGGAGATGGCATTGATCTGTGATTTCATGGTGAGCTTGTTGTCAACAATGATTTTGAGGTTTTTGGCATTGTAAGGGGGAGTGGGTGCAGGTCCTAGGTCTGATGGCCACTAATAGTCGTTCCACGTGTTGCTGCTTTTGCAGAAGATCTTCCATCTTGTCTGTGTTCAGCTGCAGGCAGTTTTTCTTCATCCAGTCGGTGATGCTTGTCATGCATCTGTGGACTTTGGTTCTGGTGGTCGGGGTCGTCAGTGAGTGAGAGGTTGAGTTGGTTGTTGTCTACGTAGGAAAATATTTTGAGCTTGTGGCATCTGACAATGTTAGCTAGCGGGGTCATATATGCATTGAAGGGCCTGGGGCTGAGGGATAAGCCCTCTTGGTGATCTCCTTGGGTTCGGAGGTGAAAAGTGGGAGGTGGATCCTATGGGCTCTACAGGTCAATATTTTTTTTATTGATAATTAACTCCTTCCATGCTTGTGACCACGCCGTCATGAGCCACGGGTGGCGTGTTCTCTTGATGGTGTGGTTCCCTCACGCCGCGGCCGCTCCGCCCACACGCCACCGATTCCCAGCCTGTGCGGGTGAATTGGTGAGTGGGCAGAGTCGTGATGGAACTACGACGTCATAAGCACAGCCCGCCTGTGGCTCATGACGGAGTGGTTCCATCACAAGCATGGAGGCGCCACGCTCCCCCCTCCCCCCAACGACGCGGCAGAATTACCACTGCGGTCAAAGGGTTAATTAATATATTGTTTATTATGTAAAAAATTACTTTTTGGATTTTCTGATATATGTAATTTTATGCAAATTAATATTTTTTATATTGAGAGTTAAAAAAATAGGATTATTAAAATATGTAATGTGTTTGAAGTGAAGTACTTTCCCTACTGTTGCACAGACTTGAGTGGTAATAGTAACTGTAACTCTTTTGAAGACCAACACTTTCACTACTGTAGCAGAGACTGTAGTGGGAAAAGTATATCTTACCCCTCTGAATTCCAACACTTTCCCTAATGTAGCACAGACTGTAGTGGGAATAGTAAATGTTACCCCTCGGAAGGCCAGCGCTTTACCTACTGTTGTACATACTGTAGTGGGAAAACTAAATGTAACGCCTTTGAAGTCCAGCGCTTTGCATACTATTACATAGACTGTAATAGCAATAGTAAATCTTCCCTCCTCTGAAGTTCAATGCTTTACCTATTGTTGCACACACTGGAGTGGGAATGGTCAATTTCACCTCTTTGCAGTCCAAATCTTTTCCTACTGTGGCATAGACTGGAGTGGGAATAGTAAATGGAACCTCGCCAAATTCCAATATTTTACCTACTGTTGTAGAGAAGGCAGTGGGAATACAAACTATAACCCTTCCAAAGTTCAACACTTTCCCTACTGTAGCAGAGACTGGAGTGAGAATAGAAAATCTTACTGTAAACACAAAAAAGGGGGGAGAGGGATCAAGGGAGATGATTTATAGACCTGCGAGGATAGTATCCCCTAATACAATACAATTATACCACAAAGCCTACTCAGGTCTCCAAAAGTGTGCAATATTGTATAACAAAAATTAAGGATTAGAGGATTATAAACTCTAAAACCCCAAACAGGGGGAGATCCATTCAGGACAAAAACCCTCACCCACCATAGGTGGCATGCTTCATCATATGGGTTTCTCCTCCCAGTGGGAAACCTAGTCCCACTGAGGGCTACAACTCACCTCACTGTGAGGTAGGAGCTCTGGGATGTTTTCTTTGAGTAATAGAAACCTCTTCCAGATGCTTAAGTCCCATATGTGAATCTCAGGTGTGGTGAAGGCGCAGCGCAACAGAAGTTAATGCCCCCCATGTGCACCCCCCACCCCCAGAGGCCCTGGGGGCCCGCAACGGGTCCCGCAAGCAATTCCCGCATGCCTTTCCGTGGCGGAAAGGCATGCTTCCGCCACCATAGTAATATGGCCGGCGGTGTCTAACAGACACCGCCACCATATTAAACTCTTTTCCGCCCAGTCAACTTGTTGACCGGGCGGAAAAGTGGCGGACGGTGTTTCCGCCCGCCGCTGTCACCCCGCCATAGTAATATGGCGGGGGGAAATGGGAGGCAGGCGGGGACGGATCTCGTGCGGATTGCCCGAGATCCTAATGGGCCCCTAAGTATCTAGGCTTTCTTCAGGACCAGACAAAGAATAAAGTTGTTGCTCCTGATCAAAGTGACAAAAATAAAGGGAAGATACACAACCAGTAATCCTTTGTATTGTTGATTAGTATTACTGAGCTATCTGTATGGGTGAGACAAAAACAGAGAACGGCAACAGTTTAAACTTAATCCATCATTATCAATGTAATACATATTGCCCTAGGCGAAATAGCAACATGTCCATCCGCGGCAGACGTTCATACATTTATCGAGAAATTCACTTACCCAAGGTTATTGGATAAGTGGCCACACCTCTACCTGGCAACAGCTTAGGGAAAAGGGGCCCAGCTCTGATCTGAAAGAAAGAAGATTGTGTGTCACTCACTAGAAACTTCAAATGTGGGCACCGATCTATAAGCAAGTGTGTTGATGTACATCAGACAATTAAAAACAACAGTGTGAAGGAACCTGGCGTGGTAACAGTAAATCTACCCGTCTGAAGTTCATCACTTTCCTACTGTTGTATAGTAATCATAATAATAATCTTTATTCGGCATAAAAAATATGACTATAAAAGAGAAAATTTAAAATACACAAACATCAAGTCTCAGCAATGTCTGTAAAGCCGCCAAATGTACAAGATGAGACAACACGAAATCTGTACGGTTTTATAAGCCCCGCAGGAGTCTTAGATTCATAACACTTCCAGCAACCTTTTCTTTAATTAGGTCAAAATAGTAATCAATAAAGTCCTGATTTAACATTTAAATAACATAAAAGTACTACACGTAGTCCTAAAAGGTAACCCACAGTTCCAGACATTTATAGCAGCATACCACAGTGCAAAATTTGCAATTACACTTGTGACCCGCAATCACCTATTATATAACCTTGGGCGAAGTACTACGCTACGCTCGCGTAGTTTGTGAAATTTGCGCTACTTTGCACTACGAGAATTGCACGTAGCACAGTGTCAACACGCATAGCGGTAATTTTTTCCTTGCTAGCGGTCCTCAACGTCAAGTTGACGACTGCGAGCGAGCAAAATGACATCCCGGCGAGACTTTTTCCTCGTTCGTGATTATCAAAATCAAGTTGCTGATTGCGAGTGCGAAAATAAACCTCCCGGCAAGATTCTCAACGTGTGGAGGTCAGGTTTCTCATTGTGAGTGGTCGCTTCTGCTCACGACCGCTCACGATGAGAAACTACCAGTTCGCGTTGAGAAAGTTGCCGCTCGAGTGGAAAAATCTACTCGAGCTGCAGAAAATGACTGCTTGCACTGTGCAAGATGTGGTTTGCACTGATTGCACAGTGCGGACAAGCATCCGGCACTTTGCAATCAGTGCGAACAGCATTTTGCACAGTGCACTACGCAGTTCGTGTAGCTCGCTTAGTGCGAAGTGCACTTCGCGTAGCTACGCGTAGCGTTACTGCGCAAACTATGCCCAGGGTTACTCTTATAGTTCTTATCCTTAAAGCCAATCTTGAAATATTAGAACCACAAAAAGTGTTGTAAAAACAGTAAAGCAACACGTGACTGCCTGAATCTAAGCTTATTTAAAAGCCCCTTGAGGAACACTCATCGCGGATATGAATAATATGAGCAAAAAAAGGAAAAAATGTATAGCATCCTGTGGAGACCTATTGTTGCAGCCGCAATATACAATTATATATAGCCAAAGCCAGCAACTCAAACGATAGTGAAACAACAGGCAATCTGCCAAGTAATTGGAATGTGGCTGACATGCAATGCATTACTGAAATGGCTGAACTAGACAATTGTGAGGGAAAGGAAATCATGGGCACTGGAGAAGCGCCTACCCATGCTGGCATTAACATTCAAATGACATCTCAAACTCCATTCAAGCCAAGATCAGTTTTTTGCCCACTCATGCCAAAAGAAAATATTGATATCTTCTCGTATAAGGTAATCAGGGACTTGAAAAATGTAGCTGTGGAAAGTACTGATAACTTCACGAAAATGAGACACAATCAAAGAACAGTGATGAAAAAAATAAAAAAACGGAACAATATCATGATACGCTGGTCAGACAAAGGGGGAAATGTAGTCCTCTGGCCCCTGGAGATGTACAATAAAGAGGCAATGTCCCAACTAGAAGACAGGAACTGCTATGTAAGAATCAGTGCCACAAACATTACCAACATCCAAGAACGCTATCATAAAAGCCTTTATGATTGGAAAATAGCAGGACTCATTGGGAAACGAGATATTTGATTTTCTGAAAAACAATTATCCAGTGACCCCACAACTCTACTTAATCCCTAAGATACACAAGAATGAACAATGCCCACCAGGAAGACCGATAATATCGGCAATTGGAGGACTTTTTGAAAACACAAGCAAGTTCATAGACTTCTTTCTCCAGCCACATGTGCAAAGTCTCCCAGCATACACCAAAGACAGTGGGGATTTCCTGGGGAAAATCTATGACTTAAGATGGCACAGTGATTATGTCTTTGTTATCCTTGACGTACAGAGCCTATATACGAGCATTAGGCACAGGGATGGATTGAATGCTGTCACATTACCTAGAAACCAGAGATATTGGGCTCTACCAACACACATTGATGCTACTGCAAATGACTGAGTGATGTCTAGAAAACAACACATTTATGTTTGATAAACTTTTATACAAACAAACACAGGGGACAGTCATGGGTACTTGCTTTGCCCCCAGCTATGCTAATTTGCATATGAGCTGGTGGGAGGAGCAAGTACTCATGAAGACACACCACACACAAATGTCAGAAAATGTGGCACTATATTGTTGCTACGTTGATGATATTTTTGTGCTATGGAAAGGCAGTGAGGAAAGTGCACAAAAGTTTTCTGCTGAGCTTAACCAGAACACACTTAACCTCCACTTCATGTGCACGACCAGCAATAAATCCATTGTCTTCCTAGACCTAGAGCTGTTTGTTAGCAACAACATGGTACAATTGAAAACTTATAGGAAACCAACATGAGGCAATACAATTTTACACACCGACAGTTTTCACCCCACTAGCCTTATTTCCAGCACCCCCTATGCAGAATGCCTCAGGATGAAAGGAAATTGCAGCACTAAAGAAAGTTTTGAAAGATCAAAAGAAGAGCTTTTTAACAGGCTACGAGTCAGAGGTTACAAAAACAAAACCCTGATTAAAGCTGAGCAAAAATGCTCTACCAAAAGTAGAGAGGAGCTTATCTTTAAACAACATGTGCAGCCAATGTCAACAAAATCAGTTGAAAGTGAAACATCGAGATTGATTACAGGCTACAATGCATACCATGCACAACTACGCAAAATCATGTATAGACACTGGCCAGTAGTATGTAGCGACCCCACCATAGGACCCTCTTGTGCAAAAACTACCCCAACTAACATTTAGACGGGCTAAATCTATGAAGCAAGAGTTGGTGTTCAATACACCCCGCAAAGAGAAGAACACCCTCTGGCTCAAGAGCACAAAAGGCTTTCACAAATGCACAAAGTGCAAAGCCTGTAGGCATGGCATCAACATGAGCAAAGTGCAGCTTCCACTCAGGAAAACTCCCCTGGAGATAAGAAAGAACTTTACCTGCAAGACAGAATTAGCAATTTATGTCTTAAAGTGCACATGCAACAAGAAATATGTAGGGAGCACCATACACCCTGTCCGTTTGAGGATATTGCAACACCTACGCGTGATCAGTAATGACGATCCCGCATATCCTGTGGCACGCCACATAAATACACATCATGGCGGGAGGGTGGAGGACCTGAAGAACTTTGTTATAGATATTGTGAAGAAGAATGCCAGGGGTGGTAACAGACAGCTAGCGCTTAGAAGACTTGAGTCTAGATACATCATCTTACTAGACTACAAGACCCCCAACGGCCTTAATGCAGATGAAGCAATGAGTGTGCACCTCTAAAACTCGAAGCACCCAACACAACCAAGAACTAACACTCAGACTTAGCTGACTCCCCCTATTCCTAGACCCACTCCTTGTAACATTTACCACTGTGCTTTTAACAATCTTAATTTTTCTGCTTGGCAGCAAAGGTAGACACACCATAATTTTTTAATATATTTTTTTCTTCTTCCTTTTCTTCTCTTATTTTCCCCTTTTTCGCTTTTTTTAAATAAAAAGTAAACCACTAACACCACTTGTCTCCTGGCCTTTTACTGTGCAGTGTCCATCCATGAAAAGTGCATTCGACCCCACATCAACCCAGAAGGCAGTCGTAACATTAAGGTTTCCACCCCGTGGCACTTCCATGCCCCGCCTGCCCACTTGGGCAAGACAATCCTGCATACCCTAGGTACCTGGAAGACATTGTTCTAGCAAGATGATAATGCCAAGTTAGCACACAGTACTACCGGCAGACTAAAGGCCTAAACAGGCATATATACACAGGAAGCACAACATTGAAACAAACATGTTGTGAGTCTAGGTACAATTCAAAACGGGACAGAAACAACAATGACGGTTTAGATACAGGTAACACGACACTGTAGTCAGAAACCATGAGCATTCAAGGTATTTTACTCAATACAAACATCCACAAAAACATGTTTAACGCAGTATTTGCACCAATACTGAACTTCTGGGTCACAACATACCATGGGGAGAACGCATGGTTTAAACTCAATATGATATATTTGCAAAGCACTATGTACATATTACACAAACTTGTTATCATGGTCATGAAATGTAACTATTATTATTTATCCTTTTCAATGGTAAATGAAGACAAATATACTCAACAATTTTGTATATAAATTTACCACTTGCTTAACTATGTATTTAAAGCTTATAACTGTAAAAAACACATTTTTGAAATGTTCAACTTTAAAGATGTTGAAAGAAACACTACAAGTCGTACCATGACTGATCACCTGTCATGGAGCGAACCTCTTCTCTGCCTTTCGTGAGAGGAATGTATCCATGACAACCCACCTAGACTGCTGCCAATCACATGTATATAATGCACTTCACTTTTTGTGGACAGATGTTGTGAACAAGGTGGTTTTGCCACCGAAACGCGTCATCGCATGGAATAAATGTTCTCTTTGATATATTAATCCCAGGCTGTCAGCGCCTGTTTGTCTACGCATGGATTCAGGATTGGAATTTATATATATATATATATATATAGAGAGAGAGAGATATTATAAATATATGTATATACTAGCAGCCCGCCCCAGCGTTGCCTGGGGCAGATAGGGGCTGGGGGCAGTATACCCGCTCCCGCCCGACACCCTCCTGCACCGACTCCCTCCCACCCCCCTCCCGCCCGACTCACTTGCGCCCCCCTTCCGCCCGACTCACTCGCACCCCCCTCCCGCCCTGACTCACTCGCGCTCCGACATTTTCATTTACTGCTGCCTCCTTCTTGCCTTCCCCTGCATCACACAGTCTCACTTTCCCTTTCCTTACCTCTGCCGCCGCTCCTCACTGCACAGCCGCTCGTCACTGCACCGCCGTTCCTCCTTCGTCGTCATCACGCACGTCGCGTCGCGGCCAGCGCTAGGTCCCGGCCGGCGCTACTTTCAGGGGACTACTTTGTTTACAAACTTAATTTTTTTAATTTACTTTTTTTTTATTAATATAGCCTATGTCCATCTACACACCCTGACATTTTCATAGATGTATTGGGTGTGTAGATTGGCGCTGTGGTTCCCGAGTTTACCTGGCCAAAAGGTGCAAGTTCTCTCTTTATAATAGTAGTATAGATTTATAATAACATAAAACATATATATGTGTGTGTTTGTGTGTTCTAATAATTATAATTCTAATAATTATATATTTACATATATAGCATAAATTAGTGGAATTTATTTCATTTACATTTCATTCATTTTTTATTTTTTTTAATCCTCATTTGCCTTGCCCTCCTTTTGATTAGCCTCCAACTGCCATGCACGTCTTAAATCTAAGTGCAAAGATTTACTGCACTAGAAAGAGCAAATTCTGGGAATCGTCAGGAGATGACCCGAAGAGGTACAGGGGATGACTCCAGACTTGGTGTTACCACCTGTAGAACCAGCCATGAAGTCGAGGAGGGGGCCTAGTTCTTGGAGTATTATGGCATAATCATTGGACCGGGGGAAAAAAAACCCCGGCTACTGTTTCCATTGAACCAAATAGTCCCAAAAAGCCACATTACGTTGGCTGCAAGATCTCAACAAGTCTGTCTTGGATGTTTCATACAGGGATGACAGCCAATTTGCGTGTGTTGGTGCCTTATTTTCGATCCAAACTTTGCATATCTGTCTTCTAGCAAGTAATACTGCATAAAACAAAAATGTCCTTGCATGACCCTTTATACTATTGTCCCATCCAAATATTATACGTGGTAATGTGATGGGCACCGAGATATTAAGAATAGAGTCCAGGGGAGGAGCTTCGCGGGCAAGCAAGATGGCCGCGTAGGCTCGGAGCTCCGGAGACCCTCCGACCCTCCGCATAAATCCTGATCGAAATCCTGTTCCACGGTGGTGGATTCTTGTTGGTGAATGGTCGTGGAGACGGGATCTGCTGTCCGATTCAAAATCCGACACTTATAGACGAAGATACGTTGTGCTGAAGATTCGTGCCAGGGACGAACCATTGTCTCGGTGATGGCCGACGGCAGCGACATTGAAGCGCATGATCGATATGCCGAGTGAGTGACTCCTGCGCCAGCCGGCGGAGTAAGCGAAGTTGCGAAGTGGCCTTTCGCTGACTGAACATCTGCGGCTGCTACGCTCCACACCTGCTTGTGTACTCGCTGGGGTTTCGGTGTGCCACCCTTTGTTCAATCCCCGGCTCCAACATGGCGGGCAAGGGCGATTCAGACAGAACGGTGAACCGGGTCAGTAGAAAGACGGTCCAACCCCAGACAAACAAGATTGACCGCTATGCCCAACAAAGGGCCTCGCCGACTGTGGCCACCCTTTCAAAAGACACTCTACGTGCGGGCTCGCCGGACGAGCCAGAGCCGACACTCCGGGACATCATGGGGGCTATAGCTGGCATCAGAACGGAGATGCACAAGCAACACGAGGTCCTGACGCACAAAGTTGATACCTTGGCGATCGATCTCAACCTGATCAGGGCCGACCTTGGCAAGACCAATGACAGAGTGAAATCACTAGACATCAAAACTGCGAGCCTCACGACTGATGTCTCGGACCTGCAGACGGAGGTCCGAAACTTGAGGTCTGTCAACGATCTTTTTTCGAGGCGGCTGGAGGACTTTGAGGGATGTGCCAGGCGGCAGAACGTCCGAATTATTGGGGTTCCGGAGGGTGCAGAGGACTCGACCTCCGATCTCTTCGTCGAGGAACTGATAAAGACTCATCTGGCCCCTGCGGGCCTCAGCCATTTCTTTTCAGTTGAGCGGGCCCAGAGAATGCCGGGTGGAACGCCCAAGTCGGGCGCCACGCCATGGCCCATCATAGCCCGCCTGTTCAATTTCAGAGATCGGGATGTGATCCTACAGGCCTCGAGACGGCACGGGCCCCTCAAGTTCCAGAACGCGGATGTCAACTTTTACCCAGACTTTACCAGGGCGGTTCAAAGACAGCGTCAAAGTTTTGCGGGAGTGAAGCGGCGTCTCAGAGACTTGGGGATGAAGTACTCGATGATGTTCCCCGCTAGACTGCGTATTGAACACGATGGTCGTGCTGTATTTTTCGACATGCCTGAAGTTGTGAGCGACTGGCTTGACACCTTGCCGCACAGACGCGAGGAACGGGAAGAACATTCAGAGGGCGCCTCGGGAGGCCCAGATCGTCAGGAGTAGAACTCATTTCACTAACTTTGTCTGTCGGTGTTCCTGTTGACTATGACCTACAAGCCATACTGTTGCACTTTATTGTGAATATCCTTCTTTTTAACATGGAGGGTGGCGGGGGGACTACGTGATCTCCTTTCTCCTCTAGGGTCTTCTTGTAGTTTAGTTCATGGGGCGACAGGCACACTGCTGGTTGGGAGGGCTATTTAGTCTGCTGCAGGGGTGCAGGATGGGGGGTGGTGTGAGGGTTGGTTTTGTTTGCTTTCTTTGTTTCTTCTTTCTTTCTCTAAGGCAATGCAACAAATGTTTTAATTCTTTCACTGTATCTATGAGGCCTACTGGGGTCGGTGGAGGCCCGAGGTTTGACGATGGGGGGTAGGAAATTAAAAGTTCTTTGTTGGATCGTTAACGGCTTGGGCGATCGCATAAAGAGAGGGGTGGTTTTGCAATTGTTTAAAAGATGTATGCCTGATGTTATTTTGTTACAGGAGACGCACTTGGTGGGAAATACGTGTCGAGCGCTTAACAGGAAGAGTTTCAAAATGGTGGCACATTCAGGGTTCTCCTCGGGGTCCCGGGGGGCAGGGATTATGATGCGCATGTCTCTCCCATTTGAGATTGACTCCAGTATTGTGGACGAGAGGGGGCAGTACGCTGCCGTCACGGGGAGATGGGAGGGGCGGTCCCTGACTCTGGTTTCAGTTTATGTTCCCCCGGGGCTACAAAACAACACTTTTCAGGACCTAGAAGGCGCCATTTTGAGCCTACCCGAGGGGTTGCTTATTGTGGGTAGTGATTTCAACTCAGTCTGCTCGGGGACCTTGGACAGACATCCGCCCAGAGATCTCCGTAGTTCACAATCCTGGTTGCCCGATTTCCTTGACACCATGGGACTGATTGACTGCTGGAGACTTATGCATCCCACCCAGAGTCAATACTCGTTTCATTCCGGGGCGCACGGTAGCCTCTCTAGAATAGATTATGTCCTGGCCTTGGCCCTGACCATGCTCCGGCGATTTCCAAGGCCCGCATGCTGGCAAGTGGCATCTCGGACCATTTTCCGGTATGGGTGTCTTTCGACTTCGACATTGTGGTTGCTGAGCGGCCTATAGTAGTTAACCCGTGGTATTTTCGAAACCCGAAGACGCGCGGACTCCTGTCCAGAGCTATTGAGCTCTATTTTTCTGAGAATACTGGGTCGGTCGCATCGGCCGCCACTTTATGGGAGGCGTTCAAGACGGTTCTGCGATGTGAGGCCCTAACCCTCATAGCGGACGTCCGCAGACACAGAGATGCCGACATGTTGCGCATCGAAGCAGAGATTATGGAGCTGGACTCCCAATTGGAAGCGGGCCCAACGCCTGAATTGCTCCACACCCTCTCGCTTAAGCAATCAGAATATCGCGATATTGTCTCCGATGCTGCTAAAGTCATGGGTAGGGAACAACAGGGTAGAATTTATGATGTCGGAGACAAGGCGGGCAAGCTCCTTGCTTGGCTTGACAAGAAGGAGAGAGCTGGTCGTGTGGTTCCGGAGGTGTTGGGGGACGATGGCCTGCTTGTCACTGATCCGAGTGCAATAGTTGAGTCATTCTTGGACTACTTTCAGGGCATTTACACTTCGGTCTCGGACCGGTCTGAGACCGACTCCTGTGCACTTTTGGCGGCCATAGATCTCCCATGCCTGTCGGAAACGGACCGTGACGACTTGGATAGGGACATCACTGCGGACGAGATAGCCCTTGCCATTCGTTCCCTCAGACCTGGTAAGGCGCCAGGCCCCAATGGTATTCCAGTGGAACTGTATAAAATCAAGCCTGATGTCGTTTCTCCACCCCTATGGAACATGTTCCTGGAGGCGCGAGAGACGGGCATGCTTCCCCTCGACCAGAGGCTGGCCACCATTGTGGTTATCCATAAGGAAGGGAAACCAAGAGATTTGTGCCGATCGTATCGTCCCATCTCTCTGTTGAATGCAGAGCCTAAGATTCTTGCCAAATTGCTGGCCAACCGTTTGATTGCCGCAATCGGCGACTTAGTGCACCCGGACCAGTCGGGCTTTATTCCACATCGCAACACTGCCCTTAACCTTCGGAGACTCCACGGAGCACTGGCTAGGGCCCACACACTCAGGGAGCCGGCTGTTCTGGCGTCATTGGATGCCACAATGGCGTTTGACTCCCTCGAATGAAACTACCTGTGGGCAGTGTTGGCAAAGCTCGGCTTCGGTCCGGAATTCGTAGGGTGGGTTAAACTTCTGTATGCCAGCCCGCTGGCTAAAGTGACGGTCAATGATCGAGTTTCCGCGTCCTTTGCTCTTCAGAGGGGCACTAGGCAGGGTGTCCTCTGTCGTCCCTTTTGTTCGCACTGGCACTCGACCCATTGGCGGCCTGGATACGGCACCACCCTGACATACATGGCATTCGCTGGTCCCCTGGATTCGAGGACCGAGTATCATTATATGCAGATGACATCCTTCTGTATCTTACCCCCCCTTGTAAATCTCTCATCGTAGCATGTGACGTGCTTCGACTCTTTGGCCAGCACTCTGGCCTGGTCATTAATTGGTCGAAGTCGCATTTATACGTTCTGAGAGGGGGGACACCTCGTCTTCCGAGGGACTGTGGCATACAGGTGGCGAGACAGGGATTTCAATACCTGGGGATCTATATCTCAACTGACCCCAAGGCGCGCTACGAGAACAATTTGCTCCCCCCTCTTGTTCGTCTTCGATGTGATGTAGAGGGGTGGCGTAAACTTCCTCTCTCCCTGCTTGGGCGCGCGGCGTTATTTAAGATGATGTCCCTGCCCAGGTTTCTGTATGCCCTGCAAAATACTCAAGATCCGGTCCCGGCCAGATACTTTGGGGAAATCGAGAGCAACGTGCCCTGCTCTGGGATGGCCGGCCACGTATTGCTATCACGAAGCTCACGCTCCCGTGGTATGATGGGGGCATAGCATTGCCCGACATGCGGAGATACTACTGGGCCTCTCAGTTGGCGGACATTAATCACGGTCTTTACGGCCCGGCGGATAGTCCAGGTTACACCATGGATCGGTGGCTCCTGGATGGCATGTAATACCATAGGGCGCTGTATACGAGATCTCTTGATAGGCGGATGTCTGGGCCAACGAAAACCGCTGTGCACATCTGGCGAATGATCACAAAGGCACAGGGGTGGAAAGACAAGCTTACAATGGCAACTCCACTTTACGACTCCGAGATTTTGGGTCAATTGTGGCACACTAAGGGGTTCGATAAGTGGGACATGATCGGGATATCTAGGGTGGAGGACATGATGTTGCGAGGGGAGGTGAAGTCTTTTGCCCAACTACAGACGGAGTTCCAGCTGGGTGGAACGGAATATTTTCGGTACGCTCAGCTGCGACATGCACTCCTGTCCGCCATGCCGGAGGGCGAGGCGTTTTCAGATAGTTCTCCCCTGGAAGACCGGGTACTGGACAGCCACATGCCGGACAGCGCTATTTCCCTGACGTATAAAAAATTGATTAATATTCGCACGGACCTTTTCCTGGGGGTGAGAGATCAATGGGTATGGGAAGTGATAGAGATCGACGACGAGGACTGGCAATGTGCGGTGTCATCCCGCAAGGAGGTCGCTATCCCCGCCCGGCTTCGATTGGTGCAATTGAAGATCCTGCACAGAGTCTACGTCACTGGCCCCAGATTAATACACATGGGACATTCGGTTGATGGCCTCTGTCGGCGTGGCTGTGGCGCTCTCGCCACCTTCATGCATATCATTTGGGAGTGCAGTGTGATAGCTTCCTACTGGAGGCGGGTGCACATGATCATGAGTGAGGTGACCGGGGTGGAAGTACACGCGGAGGCCCGGAGATGCCTCTTAAATATCTGGGGTCCAACAGATTACAACACTGCACAAACCCAGTGGGTTACCCTTGGGAATATGGTCGCAAAGCGGGACATTGCACAAATGTGGGGAGCGACAACAGCCCCGAAAGTGGTACAGTGGAAGGCCAACATGGATTGGTGTATGTTCCGAGAAAAGACTGTATATGTAGCCAGGGGTAAACCCAAAAAATGGCAGAAGGTGTGGGGGGCTTGGAACGAGTATAGGGGTGACATCTGCATACCACCGGAATCCGCCCCACTGGAAGAACACTTGACCCCATAGCCTATAACTCCAACTGACGATTTTGTATTACTGCTATCCTGTGATTCCCTCCCCCCGTGGTTCTATGTGTCCATATTGTTCTGAACCTAACTGTTAACATTCTGCCTAGCCGACTCCTTGATTAGGCCCCACTACATAATGGTTTAATTGCCTTCTTCTTAGCGCTAGTTTTGGCGCCTCTTTCTGTACTTGTTCCTTCTTCATAAAAATATAAAAAATAGAAAATCATAACCTTCACACGTTCTGTTACCTTGCTTCTTGCACTTTGATCTATTGCTTTTTGAGTTGCTGCCTAGCCTCCGGGATGTAAGGCTGAATAGCTGTGGGCACTATTTGAAAATAAAGGTTTTAAAAAATTTTTTTTAAAAAAAGAATAGAGTCCAGGGTCGCTTTCCCTTCAATCCAAAACTGAGCTATACCAGGACAATCCTTGAACATATGGATGTCCGAGGCCACGATATAATGACACTTATTGCATTTCTTTCATGGAATGAATTTAGACAGTTTTAGGGGGGAGAAATAGGCTCGATGTATGGTGAAAAAATGGTTACGCCTCAGCCATGCTGGTTTAACACTTTTATATAGCAAGGTAAAAGATTTCTGCCAGGTGTCTATACTTTGGGCCCCAAGCTCTAATCCCCATAGTTCCTCCGGAAGGGTGAATTCACCATCTATCTCCTCCAGTAGATCCCAATACCACTGTGAAACTTCTTAACCCCCCCCCTTGTCGTTCTACCAGCTTTTGTTCTATGATGCTGTTCTTCCCAAGTGATATCCCTGACCTAATCAGAGCTTTCACTCAACTATCTAATTGTATAAACTTAAATCTCGAGAATTCTGGGCCCAGTTGTTCCCGTAACTCCTCCCAGGACCTCAGTGACTCTCCAACAAGCAAATCTCCCCATGTTGTAATTCCTCCATCTCTCACCGGTATTGCCAGCCTATCTTTAAGACACAAAGGTAACCCGGGAGAATCCCAGATGGGAGCATAATTTGAAAAATACAGCAAACCTAGTTTTTTTCTTATTTGTGACCATATCTTCGCCTGGGACATAAGAGTTTTTAGCTTTACTTTTGTGAAGTATTTTTGATCCGCGAATTTAAACATGAAACCATTGGTTGATACTGCAGCTCCCTCCAACATGGCTTTAAACTTTACGCCAGTAGATGTGTTAGATGGTGTTTTTAACGACATTCTGGAATGGGACAATTGAAAGGCCCATGCATAATACTGTAAGTCAGGCAAGGACAGTCCCCCCTTTTCCCTCCTCCTCCTCAGTTTTTTCCATGCCACTCTCGCCGATTTATAGTCCAGACAAAAGAATTCAGCTCTCTCTGAAACTTCTCCAATAATTTGTTATCGAATGCCAGGGGGATAGTTTTAAATATAAAAGTAAATTTAGGGAGGATAGACATCTTTATCAGACGAATTCTGCCTAGGATAGTCAATGGGAGATTAGAGCAAGATTTTAACATTTTCCAACATTCATTAAACACTCTCTCCAGATTAACTTGAGCAATTTTACAGACGTCTTGTATCACTCGGATACCCAGATATCTCATTGAGTTGGTCACATCTAGCTGTAAGTTGGGGATATTCCATGCCATGATGTCGGTTTTACTCGCATTTATCTCATATCTCGAGATGCAACCAAATTCTTCGGCTCTCTTTATAACCTCTGGAAATGAGGTCTCCGGATTGGAGGTTAAAATTAAAATGTTGTCTGCATAAAGAGCTACCCGTCTTTGCCACTCCCCAAATCTAAAAGATGGAATATTTACATCTCCCCTCAAAACTTCTGCAAATGGCTCAATGTATAGATTGAAGAGGAGAGGGGAGAGTGGGCAGCCCTGTCTTGTCCCTTTCAAGATTTTAAATGAGTCAGACAATGTGCCATTGATTAATAACCGTGCTGATGGCCATTATACATAAGTGATACAGCACGACAGAACTTATCGCCAAAGTTAAACTTCTTCAAGACAGCTCCTAGATAGGGCCAATTGACCCTATCAAATGCTTTAGTCGCATCTAAAGTGAGTGTTGCAAGCGGAAAGGAAAAAGATGAGGCGATATCAATTGCCCCCACCAGATCGTACGTCAGGTCTGATAGCTGGAGACCTTTGATGAATCCCCTCTGGTCCCAATGTATTATTTCCCCCACTACTGAACCCAATCTAGATGACATGATGGAAGCAAAGATCTTATAGTCGCTGTTCAGTAATGATATAGGACGGTAAGACCCACATAAAGTTGGGTCTTTACCTGGCTTAGGGATCAACACTATAGTAGCCTCACCCCAAGATCTTGGGGGACTTGTCCCTCCCTTAAGATTTGATTAAAGAGGGCCGTTAGAATAGGGGCAATAACATCTGCCAGGGTACAATATAATTCACCTGGAAGCCCATCAGGGCCTGCGGCCTTACCCTGCTTGAGAGACCTAATGACATTTCTCACTTCCGTCTCAGAGATTTCCGTCTCGATCCCTTCGCTCTGTATGGACGAAAGGGACGGTAGAGAGATCTGATTTAGCCATAAGTCCCTAGTCTGCTGTTCGTCTGGGGTATCTTCCCTGTATATTTCCTCGAAGAACTCCCTAAAGGCAGTGCTTATCTCTCGGTTAGAGGTCTTAGCGGTGGACTCACCTTCAACATTGATTTCTCTAATATAATTTTGGCTTGATCGGCTTTGACCTTCCAAGCCAATATCTTACCCGCTGCTTCTCCAAATTCGAAATGCGAGATTTTACTCGCCTCCCATCTCTTCGTCACTCTCTCTTGCAGTATGTTTTCTAGTTGGTTTTTCAGGTCACGCATATTTTTTTGATCTTGAAGTGAACCGATTGAGTCTCCGATCCTCTGCTCAATCTTTACTAGTTCTTGTTCAAGATTTTTGATCTTCGATCGGTATATTTTATGCCGGTGGGAGGATCTGTTTGTTAAACAACCTCTCAAAAATGCCTATAGAGTCTCCCATACCATGTCAAGAGAAGCTGAGGTCAAGTTTATATCCAAGAAAGTACTTGTTTCCTTCGTCAAATATGTCACTTCCTCTTGGTCTAACAGGATGGTATGATCAAATGACCAAGAAGGATGTTTGGTTTGAGCTGAGAGTTTTAAAGAAAATAAGAGAGCTGAATGAGCCAATAAATGGGAAGGGATATAATTAATACTGGTTAGGGAATTTTGGAGGCAATAACTGAATAACACGAAGTCAATTCTTGACGTGTGTTTATATTTTAAATTTCTATAGGATATCCCTTGTTTATTACCCACGTTTTCTCTCCATAGATCTGCCAGACCTAATTGTTCCATTATCCCCTTAAGGGACTGTCTTGATTTAGAAGGGAAATTACCTCTGTGGTGGGTTGATTTGTCCAATTTTGGGTTTAATACAACATTAAAGTCCCCTGTCCATATTGTTGGATCCAAAGAGGTCGTCAGATGGTTCCTTATTATTTCTAAATAGGAAGAGTTGTCAATGTTAGGGCCGTAATATCCAACTAGATTACACACCCAACCATTAATAGACATATTCACCAGGAGCCATCTACCACTTTGATGTTCTTTGTAATGAAGAATCTGAACCTTCGCAGATTTTTTACATAATATGAGAATTCCTCTTATGTTGGCATTATGATCAGTACTGATAAATTTGTCTATCCATCTCTGCTTTTTTTAAATTATGTTGGCCTCGCTTTTTAAGAGATGTGATTCTTGGATGACTATGATCTGCGCTGGGGAGTCTCGTAAATATTGCAAAATACCTTCTCTTCTACCACGCACACGCCATTGACATTCCAAGATAAAAACTGAACAGAGGTCATCCTCCAACATCCAATTCCGTATCTTCTCCCCTGCAACTCGTGATTATTATATTATCCCGGAGATGACAGTTTTTATTAGGGCTAGTAACTTGTCTTGGAAGGCCAGACTCCTGAGGATTTTTTTTACTTTTTATACTTTCACCCCCACCCCCCACCTCCTCCACCCCACCCTTGGAGAACCCTCCCATACTTACTCCGACCTGATGTAAGGCCGGATTCGCGTCTTGCAACGCCTTCTCCTCCAACACCGCAAAGTGCCCCCCTACCTCCCCCGAGAAACAAAAACACTTGTGAAGATTTTACATGTTGTTCTTTTTTTTTTCCCATTTTGGGGATCGTATTATTTCTTCTAAGTTTAGAGATTTTTTTTTTTATTTCACCTTTTTATCCTATTGACCCTTTTATCCTATAGATCCATTGGACCGTTGTGTCTTTATATATATATATATATATATATATATATATATATATATATATATATATATATATATATATATATATATATATATATATATATATATATATATATATATATATATATATATATTTTAATTATCACCTTCTTGTCAATATCCTCTCTAGTATCTCTCTCTGACCTAACATGCTAAATTCCTACTACCAATCCCTCTAACTGTACTGGTCAGGGCTTTTGGTACAATGTTGAGAGGGGTTTGATGAAACTAACCTCTATCCCTAATGTTGGTCAAAGGTATAGGTGTGCAGTATGGTATAAAAACAAGAGCTCAATAATTCTACTCATTTTAAACTTTACCCTGGGAGTGATTGCTGATGGACTCCAATAATTCATCGGCCTCAAAAGGTGATCTTACGTTATGCATTTTATTAATATACATAATCCGCAAAAATGCGGTAAACCTCATCTGGACCGTAGCGCCGGCTGCTCTAAATTTGTCCATCCTCTGACCCAATTCCCATTGCCTATCCAGCGTGGGTTTAGAGAGATCAGAGCGTATTTCAAAGGGAAAATCAGGACCTTTTATAGATTTTTGTTTAAGTGCAAGATTAAGAATTTTTTCTTTCAAGGAATACGTCAAGAAATTGATCAAGACTTCCCTAGGTTTAGATCTACCGGGATTCAGCCGGAAAGGATCACAATGGATTCTCTGTATATCTTTATCGAGCTCCTCTATTGACTCCTCAAAATTTAGGGAATCCTTCAATAGTCATATTATGTAGGACTTAAGGTCTCCTCCTTCCTTTCCCTCCGGTATCTTAAGGAGGCACAAGTTGTTTCGTCGCGAATAATTTTCTAGCGATTCCACTCTTTCTTTCAAAGCATCTCCCTCCCTCCGCAGGTTATGGATTTTTTGACTCGGCTGCTTCCAGATTTGCCTTCATCGCCCCAACGGAGCCCTCCAATATCTCTGTTCTTTCAACCAGCCCGTCCACCTTCCTCTCCAATGCCTCACAGGACGTCCGGATGAGGCATTGGCGGGTGCGGAGAACATGGCGGCCGCAGGCTAGTGCAGTGCGCGCGTCAGATGCCGGACCTCCGAACATCGCGGAGTGCAGCCGCTGCCTTCTGAGGAACTATGCCGCGGAGAGTGGGGCTTTGAGGTTTTTTTAGCCCGTTTCTGCACCCTGGGAGCTGCGTGAAGCAGAATCAGCTTCGCATTCTTTTGGTGTCGGAATTGGGCGGTGCCGGTGCCGGTCTATGTGCTGCGGTGAGGAAGCCCTTCGATCCCTCCCCGGCAGCCCCACACCTCCTCGGAGCCTGTGGCAGAGAGCAGCCGTGGAGCTCCGCCAAGGTCGTTCGGCTCGGGGACAGTTGAGAGGTAGGCTGGGCTGTGCTGGGGAAGAGGGACAACGATTGCAGCGGTTATGGGCTCCCTCGGAGGGGGGTCAGGACTTTGGTGTAGTGGCTGGAGTCGCCGAAGGGGAACAAAGTGAAAGTAAACGGGAGTGTGGGGCTAGTGGGGTTGGCGGTGCCTCTGTTCAGACCTGGGACAAAATAGAAGAAGTAGTGGGAGGCATTGACAACAAGGTGATCTCAATGATAATCAGATCTAAAGATAAAAGTGCCACTCTCAGGATTACGAGTACTAAGAGCGCTAAGAGCGTGAATGAGAAGTCGGGAAAGAAACAGAGGGCAGTTAAAAAAAACTACAACTCCCAGAGTCCTCTTCTCCAGATGAAGTGGCAATAGTAGAGCTTTCCACATCTGTCACCTCGGACTCAGCAAAAGCTAGGCTAAATTAGAAATCTATAACTAAGGCTAAAAAAAGCAGTAAAAAAAATAGCAAAGGTGGTCCTCAAGGGTGGGCTAAAACCCTAAATTCAACTAATAGCACTGGGAAGATTACCCCCTCTTTGCGTTCATACTTCAAAATTTTGCCTCAAGTTTTGGATTTAATACCGGCCCACAATCCAGTTAAGGTTGATAGTATACTTATACCTTCTCTCTGCTTGTCCACTGCCACAAATCCTGATCATCACAACATTAACTGCGAGCTTAAGCCTCCTATCCTAGTATCAGATATGGCGGAGTTTCCATCTCTTCCACTACCGAGTGTAGTGGAAAATATTCTAGAAAACGAAGGAAGTGTGCAAACCGCAATATCCCAAGAAAGCCCACATAATTTAGAGGTGGGAGTGGGGGAACAAGGAGACAAAAGTAAGAGGGCAGCCCACACAGAGAGTGCTTTGGAAGCTCTGGCTGCTTCAATAGCCTCAATGAGAAAAAGAGATTCGAAATGATTTTCTGATTTCTAAGGCAAACATTACATTCATTTTATATGTTAAAATATTTAACATTTACTACTTTAAACTATTCATATTAAACCATTTATATTTTTGTATATTTTTTGACAATAGTAGTGTCAACATTATTTATTTTACATTATTTTTTAACTTACCATTATGAGTATAGGGCCACAATATTTTGGTAAATGATATTTTGGACATAGTAATTGTGTCAAACCATATTGACTATATCGATATGGTGTCAGTGATGCGAAAGTGGAGACAGGGGAAACCCCTAACATGTACCTTGTTGAATTGGGAATGGAGAAGAAATGGAACCATTAACATGCAACTGTGCCTACAGAGCAAAGTACAGGGTTTCTACAAATCGATTAAAGTAGGAGCAAACGTTCATATGCTGTAGTCCTTGTTGTAGGAAAGGCCAACAAAATATATCAAAGGTCTTTTCAATGCCTACCAATGGAAGCCTGCAGTCCTCATGGAACTCTTCTGCATTTGCTAAAATTGCATGCTAACATCTAAGACAATACATAGTGCTCCTCTTAGGCATGAAGCCATTCTGGTCCTCATTTATGAAGGAAGTAACTTCTTTTGCCATTCAAACTGCAAGAACCTTTGCTACAATTTTTATTCCAATATTTAATAGAGAGATGGGCCCACACGAGGAACACTCATCTGCAGGTCTTTCTGGTTTTAAAATTACAGAGATCGTAGCACCTATGAGGTGATAGGGCAATGAATAATTATCGTAAACCTCCTTACACACTGCACATAGATGGGTAGTTAATAATGAGGAATAGCACTTAAAAAGCTCCAGGAGGGTGCAGTTGGAACAAGGTGTCTTGTCAGCCAGCATTGCTGAGATAGCTTGTTGAGTATCATTATTTGTATTTGGGCAATCTAAGTTTTCGCGGTCCAGTCCATTCAGTGCTCTAATTGGGAGGTCTGCTAAAATTGGATCCACAGTTCAGGTCACAGGGGTGAGGGGTTCTGTGCAATGTAAATGTTTATTGTATGCTTAAATGTGTTTGCAATGTCCTCTGCCTTGTAATCTAGTTGACCAGCATCATTTCTTTTTTTTGTTCAAATAATTTTTATTTTCATATAAAAAGAACATTAGAAGTAGGGCTGCCGGTTTTCTGGTATTTATTTTTGGGATATTTCGGTCTGTATTTATCCATATTTATTTTTTTGTCAACTTTATCTGTATTTATCCATATTTATTATGGATTTTGTGAAAAAAATAAAGCTGAAACTTGTATATTTCCACATTTATTTAACCAATAATTATGCAGTCATGCTAGAATGCCTGTCAGGTTTCAGTGATATGAACACCTGCAGAAGATAAATCAATGCACTTGTATAAAAATACACACATTTCCATATCAGCATTGTGCATATCTACTGTTGTTTAAGCCTCTTTACCAAAATGTATTTCTTTTTTAACCCCTTTACCTATCAATCCACACAGGTATTGGCCTGGCAGTTATGGTAAAGTGTGTTTAAGATTGCTCAAAAAGCACCCAATTTCCATTTTAATCGACATTTAAAAATAAATAAAGATAAGAAAAAATTGTTTATTTCTGTATTTATCTGTAACAATCAGTAAAAACTGAAAACACAGAGCCTAAAATATAAGTGACAACAGAATTTAAACACTCCTGTTACAATACATTTGGAGGACGAAATGTCATGGAACACCAGGTTTGATGTTTATGTTGGAAGACCACTTAAGACATAGCAAGGACCATAAATAGTGTGAAATACAAGGAGTAATAATATTGTGTTTTGAAACCTGGGTCAGTCGGTGTGTAACTTGGCAAATAAGTTGGCTCATAAAGAATAGGGCTTTGGGAGGGGCGTCCGACTAGTGGGAGGCCTGCCCCTCCCGGGGGTTTTGGGTCGGGGGGGGTAGCCAGGACCTCAGTTTGGGCTTGTTGGGCTGCTTGGGCTTCCTTTGGGCTTCTTTGGCTTTGGTTGGGCTGGCTTTGGGCTGGGGGCCTTTATAACCGGCCATTTCAGGGAGCAACCCACCATTTTGGTGGTAGTGACCCACCAGCCGGCTGCAGGGTGATCCTGGGGGTTTTTGCCTTTTGGGTTTGGCCTTTGGTTTGCTTTGTGGTTGCCTGTACTGTGCTGCTTGTATCGCGCTGTCGGGACCTTTCCTGGGGGCAGAGTTCATGTGGCGGGTTGCGGCTGACAGCTTACCACTCGTGTGCCTTTCCTGGGCTGATGGCACATATGGAGGATCCGAGGGTTTTGGAGTCCATCCGCTTCCTCGAAGACGCGGGCTGCATGGATTTTTTGCAGCCCGATGTGAAGGTGAGACCCCTCGATACGCAGCAAGTGACGCCACAGTGGCGGTGCTCGCATGCGAGCCGTCGTGTGTGGGACCGAGAATGGAGGCGGAGGGAGGGGGGAGCGGCCCGATGGTGGCAGAAGGAGGGAGCGCAGCCACATGACACAGGCGGCAGTACCGGGAATACGTCGGCGAGGGGGGAGGCGGGGCATGGCACTGAGGCCCGCGTTGACTTTTAAGGAGGGCACTGGGGGGGGCAAAGCGGGCGAGGGACAGGCCTTACCCGAGGGACTCTCAGCGGGAGGGGGGCGGCGCACGGTGGTGGAGGTGGGGCGGGGCCAGAGAGGGCATGAAGCGGTACTGATGCGGGGGCAGGTGGGGGGACGCCCCCATGCCGGAATGTGACGGAGGCATCGCCCTTGCTAATTGATAGCTCAGAGGAGGAGGAGGGGGAGGGGGAGGGAGCAGGTGGGTTTGGGGGGATTTGCAGGTACAGGAGGGGGGTGGGGCCTTTGGAGGTACCAAGCAGGCAGCAAAGCCCGGGGTGGGGCTGGGTAAGGGGGAGCTGGGGGTGTTGCGCGAGGGGTGCCGGGGGAGGGAGCTGGCTGAAGGGGGGCTGGGGTGAGTTCTGGTGGGTGGATTTCGGGGCCTGTGCCGGCGCACAATACTGCGACTAGGCCAGGGGGTGTGCCGTAGGGCCAGGGCAGCAGGGGGCCAGTTGGGGGGGGGTATGGGGGAGGCAGTGGGAGCACCCGGGGAGGGGAGGGGGCCCAGGGTTTTTGGGGCGGAGAGGGCAGTACCGTGTGCCGGGAGTTGGAGTCTCTAGTGTGGAACGATGGGAAGGAGGAGGTGGGCGGCTGGGGGATGGGGGGTGGGGCTCGCTGAGCATGGGAGGGGAACTGGGTGCATGGCGGTCTACCCCTTCGCGCTGGGTGGTGTAATTTGTCAGGGGTGGGGAGGGGTGCTGGGGCAGCGCGGTGGGACACGGGTGGATCTGGCAGAGTGGGGGACCTTTTTAACCCCAGCATGTTGGACTCCACTTATTTCTTTCAACAGGGATGTATGGTGAGGTGCTTGGGAGAGCAGCATGTGGCTCCAATCCACCAAGGGAATGGACCGCTTTGCCTTATGCGGGTGGTTGCGCTCCAACGAGGGACCGGACAATTGCGTCCTACGGGAGGTGGGGCGGTAAGTCCCCACCAGCCCCACCCCGAAGGGTCGAGACACCGCCGGGGGATGGGGGCGGAGGCCTGTCAGTACAAATCAGGACCCCAAAGAGTGTCATGCGGAGAGGAGGAGGGAGAGTGTGGATTTGGGGGAGCTGCTCCGTACTTGTAGGGAACTGGCAGGACTGAGCAGGCTGGACCCAGCGGAGGGTGGCCGATGGCAGGACAGGATGGGTCTCGCAGGTTTGGACCACAAGGAGGGTGAGATGTCCCTGCTAGACTATGATGATGAAAGCACGGAGGAGGGGGAAATACGGGAGGGGCGGGGGAAGACAGGATGGGGGAATCGGAGAAATGCTGTTCCTAGTTTTCTGCAGGCACAAAAGAGGTGCAGAGCTGATAGAGTGGCGGCCCCCCCTGCTTCACTGGTTAGGCACCGGGATCGGGGCGGACGCTGACCTTGACGCAAGGTAAGGAACGGTGGGGAGCACGGAGCGGGTCGGGCGGGGCCCAACAGGACAAGGTGTCAGTCGGCACAGATGCTAAAGTAGGGGAAGAACGGGTGCGCCTAAATAAAGGAACGTATGTGTGGGACACGGGGGTTCGACCCAACGAGGCGGGTGCCAGCGGGGGCAGGTCCGCGGACAAAAAGAAGGATGGGGGACCAAGGAGGGTAAGGAGGGGAAAGAGAGTCGCGATATACCGGTGCGCAAGGTACAGTATATGGGCATTACGAAACCCCTGGGGGCGCACTTGTCGCTGGCCACCAGGGAGAAGATTTGGAAAGGGGACTATGTGGATATCTTAAAGCTCCTGCACCGTGAGTTGACGGTGAAGGAGGGGTCGAAGGAGGAGGAACAGGAGTTGGCCAAGCGGCCGAAGGTCACCCTGAACATAGAAAATTGGTCGGTGGGTTGATATTCCCCAGCGTGTACTGCGAGAAGTATCCGGACCGGTCGGTCGTGCTTTTTAAATATATGGATGTGATCCGGCGGGTGCAGGTCATGTTTGGGGGTTATGCGTGGTCGCATTATGATGAGGAATTTCGAGCACGCTTGGTGGCGGACCCGGAGGCAAAGTGGGGGGAAATCAATTTGGATCTGCATCAGCAGACCACCATGGGGGGGGCGAAGTTTGGGAAGACAATCTATACGGCCAGCGGTTTACCGCTCTCGCCTCACCCCTTTCCTACCCGCCCCACCCATGGGGGGGTGGGGCAAGGAGAGGTTGTCTCTGGTGCCACGGGGGTGCATGTTGGGACTAAAACAAAGGCGCTTGTGCCAACAGTATTGTAGATTTCGAGATGAGTGCTCCAAATGCGGGAAACGACACCCGGTGGTGCAATGCTGAGGAGTTGGGGGCGGCACTCAGAGTCAGCAGTCCGGGATGACAGGGTCACAAACCGGGGGCAGGGGAGGAAAGTGGGGTCAGGGGGCACTGGGAAAAGGCTCATACACCAGTTAAACAGGACCGGCTGGAGACCCTTCTAGCGTCTTATCCACAGACCGAAGACGTGAGTGTGTTACAGCGAGGGTTTCGGGAGGGTTTCCAGCTGGGGTTTGAGGGTCCAAGAATTGCCAGGTGGGACGAAAATCTGAAATCGGTCACTGCGCACTGCGCACAAGACAGTGGTACGGGATAAATTGTTCAAGGAGGTGCAGGAAGGGCGGATGGCGGACCCCTTTCGGGAGGCCCCATTTGGGATCAGATTATATCTCCTATTGGAGTAGGACCAAAGAAGGAGCCGGGTCAATATTGCCTGATTCAGCATCTGTCGTGGCCGGAAGGGACGTCGATAAATGACTATATATCGGCGGAACTATCATCGGTGTCCTACTCTCCCATGGATGTGGCACAACGGTTGGTGGCGTTGGTGGGGGCGGCGCCCTCATGGCAAAATGCGACATCAAGTCGGCCTTCCCACTGCTACCGGTATACCCGGATGACTACCAGCTGTTGTGCATCCATTTTGATGGAGCCATATTTGTAGACAAAGCAATGCCCATGGGGTGTTCGATCTCCTGCGCATTGTTTGAGCTTTTTAGTACCTTCTTACAGTGGGCTTTTTCCTAGCACACAGGCAAAGAGATGGTGACGCACTACCTGGATGACTTCTTCTTGGTGGGACGGCCTGGTTTGGTGGACTGCCAGCAGCAGCTGGACGGTTTTACGGAACTAATGGGCTACCTGGGTGTGCCCCTGGTGCCAGAGAAGACGCAGGGTCCCAGCATGGTGCTGCCATTTCTGGGAATTTAGCGTGACTCCGTGGCCATGAAAGCATGCCTGCCAGGGGACAATAAGGTGCACATACTGTCATTGGTGGACAACATGTTGAGGAAACAGAAGGTGACAGCTCGTGAGGTGCAGGTCCTTCTGGGGCATTTGAACTTCGTGTCCCGCGTCGTATCGGCGGGTCGTACATTTTGCAGCTGGCTGGGCCTGGCGCTGTCCGGACTGACCCTGCCACATCAATATCTGCGATTGTCGGCAGGGACGAAGGAGGACCTGCGCATGTGGCGGGCCTTTTTGGAATGCTTCAATGGTATACCCATGGTGCCTCCCGAGGACTGGGAGTGGGACGTGACATCTTATCGGA
This sequence comes from Lissotriton vulgaris, assembly GCF_964263255.1. Taxonomy (NCBI): domain Eukaryota; kingdom Metazoa; phylum Chordata; class Amphibia; order Caudata; family Salamandridae; genus Lissotriton; species Lissotriton vulgaris. The sequence goes on from NC_141696.1 coordinate 372,030,842, forward strand.
TGCAGCGGGTGTGGGTGGTTTCGGTCTGTACTGGCGGGGGAAGTGGTGCGCAGAGGTATGGCCGCCGCATTGGCAGGGCGGGGGGAGGAGCATTGCATTCTTGGAACTTTTCTCGCTGGTGGTGGCGGTGACTGTGTGGGCGTGAGAGCTGACACATAAACGGTTGAACTTCAAAGGGGACAACATGTCGGTAGTGCAAGTCATCACTAGACAGTCGGCCAGGGACCTACAGGTGCTCAAGTTGATGAGGGTGTTTGTACTGCGTTGTTTGGAACATGACATTTTTTTTCAAGCCCGACATGTGCCAGGGGTGGACAATGACATTGCAGATGCTTTGTCTCGTTCACAGTGGCAGAGGTTCCATGGGCTAGCCACGGAGGCGGACGAATGCAAGACGCTGGTGCCGTTGGGATGGTGGTCAGTAGGAGAGACCGGGTCGTACAACTGGTAAGAGCGTTGGTGGCTGTTTCTACCTGGAGAGCATACGAGCAGGCATGGCAGGAATTTTTGGGAGGTGGGGCAGGGCGGTAGGGCAATTGCTGGCTGCAGAGCGAACAGGTAGTGCAGTTTATGCTGCGGATGATGGACAAGGGGCTGTTGAAAGTGACGATTGCCGGCAAGTCGTCAGCCATCGCTTTCATGGGGAAGATATGGTGGTGTTATGCGCCGTCAGCGGGGGAATTGGGCACGCGTCTATAGGAAGGTTGGGTGCGGGAGAGGGGCGCCAAGGTTTCGTCAGCGTCGGCCCATCACGGCGGGTATGCTTGTATGCTTGTAGGCTTGATACAGCTTTTGCCGATGATTTGCCGCGACAGGGGAAGTTTTTTGCCGGGTCGACAAGGGTACGGCTTAGCTGCTATGGGTCCTTCGGAAGGTCCTGCATGCCATGGGTGAGGACCCAAGGGTTTTTGGGACACATTCTTTCTGTATAGGTGCGGCGACGGATACAGCCAAAAAGGGTTGGGGAGGGAGGAGATCATGCGCTTGGGGCGTTGGAAATCGGACTGCTACAAAACATACATCAGGTTGAGGGGTGTAGGGATGGAGGATCAAGCTTGATTTACGGTTCCCTTGTCTTACATGTGTGTCTATTCAGGTGGGGAGTTTTTCCGGATGTCAGGGTTCACGGTGGCTCCAATGGGAGTCATTCACATGAGGGAAACATGTGTCCACCATTTTAAGGTTAAACACACACAGGTTGCCAACCTCAGTTTTCATGTCCGCAGGTTTCGCCAGGCGCCTTGTACATAGGTGCCAGAAACCTTGTGAGCAACTGGGTGTCAAGGAACACCTAGCCCCATGAAACAACACACAAAAAAGGTCCTGGTAGACAAATAAAAAGCGACAAATTTTGGGAGGTTCAGGGGAACAAAAGAAATCATATTGGTGAGGGGGCTCTCAGAAGCAGACGGGTCCAACACGTGTCCCCCCCAGCCGAAAGTGGGGAGAACTACCCAACCCCTTGGGAGTCCTCAACACTAAGGCGGAAATACCTGGAGAGACCGTCTGCATTGGCGTCGTCAACTCCGGGCCGATGTTCCACCCGAAAGTCCATTCCCTGTAGGGAGATAGACCACCTCAACAGTTTGGGGTTTTCCCCCTTCATCTGCAAGAGCCAGCGAAGGGGTCGGTGGTCTGTCTGAACAAGGAAGTGCGAACCAAACAAGTTTGGTCGCAGCTTCTTCAGTGCCCAGACCACCGCAAAGGCTTCCCGCTCAATGGTACTCCACCTCTGTTCCCGGGGAAGCAGTCTCCGTGACAAAAAGACCACGGGTTGATCCAGACCCTCTTCATTGAGTTGCGATAACAACGCCCCAATGCCAATATCGGATGCATCTGTCTGGACAATGAACTCTTTTGAAAAATCTGGAGCCTTCAGGACTGGAGCTTTACACATTGCTTGTTTCAGAGTGTCGAAGGCTCGCTGGCAAACCTCCGTCCAGATGACTCTCCTGGGTTGCTTCTTGGCCGTGAGTTCTGTAAGGGTGCCACGATAGTGCCATACCCCTTCACGAACCGTCTGTAGTAACCTGTGAGGCCCAGGAAGGCTTGGACCTCAGTCTGGGTCTTGGGGGGTTTCCAGGCCATGATTGCCTCAATCTTTGCCTGAAGGGGTTGCACCTTTCCCCTGCCCACCAAGTGACCTAAGTACACTACCGACCCCTGCCCAATCTGACATTTGCTGGCCTTGATCGTCAAGCCAGCCTGCTCCAGGGCCTGGAGAATGGCTCGCAAGTGCTGCAAGTGATCCTCCCAACTGCTACTGAAGACAGCTATGTCATCCAAGTAGGCAGCAGAGAATGACTCCATCCCGGTGAGGATCGTGTTCACCAGCCGCTGAAAAGTGGCAGGAGCATTCTTGAGCCCAAAGGGCATAACGCAGAACTGGTAGTGTCCATCAGGCGTGGAGAAGGCTGATCTTTCCTTGGCTCCATCAGTCATGGGAATCTGCCAGTACCCTGCAGTGAGGTCAATGGTACTGAGATATTGGGCAGCTCCCAACCGGTCAATCAATTCATCCGCCCGAGGGATCGGATGAGCATCGGTCTTGGTTACCGAATTTAGTCCTCGGTAGTCCACACAGAATCGCAATTCTGGTGTGGTGCCAGGTGGAGCAGCTTTGGGCACCAAAACCACCGGGCTGGTCCAAGGGCTACTTGAGGGTTCGATGACTCCCAGCTCCAGCATCTTAGCTACTTCGCTTCGGATGCTGGCCTTCACCTTGTCGGACAGCCGGTAAGACTTGGACTTCACAGGTGGGCTGTCTCCTGTGTCCACATCATGGGTACACAGATGGGTCTTACCCGGAACAAGGGAGAACAGAGGAGCGAATGACCCCAAGACCTGGCGACATTCCTCCTGCTGCTCAGGAGTCAGAGATGGCGAGAGTTTCACTCCCTCCACCGACCCATCCTTCTCTTGAGATGCAAAAAGGTCGGGGAGAGGCTCAGTGTCCTCTTCCTCCGATCCGTCAGTCACCATCACCAGCATGACTTCGGGCCTCTCGTAGTGGGGCTTGAGGCGGTTGGCATGTAACACCCGATGCGGATGCCGAGGGGTCTTCACGTCCACCAGATAGGTAGCCTTGCCCATCTTCTCCAACACCTCGTAGGGGCCTATCCAGCGGTCCTGGAGGGCTCTCAGCTCTCCAGGCTCCAACACCCACACCTTCTGTCCAGGCTCCAACTCCACTGGGTGAGCGTTGTGGTCATACCATGCTTTCATAACTGCCTGGCTGGCTTCCAAGATGTCAGAAGCCTGCTTCCACAACTTAGCCATTTGGCTCCGGAAGGCCAGCATGTAGCTCACCACATCCTAGGGAACTTTGCGGGGAGACTTTTCCCAGGAGTCCCGCACCAGGCTGAGAGGTCCACGTACAGGGTGCCCATACAAAAGCTCGAAGGGGCTGAAACCCACTCCCTTCTGAGGCACTTCCCTGTAGGAAAAGAGCAAACAGGGTAGGAGGACGTCCCATATCCTCCGCAGGCTCTCGGTAGACTTCTAATCATACCCTTCAAGGTTTGATTGAACCTTTCCACAAGACTATTGGCCTGTGGGTGATAAGGAGTGGTAAACCGGTAGGTCACTCCACACTCCTTCCACATTGCCCGCATATACGCTGACATGAAGTTGGTGCCCCTGTCAGACACAACTTCTTTGGGGAATCCCACTCGGGTAAAGATCCCCATCAGGGCCTTCGCCACTACCAGTGCAGTAATGGTTCTCAGAGGTATTGCCTCTGGATACCTTGTGGCGTGATCCACCAGTACCTGGATAAACCTGTGACCGGATGATGTCGGTGGATCTAGGGGCCCAGCTATGTCGATGCCCACCCTTTGTAAATGTAAATGTAAATGTGTTTCGATTTATATAGCGCACTTTAACCCAGGGGCCTCAAGGCGCTTGCTTAGGGAACCCGTCCTGGTATTCCCCTGTGAGATACCCCGGCCAGGTATCCACAAGGTGAAAGTCAGGCATCCCGCCGCGAGGGGCCGTAGTGGAGATTAAGCAAGCTATTGCCCAGAGTCGCAGAGTGTGACCCCGTGAGCCGAGTAGGCACCGGAGCGAGAATTGTCGACTCCGTGGAATTTTTGAGCCCGAGACCCGTCGAGGCGGGGAATCGAACCCTGGTCCACGGCCGATCTCAGCTTCTGGGTCTGCCGCCTCTAACCACTGAGCCACGCTTTCAAAGGGGGTGCCAACGACGGGAAGTGGTTCCACGGGAGCCTTCAGCTTCATCCCTGTTTTCCCACTAGCTTGGCATGACACGCACGACCGACAGTATGTGTCGGACGCCACCCTCATTCGAGGCCAATAAAAGTGGGGGACAAGCCGTGCAAAGGTCTTGTCCTGACCCAAGTGTCCTGCCAAGGGAATTTCGTGAGCCAACTCTAATAGGAAGGCTCGGTAACACTGTGGGACTACCAGGGCCCGTGACAATCTGTGCACTGGTGCCTTGGGTTCACTGTAGTGGAGACCATCCTCCCAGTAAACACGATAGTTCCCAGACTCGTTACCTGCTGCCTGCGCTTCAGCCTGTTGCCTCAGACCCTCGAGGGTGGGACATTCCCTCTGTCCCTTGCTCAGTTCCTCCCTGGATGGTCCTCCCTCCACTCGCCACTCAGCGGGGATAGGCAGATCCTCCTCCGCGGACTCCGGGTCCACCTCCTCCGGTGGCCTATCCGTCTCACGGGGCATGGACATCGAGGCAGGCTCCTCCTGTCCTGGAGATGCTCCCTCATCGGCAGCTGGGTGGGCCTTTGTTCCAGGCTCCAACCCATGCGACTTCTCCTCTCGAGCAGCCGTAGACCTGGTACTCACAAAGGTCCAGTCAGGTGTACCCAGCATCTCAGAATGAGTCCGGTATTCCACCTCCTTCCAAGCATTGTGCTCCATATCATTGCCCAGCAGACAATCGACTGGCACAGCGGGGCTTACGGCAACTCGAAGTGAACCTGCAACCCCTCCCCACTCAAAGGGAACCTCGGCCACGGGATAGTGGCTCATTCTGCCGTCAGCCATCGCGGCTGGATGAAGTACGCCTGGAATCACTTGCTCTGAGGACACCAGATGACTCCTAACTATAGTCATACTGGCTCCTGTATCTCTCAGAGCTTCCCCTCTATGGCCATTGATGGTGACCCATTGCCCATACTTGGTAGTATTGGAGGGCACCTGGATCTTAGGAACCATCTCCCGATCACCCAGGGACACTAAGGTGACACCCGCCCACTCCCTCCCCTTAACTAAGGGCATCTCCTCCCCGAGCGCTATACTAGCGACTCCCGGGGCCTTTCCTCCAGTGGGAGGGGGTGGTCTCTTGGGGCATTACACGCCTCCCTTATAATGTCCAACACCACCACACTCAAAGCAATGGATAACCCTTGGCTGCTGACTCTGGCCAGGATTAGGGTTCTTCTGCGGGTTAGCCTTGGAGTTGGAAAAGAAGCTTTTCCCCTTAAAGTTATTTTGGGGGCCTTTGGAGAACTCCTGTTTCTTGTTATCTCCCCCCTCTTTCTTCTGGGGAGCGCCCTGTCCGGACTTCCGAGAATCTCCTCCCATCCCCCTCGTGGACACTCGGGTACTTGTCCAAATGTCCGCCTCCTCAGCAAGCTTACGGGGGCAAGTAAGTTTGCTGTCTACCAGGTGTTGCCTCAGCTCGGGAAGACATTTCTCGAGTAGATGTTCCTTGAGTATTAGGTCGTACAACCCTCGATAGTCTTCCACCTCACTACCTTGGACCCACCCATCTAGGGCTTTCTTGGCATAATCCAGGAAGTCAACCCAATTCTGTGAGCTCAGTTTGTGGCTGCCCCTAAACCTCTGTCGGTATTTCTCTGGGGTCAACCCAAACTTTCTGATGAGCGCCACCTTCATGGCGGGGTAATCTACCTGCTCCTCCCGGTCTAGGGCCAATAGGGCATCCCTACCTGTCGGAGGCATGTACCGGTATAATCCACGACCCCAATGCTTCTCATGGATCCCATGGGCTCTTAAGGAGACCTCATAGGCGGTCAGCCACTTGGCTATGTTGTCTCCAGCGGTATAACTGGCGACCATGTCCTTGGGTAAATGAGGCCTGGGCTCCCTGACAAATTCCTTTGACTCGACACCCCCCGGAGTGATGGTATGGGCCTGGAGGTCGAGCTCTCGTAGCTTGAGCTCATGTTCCATCCTCCTCCCTTCTCTCCTATCTTCCATCTCCAGCTTGGCCAACTCCCATCTGAACTGTCTCTCCTCTCTCCTTTCGCCTAACTCGGTCTCTGACAACCCTCTTGAGGATACACTGCTGCCCTCCCGTGAGGCTACCTTGGGGCTGATTGACATCTCACCCACCCCCAGGGGACATTCCGCAGTTCCCTCAATGATAGTACCTCTGTCTGACTCCTCCTCCTCTACCGTTCCCTCCGGGTGTGCTTCCCCCCAGGCTCGCAGACTAGTACGGAGCTCCTCTCTTTTGGCCCCTCGCCTAACGAACACTCCCCTTTCCTGACAGAAATCCTTGAGCTGTGCCACAGTATAGGTCTCCAGCTCTGACATTTCGAATTCCATCTTGTCAGTGAAAAGTGTGGACAACCACCACGAAGTAGGTTATAAGGATATGAGACTCTGAGGGTCACCTCCACCCACCTCCAGAAGAGAATTTGGAAAAAACAAAATGTTAAATCAGAGGGCCACTGGGAGAAAACTCCGGGTGTGTACCTGTGACGCACACTGAATTATTATGGGGTACAGAACAAGCACGGCTCCCAATCCCACCCGCTGAGCACCAATTTTATATTGGACCTGCGATGGGCAAGCCCAGCACAAAAGGGGGGGTAGCTTGGCTCAAGTGTTAAGGCAGTGAAGGCTGTAGTGCTAAGCCGGCTCTGACCCAATAATAACCCCCTGCACAGTCACACCAAAAAGAAGGACACCACACCACTGCTGTAGAAAAATACGATTCCTTTATATAAAAGTTCTCTGCTGTAAATAGGGATCAATTGGGGAAGCACATTCACATTTCATTTGTTACAGCACTCTGGGATTCAGGTTGAGAATAAATACAGTAAATAGGACTTCAGGAACACTGGTGTTGCATAAATATTAGGAATAGCTCTATCAATAAATAAAATAAATATCAGGTTTATATATCACCATTACATGAAATAACAAAGCCTGGTTCATTTAAATGCATAACCACATTTTCATTCTGGTATCGCTGCCACCAATTACATAAATCAGGAAGTTTACATTTGCAAGATAAACCCACTTTGAAAAGGATAACAGTACTTGTGGAGTCATGGGGAATGCATGCGGGCTTCTCTGGATTCACAGTACACTGGGGACTCTTTTCTGTTCACGCGGGGCCCATGCGCGTGTACCTAAAGACAAGGAAACACGGTAAATATGACATTTGGCCCTCCGCTGCCACTGGGGAAGGATGTTCGCTTGCCGGTGTGGTTTGCTTGAGCCTATGGCAATATCGCAGGCACCAGGGTATAACAGTTCGAAGTCAGTAGACGAACGAACGGCTGCCAGCGGGGTCACTCAGTCTCAGCGCTTGCTCAGATCAACGCCGGTGCACAATTCCTTGATCACGCAGCACCCCTCCAGTGGAAACGACCCACCTCACTACGGCTGCAATCGAATAGCGATTCAGTCGGGGCCAGCACTTCCTACGCCAGCATCAGGGTTCTCAGGGGCTTCACGGACCTCCCTCCGACTTCCTCATACGGGGGCTGGTCCCGCCCACGGCAACAGTTTCCCGGGTCTCTGGGAAAGGGCAGGGACGCTAATCCCGCCCAATGAAGGCCAGCCTCTCCCCGCCCCGGCGCACCACCTCACCTTCGATCACTGCACAACCAGGAAGCGCGCAACGCCGGTGGGGCTCGGAGACATCCGAGTCCCCCGTGATAGGCGCTATTCACGAAGGGGGCACTGTGGAAGGTCGCGACTCGCCTTTTCTTCACGATTTCGCCACCGGGGGGGGGGAAGAAGGCACATAAACTGGGCCACAGTCTTTTGGGGCAATGAGGCACTAGCTGGGCAGGCGCTGTAGGCGCAAGGATACTGGAACACGCCTGACTGGAACGCCAGTCAGGAATCAGGCTATTAACCCTTGCCACTCTACTGCCTGTGCTCTCAGCCACCTCAGGGGTGTCACTCTGAGGTCAAGTCTGGAATCTGAATTACATCTAAAATGGCCGCCAGGGACTGGGCTTTTTATAGCCAGTGCCCTGAGGTACTGGCACGAGCTAGAAGGTTCTAGAACCTTCCCTGGCTGTGTCAATGGCATGGCACTTTTGAGGTGTCTTTTGGTCACTCAGAGCCACCGTACTGGGGCTCTGGAGCAGCCATTTTGTGTACCTGAGGAAAGTTATGAAATTCCTGTCAGGAAAGCGCGCCAACCTCAAAAGGTCAGGGTTCACGGAGGCTCCAATGGGAGTCACTCACATGAGGGAAACATGTGTCCACCATTTTAAGGTTAAACACACACAGGTTGGCAACCTCAATTTTCATGTCCGCAGGTTTCGCCAGGCGCCTTGTACATAGGTGCCAGAAACCTTGTGAGCAACTGGGTGTCAATGAACACCTAGCCCCATGAAACAACACACAAAAAGGTCCTGGTAGACAAATAAAAAGCAACAAATTTTGGGAGGTTCAGGGGAACAAAAGAAATCATATTGGTGAGGGGACTCTCAGAAGCAGACGGGTCCAACAAACAGTATTTTATTTTATGGTCGAGGAACAGTGATTGGCATTCCAACTTCCGGCAGGAAGTTTAAAATGAGTGTCATTTCCCCTAGCGCGTGATTTGTTAAAGACATTCAGATATGACACAGCTCATGAATTAAGGAATACTTTGTAAATGTGGGTATTTCTTGGGATTTGTATGGTCTACCCATTTATGTTGCAATCCACCAAAAAGTAAAAGCGTGTCTATACTTCTTAAACGAAGCTCCAGTAGTTTGCAAATATAAATGCAGCAACCTTTCACTTTAGCTTTGACAATAACATGAACTCTTTCCCACTAAAAGTAGGGTATGATAGGGTGAGGTAAATTCATGTGACATCACTTCCTGAGTTGTTTTGCATTACCTCTGCTGCCACTTACCTTTTAGGGCATTTTCCTTGAACAAGGACAGAAGGATAGAGAAAACTAACAATAACTGTAGCATGGAATACATTGAATTGTGTAAATAGCAGATGTAATGCTTATGCCTATATTCACAGCCCAGCACCGATCCCTCCAGCATGTGGAAGCATAAGTACATAGAGGAGTCACGTTTTTCTTGCCAGAAATGCATACATGTAAACTCTATGCAGGTAGTTGAACTGAATCAGGTTGCACCTAGCAGAAATAGGTATTAGTGTGTCGCTTCAATCTTCCTGTGCCAGTGCTCCCATCTCCTTCTCTCAGGTGGCTGTAAGAACTGAAAATGTACCTGATGTATCATTGACTAGGGAGATTAGGGATCTCTAGCTCCTGGAAACTTTCTTATCACCAATAATTCCTATAGTGAGCTTGGCTTCTAGTGGGTTATAATTCACTACTGAGTCTAGATTTTTGATATAGCAGGACATAACATGTATCAGCTGCATGTAGTGACATAATTTGTATCTATAAAGGTGGAATTCCTGCTGTAGATCTAAAAAGGTCCTAAAACGCATGTGGGACATCACAGTTGTCAACCTTGATGTCCTAATATTCTCAGAAACAACATAATCTTGCAGTGTTGAAACCTCTGAAAATGTCTAAACACCAACAAGGTAACCAGGGGTGCAAACACAGAAGGGTAGCCCACCCAAAAAGAAAATGGTGAAAACGTAAGTCGCCCAGAATCCACAGCTGTGTCCTATAGGCACGTTCAAAATGGGAGCCATACCTTTGTAACCTACATTTGTGGATTTAGTTAGGGCTTTAAATTTAAATATAGAAGTACCGGACCTCACTCTTTAGAGCACCTGTTTCCTCCTGAGAAGTGCTGGTACTGTCCCATTGAAAATGTTTTGCAGTAGTGCTGAGAAGTTCAGGTACTCTCCATTTCCAAATAAAGAAGTGCAGATACTGAGTACCTGACAGTACCTGCCCATTGAAAGCACTGGCTGTAGTACATAAGTATTACCATGATCTGCATCCTAGCATCAGGTATAGTTTTACAGCATTTGGCCATGGAGGCCCTTGAGGCCTTCCCCAGTAACAAACTCTAAAGCATTGCTGTTCAGAACTAGAAAGAAGGATGATGAATCTTGTATGGATAGTTTTAGAGGCCACATTTTTTTAATAATGGACGATCTTTTTGGTAGCACTGCTCTCCCCATAATGGAAAGCAAGCTTAGGGTCTGATGGGCAAGGTCAATGCAATGGTAATCTAGCTAGGGGGACAAATTGCTAGTCCAGCTAGCAATTTGACTGTTGGGAGGAAAACATGGCAGCCGGCTAGGTAGCGGGTCGCGGATGTCCGGAGCAGTGGTGATGTCGATGTGAGAGGAGGGGTCGGTTGTCGCTGATTTTGGAGGCTTGCACGTACCTTAATGTGAGCTGGGACTGTGTGGAAGCCACGGCGAGCTATCGGCAGATTTTGGAAGCCGTTTGTCGGCTGGATTTGGGAGACCAGCGGCGGATGGCGGAGAACTCGGCTTTGCAAACCGCCGAGAGTGAGGGGGCGGAGTCGCGTCATTCGCCGGCCGGGAGCTGGGAGCGAGCGGCGCAGGGTGTCAGCAGAGGACGCCGAGTGCTGGTGAAAATCGGGACACCAACAAGCGGAGGTAGGGGACGAGGGCTGGAAGCTCTCACGATCATTCCCCCCAGTATACTGCAGAGGAGTAACACGGAGCAAGTAAGCAAGGGGTTGAAAGAGGGAGGTAAACCAATAAGATACCAATTAAGGAGCAACAGACTGGGACAGGGTAGTTTGGTGGGGGTAAATAAATTTGACAATACACAAGGGGGTGCTAAAAATGCTGTGACAGAGGAAGAAGCATTTTCTAAGCCCACTTCCTACAAATCTAAGGTCTCTCCTTCAAAGAAAGAAAAAAAAAAAGGCAAAAAAAAAGAAAAAGCTGGATTCAAGGCCCCAATAACCCCTTCACTTAACTCATATTTCAAGCCAGTCCCAAAAGTTTTGGTGTTGAAACCTGACTCTACCTCTCAGTCTCAACTTAGGGCTGGGGAGGCAGTAGAGTTGGATGAGCATTCATTGAAATTTATGGAAGAGGAGCGCGAACAGGACTGGTCAACCCTCTTAACACCAAACCCCTTTCAGGTTTTGGATACAGAGATGGAGGCAGATAAGGGCGCTAGTCTTGACGCAGAGGCGTCCATTGAGCAGATATTCCAATCTACTACATCAGACTCATTAGCTGAAAGTTCAACTGTTGTTGTCTCTGCTGAGCTGGAAGAGAATGCGGGAGAGGACATATTTACAAGGAAGGATGAAACCTTTATTAATGGAAAAACGTTGATTTCCTTAGAAGAATTTGGCTCAAGTCAGCAAGAGAGATCTGCCTCAACAGATGTTTCTGTTATGGAATTGTTAAGGAAATTGGAACGGGATATTCATCTAGGTTTTGAAGCCTCTAAAAAGAACCAAGAGCGCATAAGTGCCACATGTACACTGCTAGAGGATAAGATCGACAAATTAACGACACGTGCGGGAGAGATGGAATCCCAGATGAAAGTTGTGCAGGGAAGAGTTCTGGATAATCGCAAGGAGATAGAGACATTATATTCTAAAGATAGAGAAATGGATGAAAGAGTAGAAAGATTGGAAAACATGCAAAGGCGCAATAACCTAAAAATTCTGAAACTTCCAGAAGGAAAAGAGGGGACGGATATAAAGACTTTTGTTGTGCAGTTGCTGAAGAAAGAACTAGCACTAGTTGAAACTGAGGAAATGTTGGCCCGAGATATTCAACGAATACATCGTGATCCTTTTAGGCTGAATCCAGACCGTGCTAAGCCAAGAAAAATTCTGATCAACTTTGCGACATATTCGCTAAAGGAAAAAATTCTGTCACTTGCTCTAAAGAAAAAGTCTATTATGATAGATGGAGTATCAGTAGACATTAGGTCGGATCTGTCACCAGCTACAGCAAATAGGCAATGGGAAATGGGAAAACGATTGATACCCTTAAGAGAGATAGGAGCCACGGCTCAGCTAAAATTTCCCGCTTTTCTAAAAGTTATGTGGCATAATAAGATGTATACATTCCGTACAGTTGACGAGGTAGATGCTTTTTTGGATGTTACTCAAGATGTATAGAAATAGATTACCGACCAAAGTACATATAAAATAATAATAAGAGACATCACCACTGAGACATCCACTGGCCTAGGCCGTGGGAGTAATGGTTGGGTTTTCCGGGGAGGGAATTGAGTGTAAGGGGAGGGGAGGGAGAGAGGTAAGGGAGAAAATAAAAAAAAATATTCCTCATGAGCTGTCTTGCTGTGCTTTAACCATAAGGAAAAACTGGGCAGTACATGATAAGCATGATGAGCAGGGTTAATAATAAGGAGCTAAGGTTCCTTACATGGAATGTTAATGGGCTCCGGGTTAAATCAAGGAGATTACTTATTTTGAAATATTTAGAAGATTCACCAGCGCAGGTTATTATTTTGCAAGAAACACATTTAACACAAAAGGAAAGTAAAGAGATATTTAGTACTCAAAAGTGGATTGCAAATGCTATTTTTTCATCCCAAGACTTGGTTACAAAGGGAGTGGCTATTCTGATTAGAAGAGGATCTGACATAGTAGTCGAAAATAGTTTAGTAGACAGTAGAGGAAGATGGGTGATTTGTAAGTTACGATTGTCGGGTGAAGTGCTGGTAGTGGTCGGTTATTACGGTCCGAATGTAGATGATCCCACAATTTTAGAAAAAATTGAATTGGAGTTACTGGAATTTTCAGGTAAAATCATCATGGCAGGAGATTTCAATACAGTATTAGACGGCAAGCTGGATAGAACTGGCAATGTTAGGGCAATAATGAATAGTAAAATGACTGCTAAAGTAAAGTCAGTGATGGTGCAGCTAGGACTTTGCGATATTTGGAGACTTAAAGCAGCACAGCAGCTAGGATTTACTTTCTATAATAAAAAGTACAAACATAACTCACGGATAGATTTTTTTCTGATAGACACTAGGTTGAAAGAGCGAGTTATAAGTGTAGATCACATAGGGGCACATCTATCAGATCATTCTGCTGTGAGTTTAAACTTAAGTTTGGAATCAGAAGAGATGAGCTCTGTTTGGAGACTAGATCGTACAATTTTAGCTGATGTAGAAGTTCTAGAAACTCTTAAAGAGGAGATACAAGTTTTTCTAGACGTAAATGTGGGCTCAGCTAAGGAAGATATAGTATGGGAAACGTGCAAAGCATTCATGAGAGGTAGAATGGGAGCTCAAGGTGCAAAGAAACGAAGACTGTATTACAGCCAAGTTTCAAATTTAGAAAAAGAGATTCGAGAGTGTGAAATCAATCGAATCCCCCAGGGCGCTACTACTTCAGATGGTCCATGGGAGAAAAAACTTTTAGATTTAAAGGTTCAACTCACTGCAACACTTACACAAAGAGTCAAAGAGAGATGGGAAGCTAGTCAGTTGGCACACTTTTCATATGGAGAGGGATGTGGCAAGTTACTAGCGTGGAAAGCCAAGAAAGATGTCACACGGAATCAAATTAAGGAGATTAAGAAACCGGGCACAGGTCAAATTATAACAGAAAATAAACAGATTGTAGAAGCATTTCAGGAATATTTTGCGAATGTTTATACAGAGGACCTTTGTCCAGACAAGGATGAGATTGAGACCTGGTTACCTCTAATAAAACCACTGGCAGCTGAGGATATGTTCGAGTTAAATAAGGAAATCACCCAAGAAGAGCTGATGAAAGTGATTAAGGAAAGTAAAAGAGGGAAAGCCCCTGGGCCAGACGGTCTACCCGCAGAAGTATACAAAGCCCTAGGAAACACGATGGTCCCCACTTTGTGTCATCTGTATAATAAAATTTTTAGAGGGGAAGTGACAATTCCAAGCTCATGGAATGAGGCAAATATTGTCCTAATACTTAAACCAGGGAAATCTCCCAAAAATATGGATGCGTACAGGCCGATCTCACTTTTAAATTGTGACTATAAATTCTTCTCTAAAATTCTGGCTGACAGGCTTGGTAAAATCATCCATAAATTGATACATGAAGATCAAAGAGGTTTTATTAAGATGAGGTATCTAAAAGAACTTACCTACTCTTTGATAGGTATGATAGATTTAGCCTCTAAGTATGAATACCCCTTGGCAGTGATAGTGTTAGACGCTGCCAAGGCCTTTGACCGAGTTAATTTTGTATATTTAAAAACTCTCCTGCACTATCTCAACCTAGGAGATAAATTTACGCAATCCATTTTTTCTTTGTATTGTGCACCGACATCGCGAGTACTTGTAAACGGAACTCTTACACTTCCTATTAGAGTAATGCGGGGCACCCGACAAGGATGTCCCTTATCACCTTTGCTCTTTAATATATATATAGAGCCTCTTGCATGTAAAATTAGAGCCTCAGAAGAGATACCCCCCTTTGTTGTGATGGACTGGTCAAAGAAACTTGGCTTATATGCGGATGATATTATTGTTTATTCTACTAATTTAGTTGGGTCTTTGGAAAATTTAGTAAAGACAACAAAAGACTTTGGTAAGATTTCTGGATATCAGTTAAATCAAGATAAAACTGAGATAATGACTTGGAATCTTAATACGAGAGGGGTAAAAACTACAACAGAAATGAGATACCTTGGAGTTAGGATTACTCAGAAGATTGAGGATTTGGCTAAAACTAATTTTGATAGAGTGAAAAAAGAGGTTGGTGACACGCTAAAAGGCTGGATGAATATACCTCCGTCAATATATGGAAGATCTAACCTTGTAAAGATGGTGATTGTACCAAAAATTACTTTTTTGTTTGAGACTATTCCGTTGGGTTTTAAAAAGGAATGGCTGGCGAAACTACAAAGCATGATAATATCATTTATTTGGGCGTCAAAGGCCTCTCGAATTTCATGGAAGAAAATAAGGAGGAGAGTAAATAAAGGAGGGTTGGCGGCTCCAGATATACAAATATACGCATGGGCTTTTTGTTTAAAAAACTGCAGGATGTTGTTGGGTACCCTTTTTAGTTCTCAGATCGGCGGACTTTTTGGGATAATGCTGAAGAGATCAGGATATCATGAGTTTGGTTTTTTATATAAGTGTGCAGACCCTAAATTTTTTAAAAAGGTGAAACTCAAGACTCTGAGTGACTTGGCCGAGATATGGTATAAAATCAGGAAAATATCTAAGATCCCTTATCTTAGCTATATGGCTCCAATATGGGAATCTCCGGGAGCTCCTTCCTGGACAAGAGATGCGCTAGCTTTAAACCTGAAAAAGGAGCCTGCCTTGCAAAGGTGGAAAGATTTGTTTCAAGACGGCAATTTAATTTCTTGGAGTTGTTGTCAGCAAAAGTGGGGCCCAGTTTTTTCAAAATACAAATACTTACAGATTTAAAGCTGGGCAAATCATTTAGAATCGGAGATCGGAATGGAAAATGATTTTGAGTTAAAGTTGGAGACAAGGGCTTTCAAGAAGGAAGTAGCTTTCTGGTATTGGCGAAAACTAGAAATGGAGGATGGATCATTTGACCTACCAGAGACCCTGTGGAAGGATAGCTTGCCAAGGATCGCGACAGAAGACCAATGGCAAGTAACTATGTGCATGCTATACAGAATTGTTAAACCTGCAAACCTAAGGCAAAATCTTTTATTTACCATTCACAGGGCATACTGGTCTCCGTATAGACTCTCTAAATTTAAGGATGGAGGGATTGTCGGATGTCCAAAATGTAAAGCTCCAAATGTTGATGACTTACACATGTTTGTATCTTGTCCAAATATCAAGCAATTCTGGATTGACGTGAGTAATTCTCTTTCCAAATCTTTGAACCAATCCATTGAGGTAAGCCCTGAATTAATTATTACTGGGAGATATGATTTACAAAACAGATTTTTGAGTAACAATGTTAGACTTATTTTTTATGCTATGTTGCTAGCACGTCGAGAGATATGTAAATTATGGGTCTCACCACTTAGTCCTATCTTACTGGACTGGATCTTAGCCATGAGGTACATGGCTAAGCTTGATATGTTAGACCGCTCTAAAAGAAATAGAGGTTTTTGGATACCCTTCCTGTAAAATTTTGGTTAAGTTATATTTATGTTAAAGTCCGATGATTAAGCCTGTGCCTGTCTCGCTGGTATATGGACTATCCTAGGACGATGAATAGAGATGGTGGAGGACACACATGCTGGGTCAGGTGGTCAAGAAGGATAGTTTAGAGGAAGGCCAGACTCAAAAATATGTGTTGTCTACGCCCCATTACTTTAATCCAGCCTAAGAGACAATAACAGCCCAGTGGTGGATTAGAACGAAGTTATGGGCGGCAAGACGGCAAATGAGGATATTAAAAAAAAAAAGAGAAAAAAAAAATTGCTAGTCCAGCAGCTCAGATGCATATACAAAAACCCCAGTCTCATCATGAACCATAAAGATCACTTTGGACCACTTAACACATATCCATGAATATTCCCTGAAGTTGTCCAACAAGCCCACTGCACCAGGACTTGAGACCAGACCCAAGGCTGATGCAGAAGTAGATCATCTGCGCACAGGCAGAAGAGAGGTTTGTTCTTCCACACCAGGTGGCCCCCCAAATCCCTGAATCAGAGCTTCGAGCCTAAGTCACTCAGTGAGTGATTCAATTGCCAGCACAGTAGCAGGGTTGAGAGACGGCAGCCTTGTCTAGTCCCACGTCTAATAGGAAACAGATCAGACCGCACACTGTTGAGACAAATTCTAGCCACAGGTATCCTCAGGGCACGAGTCGGGGTACCACGCGGGTGGACGGCATCCCCCCACTTATTTCCGAGGGTTTTTCAGGGTGGACGCCGTCAACCCTGCTAAATCAAAACCGCGTCCACCACTAAAAAACGGGAGCGCGGCGCGCACAAAGTAAATAAAGCATTTCCGCATTTGTCCGTAATTTTAAACGGGCACAGCTTGCCCCCACCTCCCTTCTTGACTCCAATGCTACCCTCACACCTCCAGCCCTTGATGAGCTGTTAAAAGGTGCTCGAGGGTGACTGAGAGGGAGGGGCGGCAGCTTCGGAGCAGCGACATCTATTCACATGCAAACAGCCCTGAATGCGTCTTGTATCTGCTATTTAGAGGGGGGCTCACACATTCCATTTCTACCCAGGGCCCCAAACATCCGAGACTCGGCCAGATTACACCCCGGATTACACCCAGGCACCACGTGGTTCTCTTCACATAGCTTAATTACTGTCACTAAATTGTAAGCAAACCTCGGTTCTTCAAACATGCAGGCTATAATGTAAGAAAATAAAGAAATGGCACAATCGCACCCACACTGAATAACAAAGTATGGAGGACAATCAGTTCAATCAGTTCTCTCGGAGTATCTCCTGTAAGTACAGTACATCACAGTGGGGGATGGCATTTTGAACAGAGAGCCTGTCTTCTCGTTGTCTTGTGCAGGAGAGGAGCCCAAGATGATACTAGAATACTGCATGCCCATCCCTGTGTTCCCTCTCCTGTGATGGCTCCTGCCCTCCCCTCAGTGATGGCACCTGTCCCCCCATGTTGTGGCTCCAGTCCACCCCCACCTGTGATGGCTCCTGTCCCCCCCGTGGTGGATCCTGTCTCCGCCCTGGGTGGCTTCTATCCCAGTCCTGGAACGGCCCCTGCAGCGAGGGTGAAGTTCTTGATGGGCCTCTTCTCAAAAGGGCTCAGCTCAAAACTAATATGGAAAGGTGGGCGTGTAAGTAAGTGAAGGGATGTGTGAATGGCTGGATGAATTAGTGAAAGGGTGAATGGATGAATGAAAGATTGAATAAATGGATAATGAGAGAGGATAGATGGATTGATGAGTGAGGGGAAGGATGAGAGAAAATGTAAATAGCTGGATGTATGGGTGGAAGGGTAGCTGGATGATTGATGAGGGGAAAGATGGATGAGGGGAAGGATGAGGGACGGAGGGAAAGGATGGATGGATGAGGGGAAGGATAAATGGATGATGGGAAGGATCGATGGATGGAGGGGAAGGATGGATGGATGAAGGGCAGGATAAATGGATGGGATGGATGGATGGGTGAGGGGAAGGATGGATGAAAGGAAGGATGGATGAGGGGAAGGATGAAGGATGGATGGATGAGGGGCAGGATGGATGGATGGGTGAGGGGAAGGATGATGGATGACGAGAAGGGTGGATGGATGGATGGAGGGGAAGGATGGATGGATGAAGGGCAGGATAAATGGATTGGATGGATGGATGGATGGGTGAGGGGAAGGATGACGGGAAAGGATGGATGATGAGGGGAAAGATGGATGGATGGATGATGAGGGGAAGGATGGATGGATGGATGGATGATGAGGGGGTGGGTGAAAGGATGGATGATGAGGGGAAGGGTGGATGGATGGATGATGAGGGGATGGATGGATGGTGAGGGAATGGATGGATGATGAGGGGGTGGGTGAAAGGATGGATGGATGGATGATGAGGGGAAGGATGGATGGATGATGAGGGGAAGGATGGATGGATGGATGATGAGGGAAAAGGATGGATGGATGATGAGGGGAAGGATGGATGGATGATGAGGGGAAGGACAGATGGATGGATGGATAGATGATGAGGGAAAAGGATGGATGGATGATGAGGGGAAGGATGGATGGATGATGAGGGAAAAGGATGGATGGATGATGAGGGAAAAGGATGGACGGATGATGAGGGGAAGGATGGACGGATGATGAGGGGAAGGATGGACGGATGATGAAGGGAAGGACAGATGGATGGATGGGTGATGGGTGGGTGAAAGGATGGATGGATGGAGAGTGGGTGAAGGGATGGATGGGTGGGTGAAAGGATGGATGATGGAGAGTGGGTGAAGGGATGGATGGATGGATAAGTGGGTGAAAGGATGGATGGATGGATGGATGGATGATGAGTGGGTGGGTGAAAGGATGGATGGATGATGAGTGGGTGGGTGAAAGGATGGATGGATGAGTGGGTGGGTGGATGGTGGATGGGTGAAAGGATGGATCAGTGGATTGGATGGTGGGTGGGTGAAAGGATGGATGAGTGGGTGCGTGGATGGTGGGTGGATGATGGGGGGGTAGGTGGATGAGTGAAATGATGGATGGATTGATGGATTGATAAGTGCAAGGGTGAATGAATGGACATATGAGTGAAAGGGTGGGTGTAAGGATGGATGAGTGAGTGAAAGGGAGGGTAGATGGACAAAAGGATGAATAGATGTGTGAAGGAGTGAAATTATAGATGAATGAGTGATAGGGGCAATGGATGGATTCATGAGTGGATGAGTAGATGGATGGATGGGTGGGTGGATGGATGGATGGAAGGAAGGAAGGCTAAGTGAAAGGGTTGATGGAGAGAGAAAGGGAGGATGGATGGATGACTAAAAGAGTGGATGGGTGGAAGGATTAGTAAGTGAAAGGATGGCTGGATTGGTGAAAGGGTAAATGGCTGAATGGATGAGTGAATGGATGGATGGATGGGATGAAGAGTGGATGGATAAGTGTACAGATGGATAGGGTGAAAGGGTGGATAGATGGATGGATAATGGAGATGAGTGAAAGGATGGATGAGGGGATGGATGAAGGGATGGATGAGTGAAATGATACATGGAAGGATACATGATGGATAGGTTTGCAAATGGTTGAATACTTTTGGAAATGGCTGGGCTTACTTATATACTATTGCGCGACCTCTGATGTGTCTGTAAAACGTACCTATTGTCCTGAAGTTTTGTCCTAAATTTTGACCTCATGTCCTGAATTTGTGTCCTGAATTTTGACCCTTTGTCCTGAATTTTTACACTCACCGTCCTGAATTTGCACCAATGCCAGTTGGTCACCCTAATTCTTTCTGCGGTAGAACCGAGGCTCTTTAACACAGCAGCATGAGAGTGACGAGAGAGAAACCTGGCAGAGTGCTGCCAAAGAGCTCTCCCACTCAGAATATTTCATTATTCAAGTGATCGTAAACAATTAAGGGTAAACTGAGATGTGAAAAACTAAACGCGATGCGGCTGCACGAGACTTGAGAAGTTAATTAAGTATTAGTATTAGCAAGTGTGCTGTAAGTTAAATTAAAACATTTTACATGCACTGTGCGCCTCGTGCGTGTAGAATCAGAGTACCACTAGACCCGGCCCTGCCAATTAAGTGCCGGCGCTAAGCACTGGCACAAATTAAGCCCTGCATTGAACAATTGACACCAGGCTACAAAATTTAAGTAGTATGATGGTGTACCCTTGTGTGTTCTTCCGTGTGTCGCTGTTTCCACATGGAATGTTTAATGATGACAGCAACGCCCCCTTCTAGTTTGTGTTGTCGGTCTGAATTGTATAATTTTGTGGAATGGGGAGGTGTAGGATGGCGCTGGATTGTTCATTTAAACATGACTCCATGATGACGTCTGACTTGGCATTACGTATGTCAGTATATTTTTAATTTAGGCTCAATCCTGTCAGTGTTTGGATAATTGCATTACTGGATAGGGGGGCACAAAGTTTTGCAAAGGTTCTGCCCGCTTTCTTCAAGGGGTCCCCACAAAATGACATCATGAGCTAGGCCCACCCCAATTTTATAGTAAGTAGTCTCTGTAAAGGGGGAAACAACCATTACAATGCATGAGTCATAATCGGCCCTTTTTTTAGGAACTATCACAAAAATAAACAGTATTAATACAAAGTAAAGCAATGTTTATATTTTGTTGCACTGAAGTAAATGAAGGCAAATAAGTCAAACTAAAATATACCAAAACTAAATACATTTCCTAAAATAAATAGAAATAAATAAATCTGCTAAAATAAATACAATGGCCAGTTAATATATCTAAAATTTAGGCATTGACCCAAGTTAATGCCCCGGCAGCTCCATTGTCTTCAACCAAGATTCCCAATGTTAGACTAATGTTCTGATTTGTTACCTTTACTGCAAATTGTAAAGCGTTCTGATATCCTTCAGGATCAAGTTCGCGCTATATAAAACTTTATAAATAAAATAAATAAATCTAGCCACAGCTAGAGAGAGGCAGCTGGGACAAAACTATGTAATACAGAGTCCCTAGTTTACAATAGGTGGGGAGATAACATATAACACTCATCGATAGAATAACGTGAATATGGAGCCCTAGTGTGTGTAATAGTCATTGTCGAGTGTGGGAAGCAGCCTCTCTGGGAACCTGTAATGTATACAAAATCTTGCAGTCAAACTTTCCTGTAGTGTTTTGAAAATGTGTTGATGTCACCTTCGCCAAACTTCATCCACATTTGGACTGCTAATTCCTCCATACAGGGACCTTAAGTCACAGGTTTAAGTACCAAGCAGCTTCAATTGTTAAATCTTGCATTATATGCAAATGATAGATCTGCCTTACATGTGATGTCACTTCCGGTTGTCATGTCACTTCCTGTCGTGATGTCACTTCCTGTCGTGATGTCACTTCCTGTCGTGATGTCACTTCCTGTGACCACGCCTACCTTGGAGAGTCCCCCCACTTCTTTTTTTAGGACTTGTGCCCTGGGTATCATCTACACAAAACTTTGGTAAGACGACAGGTAAGAAGTCCTGGGCAACTGAGTCAAATCTTTCACAGATTTAATAAGCAGGACCTCTAAAGGACCTGGACAACAATACCCAAGTGCAAAGCACAATAGTTTTGCAAGAACGCCATGGGTCTTGGTGCAAGCAAGGGAAATGTTTCCGTTGGCTGTGGGTGCAATACTAAAATACTGCAGTCATCAGGGTTCAATGGGCCCCGGTGCCACTGCACTTACTGAACAAATGGTAGGTACGACTCTGGAAGGCATAATGGAGGTACCTGATTATGTGAGAAGTACACTTCGGCATGCCCGGACGGGCATGGGTTAAAGGTCCTATGACGCAAGTGAGGCAATGTGCAGGTTTTCCATTTATTGTATTTAATTAAACAACCTAAGGCGTTCTAGCATTTGTAATTTCGGCTCACATCAGTTGCGCCCATGACTAAGCTACCAGAATAAAATGTGTAAAAGGTTGGCATGGGAATGAAACCGTGATGCCTTCATTGGCATGCAGTCACCCGCAATTTGGATTGCTGTCTTCCAGCAGGTCTTCAAGACACAATGTTTCAGCCCCTTCTCTTTATGTTGCACATCATTGTTACAATGTTCATTAGTCAAATTGTCTTTCTATGGGAAACCACGCTGCCTTTTAAGACGGGGTGAATGCTCACTCGCTCATGAGTGTTGAATCCTGAGTGCTGAGGGGGAGGACGCTCCTGCTGCTTCGAGAACGGATTGTGAGATGACCGAGCAGTTCTCGGCTCCAGCCACTAGATGTCACCGCCGCTCCTCTACGTACTCCTTAGCAACCAGACGCTCGGTACGCTGTCTCCGGCGCGGTTACGGTGTCTCTATGGCTCAGACCCACCTCCGTTGCTATAGGCAGGACCATTTGTTTACTTCCGGGGCTCTGTGATTTCATACATTCCCCGCGTTAAGAAAATACATAGTATGTCGATTAATGTGGACGCCGTGATGACGATCGTAGAGAGAAACGGCAAGTCGCGTTAATACGGGTCGACCCCGTTATCACCCCCCAATTGTCACGCTTGTCATACAGTCGTAACACCATGTCCGCAGAAGAGAGCGAGGATGAGATTCCCGGTGAGTATCTACAGCTCCCGGGCCTGTCACGGCTGCTGGGCTTTCTCTCCCCGACTCTCCCTCTTTCAGTCCTATGTACCCCTCCGCACCTGCCCCCAACCGTCAGTCTTCTTCTGTCCACCCAGGAAGGGTGCTAGAGGCATCAGTACAGCATGAACAGCCCACCCACTTTGCCGAACCTCCACATCCCTGCCTTTTTTGTGTTAGAGCCTCTCTTCATCGTTGTGCTTTTGCTCGGCATTGACAGACATGTTTTCATCTATTGACATGTTTGGGACTATGTTCTCTGTATGTCCTCTATGTTTGTCAGGAACGTTTCATAAACACAATGGGCAGAGTGAAACTGAATGTTCTAGATTCGTGAATGTGGTTTAAAATGGTCTCGGGCGAGATAGTGTTGACTTAATTGCCAAGCTTTCCCAATTGCTCATTCCCAACCGTGATGTGTCTCTGCAGGTGGAAACCCCAATCTATCTTCTTCAGTTTCGTATTCCTGGTTGTTTTGGAACCAAAGTGGGGAAACACGAGCTTACTGTATGTTAGTGGCACTTAGAATCTCCCCTCTATAGCTTCTGTTTTAATCTAAATGTGTTTCTACCAGTAGGCTCTTAAGGACAGTGCCCTGAAGGATATACCCCCTACTTTGACTCCCTTGAGACCAGTGGCGTAGCTAGAGCTTCTGGCATGCGTGGCGATCCCTCAGACTGCTGTCCATGGCCGATTGTGGGAGGGGGGAGGGTGGGGCTGCGGAAAAAAGTACGTATTTGCTCTGGAGCCCCCAATGAAGTCAACCGTGTAGCTTGGCTTTTTCGCGCCAAAAACCTACAGCTTGTTATTGATATATAGAAGTTCATTTCACACAAGGCCTAGTGACCTCGAGAAATCGCACACTGTTTTTGTGTTCTGACATTCTTGGCATGCGTTATGTCATAACGTTTGACATACTCCATTATTCCATCCTGTTATCATGTATTTTTAACCTTATTCCTCATCACCACATTCAGTACCTTCCAGCCTGGATTGTGACCCCTAGATATGCCCATCCATTTCTGGTGCTTTCAAGCCATTTTAAGATCTTCTTATAGTTTCTCGTTGTTCAAATGGGTGTAATTTATAATATGTATATGTTTCTCTCATCTTCATTGCTTGATTTTGTTCGTGCGGAAGTGTCACTCATAATTGTTGAAATGTCACTGATAATTACACTGAAATTCTAAAAATGTCACACATAGCAATCTGAAACCTTGGCAGCTATGCATAATGATGCTATTTTTTTCAAAAAGACATATTCAGCAGTTTAATAAAAAATCAATTAGTTGATTACAGCACTGCGCACATCGCCACCAGCTGTTGATAACCTGAGGCTGAAAGTAAATTGCATGGCTAGTCTAACTAATTACATTACAATACAATGATGCATGAAGGGGGGACAAGCCTCAGGAGAAGAGGCTGACTGAGGTACACATTGCCTGGATATATATGCTGTATTATTTAAAAAAGACACTTCGAGACACTGAGCAGTAATAATCCTAAAGTTAAAGGTAGTTTCCATCCCCAGCCAGACTCCCTCTTTGCATCTGGCTGTATCCCTACCTGGGAATAACCCCCACAATCATGTTCTATGCTACCTCCAACTCCTGACTGTGCACCAGCGAATGCTGCCTGTACCTGTGAGGGGAACCCAACCACTACTGTCCTCAATGTTCGGCCTCAGGGGATCCCTAATGAATGTACCGCTTGCTGCAGCAGTACTAGAATAGAAACTTTGTGCACTCTCCGAAAATTAAAGTAGTTTGACAGTCATATTGTGACTGGCAACTATGTAATCACTGGTCCCTCGTTTATTTATGGAATTATTGTTGTTGTATGACATGTTTGAGATGATGGCTACACTGTTTGAATCGGTGTATGGTTCAGTGTTTTTATTATACTGAATGATCTAGTCAAATAAATACATTCTTAAAGCGTTGAGACCCTCACAGGTGAGTAGACACACTTTACAAACCCCCTGATGGATTGATTGATTAAAAACAAATGTTAATCCAGGCACATAAAAATCTAATTTATATTTCAATGCTACTGGCAGAGCACTTTCATTACAAAGGTGCAAATCAGAATTAGTTCCCTCCACAGAGGGTGGAGGGAAAATGAAGAAAGTAAGAGAAAAGGAATGTGTTTATGCTGCGCATTATGGAAATACTATCAAGTTTAATAAAATATGAGTCCAATGTATGGTTGGTTAGTTGGTTAGCTGCACAGGAAGGAAGGGTGGCGAGGACGGAGCCCCATCTATAGAGGAGAGTTTATGCAGGACGAGGTCGAGATTAACAAAAGGGGAATGGACTTTAGAGAAGGTACGGTTGCAACGAAAATGTATCTATATCTTTATGGGGATATAGGAATTTTAGTTTTTCAGCAGTATTGTGTTGTTTAGGCTAGTAAAATAATGGTCAAACATGGGTTCTTATGAATTATCGAAATGAGAGCACTGTGCTGTGCATAGTGAAATATCTTACTGGCACTTTCTATTGGTTTTAATTGTATTGAACCAAAACTGTGAATTTATGTGAAGAATAATGTGATGTATCAATGAAGAATGTGTGACTTATACTGTTTGTAGTTTTTTATTTCTATGACCTGCTGCGAAAATGTGCCCCGATATAAAAATATAAATGAAGACAAATAAATTGACATGCTGCTCAGGCCAGCCCCACTCATTGGATGCTGTGTGTGCCCCTGGGACGTCTACGACTGACCGATGCTTCGTCACGCGGGCATTCATTTTTGTAGGCTGTTGTACATTGATTCTTCTCAGCCTTCCTGAATACCTGTTAGTGTTCTAACCTGTACCAGAGTGTTCTACCTGTGTCGGTTGATGGTCTGGTCGGCTGGCAAGGTTTTGTACTCAGCTGTGTCCTACAAAAAAACTACATGTAATCAACTAGAAGTATCCTGTCATCTATCACCTCCATATTTACAACATAGGCTTTGAGGTCCTGTTTGGGACTCATTCATCTGTGGCTGTCATCGGGAACTCCATCCTACAGCCAAACAATAGACTCATTCTCCCTTATCTAGTTCCTGCAATGCATTGCACCCACTACTCCACCCACAGGTAACCTGGGTGGAAGCTGTCGGAGGCTACCACAGGGTGGCTTGAGGAACTTTACTAAAACCCAAAATAAAATAAAATAAAATAAAACAGAAGCGCGTGAAATCCCCAGGGGCTGGGCTTTTAAACATCGCATTAAAATATATTGCTATAATACACCAATATTTAGTCCAATAATATATTTGTATTGGGACTCAAAAGAAAATAATTCAGCGGGTTCCTATGTGAAGGGGCATTGGGGGGTGAACACATCTGAATGACGCTCCATGCTTGGGGCCCCTGGAGGCTGGCACGGGGGTGAGACCTCTCTTGCCTCCCCTGCTGGACACTGCCTGGACTGGGGGCCAGTGGTAAGGCGGGTCTCCCACTGAACTAACTGGACCCCCCAGCTATGGCTGGACATTATTCCTGAGCTCTCAGTTCCTCACAGAGCTGTACCGCCACTCTCACTCATGGGGGGGACAGGGCAGGGAGAGGCCCCCTCCCGACGGAGGGGGCCCCAACTGATGCCCGATTACCTCAGGACCTCATCGGAGACTCCCTCGCAATGGGAGAGGTCATGGCGGGACCATCATCCGAGACACTGGACTTGGGACTCAGTGTGATGGAGGGCACCAGAGTGGTAAATAAAGTGGGCGCAGTTGTGATTGAACTGGGGCTTCTCTGGAGGGATCAGTGCAAACTCTCTGAGTGAGGATCACGGAGAGAGACATTCACGGGCTCCAGCCCAAGGTTTCTCAGACAGATCACTGATGTCAGCTGAGACTTGTCCGAGGCGGACACTGGTGCCAGGCGGAATGCCCTGATTTTCAACCGGGGACTATTCCTTCCGAAATCTAGCCCACCAAAACTCCCAGACAAGCAGTTGCAGACAGCCCACACAGCTGTTATTGCAGAGCACGGCCAGTGTTCTCTCTTGAGGCGATGCCTCACACCCCTGAGTTTCCTCTCCAGTCCTTTCCTATAGTGTCAGAGGCAACTGGCGGATGCCCCAGATGCATGGGAGGAAGATGGCAGAGCCATGTGGGGACCCATTTCAGGATAAAGCCATGTCCCCTCTCTACCTCTAGTCATGACCTCTTGCCTGGCCTACCACAGGGACAGTTTTAGCACTCGGCCCTTAGCTGCAGAGCTGCAGCCCCCATGGTAAATTACACACACGGTGAATTACACGCACACACAGTGAATTACACGCACACACGGTGCCACCCGCCCACCCACTACTGCAGGTCCGTTTGGCATTGGAACAGGTTGGATCTTCTAGTGGCAGTGGTTGGTTAACTTAGTGTTCTTTCGTTCTTCTTCCCCAAGCTGAGGCAGCGTGACTCTACCATTGACAATCAGCCCTCAACCTCTCACCACGGTCTCTTGAGTGCATGATGCAGCACTCTCCTTCCTTCACCCAGTGGCATGGTGTCGGCCGGGCCAGCCGGGCTCTCTGGATGTTCGGAAAAAGTAGGGAAAGTTGGCTCTACCGCAAATCTCCCTGCACTCTCCAGACTCGAGAGCGTGTGGTTGTGGCACACGTCACTGCTGTGCTTTCAGCGCTGGGGCTGGCCAAAAATGATTCTCAGAGCCATTATTGGTAGCACTTTCACTCGCTGCAAGATTGATGACTCTGGGACCCACGTATGCGCCGACCGTGAAGCACTGACAGCCCATGACGGCAGCCTTTATAATTTATTTGGGGACACTGTGTCAGTGTCCGCAAATAAATTATAAAGGCCGCCGCCATGGGCCATCAGTGCCGCGTGGCCCCCGCCCCGAAAATAGTGCTGCCTGGGGCAGACCCCCTTGCTACGCCGGGGCTTAAGACATTCAATGCCTTTCTAAATTCAGAGGACTTTAAACGGTGTTTGAGAGTTGAATGTCAAATGGGACGCCATGCTCAGTACCAAAAGTACTTGTTCAATTTATGGAACAAATCTTTTTTTAGGTAATTACAGTTTGGTATTCACCTTAACTTGAGGTAGATTTGAATTCCATAGTAATCCATATTGCTAGCCAAACAATGTGGCTCCTCACGGATTAAGTGAAACTGATATGTCTTTTTGAGTATCCCTGGGCAACCCAAGGCAACTGCTCGGAACTCTTTGACAGTTGGTGCCTGATTTAGAGTTCAACAAACTGTTTACTCTATCGCAAACGTGATGGAAATCCCTGTCCGCTTAACTCTAGATCACGCCTTAAGTGTTTTCTTTCAAGAGGTGTCTGAACATACTTGCATTTTCCTTTGCTATTCATAATGTGTCATGAATGAAGACGCACTCACACATCCTGCTGCTATCAGGAAATGTTTCTATAATGATAATATTTTGGAACTGAGAATATGAATGCTTCACTGCAACTATTTATGTTTGTGTATTATATGCTGATATTATGCTGTCTGATTTCATTCCCCAAAGGTTGTGTGAGTGATAATGGGAAGATGGGGTGAGTGGTGAAGAGTGAGCTGGTGGTGTTCCACTCAGTATTGATGGTAGGCGTAATGTTGGTGTTAACGTCTATAGACATAGTTGACGTTTTTCCGACCTTAAGAGCATCAAACAAAGTAGTGAAGAATCATGACTTTTTCATTTTTATACTGGATGATGTGTAGATTATATTTTGGTGGATGGTAACCTGATATAGTAAGTTTTACACATATGGGATGTTTGTGGTCTTTAAAAATAATAAGAAGCATAGCATATCAATTTATAGGGTATCGGTAGCGGCTGCTCCATTTGGGCAGAGGAGTGTCACTCACCCCCTCCCTCCGATGTGGGCACAGCAAAAGTGAAAAATAAAATGGTAATAGAGTGACTTTATTACCATTTTATGGTTTGCTCTGCAAGCCGACGGGGCATTGTGGGGCAATTGGTGCAGTTCAGACTGGAAGCAGGGGGGTGAGGTTCTGTAATTTCCAAGTACACTAGATTGCACAACTCCATTTTAAAATATGGGGTACATTTTGTACTGTGCCACCAAATTGTGTTGCCCTCACGTAGGCTCATGAAAGCAGCCTGACGAACAAAGTGACCTGGCCTTCTTGGTTCATGTACACATTAACTAGGTTTCCTTCTGACACTGGAGTGAACTATAGAAACTGACCTCTTCACCTGAAACTGGCCTCGCAAAACCAATTTCCCTGATCGATCTCATTTTGAAATTGCCAATCAATGTTCAGGACATCGTTAACTTTTAGTTTCCTTGCAATCCGCCTTATCTTGTTCATCAGCTGTAACTGTTCTTTCCTATGTTTCTTCAATTACATGGGTCATGCTTTCAATTATGGGTTTGTTCAGCTTTTGGAAAATGTATTTAAGACATTCCTAGTAATTAACTTTTGGGTTGGGTTACTGTAAATTGAGTTTTTGCTGTGTCCTACTTTGTTTTAAAATGTTACCGATTGGTCAGAATTTTGTGCGGTGGGTGTGCATTTATAATGTGATTTTTCTGCATAAAAAGAGACGTCTCGCCTTAGTAAAGTGAGCAGTCTCCTGAGAACTTACACTGTGTTGTACTTCTAAGACCACTGTAACCAGCTGCAGCTAATAAACTTGGTCTCTGACGCCACCCAGAAGTATTCCGCGTCTCTGTATACCAAGGCAGGTGAATCCGGAGATTGCAGGCGTGGCCCTGACGCCCCTGGGTTTAAAGGCCCGGTTCTCCAGAGGAGGGGTGCCTGACTACACCAATTTAAACTGTGCATGTCACTTACACCGGCTGTCTTGCGATGGTAAGCCTGACATGTGCAGTTTACAGTTCTTCAACCTGGGCTGTCTTAGACAGCCGGGTGGGCGGACAGTACAGGCTCCAAGTGCCAGTATGAGCGCTAAGCAAGCCCGCTCCAGTCATTCCTGGCTCTGCTTTAATAATGGTTAACAGCACGAAAGCAGTGTCGGGATTGGATACAGGAGTTGACTCTGGGGATGTCACCTGGGCCATGCTAGTGCCACTGATACAAAACCAAGGGTTGGCCCATGAGGACAGTGCATCATAGCGCTGCACGGAGGGAATGCACCCAAGTGAAGACAGGCATCACCACCTTGAGCCAGAGAATGACTTGGTGATCCGCAGTTAAGGCTTTTTCTGTTGTTGTCAGCCTTTGGACGTGTAACACCAGAGATTTTTGGGTTTTAAAACATTCTGGAGCGTTAAGAAGCATTGTGCATGCTGAAAGGGAGGCGGCCTCAATAGCAGCCTGGGTGTTTCTGTACAGCCTGTTGCTTACCCTACCTCTTTGAAATGTCTCCAGCCACCACTGGAGGGTATCTCTTTAATTAAAAAAACATTTTCTGTGTTGACTTTCAGGACTTTGATTTGCACATTGTTTTTTGTATAGGCAATGGGAAACAGGATATTTGAGGTACTGTATATATGGCCTCCCACGTTATCACCACTCCACCCCTCTCCTAAAGAAACTCCACTGGCTCCCTGTGAAACAACGTTCCCTCTTTAAAATTGGGTGCATGGTTTTCCAGGCCCGTCAGGGCACCGCCCCTGCTTTCATCACTTCACTTATCAAACCCTACGTCCCCGCAAGAAATCTCCGGTCCTCCTCCAAGTCCCTTCTCCTGACCCCCCGTTTCTCGCGCAAAAAGTGGGGTGGATCCAATTTCTCTACTCTGGCCCCTTCCTTCTGGAACTCTCTCCCTGATAACCTCCGCTCCGCAACTCAGTACCTCTCCTTCCGGGGAGACCTGAAAACCTTCCTATTTAGCCAGGCTTTCCCCGCCTAAATTTCCTCCCCGGTCTTCCTTCCCCTCAGCCACTGAACCTTCAGCGCCAAGAAACCGCAAGGTGTATGCTGCGCTTTATAAGTGTTTTAAATTAGAATTAGGTATCTTTACATGCATTCTGAAGCCTTATCTTAAATGGAGCTCTCTTTGATTTGGGTTAGAAGGCTATACTCATGCAAAATAAGTGTGGCTAATTATCTTTAGGGCAGATTCAGTACGAGATAGTCACAGTATGGAGCCATAGATATCCCTCAGTCCATAGTGAAAATCCAGTATAAAGGTGTTGAATTTGATTCCAAATGGATGCATCAGTGTAACTTCACATTTTGTTGACAGAAAATTACGTTGCAATGTCACCACTAGTGGAAAGTAAGCAGCCTTCCTGATATCACATTTCTTAAGCAAATACATTTTAGGCTCACAATCATCCCTTGCACAATATCAGCAGGAATATGAAAATAATTTTAATAACACCAAATCACTTTAAGGTGCAAAATCCCCATAACGGCAGCAGTAACGGTTGTGTGGAAACAATTTCACGAGCAGAAATGTGCCTCTTTTGCAGTACCTAGATGCTTACCTTCATTGTTCATGTATTGGAATATGAAGCCACCTAGACTTTTACACCCATTAGGCAATAGGTAGATTGAAACTGAAATAGTCCTTTAGCCTTTTCCAAAACATGGATGACATTTTCTGGAACCAGTGTCTGAAGGATAGTTCCTTGCTGGCATATATATTTTATGTTGATCACTTCAGCTCTGGCAGACAACTCAAGTTGTCTGAGCTAGACTTAAAAAGAAAGTACACTTTAGGTAGTATTTGAATGATATATATTATGACAACATTTGTGTGTTCTGTTATATTCATTATATACCACTTGATGAGCGCATACAGAAGCTGCAAGTTTACACATTTTAGAAATTGTGCTCTGCATTTTTGACATGACTCCTTACATCCTCAAAAACACAGTAAGTCAGCCTCCTGAATACCTACTCCTGAAGAAGGCCACTGACCCGTCTGGGAAGTTAGCCAGAACATGTTGACCGGTAGATGGAGGAATATTAGCAGTGATCATAATGTAAATCACTTGATTAAATATCATTTTTGATTAAATAATAACTATGTTTATAAACCACTTGCTACTATCCTAAAGGCTGTATATAACAGGTCTTATTTTTATCTAATTTAATGGTTTTTAATATTATCATTTGCACCCTTATTAAAATGTATGCTCTAATCTATTCGATTATTTTAAGCATTAATTTCTGGATCTCATAATTCCTCTTGAAAAGTTCTATAAGAGCTTCATATATTATAAACCCATTCAGGCATCCTGAATGAGGAGGGACCCTATGATGAAGCATGCCATAATTAGTGGCAAGGGTTCTACTTCCTAATTAGAAATATTTTCTGGATACATGTCCTTTTTTTATGATCTGGACCAATCTTTGGTTCACAACACTTTTATTTGTGCATTGTCATGTTGCCAAGTTAATCTTGATCACACCTGGTAGATTTCTCTTTAGTTTCAGGCGGAGTAGGCAGGCCAACCTATCATTTGTAGCAGGGAAAATGGACAGGTGTCCCTTGCCTCTCTTCTAATTTCCCCGAAAGGGATGCACGATAGGACCAGACAAACCTTCAAAATGCATATTTTTCTGGGTTCCAACACACTTTCCCCCGAGTGAGCACACACTATACATCTGGGCTAATATTAGTACAGAATAAATGCAAAATAATGTTAGCAAATATCACAATTCTAATTGCAATGCAGAATAGAATGCAACTAAATATTATGAAAAGAGATTACATGATATTATAGATAGTTCCCTTTCCCACTGAGTCTCGGCTAATAAGAATTAGCATCTAAAAGTTTGCTTTCGTTGAGAGGTGGAATATGTAATTGCATACCGGTTGGGTATGGGCTGCCTGCAAGCTCAGACTCGGCCTATCGAAACCTAGCTGGCTATCAGCCAGTGTCCTTGAAGAAACTAACTGCCTGGAAGCAAACCTGCACATACCTGCTGAGGTTTGTTGATAGCCATTACTTAAAGATTAATATCAATAAGATTTAGGCCGTGATCCTAAAAGCTAAGGGTTGAAAAAGGCTGTGAAATTTTAAATCGCGCTTAAGAAGACAGGAGATGGAATGTGTTGGTAAATACCCTTATTTGGGAAAAATATCCCCTGCTGACTGTTCTAAGAAACAACCTATTTCGCATCTCTCAGGTAAAGCGTTGGCACGTCAATGCATTTTTCTCACTTTATAAGGCTTTAGGCCGCAGTCACTTCAGTCATGTAATTGTCTGTGTACAATGCAAAAATCCCCTCGACTTTACGACCGTGATGCCATCTATATGAAATACTGGATTTTATGGCATAAAATAGAGGGGAAAATATTTAGTACATTTTGTAATCTTAATACCCTTGCACTAGTTAAAGCATTAGGCCTAGATTGGGCTTGCAAGTATTTATTCTGGGGGCTGACCGCCGCCTTTCGATGGGGCCACATTCTCTTGCTCAGTAAAAAGCATTCCTTTCGCAGCCTGCTCTTTTTAAAAGCACTGGGACAATGCAAACACTTTGTATATGAATTTTAATCAAGCACTCCAGCACTTCAGTCTGAGCTGAGCTGAATTTACGGCAATGTCCTACTTTGCACGTAAGAATTTTTAAAAACACATCATTGCGATTACGTCAAGGGACCACTATATGATTTCATGCAACAACTTAGCAATTTACCTGGACCAGGAAAATCTAGAGCTGAACAAAAAGAAAACAAAGGTTGTACGCCTAGTGTAGCCCAAGAAAAAAAAGTTTAAATGGTACGTCAAGGGCGACCAAGTGGAAGAGCAACAAATATCTAGGCATAAAACTGCGGTGAGGCACTTCATACAAGGTCCATAAATTGGATTTACATGTTAAAGCCCAATCATTAATTTTTGCTTTTCGACTGCTGAACAAAAAATTGAGTTGTCCAGCCTACACCCACCTCCTAAATGTGATGGCAGCACAAACTTTACCTACGTTGTCTTATGGTTTGGAAACATGGTGCGGCAAGGAGGCCGAGTTACTGAATGAGGTCCAGACCAAGATATATAAAGCTGTTTTTAATCTTCCTTAGTCTGCATCTCCCGCACATGTACAGCTAGAATTTGGCCTTCAAAACCAGAGTATGAATTCCTTCGCGAAGCGCTGCCATAAATTTCGGTCCTCAGAGCCCAGCACATTGAATAATCTATGCTGGAAAGAGATAAAAGCACAAGTGGCACCAGAAACACCTATATATGGGGAGCTTATTTGAGGAAAATATGGGGAAATTTCTTTTGGAACTTGACGTCCAAGTAGTATGTGAGAGCATGGCAGAAAATACAACATTCAACAAAGCCAGTAATGCATCCACAAAGAAGAAATCGCTTCTGGAAGACAAAAATATTTTGTCTAATTGACGCCACGCTTGGACAGTAATAAACTCCTATACTCACACAGAGCCTCAGGCCTACCTAGCAGCTTATTTTATTCCTGAGATAAAAAAGAGTTTAATCTACTATCAGTTGGGAATCCATGACTCGAAGGACTTATTGCTATCATGGAAACGTAATAATCAAGAGGAGGACTGTCGTTTAGGTGGTTATCCTAACAAAACACTAACCCATTTGTTGTGTGTATGCCCAGCTGTTAAGGACTTAAGGAAATCCTTTTTAAAACGGATTCTTAATGAGCTAAATATTCGTACATGTAGACAAGTCATGATCAGATGGATGGAGGGCTCCTCAATTATTCTGTCTTGCCGGGGCATACAATATTTTACACAAATCAGGAAATTCCTCTGATAAGCAGACCTACCAAACAAGAATTCTGGCTGAAAAACCTTGTTATAGGCGGTTTGAACATTACAGGCTATTTAGCACTAAGTCCTTTAAAGGCTCTATTTTCCTAGACATGTCAGCACTTTGTTATGTTATGTTATGTTATATTTAATTTTGTATAGCGCACGGCTACTCAAAAAGAGTGTCCCGGCGCTTTTTCATATTGAGACCTATAGCAGAATAACACAACACAATGATATAACAACAGAATATAAAGCAGAACAGAAAGATAAAGGCCTAGAGGGCAAAAAGCCAGGTTTTAAGGCCCTTCCTAAAAGCAAGTAAATTAGTAGCTCCGCGCAGTGTCAGCGGCAGAGTGTTCCACAAATGTGGCGCCAGCAATCCAAAGGAGCGGCCTCCAATACGGGCTCTTTTTACTCGCGGCACCACCGCCAGAAACAGAGATTCTGATCTGAGAGAGCGAGCCAGGTGGTAAAAGGCAAGTCTCCTTTGGAGATACTTAGCTCCCACAGCATGATGGGCTTTATAGACCAAAGTTAACGCCTTGAAGGCAATCCGTTTTCGGATAGGCAGCCAATGGAGCGACTGCAATAGGCCAGCAGCGCTGGCTCGCCTATTTAGGCCATAAATGGCCCTCGCGGCCGCATTCTGCACAACTTGCAGCTGCTGCAATAAATACTCTGGTAGGCCCAAGTAGAGGACGTTGGAATAATCCAATCTTGAGCCAATCAGAGCTTGCACTGTCAGCTTCCTATGTTCCTCTGAAAGAAGAGGCAGAAACTTCCGGAGCATCTTGAGGAGGCCAAAACATGTTCCCGTCACACCAAGGATCTGAGACCTCAACGTCAGACCCTTGTCCATATTGACCCCCAAGTTCTTGGCTAGTTGGGACGGGCAAGGCGGGGGGGAACATGTTAATAGGCCACCAAGCCTGCCAGTCCGGATCCGATGGGCACCCGAAGAAGAGCACCTTAGACTTATCTGAGTTGCACTTGAGGCTGTTCAGCTGGAACCATTTAAAAACAGCCCCAAGGCAATCCCGGATACTCTCTCCATCAAAGTCTCCTCCCTTCTTACACGAAAAGAGGAGCTGGGTGTCATCGGCATAAGATACGATTTGGGTCCCGAAAGACTCCGCCAATGCCGCCAGAGGGGTCATAAAGATGTTAAAAGAGTCGGGCTCAACACAGAGCCCTGCAGAACCCCGACTCCCAAAGGCGGCATCACGGCCGAGTTAGGGGAGGCCCAGATCGTTTGTCGACGGCCAGCTAAAAAAGATGTAAACCAGCTGAGCACCGTCCCACTTAGGCCGACCTCATAGAGTCTAGCGAGAAGGCCCTGGTGGGGGACGGTGTCAAAGGCCGCCGACAGATCTAACATGACCAGCATGGCTTTGCCCCCGGAGTCCAGTACCTCTTTAATGGCTTCTGACACCTCCAAAAGCGCCGTCTCCGTGCTTAAATTGGGGCGGAAGCAAGATTGGGTGGCATGCAGAACCTCATGAGTTTCCAGGAAATTAGAGAGCACCATATGCACATGCTTCTCCAAGATTTTCGTAAAAGCAGGGAGGAGAGAAATAGGCCTATAATTGGCCAGGACCTCCGGATCGAGACCGGGCTTCTTCAGCAAAGGGATGACCATTGCCTGCTTCCAGGCCTGCGGAACCACTCCCTGGCTCAAAGAGAGATTCAGGAGTGGATTCGCCAGCGGATTTATAACTTCCGCCATTTTTGCCAAAAATTTGGCCGGGCAGGGGTCAAGAGGCGACCCAGATTTAAGATTGCCCATGAGTGCCAAGGAAGCAGGGGCTGAAATTGATGAAAAAACGGCCAACACTGGGCCCAAAGGGGCCGATAAGCCTGAACCGTCCTCGAGGCTGGTCAACCCCACTGGTGCCACGAAAATGAAAGAGTCCTGGATTAGTTTAATCTTGCTAGTGAAGAAATTTGCAAGATCAGAGGCCCAGGACTCAGAAGGAACGACTTGGATTGCATTGGATCGAGGGGCCATGAATTCTCTGACAATGGTAAAAATCTCTTTGCAGGAGTTAGAGGCAGCCTCTATCCTCCCTGCAAAATAGGCTTTTTTTCCTAGGCGAATGTCCCGATGATAGGCCTAAACCGCTGTCCTGAAGGTCAGCCTTGCCACAGGGTCATATTGTGAGCGCCAGGCCCTTTCAGCTGCCTTGCACTGCCGCCGAGAGGTCGACAGTGCCGCAGTAAACCAGGGAGCTGAAACCCGCTTAGATGTTAATCGGGGGGTCATCACCGGGGCAAGACCATTTAGCCTGTCTAATAGCCATACTTGCAGAGATTCCAAATCCCTCTCCAAGTCTCCCGTAAGGGGGCAAGGGTGATCCAGAGCGGCCTGAGCCAGCATGACTGGAGTCACTCGATGATATGCCCTAGGAGCCTGGCCCTGCTACTGAGACGCGGAGCTAGAAGGTTTCATCGTGCCCTTGACAAAAAATTTGGCCAGTCTATGGTCTGACCAAAGCACTGGAATAATAGCCTTCACCTCCAAGGGAGATGTCGAGAAGACCTGGTCAAGAGTATGACCCTTATCGTGTGTAGGCCCCAGAAGATAAGGGACCAGGCCAAAAGGGGCCGTGGCCGCCAGCAGTTTGATAGTATCCGGGTCCGATGGCTCATCCATATGGAAGTTAAAGTCCCCGGCCACAATACAGTGTTCCGCTTTCAAGGCCAACCCCGAAATAACCGACTGGAGTTCTTCAAAGAAGGTTCCAGGCGGACCAGGTGGCCTATACACTAGAAGACCTTTAAAGGATTGGTGAGGCGCCAGAGTGATGGAGAAGGCAAGGGACTCAGATCCTCGGATGTCGTCCACGGGCAATATGGAACATGTAGCGCATTTATTCACCACCAATGCCACTCCGCCACCCCTCCCCTTAAGTCTATCCTTCCTGAAAACATTGTAATCAGGGGGAATAGCCATAGCTATATCAGGATTTGAGAATTCCCCCAGCCAGGTCTCAGTTAGCATAAGACAGAGTGGCTTTTCCACATCCAAAAGATCATAGATGTCTTGCGCATGCCTACATGCTGATCTAGTGTTTAGCAGCAGGCAAAGATACTTAACACAGTCGATCTCTTTAATTGGAAGCGAGGGCGGGGCATAGCTGGGGCGCCATCCACAGCCAGGGCATCGCGTCTTACCCCTGTAACGACCGGGGAAGACTGTGCAGCAGCCACCAGAGGGATTTTGAAATGAGCGTAACTCACACGATGTATATCGTAGCGTGAGGGGCCCAGAAGCAGAGATGCACGGTAACTGAGCCCAACCCGCCGCCCGCTCTCCTCCGGGACGCTGACGGGCGCAGACGGGCTGGACTCTGGCGGTAATCCGGCGTACCCGCTGCGCGTGGCCGCTGCGCGTAAGCATGACTTCCTTTAAGGGTAGGTCGTCGCCTGAGCCGCTAGAGCGTGCACCCCTCACCCAATATGGCCGCCACAAAGCGCTGCTGCTCGCACTACAAGCCCACAGGAACCGGGACCCGCCAAGCGCGGTGGCAATACCGATTATGGTGCAAGTAAGTGGAGATGGCCCTTAAAAACAGGGGATAAGGAAATAAAAAGTCAAAGTAAATACACAAGCAGGAAGTTAAAAGCGCCGCACTATTGCAGTAAGTACGCGCCACAGCTCAGCGCAATGCCGTGGAGCGCTCTGCTAGGTCTCGTGTCCGCTAGTTGAATCAGCAGGGCTAAAGATGTCCAGACAGAGCCCCCTGGTTACCTCCCTTAAGAGGAGGTCGTCGCCTGAGCCGCTAGAGCGTGCACCCCTCACCCAATATGGCCGCCACAAAGCGCTGCTGCTCGCACTACAAGCCCACAGGAACCGGGACCCGCCAAGCGCGGTGGCAATACTGATTATGGTGCAAGTAAGTGGAGATGGCCCTTAAAAACAGGGGATAAGGAAATAAAAAGTCAAAGTAAATACACAAGCAGGAAGTTAAAAGCGCCGCAATATTGCAGTAAGTACGCGCCACAGCTCAGCGCAATGCCGTGGAGCGCTCTGCTAGGTCTCGTGTCTGCTAGTTGAATCAGCAGGACTAAAGATGTCAAGACAGAGCCCCCTGGTTACCTCCCTTAAGAGGAGGTTGTCGCCTGAGCTGCTAGAGCGTGCACCCCTCACCCAATATGGCCGCCACAAAGCGCTGCTGCTCGCACTACAAGCCCACAGGAACCGGGACCCTCAAGCGCGGTGGCAATACCGATTATGGTGCAAGTAAGTGGAGATGGCCCTTAAAAACAGGGGATAAGGAAATAAAAATGTTCCCCCCAGCTCAGTCATCTAAATGGGCTAAGAACCTGGGAGTCAAAATTGACAATGAGCTCTCGCTCAAATCCCAGGTGTCCACTCTTACGGGAACGTGCTTCGGGATCCTTAGGATGCTTCGTAAGTTCTTTCCTCTTCTATCCGAGGAACATCGGAGGATAACTGTCCAGGCACTTATAGGATCCAGATTGGATTATGCAAATGTTCTATATCTGGGTCTGCCAGAATATCTCTTACAGCGCATGCAGGTGACCCAGAACGCTGCAGCTCGAGCGATTTTTGGCCTGCATCGCCGTACTAGTGCCTCAAACCTACTTCTATCCCTCCATTGGCTTCCTGTACGGAAGAGGATAATGTTTAAGGCCATGACCTTAGCCCATAAAGCCCTGCATGCCAATGGTGCAAAATACCTCCAGAAGAGGCTGAACTTTTACCTGCCTACACGATCCTTAAGATCGGAGTCATTGGCTTTGGCAGTGGTGCCACGTATAAAAAGGGCTCGTCTGGGCGGCCGGTCCTTTAGATTCCTTGCCCCCCAGCTATGGAACTCCCTACCGCTGTCCTTGCGGGCCACATCAAATCTGCTTGCCTTTAGGAAAGGTTTAAAAACTTGGCTGTTTTCTGGTTAGTGCGTTTCTCCTTTTCTTGGTTTCTGTCTTTTTTTACTGTTATGTTTTCCAGTTCTTTCTTAAGGTCTGGAGCGCAAAGCGCCGGGACACTCCTTTGGAGTAGCCGTTGCGCTATAAAAGTCCCATTTAACATAACATAACATAACATAACATAAAAAGTCAAAGTAAATACACAAGCAGGAAGTTAAAAGCGCCGCAATATTGCAGTAAGTACGCGCCACAGCTCAGCGCAATGCCGTGGAGCGCTCTGCTAGGTCTCGTGTCCGCTAGTTGAATCAGCAGGACTAAAGATGTCAACTGAAAGGCTGGTTTTAGATCAATAGCCTTTTATCCACTTCTGCTAGTTGCGTACCACCAAATAAGAGACAGCTTGCGGGTTGTGATAATGATTTTTATTATGTTACTTGTACATATAAAGACATTTTGCTTTTCCGGCATACTATCTTTCATTTAATACTTAATCTTAAAATCTTTTTTATGTGATACCATGATTTTTATAGTGACACTGTTTTTATGTAATTTGTAATGATTTTAAGTAATTATGCAATATACAATAAACCTAAAACTTGATTTCATGCAGGGAAAAGGGAAGATGAAGGTAATGGTTTCCACATGCTCTTGGCCTTATCCTCAACCATATTGAAAGGGGAATATGGAACATGGTATTTGTTGTTTTTGCAAAGTATGGATTGTGTAACCTTTGGTGTGACTTCACACAAACTATAGAGCATGTTATTTTTTGTGTAGATTGCACAATATTCGTTGTCTGCTGTTGAAACGATTGTTTTTGACACACAGAGTTTGCTCTACAAAAGGAGCTTTGCAATTTTTATTTAACCCTTTGGGTTCTCATGACAGCTCCACACTGTCATGAGTCAGGGGCGGCATGTGCCCATGATGGTGTGGAGCTGTCATGCTGCTGCCGCTCTGCCCATGCGGCACTAATTCACCCCCCCCCCCCTCACGCGGGGGAATTATTGAGTGGGTGGGGTCATGACTGCTCCACGTCGTCATGAGCACACGCTGCCCATGATTCATGACGGCGTGGAGCCATCATAAGTACCGGAACGCCACACCCACCCCCTAGCCCCCCGGCGCCAGGGCGGAATTTGCGGCACAGGGAATGGGTTAATCCAGTAAATGACATGACATGTTTTGATATTACCTTTAAAAAATATTTTTTTCAAATGTACTGATTTAAGAAATGTATATTCAATGTACAGTGGATCCCACTGTAGATATGTATCTTATAAATAAATTGACTTGTGCACATCTCTGCCAAGTTGTAAAATAAACTGTAAGAAGGTGACCTTGTGATATCTTATGCAACGTATTAGGAATCTTCTAAGAATTCCTACAATGTCTTGTGTGAATATATTCAGTCAAGGTCATGCCCTATTATACCCCACTGGCTTAATTTAAAAAAAGGACTAATTGTATGGCACTTCAGAAATTTGAAAAATAAATGTAGCACATATTTAACATGTCCAACTTCAAACCACACGTGTAAAGTTTTTAATGATAGACGCCTGAAATTGTTGGGTGGTATGACATTTATGTTAATGATAGATTTCAGTTAGTCTTCTAGTACAAACTATGTAAAAGAACATGTTTACAATCCAAAGTGCTTCAGCTCCTTTGACATAATGTGTGTACCAAACTTGCAATATTAGGATTAAGTGACTGCATAGGTTTCTTCGTTACACAATAACAGGGAAACCCAAAGATCCACCAGCCCTGGGTCAGTTACAGTACAAAATAGGTGGTCACAGTGGAAGAAAAATATTTAATCACATCACCCAAAATACCCACTTTATTCACTTAAATCTCAAATTCAAATATATTTATATCAACATGTGGTGGCATAATGCAAGAAATCAATACAATTTGCACATCAGGTGCTCCAAGGGAAAGTGAAGGTGGTGTGCTTTGAATTGTGGTCATGTGAGGGTTTCAAAGGAAAGTAATCGAAAAGTATACAGTATTTACAATCTATTTACAAAGACCTATCTAGCCATCTCAGTGGCTAAAATTAAATCAAGATACACAGTATTATAGAGATACAGTAAACCAAATACTGTTATCTATCTGAGAGTACAAGAACAGTACAGGTGCACAATAAAGAACAGTCGACGTTTCGACCCCAAAAATATGTGGAGGAACATTGGGTCCTTAAACCATGGTCTTCATCTGGACGGTAGGAGCCACCTATAGGTTAATTTAAAGTAAAAATCACAAATTACAATGGGTGACATATCATTTTGTTTGTACGATACGTGTATTGGCAATACATGTTCACCTTATTTCCACAGCAGATATGTCAGTGGAATATATCTCATAGATGGGCCCATGGGCTCCTGTGGCAGAGAACAAGTTGTCTCAAGAGCGTTGAAGATTGATAAACCGTGCTGAAAATAATGAAAATCACGACAGCATTAAGTAAGAGGACAAAGTTACTAAAGTCCAATAAAGCCTATAAGAACATATCCCTTACTAGGCATGTGGGTCAAACAATAAATAAATGATCCAAGAAGCATCTGCAAGAGATGTATTCCTGTTTTGAAAGTGTGCGTATGCAGAGGTAAGTGAGTAAATCAGGAGGAATTTATAACAAGGAGACAAAGACATTATAAGGGCCTGATGGGCTCGTGAGGGCTCAGAATCAAAAGTTACCAAAGATCAGAGCATTATTTAACATAGTGTTTTTCTCTATACTTTTACTGAACGGTGATACAGAGGAGATTGTTTTCCACCTTGATGGAGATGTCCAAAAAAATCTACTGTTTTGGGATTAGAATGTATGTTAAACTGTTTATCTGTGGATTTATCATGTAGCCACGTGTGGAAGGTCCTACGTTCTGTGTCATTGCCCATCCAGATGAGCAGGACATCATCTATATAGCGTTTCCTGAGCATTATATGATGGATATACGAGTTCGCTTTGTTGTAGTTGAAGGAGTTCTCAAAATCATTCATATACAGGAAGGCTAATTTTTTCATCATGGCAATCTCCAGTAGTCTAATGATAAAATCCGTAGGGACCTGGACCGGTTAAGATCTTTTGTCGAGTGCAGTCCTGAGTACTTCCAATGCGGGGAGCTGTGTGATACTCGTATACAAGGATACACTAGACCCCCAGGATATAGTGGCATGGATTCGCAAATTTAGCGGCAAAAATATGGAAATTTAGCTGCACAAATATGGAAATTTAGCTGCATTTTAGCGGCACTTTATTTTACTCATAAGCATTCATTTTCAGCCTTAAATCAATGGAAACTGTTTTAGCAGAGTATTCCACTTTGATTAGGCAATCTGGAATATGGAATAGAGGAAGCAGCCCACAGGTGAATGCTGTTATCCCTTGGAATTGCAATTCTTCATCTGCCAGTTGGGCTAAACAGAAGTGTGAGGTCCAAAATTTTGTGTCACATTTTGTGATGTCAATTCCTGTGAGGTCCTAGGTCTTGATGCCACTTCCTGTGATTCGACGTGCCATGTCGCGCTCAATGATGTCACTCAATGTGATGTCACGCGCTATGCTGCCTAACTTGGTTAGACCCCCCCCCACTTCTGTTTTTTAGGACCTGTGCCCTCCTAAGAAGTGAAATAAAGACAAAACAAGACAACAGGCCTCCTCCATCCGTGTACCCAGAATCGGGGAGAACATTCCTGTCTCCATCAGGGCCGCCCCAGCGCGGATGCAATGCAAGGATTGAGTGACAGGCACTCACCCACACCTGCCCCCCCCCCCACTGCATGTCTGGTTTCTGCCCCCAAAGCCCTCCTGCCTCTGAAGTCATGGCTCCTGCCTGGGATCCGAGGGGCAGGCGCAGAGTACAAATGATGCGGAAATGAGTCCTGTTCCTAGGGAGGGCCGTGGGCTAAATAACATGATGGATTCAACCAAGATCTGTGGCTGGGAGTGAGTGTCTGAAAAATCTACGAGTTGTGGAAATTCCTTAGGAGCTGACATAAGAGACTTTGTAGTTACCTTTGCATCAGAGATGCCATGCTTCTGGGTTGTGATTGCGGCATCAGTGCCGATTTCGTGATTTTTTTCGTGAATCGCGAAATCGCGATAAACTGGAGGGTCTGACTAGGATGATGTCCCCTGAGTTTCGCCCTGCGTGCGCCCAGCTGCATCCTC
Source organism: Lissotriton vulgaris (assembly GCF_964263255.1). NCBI lineage: Eukaryota > Metazoa > Chordata > Amphibia > Caudata > Salamandridae > Lissotriton > Lissotriton vulgaris. The sequence continues at coordinate 372,074,344 of NC_141696.1, forward strand.
AACAAAGTATGAGTGGAAGCCTTAGTAGAGCCCCGTTCTCCAAGAAATCATACCAGTGCATCACAGGTGGAAACGGTCACTGGATGTCAGTCAGCATTGAACACCACTGCACACATGGCAATAATGAAAAAATTACTAGGAAATCTCAAAAACCACTGAAGGAACAGTCCAGAAAGGATGGAACATCATCGTCACACGGCGGTCCATCAAAAGACAATTTGTCTAGCACACGGTCTCAAATGTACTATCTGGGCTCCCAGGTGTCTTGAATGTCCGCAATGAGATCCTGATTGTGCGGTCTAGGACCTACCTGGAGTGTCTGACTGAGTCAGAGGTGCTGGACAACGCAATAAATATCCTTGTGAACTTGTCCGGAGAACAGCCCCAACGATCTTAAGGCAGTTGAATATAGCATTTGGGAGGCAACATCAGTCTTTTAGGGGATGGGTGTGGTGATGTCACCCTCTTTAAGAAGTATGTTGTCTTGGTTACACATATATTCTATGACTATGTTACCAAGGTTTAAATGATTACACCAGTGTTGGATATATGCCGACAGCCCGTGAGGCATGCAGTCTGCGTTCCTGTGGCCCCATCCCTGTCTCAGGAACCTTATCTTGCCGTCATCATATTGTAATTTTAAATAGCGGTCAACAAGTCGGTATGAAATATAAAAAACATCCCTACATTGTACGTATCATGTTACTGTGGTCAGGCGTCTGTTCTTGTTTTGCTATGTACAGTGAAAAGTCTAAAGCACACAAATGCACTAGTGTTGATATATTTAAAAAGCAGCGCTAAAAACCCTCCTCGGTTATATCAAAAGTTCAGCTGCAGACTAGAGCTGAAAAGTCCGCTGAGCCCCTGTTTACAGAACCCTCAGCCCGAGCGTGAAGCCCATTTCCTGAGAAGTCTGCTGCAAGAATGCCCCGTGAGCCCAGGTAATCCAATGGAGGCCAAGTGAAAGGTCTTTTAATGACCTGTGAAGTACTCGGGTGCGGCTGCTGACTGTCTGTGTGTGTCCCGGGAAGCTGCTGACACACACGAGTGGGAGGGGGGCGGCGCACAGCCAATAAAAGGCATTGTTTGTTTTACTGTCTCCTGGTAGAGACACTTTTTTGTAAATATCGTGGCCAATATGGTTATTATCGCGACCATCGCGGTAATCTGCCGATTTTGCGATTGTTTTCGTGAACCGCGAAATCGCGATAAACTGGAGGGTCTGTACAGTGTCCAATGTTACTAGGAGATGGCGTGTGGGGTTGAAGGGCAGAATTTCCACCAGCTTGGTAATCTCCACTGGGACAGAGTGCTCTTTTAAAGGGAGTAGAAGTAGAGGGGAGTCACATCGGCATTCTCTCTCCACAAGAAATGACAGAGCCAAGGATAAGGGTGAATGTTCTCCCAATACCAATCCCAGGAGATGAGCAGAGTTCGGATGCACCACTTTCGTCTTTTCATCCTGTACGAACCACAAAAAAACTGTAGGCAGGGGAAGTGTCCTGGACTGTTTCTTCTCTATTTCTCAGACAAGAGGTGTTGAATGTAACAGGGGGACATGGGGGTAAGCAAAAGGGCAATGGTTTGAGAAAAGAATACAGAAGTGAGTCTTGGACGTTCCAAAAGACAGTTCTGACCTATGCCTTCTCTATTCCTCAGAAGGAAGACAATTCTCTCAAGCCTAATTGGAAGTAAGGAAGTGAGGTCCTAGAGAACTGATGATGAACTATAGAGTCCCTTAAGGTTATATGCACTGACTATACTAGGAGGACTGTGATGTAATAATTCTTGATTTTCCATTAGAACATGTATCTATAAAATAAAATACCATTAAACCTTCAAGTTGGTTATCCAGTTCCCACAATGTCCCTATGAATCGCTGGTGCACGTTGAATGTCTAGTATGAAAAGCATGAAAAAATTGCTGTTCCCGGGCTAATTCAGAAAGGTGAACAAGCTATACGATGATATGGTAGACAGGGTTACTCATGTGGAGGAGAGAAACAGAAGATTAGAGGATGAGGTCAATAAGTGGCAGGCATTTAAAGAAACACACGAGAAGCTGGCAGAGGATTTTCAGTGGAAGCTGGAAGATTTCGAGAATAGGCAGAGAAGGAACAACATCAGATTACTGGGATTGGCAGAAGGGGTCGAGGGACAGGAGGTTATGGCTTTTGTAATAGCCCTGTAGAAGGGGGTTTTCCCTGATCCGGCCTCATGGAACTGGGAGACTGAGGTGCAGCGAGCACATAGATTCCCTCTGACTCAAAGGAAAGGATGTGCAGCAACTCAAGGCGACAGGCCCAGGGTGATCCTAGTGTACGTCGGCAATTATCTCCTCAGGCAGACAATTATGAATAAACCAAGGCCAGATGCCAGACGATCATTTGAGGGTAGAACATTCTTCGCCTGCCCAGATTTCGGCCATGCCACCGTCGAAAGAAGGTGGAAGTTAACACAGTTGATTGCTCCTTTTCAGGGACTGGGATGGGAGGGCTTTCTACTGTATTCAGCCCGGCTCAAAGTAATAGCCAACTCGGCTACGGGCTCAAGCTTCCGCACTTAGGTCATCACTGACTTATTTCACATAAGGGGGAGATGGGTAGTTCGGGGGGAGGATCCTGAGTGCTGGGGGGGGCACTTGGGAGGTTGGGGGGGTGACCAGGGTATAGCACAGCACGATATCTGAGATTTTCTGGGGAACACAAGAGGTGTAATGAGGCAATAAAAAAACAAAGGAAGAGGAAATTTAGAAATGAAGGCAGGAAAACCAAGAATACAATTTAAGGACAGACGGTGTGAACAGATGATTGATGTGCACTAATGAGAAAACGAATCGCCTCAGTTAATGTGTGTGTTATGAATGATCAGGTTAAAAGACAACAGGTTTCAGCAATTCTGAGAACAATGCGGTTGGATTTCTTATGCCAGCAAGAGATGCACATAGAGGGCACAATGGGGAGTTTAAGGAGCAGCTGGGGTTTCATTTGATCTCGGAAACTAAACAGGGGCTAAAACCAGAGGAGTTGCCATACTCTCTAGATGGAGCGATATCACAGTCAAGAGAAGGATGGAAAACCAGTGGGGCAGATGGGTTTTGGTGGAGCGTATGATAAGTGGTGAGACGTTTACTCTGTGTTCGGTGTATTGATCTACCGAGGACGCCCTAGACATCTTTGAATGTTTAGACTCGGAGCTAGCCTCCTGGCCTACACCAGTTATAATGAGTGGAGATTTTAATATAAATGGGATGGGGGGGGTTATGGGTGGAGGCTGGGGACCGATTTATGGGTCGAAAGAAAAGGACTTTTCGAGCAATCTCTAACCTGGCCCAGAATAACTTCCTTGCAGATGTGTGAGCACGATTAAAGCCCAACGACCTTGGTAGCACCTACTACTCTGCTCCCCATAAGGTGCTTGTTAGGCTTGATTACCGTTTTGCATCTAACTCGCTGATGTCGAGGTGTCAGATTGAGAAGCTACCCCGGATCATTTCTGACCACAACCCTATAGTCTTAACAGTAGATATTGCAAGGGGGTGCAGGCCTGAGCTTGTATGGACCTTTGAAAGAGGGCTGCTGAAAGACCCAAGATATGTGCAGCATATGAAGTAATGGACAGTGGGCTTCTAGGATAGCACTAGAGCAAGCACTTGCTCAGGGGTGGCTTGGGTTGCTTTTAAAGCCAGTATGCGAGGTGAGACGCTGAGCTTTAGTCTGCATAGTCAGAAACAAAAGGAATTAATATCCAAAAAACTATGCCAGGCAGTAGCTGGCGCAGAGGAGCTGAATGTTGCAATTACAATGGGTGCATCTCTGGATCAGGCTATGCTTAAACTGACATTGGCAAAATCCGAAGCTCAGGAGCCTACAGCTATCAAAGCAGCTGCAAATTTTCTGGGAAGAAAGGAGCAATTCTATGAGCTCAGCGAACGGGTTGGGCATACGTTAGGGGTACGCCTGAGACAGAAAGCTGCAATTGGGGAGGTCAAGAAGATCTTGGACGGAAAGGGGGGTATAGTGAATGAGCCAGAAGGGTTTCAAGAGATATTTAGACAATTCTATGGCAACCTATATAATGAAGAACAGTCACAAGACCCTTTGGAAATCCAAACGTATCTTAGTGAAATTCTTACATCAACAATCACTGATGGAGATAGGGAGGCGTTGGAAACACCTTTGACTGCCGATAAGAATTTTGCCGCCCTGAGTAGCCTTCCGTCTGGCAAAGCCGCTGGGCCCGATGAGATTCTCCTAGAATTTGAAAAAGTTTTTGGGGAGGCAATCGGACCTGACTTAGTTGAAACACTGCAGCAGGCCAAGATGGGTACCTCTCTTCCAGGCTCGTGGGCAGGGGCAGACATAGTAATTTTTCTGAAAAAAGGGAAACTACCTAGAGAACCAGGGTCTTATAGGCCAATAACCCTAATGAATTGCAATGCAATTTTTTTTTCTAAAACCATGGCAACCAGACTTAGCGAGGTTATAGGTAAGATGGTTAACTCCAGTCAGCACGGCTTCATCCCAGGGAGAGGAACAACACAGCATGTCCGCAGGGTTGTCACTCTCTTCGATCCCGCTGAAGTCTCAGCAGAACACATGGTGGTCATCTTGATGGACACCGAAAAGGCATTTGACCGGGTCTCCTGGGACTATCTCTGGGCAGCTATGAAGTGGACAGGCATTAGGGTGGGATTTGTTAAAACAGTTCAGGCTTTGCATATAGATCCTATAGCCCGACTCGTAGTTAATGGAGGATATACGTCGCCTCTGAAAATCAAGCGCTGTACACGTCAGGGGTTTCCATGCTCATCATTGCTCTTCGCGATTTATATCTATCCCTTAATTCGAAGGTTGAAGGCAAATGGTGGCATTCCACCTATAAAGTTTATGGTTTAGAATATGAAACTTTGGCGTACGCAGACGACATCGCTCCTGTGCCTCCATCTCCTAAAAATGCCCTAACTGCGGTAGAGTCGGAAGCTCAAGCCTTTGGCCGCGTTTCGAGATATGCGCTAAATGGGTCCAAGACTCAGATTGTCAAGAATGCGGGGGCTGTGTGCAATGATATAAGTGTTGTGGACTCTCTATTTAGGGATCAACATTTCAGCGGATTTGGGTAAAACTGTAGATAGAAACATTGAGCCAATAATATCTAAAGCTAAAAAAAAAAGATCTCAACAGAACCCACGATCTACACCTATCACTATTAGGGTGCTTCAAAGTGGTGAAAATGATCCTCTTACCCAAAATGTGGTACCTCTTTAGGGTGATCCCACTCGAATTTGAGAGAAAATGGTTTACAGCACTGGAGCATATAGTTAACAGGTTCATTTGGGCACATGGGAAAACTAGGAGGGCATTACGTTGTATGCCTTTACCAAGGGCAGGGGGGAGGATGGGCTGTTCCCGATTTTAGAATGTATTATTGGGCGGCAGCCTTTCAATATATGAGTGGATTGATTGGTGGAGAAGTGTCAGATCTGCAGGTTAAGATTGGATCAGTCGTTATGTATTCTATTTTGATTGGCGGGGAAGCGGAAAATTGCTTTTTAAAGTACACTGACCCAGCTACTTTAAAAGAAACAAGTTTAAAACCCTGATGGCTGCATATAAGGTTTGGACAACATTTCACCATGGTCTTGGGAAGCTGAATGGTTACACCCAGTTATTTAGGAATCCAACTCTTCCTAGGGAAATTTTTGCAGACACAATAATGGCGGAAATGGGAAGATGTGGAATCCGGGAAGTGGGCGATCTAATGGGGCTGCAAGGAATTCAGCAGTTTTTAGACATACAGAATAGATACGGTATTAACAAAAGGAACTTTTTAAAATATCTTCAAATTCTGAGCTTTCTAGGCGGAAAAAAGGGGGGGATTCGATAAAAATAGAACTATGGACGTTATCATGAGAGGGGAAGATTGTACTATACGGAGGATCTATGCTGAGCTTTCTTTATTGAAAAACGACGATCTTGAAAAATACGAAAAGAAATGGGTAGATAAACTTGGTGCAGATCAAGATTGTTTTCGAGATTCACTAGAACTAGGTCAAACCGTTTTATGCTCTGCAGGGCTTCAAGCATAACAGTATAAAACGATCTTCTTGTATTACACGCCTGCAAGGATAGCGCACTGGGGGGAGAGACGGGCACTAGATGCCCTCGATACGATAGTACAGACGCTGAAATTATACATATGTTTGCATCATGCCCCCAGCTGCAGGCCCTGCGGAATGCTATAGAATAATTTTTTGACAGAACTCTAGAAATAAAAAATTGCCTCACTCACAATAATGTTGGGGATAAATAGTGAAGACAAGCAAGATCCATCACAATACTTCCTTTTTATGGCTATGGTGGTATTGCGTATCTGCATTGCCTCAGCGTGGTTGCACAAAGCAGCTCCAACCTTCCAACAATGGCTCGCTAGGCTGTTGTCCACTTATAATCTCGAGAAGGAGATTTATGAGAGGAAGGGCAAAAGAGGGAGATTGCTTGTCAAACGTATATGGGGACCCAAAAGCCCCCTCTGCTTTCAGCATCTGACGAGTTTTGTTCCAAGAAATAAAAGAAATAAACGGATTCTTTTTTCAAAGAAATTGAGAATTTGTATTACATTTTTCTTCCACTACTTTTGTACTCTCCCATGGATTGCCCATGAGATTTTGCCTTTCATTGGCCTGTCTTTCAGGCCTTCTCCACATCTACTTAATCAATGCTGCAAACCACTGCTGCAATTCCTGCAGATTTTATTCCTCCATGACCACAAATGTCTTGGGTATTCCTGCCTAAAAGACACTCACCTTAAAGACTGGAAAGAGGATTACTTCATACTTTTGGAATGCTAATAATCTTATTGTGCCGTTTATCAGAGAAGACTACACCGTATAAGCTGCCATGCTAAGACTCTCTTCTGTATGTTTGTTTTGTCATACATGTTGTATGTCCAGTTACGCTTGGTTAAGGAATCCCCCTCGCACACATATAGCAACTTAGAGAGTGCTTTACACTTTTCAATCAACACACTCACTTATGTATAAGATTGCACCATCACTTATGTAATGGTCCTTAGGAAAGGCAGTTTTAAATTCAAAGGCCTGGCTAAAACATGTAGACCACACCTGGATGCAGGAGGCCCTAATATATACTCCTACCACATCCACCAGCCTTTTTAAATGCTAACAGAGGCCCAGTTATTAAAGTTTAATTAATCCTTAGGGTACTGGGACCACTGTATAGCTTTTTAGCTATCACTATTCACGTCTCCACACTGTACCCTCAGTTACATACCTGCTCCGCTGTATTCAGGCATAGAAGCACACCCGGGACACATTCTTTGTCACTGGGTGGGCCTGATGATGAAGCATGCCACCAACTAGGTTGGTGGGTGAGGGCTTCGTGAAAAAACCCTAATGGTTTGCACTTCGTCATACAGCTCTGAGTCCTGTTAAAATTTCGGTGCGATTGATTTTTCACCCAATATCTTGTAGAAAATCCATACGTTAGGTCAGTGGCTTACCTATCGGCAACGTAATCTTCCTAGGATTTATAATGTAGAACTTATTTCAATTGGTTCAGTGATCCTTTCAAAGAACACAGGCTGTATACAAGATTCCTCTTTTTTCATATGTCAGCATATTGGCTTGAGGTGATTTGGATCATGTGTTCCATCAATGTCCCTTCCTTAACGTGTATCAGTTGTATTGGTTTATTGTCAATTTTTAGTTGAGTAGTTATGTGTGCACTCACTTTGTTACTTCGGTTTGCTTCTGCAGGGCGAGTTGGTCTTGGGCTGTGGGTGATCAGAAAGTTCCCCTTTTTATTTTCTTTGAATTTCCGGTCTGGCATTAGCCAAGACCTTTTCATTTTTCTAAAATTGTATGTATAATATACTTAGTTCTAGGGGCTTTTAACCAATCCTCTCATTCTTTGGTTTATTATTGTGCCATTCACATTTTTCTTCCACCCACTGCAACGTACATCATGGGGCAAAGGCTACCATAACCATGTGTGCTTTTTTGAGACCAAAATCAATATTTTTCCTTTTAGTCACTGTTTTTTTCACTTTAGATTAACAAGTGCCCAGCAGCTTCCCCAACAATAACATTTTGCAGAAACCATTACAAAATAAAAACAAGCATTTACAATGCAATGGTTTTGCCTTTGTTAAAGTTAGAGCTATTGGCCTTGCTCTTGACATTATTTTTATTTATGTTTTTTTTAACATAAATAAATGGCATTGTCATTTACAATGCCAATAGCTTAATCTCTCGCAAATGCCACACACAAACACCCACAGAGAGCCCCCCGCACACACACACACAGAGCCCTCCACACACACACCCACACAGAGCCCCCTACACACACAGCCACACAGAGCCCCCCCACACAGCCCCCCACACACTGCGAGCCCCCCCACACACTGCGAGCCCCCCACACACTGTGAGCCTCCCCCACACACTGTGAGCCTCCCCCACACACTGTGAGCCTCCCCCACACACTGCGAGCCCCCCCCACACACTGCGAGCCCCCCCACACACTGCGAGCCCCCCCACACACTGCGAGCCCCCCCACACACTGCGAGCCCCCCCCCACACTGCAAGCCCCCCCCCACACTGCGAGCCCCCCCACACACTGCGAGTCCCCCCCACACACTGCGAGCCCCCTCCACACAGGAATGACTGGAGAAGGCCAGGCGGTGCGGCAAGTAAGGATGGTGGGGAGGGGCCCCTTGTCTGCCCCATTTTGTTCCGAGTCACAATCAGACACATTTACGAATAGAAATGTACCTTTACTTTGTAACGCAACCTGTCTTTTCGCAGGTGCAAAGCTTACATCTTTGGGAATGGCAGGCTTTGCTAGCACAACAATAGGGAGCGAGCTTCTCGTTCAAGTCAAAGGCTGCCTTCTCCCAAGCATTTAGCAAGGACCTCACTCGCCATCAGAAATGCTGACGAGAACTAAGAAAATAGGACTGGGAGTACATGATGTCTCCTTTGCAAATCCGTGTCCCCAGACAGCCGCTGCTTGCAGAGCAGCGACTGCACAGACGTCGAGAGGTGTCAAGCTCCAGGCGGCGGCAGCACAAACAGGCAGCGCGCCAAGGTACAGCGCAACAGCAGTTTAAAATTGGAAACACCGCTGGTTGCTGCATGTGCGACATATGCGGCATAGCGGCGAAGTAAATCAAATCCAATCCGCTCTTAGCGCGCAGCACTTCAGTATTCCTGACACTAAATAACTGTTGATTAAAAAGCTTACTGCGGACACGCATACGGAGCAGGGAAGGAGTAATCACTTTTGGTTGCACCTCGCAGGAAAGCAGTAGCACGTGTGAGGTTATTATTTTACAATGAGCGAATTTGGTGCAGGTTTCACGCGCTCAGTTAACTCCAGCAATGTCTTTTAGATAGCGTTTGCTTTTTCATGTGTAAATATATCTCAAAATGATTTGCAGCAGGATAATCAAACGGGTCTTTGCAGCAGTATTGCATTGATGAACATGAGGACAAAGACTGTCAGACACTCGGGCCTGATGTGCAAAGCCTTTTTTCAGTCACTAAGCATGTGTGTGTGCCCAACATTACAGGCTTTGTAACTCAAACAGGCAAGACGCAATATTGCACGGCGAGTAGGAAATGGCTTTTCGACTTGCAATGTGTACATTGAGACTGCTTGCAATTTACCAGGATGAGATGGTATCTGAGCTGTGATCCCGAGACCATGTCCTGCATTCTACTCTCACTTGACCATTGTGCAAACTTTTCACCTTCTGTGCCCTGATCTCTGAACTTTTGTTTGTTTTTAGTGACTGTTACAGTTCCATCATAATCTTCTCTTAGGCTTTCTTTAATATTATCCTTCGTTAGATGATCTGTATCAACTTTATAAATGAATAATTGCTTCTTTACTCTTTCTTTGCCAAGTACCGAACTACGCGTCAGTTTCTTTCCAGTGTTTGGATTATTCAGATCTTTGGGGCATTTCTCCTTGCCTTTTTCCCATCCTTTAGGCTTCATGATGGAGCTATTTCGCCATGACCTTCTGCATAACTTAAGATTCCTCTGAAGAAATACATGAGGCCTAGAGCATCTTCTCGGTCTTGTGGAAGACTTCACATTAGGTAACCGAGCCTGTGCTCGTAGATACTTTAAAATAACTTGAAAATCCCTGTTTTCGAGGTGAACAGATTTCCTTCGCACTCCATTGCTCATCATCCAGTAATTACAAGACCAGTGATTGGGATCGACAATATCCGGCTCTTTTATGGCGGCAGATGGGTCTTTTAAAGTCTTGGAGAAGCGATCAAGGCATTCTCGGCAAACCTCTTCATTTATATTTACAGGACTTTGTATACATGTAGTAGCACTTTCATCCTCACTGTGGCTGGTGTCTGAATACAGTGGTTCTTCACTGACGTCTGACGCTTCTTTAGTGCAGTTTTCCGAGGTCCATGCTGCGGAATCATACTCCTCTAAAACAAGGGACCGCTCATGTTGTATTTGCAGCTTTAAGTCAGCACCATTCTTAGTTGTCAAGTCCAGAGGTGTATCGCCTGGACTGTCCAAGTATTCGGAATGGATTGATAAAGTAGCACTATGACATGTGCGCTTTTCCACAACAGATTCAGAATTTTTGAAGTTGAATTCTGCGTTGTACAGAGAATCCCCAGGCACGTTGTCTTTAGCCGCACTAAAGGTAGACGACTGCCTTGCTGAGATCGCACTGTAAGTGCGTTTCAGAACTCCAGTTCTACTTTCGTTGAGGAACAGATCTTGGTTCCTTCGTACTAACGATTTGTACAGTTCATCGAAGGCTTGTTCAGGGTCCAGCACAGTCCTTCTCATACGCTCCATCTCTGAAGGGAAACCAACCGTGGCGAGTCCTTGAAGCCTCTAGAATTGGCACTCGACTCCGACTCCTCGGTCAGCATTTCAAACAACGACGCCACCAGCCTGAGCAGACACCAGTGGCGCGCTCCGATGTGACGACTTCGTGTCCCCATTGGCTGGAACAGAGAGGGCAAGCGAATGAAACAGCCCCATTACCTCCTCTCGTTTAAGGCACACTAGAACTGGAAGAAACACTGCCGAAGCATTCACTAACAAAATAGAATGAGCGTTTCACGGTCCGTGCATTTCTAGGACTTGTGTGCCAGATTGAAAACTGGGAGCCACTCACACCAGTTAGCCATAGTCGTTATTTAATTATTCATTGTGTACATGTATCTCTTAAAAGGTGGCAATAGCGACCAGTGAAGTGTTACTCTGAGAGGAAGGTGAAGAGATTGGAACTCTGTGGCAAAGTCATCCCATTATATTAACTCAATATCAAACCAGATTGAAGGAAATTTTAAACAGACCGGATGATTTCTCTCTCCACCCCTTTTTCTTCAAAAACAGTTCTACCACTCTCGTCCCAGTATCTAGAAAGTTCTTGAAAGGGGAGAGCTAAAGCTACCGTCTTCGGCGCTGGGGAACTGGGTTCGAGCGTCGGCGACCTACCCAGTAATCAATGTGTCCTTGTGTAACATAACTGGTCTCATGTAATGCGCTCCCATACATTTGGGTCGAGTTCGCGGCTATATAAACCTGCAACAACAAAAAAGTTTGCTCCCAGGTGATAAAGGCAAACCGGCAGCTCATGTGATGGTTCTTGTAGAACCGTTACTGTTTTAAAGAAGAGCGCTGTCTTCTGTTCGACTTCTTCAGTGTCATACGCATCTTTCCTTAGTGTAACTGTCCTGCCAGCACCAACTGAAATTCAATTCAACAACTAAAAAACTGTTCCAAGCCCTTTAATATCCGGACCCCGGCTCCCTTCTCGGCTGGTGTGCTAAATTGTTGTGGGCGAACATACAGATGGTATCTGTACATCCGGGTCTCTGGTTTGAGCTCTCTGCAGCTTACAGTATAATGGGTGCGAGATCGCACTACGGGGGGAGGGGCGGACACTGACAATGTGTCCTGACGCCCCTCTCCCCTTGCAGGCACTCACCGGGTCCGGCGGCTGCTGGAGGAGAGCTCCCGCTCCTCGGGACTCTCCGGGGCCGCGGAGGGACGTTCTCTTTCCCCGGGGCTCCTCCTGTGCTTGGGAGCCTCGGGACGGTCGATGCAGGCTGCTTCCTCCTTCCGGCTCTCTCCTCCTCCTCCTGCGATGACGCGGAAGGGGGCTCGGCCGGCTGGGCCAATCCCAGCGCGGCCCGGGCTTGAAGGCGGGCGCTGCTTCCTCCTCTCACTCGGGGCTGCGGCGGTGAATACACGGAGCAATGCCGGGTGGGCACCGGCCTTAAATCTAAATATTAAGCGAGGTGGGCACTCGCTCGGGGTACCACAACAGCGGCAAGGTCCCTGGCAGGGTGGGCACCTGCCAGCGGACAAAATAATCGAAAATCAGGTGCCGGCAATGCCGGACCAGATTCGGGGGCGTTCCCGGCTTTTGGCTGACATCGCGTGGCGTCGCCAAAAGCCAAAAAATCTCGGGAACGCCCCTGAATCTGGTCCGGCATTGACGGACAGGCCCATCGTCCAATGGCTAGGCTCCATTTATGGAGCTAGCCAATAAATGACGGGGGCCGTTCCTAACTCCACTACAATACTGATTAGGTTTTCGCCTGCGCGAAAAAGCTGCGCAGAGCGCAGCTTTCGCCAGGCAAAACCTAATAAACATTAGCAAAGTCAAAAGACCGGTAGCCAATGCCAAAGCTTTTTCGATTTCAATATGATCAATCCAGGTTCCCAACCTACAGTGGGGTGTCCTTTGTGCCACACTTGACCATAGAACATATCTGATTCAAAATAATTCTGCGAGATAAATGTGGTTCTGTTAAACGTGTTTTTTGACACTGCAAGCTGTCCTCCCTGACCTTAAGGCCAAAGTGGTGATGTTGAATTCTGAAAATAGCTTAACCCTTTTCTACATAAGGAAACTAGGTGTAATTCTTAACATGCACCTCTTTTGGCTGCATGTGTAGTTTTGGGAAATGGTCGTGTCTTCCTTCTAGTTGCCCACATTGCTGGGGCTCTAAATTCGCGATCAGACAGTCCTCACATGAATGGAACCTGAGAATGGCTGAATATATATGCCTTGAGGTATATGTTGTGTAATAATATACATTTTTGCATCTGATCTTCACAAGACATGCTACATTGTCTCCAAAGGATAAACTGCAGCCCAGTGTCATTTGAGACTGGCTAGTGTTGAGATTTCTTCAAGCAATAAACAATAGTCCATGTCCCAAAGTGATTTATGTGGCCCCAGACAGGCCTTCGGTTGTGGTTCTGGGCTATCGTGCATCTCCTTCATAATCTGTACACAGATGAATGTATATTAGAGCGCCTAGCAAACTTGGGCAACCTGCAAAACCTGTGTGGCATACCGAAATAGGGTGAAAAATCCATTTCCCCTACCATCGATGTCAAATGGAGAGTAGTTGAGAAGTTTGAAAGGACATTTTTTTTTAAAAAAACAATGTCAGACTACTTAGAAAAAAACATATTGTTAAGTTTGCCATTTTAAGGAATCCACAAAATGAATAAAGAAGAATACGATAATTGGGATAAATTGTAGACAATGTTATGCATACTGCAAATAATTCTGGTGGTGTGCTGAAAATTGGTTCTGGAGCAAAGAAATTTTCTTCATGTTGGGATACGATTGTTGCCTGTATCATTTATAGTTGTGCCCCCTGCCCTGTGTTCCTAACTGTAAATATCTGATATCCTGGTTTTGGGATTTTTTGCCACAGCCTCATGCTAACCTAGTGTGTCCGTGAAGGCCTAGACCTAATTTTCAAATGAGTCTAGTCCTAAACTTGTCCTGTACCTAGATTATTGCACGAAGGCAGCCCTCAGCCTTGACAGAGGACTACTGTCCCTGTCACAGATTCACATGTATAACTCTATGTCCTTTGTAGCATGCCCAGGCCTCTTTTTTACCCATGTAATGGTGGTGGAAGTATACTTGTCCACAAAAGTAAATTTCCTTTTCCAACAGTAAAACTGGAATCCTAGCGCCTAGACTGAGCATTGAAGAAGTGAGTTGCTTATGCAAGAAATGTGTTATACTCTGCATGAGTGTATGAGTGAACCAAAACTGAAAAAGGCCTATTTAGTCCAGTTTGGAAACCCCTCTCCAATTCATGTGCACAAGCTTGCTTTCCCAGACACTGGAAGTGTATTGTTGACATTCCGAGACTGGAAGGAGCGAACCCCAACACTGAAGTGGAAAAGTTGGAGACAGGCTTTCAAGTAGAAATTCAATTAACTGCCATTTGGTGGATGGTAGCGGTGAAGGGTGGGGCTGCTGCTCTGTTGTTAGGTAGAGAAGGGCCTTTTAGATGGGAGCGAGTTTTTTGTCTCTTTCAGATCACTGTACAATGTATCTGTTCATAGTGGGATGCACACTGCTCAGACCTCTTTGTGCCTCTGTTGTGGGTTCATCAGCCTGGATACAGCCCTGCTGTAAAGCTATCAAACAAAATAAAGGCTGAATCTGGAAGACCGCCTCAGAAGAACACATGAATAGAGGACAGGCTCAAACCATTTCTGACAGAAAATCAGAGTGCCCAGAGGACTACCAGGCAGCCAGAGCTGGTTTCTGCTTAACAGCTAGCTTCCTTGAGCTAAGAGTACATTCCATGAAGTCTGATCTGGATGAAGAACTGCCTGTCTTGTCCTGGAAACCTGAGGAGTGCTGCCTGAGTCACAGAGAAGGATTGAGTCGACCCTACAGGAATTGCTCACTGCTGGAGTGGCCAGAAGTGGTTAACTCTGGCACTATTGTCCAACTGCCAGAGACTTCCAACTAGCATGACTGGTGCTCTAGCCTGGGAGCCGGACACACAGTAAATTGAAGGCACTGCAACACTTCGGAAGCATGCCTTGGTGAGTCCCACCACCATCCCTATCATCATAGTTGTCGCACTTGCCTGAGTTTTGCATTACTGGAGAAAGGATGGATGTGTCCTACAGCACTTGCTGTGTGGCACTGACACTACTGACGCTTTCTCAAGTGGTCTCTGCTGCCAAAAGAAAAATATTTCTATGAATCCATGGTGCCCATCCCAGGATACCATGTGCCTGCCTGCGTGGCTGTTCTGACAGTAACCCTGAGTTTGCCAAGTAGATCATGCTGCTTTGAAGACAAAGCTGCAGCTTTAAGTCTCTGTGTTGAAGCATTGATTGGCTGCCATAGGGCTGAAGTCCTGAGCACCTAATCAGACTTAGCCGCCCTTGCCCCAAAGTGCCTCAAAGCCAAAAAAGTCAGTGGCCACTATATTTTGGAATTTGCAGAGTGGCCCGTTTCAACCCTGCCCGAGTGGCTCTTCTGTGCGACTCTAGTGCAGCCCGATTCAGAAAAGGGGGTGGTGATGAACAGAGTGTCTGAACCAAGCAGACCACTCTTACCCAGTCCAAAGATCAGGGCTTGATCCATCACCGTTATTTATCTCACTGCCCCATCCCAGCTCAGAACCTGGCTATATGCAAATCAGTCTGTCCCTGGCCCAGTGCATCATGGGAACAGGGCAGACTAAACTACCAAGCCAATTCTTTACCAGAAAGGAGACAAGCTACCGGGGACCGGTTTCTGGCATTTCAGCCGTCTTCGGCCCGGCTTGCTTGAATCCTGATGGAGCAGTGAGAAAGGGACTCATGTCTGAGTATACCCTGCCACACCTATAGTGGCCAAAAACGAGTGCAGCCCAGCACAACTCCAGTGAATACATACTGAGAACATAAGCCCTGCGGTTGCCACCCCTGCCTGGAGAAGAGGTGAGAGACGATTTGACTGCTGAAACTGTAGAGACAGTATGGTACCAGAGGGAAAGTGCTTCTGCTGCATTGGCTACCACGCCACAAGACTCTGGATTACCTAAAGAGGGGTGGGTAGATTGTGAGGGGTCTAATCGGCCAGCATATTGGACTTGCACCCATGCATCAGGCATCTGATAACGTTTGTGTTGTATTTAGTGTTGTACCTTATAGTGGAATAAAGATAAGCACTGGACTGAACAATCCTATTATTGTGCTGTTTGATCTTCGCTTGAGTGTTGATCCTAGAGTCAAGCGTCGAAATGCTTCTATTTGACCCAGTTTCTCAGCACTATAGTAGAATAGACCCAGGGACAGTAGAGGCAAATGACACCAGCACCCAAATTATGCCCTTTTACCCCATGGCCCCTAAAGTGGGGTTGCACACCAGATCTGTGTGTGTTTCGTGGGCATTATCAATAGGAGGTTGCAGAAGTGAGGTGCTTAGCGCTATGATTTGGGGGCCATAGTAATAACTGGTGATTTGGATTGTTTAAGGGAAATGGTGGAAGGTTCTCCTATCTCAGCTAGATAAACATATTATTTGAGGGCTGTGAGACTTTAGGGTGCTGTTAGTCACATGGAGTACTTGTTATCCCACTAATATTATTCGGCATTTTTTTTAGAGCCGTAGCTTTCGAATATCAGATCTGTTAGTGGTTAGGGGGCCACTGCAAGTGGCCTTGGGATCTTGTATAAAAAGGAAAGATCTTTTTATTTCAACAAATTAGTAAACTATACTAATTTATTTCTCCATTTTAGCTATTTAGAATTTGTTTCTCAATTTTAAAATCCTTATGCACAGCATGTAAAGTGAAAGTTTATTCATTTACATATATACATTCAAATATATTGCCTTTCTCACTTTTGCATTCATAATTTCCCCCTAGCTCCAATCAAATGCCATCTGACTGGCTTCTTGCATTCTTGCATTTGTGTCCTCATGATGCTGGATTTCATCATTGTCTTATCACATCTCGTGCATAAGCATTACAAACCTGTGGCTATATGAAACCTAAAGTTGACTCCATTTTATACTACCTCCTTGAATGGCATAATATTTTCAGAATTCCTAAGTGAACAGCAAGTCCTGTCAGCTTGTGATTTGTGAGATTTTTCTACAGGAGGCTCCTTCATCCCATAAACCTTCATTTAAAATAGACTTTTGATAATATTTTCCCTTTTCACCCACATGCCACCTCAGCTGAGGGGGGTTTTGCTGGACATTGACATGAAGCACATTCGCACAGATTATTCGGGGGAAAAAGGGATTTACTACCTCTTCTTAAATATGACTGTACAGATGCAAACTTACCCACACTTTAAAATCATCTTTACCTCCCGCATCTCCCATTATTCTGTCCTGCAGGGTTAATCTGTTCCATTGATTTCCAAGCAAGCTCCAGGAGGGTTTTATGGAATCCTTGGCTTTCTCAGGCATGTGCACCAGTCACACACATACTGACAGTACTAGCAGCCACATGCATCAAGCTAAAAACCGGTCGCAAACGGGCAGATTCTCAGAATCTGCCCCTTTCCGACCCGTATTTTTGCATTTGGGATGCATCATCCCAAATGCAAAAATCGCAATTTAAGGAATCTCAAAATTGAGATTCCTTAAATTGCGATTGCATTTAAGGAATCCCAAATTGAGATTCCTTAAATGCAATGCATCAAAGTAAAAAAATTAGCGAATTCGCTAAAAGGAGTAGCAAATTACCATGAAGTTCAACTTCATGGTAATTTGCAAAAACTTTGAAAAATGCACTTTTGTGCATTTTTCAGTGTTTCATGTTGCGCACACACAGGGCATGTGTGTGCACAACATATGTGCACAGATCAATTTCAGGGGTGCAACAGGGTGTCCTTTTGACACCCTGGCACCCTTGAAATTGCATTCTCAATTTGCGATTCTCTAATTGAGAATCGCAAATTGAGAATGTCTTCCCATTCATTCCTATGAGCCTCTAGGCCCATAGGAATGAATGGGGAGGTATTCCTTAATTGCGATTCGCAATTTGCGAGTCGCAATTAAGGAACGTTTAGAAATCGCTATTTTTTAAGCGATTTCTACATGCATAGGCTTTTGCGATTCCTTAAAAATCGCAATTAAGGAATCGCAAAAGCCAACATTGATGCATGTGCCTGTAAGCTCCTTATGGTCTCTCTGACTGATACACAGTTGGCCAATATGCGTTAAGGAGTCTTTCATTTAATTCTCTGATTGCTCAGTCCTGCTTTTGCTCCTCCCTTTATTTCTCTAAAAGGAACACCATGTGTTCATAGATCGGGAATAGGAGCCACCAAGGATGTAATTGTATCGTTGCGTAACAGGTGATTTCACAACTTCTTTTATAGAGTCTCTTTTTCCAAACACCTATCTGCACTTCCCATCAGGAAAAAGCTGCTGCATGTGCGATACTGTTTTGTGGTAGCAAAACCTGGATAAATAAAATCACGGGCATTGCTACAACAACACAGATAGTTGCCGTGTATTTTATGAGCCCAATGACTTGTTCTGAGACACAGAGCACAGGAGGTGTGAAAGATGCACCCTCTCCGCTTTGCGCTACACAATGACATGTATCAGTGACGTGTGACCACATTTGCGGTCGCAAACCATTCAAATGGTTAACAGCTTTCTAGATAGGGAGGTAACTGATTGGCAAAAGCGAAGGTGTCCACCTCAGGCAGCTTCCCCTTTGTGAATCGTGAGAGGCAACATTCCTGGGAAGACAAAAAACATCTTGCTCAGTCTTTCTGCTAGACCATTATGCACACTTTTGAAGTGGATTGTCCTCTAGGAGGAAAGAGAAACCTGACCATTTCTCTTGGCTTTTGATACCTGGGGCATCACCAAAAATCAAAAGACCTACCAGTTGCAGGCGTTGATTGCACAAGCTACTGAAGTGTAAACATTTAGTTGTACCATTTGCAGGTTAGAAACACCATTGTGTAGAAAAACACTTTTATTTATTTATTTATTTTTATTTTTGAGATTTGTAAAGCGCCTGGTGACCCGAAGGCATCCCCGCGCTATAATACTGTAAAATCCAGGACAGGCGAAAACCAGGGACTATTTGGGGAAGAGGAGGGTTTTGAGTTTTTTGCGGAAAAGTGTGTGGCTGGGTTCCAGACGCAGCCGACGAGGAAGTGCGTTCCATGTGGAGGAGGCCTTAACCGAGAAGCGGCGTCCACCGGTGCGCGACTTCTTGAATCTTGGGACTGTGGCCAGATGTTCGTTGTCCGAGCGGAGGTTTCTGTGGGCTGTATAAGGTGTAATCATATCTTTGAGGGTGGCAGGTCCAACCCCGTTGATGAGTTTGTGCGTGATGCACATGGCCTTAAACTCCACTCGCTGGCGGACCGGAAGCCAGTGCAGAGATTTGAGGGCCGGTGTGGTATGGGCTCTGGGGGGACGGTTGAGAATGAGTCTCGCCGCGGCATTTTGTACGCGCTGAAGTTTGGTCAGGGTGGTTTCAGGAGCACCGAGGTATGCGGCGTTGCCATAGTCCAGGCGTGCTAATATGAGCCCTTGCACCAGAAGTTTCCTGGACAGGGGGGGCAGGAGGGGGAGGATCTTCCGAATTGAGCGGAGAAGACCAAAGCATGTCCCCGCGGTCTTGACTGCCTGGGTCTTCAAGGAAAGGTCCTGCTCCAACCAGAAGCCCAGTGTTTTAATTTCTGTCTTGGGCGTGGGGATGTCCCCGAAGGAGTCTGGCCAGGCTGAGGGAGGGACAGAAGACCATTTGTTGCCCAGCAGCATGATTTCTGTTTTTGTCCCGTTCAGCTTCAGCGAGGATTCGCACATCCAGGTATGTATGTCTTGCAGGCAGTTAAGTAAGATTTCAGGGTTCTTGTCTAACTGGGACAGGGAGACGACGAGTTGTGTGTCGTCGGCATAATTGACTATTTTTATCCCATAGCGGGTAACCACATCCTCCAGCGGGGCCATATAGACATTAAACAGGGTGGGACTGAGCGCATAGGCATAATTTCACGTTTGGAAAAAAGTTGAAGCAACAAAGGTGGAAATCATTAGGACTGTATGATGTAGAAAACAAAGCACGTGTCTCCCTTAGATGGAAAATGCGTGCATAAATATGGATTCCTAAACATGAACGTATCCGAGGGGTAAGCCAAATGAATTAGCTGCGAGAATTAATGTACAAGCAGATTTACACTTTGGCGATCTCCATACTCAAGAGAAATCTTTTACTCAAACATTTGCATATTGAGGCATGTTATTTACTTACTAAAACTTGATCTGCTACTTGTTGCTAGCGTTTGTATTTTCATGTTGCATTATGGTGCTATCTAATTCATAGCAGCAAGAGACTCAAAGTCCCTCATAACGCCTACAACTAACTCGGACTGACTGGAAAAGTTGTTCCCAATAAGGGGTTTTAAATTTTGTTTTAACTAGATACACACACTGATGAAATTGTTAATTTATTTTTGTATTTTAGGCAATAATTTTGCATTGGTTTTAAGTAACTATGCAGGAAATAAAGAATCTGAATCTACTTACTAAAAGCTGATCTGCTACTTGTTGCTAGCGTTTGTATTTTCATGTTGCATTATGGTGCTGTCTTGCTCATAGATATACCATAAATAGCCAAGTTAAACGTTTTAGCAATACTTTATGAAAAACATGTTTGAAAGCCACCACACCAGTATAAACGAATTGTAACTACATTTTTATGTTTATATAACTAACGGGGTTCTTTAATTTTTTTAAAGATTCAGGTGCTGTTTTCACGTTCGGCAAAAGCAAGTTTGCAGAAAATATTCCGAGCAAGTTTTGGTTGAAGAATGACAAACCTGTTCATATTGTTTGCGGCGACGAACACACAGCTGTTGTAACAGGTTAGTTTTCCGTTGTCCTATCAAGATTTTGATATTGTCAGTACAGTTACAAAAAGAAAAGTCCCTTTCCTTTAACAATATCACGTATTCCTTAGTCGACTGTAACATCCCAATGATTTACTAGGGTTTGCCAACAGCATTAGAATAGGCAAGTGTCCTGAAGACACGGATTGAACCAAGGGTGCTGAAGGAGGGGCAATGTACAAATTAACCATACCCAGCCTCCATTAGAAAAGCTTTTGACCACAAATGCCCCTTGCTGGGAACACCTGGAGTAATACCCATATACTTGATAGTGGTTGCAAAAAGAAAAGCAAGACCCATACCTTAACGTAAACAAGCATCTGCATACCCATACTAAATCTTTGTATGAACATCACCCTTCTCTCGTCTTCATTATCTTAGATATAACATCCGCATAAGCTCTATAAATATACTTATTCTTTTACACATTCCTGCCTATAGGAACTTCACATAAATCTTGCATAGACGATGGTCTGGTTGAAGAGCGGTTTCCAGATCAGTTTCTGCTGAACCTTTTGTCTTGAGCACATAGGGTACATCAAGCTGCAGAAATCCCATGTGATTGCCTTCCAAATATTGCAGATCATTTTGGCAGTATTTGACTCTTTTTTTTTTTTTTCCAATGAGCATTCTGGAATTTAATCATATGAACCAAGAGTTTTTGCACATGTCTAATAACATCAACATGGTGGTCTCAGAGCATGTTTGTTCTCATGGCCAAAGTGTTCATGGCTCCCTCCGGCAGAAGTGCGAACGAAAATTGTTCAGCTTCATCTGGCTCTAAGTTTGAGTCTTGTCAAAGAGATTGTACTTTCCAGTAATTTGTTGGAGAGTCCACAATGGGGGCCTTAGAGGGCAAATCGTCATCTTATTTTCTCTCAGCTCAAGGCTATGGTGGTAATAACTACTACAGCTGGAAAGCACATTTTCTAGACCATCACAATCTGGTATCTAAAAGTTCAGGACTGTGCGCTTCACATCACCAAGGGATCAAGGATATTTTCTTAGACCTTCTCTTCATTGTTCCACTGCTCTGCAGAAATGTATTTTAAGTTCAGACACATAATACTTTTGCCACAGTATCTGTATTTAGATTTGCAAAAAGCACATCAAGGAAAGGATTATTCTCTACAAATCAAAATGTGTCACTGTGGCAACTTATGGAACTGCCCTTTATGTTACAGGGGGGAGATATTGCAGCACTTTTGCAAAACCGGCCCTTGTAACAAAAACGGGCACTCTGGTCCAAAACCGTCCCTCTCATAATTTTGGTCCTTCGGGGAAAACACCTGGTGCCTGCCAAGACCAATCCGGCCCTGATTCTACCTGTCAGTAGTTACCGATTCTGTACACAGAAATCTTTTGCCACGTTTTCCACTTAATACAATCCATTTTAAGGCAACGTTTCCGATATTTGATGAATGATCATGTGATCTTTCACTTGCCAATGTGATAAAACTTCCATGCAAACTATCTTGTACTATGTATTGTTGTGTCCATTTTATAAAGAGACACAAAATCGCAGTGGCAGCGGCCACATACAAAAAGTGGTGAGGCGGGGCGGAGCGTGGGGGGGGGGCAGGGGAGGAACTATGATATTTATAAAAAAGAAAATTAAACTTGCATGCTGCCAGTTGCCTCCCAGGTCACGCCTCAGTCCTGGGACTTTCTTGCCCCAGTAGACTAGACACTGTGCCTATGTCACAGGCTCCCTGTTCATTATCTGCCGCGCAAGGATTGGCCTGAGCGGGTTGGAAAGAGGCTATGTTCAGGGAGTCTGTGGGGTTTCTCTAACCTGGCTGTTCAATACGGCCTGGTTAGAGAAACTTAGGTGTGCATATGTGTTTTGGTCGGCCTGAGACGGCCGGCCAAACGCACATGAGCACTTAGGGAGTGCACGTCCTCCGGCAAGGGAGTCCTCCCTCCCTTGCCTGGGTCCTGCCCCTCCCTGCACACGCTGGCTGAACCAGCGGCTTAAAAATAAAACGAGAATGAAATATTGTTTTATTTTTTTGCTGCTGGCTCTGAGCCAGTGGGGCGATGCTACTCCACCATTGCGGAGGAGCTGCCCCTGCAGGATCAGAATGTACATTCACTATTGCAGAATATTGGTCTCAGACAATGAGGCCT
This sequence comes from Lissotriton vulgaris, assembly GCF_964263255.1. Classification (NCBI taxonomy): domain Eukaryota; kingdom Metazoa; phylum Chordata; class Amphibia; order Caudata; family Salamandridae; genus Lissotriton; species Lissotriton vulgaris. Next base: position 372,097,180 of record NC_141696.1, read on the forward strand.
GAACAGTTGCCCCAGTATTGGAACTTTCATAGATTCCCATGCTTTGTATCATTCCCCGTCGTCGGAATGGGAGCCTCTGTAGTATAAAAACCATAGAAACAAAAGAGAAAACAGGCCTAGGCCTCATCTCATTTTGTATCCTATCACTCTCTTTGTGTAAAAGAGACCAAACTTTTGCCAGGACCAATCAGAGCAGCCTCACCCTCTAGAACCTTCCTGTGAGAACTCAGAGCCTCAGATTTTTCTACCGCACGTTGTGCTAGGGAGTCTCCACTGAGCTCTGCTCAGTTTTTCTTCTATTGGATTTTTTGGATTATTACTACAAACCTTTCAACTACTTAAAGATGTCTGACAAGGAAAAGAAGGCCCTGTTCAGGTCCTGTGCCTCTTGTGGGAAAAAACGACTTTTTGTGGAGGATAAGCATGACAACTGTATTTATTGCTTATACCCAGACCACAAGGCCACCGACTGCAAGATCTGTAGAACCTTCTCTACCAAGACTCTCCGTGACAGAGAGGGTCGACTTTTGACCTGGCTTCAAAAGATGAAGACTCGGAAGGAGCTGCTTTCTTCAGATGAAGAGGATTCAACATCTATGGCATCTTCTCATAAGTCCAGGAAGATGGGTAGGTCTCCCCCTGGTTCTTCTTCTTCAATGGTGCCCCCTCTCAAGGCCCCTCACAAGATCTCTGATGGGTCTGAGAGGGCTGGTCCCCTTCAATCTCCTCACGGAAGTGAAAAGGAGAGGCAGGGACAGGCTTCTGGATTGGCTATTGCTTCAAAGGACAGAAAGGAGGTTTCCATTACTTCTCCTCCGTCCAAAAAAGAGAAGGCCAGTGACAAACACTCTTCTGTCACTTCTGGAACCGGTTCCGAAAAAAAACAGCGTTCGTCGTAGACGAAAACATCAGGTACGTCGACGACGGTTCCTTCTGCTAAAGTTCCCGCTGTTTCTTTGGCTCCGTCGACGGGCTCGTCGGCGGTAGCAATCTCCACGTCGACGAAGACTTCGACTTTCAAGATTCCAAGTTTGTCGACGATTTCTGTTTCCACGTCGACGACGATGAGCTCCGGAAAGGTGCTGTCGACGGGCTCGTCGACGACCACAACTACTTCTACATCTACAGCTATGGTTCTGACGACGAGTTTGTCTACGAATCCGTCGACAATCATTCCGTCGACGACCAAAGCTGCGTCGACGGCGGCGGCTTCTCCGTCGACGATGACCCTCTCGACGACCAAGACTCCGTCGACGAAGGTGAATATACCGTCGATGACTGCTGCTCCGTCGACGAAGACGATTATACCGTCGACGACTGCTGCTCAGTCGACGACGACGTCGACGACGACGAGACCGTCGACGGGTCAAAAGCTGCATTTTCCAATGAAAAAGATGACAATCACACCGGAAATGACATCTCCACGACGAGTGTCGTCGCATCCACCGAATATGCTCCTAGAGGAGGAGTCGGAGGAAGAGGAAGAGGAGTTTTGTCATTATGGAGATGCCTACAGTCCCTCAGACTTGAATGTAAAGCTGCAGGACACTGACACGGAGGACTATATCGAGCATGCACGTGAACAACAGGTGCACTATGTTTCAGAGGAGCGGCGTCCTACTGGTTTAGGACAGGACATGGTTGCCATGCCTGTCTCTCTGCTCCCTGATCTTCAACTGATGTTACAGGACTATAGAAACAGGTTCCCTTCGGAACCTTCTACGCAGTCTACACAGCCTCCTCCTCGGGGATTGCCACAAGCAATTTCTGGTCCACCTCCTTCGCAGGTGGTGCCCCACCTCCCAGTTCAGGTTATTCCTCTGGTCCGACCTCGGACACCGGATCCTCTGGTCCGACCTCGAACACCGGATCCGGAACCAACCGATCCTATCCAGCTGGATAACTCTTCGGACGAGGAGGTAGTTCAAGTGGATCCCTTATCTGACCCATTACAGGACCCAGATCTGGATCAGGGTGACAGTGGCCTACAAGACCCGGACGCCACTGGTCGTGATACATCTATATTCCCTCCTGTGGACATAGGAGGGTTCCATCACCTGATGGAGAGAGCGGTGAAAAGGTTTGGACTGCCGATTACTAGAGAGGAGTCTGAATGCTTCCTCTACGATTTCAAGGAGCAATACAGGAGATCCGTCAAGTCCATTCCGATCATCGAACATGTGTGGGAGGAAGGCATAAAGATCATGCAGAATCCAGCCACAGTGATTCTGGTTCTCCCCAGACTGGAAAAAAAGTACAAGGCTCCGGAAGGCAGTCCAGCTTGTCTTCTTGGTCAACCGAAGCCTGATTCAGTCATCTCTCAGGCCGCCCAAAGCAAGTCAAAGAACCCGACGACACCTTTGACTACGCCTCCAGACAAGGACGGTAGACGTCTGGATAATGTGGGGAAGAGGTTTTCCACCATGGCCAGCTTGGTGGTTAGAGCAGCCAATTCTCTCGCCATTCTGGGCAGATACGATCGCCAGATGTGGTGTGACATGGCACCGTTTGTGGAACAATTGCCTGACGTAACAAGAGAGGAAGCCAAGAGAGTGCTGATGGAAGGGGAAAAATCATCTTCCGAGGTCATCGACTGTGCGATGGATATCGCCTCCACGGCTTTTCGGGCCTTAGCGAGTTTGGCGGTACTACGTCGCCAGGGCTGGTTAAAAGCCACCTGGTTTCGTCAGGAGGTCCAAAATAGGATCCTGGACCTCCCATTTGATGGCGAAATGCTTTTCGGAAAGCATGTGGATGATGCCCTGCAGAACATAAAGAAAGATACCGACACAGCAAAGTCGCTGGGATCTCTCAACTATCGCAAGGTCCCATTTAAGGGCGTTCGAGGCAGGGGTTTCTCTTCGTATAGAGGCAACGCCCAGCAGAGATATTCAACACAACCGTCCCAATCTTACAAGACCCAGTACTCTAATCAGCGACAGGGACAGTCGACGTCTTACTCTCACCAGACACCGCGAGGACGTCAGAACCGTCAAGGACGTGACGGAGGCAAGCGACAATAGCGGCCTCCTGGCTCTACCTGCTGTTCCTTCCCTCCCAGTCACATCAGTGGGGGGCAGGATTTCTTTTTGGCTGAACAGCTGGAGGTGTATAACATCGGACCAGTGGGTCCTGAATATTGTACAGAGTGGCCATACGTTGGAATTCCAAGATCTTCCTCCAACACGAGCTCCGGGGGCCATCCGCACGAAACATCTGGGACTACTCCATCTAGAAGCCCATCAATTGTTCCTCAAAGGGGCAATAGAACCAGTACCTCTTTCTCAGAGGGGCAGAGGTTTTTATTCCAGGTTCTTCCTGGTGCGGAAGACGGCAGAGACTTGGCGCCCCATTCTAGACCTACGAGAGCTCAACACTTATCTCATCAAACTCTCTTTCAGGATGGTCACTCTCCAGGAAATCCTTCCTCTTTTAAACCCAGGTGACTACTTGGCTTCCCTGGATTTGGAAGATGCGTATTTCCACATTCCGATACACCCAGCTCACAGACAATATCTGCGGTTCACAGTAGGCAAGAGCCATTTCCAATTCAAGGTGCTTCTGTTTGGCCTGCGGTCTGCACCTCGGGTGTTCACCAAAGTGTTAGCACCTGTGGCAGCTTTTCTAAGGACACATTCCCTGGAGGTGTTCCCTTACTTGGACGACTGGCTAGTCAAGGCTCCATCTTTCGAGGAAACCTCTCAGGCTGTTTCGACTTGCATTCAGTTATTCAGACACCTAGGCCTTCAATTAAACAGAAGCAAGTCAGTTCTGCTACCCTCCAAGACCGCACGGTTTCTGGGGGCGATTTTGGACACCACACAGTGCACGGCTCGTCCTTCGGAGGACCGTCAACAGAAGTTGATGGTATCAGCTCGCCAACTGTTCCAGAAGAAATGCTTGTCAGTCCGTCAATACAAGTCCCTTCTAGTGTCGATGTCATCCTGCATACCATTAATACCTTATTGCAGGCTGCGAATGCGCCCTTTGCAGGAAGAACTAGACAGGCAATGGCACCAGGCAGACGGATCATTCAACGACAAGGTATTCGTGACTTCAGCAATGAGAAAGGCATGCGAATGGTGGCTGGTACAAGACAATATCGCACAAGGTCTGACGTTCAGAATTTCGCCATCCCCCATCATCATAACCACGGATGCCTCTTTGGAAGGCTGGGGAGCGGTGCTCCGCGAACTTCAAGTCAGCGGACACTGGAGCCTGGATCAGCGCCAGTGCCATATACATTTTTTGGAGCTGACGGCCATTCGGTTGGCCTTACAGGCTTTCCTTCCCAAAGTTCGCAATCGTTCAGTGCTGGTCCGGACAGACAATACCACGGCCATGCACTATGTAAACAAGCAAGGGGGAACGAGATCGCAGACTCTGTCCACAGAAGCTCAGAAACTCTGGGATTATGCCATCCTTCACAACATCAGTCTGAGAGCCGAACATCTGGCAGGCTCACTCAATGTCAAGGCCCTGAGTCGACAGACGGAGGTGACGCACGAATGGGAATTGAATCAGTCCATTCTGGAGAGGGTGTTCTCGGTTTGGGGGACACCTACCATCGACCTGTTTGCCTCCCCAGTGAACGCCAAATGCCGGTTTTACGCAAGCAGGGTTCACCATCAGGGGTCCCTGGGGAACGCCCTTTCGATGGCCTGGTACAGCGCATTCTTTTACGCTTTTCCTCCAATTCCCCTCATTCCTCGAGTACTCCAGAAGATGAAGGCGGAACCGTGCAGAATGATTCTCATTGCACCAGCGTGGCTCCGGCAATTTTGGTACACGGAGCTCCTGCGGCTCTCCCAAGCTCCTCCGATCCGCTTGCAGTCCATTCCGTCCCTGTTGTCCAGGAACCAGGGGCAGGTTTACCATCCGGATCCGAAATCGCTCCACTTGACGGCGTGGCTCCTGAACACAGAGAATTCACGCATCTAAATCTTTCCCAAGAATGTCGAGACGTTTTGTCACAGGCTCGAGCACCGAGCACAAATAAGACTTACAAGGCAAAATGGAGAAGGTTCTGCCTATGGTGTCAAAGACAAGGTCTCCATCCTTACAAATCTCGGCCCCACCAACTCTTGCCATATATTCTATCATTGGCTAAATCTGGGTTGGCACATTCGTCTGTGAAAGTCCATCGTGCTGCCATTTCATGGTTTCGGCGTACTTCTTCAGGCCCTTCCTTATGGTCCTCTCGGATTGTTAAGCAGTTCTTGAAAGGTCTGTTCCGGATGTACCCTCTAGTTCGACCTCCTCCTCCAGTTTGGCAGCTCAATCTTGTCCTGGCTCAACTCATGAAACCTCCGTTTAAGCCGGTGCACAAGGCGAAGTTGAAGTTCCTCTCTTGGAAACTTGCTCTCCTTCTAGCTCTTACTTCAGCGAGAAGAGTTAGTGAGCTTCAAGCCCTCTCCATAGTCCATCCATTCCTTCAATTCAAAAAGGATGTTCTTATTCTTCGCACCAATCCAAAGTTCATTCCGAAAGTACCATCTGAGTTTCACTTGAATGAACCCTTGATTTTGAAGTCCTTCTTTCCGCGTCCTTCTACACCTGCGGAACGCACTTTACATTCTTTGGACGTTCAGAGATGCTTAAAATTCTACTTGGAACGTACAAGGCCGTTTCGGAAATCTTCCCAGTTGTTCATCTCCTACAGCACACCACGGAAGGGATTTCCTTTAGCAAAGAGTGGCATTTCCCGCTGGATCTCCAGTGCGATTCAATTTTGCCATCAGGAGGCGGGCAAGCCTTTGAACAATAAGGTTCGTGCCCATTCTACAAGGTCTATGGCATCATCTGTGGCTCTTTTCTCTGGAGTCGCCATTAAGGATATATGCAGGGCAGCAACGTGGAGCAGTACTCATACCTTCACAAAACATTACTGCCTAGAATCTGCAGGACGAGACGACGCGGCTGTTGGTCAAGCGGTTCTGCGGAATCTCTTCCATTGAGCGGTGAGCTTTCCTTACAAACCCTCCATCCTGGTGAGCACATTTTGTTTCTTGTGTGCTATACTATACGTTTATATACTTTATGGTTATGTGATGCCATGTATTTACAAAATGTGTCTTGGTTATTACTGCTAGCTACTCTGATACAAAGCATGGGAATCTATGAAAGTTCCAATACTGGGGCAAGAAAACAAGTTACTTACCTGTAACTTTGGTTCCCCAGTATTGGTAACTTTCATAGATTCCCATGCGCCCACCCTCCTCACCTGGGAAAGCTCAGCCTTTTCACATGAGATAGTGGCTGTTTGCACAACGGCTACGAAAATCTGAGGCTCTGAGTTCTCTCAGGAAGGTTCTAGAGGGTGAGGCTGCTCTGATTGGTCCTGGCAAAAGTTTGGTCTCTTTTACACAAAGAGAGTGATAGGATACAAAATGAGATGAGGCCTAGGCCTGTTTTCTCTTTTGTTTCTATGGTTTTTATACTACCGAGGCTCCCATTCCGACGACGGGGAATGATACACAGCATGGGAATCTATGAAAGTTACCAATACTGGGGAACCAAAGTTACAGGTAAGTAACTTGTTTTCTTATATCTGCAACAACTGCAAGATAAGCCGATTTGATTTTCCATGATTAAAGGTTTTTAATTGTACCTTATAGGCTAGGAGACTAATTAATTTTATGTGATAATATGCATTTGATGTAGCACGGATTAAGGGCGGTTTGGAGCACGGATTAAGGGCGGTTAATGGGGGGGCAAAATCTGATAAGCACGGCTCCCCTACATATAGAGGTAGGCTGAGGTGTAGCCGAATAGACTACATACTGATTAACAAGGAATATTGGCCTTGTTTACTAGATATGATTGTCCAGGAGAGGGTAGAGAGTGATCATAATCCCTTGGTGTTAGCACTTGTTCTAATATGAAATCGCATCAAAGTTAGTTCTCCTGTGGGTGTAGAATTACAGTTAAGTAAGGACACTAGGAGATTCAAATGGTCAAACCTACTAAATAAAGAGGATCATTTGGAGGCCATCAACAATTTGGTGATAAATGCGACCACAGATCTACAAACGTGCTTTGAACAACAGAAAAATAAGTCCAGTTTTACTCTTGTCCATATTGAACTTTTTAATAAGCTGAAGGGCTTTATTATATCTAGCATAGTAAAAACAAAACAATCTGCAAAGGCTCCAGTTGACTCATGGTATGGGAAATCATGTAAGGTGGCATATAAAGCATTAGCCATGGCAATAAGATCTAAGAATAGGGATAGGATTCACAATGCAAGGGTGGAGTATAAGGCAGCGCAGTTTAAAGCAAAAAGGGATTGGGACGAGGAATATTGGAAGGAGCTGTATTGTGCAAGCCAAGATAGGAATATGACTGGATTTTGGCATTTGGTTAAGTGGGGCAAGGGAAAGCAGAGCCAACCACTGAAAAATCATGTAGCTCCCGATCTCTGGGTTTCGCACTTTAAGACACAGTTGACTAATGAAACCGGAGAATGTGAATCAATCCAAGGTCCATTGATTACCTTGGTAATCCTGTGCTCCACTTTGCCAAGCAGGAAGTCGAAGCCGCTCTTAACACTGTACCGAGTGGCTGGGCCCCTGGGCTTGATTGTGTCCCTGCCGACCTGTTCTTGCATAACAAGGCTCTGTGGGTAACTTACATACAGACTTTAGTGAATGCCATCTCACAGGGTTCACCAATCCCCGAGTCATGGAGGGGCGCTGAGAATATACCGATTTTTAAAAAGGGGGACAGATCGGACCCTAGTAATTACAGGCCTATTAGTTTAACCGATTGCATCCAGAAAGTGACAGCAAGGCTTGTGTTATGTAGAATCCAGGGTTGGATCGATGAGTTTGATATCCTCTCACCCTTACAGGCTGGGTTTCGTTCACATCAGAGTACAATCGACCAGGTTTTTAGAATTGTTTTAATTTATTGGCATGTGGCGATTCTCAATGGAGGTAAAATATACACCGCTTTTGTAGACCTAAAGTCTGCGTTTGATTAAGTCCCGAGAGCCAAGCTGTAGAGTGTTCTTGCCGAACAGGGAATGCCTCTGGACCTACTGGCTTTTCTAATTAAACTTCATGAGGCGAACTTTGCTCAAGTTCGCTGGGGCCAGCAAGGTCAAGTGACAGATAGATTCCCTATCGCTAGAGGGGTGCGGCAGGGGTGTGTACTGGCACCGACTTTATTCTCTCTCTATATCAACAAGGTGACCCAATACTTTATGGACCATCCTACTGATGCTCCAACCTTAAACGACAGGAAGATACCTTTGTTAATGTTTGCCGACGACAGACTCATCCTCGACATCCCACAAACCAGCCACATCTCCGGACATCTGAGAGACCTTCACTGGCTCCCCGTCAACAAGAGAATCACCTTCCGCCTCCTCACCCACGCACACAAAGCCCTTCACGACCAAGGCCCGAGCTACCTCAACAGCCGAGTCAACTTCTACGCTCCCAAACGCCACCTCCGATCAGCCAACCACGCCCTCGCCGCCGTCCCCCGCATCCGAAGAGCGACTACAGGAGGAAGGTCCTTCTCCCACCTGGCCGCCAAGACCTGGAACTCCCTCCCGACCGACCTGCGCCTGACCCAAGACCACCTCTCCTTCAGGAAGAAGCTGAAGACCTGGCTGTTCGAGCAGTAGCGCCCCCCCCCCCCCCCCCCCCCCCAGCGCCTTGAGACCCTACGGGTATGTAGCACGCTTTATAAGTGTCACTGATTGATTGATTGACCCTATTAATCTCAAAAACCCAACAAGGCCTCCAGAAAGCTATAGGGAGATTTGAGTTCTTCTGCCAGGACCATGGTCTTAAAATGAATGTAGAAAAAAACAAATTTATGGTGTTACATAAACAAAAAGCTGTAAGAGGCAGAGTCACCATGAATGATGTTACACTTGAGCAGACTCATGTTTTTACGTATCTCGGCATTACACTAAACTTTAGGTTAAATTGGAATCCACATTTGGGCCAGCAGTTACTTAAACACGCACAACTATCTGGTGCTTTGCTGAAAGAACAATACTTATCCCTCACAAAGCCAATTGCCCCTGTCTTAAAAATCTATAATTCAAAAATTGCAGCTTCGGTTCTATATGGGGCCGAATTATGGGGTTTTAGCAATCTAGCGGCACTTACGATCTCGCAAAACGAATTTATGAGAGGTATAACAAGTTTGCCTCAGTCTACTCCTTTAATACCACTCTATTATGATCTGGGAAGCTGGTTTTTAGAGGATGTGGCACGCTTCAGACCAGTGGCCTACTGGAGGAGGCTCTGGGTTACCCATGAGCTCCGCCAGTATGCACAAGCCCTACTTGAAATTATTTACAACAAGGGGTGGTGAGGGACAGAGTCTCTGAATTAAGCAGAAAGCTCTCACCCAGTCAAGAGATCAGGGCTAGATCCAACACCGTTTTTTAGCTCACTGCAACATCCCAGTTTCAGAACCTGGCTGTATGCAAATTAGTCTGTTTCTGTCCCAGTGCATGATGGGAACAGGGCAAACCAAACTACAAAAGCCAATTCTTACACTGGGAAGGAAACAAGCTCCCGGGGACCGGTTTCTGGCATTACAGCCGTCTTCGGCCCGGTTTGCTTGAATCCTGATGGTGCAATGAGCAAGGGTCTCACATCTGAGAATACCCTTCCACGCTTAGGGTGGACAAAAATATTTACAACAAGGGGTGGTGAGGGACAGAGTCTCTGAATTAAGCAGAAAGCTCTCACCCAGTCAAGAGATCAGGGCTAGATCCAACACCGTTTTTTAGCTCACTGCACCATCCCAGTTTCAGAACCTGGCTGTATGCAAATTAGTCTGTTCCTGTCCCAGTGCATGATGGGAACAGGGCAAACCAAACTACAAAAGCCAATTCTTACACTGGGAAGGAAACAAGCTCCCGGGGACCGGTTTCTGGCATTACAGCCGTCTTCGGCCCGAAGACGTCTGAAATGCCAGAAACCGGTTCCCGGTAGCTTGTCTCCTTTCTGGTAAAGAATTGGCTTGGTAGTTTAGTCTGCCCTGTTCCCATGATGCACTGGGCCAGGGACAGACTGATTTGCATATAGCCAGGTTCTGAGCTGGGATGGGGCAGTGAGATAAATAACGGTGATGGATCAAGCCCTGATCTTTGGACTGGGTAAGAGTGGTCTGCTCAATTCAGACACTCTGTTCATCACCACCCCCTTTTGTAAATCGATTTTGGCCACTATAGGTGTGGCAGGGTATACTCAGACATGAGTCCCTTTCTCACTGCTCCATCAGGATTCAAGCAAGCCGGGCCGAAGACGGCTGAAATGCCAGAAACCGGTCCCCGGTAGCTTGTCTCCTTTCTGGTAAAGAATTGGCTTGGTAGTTTAGTCTGCCCTGTTCCCATGATGCACTGGGCCAGGGACAGACTGATTTGCATATAGCCAGGTTCTGAGCTGGGATGGGGCAGTGAGATAAATAACGGTGATGGATCAAGCCCTGATCTTTGGACTGGGTAAGAGTGGTCTGCTCAATTCAGACACTCTGTTCATCACCACCCCCTTTTGTAAATCGATTTTGGCCACTATAGGTGTGGCAGGGTATACTCAGACATGAGTCCCTTTCTCACTGCTCCATCAGGATTCAAGCAAGCCGGGCCGAAGACGGCTGAAATGCCAGAAACCGGTCCCCGGTAGCTTGTCTCCTTTCTGGTAAAGAATTGGCTTGGTAGTTTAGTCTGCCCTGTTCCCATGATGCACTGGGCCAGGGACAGACTGATTTGCATATAGCCAGGTTCTGAGCTGGGATGGGGCAGTGAGATAAATAACGGTGATGGATCAAGCCCTGATCTTTGGACTGGGTAAGAGTGGTCTGCTCAATTCAGACACTCTGTTCATCACCACCCCCTTTTGTAAATCGATTTTGGCCACTATAGGTGTGGCAGGGTATACTCAGACATGAGTCCCTTTCTCACTGCTCCATCAGGATTCAAGCAAGCCGGGCCGAAGACGGCTGAAATGCCAGAAACCGGTCCCCGGTAGCTTGTCTCCTTTCTGGTAAAGAATTGGCTTGGTAGTTTAGTCTGCCCTGTTCCCATGATGCACTGGGCCAGGGACAGACTGATTTGCATATAGCCAGGTTCTGAGCTGGGATGGGGCAGTGAGATAAATAACGGTGATGGATCAAGCCCTGATCTTTGGACTGGGTAAGAGTGGTCTGCTCAATTCAGACACTCTGTTCATCACCACCCCCTTTTGTAAATCGATTTTGGCCACTATAGGTGTGGCAGGGTATACTCAGACATGAGTCCCTTTCTCACTGCTCCATCAGGATTCAAGCAAGCCGGGCCGAAGACGGCTGAAATGCCAGAAACCGGTCCCCGGTAGCTTGTCTCCTTTCTGGTAAAGAATTGGCTTGGTAGTTTAGTCTGCCCTGTTCCCATGATGCACTGGGCCAGGGACAGACTGATTTGCATATAGCCAGGTTCTGAGCTGGGATGGGGCAGTGAGATAAATAACGGTGATGGATCAAGCCCTGATCTTTGGACTGGGTAAGAGTGGTCTGCTCAATTCAGACACTCTGTTCATCACCACCCCTTTTTGTAAATCGATTTTGGCCACTATAGGTGTGGCAGGGTATACTCAGACATGAGTCCCTTTCTCACTGCTCCATCAGGATTCAAGCAAGCCGGGCCGAAGACGGCTGAAATGCCAGAAACCGGTCCCCGGTAGCTTGTCTCCTTTCTGGTAAAGAATTGGCTTGGTAGTTTAGTCTGCCCTGTTCCCATGATGCACTGGGCCAGGGACAGACTGATTTGCATATAGCCAGGTTCTGAGCTGGGATGGGGCAGTGAGATAAATAACGGTGATGGATCAAGCCCTGATCTTTGGACTGGGTAAGAGTGGTCTGCTCAATTCAGACACTCTGTTCATCACCACCCCCTTTTGTAAATCTACTTGAAATTAGGGATGCTGACAGCGGGGGAAAAATGTTATGGCTGAGGCAGGTAAAGGCCACATATACTGAAATGGGCCTTATTTCATTATGGCAACTTCCCACAGAGAGTGAGTTTCCATCTCGAAAGGATTTGAGGGAACTGTACTGGAATATGGTTACTATGAAACGTTTTATGTCCCCGACAAGTGCCTCCTTGTCAAGAGACTTTTTAGAGACCAAACACGAATCTGACTATGAAGGGTATTGGGATCTTATCACGGTACCCACTGATAGGAAATGGTACCACCAATTTAGGATAGGCACCCTCCCTATTAAATCATTTACGGGTAAATGGGGTACAGGTTCTTGTAGGGATTGCCCGTTTTGCTCGACACAGTCAGAAACAGTATCTCACATTTTGTTTGTATGCCCTATATATAAAAACTTGAGGTTTAAATGGTTGAAGCCGATTTGTCATACAATGGGGATTACCTCAGGAATTGAAGCACTAAGGATATTAAAAATAGATAGAAAGGAAGTAACTATAATTGCAATCGCCAAATATTTACACGGAATGTGGATGACCCGTGACCATAGATTGAGCAACCATTAATTTGTATATTGGATACGAAAGGCCTCCCACAAAGGGAATATATTTAATCTGTTTTATTTAAATTCTGGCCTATTGTATTATGACCCAGGAACCTTGATATCTTATTGTGTTTTTAAATTCGTTTTTTTATTAATTTATTGTTCCACTGTATTTACTGTCGGAGTAATTATGGACTTATTTTCAGTGCAAAACTGTTACTGAATGAGGATGGAATGTCAAGATGTCATTGTTCTAAATGTAACGTCTTTTATGATTATGTATCGAATAAAGACTTTTTTTCATTGAATTGAATTGTACATTTGATGTGTTGTTTTTATGTTTTTAACATTGTATATTAATGGATAAACAACATTTTAAATATGTAATGTTTGTTTAAAATGAATCCTTTTATCGTCATATGTACTGAATAAAAGATGTTTTTTATTTCATTTGATTTACTTTTCCTATGGTTTACATGGAAAACTCATTGGAGAGGAAGAGACACATTTTTTTCTGACATAAACTCAGTCTTTCACCTGATTAACCTTCGCCTACTCTTTTCCCCCAAGGAGTGCTAATGGGAATTCCTTTTTCATAACGTTGTTTTGAAATATAAATATCTACCTAGCTCTGTCTCTTTCTCCTTGCCTATATGGAATGTAGAAATTAGATTGAATTTATGTCATGATTGTCAGGTGGCAACTTAGCAGATGTGTGCAGTCTGATCTGAGGACGCTTTACTGCTTTAGAACCAGTCACTCCGGTTCCTCCATGTATCTGTTAAACTCTTAGAAGAATATCCAGGGACAGTATCACAGATGATGCCCGGGGGCGCAACGGGCATTATGGCTCACTTTGCGGGCCCCGGGCACTTTGGTATTCTAGAATGGGACGCAGACCCTTGTGCATCCCCTTCTATAATAACGAGTGCGCTGGCGCACTTAAAGCGCCAGAGCTATCAACATAGGGTTTTCCTCATTTGCATAGGGGCGTGCCCCATGCAAATGAGGCGATTCCTATGAGACTGCGCCCACGCCATATTACAGATGCAGGAGCAGAGCCATTTCAAAGGTGGTGCACTGTCAGTGTGCCTTCACAGCAGCCCTCTGCAGGGGTAAAGGGGGTCCCATGGACCCACCAGACATCCCCTTACTTAATTCAATGACTGCATCCTCCTGCAAGGGGATCTCTAAACCCCTTGGAAAGTGAAGGCGGGTGGCGCCTGCACTGTGAAAACACAGAGCAGCTGCTCCATGTTTTCACATGAATGCGCTGCCCATTGGACAGCGCAAGTATGGGGCTGGGCAGGGGGCAGCCCATACACCATAATGGGGTGCATTATCACTGTTTGCGCCCAGCGCACCTTTTGAAAGGTGCTCCGTGCTCAAACAGTGATAATGTATAATACGGCCCTAGATCCACTCTGAAGTTGAGGATATTTTAGTAGAGGGTCAATCATGAAAGGCATTACAGAAGTTAAGTAACTGGTTCTTTAAGTTAGTACTCCAAAAAAGAATTAGAACGAGGTGCTTCCACTAATAAGTGTTTCCAAATGTTATTGAATTGAAATCTCCATGATGAGTCCGCTGGGTGTCTACTCCTATTCTTTATACATACTAACATTTGTCTTCCAAACATAGCGACCCAATATAATATTAGGTATATTACCGTGCAATGAACTTCATTTTACAAATCTTTGCCTGTAATTGTTATTTTTCTAGACCTCACCCCCAATGTGGAACTTAAGAAAATTAATGCTTGTTTGATATCAAGTTCTAGTTCGCTCCTCTAAAGAACTTCGAGGTGCATGATTACATTGTGTAAGATTTACATGATCTGCGTTTTTGACAAGTAATAAAGTGTCAGAAAGAAACCTATCTGATTACCTTATGTCAGTCTGTATGAGCTCAAAAAATGAAAATTGCCATAAATAATACAGCCCTGTCTTTCATCAACAATTAAGTTTCTAAATGATTTATTGACATCTTTTGCAGGCAATGGGAAACTCTACACGTTTGGCAGCAACAACTGGGGCCAATTGGGATTAAAATCTGGGAATACGATAACCAAACCAACCTGTGTAAAAGGTTTGTACCTTGTTCTTTGTTGTGTTTCTCATCAACATCCGTGACTTCTGGGACATTTTGGTAGTGAATTAACTTTTTTAAAAATTATATTGATGCAATATATGTATATTGTACATGTCAGGAATATTTTGTTGAGAAAACTTGCAAGTTTGCATGAAGCAAATTAATGGTATTATCAGTGAGGGCTCCTCCGCTAAGGTGGAGGAGCGTCGCCCCACTGCCTTTAGCATGGCAAAGAAGGAAAAATAAAATGTTAACATCACAATGTTGTTATTTTATTTTTCGCGCTAAAGTGGATTTTGGTGCGGGCGTGGCAGTGCTTGGCTGTCAACGCAGCCAGCAGGGGAGGAAAAAGTATGTGCACTTAATTGCGCATCATGGTTTGGCCGTGCTTCTTGGGCTGGCCAAACCCTCATGCGCACTTAGCATGCTCTCTACCAGGCTGTAATGCACAGTGGGTGGGGAACATGCACAGGCTCTCATTGTTTGTCTGAGCACTGAACCACAGCGCTCAGACCAATCACAACACTGAATTGCAGCGTTGTGATTGACTAAGGGAGCCTGTTTGTGCTTCCTTTTCTGCCAGACCAAGCAGACGAGAGACGACGATGGAGGAGTCGGCAGCATTAGAAGGTAAGTGCTATTTTTTTTTAAACCCCCTCACCCTCTTGACACCCTCGTTCAGTACCAGCCACGACTGTGTAAAATCTAAAGAAACTAAACATAACTAGTAAAGTAACAGCAAAGTTACAAATACATCAATCAATCCTTATGTGATTATTGTGCTAAGAATGAGAGGTTACTAAGATTTTAGTGAAATATATAGTAAGGGGCATGTTGAAATGGTTATTAAACTCAAGTCTATATTGCATCGGGTCGATTTTTTCCAGTAAGCAAATCCGTGTCTGTTATTTGAATTTTGTGAGCTAGAGCACCTACTGCTTTCACAAAGGGACACAGAAATCCAGGAACAGGCCCAATTCACCAAGTTTTGTTCTTCACTTAAGCAACTACGGTGAGCAAAATACAATTCCAGAATGTAAAACAAGATGGAATGTTCTGTTTGCAAACTATAGTCTAAAATGTGGAACTTTTGGCATTGTGAAAGGTACTACATTCACAAGTTTAGCATTAGGGGTTGACCTGGGGGAGCTTTTGGATGAGCCATCCTGCAAAAGTTAGTGAACAACTACAAACATGTACCCTGATGTGCAGGTAAATGCAGGCTGATCTGGGGACTTGAGATTAAGTGGACACAAACTATTTTTAGTTTTTTTGGAGGCTAGAGTATACCACTCTGAATATCATTTTCTAGATGGAAACCCAAGTACGTTTGTGGGTGTCCTAAAGTCTCAAGAAACATTTTGGAAAAAAATCTATTGGCAGTAATTGGGAGAATTGCCAGTGGTGGCTCCTCCACTATGGCAGAAGAGCATCGCCCCACTCCCCTGCCAGCCTCAAAACTTGAAAAATAAAACAATAATCAATGAAGTTTATTATCATTTTATTTTCAAGGTTCTGAGGGAACGGTCAAGTCTTGAGGGCTAGGCCATCGCGAGGGCAGTGGCAGAGGGTGTGGTTGCACTGTTGTCAATGCGCATGTCAGTTTGGCCGGCTGTCTCAGGCTGGCTAAATCGATATGCACACTGAGCTGCCTCCAACCCAGCTGCGTTGCTGGGTTAGAGACAGCAAAGCACAAGCTCCCAGGCTCCTTGGGAGCGCAAATGCCCAGGGCTCAGGCCAATCCTGACACTGCTTTCAAACATGAGACACGGAAAAGAGTGTTGGGCAGCATGCGGAAGGTAAGTTCTTTTTATTTAATACTTTTATGTACCCCCACCTCTCTGTCATCCCACCCAAACTCCCCACTCCACCCGCACACCAGTCGCTACTGAGAATTTCAGTAGTAAAAATAGTTATTGTATGTTTTCTTTATTATTTGACAAACCTTTCATTGCTACTGCCCAGTGAACTGTACATGCTGTTGCGACACTTAGGTGCACATTATGATGTTGGTGGGACTGCCACTGACAGGTCGTCGGTGGCGGTTCCCACCAACATATAGCCCTTCGGGCCAAGTGCTACATTATAATGCAGGTCGTCGGACCCTTGACTGTCGGGGACAGACCACTGTCGTCTCTAACAGGATCTACTGATCCAGATAGGGCGGCAGTGGGAATCGTGATCCTGAATTGAGGTGGTGCCTGATCAGGAACTGCTGTCGTGATCACAATGTCTCTTTCCGACTGCCTGTTCATGGCGGTCTCTACGCCATGGAAAGGCAGCCGGAAAAGGACTTAGTGGGCGCCAGCAGGTCCCCAGTTCCCCTTGGGCCACTGCTAAGTGGCCAGGGGGTACTTGCCCCCCAAGCATCCATGCACATTGTGCCTGGCACACGGATGTTTGAAAACAAGCCTTTTTCTACTACAGCTTGTGCTGCAGCCCTATTATGGACGCAATAAAAAAGGCAGTGTCTTACTGCCTACACAGTGGTAAGATCAAAATGTGGCGGGTGGGACCACCAACTCCTTGTCGGGCAGCCTCCTTCCTTATCATAATGAGCTCCTTAGTTTGGAAATCTTAGAGGTTTAGGGTGCTATCAGCTAAAATAAAACTCCCGGCAGAGGGTGATACTCTAGGCACACCTGATTTTAAAGTTTGTTACCTACCAATGCACGGACAGTAGGGCCCTTGGAAGCTCTGAGGGCATTCCCTGTTGCAGAAGCAGTCTTGAAACTAACCCAAACACAAGAGGCACAGCTGAATAAGCTGCACCTCCCTTATACTCTTCAAGGATTGCCCCCTCTGGTGCAAGGGCAGTGGGTTGGTTCAAGGGGAGTTTATAGATTGCCCCGCAAGTTATACTGCACATTCCAGCAATACAAATACTAGGTATTGCCACATAGAAAACAATAAAAAAAAAAAGAATTGGTACAATGGGAAGATGCAGGTTTTAGGATGCTGGGACATACATCCCACTAGGGCCACCTAGCCACATTTCAGATATTAGTTGAACAATTGGAACTCCTATGGGGGAATTCCTCCTCGATAAGAGATTGACTAAAATACATCAAATACAAAGGGGCCATCACAGACAAAAAAAATCATTTTCATGGAGATGACAGGAAGTTGACCAGCTGCCTCAGGGAATCCAGGCCCATACAGGAAAACCCATGACAGAACAAGAGAAAAATAGGACACTGAGGAGGGGAGAGCATTTCATGACAATGAATGGGACAGAGCCTTATCTTACTTTCACGAAGTGCCCAGCAGTATGAGCTCAAATTGTATTGAATGTATTTTCGTACATGCATGCTATCTAACTTCAAGCGATATCAATGGGATATTTACTGGGCCAACTTTTGAATGCGTCAGGTGTCATGAGTCTCAATCTGGGTTCAAACACATGCTCTGTGATTGTCCTGTGATAACTGTATATTGGGTGGGAGTAACTAATTTAAGACTATAACTCATGACCTATGAAGTTCAGAGAGATGTACACTCTGACTTTACAATCTTTTGAAAAAATTACTGAGCAGAATTAAAATGTATAGATTTATGCTTGCTCCTGGCTACAAGAGCTGTTCCAGAGGCATGGACTGCCTCGAAAATCGCCTTGTTCTTTGCTTCATCTGTAAAAGAAAGAGTACCGGTGCCTGAAGCTCTGTTGGGATGCCTGTGGCCTCTGCTATTAAATGCACGTTTAAATAAAATGACACTGCCAGAGAGAAGAGCTGCAGAAACGCCACTGGCTCGCTGAGTAAATAAAGGGAACTCGGCGAGCTGCCTTTAATCACAATGCTCTCCTCCTCCCAGCACAGCCTGCATTGAAACTTCAAAGCAGTGATAAATACAACTGCCCGAAGCAGGAGTCATCTCAACACTCCAGCGCAGCAAGGGAGGGATCAACAGCTGCTCAATGCCATTTGCACTGTTTTAGGCAATGTCAGGGGGTGAGAAGATAGAAAAGAGAAACAACATTGTCTCACCTCCCATTAAGGCTGCTTCATCAGCACTGCCTGCAGCAATCTAAGCCCCGCAGAGATCACTGAACAATATAGGCAACCGGTGCAGACTGTGCACTACACTGAGCTGGCCTATGAAGACTACAAGCATTCAACTCCACATAATTCAACAAAACGCCCCACAATTAAGTGCCACAGAATTCCACAACACATTCATCCACTTCCAATACACACAATACATTTCAACATCTCATAATTCCATGCCACACAATTCATCTGCACATTATTCCACTCCATGCCACATAATTGCAATCCAATAAAGTCTACTCCACATCTTTGCACTCCGGTCCAGGCCACATAATTGTACTTCACATAATACTACTCCCTGCAACCTAATTCCTCTCCACTCCAAACCCCATAATTACTCTGCATGAAACACAATTCCAAAACCACACAACATAATTACACTCCACATACCTCTCAACACCACACTACATAATGACATTTCACATAAATTCCCTCTACGCCAACTCTTTACATAAGTACACTCAACACCATTCCACGTAATTCCACTCAACATAATATCACTTAACGCCACACAATTCCATACTACAGAATTTAACTCCACACAATTAACCTCACATCAGAGAAGTGCATGGCCAACACATCCCACATTGGCCTGCCTCTCTTCCCCCCTACCCCATCACTGAGTAGGAACATCCCGCTCTTCTCAGCAAGGTAAAATCAGAGTCCCTGTCTGACCCTGCATACACTGTCACAAGGAACTCCAGCCTCCTTCTCCATTATATTGGAACTCCCTAACTTGTCCCTATTCACTGGAATAGTGCCATCTAAGTGGAAACGTGTGGTCAAACCCTTTCTAAAAAAAAAAAAAGAATCTCGACCCAACATGTCCAGAGATCTATAGGCCAATCTTCCTGCTCCCAACCATAGGCAAGGTGCTAGAAAACAGGTCACCCAAACACCATCTACATTCCTTGAAGAAAATCATCTGCTGCACATTTCCAAGATGATATGCCATACACAACACAGTGCTGCTGGTCCAGGGAGGAGCTCTCATCCTCCTGGACCTAAGTGCAGTGTTTAACATGGTTGACCATGAGACACATACAGAAGATGTAATGAAAAAGATCCACTTCCTAATTGGCTCACCTCTTTTTTTGAAGGGCAGATCTTTCCAAATTTGTGAAAATTCATACTACTCTGATGTCCTTCCCTTGAAGTGTGGGGTCCTGCAGGCTTCGGCCCTCAGCCCCAGACTTTTTAACCTGTAAGTGTTCCAATTGGCAGACATTGTTCAGGAGTTTGGACTGTCAATAGTATCATATGCTGACGACACACTATTGGATGACTCCCTCACCCTTGGAAAAAGCTCACAGTCCAATTAGCTGACTCCCTGCTTGGTAAAGGTATCCAAGTGGATGGCAAACTGCTGCTTACTACTGAACGGGGAAAAAACTGAGCTGATGATTCTGGGGAACAGACCTGACCACGACCACCTATAGACTGGCTAGAATGTTTGGGCAATCCACCCATCCCCTTCATAACAAACCATTCGCATGTAGCTGGACAAGCCCTTTCCATGGATACACTGGCCAAAAAATACACGTTACTGGCTTGTTTTGGCACCCTACAAACACTCCTTAAAATTTTCCAAGTAGTCCAAAATGCGTCTGCAAGGATCTTATACAAGGTCCAAATTTTGCCTCAGCAAATATTGCTCTAGCTTCTCTGCACTTGCTCCCCATTGAGGCAAGGATAACATTTAAAACGCTCTGCCTGGCACAAAGAGGGCTCAATGCCAAGGAAACCACTATGATAAGAGCACTCTGGACCCCCTACTTCCCGTAGGGATTTAAGATCCTCTACGGATTGCTTCTTGAAGATAGCTAGAATTCACAAGGCTAGATGGGGTGGTAGGACTTTTTCAAATCTCATCCCCAAACTTTGGTACTTGCTCCCCATAAATTTAAGATGCCTAAACAATGAATCACCTGTCTGAAAAAGTCTAAAAGCATGCCTATGTACACATTAATAGCCCCCTTGCGTTAGTTCACTTGTCCTGAAGCAACAGTATGTCTTAGCCAGCGCTGGGAATCCTACGGTTAGCTTTGCGCTTTAGAAATCCACAATAGGTTAGAAATACACACATCAATTCCATTTCACACCACATAATTACACATCAGGCCACAGAATTTCACTCCACAACACATAATTCCACTACATACATACAATCCACTCCACAGAATTCCACATCATGCCACATATTTCAACACCAAGCCACATAATTCTCCTCCACTAAATGCCACTCCATGACACACAATACTACTCCAGATAATTACACTAATCGACACACAATCCCACTCCACATACTTTCACTACATTCAGTACCACATAACTATCATCCACATACTTCCACTGCACACCATGCTACATAATTCCACTAAACATAACTCCACTCAACACCACACAATTCCACAAACATTTCCACAAAAACCCACATAATTTCACTCCAAATTGTTAATCCATAAAATATAATTCAACATCATGTCACATAATTCAACTCCACTACATGCCACTCCATGCCACACAATGTCTCTCTAGGTAAATCCAAACCATGCAACATAATTACATTCCACATAAATCCACTGTGAGAAGGTGGCCTGATATGCAGTGCTCACTATTCTAGTGAACACTATGTATCAGTCCAGCAACCCTTATTGATGATTGGTTGTAAGTCAACCTTATAGACCAGCTATCCTAGTAGCATGGATACGAGCAGTCTAAGGCTAAAGACTCGAGAGGGCGTGTTAAGCCAGCTGTTATACCACACATGTACCCCTTGAATACCCAGTGAAAGGACACCACACAAGTGTTATGAAAATAAACAAGATATTTATTAAGAATCACAACAGCCCTGTACTCTTCATGAGGACAGGGTACTAAGCACAAAACAAAACTCTTACGAAAATACTTAAGTTAGCACAGTATATACAAATGCCCGAGTGGCACGGAAAACCATATACTCTGAAAGTGGAATGCGAAATTACTAGCAGGTAAGTACAGTACTAATAGGCTTTGGAATCGCTAGGTCTTGACTATAGAATCTTCAGATTACTTCTAGGAGGCCTAGGGGACTTGGGTGCAGAGTGTGCACTCTCTCACGCGGGATGCGGGACA
This sequence comes from Lissotriton vulgaris, assembly GCF_964263255.1. Taxonomy (NCBI): domain Eukaryota; kingdom Metazoa; phylum Chordata; class Amphibia; order Caudata; family Salamandridae; genus Lissotriton; species Lissotriton vulgaris. The sequence goes on from NC_141696.1 coordinate 372,118,920, forward strand.
AAGTCTATGGTAGCTAGATTTCAGAAAGTTAGTGTTCTCGGGCGAACCCGACCTGGTAGGAGGAAAACGAAAGTGGATTCTGACCCTTGGATAGTGAGGCTATGCTGGGGCACCGAAATGCCGAAGTTACCTAGCCCAGGGGCTGCAGCTGCATAGGTCTCAAAAGACGTCGGGAATCCTCGTAGACGGACCAGGAGCCTGGAAGAAAGAAGTTGCTGGCAGGCGACCAGTGAAGAAAGTTCGATGGATCCAAGCCTGGATCAAAGAGAGATGACACCTGAAAGCAGAGGGGACCAAGTTCGTGACTACTGGCCAGTAGTCAGGTGGCACCAGGAGGGCACCGGATGGTAGTCACCTCGACTAGGTGAGTGGGCGACGCTGTGCTCTGCAGATCTCACGGACCAGGAGGCGTTGTCGGCGACCAGGATGGAGGAGCGAGCTGTCCCACGATGGATGAAGCTGTCGGCGTCGCTGGACCCAGGATTGGGCAACAAACCCTTGGCAAATTCAAGCCCACGCGGTGGACTCAAAATGGCGTCTGGAGTGGACCAGGAGGGTCCGGGGTGCTTCTCTTGAAGAAGGAAGCAAGGGCCAGTCTGGAGCAACCAGACCAGCAGCAGTGATGTCGTCGGGCGTCGTTAAGAAGGCCACAAGCCAGCCGGCTAGTAGCCAAACAACGCGGTGAGCAGTAAAAAGCAGAAGGGCCCCACGCAGATCGTGGAGATGCTGGAGGGCTGATCTTCGGTGCTGGAGCTGCTCAGGGTTGGGGCTTCTTGGACCCCAAAGCACTCACCAGTGGAATACTCGGTGGGCTTGTTGCAAAGAAGTCGTGCAGTCTTGGCGATCGTCGGTCCCTCGAGGTCTCGTCGCACTCACGGTTCTCAGCTTGGCTGTAGAGGTGAGTAGAGGTCAGAGGTGCCAGGGAAGCCGGGTCTCGTCGAGCTGGGTCGTCGGATTCCTGAGGAAGGACTTGCAGCAGACCGCAGTGTTCTTGATGGTGCCTGCGGATGCAGGGTGACTACTCCTTAGCCACAAGGGAGAATCTTGAAGAAGAAATCTTGATGTCCTTTCGCAGAAAGTCGTGTCTTGATTCCAAAGATGATCTAATTTGAACAGGGGGCCCGCTCCTATCTTTATACTAAAAAAGGGGGCTGACCCGGTGACTAGGTCCTGCCCATGGGTGGGACTAGGAGGGGGGTGGTTACACCCCTCTCCCATGCCGGACTTTCCCCAGGCCAGGGGCTGGTGTGCCCCTGGAACTGGTTCTGACCGGCCTATGCGTAGTGAGCACCGGGGTGCCACTCAGCAGTCACCTTCCTGTAAAGCCCTGCCTACCCAGGATACACAAAACCCTGTCTGGGACGGTGCTAGCACCGTTTTCGACAGGAAACCCTTTGTCCAGGCTCTCCTCGCTGGAAGGACTCCCAGCAGCAGGAGGTCAGACTCGTGTCTGTGGTGGCAGCATCCATTTTGTGGAGCTGAGGCTTCAGTTAACTTTAACCGGGGTTCACAGTTACATACATGTCGTGTCCCTCTAGAAGGGTGGAATGCTAACCCCGTCGCCAGAATTGGCGAGGGGTTAGTATTCCAATTCGTATGACACCTTACTCGACATGTTTTGATAAAGCAATACCAAAGATAGCATTTAACCGCAAGGATTATAATGCACTTAAGAGTATATGGTATGCGATATCATGGAACAGCTATTAGGACTTGGTTCCGCAAGCTGCAGACAGGCTCAGCTCATGCCAGAGCACCATCTCACACGATTCCAAGCACTCTGCCTTCAGGATTGTTAAGGCCTGCCATAGGAGTGACTGATAGGAATCTGTGTGTCCATTTTTAGGGTTAGATATAGGTATACTATATCTACAGCAAAGGGTGATTACACGACTTTGCCCCAGCTGTCATGCAGCCAGTTGTGTCAAATTTAGGAGGCCAGCCAGGGGTGGCATAATACATGCTGCAGCCCCTGGTAGCCCTGGGTACACCTATGCCCTGAGTTACAGGGTCTGATAAGGTGACCCAGTACCAATTGGAAATGTACCTAAGGTACATGGAATCCATTTTAAAGAGAGAGCAGTAGGCCTGGGGTCCTGATTGGCAGGATCCCAGGTCGACTATGTCAAAAACCAGCTAAAACACAGGGCAAAAAGTTGGGGGCAACCATAGTCAGGATGTACCTTCCTACATCCACTCCGTACCATGCCACATAATAACATACACATATTTCAACTCTACACCACATACATCCACACCACTCCAGAACACACGGCTAAGAGACATTGACATTGACAATACTAATAGTTCTAGGATTGCCAAGACCTATTGGCTTTGCCAATGTTTGTTTTACTTTTTGTTCTTCTATGCTTTTTGTGTGATGCCCTCATTGGAATCCACATGGCCAAAACAACCACTCTGGTACCAGGGGGAATTCAATCCAATGTAAAGGTATGGTATGGTGTTGTATCAGTGGTTGACACAAGGTTTTTGACTACTAAAGATGTATTGGTTGGTAAGGTAGTCATTCCCTTGAATGGGAGAAGAATGAACAAAATAGTTTTTCAAAATTGAATTTAGGAAACAGAAACAATGTAGTTACTGATACTTGAATATCTTTTTTGGCCAGTGGAATTCGGTCTCTTCAGCGGCCACTGAATTCTGTGATTTAGAAAAGAAAAAAACAAGTGTTTGCATCAACCACAGGCTAGCTTGGAAGAAAGCAATGACAAAATTAAGCTGTAGGTCTGCGTTTGTTGATTAAACCCATTTGAGATTCTTTTTTCTAGATCTTTATCGGCAACTTACATAAGTGTTATTGCAGCAACACATATACGATATATAGTATGTGCAATGATGTATATATCTATGTGCATTTACACAAATGGAATGTCGCTAGTATTTAATATATTCAATTTTTACTTTCTTTATTCTATGCCCCTCATTGTGTTTAGGTACTTTTGTCATACATGCACAGTAATTTTATAATTCTATGATAGTAGTGTTACAATCAATATATTGTTAGTAGTGTTACAATCAATATTGTTTATCTTATTCATAGTTAATTACATGAGTAGTGTGGGTACAAGAGTAATCACAATTATAATGAGACCCCCATACCACGAGCAGATATTGTCTTTGATAAGTCAGGCCATTAAAATAAACAATCCAATGCACAGTAGAGTCAAACATTCTGTCACTGTAATGCAACACTGCCCCAGTCATGAACCCTCAAATTGTCCCATACGTGAGCAGTTAGACCTCTGTCATTTTGTACTGCATGTTTAATCAAAGAACATCTATCCATAATCCTTACCCTTTCCTGGAGGGATGGGCAGAAGTTGATCTCCAACATTTAGTAATATCCCTTTTGGTGAGTAAAACTCCTAAACCAATAAGTATATGTTCCCCTCAAGCATAAACCTGTTTATGGATTCTGAAAAGGATCCTTTGATGTCGCATTTGTTGAGTTCACCACCCCCTTATATGCAGAGTGCTAAAGCACACCCGCAATCCCCAGTTGCGCAACCTCCAGTTGTTGTGCCTCCTGCTGTTGTTCAGCCACCGGTTCTTCCACAGTTGGTTCTCCCACCTCTGGCGCAGCCTACTCTAGGGCCGCCGGCTTTGCCTTTCACTCCTTTGCCACAGACTCCTTTGCCTTCTACTCCTTTGCCTTTAACTTCTTTTTCTACTGACCCTATGTCTTCGTTTTCTCAGAATACTTTGTCTCCTGTTCCCGTGTCGACTTCTTCTCCTTCTACTCGACAAGGAATAGTTGAAGCTGTCACTAGCCTTTTGTCTCCTCTTTTTGGGTCACTTAATATGACCCCAGTTTCGGTGAGGACACAAACGCGTAGTCAGCTCCCGAGTTTCGAGGAGCAAGCAGCGTTAGATCTCCTTGCTCGTAGATTGGTTTTGAATGCTTCCAGGTATGATCTGCAAGCGGTTATGGATGTTTTTCTACAGTGGGAACTGCCGAAGCAAAGGTATGTTTTTGATGTTATGTGTACTTTTCTTCGTGAAGAGTGGGACGATATTGAAATGGGTCCTATTCCGTAGAAGTTATTGAATGTTCTGTCCGATTTTGCTAAAGGGACGATAGTGGGTCCTGATGTTGAAGAAGCAGTAGAGACGCTTCTTGCGTTCAGGTGTAGACTTCCTTCTCAGCCGTTGTTTTAACCTGATCCTTCTGTCAGGAGAAAAGTGAAGCAGTACCCCATGAGAGAAGTTCCTCCCGTATGGAAAGAGGAAGTTGTGGCTAATCCTAATCAGGGTATCTTGGGTGTACCGGCTCATTTTCAGCGTGTCTGGGTACATGTTCCTTGGAAGAGAGCTGAAGTTTTGGCTCTTAAGCAGACTCTACCTGACCCCCGTAAGAATCCTGCAGGGTATTATAAGGAGTTGTCCCAGACAGTTGGTGCGTGTGTGATGAATTTAGCTGACATAGATATGTTGTTGGGGAATGTAGTCCCTCAACCTTTGTGGGCGAAGATTCGTCATGAGAATCATGCGCAAGAGTTAGGTGATACATGGGCGAATATTGTTGCTGCAGATGGTCGTCAAGGTGGAGGGGCTAAGCCTGAGCCTTTAGTTGCAGAACTTCCTGGTAGGATTATTACTTTTATGAAGACTTTGATGCCTGCTATGCGAGTGAATTGGGATAAGTTAGCAGCATGCAAGCAGAAGAAAGACGAAATTGTGTCTGATTTCTTCACTAGGTTTGAAGAGATGTTTATAGATCACAGTGGTCAAGATATGAGTACGGAAGGTGGACAAAGGTTGTTTGTGGATAAGTTTGTTCATAATTTGCTTCCCGAGTTGTGTAATAAGTTGAAAGATTCTGAGAGCTCATGGGCTGTTTCTTCTTCGGCCCAGATATTGGCGACTGCACAATATTACGAGAATAGAGATAAACATGAGAAGGATAAAGCAGAGAAAAAGACTAAAGAATTAAAGACGAAGGTTCTTTTGCAACAGGCGTATCCGCCTCGCTTTAATCAGCGTGAGTTTCATCAACCTCCACAGTTTCAGAGAATATCACAGAAGCCCGAGTCTTTTCAGCAGCGTATTCCGGTAGGCCCTAATCAGTGTGCGTATTGTAAGGAAGAAGGCCACTTCAAGAATAGTTGTCCGATTCTGCTACAGCGTGCGAATGATGTGTCTGGTGTGCGAGGTCGAGGTGTTAAGCAAGTACCTAGAGGTAGAGGACGTGGTGTGTTCCCCCAGAATGGACGTTCCTTTCCCCCACATAATTCTATGAATTGTTTTGATCAGCAGAATGTCGTGTCTGCTCAGTCGACTCAATACTATGCTGATGATTACTATGTTGAGAGTGAGAATGCTGACTGTAATGATTGCTAGGACAGCCATGGACAAAGAGAGGGAGTAGTGTGAGTTCCAGTAGACCAGAGTGGACCTTATGTTGCAGTAGTTACATCGGGTGTGGTAGAGCCTTTTCTTTTGGATACTGGTGCAGCGAAGAGTTGTATCATGCACTCTAAACTCCCTGGTGCACCTTTGTCTGGCTTAACGAATGCTTCGGTAGGATTCTCTGGCGCCCCGGTTCGTAATCCAGTTTCTAGTCCTTTGTCTCTTTCTATCGGGCCTTGTGAATTGGAAGCACCCTTCCTTCTGACAACAGGTTGTGGTGAGAATTTGTTGGGTTTGGATTTGTTGAAGAGATTGCATGCGACATTGCATTGTTCTCCTTCGGGAGTACGGCTTACATTGGGTAAGAAAGTGATCTCCGATGTATTTGTCTAAAGATCGGCTTCCACTGGAATTGTGTTCTCTCCCTGATACTCTTTGGGCTACTGGTCCTAATGACGTGGGTCTTTTGGAGATTCCATCTTATGTTGTGACGCTTAAAGCGAATGCTAGATTGCCACGTATTCCCCAATATAGGATTTCTAGTGATGGTGAAAGAGCGCTTTTAGCGATCATCTATGATCTGATTGAGAAAGGTGTGATTGAGGAAACGAGAGCTAATGTGTGTAACAGTCTTGTTTTGCCTGTCTTGAAACGTACTGACTCTTCTCAGCCGCCTGTGTATAGGTTTGTGATCGACCTTCGAGAGGTTAATAAGATCGTTGTGCCACAGTTTCCTGTTGTCCCGGACATTACTGCTTTGCTGACTATGATCCCTGCTTCAGCTGCCTGGTTTTCGGTTATCGATCTGAAGAATGCTTTCTTCAGTATCCCAATTGCCGAGGAGAGTAGAGATATTTTTGGCTTCTCTTTAGGAGGCCGAAGCTTCCGGTTTAAACGTGCTCCTCAAGGCTATTGTGAAAGTCCCTCCATCTATAGTCAGGCTTTGAAAACACAGCTTGATACAATTGTTTTGCCTGCTGGTGCTGCTCTTATTCAGTATGTGGACGACCTGTTAGTTGCTGCTGATGATGAGGAAACTTGTAAAGAAGCTACTCTTTCTTTGTTGCGACATTTGTCTGACCTTCATCATAAAGTGTCACCTTCGAAGTTGCAGTATTGTCGACAAGAAGTGACCTACTTAGGTCATCTCTTATCGAAGGAGGGTAGAAGGTTGACTCCAGAAAGAATTCAAGCGATTGCGCAAATGACTGTGCCATGCACACAGAGAGAAGTGTGTGCTTTCTTGGGTATCACTTCGTACTGTAGACAATGGATTCCGAATTTTTCGTTTCTTGCGAAACCTCTGTTGGCACTTACTCTTAAGGATACTCCGAATCCTCTTCCTTGGCCTGACGAATGTCAGAAGAGTTTTTCTGAATTACGTGATGCATTGTGTTCTGCTCCGGTGTTGGGTACTCCCGACTATAGTAAGACTTTTTACACTCTATGTTCACGAGAGAGAGGGTTGTGCATTGTCAGTTTTGACGCAACAGTTTGGCGACAAGCAGCGTCCATGTGGGTATTTCTCGTCGACTTTGGATCCGGTAGCTAGAGCGTTGCCGAGTTGTTTTAGAGCTACAGCAGCAGCGGCTGTTTCTATTCGACAGTCTGCTGGTTTGGTGATGGATAATACATTGATTGTGATGGTTCCACATGCAGTGGATACTTTATTAAACAGAACAAAGACTCAGAATTTGACTAGTGCGCGGTTGTCAGGTTACGAGTTGACGCTTTTGACGAGTCATGTACATATAAAGCGATGCAACACGTTGAATCCAGCTACGTTTTTGCCGATTTCTGTAGAGACAGATGTTCAGGAACAGCATGATTGCTTTCTCAGGACAGAGGAAGAAACAAAGGGTAGAATTGATCTGAAAGATACTCCTCTTTCGAATTCTGATGGTACCTTATGGGTGGATGGTTCATGCTTTAAGCTTCTGAATGGCGATACGACTGCAGCGTATGCGGTTACGACTTTGCATACGATTGTTGAAGCTTCACGTATTCCACAGAATTCAGCTCAAGCAGCAGAGTTGATTGCACTAACGAGAGCATGTGTGTTGTCGAAAGGAAAGAGAGTGACTGTGTATACTGATAGTCCATATGTGTTTGGTGTTGCCCATAGTTTTGGTCGTTTGTGGAAGGAACTTGGATTCATTACTTCCCATGGTACGAAGATTCAGCATGGACAGTTGGTGAATGAACTTCTTGAGTCACTTACGTTGTCGACGCAAGTGGCGATCGTGAAATGCAGTGCACATAAGAAGGTTACAGATGACGTTAGTCGTGGTAATGCGTTTGCGGATGAGGTAGCGAGAGAAACGGCGAAAGATGTGACGAGTTGAATGTATGTTGCAGGTCCAGTGAGATGGGTTCTGGATAGAGGAATGTGTGAAGACACAATAGAGAGTGTGAAATCGATTCAGCCTGAAGCTACTGAGAAAGAGTTGAGTGTGTGGAGTGAGAGTACGGGAATGTTGGATTTGACTGGTTGTTGGATTGAGTTGTCAGAACATCAGCAATGGTTGTTGCCTGACGCGTATGTGCTTCCAGTGGTTACGATGGCACATGGAATGGCTCACATCAGTGCGAAAGGGATTTGTAAGTTGTTAGCTCCAGTGTGGGAGAATGGTGGAATTCCTAAGTGTGCGGAGAATCTGGTCAAGAATTGCATGGTTTGTCCAATGTATAATCCTGGCAAGGGAACCCCAACTCCAGCTGGTCACTTTGCGCCTCCGACGTATCCGTTCGAGGTGCTGCAATTGGATTTTATCCACATGGAGAGATGTAATAATTTGAAATACGTCCTTGTGGTTGTTTGTGCCTTTTCAAGATGGGTAGAAGCTTACCCCCTAAAAGATAATACTGCCTTGTCCACAGCTCAAGTCTTGCTCAAGGAATTCTTCCCTAGGTTCGTTTTGCCAAGGATGGTGTGGAGTGATAACGGAAGTGAGTTTGTGGGCCTGGTTATGAAGAGAGTGTGTGAGGGTTTGGGCATAAAGCAGAAATTCCATGCTGCGATCACCCCCAATCAGCTGGTTTAGTCGAGTGCTATAAAGGCACCCTTAAGCTTAAGTTAGCCAAGATTCAGGCGAGTTCTGGTCTCCAATGGCCCGATGCGTTGCCGTTGGCCCTTTTGTCAACTAGAACTACAGTACATTCTCAAATAGGACTTAGTCCATATGAGATAGTATTTGGTCGCCCGGCAAACGTGTGGGGAGTGCCGAGGCCAACAAAGTTTAGTGATATTAAATACCCTGTGTTGATTGACTACTTGTATGACCTGACGGCTAAATTGCGTGTCTTACATCAACAGGTTCATGATAACCTCCCGCAAGCATCTGAAGATCCAGGACACACTATTAATCCTGGAAACTGGGTCCTAGTGCGCAACTTTCAGCGGACCAAGAACGATCAGCCCCGTTGGACTGGACCACACCAAGTACTTTTGTCAACACGAACAGCAGTGAGAGTCCACGGCAAAAAGAATTGGATCCACGGCGTACATTGTAAGAGGGTTCCTTTACCTCTGCCGTATGACCAGTGGATCCGTGAAGGTATTGGCGATTCAGAGACAGAAAGAGGGCCGAAATTTGTGCCGTTTAGCGACGCACATTTGGTATGGACAAGGTCTGAGCGAGAGGACGATGATATTTTGCATGCAGCTGTGCCTCCGCCTTTGAGATTGGACACCACTGAGCCTGAATTGTTGTTCCGAGATCAGACTGTGCCTGGTAAAGGCCGCTATAATTTGCGACCAAGAAACAATGGACTAATCTAGAAATAATTCCTTTTTGTTTTATGAAAACTAAACTCTCTCATCCAAGAAGCTGTTTTGTTCTATTTTTCTTTTTTGAACCGCCATCCGGGTTCAGCTGTAGGGTCGCGGTATCAAGACTTAGAGTGGCAAACCGTGTAGATGCAAGGTCGACGGTTCTGGTTGTTCTAGGGCGTTCCCTGGACTTACAGAAGCACACCTGAGCGAAGAGAACCAACTACTGCGAACAGCACGGTTAGAGGATAGAGTTTTTTGAGATTGAGAGAGTTGTTGCAGAAATGAACTTTAAGATGAAATTATGTAAATTGATTTGTAGCAAATGTTTCTTAATAACGTGTCTTTTAGTGTTTCTAAGCATGACGTTGTCTTTGGTGGGCTGGATTGTTTTTGCTACCCAATTGACATCTGCACCCACCTCCTAACCTATGTCTTTTCCTACTACTACTTCTTTGCATTCTTTCCATATTTTACCTGAACATGAACTGATTGGGAGGTCAGAGTTTATTAATAACTCCTTTGCACAGCTTTTGCATCAACACCAGTTGGTAGTGAACACCACTAATTGTTGGGTGTGTGGTCTTATGCCACATACTACGGATAGAGGTATTCCTTATTTGGTTCTGCCATTCAGTTACAATGGGTCTGTATGGGCATATCAGACGATGTTTATTTATGCCCACGAAGTCTATCCCCTGCGTTCCATGAAAGATAACTCGAGTAATAGTGCCTTAGTGAAGGGAATAACGGATATGATCAGAGATATTGATACATATGAGACTATTCCCAAGGATGAAGCATTAGCTTATATCGGATGGAACGTGACTGGATATAGTGTTAGTCTGAGTGAAAAGCAGCAACGGAAAAGGTCACCTCCGATTTGGATCGTACCCCATCGTGGTCATTTTTGTCTGCAAGGTAATGGCAAGAATCCGAGAGCTCAGTTGGGGAAGAGTGTTTGTACTCGGAAGTATGTTTTTGCGTCCCAGACTTCCCCACTGTTTTTAGCAGCTAAGGGCACGTATTTTGTCTGCTATGATAGAGGATATACATGGTTGCCCCCTGATTTTTTGGGAACCTGTTAGGTTGCATATTTGTTACCCCCTACGTATACTGCTGCTGCAGATTACCACAGAACGAGAGTTGTTAGAGGTGTCTTCGATCAGGAAGATACCGCGGGACAAGAATTGGGAGACTTTCTCAAGGGTTTCCTGCCGTTTTGGGGACCTATGGCTAATAGTAGAAACATACGGCAATTGACGAGAGTGGTTGAGTCCACCATAAATGAATCTGCCGGTGCCCTTAGTAATTTGACCGCGGAGCTTCAAGCGGAACGCCTTATGACATTACAGAATCGTATGATTTTAGATATCATACTTGCAGATCGAGGTGGAGTATGTAAACTGGTCCAATCGAGCTGCTGCGTTTTCATACCGGACAATGCTCCTACAGTATACCATAAGCCATTTCCAGGTTACATAAGATCTCTGAGTCTGTACATGTGGACGAAGGAGATTGGGCGTTGACTGGATGGTTTTGGGGACTGTTGTCAACTTGGGGATTGAAGATTCTGATGATCATCGGGTTGGCTTTAGCGATTCTTTTCTCGTGTTGTCTCTGTATACAGTGTGGTCCTGCCATGTGTGGCCTTTGTGCTACTACATGTGTAGGGAGACCTGTCTCAAGAGAAGTACTGAGTAATAGGATGATGCTCCAGCAACACCTTGATGGTCTGATGAAGATTGGTATAGACCTAGATTCAGATTGACATGAGTTTAGGTTATTGCCTATGTAAGGGCAAAAGGAGGGTCTGAGCTTCCGTGAATTCTGAACCCGCTTTATAAATGTCATGGTTTTGTTACGAATTTGATAGTAGCGAACCGTAACTAGTGAGTGCGGCAAGTACGAGTGATTTAGTCATGTTAGACCGATGGATTCACTATGTATTTAGGGATTTCGTTCCGAACCATGTGTTCCATTTTGTGCATGGCAGCCATTTTGTGGTTGCCCTCACATAGGCCGATGACTGGGGCCGAACGAGTCTTTAGTACACGTTAGCTGACTTCTGGATGACCCGAGTGAACTGACCCCGTTGCCTGAAGCTGAGCTTGCTAAGCCAGTTCTTTGCCCGGTAGCTGATCAAGATTGAGGATCAGAGCACAGGACATTGTAAAGTTTATTACACACACACACACACACACACACACACCTTATTCTGCTCCTTATCTGTTTCTGTTTCTTACTTTATGGCCTCTTTATGATATGGGTTGTGGTCCTTTTATTATGGGTTTGTCCGGCTTGTGTAAGAAGGAATGTTGGGCTTTCCTGTATAATTAATGGTGGGCCGGACAACTGAAAAGTGGGTTTGTCGTCATGCGATACCTTTTGTAATGATACCTATGATTGGACAAATTGTAAATAGTGGGTGTTTGTCCAGAATGTGATTTTTGGCATAAAAAAAGGATGACTCGCTTTACGAATTTGAGCAGTCTCCTACGAATATACCTGTGTTGTACTTCGTGGACTTCTGTTTCTGGCTGCAGCCAATAAACTCGATCTTTGACGCCACCGACAAGTATCCCGTGTCTCTGTATTCTAAGACAGGTGACCCCGAAGACTTTGGGCGTGCCCCTGGCGCCACTGGGTTCTAAAACCCGGTTCTTCACTGGATTGTGTGTTCTTATATTCTTGATGTGCATGACTTTTGAGCCAATACACAGCTGTCTCTCAAGGACAGCATATTGCTGGTTTCTCTCTGAGATGGCATGGTGGGCAAAACAATGATGGATTGTATTGCGGCTTAGAGTATTTGCCAGTGGCTGAGCTTAATTCAAGCGATCCATCAATCACTTTTATTTTTAATTTTTATAAGTGTGATGGGTAAATTTGTTCACAATGCCATATGAATCAAGCTGCTCCCTGCCGACTATGCACAAATAGGCCCAAACCGTTCTCAACTGATTCTTGATGTGCATGACTTTTGAGCCAATACACAGCTGTCCTTCATGGACAGCATATTGCTGGTTTCTCTCTGAGATGGCATGGTGGGCAAAACAATGATGGATTGTATTGCGGCTTAGGGTATTTGTCAGTGGCTGAGATTAATTCAAGCGATCCATCAATCACTTTTATTTTTAATTTTTATAAGTGTGATGGGTAAATTTGTTCACAATGCCATATGAATCAAGCTGCTCCCTGCCGACTATGCACAAATAGGCCCAAACCGTTCTCAACTGATTCTTGATGTGCATGACTTTTGAGCCAATACACAGCTGTCCTTCATGGACAGCATATTGCTGGTTTCTCTCTGAGATGGCATGGTGGGCAAAACAATGATGGATTGTATTGCGGCTTAGGGTATTTGTCAGTGGCTGAGATTAATTCAAGCGATCCATCAATCACTTTTATTTTTAATTTTTATAAGTGTGATGGGTAAGTTTGTTCACAATGCCATATGAATCAAGCTGCTCCCTGCCGACTATGCACAAATAGGCCCAAACCGTTCTCAACTGATGTCAGCGTGCGGGGGAGGGGCCTATGTATAGCTCTGCAACATCCCTTCCGGATGCTGCACAAGGTTGCATCAGGGTTCCACAGAGTCCAGCTATCGGCTTGTGCTAGCAATTGCGAAAGTGTTTCTGGATCCAGTCTGGCACCTCTGGCGGAATGCAGAAGATGAGGAATTTTCAGTTAGATGGAGTATCGAGCAGAAAGACCATCGTTGAAGGTAAGTAACTTGTTTGAAAATCCCTCACTTCTTCCCTACAGGAACCAGACATCTTCATTTGGTCAACTGTTTCTTACTGTATCTATGAAGCACATTGTTGCTGTTGTGGCCAGACCTGCACTATAGATACACTTTAGCAAATAAATAAAAATAATAAAACCATGAATAGTTCGAAAGTCATCTGTTTTTTAAAACAGGTTAATGGCTTTGGTGTAATTTTCTATATAGTACAGAGACTGACCTTTTACCTAAATATTACACTGCATTCAGAAAGCAGGTTTTCCCTAGTTCGAAATCTCATACATTATGCATGAGGATTCTTGGATGCACAGCAAGACTACCATCTCCTATATAAAATCTATGTACAAAGTTCATGCCCAACGCCATCCTTAGGCCGGCACAGTAATACAGCAAGGTAGGACCCCTGGGGAGACCTAAGGGTATATATGCATCACAGGGGAGAGGATGTGGTCTGACAGCTAGAATGCCGACTTTGGTGCTGGAAATCAAAGTTCGAGCCTCTGGGTTGTGTCGACATCCTGTGATTCTGGGCAAATCACTTAATCGCCCCGTGCCCGAATGGGTCCTTATGTAACGTAACCGTGCTTATGTAAAGCACTCCAATACTTTCGGGTCGAGCTCAGGCTATATAAATCTGCATTAAGATAAGACGGAGGAGACCAATACTTCGCGGCTGACACACTGACCAGAGACCCTGAGGCTCCTGCATGCAGACACTCCAGCTCGCAGTGGTCTAACATCCCTCGCGGGTTTTCCAACTCGAGACCAGGACGGGGTCCCACAGTCTCTCTCTTCAGGTATTGGGGTTGACTAAATCCTAGATGGATTCTTGGCTTAACACCTACATACATGCTAGGTACACTCAGGTACATCTAGTTATGGAGGCATCATAGGAGTACGCATCTTTTATTATGTATTTTATATATTCATATGTATGCATGACTGTAGTAAGTTGGTAGAGCTATACCATCCATTTACCTTTACTGTACTGCTAATCATTTATATATTATACTGTCTAACTGGTGTTGCAGCTCATCTACTCTACACTAGAATGCCACTGTTCAATATATTCTAATTTATTATGCCCAGCCTGTTTATTCTGTGTATTTCTCTGAGACAGACTAAGTAAGCACGAGTGACTGAGCGAAAGGTAGTATATTGTTTCCGTGGTCCTAAGGGATCAGGGTTGTCACGTTCGATGGTTGCCAAGAACTATTCTCTCCTTGGTAAGAGGAGATTCTAGTGGCACTGTGAGCTGGTAGGTAAAAGAAGGCCAACATACCCTGTGGGGGTGATCAGAGTTCGTCTGACACCGATCCTACAGTGTATGTTGTCTAAATGCGCAGATCCTGTATACTTTCCATAGGAACTACATGACAGTGGAAGATAGAAGTAATTCATTAGCCTCACCTTGTATCTGAGAGAAAAGTAATAAAATCGGGCAATGGTAGAGCAAGGCCCTCGCCAAGATGAGTTTCTGTAAAGGATCCGTACTGCGCCCCCAGCTCTTATTTTGATAATCAAGTTTAGCGTCCCCAACTCTTACTCCGGTTTTAGGTATAATGCTATTGATTCTTCCGCTATATCAAAACTAATTTCTGCAGTTTGAATTCTAAACTCATGGGAGGTGTGTGGCATAGCAGACAAAGAGGAAGCATTGTGTTCTCTAATTAGTTTAAAGGCTGTTCAAATGCTTAATTGGAAAAACTGGCAGCATGTGTGAAAGAGTCATTTTTTTTTCCTTAAGGCTGCTTCATAAAAGTACTCATAAATGTTAATTTGGCTTTGGGCGAGGAGGGGGGCTTCATAAATTGAATATTTGTAACTAATTATTGTTTGTAAAAATTGCTTAGGTCGTTGTTAATATCCATTGCGAATTCAGAAAGACACAGTGTTTTCAAATATTGTTTTTTTTCTTCAATTCACAGCACTAAAATCTGAGAAGGTGAAACTTGCTGCTTGTGGGAGGAACCACACTTTAGTTTACACAGGTAGGTCATCCGTTTCCCTGCTACATAGGGTTTTGGAATGATTTTGTATTATTAAGAGTTCAAACCTTCAGACCGGGACTTTTTTTAACATCCTAAGACTTTCTAAGAGTTATAGGTTTGGTGTATATCAATTGAACCAGTGATTTCTACAAAGAAAAGCCTAGGACCTGCACACATTGTTTATGTAGCACTGGAAATCCAATCTGCAACATTGTAAATACATATGCTTGGTTGGTTGCAAAGTACATGGAGATAGCTATTCATAGAGGTTTAATACCTGGTGCTACCTCTTCACACATTTCTACTAGTCTCCATCTCCTCCTGTTCTCGTTTGCAGCTCAATTTTCTTTGACTGTAGGTAAGTGCATCCACTCTGCGGTTCCATCTTATATTCATGATGTAAATTTCCAGCTGCTTCCCTGTTCCTTTTATTTGTTCCAGGCCCTCTGAGCACGCTATCTTCTACATATACAAATATGACGCTTTCATTACGGTGATTCTCTTTTCATCCATCTTTGCAAAATTTAGATGGATTCATAGTGATCACTTAATAAATTTAGCTTTCCCCCACTTCTCTCTTTGTCTCCAAATAGTCTTTTACTTAAATTGTAATCCTGGTTTAATTCAAATTTAGTGATGACTAAATAAACTTCTCTATAAATGTAATAAAATAAATAAATTGTCCCTCCCACTCTATGGTTGTTGATCCTTTCCCCACCTTGCGTGTAGTTTGATTTGTAACACGCTACCTATTATCTGGCTGTGTACTAATTCGAAACAGCATTTTTATAAGCGGGTGAAAAATTAACCATTATCTAATTATCTGGAAAGCAGTGTTGTTCGTTACAGGGCCGTGTTGAGTTTTACTTGTATTTTCATGTGCTAAACAAAATATTTCCTTACCAGCTCAAATTTGTGCCATACATCCAATGCACGCTGGCATTTGTCCTTGAAATGTTGAGGAGTTAATATAAGAATCTGAGGAATAACTTTACTCCCCTCTGACTATTACTTGGAGTCAGAAGTCAGTAGGTGGTATGACTTTTTGCTCAGGTATCGGCCGAGGTCTTTAAGAGGGGTTTATTAAGAGCACCTATTATACGGATGCACCACTAGTGGGATTGCCGCCCTTCAAGAAACTTCATTAAGAAGCCATAGTAGAAATGGAAAGAGCGGGGATGCCTTGAGATGGGAACACGCATGGTAATAATAATTACTTGGTATTCAAGAATCCCAAAATCTGAATTGGTGTGCAAAGGGGACAGTTCCTGATGTACACCAATTTGATAAATGCGGCTTAACTGTCATAGAAATCGGTCTCTGATTGGCCACCTGAAAGTACAGTCCATGGTGTCCTTCCAATCCTGACTTGAAGAACTAGATCAGTTTGTACCCTTAATAGGGCTCTGTGGGAATACAGGGCTAAGCCACCACTTCTGATTATGTACCAGTGGGATTAAGACTTTGAAACATCTTTGCCTTAGACACATTGGTGTGAAGTTTAGTGGTTGGCGAAATAACTATTTACAGGAACACAGGTCCCCTTGAGAGGTGAGACCAAACGGTACTTCTTTGTGTTTGCTTGCATCCTAGTCTCCTCTGTCGCTTACTAATATATGGCTGTAGTATATGCCTGTACTGCTGTGTTTGTTTTCATAATAAGATGTACGTTTAAAAAGAAAGAACGTTCTAAACATTGATACTTATAAATCGCATAGTTCACAGTCTGGAGCTTTTAATTAGACACTGTCCAGAAAATAGAGAATTTTCACATCCAAGGGAATGTACACTTTGGTAGTACACTGTACTTAAGGTAATTGACATTTTACATTTATGGATATTTTTTGTTCTTTTGTAACTGTGAGAAACTTCCATTTGTTATTGTATTGAAAACCGATAAAGCCTTTTGTTTTGGCTACACAAAAGTAAGTGTAAAGGTCATTCACTACAATGCATTAAACAGCTAATGGATCAGCCTGTTAGTAGGTAATCTCAGTTTACCACAAAAGTGTTTAGCTATACCTTGAACCCAAATGACTGAAAGTAAACTTCTGCTTCTGCTCCAAGCACACTGTGCCATGGGTACCTTTCCACCCAAGCATTGCTTAAAAATTATAAACTTTTCTTTGGGTTCAGGAATCCTGCTATGTTCATCACCAGATTCCTGACCCCAGTTAACCCATGAATAGTTGAGATTTGGCCACATTTTCACAGGTAAGCCCTGAAGCATTTGTACACTTAGATGATTTCTGGACAAAATCGCTCATGCCTACTGTTTGGTCTTTGCTTTACGTGCTTAATGACTATAAAACATTGAGCATATCTTGAAAGGGGTGTGTTAAACTTTAGTAATGTGCTGTTCCAATTTACATGTTAAATGTTTTCTGGTTGCAGATCGTGGAAGTGTGTATGCTGCTGGAGGAAACAGTGAGGGCCAGTTGGGTCTTGGACATACAGAGGAAACCACCGGTTTTCAGGAGGTGACATTTTTTACCAATCAGTTTAAGATAAAACAACTGTCTGCTGGATCAAACACATCTGCAGCACTTACAGGTAAAAGAGACTTTGTTAAGAATTTAAATGTAAATATATTATAAACCGGCATCTAAAAAGGTGTGGTGTGGCTGTGATCCTCATGTACATTCTGAAGTAGATCGCAATTCTGTTAAAATCTCCACTTTCGAGTGTCTTAAAAAAATGGCAATCTACTTTGCTCTCCTAACACCTGCTTACATATTCTGGATCATCGACTGAACTTAAAATCCAATGTCATGGAACACCTAGCACAATGTATCACACTAAATCAAACACTATCCCTTATAAACATATTTTAGGTGACCTAAATATATACTGGATAAATATCAAGTCCAACCCTACTATAACTTTGGCAACCTCCTTTGATTCGGCTGACTCCTCTTACTCAACTATTCTGCAGGCTGGCACATGATCAAGGACTTTTCTTTCATCTAATTGAAGTACCTCCTTTGTTAATCTAGTGTCTTCTTCCCACATAAATAGACTGGTCTGACCACAACCATATACCAGTCATCATCCCAATCACCTTCCGTAGTTCTAATTCCATTAACTGATAGAGACAGTCTTAAATTGGAGCCAGTATAAAAGCTGTTGAACTGGGCTTTGCATGGTGTGTCACAGTGACAAATATAGTATGAACGGGATTTACAACGTGCACTCTTTTATGATTGTAATAGAGGTTTTGCATTGTGAAATCTAACAAACTCAGTATATAGGGGTTTTACATTATGCTTTTTGACAAATAAAATGTGAAGGGGTTTTCCACGGTAAACTGCTTCAAACATCATAGGCAGGGCCTTTACATTGTTTAACTTTAAGAGATCTTTTTACACAGACTTCTTTTTCGGGAGGTGCTAGAGAGCTACGCTTTTTTTATTCTGTACGTTTGTAACTGTATGTTCAATATTCAGATGTGTGTGAAGTTATACACTTTTTTCTTTTAAAAGTGAAAGGGCTGGCTGAAAATTGATTTGGTATTGTGTCTTGTGTTTTTAACCTACTAAACTTCTCTAATTAAGCCTTGAACTACTCTGCATCACTGACCTGATCCTCAAGTCTTGTTGCTAGACACTATTAAACAGTTAGTTACATCACCTAGACTTGAATCTCAAAGCCATTTCCACCGCTAAATTGAATTTATATGCACAAACTAACTCGAGAGCATAAATTCATCTTTCGTATTCACAAAAAATGAATTTACACTCATAAATGGATGTTCTCATAGGTAAAATTATAACAGTTAATTGAGACGTTTAAAGAATAAATAATGTTTCAAACAGCATTGGAAAAAATCTGCTAGTTTATTCACTCAACAAGAAGCTTACCATATGCCTGCCAAGATGGTAGCGCCAAGCCCTCAAAACCCAAGGAGTGGCAGCGTATATATCAGTCTTTCATTCCAAATATGCTTCTGGGATGGATGTTCAAAGTACTAAAGAGAAATAGCCAAGCTAGTAAACGCCTGCATAAGTCACACAAATGATACAGCGAGCACTAGGTAGTATTAACTTCTATAAAAAGAGTATGAAGGAGATCCCTCTTTTTAAGAAAAGAATCCCACACCCACATATTGTGGCATGCTCCATTATTGGGGTTTTCCCACATCCTAGACACATTCCTGTGTTTGAATAGGCTCAACCAGATGAGGAACTCTAGATATAATTAGCGGTTGGAAAGTTTTAGCAACATTTATTGTTAAAACTGTTTAGAACATAAGCCACACCGTAAATGTATTCTTGGCAGCCCTGATACTGGTAAAAAAATCAACTCTTAGGGATGTAAATGGGTTATGCTCCCATCACCCTCCATTATTGTATAGTCAACATATTTTTGTTTAATCTCTAGTGTCCAACCTGAGCCAGAGGCCTTCATCACAAGTTCCTGCATTCCTACATTAGTTCATGTCCCCATAAAAAGTCACTCATGTTTGTGGACAGACATAAAGACAAACGACACAAAGAAAATTACTCGTTTGTGGCTTTCTCACGGTAATTTTCTGTAGATAAAACAAAATAAAAGACCCAAATTAAAAACAATAACAGCAAGTTATTGTTTCATGCATATTTATGTGAATTATAGTGGCACACCTTGAGGCACTGTCCATGAATGTGGAAAAACACATGGAAGAAGAACATGCAGTCCTTTCCAGAATGTTTACCCTGCGTATATCAAGTAATTTCTTTACCCCGTTTTTGAGGGGGTCATCTCCCTGTTGTCAGACACTAGCAATTCCTTCTCCCTGCATCATGAGAGAGTTTGAAGGAAAATTTGGCAGCCTTTGTCCCTTGATGACGTGAGTAGAAATCACTCAAAAGACTTCTTTAAGCATATGCTTTTCGGAGGGGTAAACAGTCTGATTTATTTGACCTGTTTAATATGGGATGTAGAATGCACTTTTATCTAGCATTACTCATATGAGCCACTCAAAAGGGCTGAATGGGTTTTCTGCTTTTGCTCAGGCTAATAGTACACCTGCATTATAAGGGAAATTCATGTGACTGCTATCAGTGGCAAAATAAATATGGGATATAGTGAGTGTTTTATTCTGTAACCGGTATATGAGTAAATACCACTTGAAATGTTCATTTAGTATTCCTGCATTTACTGGTGGTAACACATCTGAACTATTGCACCCTAACTATTGAATGGGCGAATATGGGATTTACTGAATATATTTATCCTGCAGTGTCTGACTATAAGGAGATGTTCCCCTTCAATCCCTGGGTCAAGAAATTACCTAAAATACGCAGGGTAAACTTTCTGAACGGGCTGCATGTTTTATCCTCCACATATTTTTTCCACATTTGTGTGCAGTGCCTAATTCTTTGAGGTTATTCAAATAAATGTGCTTATACAAATAACTATGTGTTTCTTTGTTTTATCTACATAAAATCCCATATGAAAGTTTCAAGAGTTTAATTTTGTTTGTCTTTGTCCACAAACATGACTGGCTTATAGGGACATTTCCTAATGTAGGGATGTAAAGTCCTGATGAAGGCCGCTGACCAATGTTGGGGACTAGAAATTAGGTAACAAGATATCGAATAAATAATAAATGAGGATGGTGAGTTACAATACTAACCCCTTACCATCCCATAGAGGTTTATTTCAACCTTGTCAGGGCAGCCACGAAAAAATGTATGGTGTGTCTTTTGGCTTGGGCAGTGTGAGCTATTAGCATTCTTTAAACATTCTAATTCCAAGTTATAATATCCAGAGCGCCATCTGTAACTGAGCCCATGCAAACTGAAGAATGTGTCTAGGCTGTGGGAAAAGCTTGATGATGAAGCATGTACAAGATGTGGGTGAGAGCTTCTTTTCCTAAAAAGAGAGTTCTCCTTCGTTCTATCATTGTAGTATAGAATTCAGTACTACTTGGTGCTCACTATACCAGTTGTGGGATGTATGTTTTTATAAAGGAGGAAGGAACTGTGAGCGTTGTGACCCCCCTGTCCCAGCTGTTGTGTTGTAGTACATATCAGACTTCATGTTGCTTTTTATTGGTAAAAAATATTTTGTAAGTGTGGATATTTTAGTTCCCCCTCTGCTTAAGATTGCTATCGCAAACTGCTTGGAGAAGAAAAACATATATAATTACGTAGCAGGCCAGATTGTATTGTATTGTATTGTATTTTTTTGGTATAGCGCTTACTACCCATGACAAGGCGTCCAATCGCTTCTTCATCGAATAGCACACTACTCCGCAACCCATAAAGGATTATTGGTGAATTAGTATAGTGAAATTTGAAAGGAATTTGAGTTGTGGATATGTTGGTCAGTTATTTGGATTGAGAAGGATAGAAGAGGGAAAAAGGTTTGCATTTATATAGCATTTGCTACCCCTGATGCAGTGTTAAGCGCTTTTTCGGTGAGTAGCACACCCTTCTGGAACCCATAAAGGATTAGTGTTGAATTAATATAGTGAAATATGAAAGTAACTTAGAGCGGGGGATATGTTTTTTATTTGGATTTTAGAAGGATAGTAAAGGGATAGGAGAGGGAAAAAGGTTTGCATTTAGATAGCGCTAGCTACCCCTGATGCGGTGTTAATGCTCTTTTTTGGCGAGTTGCACAATGCTCTGGAACCTATAAAGGATTAGTGGTGAATTAATATAGTGAAACATGAAAGTAATTTGTGTTGTGCATATTTTTTGTCAGTTATTGGATTGAGAAGGATAGTGGCAGGATGGAAGAGGGAAAAAGGCTTGTATTTATATAGCGTATGGTACCCCTGATAAGGTGTTAAAGCGCTTTTTCAGCTAGTAACAAACTTTTAATACCCTATTGGGTCTTCTGTTAGACTTCTTTGCTCAAGAAGCTAGAGATCTAACATGCCTCAGGATACGTTGGGTTTGAAGGATTCAACTCCAATACGGACGATAATTTAAAATTGATGCGGTTTTGATGGTTTCGGTATGATTGGTAGAAGGTCATGGTATTGGATGGAATATCTTTATGTTGAAGCACATGAAATGTTGCAGTAATGTTGAGAGATTATGGGTTGATGGTTATTTGCCTTTGAAATATGCAAATAAAAATGTATTGAACCACAAATATATGTTTTTTTTTCCTGTTTACTGACATCAATCCAATACTATTGGCCCGTATTTAACTTTTATAGGCATAAAACTAATTTTTCTGTTTGGAAAAAAAAAACGGTTTCATTAGTAAAGGTTAAAAAATTAATAGTAAAATAAAACAAGCATGAGCAGATCAAACACTTGTATGCTGAATATATGCCGAGGGCTGGTTCCCGGTTTTTTGGCGGCCATATTGGGTGTGGGCCAGGCGGGTGACATGCTCTAGCAACGCTTAAAAAGGGAACAGATAAGCCTGTGCAAGTGACAACTAATAGCAGCAAGTTTCCCCTCCTGAGGCGGAAGCCGGGAGGTCTCTCTTCTTTACTTTGCGTTGTTTGCATTCTACTGCATTTTTAACTCTTATATTTTAATTGCTTGATTTAATAAGCATTGGAGACTTCCTTTAGCGCTTCCTTGCGCTCTGTGTTCCTTTCCCCCCTCCCTTTGCCTCCGGACTGCTCTCGGTCGAGTATCGACGCCGAGGGCTGGTTCCCGGTTTTTTGGCGGCCATATTGGATGTGGACCAGGCGGGTGACGCGCTCTAGCAGCGCTTAAATAAGACAGCTATGACTCCGCGCATCGGACGCGGACGCGCCGGAGTCGTGCCAGAGTCCTGCCCGTCTGCGCCCGTCCTTGTCTCGGAGGTGGACGGCGCGGCGGGAGTTGCTGGTTCTAGGCTCTCTTATTCGGCGTCTGATCTTCTCACTCTTAGGAAAGGTAGGGCCGAGTGTCATGTGGTCTTTCCTGGGCGTTGCAGAGGCAAACACCGGTGTCCTGGGTGTGGATGGCTCCCAGGCAATTCCTCGGCGCTTGGGGCCGCCAGCCTCAAGGCCACTGCTAACTATAAATGCCTTTTACTAAATACTCGCTCTTTGAGCAGACATGCTCTGGATATTATATAAATGCCAATACATATTTTCGAGCTGTTAACTGTTGAAAAGCCTGTTTGTCTAATGCTTACGGAAACGTGGCTAGAAGAGTCCTCCAACCCTGATATTGCGACTGCGATCCCTCCTGATTATGTGATTTTTAGACACGATAGACCTATCGGGAGGGGTGGTGATTGTGGTCCGGAGATCTGCCACCTGTGTGATTATCCCTATGGAGCCCATTTCTGGTTGTGAGTCCTTGGCTTTCTCTATTGCCCTATCTTCCCATCAGTCCTTTTCCGGGCTCCTTGTCTACAGACCACCAGGTCAGCGTGGGCCCTTTTATGAGGAGCTGCAGGTGCTAATTTCGGCACTTTGTCTCAAAACAGAACACTGTATTATGCTTGGGGATTTTAACATACATATGGAGACCGAAATGGACGGTGATACGATTAAAATCAATGATGTCACCGCCCCCCTGGGCCTTATTCCCTGTCTGTCTGTTCCGACTCATAACAAGGGCCACACTCTCGATCAAGTGTTTTCCACTATTCCTCTTGTTGTGGCCAGTCCCGTCCCTGTCCTTTGGTCAGACCATTTTCTGATTCGTTTTCAGATTCTGGGTACCAGTAATCTCCCCTGTGCAACCTCCAATCATCTTAGGCATATTTTTTATTTTTATTTATTTATTTAAACTTTTACCTCGCACAGCTACCCACAGTGGGTTTCCCGGCGCTAGGGACAGACTGGGGATGAAGATGTCAGATAGCCAGCATACAGGTACCAACTACTTATGTGAACAACAGCGTTTTCAGTGCTCTACGAAAGCGAAGAAGACTGGTCTCTAATTTAAGGGCTGTGGGCAGGGCATTCCAATATTTAGGACCAAGATAGGAGAAGGAACGTCCCCCCATCCTTGCCAGCTTAAATCTTGGTATAGAGAAATTACCAATTTCCGAAGATCGTAAGGTACGTTTGGGCCTGTAAGGTTGCACCAGCTTTTGTAAGTATGTAGGTGCAATGCCTTGCTTGATTCTAAACATGTAGCACAATGTCTTAAACTTTATGCGGCTAGAGATCTTCAACCAATGAAGATCATG
Source organism: Lissotriton vulgaris (assembly GCF_964263255.1). NCBI lineage: Eukaryota > Metazoa > Chordata > Amphibia > Caudata > Salamandridae > Lissotriton > Lissotriton vulgaris. Next base: position 372,142,888 of record NC_141696.1, read on the forward strand.
CAAGGCAGATAATGCCGAAGTCCTTCTAGGAATAGTCGGGCATACCATCGGGTGACTCCTGAGAGCCTGACTCAGGCCTGTTTGGAGCATCCCTGCCCTCTATCTGGTGACCTTGAGAGGGATCTTGATTTACTTCAGAAGTGGCTAGTGGAGCGGTTAGATGAACTTGCTCCGCCGATTGCGCCCCGGAAAACTGCTGGGCGGACCTCTGCGTCTTGGTTTACGGAGGCTCTCGCACTGTCCCGGCGCAATTGCAAGGTAGCTGAGAGGCTCTGGCGTCAGCAGTACGACCCTGGGGCCAAGGCTGCCTAAGGGCCACTATCAAGGTCTATCATGCGGACATTTCGGCCAGAAAAAATAATTATTTCTCTGCAAGAATCGAGACGGCTTCTAGTTCCTGCATAGAAATCTTCACCATTGTGAAAGAGTTTATAAACCCTAAGGCAAATGCATCACATCAGGAGTTCTCTGAGCCATGGGTGATTTCGTTAGCTAGCTTTTTTACCACGAAAATTCAGCTGATTCAAGACTCTTTCTCCCTTTTGGGCCTAGTGCTGTTATCATCCCGAGGGACCAGCCGAATTCGACAGCTGGACCGGGACCCTTTCTCTCTGAGTTTCCTTCTCTCTCCGAATCTACCTCCCAGGACCTCCTGGTTAAACTCAAGTCAGGTTCATCCTCTGACCCCTGCCCTGCCAGATTTCTGGCTAGGACAGCGGAGGTTCTGAACCCGTTGATTAATCCCATCTTGAATCTGTCATTGACTAGCGGTGTGGTCCCTACGGTTTGGAAACAGGCGATGGTTGTCCCACTTCTTAAAAATTCTGGCCTTGACCCCGAGATACATGCCAATTATAGGCCGATCTCCCTTTTGCCTGCTCTCGCTAAGATAGTGGAAAAGCATGTCCATACTGTGCTCTCCACTTTTATTGAAACCCATAGCTTGCTGCACTCCACCCAGTCTGGCTTTCGATCCAACCTAAGCACCTTGACGGCACTTTTGGAAGTCAATGAGGCCACTAAGAAAGTGCTGGACGCAGGAGGAAGGGCCATGTTGGTAATGTTAGACGTGTCGGCGGCCTTCGACACCGTCCCTCATGAGGTGAGGGTCTCCTCAGCAGACTCCATGAGATCGGTCTGAGAGGGACAGTGTTGAGCTGGTTTAGATCATATTTAGCTGGTCGCCGACAGATGGTCTGGGCCCCCCCATACTCTGCCAAAGTGCCGGCATTGGAGGTCGGAGTCCCTCAAGGTTCGGTGCTGAGCCAGACTCTTTTTAATATCTTTATGACCCCTCTGGCGGTGCTGGCTGAGTCCTTTGGGGCTCAGATCGTGTCATACGCCGATGACACCCAGCTCCTTTTCACTTGTGGAAAGGGGACTGTTTTCGACGGAGAGAGCATCCGTGGGTGTCTTGGAGCTGTTTTCGAATGGTTTCAACGAAATAGCCTCAAGTGCAGCCCAGATAAATCTGAGGCGCTTTTCTTCGGGTGTCAGGCTGACCCGAGCTGGCAGGATTGGTGGCCTGTGAATATGTCCCCTCCCACGTCCTCCTCTCGGGCTGCCAAGAACTTGGGGGTCAAAATTGACAACTGCCTATCGCTCAAATCCCAGATCCTTGGACTGACTGGCACTTGCTATGGTCTCCTTAAAATGTTGCGCAAGTTCCTTCCCCTGCTCCCGCTGGCGCATAGGAAGACTACGGTCCAGGCCCTCATCTGTTCTAGGCTGGACTACTCAAATGTTCTTTATTTGGGACTTCCTGACTATTTACTTCAAAAACTTCAGGTGGTCCAAAACTCGGCGGCACGGGCGATTTTTGGCCTACCTCGCCGAGCGAGAGCCTCCGATCTCCTACACTCCCTACACTGGCTCCCTATTCGGAAGCGTATTGTTTTTAAAACACTTACGCTGGCGCATAAGGCACTCCATGCTGTGGGAGCTGAATATATTCAGAAATGTCTTGCTTTCTACAAACCAACTAGATCCCTTAGATCTGAATCTCTTGGTCTTGCCATTGTCCCTGCTGTCAGGAAAGCAAGGGTAGGGGGACGCTCCTTCAAACGCTTGGCTCCCCAGCTATGGAATACCCTTCCTCTGTCGCTCCGCTGCACTTCGAACTTGCTTGCTTTCAGAAAGGGCCTTAAGACGTGGCTCTATGGACAGTGATCTGCTTGTCTCTTGTTATTTTTTTTCTGCCTCCCATCTGTAGTCTGCTGTGGGTTTGAAAGCGCCGGGACACTCCTTGGAGTAGCCGAGCGCTATATAAGAAACCCCTAACATTAACATTAACATGCCTCAAATACACCCATTTGGTCAGAGTTTTACCGTGAGAAAGGCATAATATGACATTGATGGCACACTGTGTGACCATCCGCGATATGTCAGCGCCCTGTATACGTGATGGATCACCTATGTAATACACTACTAAATCCGCCTGTAGCAAGACACTAAAAATTAATAAATGGTAATGTGTACTTTAACACAAAAATTCTTTGACCTGTGTGACATTAACAACTTCTCAGCTTGCTCTCTTGTAGTTTATTTTGACTTCAGAACTACATGATGAAATTATTGCACCTAGGTATCAAATCCCTCTCTTACCTCTCTATCTCTTTCAGCTTCCCTGATCTATTAACTTATTTATCGGTTGTAAGACTTGTAGTAGATAAAAAGCAGTTCTTGCACACATGCCCAGTCTTTATAATCACTTCACACTCCATGCATGTTACCCACGAAACAGGATTGTTTGTTTGTCGCCTTCAATAGGAGAGCCACATCTACCAGTGTATCAGATAATATTAACCAGCAAATGTAGCTGAAATCCTTTTCTCTTACTGTAGTCAACAGTCGTTTCCACTAGATGTCACTGTAGTTGCATTTGTAGCATTCCTATTATGAGCCACTTTTTTTCCTAATCCGCTGCAACAGATGTCGTGCTTGCCTCTTTATTTGAGTTACGGTTTATAGTACGGGCTTTGATTAGTACATAATGGCGCATGTGCTCAGTTTTGCTCAGTTTATCACAACATGAGAATTGTGACGGATATAGAAGCAGCTCACTCTATTATGCCGCCTTTAGTCTCGCAGTATGCTCTACACTCCTTAGCCGGTTGGTGCACCAGGGCCTGGCAGGCCTTTCATGCCATGGGCAATTTCCCCGTTGGGCTGGGGCACTCGGAGGCTGTTTTGGGGGAAGGGGAGTAGCAGGCACAGGGAGGCTTAGAGAGAGAGGCAGTGAGGGACAAGGTAGCGAGGAAGGGACGATGGATGGATGGATGGAATGATGGATGGAACGAACAAACTGACGAAATAATGGGGAGAAACAAAGATAGAGAAATTGATAAAGAAGTAATAAGGGGAAAAGTATATGTAGAGTGCAAAGCTAATGACAGGGTGGAGAGATGTCGGGTAAGAAAACGAAGAGTGTTACTTGTGTAAATGGTGAGACACAACGCAGAATAGAGACTTGGGGAGAATGGAGAGATGCAGAGGAGAGTGATAAAGGTTGGAGAGATACAGGGAACAATGGAGAGAATAGACTGATGTGGAAACAGGGAGGTGCAGAATATAGAAAATGGAAGAATCGAGAGAGGCAAGTAATGGGAACAGGGGAGAGTGGGAAGATACAGGGAGAAATTAAAAGTTACAGGAGAGAGATGAAGTATGGAGAGAAATTAGGTGTGAAGTGAAGAGATGGAAAAAAGAATCGAGCTGAGAAAAACCTACTAAGAAGAGGATGGATTGGTAAGAGGGGACAAAGTGCAGAGAGACACAAGGAAAAGCGAAGTGGGTGTGAAAGGAAAGTAACTTGACGCAGAAGAAGAGAGAGCTGTGAAGACAAGAGATCCACAATGAATGATGTAGTGGTACGGGGAGACTGGAAGAATGTAAATAAGAGCCCAGTGATCCAGGCGAAAGAGGAGAAGAGGTAAGGTGCAAAGTAACGCGTTACAGGGGAGAGTGAGGGAAAGTAAGGCAAAGTGAAGAAAAAGGATGGGCAACGAAAGGAACTAGAGTGATGCAGGGAAAAAAAATGTAGATAGGAAACTACATACGGTACAGAATGGAAACTCCCGTTGGAAGGAGAGAGGAGGGAAGGGAAAGTGTAGATTAATAGAGAGGAAGGGTGAAGGGCGTAAAATAGCGAAATAGGACGAGAGTGCATGTGTATAAGAATACATGTAGGGATAAGCAAAGAATATGAAAGAGTAGGGGGGGAGTGAAGAGGTACATGGGGCAGGAGGGGTAGTGAAAGGGACAAGAGACATGCAAGAGAATGGGGAGAGAAGGAAAGTAGGAGGTACAGTAGAAAATGCAATGATCTAAGGAGAATGGATATAATAATGGAAAGGTGGGAAGATATAAGTGGAAAGTGGAAGGTAGCCTGACGCAGATCGATGGGAGTGAGCATAGCTCTCATTAGTACAGCTGAATCAGTGCCACCAGGGTCCAGGGCTTTGAAGCGGGCTCACTGTTCCTCGGTTGTGGCTAGTTGTTACTACCTAATCAGTGGGAATGGGAGTCCGTTGTTCATACTTGCATTGGAGCCCATGCACCCTTGAATAAATGAATGAAAATATTTGTATATAGCGCACAGCCACTCCTAGGAGTGTCCCGGTCCTAAAATGCGAACAGAAGTTGCAGACAGGCCACCAACCCCGTGATTTTAGCTATTCCCTATGGGTTGCAAATTGCGACCTACCTCTATTAACAAGGCAGATCTATTTGCGGCCCCCTGGGGGTCGCAAACAGTATAAAACACACTGTAGTGCAGTGATACTCAAAGTACGGCCCGGGGGGTGCATGTGGCCCTCCTGACCTTTACATGCGGCCTCCTGAGCAGCAGCAGCACTGGGCTGCTATTTACTTAACTCCGCACTAACATAAAAAAAAATTGAAACATACAGAAAGCACTTATTACAAGTTTATTTAAAGTTAAACAAAAGGAAGTAACGAGAACCTTAACTTTAGGAACAACTTCATTTTTAAAGACCGCAAACATGTAAAAATACCGTATTCTTTTCAAAATCCAAAATGTGTATTTCATTGACTTGTAGAACAATTTCACCTTAGTAAATCAAATTATAGCAGTGACTGCAGAAGTATTTTTTTAAAGTGATGGTTTTCGAACATGAGTTTAGAAACGTTCATGGTTTCCATCCCCACACCCCCAACCTGACAAAAAATGCCATTAGTGATTACATCCAAGCACAGGAGATGGTTATGTACAGCATGCATCCTGGTGTCATGTATTTCAGGGTCCTCTTATATGTGACAATGCAGAAAAAGCAGGGACATTGAAATAGAACAATTGCCCAGGGTCACACAATTTGGTCACGTGGAGAAGCCGGGATTCATCCCAGGTTTTCTGGTTTCACATTGCGCGATTGAGTTCAGCCAGTAGATATACATGCTTTGGTTCCCCTATACCCACTTTACACCCCCTCCCCCACTGGCATCATTGTGGTCCTCGGTCACAACATAGACCAAACTTTGCGGCCCCTGTGAAAATGTTTGTGAGTACCCATGCTGTAGTACATTGCTGTTTGCGATTACCTAATAGCAGATCGAAAAATGTAGCTATTAGGTCATTGCAAACGCAAACTTATGTACATCTGGCCCTAGATGAAGTACCCTGAATTTATTCCCCACTCCCACAGCTGCTGCATTCCTTAGTTCCCAGATGCTTGCCTAAGGAACAATCTTTCGTGTGAACAGGGACAAATCGAGGCACTTCGTTTCCCATGGCAAGTACTCCCTGTCAGTGGTGGATCGCCATACTTCCAGGAGTAGCAAAGAAATAAAAAAATAAAATGATAATAATGGAGTTTTATTATCATTTCATTTTTTCCTCCCGCTGTGGCAGTGATTAAGGGGGCGGGGCAGAGCTGCAGCAGAGGAGTGGTAGAACACTCCTGTACACAGTGACTGTTTGGTCGGCCCCTTTCGTGCCGCCCAAAACAGTCATGCGCACTCCCCGTTCTCCATGCATTACAGCCTGCATGGAGAACATGCCCAGCCCTACAGCCCCTGGCTGAGCGCTGTGTCATGGCGCTCAGACCAATCACAACGCTCCATTGGAGTGTTGTGATTGGCATAAGGGTGGGAGCCTGGCTGCCTGCTTCCTGTTCCAACCTGGAGTCAGACACACGCGAGCAGGAGAGAGACGCAGGACCCGACGGTGGCAAGGTATGTTTTGTTTTATAATTTTTTTTTAAAACAGCCCGTGACCCTCCTCCCATTACCCCACGCCCGCGAGCCCTGCCAGCCGCCCCTGCTTCCTGTGCTCAGTATTGGCAGTAAAAATTGGTCCTTGAAACAGGTTTTTACCTCTGTTCCTCACTTGACAGAAAAAAAAAAATAACTGACGTGTACCAGCAGTGCACTGGTTAATGAGTTAGGAAACGCATCTGGCAAATGTGTATCTTAATATAGAACAACTCCGGGCAAATTTACGACATCTGCGAAAAATGCATCTTTTTATCTATAGCCAGGCTTCTGTTGTGTTTATTTTCACAGCTCCTGCGCTTCCTCTCATTTGCTCCTTCAAGAAGGAGCAGCTGCTGGGCTGTGTTGTGTTGTGGCATGTCTGCACAGTGCAGCGCGCCGACATTTCTGCCACGTACCTTAGTTTGTTCATGAGCTTTTATTCAATGGTCTAGCAAGAACGTCATAGTCCCTAATGCAAGAAAGTAAAGTGATTTCCCCTCACCTAGGAGCTTATTTACAAACCCCTTGCACTGCTGGTGCGTCTCTTTTTTTGATGCACTGACGGCGCAATGGGCTTGCCCATATTTACAAGGCCACATAAAGTCACACAAAGCTGTGTAAATATGGGTCCTTTTCAAGCATTACTCTGCATGAAAGGAGCGTTCCATGGGTGTTGCTGTGGGGGTTCCCACACAACATCCATGGAACTTGACGCATTCTCAGATTTACAAGTTTTTGTAAAAGTGGGGATGGGTCCGAATCCTACGCCTCCAAAGGGGAGGCATAGGGTGACATGAGGAGAAATACTTTTATTTCTTCCTAGTTTTTTTCCTCTTTCTTTACGTGCTGCATTTTGCAGCACGCATAGAAAGAGGAAAATGCCATTAATTATTGGTTTTGTGCGGGAAGGTGTCCCTTGCTGCACAAAAACAATTATCTCTGCAGCGCCGACACCCTTGCAAAATGACACAGTGCAGTGGTGTTGGACCTAGATTACCCAAGTCTACATAAGGTAGCTTGGCACAGTAGTGGCTACAGCTAACTCAAGGCGTTGGTAAAGTACTTACAAGTCTCACTCACAGTAACTCAGTGATGAACCACTAAAATGAAGACACAACACCACTGTTTGGAAAAATACCGTTACCTTTTATAAAAATAATATGACTCTTGGGATTCAAATTATACAGGATACGACATCAGATTCTCACAGAAATAATCATTATACTTTTGCTTTGGAAAAATACATTTCACTCTTCTTGCTGTGGAAAAAGGGCAGTAAACCACATTCTATTGTCAAAGATTCAGTAATGAATAAAGGTAACTCTTTTTATAATTAAGAGAATCCCATTAGATTCACACTATGCAGGGTTACTTTACATTAATACACAATGTCAACAATACTTCACCAATTGAACCTGCCAATTCACTGGTTATTTTATCACATTCAGGGCTATGATCTCTATCCCCTTATCTACTATGTCACAGTATGGTTTTTAAGAGGACCAAAATGGTCAGGGCACCCTGTTTGACGCTAGAACTGGTAAGGTTTCTTTTAACTTTACTCACTAGTGCCCAGAACTTTCCTTCCTCACCCCCACTCTCCTTACTGTCTTGGTGGCCGGTACGCCACAGTCCACAGGTCTCTAGATGGTACCCGCCTCCTGGGCTTCCCCAACCAGCTGCTTTCCTGTTGCTGGCGTGGGGGAAACACTTGTTGTCTTCCTCTGCCCAAGCGCGCTCCCACTTAACAGCGCTGAGCAAGGGGGTCTGGGTACAGCTCAGCGCGATGACTCGTTTAACAGCAGGGCGCTAGGGGGGGGGGGGGGCGGTCAGTCTTCCTCTCAGGCGCTGGCTCCACAGTTAGCGCTCGAGCGCGGGGGATTACTGCAGCCGAGGCGGCGCTTCGGGAATCCTTCCGGCGCCTCCTCAGCTAAGCCGATGAACGCGCTGAACCTCTGGGCATGCGCGATGCTCTTCGATGGCTCCGCCTCCGCTCCCGCCTCTTGAGTCGCGCTGCTCCTCGGCGCCTGCGCGATCCTCGCCGGTCACCTCACCTCTCAGGTTAAACGCTGCACTCCTGGGCCTGCCCGACCCTAGGCCCCTCCTGCTTTCAATAGCGGACGCGCTGAGGACATGCGCGGAAGCGCTTCCTGACTTCCACTGACGCGACCGGTGCCCCCGGGGTCCCGCAGTCAGCGAACACAGCGCCGCTCTCCACACGCAGTCACCTCCCACACCGGCTTCTCAGGAAGGATGTGCACACACGGCGCCCTCGCTCCTCAGGTCACCACAGGCTCCACAGTCCCCTGACCTCACCAGGGCACTTCAAGGGGTCCACAGCTGTTTCGTCACACTGGTAGGTGCAGCGCTGGGCAGGGGATGTGAGAATGATTTTCAGAAAGAATGTCCTGTCAGCTTTTACTGGGGTGCAGGTTAAGAAGGGTCTTCCTGTACACACCGGTTGCTTTTCTTCTGAATAGTTGATGTAGGGGGAGGGATTGGTCAGAGGCTGAAGGGGGAACAACCCTCCGAAGAAACTGTCAGCCTCAGAGACAAACTAGCTGCTCTCAGCGTGTCCACCTCCTCTCACCACTGCCTCACTCCTCCACTCTTGGGTCAGCACAAAATGGCTGCTGGTCACGGGCCTTATATAGGGTGGCCTGAGACCTGCAGAAGTCTCTGGTTAATTCCAGAAAGTTCCCTAATGTTATCCTATGGACCTGTCCTCCAGTAGTGTCCGTTATGGCAGTTGGTGGACACCATTTTAGGTCTCTGGAGATCCCTAGATTTTCAAGGGGGCTGACTAGGCCTCACGGGTTATGAGGGAAAAATGGCGTCATTGCCAAGGAACACCTAGCCCCCTGACAGCATTAAAAATTCCTGATGGACATATGTAAAAATAAAAATAGAAACTCTGGGAGGCTAAGGGGGACAAAAATAAATAATAATGGTTAGAGTCTCCCCAGAAGCAGTCAGGTCTAACACGCGTCCCCCCCAGCTGAAAGTGGGGAGAACTACCCAACCCCTTGGGAGTCCTCATCACTAAGGCGGAAATACCTGGATAGACCGTCTGCATTGGCATGGTCCGTCCCAGGTCGGTGTTCCACCCTAAAGTCCATTCCCTGTAGGGAGATGGACCACCTCAGCAACTTGGGATTCTCCCCCTTCATTTGCATCAGCCAACGAAGGGGGCGATGGTCAGTCTGAACTAGGAAGTGCGAGCCAAACAAGTATGGCCGCAGCTTCTTCAGGGCCCAAACCACCGCAAAGGCTTCTCTCTCAATTGTACTCCACCTCCTTTCCCTGGGGAGTAGTCTCCTAGACAGGAAGACCACGGGTTGATCCAAGCCCTCATCATTTAGCTGCGATAACACTGCCCCAATGCCATGTTCTGACGCATCTGTTTGGACAATGAATTCTCTAGCAAAATCAGGGGCCTTGAGAATGGGAGCGGAACACAATGCTTGTTTCAAGGTCATGAAGGCTCGCTGGCAAGCCTCCGTCCAGACTACCCGTCGGGGTTGCTTCTTGGAAGTAAGTTCAGTGAGGGGTGCCACGATAGTGCCATACCCCTTCACAAAGCGACGGTAGTATCCAGTGAGGCCCAGGAAGGCTCGGACCTCTGTTTGAGTCTTGGGGGGCTCCCAGGCGATGATAGCCTCAATCTTTGCCTGGAGGGGCTGCACCGCCCCTCTGCCCACCAAGTGACCTAGGTACACCACCGACCCCTGTCCGATCTGACACTTGCTGGCCTTGACTGTCAATCCAGCCTGGTGCAGGGCATGAAGAACAGCTTGCAGATGCTGCAAATGGTCCTCCCAGCTGCCACTGAAGACAGCAATGTCATCCAGGTATGCAGCAGAGAAAGCTTCCATTCCAGAAAGGATCCTGTTCACCAGCCGCTGAAAAGTGGCAGGGGCATTCTTGAGCCCAAAGGGCATCACACGAAATTGGTAGTGTCCCTGAGGTGTAGAGAAGGCTGACCTTTCCTTCGCCTCCTCGGTAAGGGAAATCTGCCAGTACCCTGAAGTTAGGTCAAAGGTACTTAAGTATTGAGCAGCTCCCAGCCGGTCAATAAGCTCATCCGCCCGTGGGATAGGATGTGCATCAGTTTTGGTTACTGAGTTCAAGCCTCTGTAATCCACACAGAATCTCAATTCAGGTGTGGTGCCTGGTGGGGCAGCTTTTGGTACCAGAACCACCGGGCTAGACCAAGGGCTTCCAGAAGGTTCAATTACTCCCAGCTCCAGCATCTTGGCAACTTCACTCTTGATGCTGGCCTTCACCTTGTCTGACAGCCGGTAGATTTTAGACTTCACAGGTGGGCTGTCTCCTGTGTCCACGTCATGGGTACACAGGTGGGTCCTACCCGGGACAAGGGAGAACAGAGAAGAAAATTGCTCCAGGATCTGGCGGCAATCACTCTGCTGTTCAGGAGTTAGGGATGGCGAGAGAATTACTCCCTCCACCGACCCATCCTTTTCTTGGGACGAGAGAAGATCAGGGAGAGGTTCGCTTTCTTCTTCCTCTGCTCCGTCGGTTACCATCATTAAGACAACCTCGGGCCTCTCATGATGTGGCTTGAGGCGATTGGCATGCAGCACCCTGTGGGGCTGCCTCGGGGTCTTAAGATCCACCAAGTAGGTGGACTTCCCCTTCTTCTCCAAAACCTCAAAGGGGCCTGTCCAACGGTCCTGGAGGGCATTTAGCTCTCCAGGTTCCATCACCCACACTTTCTGTCCAGGCTCCAGTTCCACTGGGTGAGCGTTGTGTTCATACCACTCTTTCATAACTGCTTGGCTGGCCTCCAAGTAGTCTGAAGCTTGCTTCCACAACTTAGCCATTTGGCTCCGGAAGGCCAGCATGTAGCTCACCACGTCCTGGGGAAGCTTCCTGGGAGTCCGTTCCCATCCGTCTTTCACCAGGCTGAGAGGTCCCCGTACAGGGTGCCCGTACAAAAGTTCGAAGGGGCTGAAGCCCACTCCCTTTTGTGGCACTTCCCTGTAAGAAAACAAGAGACAGGGTAGGAGGATGTCCCATTTCCTCCGCAGGCTCTCAGGTAGACTCCGTATCATACCTTTCAAGGTTTTGTTAAACCTTTCCACAAGACCATTGGTTTGTGGGTGATAAGGAGTGGTAAACCGATAGGTAACTCCGCACTCCTTCCACATAGCCCGCATGTATGCTGAAAGGAAGTTAGTCCCCCTGTCGGACACAACCTCCTTGGGGAAACCCACTCGGGTGAAGATCCCCATCAGGGCCCTTGCCACCACAGGTGCAGTGATGGTCCTCAGAGGTATTGCCTCTGGGTACCGTGTGGCATGATCCACCAAAACCAGTATGAACCGGTGACCAGCTGAAGTTGGTGGATCCAATGGCCCCACAATGTCGATGCCCACCCTCTCAAAGGGGGTGCTAACGACAGGTAGTGGTTCCAGGGGAGCTTTTAGCTTCACCCCTGTTTTCCCACTAGCTTGGCAAGACACACACGTCCGACAATATGTATCAGACGCCACTTTCATTCGAGGCCAGTAGAAGTGGGGGACAAGCCGGGCAAAGGTCTTGTCCTGTCCTAGATGTCCTGCCAATGGTATCTCATGAGCCAGTTCCAGTAGAAAGGCTCTAAAGCATTGAGGGACCACCAAGGCTCTGGCTGAACCATGGCCAGGTGCCTTGGGCTCACTGTAGAGGAGTCCATCCTCCCAGTAAATCCGGTAGCTCCCTTCAATGTTTCCTGCTGCCTGGGCGTTGGCCTGTTGCCGCAGCCCCTCGAGAGTAGGACACTCTTTCTGAGCTTCACAGAATTCTTCCCGGGAAGGACCTCCCTCCACATGCCATTCGGTAGGGATGGGTAGGTTTTCCAGGGAAGCAACATTCTCCCCTGTGGACTCCAGATCCACCTCCGCAGGTGGTCCATCTGTCTCACGAGGTGGAGATGTCGAGGCAGGGTCCTCCAGCCTCCTGTCCTTCTCCTCTCTGGCAGCCGGCTGGGCCATTGTTCCAGGCTCCAGCGCAAGTGAACTCCCCCTTCGGGCAGTCGCGGACCTTGTGCTGACACAAGTCCAGTCAGGGGGTCCCAGCATCTCAGAGTGAGTCTGGTACTCCACCCTCCTCCAAGCATTGTGCTCCATATCATTCCCCAACAGGCAGTCAACAGGCAAGGCAGGGCTTACGGCAACTCGAAGTGGACCTGCAACCCCTCCCCACTCAAAGGGAACCTCAGCCACAGGGTAGTGGCCCAATCTGCCGTCAGCCATTACGGCGGGATGGAGTACATCTGGGATGACCTGCTCTGGAGACACCAGCTGACTCCTTACCATAGTCATGCTGGCTCCTGTATCTCTCAGAGCCTCCCCTCTACGGCCATTGATGGTGACCCACTGCTCATACTTAGTAGTATTAGAGGGCAGTTGGGTCTTTGGAACCATCTCCTTATCTCCCAGGGACACTAAAGTGACACCCGCCCGCTCCCCTCCATTAACCAAAGGCATCTCCTCCCCGAGCACTACACTAGTGATTCCCGGGGCTTTTCCTCCAGTGGGAGGGGGTGGTCTTTTTGGGCATCTCACATCTCCTTTATAGTGTCCCACACCACCACACTCAAAACAATGAACAACCCTTGGCTGCTGGCTGTGGCCAGGGGTAGGGTTGCGAGGGGGGTTACTTTTAGGGATGAATCCTCTGCCCCTTCCTTGCGAAGTATTTTGTGGCCCTTTTGAGAACTCCCTCTTAGTTTCCCCTCCCTCGCTGCCTCTTACCCAACCCTCCAGGGCCTTCCTGGAGTAGTCCAAAAAATCTACCCAGTTTTGCGTGCCCAGCTTGTAGCTGCCCCGGAACTTTTGCCTATATTTCTCAGGGGTCAACCCAAACTTCCTGAGCAGCGCTGACTTCATAGCCGGGTAGTAGGTCTGTTCACTCTGATCAAGGGCCAACAAAGTATCCCTGCCAGTGGGGGGCATGTATTTATATAACCCACCTCCCCAGTGGACTTCCAGGATCCCATGGGCCCTCAGCGAGACCTCGTAGGCGGCTAGCCATTTGGCAATGTCATCACTGGGTACATAGCATGCCATAATATCTTTTGGTAGGTACAGTCTGGGTTCCCTGGTGTTGGTCTGGATATCGCTGCCACCATTCTCTGGTTTGGGGGTTCGTAGATTTAGGGCTTGTAAATCCATCTCTTTGATGGTCCGCTCATGCTCCAACCTCTTTTCCTCCCTCACCATGTCCATCCTGGCTAATTCTATTCTCATCCTCCTCTCCTCCCTCCTGTCTTCTAACTCGGCGTCGGTCAGGCCCCTCTCTGACACACTACTGCCCACTCTGGAAGGTGTCCTAGGACCTGTTACAAGGTTCTCCCCTCCCGTCTGGTACAGTGTTGCGGTCTCCAGGACAGTGTCCTTGTCACTCCCCTCAGGATCTACCTCCTCCCCGGAATGAGCCTCTACCCATGCCCGGATACTGGTCAGCAGCTCAACTTTCCTGGCGCCTTTCTTGAAAAACACCCCCTGCTGCTGACACCATTCCTTCAATTGGGTCACAGTATAATTTTCCAGCTCTTCCACATTTATCTCCATTTCTATTTGGAGTATAAACTTCTTCCCAGGAGAAATTCACAAAGTAACCTGGGGTCAACCTCCACCCACCGCCAGAAGTCAATTTAGAAAAATCAAAATTTAAATTAGGAGGGCCGCAGGGAGAAAACTCCAGGTGAGGTCTCGTGGTTGGCACTGCGTTACTAATAAGTGAGTGTAAGTACAAATCTGTGATCCCACCGCTGAAACACCAATTATGTTGGACCTAGATTACCCAAGTCTACATAAGGTAGCTTGGCACAGTAGTGGCTACAGCTAACTCAAGGCGTTGGTAAAGTACTTACAAGTCTCACTCACAGTAACTCAGTGATGAACCACTAAAATGAAGACACAACACCACTGTTTGGAAAAATACCGTTACCTTTTATAAAAATAATATGACTCTTGGGATTCAAATTATACAGGATACGACATCAGATTCTCACAGAAATAATCATTATACTTTTGCTTTGGAAAAATACATTTCACTCTTCTTGCTGTGGAAAAAGGGCAGTAAACCACATTCTATTGTCAAGGATTCAGTAATGAATAAAGTTAACTCTTTTTATAATTAAGAGAATCCCATTAGATTCACACTATGCAGGGTTACTTTACATTAATACACAATGTCAACAATACTTCACCAATTGAACCTGCCAATTCACTGGTTATTTTATCACATTCAGGGCTATGATCTCTATCCCCTTATCTACTATGTCACAGTATGGTTTTTAAGAGGACCAAAATGGTCAGGGCACCCTGTTTGACGCTAGAACTGGTAAGGTTTCTTTTAACTTTACTCACTAGTGCCCAGAACTTTCCTTCCTCACCCCCACTCTCCTTACTGTCTTGGTGGCCGGTACGCCACAGTCCACAGGTCTCTAGATGGTACCCGCCCCCTGGGCTTCCCCAACCAGCTGCTTTCCTGTTGCTGGCGTGGGGGAAACACTTGTTGTCTTCCTCGGCCCAAGCGCGCTCCCACTTAACAGCGCTGAGCAAGGGGGTCTGGGTACAGCTCAGCGCGATGACTCGTTTAACAGCAGGGCGCTAGGGGGGGGGGGGGCGGTCAGTCTTCCTCTCAGGCGCTGGCTCCACAGTTAGCGCTCGAGCGCGGGGGATTACTGCAGCCGAGGCGGCGCTTCGGGAATCCTTCCGGCGCCTCCTCAGCTAAGCCGATGAACGCGCTGAACCTCTGGGCATGCGCGATGCTATTCGATGGCTCCGCCTCCGCTCCCGCCTCTTGAGTCGCGCTGCTCCTCGGCGCCTGCGCGATCCTCGCCGGTCACCTCACCTCTCAGGTTAAACGCTGCACTCCTGGGCCTGCCCGACCCTAGGCCCCTCCTGCTTTCAATAGCGGACGCGCTGAGGACATGCGCGGAAGCGCTTCCTGACTTCCACTGACGCGACCGGTGCCCCCGGGGTCCCGCAGTCAGCGAACACAGCGCCGCTCTCCACACGCAGTCACCTCCCACACCGGCTTCTCAGGAAGGATGTGCACACACGGCGCCCTCGCTCCTCAGGTCACCACAGGCTCCACAGTCCCCTGACCTCACCAGGGCACTTCAAGGGGTCCACAGCTGTTTCGTCACACTGGTAGGTGCAGCGCTGGGCAGGGGATGTGAGAATGATTTTCAGAAAGAATGTCCTGTCAGCTTTTACTGGGGTGCAGGTTAAGAAGGGTCTTCCTGTACACACCGGTTGCTTTTCTTCTGAATAGTTGATGTAGGGGGAGGGATTGGTCAGAGGCTGAAGGGGGAACAACCCTCTGAAGAAACTGTCAGCCTCAGAGACAAACTAGCTGCTCTCAGCGTGTCCACCTCCTCTCACCACTGCCTCACTCCTCCACTCTTGGGTCAGCACAAAATGGCTGCTGGTCACGGGCCTTATATAGGGTGGCCTGAGACCTGCAGAAGTCTCTAGTTAATTCCAGAAAGTTCCCTAATGTTATCCTATGGACCTGTCCTCCACTAGTGTCCGTTATGGCAGTTGGTGGACACCATTTTAGGTCTCTGGAGATCCCTAGATTTTCAAGGGGGCTGACTAGGCCTCACAGGTTATGAGGGAAAAATGGCGTCATTGCCAAGGAACACCTAGCCCCCTGACAGCATTAAAAATTCCTGATGGACATATGTAAAAATAAAAATAGAAACTCTGGGAGGCTAAGGGGGACAAAAATAAATAATAATGGTTAGAGTCTCCCCAGAAGCAGTCAGGTCTAACAAGTGGGAATCCAGTTGCATTAGTATGTAGTGCAGTAGAGCCGGCTTGGTGCTGTGCGTACAGTGGAGTGTCCTGTGAGTGCAAATGCTCGAGTACCGTGGAGTCCCTAAATGCAGCAGGGACTGGTGATCAGTAAGTGCCAAATGTGTAGATCAGAGTTCCTTGGGTGCAGTTGGCAGGGTAAGTGCACTGTGGTCAGTGTGCATGCAGTAAGGTGCACTGTGAATACTGTGGGATCTCATACGAGTTCGGTGGAGTGCACAGAGTGTAATATAAATAATTTAGGAGTTTGCTCCATGTTCTGACGTAGCAGTGACATGTCCTCTGTATCTACTGTGTAAGTATCCCAGATGTAGTGCCGATTTCCAAAGAAGTTACCTTCCAACTGATTTTCCTCTGAAACTTTGAAAGTGATTTGCAAGCATTCTTGATTTACTTAAGTTTTTATTTCATTTACCAAGTGAACAGGAGAGACGTATGTGAGTAAAGACTCCAAGGAGTTCTTAGACTGCTTAAATCTAAAATGTACCTCATAAAGTGTTTATTACTCATGCCAACAAATAACCTTTTACTTGGTCGTTTCAACTTTTTCTTTGCTAAGCCAGAATCAACCTCTGTGAATTTGTCCAACCCAGAATTGTACTTCAAATACTTAATTTTTTTATTTAATGAGTTTTATATAGCGCTGGCTAGACCCGTAGGTATCAGAGCGCTTTACATAAGGTTCCAAAAAATTACACAGTACATTAGATTCGGGTAGCATCAGTTGCTAGAAAAACAGTTCAAGAGCATGGAAGTGAAGAAGGGTAAGGGGGCAGGGAAGGGGGTAGGGGAAGATGGGACAGGGAGATGAAGGAATATCTGCCTAAAGACCAGCTGGGTAGGTGACGGCAGGGGGGAAGTCCAAAGCCCATCTCCTCTTTAGCTATCAGGTAGCTCCACTAAGCAACGGCCAGAACACTAGGTCTCTGTTGGAAAACATTGAAGCCTTTCCCTTAGTTACTTAGTTAACTTCGTGCAAAAGAGTCCTACATAAGGTTGTTAGTTCACCTCCCTCATAGAGACGACCCCCGCCCACATTTTTTCAACCACTGAAACTGTAGATGAAGCTAACCATGGCATTTACGTGTGTTATGATGCCATGAAAGGCCCATTTTTTCCACTTGTTTAGCAGTGCAGGGTTTACTTGTTTCTTTCCCTCACTGGTGAGTGTGATGAGAATCCAGCATAGGCAAACTACTTGTTCCAGCTTTGTTACTTATAATTTGAATGATGAACAAAGAGGTTTTTCCAGGAAAACCTAGTGGTAACATTGTTTATTTCGCAGTGTGGGCATATTGTCTATAGTCTTGGTAAAGACGCCCAAGACTTAACCTGGAAAATGTAGTTTTAGGTCTCACCTACAGAAAGCTTTACCTTTCCGTTGGCAAACAGAGCTGTTATATCAACTATAGAGTTAGGGCCTGATTTAGAGTTTGGCGGATGGAATATATCACGGACTGCCCTTACACCGTATCAAAATAGCATTATATCCTGCAATACTTGTAATATGGCAGACGAGGTGTCTGTCACATTTGTGAAGGAGTGTTCATCCACCAAACTCTGAAACAGGCACTTAGAGTACGATTTGTGTACACTCCTTGCTCATGATGTAATGGATTTCGTCTCTATCTCAGTTCTCTTCTCCAGATTCTTTGCCATTCCTCCCTGTGTTTGTGTATGTGTCCCTCCAAGGGGCATTTTGGTTTCAACGTGTTTGGACAGGATGAAATGTATCCGTCTAATTTTGATGGCCAAACCTTGCATTGTAATGCACGAGGGACTGTTTTCTCTACTTCTGTGTTTATTTATACTCACCCCTCCTCTCCTTTGAGACGACTCCACCCTTCATAAATGATTAAGTCCCTAAGGCTCGTTTACCAAACCATCCCCTTCACCTTGTCACCGTTAACTGCAGTAGTGTTGCAGGGCAACCATCTTTAGATGGTTCAGAATTCGATTTCAAGATTGCCGTCCTTTGGTGTCTTTGTACAAAATCTATATTACAATACTTTATCTTCTATTTTTAGAAAAAATACTTGTTTAAAAACAATTTCAAGATTGCCACGCACAGCATACATCTTGAAATGGTTTTACCTTTGTTTTAAGAAAAAATATTCAGAGTTTTCTACAGCAAATCCCTGCCCTAGCCATCTTTGACTCTTGTTTCTTAAAACAAAAGAAAAACCATTCCAAGAGAGTTGTCACCCACATTTACACATGCAGAGCAGCCATCTGAGGGGCATTTCAAAGCTAGTTGGTGTCATGGGTGGGACCAATTGACTTTGCCAATGGGAACATAATTCAATCCATAACTTTGTGCTTTTCGATGTATTTTCTGTCACACTGTAATCACAAAGTCACCCTATCTGCCCTTTCGTCCATTGTTTTCATTTAAATGTTCTTTCAACTTGCAACCTCTTGCTGACACTTAGGGGCGTATTACGAGCCTGGTGGTCCATGGACCGCCAGATGCATGGTGGCACAGCGCTAGCGGTCTTGCGACTGCCCCACTACGATCCTAGTGGTCGTGCCGACCTGAGACTGCCGACTCCACCAGGGAACCGATGTTCCCTGGCCGTGGTACGGTGGTTCAGAAGCACCTTTATGCTTGGCGGGACCTCAATGGTCCCACCAATCATATTACGACTGTTATCACCACCACTGTTTTTATGGAGGTCTTTCCAAAGAAAGGGGGCACTGCAGGGCCCCCTTGTGGATTCACACAGAGGTATACAACATGTGCCCTCCTGTGTGCATGCACAGACGTTCCACCATGGCATGGACTTTTCAATCCATGCAGTGCTGGAACTTCCTTTGACGTTTCCATTGTGGCGCTTATTTTATAGGCACCGCTGTGAGAGCGCCAAAAGAAAAGCCCTCCAAAGACTTCATTTCATGAAGCTTTATTCGGTACATATTATACGATGACCATAAAAGCGCACAAGCAAATATTATACAATAACGAATACAAGTTAAAACAGGGAAATATTTAAAATATCATACTTTTTCTAAGCTGAATTGATTTACATAGAAAAGTAGCAATATAAAAATATTTGTCCGGGGAATTCATATTATAGATCAACTTCATGGCATCGTCCATATTATAAATATCATACTTTAAAAACAGTGGTTTCAGGTAAGCAACACTAAAATTCAGAAAGAGAGTACAAATTAACATAAAGTGAAGTGTGCTTTGTTTCGACTGACCATCACATGGGCAAGGTACAACTGGGTGCTTCTTTGGTTGAGGGAAGGCCACCAAAACGTGAGCCATTCCAAATCTAAGTCTAGTTAGAACAAACCTATGGGCTGGTCTGGTTAACTGGCTCAAATACAACTGGAAGCCTACACCTTCAATATATGTATTGTACAGGTTAACTGTAGTAAGGCGACCATAAACTACTAGACGTTTTTGGGCTCTGTACCTCATGAAAATATTTTTCATATTCTACTTGGAAAAATTTCCAGACGAACACGGGTCTACCAATATGTTGAGTCCGTAAATAACCTGAAAACTGTCTACAATAAAGTTAAGCCAAGGTATCTTGGTATAATTATCCAGGTCGAGACAGTCCCTAATGACATGCTGGTTAAAGGCTGTCTCTTTCTTGTGCCAAATTACACGCCAGATCATTAAAGGCCTTAATAGAATTAGGTCACTTAAGTGGGCAATCCCCACTTCCCTATGGATCAAATCAGTTGGAGCTGAAGTAGGTAAGAAGTTTTTTTAAGGAAGGTGTTTTCTTCCCTTTGCAAGGAGCCTACGTTGGTGTAGCCCCACAACTCCGCCCCATATAATGCAATAGAAACGCTCCTTGCCTTATAAATTTGCATCATGTCCCTGATACGTCTGTCGCCGATCTTGGAGGCGAATGTAAATATACCATAGGCACTTTTTATCATCTTAGACCTAACATTTACTAGCTCCTTGAGACCAACTACCATCACACGAAAAAATAACACCCAAATAACAAAACTTTTCCACTTGCTGCACTTTCACCCCATCTATAAAAAAGGCATGATTTGTATTGGTACTAGCACCACAGATCATCATATGTGTTTTACTCTTATTGATTACCAACTTCCTTTCTTTTATGAAATCAGAAAACCGATCCATCAGGCGCTGGAGGCCTATGGGGGTCCATGACAGGAGCACAGCATCATCTGCATAAAGGATAACTGGCACACCTGTCCCATCAACCTGGGGTGCATCAGCTTTAACTGTTTTTAAAACAGAATCTACAGCATTAATAAAAAGGGTAAACAGCAAAGGGGCGAGGACACAGCCCTGTCTAATTCCGCACTTTACGCTGAAGTTTGGGGTACACTCCCCACTTGCCCCGTAGCGCACACAAGTTTGCATCTTATCATAAAGTCTAGCTAAAAAGAAAATAATAGCCTCTGGTGCACCAAGTTCCAACAGGACTGGCCATAGAATGGAGTTGTCGACCAGATCAAATGCGCTGCTTAAATTGGCAAAGCAAAGATATAAAATACCAGGCTTAGCCTTGGTATATTTGCCAATTAATAGTTCTAGATTCAGGCATTGATCTAGTGTCCCTCGACCCTTTCTGAAACCATATTGGGAGGTCGCAGGAATCCCATTCTCGTCTACCCACTCTTCCAACCTAAACAGCAGCACTCTGCTCATGATTTTCACAGATGAATCGAGCAAACTAATTGGATGATAATTACATGCTGCTGACTTGTCCCCCTTCTTATAGATAGGGACAATGATGGAATCTCCCCATGTAGATGGAATCAGGGTTGATACTGCTGCGTTTAATACCAAAGTAAGTATAGGTCCCCACAGCAGCGGGACTGTCTTGTAAACATCAATGGGTACTCTCTTAGGTCCCTGGCCCTAAACCCCCTAACTGGCCTTAATACTACGTTCAACCTCTCCCAAGGAGATATCTAAAGGGACAATTGGCCAGTTTCTTTGTTCTACATCTTAGGGACCAGCAGCTTGGAATATACCTGAAAAATGAGAGACCCAGGCCTCACTGCTGATGTTGGATGCAAGGTGTGGGACTTTGTCATCCTTAAGAAAGGGGTAGTTAACCGTGGACCAAAACAAACAGCTATCGGAAGTCGCTGCCGCCTGCGTTAAATTGTCCCATGCTTCTTGCTGTAACTCCCTCTTCCTTTTGGAAAGTGCCAATTTATAATCATGTCTCACAACTGTAACTTGATTCTTATCCCTGGGTCTAAGTGCTAGAACCTGTTGCAATTGGGAAAGAAGAGCTGTACACGTATGGTCAAACCAACCCTTTTCGCGGGCGGTCTTACCTAGCCTCCTTCCAGTAAATATGGCATTGATTGTTTTATTGATATTAATACAATTATTCAAGATGGAAACAGATATACTACCAGATGCCAGGATGCCATTAATATTATCCAAAGATTTTGATATAATAGAGGACATTACTGTTGCAGATTTTTCCCCGTTCCACCTTAACCTAGTTCCATTTGGCCTGTGAGGCTCAACATTACATAGGGTCCTAGACACCCGCGGACTAATACATTTCCAGATCTCTGTTATCATTACAATGTGATTGTGGTCACTAAGAGTAGATTCCTCAATTACCGATGTCAGGCAATTTGGCACAATCCTAGACGAAACCATAACATGGTCAATGTAGAAGTTAGTCTTCCTTCCAATATAGGTGGGGATATTTTGGCCACTAACATCTTTTGCAGATTGCAATAGCTCTAAGTCGTAAGTTGACATAATGTTATTTATTGCCTCACCATAGGCATTGTGGGGGAAATTTGGTGTGTTAACACCGCTATTGTTTTGCACCCCACATGCCCTAGAAAACGACAATGGACAAATCAAAGAATTAAAATCACCTGGCCAAAAATAATTAAAAGTACATTTTGCTTCTGCTACAAGCTTCACAAGGGCACTTTATAATTCCTCTATAACTTTGTGCCGTGTATTGTCAAAAATATTGTTATAAAAATGTATTAAAAGCACCTCTGGGCCTTCCTTTTGTTGTACCCATAGAATGTGTGAATGAGTTCCTACTGTTACATGTTTAACAACAGTCAGCAATAAATCAACAGATAACAAAAAAAGCAAACCACCCTTTGCTCTACCGTGCCTTGACTCTGAGGGTTCTAAACTGTAACAGACAAAACCATCAAGGCTAGGTTTTGTGGAGCACCATGTTTCCTGGAAACATAAAATATCATATGACCTAATCAGGTCCTCCCATCCCACATTTTTCCCTTTGGATGCCCAGCCAGCTATGTTCCAGCTAACAATAGATGTTCCCCCTATGGTGCAACTTTTAAGTTGATCTTGTACAATAGTAAAGGTAACCACATCCACACAGGGTTCAACCTCAACTAAACCAACATTAGTATTCTCAGTACATGTAGATTACTGATCTTTTACCACCCTGTCAACAACAGAAACAGGTTCAGGCCTATTATCAATGATCGCTATGGGAACACCATTCATGGCTTGCTCTGGATTTATACTATTCCCATTCAATTGATTGACTTGGGTATTATGAATTATACTCAGATGCGGCCTACTGACCTTTAAGTGTCAATCATTCGAATCCAAAGAACTCAGGGCTTGATACTTATTCTGTGTTGAAACCTCAAAAGTTGGACGATGGTTAGGAATAAAGGGACTACCTCTATTGATAACCTGGAGAGCCTTAATAAGGTGATTATAAAAATAGCCCAAAGGGTGTACACGCACACTATTCTCATCTGGGGTTAGAGATGCTGCTCTAAGCAAAACAGTTGCGACATGTTGGGGGTGTTTAAAATTAACAATAACACAATCGCCCCTGCAGGATTTTCTTGAGTTACCAATCCAATTTACTCTTCTAGTTGATAATATCTGGTCGGAGTAATTGATTGGGAACCTGCATTGCCTGTGCAGCCATGAGACTGTTTTGTTTGAGTGAGTCGTGTGATTCCTGATGTGGTTGAGTCAAGTTAGGATCCATAGGCGGTACATTAGAAAGAACAACTACATAAAGTGCACAATTAGGTGGGAGGTTGATAAAACGGCTTTTCTTTGGTGCGATCACTCCCTTCGTACTTTCATGTACCACTGTTATCTGTTCTTTCTGACTAACCAGTCGCGGAGGGTCAGGTATAACTGCAACATTTGGAGCCAACCTTCCATCATGCGGTTTCAGTTCAACATTACTGACTGATACACCCCTCTCTTTGCGCCTGGAGCTTTCAACCTTACCAGTATGAGCATCCAAGAGGCTACCTAGCCTAGACACTTCAGCTGAGATTAGGTCTAGTTTATCCACTAAAGGTTTAACAATAGTTTCAAACGTATCCTCAATGATACGAAGTAATAAATCAAATTGCTCAGTGTTCAAACTAACAGCACAATTCTCAGTCAGGGTCTCCATGTTGCGGACTGTACTCTTAGGCGTAACTTCGGCTCTCTTCTTGTTATGATTCCCCCCACGCTTAAGTTGCACTTTCCTACACACCCTCACCGCTCTCTTGACCGGGGTACGCCGTGCTGGGGTATCATAAGGTACATCCGATGGGTCATGAACGGGTGCTAACAATACTGGTACTTCCATCAGAACTTCAGGTTCACAGTTAGCGTTCGGAGACAGTACGATATTAGCAATAGGTGATGTAAGGGGTAGGGCGGGAGAAGTCCCCCGACCCAACGATTTTCTCCGTTCACTGTTAATTTTATTTACTACTTTTCCAAGATAATTATCCATGGTGGATGACTGTTTTGACATTATGAATGCTGATAGTTAATCCCAGGAGCTCTAAATATGAGGAGTACAAGCTGCTGGTCACGATGAAATAATGACTTGATCAGCACACAAAGGCCAGGAGCATAAAAATACCAACATTAAAATGTAATCCAATAAAAAGGGATAAAGAGTCTCACATTGCTTACTAGCAAATCAATTTGACAACCGACAACGGACAAAGGGAGTGGCCCAGCCCAGCCTCGTCCTGCCCTGGACTGCCACAGACTGCCCCACCCTTGTCCCGGGCTTCTCCCGTTCGCTCCCGCGCGCGACTCGCGGGGCGAGAGGTGCTCCTTACTCTTAATGCAAAAAACACAGTTGATGGACAGAATGCAGAACAATGTCTTACATTCACCCCAGTACAAAGATCTGGGCCTAAATCCATCGTTTTTTTGCACTCCACACCACCCTAGGTCAGACACTGGCTATATGCAAATCAGCCCTGACCCTGTGCCTCATAGGAACAGTCCAGCCCGAACTTCCAAGCCATGTCTTTCCTAGACTCCAGACTGCTCCAGGTGAGTGCCCCAGGAGTGGTCGGCGCTCCTTACTCTTAAAGCACCTCTGGGCGCCTTGTTGCCGTCAGCGATCCTGCGCCGGTCCCCAGGGCAGCTGGGAGTTGTAGTGTCCAGCTGGTGGTGGGACCAGCGTGTGCTGGGCCCGCTGGAGCTGGTCGCGATATGCTGGCCGTTCCCCTCACGGCGTGCTGAGTTTCCAGGTGAGTGCCCCAGGAGCGGTTGGCGCTCCTTACTCTTAAAGCGCCTCCGGGCGCCTTGTTACCATCAGCGATCCTGCGCCGGTCCCCAGGGCAGCTGGGAGTTGTAGTGTCCCGCTGGTGGTGGGACCGGCGTGTGCTGGGGCTGCTGGGTCCGCTGTAGCTGGTCACGATATGCTGACCGTTCCCCTCACGGCGTGCTGAGTTGCCAGGTGAGTGTCCCAGGAGCGGTCGGCGCTCCTTACTCTTAAAGCGCCTCCGGGCGCCTTGTTGCCGTCAGCGATCCTGCGCCGGTCCCCAGGGCAGCTGGGAGTTGTAGTGTCCCGCTGGTGGTGGGACCGGCGTGTGCTGGGGCTGCTGGGTCCGCTGGAGCTGGTCACGATATGCTGGCAGGTCTGGCGGTCCCGCCGCATCCAACTCGTAATAGGGCCCTAAGTGTGCCATATGGATCGTACAAGTTCACAGATATAAGGAATGGACAGTTTAAACAAATTATTGTATAAAGACAGACAGCAGTGGACCCTGCTGCCGTGTTTAACTAATTCTCCTGCATTAGTCTCTGATGCACGTATATATATTCACTGAAGAAAACAAATGTTAAAGTAGAGGTACGTATGGAAGGTAGTAAGATTTTGAATAATGTTTAAAAAAACATAAAAATTCACTGAAAAAGCACTATCATTGAAAAAACATAAAATCAGGGAAATTTCCCAGCTATACGCAACTGACATATGTTTAACTTGTTGCATTTAAGACCTGTTGCAGTAATGAGTGATGAACCGTATACTGATGTTTTTTTTTAGTAATTTGCGTTTGCTGCCGTTTCAAAAACTAAGAAGTAATAAAATGTTTTTGAAAGAGTATAATTTAATTCTCCAGAATATGTGCAATACAACGAAGTAAGTTTCTTAAAAACTAGTGCATTTGCGGCCAGATTCATTAACGTAAAATCAGCTCGCAAAGGGCCTGAATCTGAGAATCTGGCCCTTTGCGAGCCCAATTTTTGCATTTGGGATTCATCATCCCAAATGCAAAAATCGCTATTATAGAATTCGCAATTTTGCGAAAAATTGCATTAAGGAATCTCTATTTGAGATTCGTTAAATGCAATTCATGAAACATTTCAAAATTGTCGCAATTTTGGGCCGCTATTTACCGCAAAGTCAAACCTCGTGGTAAATAGCGGAAACTTTGAAAAATGCACTTAAGTGCATTTTTCTAAGTTCTATGTTACACCCACACATGTCCTTGGAACATGTGTGTGCGTAACACCAGCATCCAATTTCATTTCAGGGGTGCAACAGGGTGTCCTTAGGACACCCCTGCAACCTTGAAATCGCAAACTCAAAATGCGAATCGCTAATAGCGATTCGCACATTGATATGTCTTCCCTTTCAGGAATGAATGGGGAGTTATTCCTTATTTGCGATTAGCACTTAGCTAATCGCAAATAAGGAAGCTGTAGGAATCGCAAAATAAATTGCGATTTGTACATGAATCTCGTTTTGCGAGTCTGTAATAGCGATTCCTTAATAATCGCTATTACAGACTCGCAATACGGGACTTTGATG
Organism: Lissotriton vulgaris; assembly: GCF_964263255.1. NCBI lineage: Eukaryota > Metazoa > Chordata > Amphibia > Caudata > Salamandridae > Lissotriton > Lissotriton vulgaris. The sequence continues at coordinate 372,168,989 of NC_141696.1, forward strand.
AATCTAGGGGTTGTTTTTTATGTTTTTGTGGCAAATGTGGTCAGAGGAAATGTGTCTCATTGATGAATGCCAGTGACTGTGCAGCAATAAGTAGTTGGAGCTTCCCAAGTCGAAATGATGTGAGCTATTGTTATGTGCTCTGGAGTGTTTATTAAGGGAACAGGAGCCCTACATTTATGTCAAACAATTGCTGGTTTCCTGGGATTTGAATTTCGATCTGTCTTGTGATCAGGAATGTAAAATGTTTCTTTGACACTTGCAAGTATGCCGTTTTTGGAATAAGATGCATATATAGCGATTGCCAAATCGACCACAGGCTAGCATTATTTTCTTCCCTATTTATTCATTTCTTCCCGTTTAGCCTTTAATCAATTTAATTTTCTGAGATCTTTGCTGAATTTCCATGATTCATAGCTGTGAAAAAACAGAACTATACAGCGCTCCAAAGCATGGAATCTGCGGCAGGCTGATCCTGTTCTGGAGGATATAAAAGGGAAGCTTAGAAAATGCTGAAGTCCTTGCATGATAGCATTGTGATAAATGGCCTCACATTTTAGGCTGAACAGCACCTACAAACCTCTTGTATTTTTTTTCAGTGGATGGTAAACTTTTTATGTGGGGCGACAATTCGGAAGGCCAGATTGGTCAAGCGAATGAAGCTAATGCCAGTGCACCTCGTCAAGTAGATGTGAAAAAGCCAATTTCTTGGGTCTCTTGCGGCTATTACCACTCCGCCTTGGTGACAAGTAAGAAAATAAATGCTAGCATATGATTTGTTATTTTGTTGTCATTGTTTCTTCGTAAACAATACACTAAAGATGTTCTTCCAAGAAAGTTTTCCACTTGCTAAGTTTAGTTGTATGTGTGTGTTTTTTTGCTGACACACTCTTGCTTCTAGAAAAGTATATATGAAGTTCTGTATGCTAGATGCCAAACGGTTGATTGCAAACTTCCAAGGTACTTATCAACCCCAGTGTCTTCTCCATTTCAGCAATGGCACTTCTTTGTGGCTGTTTTGTTACATTGGTGAAAAATAATTAGGAAGCGTTGGAGTGTTGGGTGTATGTTTAGAGTACACACTTTTTATTGGCATTTTCATGATACTTGCAGCAAATGTACATCAGCAGCCTGCACCTGACGACTCAATATCTGTGATTCATATTCAATAAATTGCAAACTTGAAAGGCAGGACTCGGATTACAGGTGATATTCCAAGGTTTTGAGGAGTGCAGCAAAAAAGGCTGTCTAATTTCACCTTTCAACCAATAGTCTCATTGTGGCCTGTTTGGCCATAATTAAGTCTAGAAAACCCTAAATTCTCTCAAAGAAGCGTATGTAAAACATCCCCTTCTGCTGTTAATTTCAGACAGATTCATAAACTTGGTGATAGTTTTTGTTTTTTATTTGGGTTTAGTGGTTCAACAGCTTTCCTTAATTCGAATCCTAATGCTCTTCGCTGTGCGTGATTTTTGTCACAATGAAATGTGAGAAAACGCTCTCACTTGACAGGTCTCCGCTATTGACTTTTTAGGAAGTCTACCTGGCATCATTTTTTTCCGAGTCTCTCCATCAATTCTCTTTGTGCTTATTGGGACCCTGGAACAACCGTTTGCTTGTTCTGGCCTCCACCCCCCAAACAAAAACGTTTACAGCCCCACATGACCTATAACTTTACTATTAACTCCCACTTAATCCTGCATTTTAAGCATGAACATATTTTGACTTGCCCATAAAAATCTGATAACTGCCTATTTAAGCCATAACATTTCACTGATTAATGGCAGTTGAAGTGCTCCTTTCAAACCCTAGTGCATCTACTGTACAACCTCCCTTCACCCATATAAGGTTATAACCAGACACAAGCAGTTTCTTAATATGTGGAGCCGCCTTTGCCGTGGAATTAACATTGAATATGTACATCAGCTCAGTCAGAAACCTACATTGTGCAGGAGGCTAAAGTCTTTGAAAGATGTGAAACGTTAACACTGGTACTAAGAGCAGTCGTCGGGTTAGTTAATTGCTTTATTTATGGCCTCGCAGTCTACCAGAAATACTAAAATTGCCTCAGTGTTTGTAGTATATGGTAACACATACAATTATGCTAACATTCTCTCTCTGAATTTTGTAAATTGATAATAATTTGGCTTCACTCATTCTAATAAGATTTGGGCCAGCCAGTAGGTGATGCAGCCTACTTCTACTGCGCCAAGAAGTTTTGGGACGTTTGCTGCACCTACGCATTTTCAACTACAACGCCATGCACCAGAATCGTCCACAATATGTGAAATACCTCTCCACTAATGCTGCCAGCTGTTATTATAAATTTTTTAGCTAGTGAAGTATTTGATGTTATGACCCTCTTCCAAAGCCGACCTCCTTGGCGGTCATTCAGATTTTTTTGTGCAGTGAAATAAATCCAGTTCTTTACTATATTTTCATTAGTTTTTTTATTGTACAGGGAAAGCATTATTAATTTGTCTTTCTGTAGCACCAACCACATTACGTTTTGAGCAAACCTCTCTCAAATATACATGTATACAAACATTCAAAACAGTGAGTACAGCAGTTCCATTAGAATGGGCTACCTACAGTGGCGGTGAGTCCATTGGGGCGCTAGGGTGTTGCCCCACTAATGCCACACGGCCCGTTCATAAATTCGTTCTACTTCTAGTTCTAAGTTGTCTATAATAAATAACTCGCTCACTGACGCTAGTTAGACTGGGCCACGCCCGAGGCAATCAGGTGCTGAAGGGGGTGGGGCTGCAGCAGCACTCAGGGTTTGACTGACAGACTGTTGTGACAGCGCACTATGCAAAGCAGCAATAGTGCGCATGTTCGGTTTTGGGTGGTCATTTTTACGACCAGCCCGAATTTGCGCACTAGCCTTCCCCTTAGGAGAGCGAGGGTTGCTTCATGACGCAGCCCTGATCTCCAAATGGGCCAATCCTGGGGCTGCTAATGCAGCGTCTGGATTGACCGAGACACAGCGCAGTCTTAGGCATAAATAGCATTGGGTGCCGCGCGTGGGTGGCACTACCGCACTTGGTGAAAACGTATGCCCAATCACTGTGGCTTTTGCGAAGCCATGTAGACAGTGATTGGCCATTTCGTTCAGGACGTCATGGCAGCAGACCGTCACCACGCCACACAACACACCTCGTGTTCAGTGCCTACTGCTTGTGGCTCGTGTACTACGGATCACCTCTCAGCCTTGGTTGGTTGGATCATTTTCATCACCAAAAGAAAGATCCTTATCAACCTTGAGAATCTTGATAGACGTAAGTGTGCATTTCCGTGAGACACTTATGAATTACACATTGCGTCAATTTCAGAAAGTTCTATGTCACATATTGAAAAGTAAGAGTCCGTCGCTCAGCTGGGTGGACCATCAGTTTTACTCTAGGCATGTTGAAAGAAGCATTATCGGTTAGCATTTGCTGTTATAATGGATCTGCAGTTTGCTCTCGATGCGGATTCACTTCTTGTTTCAAAAGTTGCATGAAGTTGATAAAATGTCAGAGAGCCTATCTACAAAAAAAATAATTGTACAAAAAAGTTAAAAATAGATTTATCAAAGGTGTTTTTGAATAGTGAAATACAGAAGAAGCAGTAACATCAGAAATGTAATATTTTATTTTTTGAAAAAATACGATTGTGTGAAAGTACCTGAACAATATTTTTTTTAGATCTCGCCTACGCAGAGCGCATGCGCTACATAGGAGGGCCTTTAGCCGTCGCTCTGCTCATTTTCTACCACACACTCGTGCTTGCGGCGGCATCCACCTTGCGGGAGCGAGCAGGGGCATGCCACAAGCATGAGTGCAGTGCTTGAAAATGAGCAGACTGCTCTCCCAAGCGCGCGTGCGCCTCTCCTCGCCCACAGGTCCCGGCGACTCACTCGCTCCGCCCTCTCCGTCCCCTTTGTGCTTGCGCTTAGCTTATAGTCCTTTATGTGAGGCTGAAATCTTTTGCATCATTACTCCTTCTTAGACTGGGGTGTTAATGTATTTAATCACCTCGAGGCGTGCAGGAAGACCACATGGCTTTTGGAACGCAAAAAGCATGTGATGAATAGTTGAAGGGCAGGTAATGTTGTGTTGGTCAGGACCTCCTGACACATCATTGGCTGGGAAGATCTTATCGCTTGTTCATTGGCAGCGAGGCCGAGAACCTGCATAGTCGGTCGGGATTAGTTGAGGGGAGAGCTTGGAGGTTGTTAATTGGCCAGAGAGACGAGAAGTCTGCATAAGATCCACATCACCCACCCCGATTAAAGCGGACGGGCTCTAGTGACATCAGCTCAAATATGCTAACTGTAGTAGTTGGTACACATACAATGCTGTTTATTGTATAACCATTCCAGTATTGGCAAAAAAATGAATATTACTCTGTGGGCAGTAAGCAGGGGATGTGCCACAGGCAGCAGGAAAATACACAGACTCTTGGCAAGGCATGGCTCAAATTCTCCCAATTGTTTCAGGTTGTAGAACATCAGCCGTCAAGAGCCACTCGGCCTCTACTTCCATCACGATACGTCAAGTCCTGTTGTATGGCTGCATGGGGCTAGGTTCCCCTGTTCTGCCGCTGCAAATTGCCCTCTTGCGCTCCCTGCTGAGGCCAGCCTCCTGTTTGGGAATTCCTCATTTACTCCAACCCTGGAGGCCTGAGCACAGTGAGTGCGAGTCCGGCTGCTGCCGCGGACAACTGTCCAAACACATCTCTGCACTTCATTTATATCAATGTCTACCTCACCTGTCTACCTTAGTCTTTATTATTCCCTCTTCCTCAGCTGTCTCTACTTGTCTCTGACACACCTCTCCCTCTTCCTCTCTCTACCTGGCCCTCTCTCGTTCAACGACTGCGTTATTCTCCCCTCTCCATCTTTGATTTACCTGTCTCTGCACCTGAATCTTTTTCTTCTACCCCTCACTTCTTTGTCTACCCTCCACCTCTTGCTACACTTCTGTTTGCCTCACTATGGTTTTTACCCAACCCACCTTTCAGTGCCTCTTCCCATTTCGCCCCCTCCCTCACAGCGCTCTTCTAGCATGCATCTGTTTTCTCCCCTCACCACCATGCCTGCCTCTACCCCTCCTTACCTTTCTAACCAGCCTAACTTTCTACCTTCCTGTTGTTCTTGGTAGTGAACCTTTCATTTCATGCCACCTACGCATTCAAATTGAGTAGGTCATTGCTGTGCTCCCAACCCAACATTGACCCAGTCCCCTAACCTCTCAACTTGCCCAGATATAACAACAGTATGTTAAAGAAATGGTTGTGGTAGTTCTTTTCTAATTCATATATAATGAACACACTTATGGAAGGGGCGAGATTTTGATCAATACCTTATCACTATCGATCTAAAACCCCGGTCTGGTCGACTGAACCTTTATTGCCTGTCTTTGAGGAAAGAAAGTGCATCTCTTACCAAGTTAGTTCTCCCAATAAAGGACTCTGCTCAAAGGATCACAAACAACTTCTAGCTTTCAAAGGTTTATTATAAAGTCAAGATAAGTTGCAGATACAAGCATCTCAAAATGAGATTAACCAGATACACAGGCCCAACTACGTACATGTGTTCTCTGAAAGCCCTCAGACGAACAACGGAAATTACCAATACCAATTCTAAAAACAATAGTGCTATTAGCATAGACACATATTGAAATCTGTCGGTCATTACAGGCGGAGGGAAAATACAGGTTAGGCTGTCCCTACCCTGCTCTAGATGGTATCCCTACTTAACCAGGTCCCAACCTATCAAAAGGTGTCAGCAGTGAATGACCCCCAAAGGAAGTCACCCACTCTCCGTCTCTTGGTGAAAACCTAAAGTCCTCCAATCATGGCCCCTCTCTGCCTACCCATCCGCTCTCTAGAGGGTCCTCAGGCTTCTGCTCTAACTCCACCCAGGGGTGCTGTCCCTAATACAAAAACACAACAACCTTTAGGACGCCCCTCGCGAGACGCCCCTCACGTGGTGTAGCTTCTGGCTTTTTCCATGATGAGGCCTTGTGGTTAGAGTCGACCTTGTTTCTCAGACGCTTCTCCGGCCCGCTGATACCCCTTAAACATTCCGGAACCCTCCTCCATGTCTGGTCCATTTCAAGAACAGGCTTCTATTCATTATTAATAATTGAATATCCCCTTTTCTCTTCCAGACAGACATTTGGAGCCAAATCCCAATTCTCATGGTTTTCCAACCGCGTTGCAACATTCCCCGGCCCAGACTAATATGTGTAAATCAACGTTTAAGGCTTTCCAGCTCTACAACAGTTTTATAATATTCAACTTCTTCTTTAATTGTTAGCATGTTAATACTCTTATTCTACTGATTAAGTAAACACATCTATAAATCAAACCTACTCATTATTACTAAACATTAGTGCAATCCACATTGTGCATTTTACTCTCCTTTCCCCTCCCTCTTAGCTCTGGCCCTGAGGCCTACCACGTTCAACGTTTCCGTATGCCATTTTACATTTTAGCAGCTACACAACATGGATTCAGAAATAATCACGTTTAATAAACCTTATTACTACACACATTTCTGTATTAGTTCCACTTCTATTTAAACTTCTATATTAACTACACATCAGAATATAACTGTGGCTACTATCAGCACTCATGGCATTTCTCTTCATGATTTGTGCTTACTACGTGTAAGTGTGATGCATTTCTACAATTTGGTCAGTTTGCGCTCTCTCAGTTCCCCCCTTTGATGACCTCTCGGGGTCATCACTAAATATTTAAACTGCGGTGATTGCTAGCATAACTCGCTTCTGAGTTTCCAGAGCCCTCAGACTCCGGTACTGACTATCTTGTATGGCAGCCAATCTCTGCAGCTGTTTTCTCTGAGCCCTCGCTGACCTTCTGGCTTTGTTCCATTTAAATACCCTCACCAAACCCCATAACACGATTCCACAGATCAATATTATGATGATAGGTTTTAGTATTTTCCACACAAAGCTTTTGCCTAAGGCGGTGAGCCAGCTTCCAGCTTCACTCATTCCTTGGCCCACCTTTTCCCAGACATTTTCTCTGCTCAGGTCTTCAATCCTCTTGTGAATATCAGTTATATTTCTAATAACTTTCTCAAGGGGCTTTGAATTGTCTGGAATGTAAGTACAACATTCTTGGACCTTCAAAGCCTTACAGACTCCGCCCTCTTTTGCTAATAGGACATCTAACGCAAGGCGGTTTTGAAGAACCATAGCCCTTATCGATTGCATCTCTCCTTCTACTAGCATTAAGGACTGAGCAGTGCTGGCAGACAACCTGTCTACGACTGTTGCTAGCCGTCTAATTTTAACATCATTAAGAGCTAATCCCAGAAGTGGGAACACAGCTCCAAAGACATCTCCAACCATTTCTGCACTCACATCTCTCCTTCCTCTCGATGATGTCTTGCCCTCAATGATCTCTAAGTCTTGGGCATGATATATTTTAGGGAAGATAATTGCCAAATAACATGAGCCGTACCAATTATCGGGTAGCCTCACGTAGGCATTTCTCCCACATACAAAATATACGTTAGGAATCACTTGCATTCCCTTCAGGAAGTCTTTGGTGTAGTACTCCAAATTGAAAGCATGTTCACAGCTAACCTCTCCCACGTATACATTTTCATAATACGTTTTGGCTCTATGAAGACATAACTTTCCTCTCTGTGTTCTATCTAAAGCTATTGGACCACTACTACCCTTTCTCTTGTGTGCCTTTTCTTCTTCGGTCCAATCTGTTTTCCATTGTCCTGATTTTTTCAAAATCTTTTGTCTCCTATTCCGATCATCCACCTGCCCTATGAACTTTTTCTCGACTTCTGACACCTTACATGTCAGGTTATTTCTGCGGGCATGTGAAGTATCTAAAGTAATCCAAGGAATGAAAAACTTTGCCAACCTTTCTTCACTCTTCCAGTAGTCCCACTTATTCATTTGTTTATAATTTGGGACTTCTGGTAACACTGCATCATAATTGGAGAAATAATAGTCAAAACTATCTCTCCCATAAAATATACTAAGCAACAAGCTACATGTAATGCCATATGTCAGCGGGAGGTGATGATATCGAATGCCTTCATCTACAGACGCCGGCAACTGCATGCAGACGTAACAGTCCTTAACCTCCATGGCATCCACGTATTCATACAATAATTTAGCATAAGCATTTGACCTAAAGTCACCTTGGGACTCATCCACGTGTAACCTGCGGGCTTCTGCAGCCAATAACGCTTTCTCGTGTGTGTTTTCCCCTTTCTCACCAGCAATGGTAGGTGTAAGCGCTTCTGCAGATGCCACATCAGTTACCTTTTCCTCTTCCTCACGTCCCTTTACATAAGAGACTGTTACCACTAAAGCTATTAGTATTATCACTCCTACTATTAGTGTACCTATTATACATTTCGCTCTGCGGTTCTGGGTACCGGCCTCCATTTCGTCTGATAGTGTGGTTCTCTCTCAACTCAGCACAAAGTTCCTTTCTTTTTCGCTCCTTTACTGTCTCTTTTTCTCCTTTTGTCCTGAGAACCACGCAACTGGAAGCTGACAACCCTTTCCGCCAAAGTTCTTTTTAGTTCAAATACAGACAACCCTAGCCCTTCTCCATCATCTCAGGGAGTGTCCCTAAGAATCTCTGCTTCCTAGGCGCTAGGTAATCTTCTTTTCTTCACGCTTATTTACAAAGTCTTTTAAGCATCCACTATCAGGCGCTCGCCTGCAGCTTCAACAGCAAAATTCAATATTTCCAGACGAAGATTGTGCTCTTCTGCGGCTGATATCTTTGTACCAAAATCGGGGAATTGCAATTCTGTGAGAAACATGTCCTTTATCTTGCTGAGGCGGGGAGGTCGGGGAAGCATAAATGTCAGTGACCCTTCTTGTTCAACTCCGGGTACTAACAGTCGTATCTCCACTGTTACGATGGGCTCAGAACTGGACACCACCACCGCTCGGATCCTCCCTGTCACTGGCTTCGAAGCCATCTGTCGCCAGGTATGTCCACTCAGGGGTGGAGTATCTTCTGTTAGGCACACGCACTCTTCTTGACCTCCTCAACTCCGGTGCTTCAGCGCCCTGAGCACCTTCTTCGGGGTCTGAGTCTTCTGATATCGGAGGAAGGGTTCTCTCCGGAGTTGACCTTAGGCTAGAGCTCCCTCTTTGCGGCCAATCAGCTTCTCCACGTACCCTTCTACTCCGTTTTCTTCGTGTTCTTTCACGCTCTCTGTCAGACCTGTCAGCGTCTGACTCGTACTCCCAGCTACTTTCACCTTCCGTAGCGTCGTCTGTCTCGCTGTTGTACTGACCGTCCTCAGCTTGGTCAGATTCGTTCCCTGCTTCCGCTGGCACCTCTACAGCTTGGCTAGCCCCCTCTGTGGCTTCTCGGTCCTCAGCTGGACGTCTATCCGAGAGAGGAGCTGTTTCTTCCAGAGGTGCTGGAACTCTCCGCGTGTGCGACGCGTGGATCCAGTTGGGCAGGCTTCCCACCTTCACTGCCGTATTTGTGGTCAGGATGATCTGGAAAGGCCCACGCCAACGAACATCCAGGCAGCTGTTTCTCACGTGCTTTTTCACCAGGACCCAATCCCCAGGAAGCAAGTCGTGACAAGGGTCCTGGCACGATGGTACCTCGGCAGCCTGCACCTGAAGGGACACAGAATGAATGGCGTCAGACAGCCCCTTACAATAGTCCAGGATCATATCATCTGTGATGCTAATCAGTGCAGCAGTTGGAACAGATGGTAACCTCATTGCTCTTCCCATTAACACCTCATGTGGTGACAGCCCCGTTCTTCTGTCTGGGGTACTGCGGAGGCTCATAAGAACCAATGGCAACGCATCAGGCCAACTCAAGGATGTTGATGAACACACCTTTGCAATTCTGGCCTTGATGGTGCCATTTATTTGCTCCACAATTCCTGAAGCTTCTGGTCGATAACTGCAATGTAGTTTTTGGTCTATATTTAAAGCGGCACAAATCATTTTCACAAGCGAGCTGTTGAAATGCGTTCCCCTATCTGATTCCAAAGAGGCCGGCACCCCGAAGCGCGGTATAAGCTCCCTAAGCAGTAACTTAGCCACTGTGAGGGTGTCGCACCTGCGTGTAGGATATGCCTCAACCCATCTGGAGAAAACGCAGACAACCACCAGGATATAACGGAGGCGGCTGCACCTTGGCATTTCGATAAAATCTATCTGCATTCTATTGAATGGACCTCCTGACCTCCCTATGTGGCTCAGTGCAACTGGTGTCTTTTTCCCTACATTCAACTGCTGGCACGTCACACAACGCTGGCACACTGCTTCGGCTGCTACTCTGAACTTGGGGTTGTACCAGGTCTGTCTAAACACTCTCAGCATAGCATCTCTTCCTAAGTGGACAGGACCATGTATGTGTCGGGCCATTGGGCTCACCATCTCATTGGGCAACACTGCTCTGCCATCTGCTGAGACCCAGAAATGGGCCTCACCCACCACACATCCTGCCTTTTGCCATGTTTCTTTTTCACAGTCAGGAGCATTCTCTTGCATCTCCTTCAGTTCGTCCCAAGTATCAACAGTTTCCAATATCATAGCTAATTCAGTCCTTACATTTATTCCACCCACTTCCACCTCTGTGAAAGAGTATCCTGTCTCCGCGCAATACCGTGCGACTTCGTCGGCATATCTATTGCCTTGTGACACGAAGTCCATATTTCTGGTATGCGCGGTACACTTCACAACTGCAATACCTGCTGGACATTGCAATGCCTCCAACAGCAGGCGCACAAACTCTCCATTGCGAATGGGAGAGCCTGAAGAGGTCATGAACCCTCTTTGAGACCATAACTGCCCGTAATCATGAACTACCCCGTAACCATATTGACTATCAGTGTATATGGTGACTCGAATTTGATTGCTTGCCAGGCAGGCACGTGTCAGGGCAATAATCTCGGCTACCTGAGCGGAGTGTACTCCTTCCAGGCATCCAGCTTCCACTACTCCAGTAATTGTGCAAACAGCGTAAGCTGCTCTCAACTGCCCAACTTCGTCTCTTACACATGAGCCATCGACAAAGAAAATTTCATCTGGGTCGGTCAGTGGCTCATCTACGATGTCGGGTCTTGGTTTGGTGCATAGTTCAGTCACATCGAGGCAGTCATGGTCTGTACATTCATCATCATCTTCAATATCGTTTGGAAGTGGCATCAAGGTAGCAGGATTTAAAACAGAGCATCTCCTGAGGGTCACGTTCTCTGCAGCAAGAATGACTTGCTCATAGCGCGTGAGCCTGCTGTTTGTCAGATGCTGTGTTTTGGTCCTGGTCATCAACAGTTCAACAGAGTGGGGCACATGTACCTCTAACGGGTGCCCCATAACAATATTCTCACACCTCTCAATGCTGACACCTGTTGCGGCAACGGATTTGAGACATCCGGGCAACGCTGCGGCTACTGGGTCTAAAGTAGCCGAGAAATAAGCGACTGGTCTACGGGCATTCCCATGGATTTGGACTAACACAGACAGCGCGCATCCCTCTCTCTCACAGCAGTAGAGCAAGAATGGTTTATCGTAATCCGGCATTCCCAGAGCTGGAGCACGACACAAGTCCTCTCTCAGCTGCAGGAACGCCATCAAACAGTCCTTGTCCCATGGTACCGGATCACTCACTTCCTTGTGCGTCAGTTTTTGCAAGGGCTTTGCTTTCAGTGAAAAGTTTGCAATCCACTGTCGGCAATATCCCACCATTCCTAGGAACATTCTGACTTCTCTCTGAGTTTTAGGCGCATTCATTTTCATGATGGCCTCTATCCTGTCTGGTGACACCTTTCTCTTACCTTTCTCAATTCTGTGTCCCAAGTACTGTACCTCTGTCAGGCAGTACTGCAATTTCCCCGGGGACACCTTATGCCCATTTTCAGCTAGGTGATTTAACAAAGCAATAGAGTCCTGTCTGCAAGCTTCTTCTGTTTCTGACGCCACAAGGAGGTCGTCTATGTACTGGACTAGAACTGACCTCTGGGGCAGCACTAGACTTTCAAGATTTTTCTTTAAGAGCTGGTTGAAGATCGATGGGCTTTCTGTATACCCCTGAGGAATACGACACCATGTTAGGACGCGACCTTCCAGCTTAAATGCGAAAAGAAAATGGCTTTCTTCGTCCAAAGGGATCGAAAAGAAAGCCTGGCAAAGATCAATCACAGTGAACCATTCTGCTTGGAACGGTATCTGAAACAATATCACTGATGGATTCGGTACCACTGGACAACACGAAACGACTATGTTATTAATCTTTCTGAGGTCCTGCACTATCCGGAATTTCCCATTTGGTTTTTGCAAACCCATAATCGGGGAGTTGCATGGACTACCCACGATTTCCTTCAGTATTCCCTGCTTAATCATGGACTCAATCACGGGTTTTATGCCTGCAATCGTTTCTGGAGTCAATTTATACTGAGGGGTTCTTGGGAACTCAGCATGTGGTTTCACTACAATTTTCACTGGGTCCACTCCTTTCACCAACCCAATCTCTTCCCCAGTGAAATCCCACACTTCTGGAGCAACTGTCTCTCTCAAGTCCCAGGGGAGCTCGTCCACTGTCAGAGTGGGATACAACTCCACACATATTCTGGAATTGGCGACTTTAAAGTCTGCATCATCATCATTTGTCAGTACCTCCACTCCTTGCGGGGTACAGTATATAGTGCAGTTCAATTTGCACAAAAGGTCTCTTCCTAGCAGACATACAGGACTAGAATCGCAAACCACAAACTGGTGCTCCTCACTGTACCTCCCTATTTTCACCTGCACGGGCTCAGTCAAAGGACTGATCATTCTCTTATTAGCGACCCCCACCACTTGTATGGTCTCCCCAGACATGGGCAGGCCTGGAACTGCGGCTGATCTGATCGTGGATCGAGTGGCTCCGGTGTCCACTAGAAATGTCGTGGGGAACCCTGCCACTTCGGCCTCAACATAGGGTCCCCTCTGATCTACCTCCAGAGCTGCCCCGAGGATGCAGTCATCTCTTTCCACTTTCTGTCCAGTTAGTGGGTCCACATAATAGCATTCCTCTCCTCCTACAAACAGGGGCATCTGTCTATATGTCTTACCCATAGTCCCTACTCTGGGTGCTTGCGGGAACTGGGCTCGGGGAGGAGGCCCCCCTCTGAGCACCTTTCCCTGGTATTGCGTTATCCCTCTTGTAGGCGCGCTCTGGGTCTCTTCCTCTTCTACCTCTTGGTCTCCGATCTCAACATTATAGGGACACTCGCGTTTCCAATGCCCCACCTCGTTACATTGGTGGCATCTAGTCGTTTTCTTTAAGGCAGCTATATCTATCCTGGGTCTAAAGGTGGAGTTCTCCTCATTGGCCTTGTTCTGGCTGTACTGTTTCTTTCCTCCAGTACCTGTTCCTTGTTGTTGTTGCTGTTGTCCCCCCTTCCCTGCTGCCTGCATTTGTACCACCATCAGTTTCTCCTTTAGTTTCTTAGCCTTGGAGTCTATCTCATCACAGCAGTACCTGGCATACCTCAGTATTTCGTCTAGGGGTTTATTTTGCCAACAAATCAGGTGTTGCTGGATCATTAAACTGATATCCGGTCTCAGGCCTAGGACAAATTTGGACACAAACTGCCCTATGTCCCTCGGATCCATTACATCCAGACCGCTATACTGTTTAAACGCCTTCAGCAATCTCTCATAGTATTCGTGTACTGTCTCTTTGGGTTCCTGTCTTGTTCGGTCAATTTTTACCCAATCTATGTCTTGCATTGGCACTTTCTCTTTCAGCCACGTCATTACTCTTTCGAATTTTGCCATCACACTTTCGGACGGCCCATTAGTCCTAGCATCTCTGTCTGGCTCTATGATGGGCCACTCAGCGCTAACCTTGCATGCGGTCCACAAATCTCCTGGCACTACTATGTCAAACAGCGTGTTCAAATCTATCCATAGGACCTTTGAGATTTTTACGAATCTCTCAACTTGCTTATACCACTCCACAGGGTTTTCCCGCAGTTTGGGGAATGAGGTGGTAAAAGCAGCTAAATCCCCCCTACTCCAAGGGACGTGGACATAGGTCCCATTGGCGACTTCCCTCAAAGGGTACGTTTCTACTCCCTGCTGTCCTCCTGGTGTCATCCCAAGTGTACTTCTCCTAACGGTCCCCCTCTTGGACCACCTCTCTTCCCACTTATCTAGGGCCCTCCATGTCCTTATTCCAGTGATCAGTTCCCTTATGTGTGTTTTCAATCCAATGGTCCTCCTCTCATCTAGATCTCGGTCTGTGTAATGTAGCCTGTGGTTGCCCTGCAACGCTTTGGTTCTTGACAAGTCTACCATATATTTGCCTGCTAGTTCGACTAATTTCTCATGGGTTGCCCTCGCCTTTCGGGTTACGTCCTTTGCCATGAACAGAATTTCATCCTGCTCATACATGTCCATTCTTTCTAAGGGCAGGGTACCGTCTACCATGTCATCCAGATCTGACTTTAAGCTGGAGACATCGAGTCTTTTGGCTTTTATTTCTGCTCGCAATAATTCCTTCGAGGGAGGTTGACAGGTATCTCTCCCATCCCAACTCCGGGCCCTACGTTTGGGTTCTGGAGAGTTGGGGAGTGCTCTCTCTTGTTCCCATCTCTCCAGATCCCATGCTCGGCCATCCGATCTTGGAAGGTGATGGAACACGGGCCTGTTACCCCCCTTCTCACCTTGCCCATTCTCTCCTCTCTTCTCACAGTAAGTCTCTCTGCTTCTCTCCCTTCGGTCCCCATTCTCCCTCGGCCTCGTATCACTCAGTATCTGATACGATCCTTCCTGGTTTCCCGTATTCCCTGGGCTGCGCTCATGTCCGTCTTCACAAGGACTATGGTGTGGTCCCACGCAACCCCCGCTCTGTTCTCTCCTGCCGGGCACGCAGTGGATACACTTAAAGCTGTCCCTGTACTCCCGAGCCCTCCAGTCTTCTTCATTATGTATCGGGCGAGACACCCCCCCGTTCTCTGGGCCCCCATTTTCCAGGTCGGATCTATCTTCACTCCGGGCCCAATGGGTGAATCTCCTACTGTCCTTCTCCCTCCCGTCCCACTCCGGACTGCTCTCTTCAGCCCCGCAGTGAGTCCGGGCCCTGCTGTCCTGACTTTCCCTTTCAGCTTCTGCCGCTATGATGTTCTTTTGAGCCTCGACTGCCTCATCCCATTTCTTCATGTACTCGTTGAACTCTTGAAAAGATTTCCGTCCTGGTCCCCTCATATCCTCTGGCCATCTAATATCCCCCAGCTCTCCTGTTGTATGTACCGGGGTGCTCCAATCTCTTGGCATCGGCAACTGACTTGGGGAGTTGATCGTATCTTTCCTTCTTACCATCTCTGCTCTTTCTCTGTCCCTTCTTACCCGTTCTTCCCCTCTAGCCCTGTCTGGGTCATATACCGACACTATAGGACCTATGGTAACAGGTACCTGTAGTGCATCAGGTAATGCGTAGGATGTGGCACACGCCGTTTCTGGCGCTCTTTGCACCACAAACCTCCCGACCACCTGTTGCACTTGGCTAGGCTGGGACAGTTCTTTCTTTGCAGCGGGACTCCAATCGGAACTGGGAAGCGGCCCATGCTCTCCTGCATTGCCCCCCCCTTTCTCGCCGTTCTCGGCATCTCCCCCTGCTCTGTTATACGGAGGTGGCCTGTCTGTCAATAATCTGTTTATCAGGCTGTCCTCTGTCTCGCTCTCGTCATCCTCTTCTAGGGGGCTTTTGTTCCCGGGCATCTCTAACACTGGATATAATTTATTAACTTCCATGTTATGCACCCTCCATCTTTTAGCATCCTCATCCCACTTGGCATCCTGTAGTGCCCTTACCGAACGTTTCACTCTTTCTTGCCGTCTGTTCATGTTCTTTTCATGCGCTGCCCTAATCCATGCATTAAGGGCTTCAAACTGAGTCGGTCTAGGCAAGGGTCTAGTTGCGGTCATAATTGCTTTTAATCTGTGCAACACCTCTAATCTGAACGTCCCGTACTTCGGGAACGTGAGTTCCTCATTTCCATCTGTCATCCTACTCCACTCTGAGATCCACAGAATCGTGTGCAGCCCAACATTTGTCCCCATGAAACGCGCTGGCGTACCCTCCGGCGGGGCTTCTTCCCCTTCATACGAACCCCTGCGCTCTCTTTTAAACAGCGCTCTTAACCACTTAAAACACTTCATAATTACGCGCAAAATTTCCAGCTTGAATACTTTGTTTTACTTCCTGATGACAATCCACCAATCCTAGCGCGGCTTTGCTAGCTGGCCTATCGCAGTGCGGTCTTTCACCGGCCGGCCAATCCCAGCGCGGCGCTTCCTGACGTCACTAGTCTCCGCTTCGCAGCAGCACCCCTCCTTTCTCAGCTCTCCTCGCGGTCATGCATGCGTCCCATTCATACACCGAAAAATGACTACTTCCGACCAAGCGGTCACTTCCCTCGACTGTACGTCCACAGTCTATTTGTAATTGTCAACACAGCTGACGAGATGTCTATCGTCTCTCTGATAGGTTCTTTACACACACAGTAACTTCCGACCAGCGTCCGTTACTCACGCACTCACTCTTACGTTCCCCCTATCTGGTCCTTCGGGTGATCATTGGTACCTCATGACCCCCTTCACACTAGTTAACAATTACTCTGAGTGTCCGATACACCCGAACCACTTGAGCTCTCCTTGAGCTTAAGATTTCCACCGGTTGCGCGCGCTCACAACCTGTTCCACAGTCTCTCTACAGTCATTCAACTCCGCCAGACATTACAACATAGATACAATACAAAACACCGCAATCTTAACACGCATGACCTTGTATACTCACTCTCGACCGATACTGCTGCTTTTCTGTCTCACGTCATCCGGTCCTTCTTCCGCGGGCGGTTCTTCCGATCATCGATCTCTAGGGGCCTGGGGGTAATCTAACCTGGCCTAGATCACCTTCCTCAAGAAGGCAACCATCCTCTATAGCTACCAACTGGAAGGGGCGAGATTTTGATCAATACCTTATCACTATCGATCTAAAACCCCGGTCTGGTCGACTGAACCTTTATTGCCTGTCTTTGAGGAAAGAAAGTGCATCTCTTACCAAGTTAGTTCTCCCAATAAAGGACTCTGCTCAAAGGATCACAAACAACTTCTAGCTTTCAAAGGTTTATTATAAAGTCAAGATAAGTTGCAGATACAAGCATCTCAAAATGAGATTAACCAGATACACAGGCCCAACTACGTACATGTGTTCTCTGAAAGCCCTCAGACGAACAACGGAAATTACCAATACCAATTCTAAAAACAATAGTGCTATTAGCATAGACACATATTGAAATCTGTCGGTCATTACAGGCGGAGGGAAAATACAGGTTAGGCTGTCCCTACCCTGCTCTAGATGGTATCCCTACTTAACCAGGTCCCAACCTATCAAAAGGTGTCAGCAGTGAATGACCCCCAAAGGAAGTCACCCACTCTCCGTCTCTTGGTGAAAACCTAAAGTCCTCCAATCATGGCCCCTCTCTGCCTACCCATCCGCTCTCTAGAGGGTCCTCAGGCTTCTGCTCTAACTCCACCCAGGGGTGCTGTCCCTAATACAAAAACACAACAACCTTTAGGACGCCCCTCGCGAGACGCCCCTCACGTGGTGTAGCTTCTGGCTTTTTCCATGATGAGGCCTTGTGGTTAGAGTCGACCTTGTTTCTCAGACGCTTCTCCGGCCCGCTGATACCCCTTAAACATTCCGGAACCCTCCTCCATGTCTGGTCCATTTCAAGAACAGGCTTCTATTCATTATTAATAATTGAATATCCCCTTTTCTCTTCCAGACAGACATTTGGAGCCAAATCCCAATTCTCATGGTTTTCCAACCGCGTTGCAACATTCCCCGGCCCAGACTAATATGTGTAAATCAACGTTTAAGGCTTTCCAGCTCTACAACAGTTTTATAATATTCAACTTCTTCTTTAATTGTTAGCATGTTAATACTCTTATTCTACTGATTAAGTAAACACATCTATAAATCAAACCTACTCATTATTACTAAACATTAGTGCAATCCACATTGTGCATTTTACTCTCCTTTCCCCTCCCTCTTAGCTCTGGCCCTGAGGCCTACCACGTTCAACGTTTCCGTATGCCATTTTACATTTTAGCAGCTACACAACATGGATTCAGAAATAATCACGTTTAATAAACCTTATTACTACACACATTTCTGTATTAGTTCCACTTCTATTTAAACTTCTATATTAACTACACATCAGAATATAACTGTGGCTACTATCAGCACTCATGGCATTTCTCTTCATGATTTGTGCTTACTACGTGTAAGTGTGATGCATTTCTACAATTTGGTCAGTTTGCGCTCTCTCACTTAAAATCAAGAAAACAATTCGCCACTAAGAATTTTGATCTGATTCAAGAAAAAGGAAATTTAATTTCCATGAGTAACACAGTCATTAAATGCAATTGTAAATCAAAGCATTAATGGTTGGCAATGTAATAGCTCGAAAACATTTGTAGTGCATATGATATTTACAGTGCTCTCAATGTGCAAAGGAAAAAAGGGGAAATGGGGTGATGGTAGTGAATTGGTGAGTGAGGGACATGGTAACGGTATAGTGACATGGACTTAATTACTGTTATGTACAAGAAGACCTTTCCAGCTTATTACAGGCAGCTGTTCCCATATACATAACTCATAGATACATATTAATTAGGTTATTTTCATTCTATGAGCTTGTTGGTATGCAGTAGATGGTCTACTTTTCGACCCCTGGGAGAAGGAGGGTGATCAGTTCCTTACGTTGGGGTATGGGGTTCTTGCATGGCAGCAGAGTGGTCAGTGTTAAGGTCCTATCCCCAACCTTCTTGAACGCTACACCCTCTTCATTATCAGCCTCAATGCACCTTCCCTCTTTTTTTAAATGTCTACAGGAAATCTCTAACTCCCCACTACTATCCCAGTTGTAACTGTCTTCATGCCTTCCATGTCACAGATGTAAGCCGTACCTGTGATCATCCTACGTGTATCCAGCAAAAAGTTTCAATGACCAACCTTCATGCAAACTCCAGTTTTTCAGTAATGGCTCTGTGAATGCTCAGTCCTTAGTTGCATCTAATATCTACAGCTGACGCTCATGGGATTTCTCCACTTCTTTACTGTAACCATCCAATCAAGTGTCAATGACTGTGTTCCCTTGTCACCTGTTATCAATCTTTTTCTTACTAGCTTTAAATAAATATATTTATTGCATTAAAATAATTAGCATGACCTGCATATAAGAATAGTTCTTAGATGATTGTCAACCTAATAGTGTATACTTGGCCCAGTGGTGATGCTAAGTTATACTTGTTGCAAGAATAAGACCCAAATTTGCTGAGTATGTCAAGATGAAGATTGAAAGAGAAAGTGACTATGATCACACAGCGAAGTTGGGTGCTGTAGCACATTGTGGACATTGGGGCATCATTTTCATGTTTCTTTTAGTTTTTTATCAGATATTTCAAATGATTATGTACAGCAGAATGGCTGGCTCTGAAGAAGCAACACAAAAAGATGATGGACGGAATGCTGAAAATTATCAAACATTCACCCCCAGACACAGATCTGGGTTAAATCCATTGTTTTTTATTTACCATGCCACCACGGTTTGGGCCCTGCCATATGCAAATCAGTCTTGCTAGAGCAAAATGGATGGTGGAACCTTCTTTGCCAATGCACGTAACCAAAATAACCACAATAGTAATTTCCCCTTTATAGTTTAGAAAGGGATCTGTGTGCACACCGATAGTCACCCACCATCACTGTGATCGTTCCATACAGAACTTTAACATAATTAAATTTGTAAGCACAGGTGCACCACATGTAGAAATTGTACAAACTGAGTCACAAGTTTGTCACAAATGATACTGAGAGTAATGTCCAATTTTTTTCAAAAAAGTTTTCTCTTTATTGTTCCATTTGTAAGAAAGAACAGCCGACGCGTTTCTTCCCGAATGGGACTTCTTCAGGGCGTGATGAGCTAAAACCTCATGGGTAATTCGGCAGGTCGTATTAGGGTGGACAACCGTAACGATGATTGCTGTGTTATATGCAGTCTGGATACATGTTTAGAAAAATCACTTTATCTTAGAAGGAGACGAGGTTCCTGATCAGGATACGAAGGATGGCAGCCTGCGATTTAGACCTTTATGTGTCAAGGCAACCCAGAAACTCGTGTGGTATCCAGGCGAGCACCATCTATTAAGTGTACCCTAAAGGCCTGGTTTCCAATTCTAAGCCTAAGATCGGTATTCCAATATTTCAAATAACAGCCTTCCTATATTCCTGGACAATTCTGGTCCCCAATTTAATGGCTCTGGTCGGCAATCCCCAGTATAGAACCAAAGCTTCATATGTCCGTGGACGACTCGCGAAGGGATAGTTGTGGCGGCTCAAACGGTCTCCTTCAATGTACGTCTTGACTCCTCCAGTACGTATAGCACCTGGTAGGACATATGCAAATCAGTCTTGCCCCTGCTCCCCATGGGAACAGTCCCGCCCGAACTGCCAGGCAAGGTTCTCCCTGAACTGGAAAACACGGACCCTGGGACCGATTTTGGGGTATCACCCATCATTTACCATGTTAGCTTAAATCCAGTGGGATAGCAAGCACAGGACCTACATATGGGCATGTCCTTCCTACTTAGGGCAGCTATAACAACACAAGAGGATAGACGGAATGCTGAATATTGTTAAACATTTACTCCCAATCTCAGATCTGGGTTAAATTATTAGTTTTCTTTGCTCACCATGCCACCCCAGTTTGGGCCCAGTCATATGCAAATCAGACTTGACCCTGCTCCCCATGGGAACAGTCCAGCCTGAACTGCCAGGCCTGGCTGGAAAGCAAGCATCCTGGGCGGTTTCCGGGATATCATACCTCATCAGCCAGGCTAGCTTGAATCCAGTGGCATATCGAGCACCGGACCCACGTCTTGGCATACTCTTTCCACTTAGGGCGACTATAGCAACACAAAAAGATGATGGTCGGAATGCTAAATATTGTCAAACATTCACCTCCAATCACAGATTGGGGTTAAATCCATTGTTTTTTTGCTCACCATGCCACCCCAGTTGGGACCCAGAAATCTAGGGAATAGTCAGTGGTGGCTCCTCCGCTAAGGCGGAGGAGTGTCGCGGAAAATACAAATAAAATGATAATAACAAGAAGTTATTATCATATTATTTCCCTTCGCGAGTCTAGGTGGGGCTGGCTCGCCACAGAGGGAGCAGAAGTGGTTTACACTCCCTCCCTACATGTGCATGACGCTTTGACGGGCCCTCTAGGCCCGGCCAAACAGTCATGCGTAGTTGGCATGCTCTCCATTAGGCTGTGTTGCATGTGTTGCACAGCCCTGTGGAGAACATGCCCAGCCTTCTCAGGCATTGCCTGAGTGGCCAAACAGGCTGTTGAGACCAATCACAACGCTGCTTCTGCATGGGCGTGATTGGCTGGCAGAGTCGGAAGCCTGGGTGCTTCCGGCAGAATCTGCAGGCAGCAGCCAGGAAGTAAACAGAGGTGTGCAAAGCAGGTACGTTTGTTTTTATTTTTTTTCATCCCCCCACCTGCCTCCCTACCCCCGTTCAGAGGCAGCCGCCACTGGGAACCATTCAACCCGAACTGCCAGGCCAGATCATCGCTCGACTGGAAAACAAGCATCCTGGGACCTGTTTTGGGGTATCACCCCTCATCTGCCAGGCTAGCTTGAATCCAGTGGCATAGCAAGCACCAGAACCCTGTCTGGGCATACCCTTTACACTTAGAGCGACTATAGCAACACAATAAGATGATGGACGAAGTGCCAAACAGTGTTAAACATTCACCCCCAATCTGAAATCTGGGTAAAATCCATTGTTTTTTTGCTCACCGTGTCACCCCAGTTTGGACCCAGCCATATGCAAATCAGCCTTGACCCTGCTCCCCATGGGAACAGTCCAGCACAAACTGCCAGGCCAGGTCCCTTCTAGACTGGAGAACAAGCATCCTGGGTGGTTTCGGGGTATCACCACTCACAGCCAGGCTGTCTTGAATCTAGTAGCATAGCAAGTAAAGGAGCCACGTCTGGGCATATCTTTCCCACTTGGGGCAACTATAGCAACACGTAAAGATGATGGAGGAAGAACAGTGATTTTCAAAAGGTGTGTGGCCTAATCAACAATTTTTAGTGTACCTAATCATAACTTTGATGCAAAAAAATGGCCATGGCACAAAAAAACCTGCATGTATAAGTACAAAATCCTGATTAAAAAGCAGGGGTAGTAGAATACTGTTGTGCAACTCCTGTGACACGTACGGTTGTTTCTTCACTGAATGGGGAATGATAGCTTTAATATGGTGGCTAACTGGAACGGATTTCTCCACGGGGATGGACATTTTCCTGGTATGTGCAAAGGTCATTTGTGTCACATTTATGCATGCAGAATTTTTATCTTGGAGGAAAAGCTACACTTGCAATTTTCTATGCACTGTAATACTACAGGAAATCTTTGAATAGTATAGATGCTTGATTATACACTTCGGATGACTTGTAAATGCCTGAATATTTTCAAAATCTGCTCCAGATTTAGGAATGACTCGAAGAGCAGGACCTTTCCAGCAGGCCATTTCACATAGCGACTCACTGTTATTCTTCTACATAAGTAAAACATTTGAGCTATATTCAAGTTAATGTTTAGAGAAATGTTTAACAATGAAGATTCATTTCTTGTGTTTATATTTTACAGAGGATGGGGAACTCTACACATTTGGGGAGCCTGAAAATGGGAAGCTGGGCCTGTCCTCAAAGCAACTTACAAACAATAAGGTGCCACAGGTAGTCCCTGGAATTTCAGGAAAGGTCATTATGGTTGCCTGTGGTGGTGGGCACACAGTGGCATTGACAGGTATGCAAATGTTTTTAGTGCCATTTTGTTGCTGGACTTCATTCTAGCACACTTGGAGTGTGTAATTTCTTTGCACAATTGGCCCCAGTACTATATAACGACGTGGTTGGAAATATGTACTATAACTCTTCATCTCCTTTTAGAGCACTATGTATCCAGTCTATCCATTAATTCAGCCCCCTGAACAGTAGGCTATCAATAGATTTTCATGGATTATTGGTTTTTCTTGTATGTGACCCTTTCTAAAGGCCAATTATTGTTATTAGTGTTATAAATATGCATATCCCTTTTACCATCTCTCTGGCTGGCTTCTATCGTTCCACTGCTCACTTTCAGGGAACTACTTTGGCCTAACAGATGATCCCTTGGATAATTATGATATTAATTACCCCAGGGAAACCCGACATAGAACATTACCTAGTAAGGGCCTTACCCCCTGACGACACCTCACTATATCACAAGGTAATTGAAAGGGTAACGATGTACTACAAGGCAGATAGGGGTATTACGCAGTAGAAGAACGATTTCCTTCTACAGATGCTCTCTAAAACTGAGTGTAGGGTGCAGTTCCTTCCTTTGTTGAAGGGCATGTGAACATTTGCACCTGAGAATTTTAAAGAACCTGTCAGAGTGAGAGTTGTTAACTCTAAGGGTAGAGAAGAAATTCAAACCTTCTCCTAATAACCCAGTCTATATCAAGGGAGAGATCACACCTTATTTTTATAGTCAATAACACAGCCCGCAAGCACGCCTCTGTGCAAGGCAGTGGTGATGCTCCTACTTCAGGCAAGGAGAGTAAAAAGAATGATGCAGCTGGTAAAAGGGTGGCTGTTGGAGCAGTAACTCCTTGGAGAAGAGCTAACTCTATGGTGATCCTTTCACTCTGTGACAGGGCACAATGGGATGAGATGCAAGGGCTGCTTAAGATTCTTCCAGAGGAGTGTAGCAAGAGCGGGAATTAGTTAGTAGAGGATCACAAGGTGATATCTAAAGCCAACATCTGTTGTGCTACAGACTCTGCACCTAGGGGCATCAACTCAAGTGTGTTGTTTAGAAGGCAGGCCAGGCTCTGTATCGCGGGCTAGAGCCTTAGGTTCAACTGGATCTCCTAAAACTTTCATTTCATGGGAAGTACCTTTTCGGGCCGTAGGTTGATGAGATGCTTGAAAAGACTAAAAAAGATATGGAGACAGCTAAATCAATGAGAGCCCTTTAAGTAACTGCATTCAGTGGCCCCTTTTGAAAACACCAGCCCCAACGGGACCAAAGACAAACCACCTGCCCCAAGCATACTCTTATCATAGGCATCAGCAGTCCATTCACCAGCAAGCTGGAAGGGGTTGCAGTCGGGGCTCCTACCGAGGTAACCATAGTGGCAGGGGTAGAAGTAGCTCCAGCAAAAGGATTGATCCCCATTAAGCACTGACTTGCCATCCCCCGATAACATATGTCAATTGAAAGTTATGTGATTTCGTCCTTCTCTGAGAGGAGATAATGTCCGACAAGTGAGTCTTAGCCATCATCCATCATGTCTACTACGAAGAACTGCACGCACCTTCTCCCACTATCCCACCTCATTCACACACTCTCCCTACACAACATCTGTTGCTTTTGAAGTGGAGGTGTGTGGTATGCTCTACTAAGTATTATGTGGCAAGTTGTTATGTGACATGGAATGGAATGTTATGTAATGCTCCAGATAAGAACGTTATGCTTTGATTCAAGGAAGTTGGAACTGAGAAGCATTGTAGCTCTGACCACTGATTGATGGGGTCTGATGTACTGGGCATTTCGATCTTTATTAGAGAGACAATGAATATTTAACTGGTGTGGCGATGTATCCTTTTCACAAGGTGCTCACTGCTCACCCTCCTGCAGAAGGCGCCATAGAGAAAGTGCCTCCGCAAAACAAGGAAGTGCAATTCCTCCCTCTACTTTTAAATTCCCAAAACGGGTGGATCCGTCAGAGCTATCCTGCACCTGAGGCCTCTCAAGCGTAACACCTTACCAGATCCACTCTAGAGGATATTATCCCCCTCCTCCAACTGTGAGATTACATGACAGTACTGGATCTCAAGGATGCCTATATGCACATACACCCTTCCTGCTCATTGACTGATTTTTCTTTTTGTGATTAGTGGTTAGCAATACCAATTCAGAGAGTGTGTGAATGAGGTGGGATAGTGGGAGAAGGTGTGTGCAGTTCATTGCAGAAGGTGGCATTTCTTGTGGTTATTACCTCTTGTGAGAAGTTGGCCTGGCATATGCTGTCCACTAGTTATAGTGGGCACCTTGCACTGGTCAAAACAACCCCTTAGAGGTGATCGGTTAAAGACAACCTTTACTGAAAGCTATCCTAGTAGTAGCTATGGAGAGCAGCCTTCAGGCTAAGTCTTAAAGAAATGTAAAGCAGCTTGTTTTACCAGTCTATAATCTCTTGAATGAACAAATGAAAGGAGAACCATACCATATATATATATATATATATTTCAAAAGACCCTCACCAGTGCACCCTGTCACACTTAACTGGCACTGAAGAGGCAATCCAAGCCGAAATGCGTCTGCCAGAGGGATAGCGATGGCGACTTTCCATTATCAGTAAAATGCCCTGAAGGTGAAAATAAAGCTTACCTGGTGTTCCGTCGAGCATGTGTCAGCCCATTTTGAACGGAAGCGGGATTGGAGGAATATGCATATGTATATATTCTTAACACACCCTACTAGTCTCTTTATGAGGTTAGATGTAAAAGCACATACGTTACACTTAATATCACACAGTAAATTAGCACAATATACGTTGAGCCCTAGGGGCGTATCAAACCATATATTAGGAAAGTGGTATAAGAACCACGACTTGACTAGACGCAAGGTGTATAGCCTGTAGAATCTCTGGGATCACAAGGAACCACCCAAGGTAGATACACAGGGGACCCACGGGGGACGCTTGCAGTGTGAGAACACAGCCGCAAATCACCGTTAGCTTCTATGGGGAAAATTTAAAGATTAAGGACCCTTAGGAGAGGACTTTGAGCAAGCCCCTTTAGACTTAAGGGGTTCTAGGGCCAACACCCATGGGAGCACCGGAGTACTCGATTTACCTCATCCAGGGAAGTCTGGTGCATAGGTGTCTTTTGGTGTCAGGAGTCGTCGTTGTTTTCAATGGCGATCTGCTGCAAAGTGCTGCTGCCGTCGAAGAGGAAAGTGTCCGGTGTGATCCAAACCTGGATCGAAGATGAGAAGAACCTGAAAGCAGAGAGGACAGAGTCTAGGTCACTTGCCAGTGACGAGGGGCACAATAGTCGAATGCCCACCAATGTCTGGTGATTTCAGGTTGAAGAGGTGAAGCTTGACTCTGCAGCCATGAGGACCAGGAGGCGTTGACGATGACCAGGAGCTAGATTCAAACTGTCTCACGAAGGATGTCGAGTGCTGCGGTGCCGATGACCAGATTGGACCCAACAAGCCTTGGCACCAGCAACCCATGCAGAAAGTGAAGAAATGCTTTGGTGTGGACCAGCAAGGTTCGAGGGACTCATCACGTGGTGGGGAGTCGGGGCACGTCTGGAGCAACCAGGGAAGCTCAAGGAAAATCAGAGTTGCCTTCACAGGGACACACCAGTCAACGGACCAGGGATCGCAAAGGTACCTCGAGCGGAAATGAAAGAAGCGGGCTCACAGGAACACTTGTGGAGTGTAGGCCCACAATCTTCAGTGCAAAAGGTGCTCGGGGTCTGGGCTACAAGCAACCCAGTGCACAGCCTCGAGAGTGGTCTGGAAGCTGATGCACTTGCAAATGTGCGCTGTGTCCAGGGGGTCCCGGGCTACGGGCCTCAGCTTTGCTGGGGACTCGGCTCTGCCTCGCGAAAGTCTGGAAATCCACCTCTGGTGTTGCAAAGTCTTCGGCATCCGGCAGGAGCTTCGGAGATGCAGACCGGTCAGATGCGTCTTTGATGCCTGCCAAGCAGGGGAGTAACTCCTTTACTCCAAGGGAGATTCTTTAGTCATCTAGTCGTCTAGATCGTTGAAGTTCCAGGATATCTGTAGCAGAGTTTCGTCCATGTGTAATCTAAAGTCCTGTAGTCAGGGGTTCCTTTCTTATACCCAGGGAAGGGGTTAGACATACTCTGGGGACCCACCTATGGGAGGGTTTGGAAAGTGGGGTGGCTACACCCATTTCCTTTGTCCAGTTTTGCGCCAGAGCTGGGGCTGGTAGCCCCTGCAACCATTTGAACTGGGCTATGCACAGGGACACCAAATGTGCCCCCAGTGCAGACTTCAAAGCACTCTCAGAGTGTACCCACCCAGCCCCAATATCCTAAAGCCTGTCTGGGAGGTGGTTACACCTCCCTGTGACAGGAAACCTATTGTCTAGGCCTCCCCTGCCGGAGTTTCGGTCAGTAGCAGGAGGCCAGACTCGTGTCTGTGGCTGCAGCATCCATTTTGTGATGACAAGGCTCTTTTAAACTGGTCCTGGGTATACCAGTGTGTACATGTCTCTCCCTCTAGAAGGGTGGAATTCTACCCCCGCTGCCAGGACTGGCAAGGGGTAGGATTCCAAAGTATTTGACACCAAACACAACATTAGAGCCAAGTCCTGTGCGCACGTTTAGGGTATTGGTTTCAGTGTAAAAAACACTATTCAAAGTACTTTTTGTGCAATAAATATGAAGGTCGACATCAGGAATATCTTAATGATGACTTTTATATCATGTTTCTTTAGATAAATACAGAAAGAAAACCAGCCGACACGTGTTTCGTCACCCGGGAGTAATCTTCAGGGCTGTAGAGAAAGAAAAAATTGGCTGTGCGAAAGTCGCTGGACCGGGGATAATTCCAACCCGGTCTTAACATGGTTACACTCTTAAGGGGAGAATGTGGATTTGCCACATGTGGTAGAAGAGGAGGACAGGTCTGTCGCTCTCCCTGGGTGTCACGAATCCCACAAAGGTGGACGGACGTGTATGTCCGTCTCACGGAAGGACCTTAACTGCCAGATCTGACGGACGACTGCTTCGTCTCGTTTTCCGGGTTGTGGCTGGAACCAAACACAACATGTTTACATGCAGCCATTCCAAAGTTAGCATTTACCGCTAGGTCATAATGCACTTAAGAGTATATGGTCTGGCTGCATCACAGAACAGCCCCAGAGAATAGGTTCTGAAGGCTGCAGAGGGGCCCTGCTAATGCATGGGCACCCTCTCACACAAAACTAAGCACAATGCCCTCAGGATTGATAGGGCCTGCCATAGGGGTGATTGATAGGTTTATATGTGTAGTGATTTAAGGTAGATATAGGTAACCTATATCTAAGAAAGGGGTGCATGCACCACCTTACCCAGGCTGCAGTAGCAGTCCTGTGGTGTCAGTTGGGAAGGCTTCCCAGGGCTGGCATAATACATGCTGCACCCCTGCTAGGCCTTTCGGGTACCTATGCCCTTGGTACCTAAGGTACCATATACTAAGCACTCATAAGGGTACCCCAGTAACCAAACTGGAGTGTACCTAAAGTACTAGGAATCAATTTAGAGAGGAAGCAGCTAGGCTGGGGTCCTGGATAGCAGGGCCCCAGCCACACTACTAATGTCGAAAAACCGTGAAACATCAGCAAAAAGTGGGGGTAACCATAAGAGCAGATCCTACTCTCCTACACCTCTCATAGAAGAGTTAGTGACCTGCAAGTGCTAACTTTCCAAGTCCCTTTCAGTCAGGTACACAAGTATAGGGTTGATTCCGAGAACCAACTGTATTTTTCTTCCTAAGGTGGAGTTACCTTTTTACCTTTCTCAAACCATAGAACTCCCTGATTATTTTCTGCTCCCAGAATCCGTTGCGAATAGAGCACTTCACATATTGGATACTAAAAGAGCTTATTGATACTACATAGACCGAACCATTGTATTTCGTAATTCAAATCAACTATTTGTAACTTTTCAAGGCCCCAAAAAGCAGTCTAAATGTAAAGCATTAATATCTAGGTGAATACATTTGACTTTAATAAAGCAAAACAGGTTCTACCTGCTGCACCTAGGGCACATTTCACCCATAGAAGGGAGCAACAACGCCTTTTTTGTGAAACATTCCTTTATTGGATATTTGTAAAGCAGCCACTTGGTCACCTCCACATACTTTCATTAAGCACTACTGTGTGGATATTTAAGCTAGTCAACAAGCCATAGTGGGTATGATGGGATTGAGAACTTTATTTCAAGCAACTGAATGATCCACACGCTAGCTACCGCTTTAGGAGGGTACTGCTTTACAGTCTATGCTAAGCTTGTGTATCTACAGCAAGATATGCTATGAACGCAAAATGTTACTTACCCAGCACGCATCTGTTCGTAGCATGTAGTGCTGTAGATTCACATGTGCCTGCACTTGTGTTTGTTGCAGATCTCTTCTTGTTCTATTTCTTTATACACATGGTAGCTCACACACTTTACCATGACATTCCATACATAATATAACTAGCTGTGTGAAAATACTCTAATATGGAGTCGATGCTCATGCACAATGCACAAGAGGAGTCGCATCACATACTATGACTCAACAGACTTCTTCGAACAGAAACAGCTTGCAAACATCCGAGCACACTACTAGATAGCAGGAGTATGCTACGCATGTGAATCTACAGCACTACATGCTATGAACAGATGCTTTTAGGGTAAGAAGCATTTTCCTTTTCTGATGTACGTTATTGTAAATTGACATGCCACTGAAAGGGATATCAGTTACTTCTGTCAAGAGAAATTAATTACTTAAAAGTCGAGTTGAGGTTTCTACAGGTTGTTACTATAACTAGTACATAAAATTCCTTTGTCTGCAATACCAGATCTCATTGTAGAAGTTGAAGTATTATGTGTACTCCACCCGTGGGTATTGGATACTGCTATATATACAAGAATCTCTCCCACTCATCAGACTACTGAAGAGTCCAATAATCTTTGGGTGGGTGTAGATAAGAGACAGGAACAACAAGTTTGGATCTTCTTAGTATTGAATTAAATCAACTTGGTGGTACAGACCGCAAAATGCTATGCTTTGAAAAAGCTGCAGAACCTTTGACACATCATCATGTAAATGATCAACATCTCATTCAATTGCACAATATCAACTCAGATTCCACTACTGTGGGAATCGAATCCATGTTTTATGTATCCTAAAATGTTAAATTTCTAATTGAATCTGACTTCAGCTAGAGCCATGGGCATTTAAGCTGTTACTTATTTCCAGGGAACATCAGGAAAGAAAAGCATTTTAAAATAATACTTGTGGCTCCTTTCTTATGCAGCTGCTTTTGATTACAACTGTAATATTGGTTCCAGGACATTTTTCAAGGCTGAACATTAGTTGTTTCTCCCCAACCCATATATTTGCTTAGTTACGTATTCGATTTGAGATATTTTCAGATGAAACATCCCTTAATCTAATATTCATTACATTGCAAAAAAAATACCCCATCCTCACAGGACATATTTCAAGTATAAACAATTGTATGAGCCCATTTTCTATACCTATGTGAAAAATGCCCCGATTCCGCAAAAGCTTGCTGAAGACCCTCCCCCAGCACCACTTTGTCCACGCTATCTTGTAATGTTGTTCGTACCAGGCACACAAGACTGATTGAAGATTGCATACTCTGACAGAGAGGCTTGGATTACCTACTATGACCAGTGTTAGCTTGTTTCACCATCTGACCTGAACAATTATCTTGGGGAACATAATAAAGGGCAGGAGCACATCATCTAGGTGTCTGTACCCATAAAATGGAAGATGGTGTCTGTACAAGTATCACTTTCATATTCAGAGTCAGAGAACTCATTGTGGCATTGTGTTTTATTCCTCTTCCGAACCTTGGCAATTGAGTACCACCTGTTGTTTAGGGAATTTATCCATAGTGTATCCTAGGACCCTATCATCACTACTGGGTGAAGTTCCACATCATTTCTCCAGAAAATATACTTTGTCCCTGTACATATGTCCCCTCTACTTGGAAAACCTGGAGTTTCTGTACCCTTCTGTACTAACTGAGTATGTTGTGGACCATGGCCTAATTCCTTATTTTTTTAAACAAATGGCAGTCAAGTAGATATTTATGTGATCAAGTCTCCATTTAGACTTCCAAGTACCTTTGATCTGGATTAACCCCAAATACATGTGTTACGGTCTTTAGTAATATTGGGCCAGATGTACGAAAGGAAATTGCATTTCTTAACAGACTGAATCGCACTTTCGGACCGTTAAGAAATGTAATACTGCCTTTCAATATGTACAAAGGCCTAAACGCGGTCGTAACATGCTATTTCTACCCAGTAGAAGTCGCATTTTGTGATTCCCTAAATGGGAAATCTCAAATAAGGATTTCCTATTCGCTATTTCCTAAGCACATGCATCAAGCATTTCCTAAATGTGAAATGGTCAATTAGGAAATGCTTTTACCATCAACTCCAAGTCCATGGTAACCATGTGCAATTTTAGGAAATGCACCCAAAATGCATTTTTTAAAGTGCCATGTAGCACGTACATGCCACTAGGGCATTTGTGCGCTTTACATGTGCACCACCTTTTTGATGGGTGCATCAAGGGGGGCATTAAGCCCAAAGGCACCCTTGGTTTTGCATTTCCTAATTGGCGATTTCCTATTAGGAGATCGCTGTTTAGCAAATACAAAATCATTCGTACCCTATAGGCCTTTAGGCACATAGGAACGAATGGTTAAGCATTTAGTAAATGACGATTTACTAATAGCGATTCCTACTCTGTAGGAATCGCTTTTAGGAAATCTTTATTTTTTGTACATTCCATTTTGCATTTCCTAAATGGCGATTTCGAAGGATTCTTAATTTAGGAAATGCAAACTGGAAGTTTCGGACATCTGGCCCATTGTGCACCATTATTTTCTCAATACAACACTAATGTCAGGGCGGAGTATGCATTGGGCGGATCTTTAAAATTGGTTTAATATTATTTATGAACAGAATTTATACTTTGAAGAGGCAAATAAAAGGTGCAAGAGGATCTCAATCCCATTCAATAAACATTCACATTTACATTCTTCCTTAGTCACCTATGCTTCGCTTTAACATTTGATAACTCCTAATCTTAAAATCTCTTCATAACAGCTGAAGAATATCTCTTCTGAAGGTGCACCAGATCAACTACATCTTGAATGGTTAGGTGATGTTGAAAGAATGCCACTACCCTAGTTGTAGTTTGCTATTTTATTCTTTGAGGTGCGTCCGATGTCTTTGAATTGCTCATATCATCATTTTCTTTCTCTGCTGAGCTCAAAAGGAGTCTAGAACTTCCACCTAGTGTGGAAGGAGCAGTAAAATATGGTGATTCTTAAAACGTATTTTAAAGCAAATACCTATTCATTTCAATTTCTTACTTAAACATGTTTGAAATCCATGCCCTTGCCACAAATTAAGAGTTGATTTCCACCTCTTTGACCAATCAGCTATGTAACAAGTCGCGTCTTTGGAAGTGCGGGTGGAAGGAATTGTGTACTCGCATGAGAATGTATCAACATGTTTAGTGCCAGTGTTGTTACTGAATTTCTGGCAGACAAATGTAGTATCTCATTATGAAGACTGATCTCCTGAATAGTTTAACATGTTCCAGGATACAAAAGACATTTCTAATAATGCTATTAGGGTATTATCTCTCCGTCTAAAATGTGAAACTGTCACACATGTTTCTTCAATCCCAGTATTATTAAAGTCGTCCCATATTCTACCCTAATTCCTGAACAGACCAGTGGACTATTCTAGCCAACCACATTCAGTAAAGAAGTTTTCACTAGCTGTCATGAATGAAAGTATGTGTTTATACTAAGGACATGGGAAATTATGGTGGTTATTGACTAAACGTTAGTACTGAGAGCAGGGGGCAGTTAAGTAGAACTGTTGCTTGTAAATCTTCACACTGCTGCATCTCATAAGCCTAAGGCAAAATTCATAACATAACTATAAATCCCATGACAAACATAGTACCAATAGGGTACCAACATTCAACTTAACATCGTCGGTCCTTTGCAGCCCCACCTCCTCCTTTGCGCCTGATGGCAGAATATAAGTTTCTAGCTTGGTGTAAAAAGTTTCTTCTATACCGAAATGCCCAGATTAAGAGAGCACAGCTTATCCTCAAGGCACCAACATGAATAAATATTTTAGATAGAGGTCTCTAACCACATATAAAACATATTGCTTTTTTGCCAAAAGATTGTGACTTTGGATACAAAACATCTATAGGAATGATACGTTTTCCAAATCATTTTCTACTGCCATCTAATTTTGATGTTATGGACAAAAGCATACAGCCTTACTTCTATCCACGGCCTTTGACTATTGTAATGTTGCTTATTTTTCAAGTCAATTAAAAACTTACGTTGTTTATAGTTTGGGAGATGTTCTACGTCACAATTTCATCGGAGTGGTTTTACAGTCCATCTCATATGTACTTTCTTTTTACCTTTCTGTTTCTAGAGAATGATGTATGCACTTTTGGCCTTGGTCAGTATGGGCAGCTAGGACATGGCACATTTATATTTGAAACTTCTGAACCAAAGACTGTTGATGCCCTGAAGAAGCATAAAGTGTGTTCCATTGCCTGTGGTGAAAACCATACAGCTGTAGTAACAGGTAGGTGCACACATTTATTTGAAACCTATATAATTGCTCATATATACATTTTATTTATCCTCCATCTTTGTTTTAAAAGTTATTAATGTATTTGCTTTTGTGTTTTTGAGGGGAAGGTGAACAAATCATTTCTTTTGTCTAATAAGACAGCAGACTTCATGTTGCAAAGTTTACTGCAGGTGCCTTTTCATAAAGTTAGCATAGTGTGAAACATAACCTTCTATTGTTGCCAGAGAATGAATGTAGAACTACTAAATGACCTTGTGTTCCACAGCAGTTCTATAGCTTGAAGAGTCAGGTATGGCATTCATACACTGTAGAAGTAAAAAAAAGTATATTCTCCCTCTTTTGGGATAAGAAAGTCATGGACCTTCAGACAATGGAAGATAATGAGAAATCCTCATAAGGAGAAATCCTCAGGATTTCCCCTGGCACGCTATTCCTCATTATATATGCTTAGTAAACAAATGTTTTTACCACAACATCGTTTGTTTTGTGGCCAATTCACAAAAATGAGGTAAGCCTGTGCAAGCAAAATGTTAAATTTATATGAAGCAATGCATTACTGTAAAGTGCTGTGAGTAAGAAATAGAAGTTTGAATGTTACCAATGTTTTTACTGGAAGCCAATACATTTCCTTGAGATACATTTTCAAGTGCATAATCTTAGGAATATTCTTACCAATACAATATGTAAAAAATATTTGAAGGCACAACACAAAGTAACAAAACGCCTACATACACAGCAGTCCAATAGTCCAAATTGGCTTCAGTTGCCCCACCTCTTGTGGGCCAGGTGAGCATGACCAGGTGGGCTTCTGTCAGAAACATTTTAATCTATTTAACCATCCTAATATTATATTAAGTGAAATCTCTACGATGCTGATCTTTGAAAGCACTGATAAGTTTGTATCTAGGCAGTCTCCAGGTTCCTTAAATGGTGTCCACCGGAAATTAGGGGAATAATTCAGAAACTGTTAAATTACTACAGCAGTATTGAGCATACACGGTGCTAACTTTGTCATTGTTCAGGCTTAGCCAAGTTAACTTACATTCATCCATCTTTGATGTTGGCAGTGCCCTTAGTTTCCCTTCCACAGGACGTCATAGTCGGTCGCTGAGTTAGAGAGCAGAGCCTGTAACTCCCCATCCTTGTGGTTCCCTGTTGGGGCGAGAGTTGAGGTCCGCTGACAATGCTGTCGCGCCCATTCCCTGGTACTTGAGCTCACTGCACCCTCTTATATCGCACTGAGGTTTACATAGGAAAGCAACGTGTTGGTCGTGGATTGCCCCCCTTTATTTCTGCTACACTTGTGCTGCCTGCTGACTGCATTCCTCTTCAGGGGGTATAGGTAACAAACACCCGCTATGTGGCTGCTCGCCCTCCCCTGCTCCATTGTGTTTCTGTGACAGAGCTGCCCTTTTGCCACGGGTTGCATTATGTTTATTTTACAGCAGGATGTGAAATGTAATCGGCTGCGGGTAGTGTCCTCGGGTTTACTGCAATCATGTGCTCAGTTTTAGCCATCCGTGTTTGAGCATCTCGTTTAATTCTGTGCTAGGCTGAAGAGAAGTTCGCTTAAATTCACTTCCACATACTAGGGAATATAAAAAATATGACCATCACTAGAATGCAGGATAATATTTTTCTTTCAGGCCTTGTGAAAATGTCACTTTTGTGCGGGTGGCCTGTTTGTTCTATCGTCGTTATAGCACTATTGGGTCGTTTGGTGCTAAGGTCATTTTGCATTGGTAAGTTGGGGTAAATATATGTGGTGGTTTTAGCTTTTATTTTTGTTTTTCCACCTACAAGTGTGTGAAAAACGTATCTACACCAGTGGTGACTGCTCCCGCTGCAACTAGGTAGACGGGAAGGAGGGGAGGACATAAATACATTTAAAAAGATATATATAAATAATTATATATATGACTTGCCTGACGCTGTGCCTGCTCCGTCTTCCGTCTTTCTCCTCTCCCAGTCCTTGACTGGCACACACCGTGCCGGCTCCCAGTTGTAAATCCCAGCACTACTCTCATGCTGGGAATGAGATCTGAGTGGCCTGGTTTGCCATTCAGACAGTGCCTGGGAGCCTGTGACTTTTCTTCATCCGGATGTACAACACGAGAAATGGTGGAGAAATGCTAAGTGCGCATGTCAGTTTGACCAGCCTAAAATAGCCAGCCAAACCGTCATGTGCACTTAGTAGTGCCCACAATTATCCTCTTGAAGCTCAGGAGGATGGTCCAACCATGCCCTGCAACTCGGCTACACTGCAGAGGCACCTGTGAAAAAGAAAATTATATTAAAATTATTTTCTTATCATTTTCTTTTTCACTGATGGGTAGCAGCAGTGGTGCGACGATCCCCTGCCCTACCCAGGTGTAAATATATGTAAAAACGAAAATATACATGCAGAAAAACTTTATCTGCAGCTACACAATTCTGATGTAGAAATGTTGAACATTAACAGTGCTTCACATTGAAGTACATTAATAGTAATTCACTATAACTCACAAACTATTATGAAATTAAATGAAAATAGGATTTCTAGAGCGCAACTATTACCCAGGTATATCTAACCGCTAAGCTGACTCAATGAAATGTAGATGATGGCAGCATAAAAATAGGAACTAGTTGTTAAATAATAAAATTACTCTTTTTATGTATTTGTGACACATATTCATTGGGTGCCTGTTTATTGTTTGCATAGCAACATGAGTCATTGAGCATGCATTACTGTGGAGTCTGGCAATATTAGCTTGAGTTTTTCTGTGGCACAGCAGACTTAGAATCCATCTCTGTACATAGCGCTGCCCCTTAGAGCTACAATATAAACTATTATAAATTTCGGGGTTAAGACTGAATGCAAATTAAAAGTGAGGAAATAGACTATTGATATTGCAAGGCTGGCCTAAAATTCAGTTGTTGATAGCGGTTATGTAATCGTAAGCAGTTTTGCCACTCAAGACAGCATTGGGCTAAAGAGCAAAGGCAAGGAGCAATAGCTTTTCAATGCCGTCTAAGTACAGAGTGGGAACATACAGAGCTTACCATGTTTGTGGTGCCAATAATGGATGATTTTAACCTATGTCCCTGATTTTATCTTCTAATGATTCTGAGTCTGGTGGCTCAGTGGGATTAGCCCAGAAGATAAAATCATCCACTACAGAGATCTGGGTTTGACCTCATGGTTACAAGCCTCTGCATCAGCGCACCACCACCTCAGCACCAGCACCAGCACAGTACACCCTCAGCATCAGCAATGCTTCATCTCAGCATCAGCACAGCACCATGTCCTCATTAGTGCACCACCACTAGCACAGCCCCACCTCACTACCAGAGCAACCTCGCCACAGCAGCAATTCAGCACCAACTCAGCACCATCTGAGCGCCAGCTGAACACCACCTTAGCATCACCTCAACATCACTCTGCGCCACCTCAGTATCACTCAGCATCACCTGAGCATCAGAGCAGCACCACCTCAACACCAGTGCAGCACAAGATCAGCACAGCACCACCTCTGCATTAGTGCACAACCACCAGCGCAATCCCACCTCAGCACCAGCACCTCAGCAAAAATTCAGCACCAACACAGCACCACTTCAGCATCAGCACACCATCACTTCAGCACAGCACCAACTCAGCATCACTCAGCACCCCCTGACTATCAGCTCCGCACCACCTTAGCACCAGTGCTGTACCACCATCTCGGCATGACGGACCACTACAGCATGACGGACCACCACAGCATCACTCAGCACCACCTCAGCATTACCTCAGCATCACCTCCACACCAGCACCACCACCTCAGCATAATTCAGCACCACCTTAGCATCACCTGAGCATCACCTCTGCACCAGCACACCCCCAGCTCAGCATCACTCGCACCACTTCAGTCTACCCTTGGAATCTGGCATCTGTTGATTTTCCCCGTGTCCGTCCGCTGCTTGTGTTGTAATTCAGGTACTATTTCCCAACCTCCACCCTCCCTCTGTTTATGTCCCCCCCCCCCTAACAAAAAAAAAGCTGTAACAAAGAAGCTTTAGAACAGGTAGGGAGAAATTGAAAGGGCATAAAAACGAGAAGACATTTTTTGAGTACATTCTTTTTTTCCAATAGGGCCCTTCAGTTCTACGTAATGTATTCTTGGTTATATATAAGGTAAAAAAAATGCTTAAATCTTTTTAATTCTACCTTTTCAACATTCTATACGGCAGCCACAATGCTCTACAACATAGCTTAAAGACATTGGCAAAGTCAATAGCTCTGGCTAAACACTCATAAGGTCCCAGAAGGCAAGACCTATTGCCTATGCTTATTCTTGTTCTCTTTACAGTGGGTGGGGAAACTAAGGGGCTGTCGGGCAAGGCTGGTGCACACCTGCTGTAGTTATAAGAGCATGCATATTATCGGCCAGCAGAGCTGCCAAGCAACTGCTATTTGAAGCGTTAACGTGAAGTTTAGGCAAGATAATACTAGCACGACAGAATCCACAATACTTTCAGCTGGCCCTTTGGCGTGCGCATCGAGCTCAAACTCCACTTCTATTGCGCTAATTTCCTCTTTGATAGCCCCAAGAGCTTAAGTGAAAACTGTAATGATGCTTGAACCATTTTGGGGGCGTTTAACATCTCCATGGGTAGAAGTGGACTTGCACCATATTGACAAAATCCAGAACACACAGCTAAGAGAGAAGGCCTGGTCGGTTCCCACTCTGCGGCGGATGGGCCCAGTCTTTCCCTGGAAAAACCTGTGCGTTAAATAGCGTTCACCGTGCTAAATAGCCCCGCTTCCAGCAGGGCTAACAAAAGAGATGAATCTTAATGATGGGTTAGGCAGTGCCCAAGTCCTTAGTTGTGTCCCTCACAGCGGGAAAACCACAGTAACGGCTGCTGCTAGATCCGGGTGGTGGGGCAGGGGAAGGAGACCAAAAAAAAGTATTATAAAAACACTTACCTGTGACAGCTGGCCAGCGGCCCGGCCGGCGCCGTCCTCTTCTTCCTGACTCTGGTCCACAGCAGGGTACTGGAAGCAGCAAGCAGCAAGAAAGCACCCGGCTCACAGCCTCCCGATAGACCAATCACAGCGCTGCATTGCAGCATAGTGATTGGCTAAGCGCCGTGCATCCTGCATTGAGAAGATGCAAAGTGCGCATGAATATTTGTCCAGCCCAAGAGCGCTGGCCAAACAGTCATGTTCACTTAGGAATGAGCGAACCACTCCTCCCCTGCTTTTCTGTCATCTTAGCAGCCCTGCCCCAAATGCTAAGCTGCAGCAGAAAGAAATATTAAATGATAATAACACAAGTTATTATCATTTTTTGTTTCCTTACTTCACTGCTGCGAAGCAGTGGAGCGACGCTTCTCCTCTTTAGCGGAGGAGCCGCCACTGGAAAACTAGAGTGTTAAATATCACTGACAGTGCTGCTCAAAGCCCCTACTCCAGCAGGGCAGATAACCGAGATGAGTCCTGATGGATTGTGGGCTTGGTAGTGCCCAATTCCTCACTCGCATCAATTGCTTTTTTATTGGCACAGATCGCAAAGTTCAATGTTACCTTGATTGCATCAGTAGAAATGTCCTTAATCCACCTATGGAATTGCTCCGCCTGTAGGATATCAGAAGGGAACATTTGAAGATTCCTTCAGTTTCTCCTGATGCATTTATTCCATGGTTGTTCACAAATTGTTGTAGACTGTCTCTTTTTTCATAGTTCTCACCATTTCCATATCTCTAAAATAGCTAAAGCTGTTCAGTTTTTCCAGATTCGTAATATTGTTGGGTTTTTATTTATCACTTGGTTTCCCCATACCATAGTCTTGGACTTTGTGTATCTTACCTGGATGCAGTTGGATTTAGACTAACAAGTCTTGTTTGTGAACTTGCCCTTAATACAGAATCATCGTCATACAATAGGTCTGGAAGGTCCCCTCGATGTATAAAAGAAACTGTACTGGAGCTAGTTTACATCACTATTTCACATCCCTGTATCATACACTCGTGTACATCGAATTGTAGCAGCACCTGACCCAGGATGCCGAAGTTAATTTGGGCCAGAGTGCCCATGTCTAATTCTATTTATATGGAGGCCATCTTATGTTTATTCCCTAGTTGTTTTGTCAGCTTTTTCCACAATATGGATATTGACATTAAACCCAAAGTGGAAGATAAAATAAGGAATGCTATTAATAGGTGCCCATCCTTTTTTCGGTGTAATTTGTGATTAAAATACTTGGTTAAAGGGGCTGATCGGCCTGAGTGTGGTATTGGCTTGGGATCTGCCACTTGATACTAAGATACTGTTATTACACAGCACAGATAGTATCAGGGGGAATAGAAACAAGTAACACTTATTGTTCTTGGCGGTTGCCATCGCTAAGAGGGCTATTGCTCAGCAGCGGAAGAGTGAATCTCCGAAGATTAGCCAATGGAAAAAGGTCATAGATGAATGTATGATTGCAGAGATATTGGTGTTTCAGGCCAGGGGATGCCCCCAGAAACGTGAAAATATGGTTGCGGTGGGCAGATTACCGAGCCATAAAATTACCTCCCCATATCACCTCGGATCCATGATATACTATTACCCCGTACTGGGATTGGTCCTTCTACGAATGCGAGGGTTATGTGAGACCTTCGCACTCAATTGTGTGTTTATAACTGGGTGGGACTTGGGTGGATCTGCGCAAGTTTGTTATTGTTATACATAGTTGATTTCCAGATACAACGATCCAGACTATGCAATGTTACAAATATGTATCAATATGTACCCTCCGGGTCTCATCCCGGAATGTATCATGTAAAATCAATAAAATAGGTTGTTAAAAAAAAGGGGGGGCTTATAGGGCCTGACCCAAATTGTTATTCACATTATTTAAATATCACCTCAGGTCTTAACCAGCTGCACAGATGGTTGAGTGGCATTTTAGAAATACTAATAAAAATGTAACACTTAGGCTAATAGGAAAATAGGATTTTACCTCCTGAACTGTCCCTTAATATATAGTGGAATTTTAACTGTGTTCATTCCCAAATGAATGAATTGTAACATTGGAACTGCATAACCTGAAACTTTCCAGTGACATTTGTGCCCTCCAGGGCATGTTGATTTTGAGGATATTTTGGGAATAAGGCTTGAGACAGGAGCCTTGTTATTTTCAAGCCCTTCTGTTATTTGAGTGAATCTTGCTATTGTGTGCATGTTCAGGATGTCTTCCATCTCGTCTTTCATCCCATGTTAATTTACATCAAAGGACATCAAAGGCCTGATGAACAGGCAATTGCTCTGTAATCTGTGTTACAGTCTTGTGGTGATATTTTGCATTCCGTTTCCTCTACAGCCTGATTGAAGCTCGCTGACACTGCCAGTTAGAGCCTCTTTTTCCTGCCACAGTTCCCTTTTCTCTCTATTTGTGCTTCTACTACTCAGCCTTCTTAGTATTTAAGAATTGGTCACAGACATTTTTTTTACTTTAACTTCTGTTTCGGGGCATGTTTTTTCAGCTGGTGATTTAGTTAATTTCTGATCGGCACACAACCCCCATTGAATAGGGACCATTTTCTGGGGGTCTGAGGGCTTTATACGATCACAGCTAGGGAACCTTTTGCAAGCCTTAGATTTCCATTGATTACACTCTTCGACTAGTGTTTCAAAGTATGCAAGACATTTCTTTCAGGTCAGGTGATTCCCACCACTCTTTCAGAGTACAAGATTGTATTTCTTGATATGGTTTCCTCCTAATTTTGAAACTATGCATTGAAATTTCCTGTGTCTACACATTTTTCCTTTTCACGTTACTCCTGTTTTGAATTTCTAGACCCACTTCATTAAATTTGGGGAACTCAAATTGATTGTTTCTTCCAGTGCTGAGTGCAACACAGATGGATTGGGATTTTCCGAAAAATTGTGCATTATCTATTTATTTACTGGTTCAAAGATGTAATCCAGAAGAGGCTGGTTTTCTCTTCCTAAACGTCTGATGATTTCTCAGTTTGGAGTATCCACTGTTTAGATTGATGGAAACAGAACCTGTGTTTGCATACAAAGCTCACCGGAATACTTCTTTATTGTCCCATTATGTGAAATATACGTAAGAACGAATGCTCCGAGGGCTCTTTAGGTTACAAAAAATGAGTCATTAAGCTTTCTTCTCCGGACAGCCTATGAAACCTATAAATCTCACTCCTCACAGTAGTTAATAGATATTTCCTGGCAAACTCCTACGTTGTACCGAGTTTCTCAATGCCTGCCAGGAAGTCAACAGATGTATTATTGTGAGATTGCCTGCAGATTTTAAAGATACTACTTTATTACGGAAGGGTTGCATCAGTCATTGGATATTTAGTATGTCTCTGTCTATGGATGCTGCAGCTGACTTGGAAGCCCCTAGACGTCTGTGATATGTGATTATTTATGAATAGAACAGCCATCATATGAAAGTGACTTATTTCCTTGATCACAGAGGACCATACGTTTTTATCTTGATTGATGAACTGTTCTTGAACTGTTTTAAATATTTTCCCTGCAAGAATTTAAGGAAATCTATTTCACATGTTAATGCTTCTTAGCCTGTGATGTTCCATTAGTCAATTTACCTATCTTCAGCGACTCCAGTATTTCAGCCCTAATCAACATGCCTGCTCAGGTCATGGACTTACTGTACTCCTTTCTGTCATGCTGGACCTAGCTTTTGCAATCAACTTTAATTCCACATTGTGCTGAATGTGCATCTGTCTATTAGGTAGCTTACCTGTTTATACGAATTCCAACCCAGATTTATCAATGCTTCTGTGATAATTTTGTCCCTCAGAAAGTTGTCTCTTACTTTGGAGACCATGGCTGGCACTTTAACAGACATTTGGTTTGCACTCCAACCTGGTTGTCTCCAGTGAACGCTTCCCTCATGTGGGCAAATTCCTTTATTGGTCTTTCTAGCTGGTCATTTGCTGCCTCATTGCAACAAAAGGGTTTGCCCCGGAGTGTGTAATGGAACGTCCCAGTACTTGGGCCTTCTTGATTCCACAGTTCTTTGGAGTTTCTCAGGTGACTCGGTCTGTTTCCTCTGTTTATCCACTTTGTTCTTTAATTCTTAGTTTCTGGCTGTGTACGTAGGCTGTGGTCCCAACCTATTCTGAGTATCTTCATCTGTGTTTGTGACTGAGATCCTTTGTTTTTCTCATTGATGGCTGATCTGTTTACTGCCATATTCTGGGGTGTCTCGAAAGATTTGCAGCGGATCACTAGACTCCACAGCAGAACAATGTTTACTCAGACTACCTAAAGGGGTTAGGTCATGTATGCATTAGTAATACAAAATTACCCCAAGAATGGTGCTTTAAATGAGCCGGTACTCACCCGTACTGAGTACCGCCACTTCTCATTTTTACCGCTCTGAGTACTGGCACTTCTCTTCTGCCTAGGAGAGTACTGATACTCATCAAAGGTAGGCTCATTGTTGCTTTGGCTTACGCGCACGAACGAGGTTGTCTGATAGCCAAAGCGCCTCTAGCCCAAGCTGAGCCACCTCTAAATAATTCAGCAGGGCTCATCTGCATAATGTCCGTTGTTCACCGCCACGCTGTGTTTGACAGAGCAAGGTCCAGTCAGGCCCTGCGCTGTCAATCACTTTCACACCATGGTGTGCATTTGTGCACACACTCGAATCCAGCCATCCCGCATCCGCTGACTGCAACCATTAAAAAAGCCACCAGAAATAAGGGTTGTAAAATGGCCTTTATCCCAACTGAGTCTTTTGTGTGAGTGTCTGTCTGCTTGTGAGTGTGTGTGTGTCAGTGTCAGAGAAAAGTGAGTGAAAGAGGGAGAGAATCCAGACACTAGGGGGGGGGGGGGGGGGTATTTTAAAGGACATTCTTTGAATGCTTTGTGTGAGCATTGCTGCTTGTTTATGTGAGTGCGCAATCAAGAATATATAAGTATTCGGCCACATAGTACAAGTGTCTTATATGCCTTGTCCTTAGCCCTGCCCCTCCCTAGCCCCGCCTACTTGCTATCAATCAATCAATTTAAGAGTACCTGCACTTATTTTTTCCCATTTAAAGCACTGCCAAGAGAATAGCTATGGCCATAAAGGTTTTCCTTTTAACACAATTACCACATTATATTATGATTTACAGTGTGTTAAAAGCAAACCCTTTATGGATCATAGCTGTTCTCTTGGGGGTTATTTGTGTTGCTAATGTGTATCATAATTCAACCATTTTCCCTTCAATTTATTTTAGCCCCTCTCAGGCACATGACGATGCTTTCTTACTCATGTGTGCCTGCCTTTGGTGGCCTTCTTATTTTCCGCCCATATTCAGACACAATAACATTTCTGGAGGACATAGGCATTTATGGTGATACTTTGGCAATATATTTTAAAAGAGACCATCCCATTGTACCTAACTAAAGCACTCAGTGTCTGTGCCCCATTCATTCACTTTCGTTCTCTCAACCAGCATGGACCTAACTATCCGGTCCGGTCCACTCCCCTCTACTTAGCCAATCATAAAAATTCTTCATAGACCCACTAGAGTCACTCAAAGTTGAGCCACTGATGATGATAAATGAGGCTGGATTCGTGATTTTTCTTCTAAGACCCTCATTACAAGTGGCCCCAGAATTGGACCGAAAATCCCAGCGCCTTTAATTTACCTCAATCAGCTAGTAACCGCTAAGAAATTGAGAATTACCTGAGGAAGTGGATTTACTGCATCTGATTCATCCAATATTTCTTCTTTCAAGCAACCTTTAATTTGCCAGCCCATGCAATCTAGCCTTGTGTATCTGTCGTGGCTAGATTACATGACTATTTGCGTTCAATTCATTTTTTTAAAGACCACAGTGTCATCGATGATGCGATTGTCTACCGTCTGGATTCAACCAACTGACTGTAAACAGATTATAGGAGCGTCAAGACCATATACTCAGTTCCTTGATTGATTTTTCATTGTTATGAGTGTGGTAATGCTTAGCACATTCCTGCCTTATTCTTCCTGATATCAGTGACAGTGTGCTTTGCAAATGCCCATAAATTAAATAAATAGTATACTCTATACCTTATGGTATCCTTTCAGAGCCAGATCTATTGACATTTATTAAACTACAAATAAATTGGCTTTTTACCATGTAGCTCATCTCTTTTAAATGATTCAGCTCTTCAGTCCCGCAATTACAGGGCCAACAGAGTCCACTTGCCACAGATAGTGCACTTTACATGTACCCATTGTAAAAAAAAATAAACTATTGTGCTTTTTCAAATTTGTCCATAGCACTATTGCCCTCTGACTGTATTTTACGTTTCTAGTGATTTCTTCAGTTGCGCCTATTTCTCTTTTCTATGT
This sequence comes from Lissotriton vulgaris, assembly GCF_964263255.1. Classification (NCBI taxonomy): domain Eukaryota; kingdom Metazoa; phylum Chordata; class Amphibia; order Caudata; family Salamandridae; genus Lissotriton; species Lissotriton vulgaris. The sequence continues at coordinate 372,213,877 of NC_141696.1, forward strand.
CCCTTCTGTTGTTTCTCTCACCTTTTGTTAATTTTTTTCTTTCTTTTTTTTAACCGCTAAAATCAGTTTTTATTCTTTTAAAACCGTCAGTATTTTGCCTAGTTTACCCTTCTTTTTCCCATTAGGTCCTTGCAGTGGGATACCGAGAATTTGCCCTCCCCCCCCCCCTTCCTAAAGGCATTGTTGGTTATCCTTATTTTATGTGTGTTTTCCCTATGACCACATATTGGTCCTGTATTATTTCTTTGTAATATTTGTGCCAATTTTATTACCGTTATATCCATTTTGGTCGTACCCTTTTTTCTAGTTACTAGCTCCGTTTGACCTAACATCTCTACGTTCGTTTTATATTCAGTTTGTTTTTGATCCTCTTCCCCTTCATTATCCCCATCCTGTTCTGTTTTTTGACAAATGCGAGTTTGTATGGTCTTCTTTACTGTTCTGATATTTCGAAAATGTTCTAAAAGTCAGCCAGCAGAATTAATTACTGCTGGTGCCCGATTGTCGTCTGAGTGTGTGTGGTCCAAGCCTGCACTGCAAGATTACTGTGCTTCTTGTGTGGTACTTTCTTCCTGCTTCTCACTGTTTTCCTTATGGGATGCCAGCCGAGCTTTTATCCGTTTCCATTTAAATGTACCTTATATTCTGGATCTTTGTTACCTTTGGCCCTGGGAGTTTGACTGGAACTTCTATTTACAGCAAAGCTATGTCAGCATGTTTTCGTTCCAGTACCGATCACATTATTTTTATCATTAGATTTATCTAAACTCTCCTTTCTTCCTGATGATCAGGTCATTCAAGTTTATTTAAACTTATGGTGGAAGAAAACGCTTATGTGTGTATAATAAAGAAACATTGCGGCCATATTTATAAAAACCTCACATTTTTAGAACAAAATATGAAGTTTGTTTCTTGGTCCATGTTGCTCCATTGAACAGAATTCATGACCTTTCCTCATTATATATGTTTCAGTTTTGGCCTCTGAATGCCCAGCTAGCTGCACCATACAATAGTGAATCCAATATTTGATAATGAAAACGTTCCAGTTGTATAGATTTCACCCAAACATATTCACCTTTACAGAATCTGGACGCCGAAGTAGCCTGCATCCTGGCTGTAGGATTTTTGCAGCCCTAAGCAAAGCGTTGTTCATCCCATCCCATGTCACTGCTTGTAGATTTAGTCTGGGTTCAACCTGCTGGTGGTGTCCTAAGTGGACGTCAAATGTTGCCTCGGCCTGATATTCGCCCTCCAGTCTGCCCCCAGGCAGTCACTATGATGTGAATCGTTCTGCTGTTCATCCAGGGATGGCATTACTTTTTTGCACTAGTTGCAATAGAGAGGGAGAATGCCATTTCACTTTTTTCTTATAGTTTTCTTTTGTTTTAAATAGGACTTTTACTTGAAAAGATAACAAATACTTGCAAACTGTTCAAGAATTCTGACTTTGAACATTACGGGAACCCCTTAAGTAAATACAGTGCAAATTGTAGAGACAGTGTGACACTCTTGGTAAATATTCCTCTATCAGTGTGCCCTCACCCACTTAGCTCATCATAGTCTCCTTCCGGGGAAGCTACCAACGTTCTGGCGGTCCACAATCCTGCTTTTTTTAATAAAGTTTTGTAATGCTACCATTCACTTACAGATATACCCTAAAACATTTATTTTCCACCATTCCCTGTGCTATTGAAGTAGTTGGGTTACACCTTACACTATAAGCAAAATAACGTTTACTGTGTCGAATTTCACGATTGTGTCCTAAACATAATGAAAGGAAAACTAATCACTTCTAGAAGATCAGGTTGCATGCAGTTGATCAATTTATATATTCAAATCTGTACTTTGAACGAGGTATTGGAGGTAGGGTTAGCACGTCAATCCAGGTCATTAAGGACACTCACTCCAGTCCTGACCTTTTCACTACTAAACATTGATACCAGGTCCTGTTCTTGTTAGTTGAGTAAAAACAAAACAAAATTCAACTCCAAGAATAAATACATTAGGGTATCACACAAAAGTCCAGGACTGCAGACGGTGTTTGTATAAACCCGGAGGGGCGGTCACCTTCATTGAAGACTTAGATAGGGTAATGAATAACCAAAACTCTCTTTCTTTTCACCTCACACCTTTCAATGGATGCCATCTATTTCTATCATGGAGCATTATTTTAAGTTGCTCCATCTAAATACACTGTGTGTATAGGTTTGGAAAATTACACTTTTATATTTTTTATCTTGTAAGTGCGCAGTTCTTCACACTTCATATACGAAGTTTCAATATATAAAATAAAGTTCTCGGTCGTAGCTACTCAGAGCAATTTCTTAAACCCTATATACAGAGAAAGCAGATTGTCCCTGTAGGACATTGCTACGATGGAAGCCACTGACTAATGTATGTTTTTACTTGTAGTGCATAGCATACAGGTCATCAGAACTTTGACAGTTTTGGCTTTAAAGCCAGTAAATGTGAACAGTCGGATAATACATTTATATTTTCAAACTATAAAAGATGGTACGTGTTAGGTCTGGCTTGACAGCTTACCTTTTGTGAGCAACCAAAAAGGATCTTTAAAAAGCACTAGAGGATGGGGGTCTGGTTCCTCCTGCAGCTTGATCACCGTTTACTACAGCACTTGATTGGGAAGAAGTTGTGCTCTTCATCTGTAAAGGAGTGCTTATATTATGCTGTCTGCCTTTTTTTTATAACGCTTATGCTCAGTACAGTAGGCCTGAGCTATTATTATGAACAGGTATTATGAAAAGCTATGGTAAAGGCAGTATACTTGGTTTATGTATTGGCAAAGACTATAATAAATTGGCCTCTAAGGGTGCATTGTAATTACTATATGGTAAAGCCTATACATAGGTATTTTGTTACATACAATCTCATAGATTACCGTAGTAGTCAGGGGTTTGATGTTCATTATCCTTTTTGTCAATCCCTTGGGGCAATTTGAAGACAACAGCTGTAGGCCTGACTTGTTCATTAGGAAAGAAATATTTTCATCCATCCCTTAGACGTATCAGTGTATTATGACAATGGCAGTGGGCCTAACATATTTAATATGCAAAGCATGTGTTAGAGCCAATAGGCATTTAAGTGTGGATTGATATTGGTTGTGTAAAAGCCTGGAGACCATTTATTTGGCCCATAGACTATTGGGGATGGCTGTAGTAAGAAAGATACTTAGGGTTGCTTTACCCCTATGACAGTCCAAGGGAATAGAATGTGCTCATTGTGATAATCCTTGTTAGACCCTTTTAGGAGTGAGTGGTGTGTTTTCTTGCCAAATATAATTTTGTACATATTTGTAATTTTATCACTGTTCATGGGGACTGAGTTGGATGGTTATGGTGACAAGCCAATGATGAAGACTACAGGCCTGACTGGTTCCTTGAGAAATATTGTCAGATGCCTTAGAGTTGAACTTTTTATTGTGAAAGACTATGACAAAGGCAGTAGGCCTGACTTATTTATTGTTTGAGGCATGTGTTAATCCTAATAGGGTTTTTAAGGGTGAAATATTATTACTCTGTTGAATCCTGTAGCCAGGTTTTTTGGTTATATAGAATCTCACACACTACCATAGTAGGTAACGGTTTTGGTATTGATTATCCTATCTGACAAGCCCTGGGATAGAAGATGTTCTCTGTGGTATTCGTTGTTAGCCCTTTAACCCCTTCGCTGCTAGGCCTTGCCCTCCCTGTGCTAAGCCTTTTTTGGCTATTTGGGGTAGTTCACGCTTTGGCCCCTGTAACCTTTTTACCACATAAGGTATTCCTGCCTAATTTGCGTCCTTTTCTTCCAACATCATGGGGATTTTAAAGGTACCCAGGGTTTGTTGATTCCCCTGGAGGGGACCCAGAAACTAGACAAAATACAGCTAAATTTGTTTTTATTTTATTTTTAAATTTGAAAAAAATGGCTACAGATGAAAGCGTCTGTGTTTTTCTCTGCAAATGGTATCAACAAAGAGGTTGTGGTGCTGAAATCACCTGCTTCCCAGCTTTCAGGGACAGGCAGACTGGTGTAAGAAAACCAACATTTTGTACACAGGTTTGGCACTTTACTTGGACATAGCCTATTTATGCTATTTTTGTGCTTTTAACCTCCTTTCAGTCAATTGTAAACATGGGGATGAAAGCAATGATGGATCCTGGAAATCTACACATTTCTGAAAAGTAGACAAAACTTTGAATTCAGCAAGTTCAGCAAGGGGTCATTTGTGTAGCTCCTTCAAGGTTTTCTGATAGAAACTAACAGTTAAAAGTAGAAACAATTGAAAAGGAGTTTAAAAAAAGCAGCCATTTGTGCCAACGTTTTCACCTGTAACTCATACTAAGTATGGCAGATGTTTGAAAGCAATATAATGTTACATCTGCTGAACCCTTGTGGTTGTGGAGATATATACGACTTGTAGGTTCACGAAGAGCATGGAGAACCCAGAGCCAATAACTGAGCAGCTTCTTGCAAGTTTTTTTGATTGTGTACAGGGTATATAGCAATTCATTTGGGAAAAAATAAACAGGGAAAAATCGGTATGAAAGACACTTATGTACTTCTGAAATGGGAACAAAATATAGAGCTTAGAAACAGTAGCTATTTGCACATCTCTGAAATTGTGGGTACCCATACTTGTATGTGATTTATAGGACAGCTTTCAAAGTGACTTATATTTTACACATTGTCTTAAATTTGGAAGGCAGAAATGCATTGAAAGTCAATAGGTAATAACAATTGCTCTACAATTTGGTGTTCCCCTAAGTCTCCCGATAAAAATGGTACCTCACTTGTGTGGGTAGGTGCAATGCCCGCAACAGGAAACAGCCCAAAACGCAACATGGACACACCACATTTTTTACGGTGAAAACTGACCCTTTTCTTACAAAGTGCCTAGATGTAAATTTTGAACCCTAGCTCTGCCGGCACCTAGGGAAACCTAGTAAACCTATACATTTTTTAAAACTAGACACCCAGGGGAATCCAGGATAGGCCCTCGCCAGGTTCTGTTACCTAGAATCCCTTGCTAACTCCAAACTTTGTAAAACAAAACAAAAAAAAGAAAACACATTTTCCTCACATTTCTGTGGCGGAAAGTTCTGGAATCTGTGTGGATTCACAAAAATCCACCTACCCCGCATTCCCCAAATTCTTCTGAGAAAAATGGTATCTCACTTGTGTGGGTAGGCCTAATGCCCGCGACAGGAAACGGCCAAAAACACAGTGTGGACACACTACACGTTCACAGTGAAAACTGTAGATTTTGAACCCTAGCTCTGCCGGCACCTAGGGAAACTTGGCAAACCTATACATTTTTGGAAACTAGATACCCAGGGGAATCCAGGATGGGGTGACTTGTCTGGCTCTCACCAGGTTTTTACCCAGAATCCCTTGCAAACCTCAAACGTTGGTGGGAAAAACACATTTTCATCTCATTTCTATGATGGAAAGTTCTGGAAACTGCAGGGGGGCAGAAAGGCAGTCTGACAAACTTTTATGGGGGTGAGCAAAGGCCTTGCCCAAGGGACAGCTCCCCCCTCCCTGGTCGCTAGTGGGTGGATCCCTGCTTGGGGATTGCCCTCCTGGGGGATCCCCAAGTAGAGATCCACTAGGTAAGGGTACCATTGGAAAGGGGAGATTCTCCCCTTTCCAATGATACCTCCCCCATGTTTTTCGGTGCTTGGGGGGCTGAGATAGCCCCACAAGCACCCAAACTGCGAAACTGAAACTAGGTTTCAGTTTTGTTTTTATTGTAATGACGACTGCGTGTCAAGCGCGCAATCGTCATTACAATGAAAACCCTAACCATGCTTTGGGAGGTTGGGGAAGCTCCCACCTCTCAAAGCAAAAAAAAAAAGGGAAATCTCTTTTCTGTTTACAGCAGAGGAATGTGTTGAAAGTGTGCTCATGACGGAATGGTTCCATCATGAACACATTTGCACTTGTGCTCATGGCCTAACAATTCCATTGTGAGCATGGAAGGGGTTAACAGGGGCTCTATGTATTTTTCCCAAATTTGTTTTTTTCTTTACATATTTGTAATTTTATTTTTGAATGCCAGATTATACTCAATACAGTTGGTCAGTGGCAGCTTTTAGAGAATGGGGCTGGTAGGGCGGAGAGGACGGAGGAGATGCAAAATATATATTTTTAAAACCACTTACCTTTTCTGTCAGTTCTCCTCGTCTCAGCTTCTATTCTCTTCCTGATTCCAGTCCGAAAGTAGCAGGTAGCACACAGGCTCCCCTAAGCCAATCACAATGCTTTAATGCAGCTTTGTGATTGGTCTGAGCGCTGTGGATCAGCGTTCAGACAGGGACAGGGGGGCTGTGCATGTTGATCACCAGTCTGTGCAGTACAGCCTGGTGGGGAACATGCAAAGTGCTTGACTGCTTGGCCGGCCAAGTAGTCATACGCACTTCGTGTGCACAAACCAACCTCCTCCCTGATTCACCAGCCCTACCCTACCTTAACCCACCCCCGGCAACGAAAAATAAAAGGCTGTTGTTCATGGTGTATCATTGTTTTACCAATCCAAGTTTGAACCCCACATTCTAAACAATTGCAGTATTTAATCCCTATACACAATATAATACCAAGTCGGCCGCTCCACTATGTTTAATTTTGTACTTACTCTTAATTGCAAGCACATGCCTGCCATATTTATACAGTAGCTTTTTTCTTTCTTCTTCTATTCCTTAATGTACCTTGCCTATGCTTGTTGAGTTCATTTATGCATTGTTGAGGATGAGAGAGTGGATAATGTGTGAATTAGTCAACGGGTGGATGAATGAATGCATGAGTGCAAGGATGACTGGCAGAGGGCATGTATGGTGAGGTATTAATTACTTAAACTTACTAGTAACTGAAGGGACGCTTTCATTATAAGCCAAACCTACTGGTATTGCCAATGCTTGTTCTCTGTGGGTTTGGTGCAAAACGAAAATCACAGATGACCATTCGAGGTAGTAAAGTGAGAAAAGAGACACACAACATTTGGCCGCAGTATAGTGCTCACTGAACCTCTGTCAAAGCGATTATTTGATTAAACTGTAATGCATTTTCCGCTCTCGAATCACAGCAATGTTGGTATTATAAAAACGTGAAATTGATTAATTCGGATTGAGAACTCTTCATTTTATTTTCAGACGCTGGCAGTTCTTTTCTACTCGCTGAACTGTGTACAGATTGTACTCCAGAGTTTGCCTTAATTGAACTTTAGGACATCCATTTGCTGAGGCGATGGTGTGGAAAAGACACATGGTGCTAGCTGGAATAAAAAACATTAGCATTTTACTTTCTTTTAGTTCTGCTCTAGTATATCGCTCTCACATCCTGTTAGATTAATTTGCCTTCTTGCATTTGTGGGCTGTAGGTAATGTTACGTCAACATCTTTTCCAAATTGTGAAGTAGTCAATGTAAGGCACTAATAGATGATTTTGGCTTGAAAATATAAAGATTCTTTGTTTTGTGCAATTATATGGCGCTTTTACCGAACTGGGGCAACTAACAAAGAGCTAGCTGTTTTGTAGCAAGAACTTCCAATTCCAGTAGCTGATCAGTGTTTGACGCCACCTTAATTGAAGCGGTCTGTTATGATGTATTGTCAGAAAACAAATCACACTTTCTCGGGCAATGTGATTGGTCTATCGGAGGATAGACTTTCTTTTCCTTGGTACCTATGAATTGCCAACTCCAAGATGGGGTATGTGATGCTGCGCCGATTGCCTAAAAGAGTTTTCGGTTACAGTTTGGGACTGTGCCACATTTTCTTAATGCACACATCATTGCAGACTTTGCCACCAGTCCTTAATAAACAGACAGTTTGAGGCCGGCGAAACTGTCTGGAACTTAAGTACAACAGAAGTCTACTCTGTGTCGAAAGGCAGGTTTATAATGTTGTACTAGTCTATAACATTAAAGGAATGCATCTATTAAAGTAGTCTGGACCACCTTACATTGTTCATAATTAAGCAGATGATGCCTCAACCTACATTTCATTAAATGTATTTTAGCAAAATGAACACTGCTACTTTGTCTTTCAAGCACTATTTCAAACAAAAAGGAAATGTAAAACACAGTACAATGTGAACATTTCCGCGAACAGAACAATTTGCATTTAAGTGAACATTGACTGTATAGTTGCTTCAATAATAGGAGCACCAGGTGCCACGTTTTGTGATATCAGAGAATGATATCTGAGCATCAGGTAACAAAGATCAGGCTATGTATGGGTCAAAGTAATCCTCAATCTTCTGGACTGCCAATGTATCAAAGGCCGTCTGTCATGGGTGGTCCCTCCCACCTCCCCCGACAGGTGGTCACTGACGAGTGTATCTAGATCATGGGATCTCCAACCTTTTCTATAGTGAGACCTACTTCTGATCAGTGCAAATCATTGGGAGCTACTGAAGGCCAAGCCACTCGCTCAATGTTACCAGACACCCCAATGTCCAGTTTGATTAAGCCTAATGTCATTAGATCCAAAGACTTTGGTGTGAACAAAAGTCTTTGTTATTAGATCTAAAGACTATGGTGTGAACAAAACACTTTGACTAGGGATACAATGACAGGTCTGCTATGTGTATCAGAGAGAGCTTGGGGGATGTCTGCTTATGAATGGGATATATGTGAATGGGCGAATGAGAGCCTCTGTTGTGTGTACATTGTGGCACAGGACACACCATTCACTATATGTGGAACTGTTAAATGTATAACACAAACATACAACCATTTTTCAATGGGAGAAATTTAAAGTGCAGAAACATTTTCTGCAAAAAGTTCATAATATGGAACATTCTGCACTTTGAATTTCTGCCACTTAAAAATATGCCTGTATTTTGCATTTCTATGACTCTGTGTCTACCAGCCACTGGGAGCAAGATGCCTGCTCTGTGTAAATGCAAAACTTTGAAATGGGAAAACATTAAACTGAAAACTTAACTTTGTTTATATGGATTCTATAGAAGTCCTAATTTAATTTTTCACCCATTTCAAAGTGTCACATTTACAAACGGCAGGCATTTTTCACCCAGTGGCCTGTAGACACATTTTAATATTTAAAACATAAAAATGCAGTCATTTGTTTACATTTAAAGTGAAGAAATAGGCTTAATAAAATATTAAGACATAATTTGTTTAATTGAAAGTGGAGGAATATGTTGACTCAATGTTTCACAGAAACATTTCTATCCACATTAAATTTACCTCATTTGAAAAAAATGACAGTATCTTTCAGTTATAAATATGACACTGTGTCTACTGGTCACTGAGAGCAAGAGCCCTGCTGTTTATAAATGCTAAATTTTGAAATGGGATAACATTCAAATGAAGAGTTAAATTAGTCATTACATTAACTTGTAATTTACATTTTTTCGAAACTAAAAGCATTTAGAAACATCATTTTGTTCACATACTCCAATACTGAGTTGACAAGGACTGTCATTTAACATTTAAATACCTCAGGGCTTCAGTTCTTCACCTTTGTGCCTGGGACCTAAATCTGACTCCAGCACTACTTATTATCAGGCCCTGCTATCCACAGCCTGAAGATAACATTTTTAAATAAGCACAACCATCCCTTACCTTTAAAAGGACAATGTAACCTTGTGCCTATTTAAAACTAAACTCAAGGCTGTGAGCTACTCAGAAGGTGTCCGTAAGTTACTGGTAGCTCGCAATTGATTAGTTGGAGACATCTGACCTAGAGGTTTATACTTCTCTCATAAAGGAAGTTAGCTTCCTAGGTGGTACTACCAAAAGTAAGTCTTGCTTCCTTTTAAGCTGGCCTTTTGTGATCCATACTTTATTCTGTTTGAAAACTGTTTTCATCTTTTTTTAGTCCTTATGAAAGTCATTCAACAATTCAAATAACCAGCTGTGAATCTCCATTTTTAATAAATTTTAAGTCAAGATGACAGAGACGCATGAGACAAGGCTACATATAGATATTAAAAGTATGTGCATTAGACATGAGCCCTGAGGAACACTGCACCTCAGCGTATAGATAACCGAAACAAAAGTATCCTCCGTTACTAGACAGATTCTGTTGTACAGAAATGATTCAAACCATTTCAAATTACAAAAACAGAAAGAAAAGTATCTATCTTCACTAGACAGATTCTGTTGTACAGAAATGATTAAAGCCATTTCAAATTACAAAAACAGAAACAAAAGTATTCCTCTTAACTAGACCACTTCTGTTGTACAGAGATGATTCAAACCATTTTAAATGACAAAAACAGTGTTCCGTATAGAAAATAATAGATTTTCTGCTGTCACAATGCAACATTCATTTAATAAAATCAAAAATGACAGGAAGGCCTGTATAACTGCAATTTCAATTCAATGTATTTATGTATTTTGTTTTGGAACTCCTTATACATTCTTATAAAATTATATCGGACATAATGAGAAATGTGCAAATAATGCTATAATACATAAAACAATCACATAACCGACCGATACAAATTCTTATATCAAACATACTAAGAAATGGGCAAATAGTGCTGTGAATACATGGAATAATTAGATAGCCAACCAATTGGTATTAAATCGTAACCAGAGTACTACTGTTGGACAATGTTCTAATAAATAGGCAAAAATGTTCTAAAAAATTCTAATATCTTAAAACAGACCATTTTATTCGGAGGGGACAAGACCAAAGAACGTGCGCCCTGAGCAGAGTGAATATTAAATCTGATAAATAGTGGTTTTAAAAACACTCGCCTGGCACTTTGCAGCTTTGAACATACAAATAGGACATGATTTAGGTCTTGGATTTGCAACTGGCACAATTCACAAATTCTCCTCTTTCTAGGTGTTTTATCCCAGATGCCAGTAACATCTCTTAAGGGCAGCAGATAGTTTATTTCTGACTAATTATAGCGAGGGCTGTTGTGGTCACCTCAATAAAAAATGTTTGGTTGTCCACAGAAACTTCAACTCAAATGATGAAGTTGTAGGACAATTTATTTGCACAGTAAAGAGTTCATCACTACACTGTCATCGGCTTGCAGGTGCGGACGCAGGAACACACTATGGCTGAACCTGAACCATTATGACCGGACACAGAGATGTGACGTATTCAAAACACAAGCTGCAATTCGCATACAATTCATTACAAGGCAACACTGAGATAATATAAATGAAGAATATAGAGAATAAAACATGACTAAATATAATGAAAAACCACAATATGCCAGTTAAAATAAGTACATATTATTTGAATAGCTTTACACCACATTCCAGCAAGAGTAGCAGAAGCAGTGGTAGCAAATAGTAAAGTGAGGTGGTGCAGTGAAAAGTACAACAAATAATGTATACAACATGAAAAAGTGATATATATTCACTGGAAAAAACAAAGGTTAAAGTAACCTTATCATTCGGTTCCAAATGAGATAAGAATTACTGCTAAAAAACCGAAACCACTGAAAGACGCCAGGTATAGTTTAATCAGTTAACTATAACTTGCTTCCCCTTCATGCACTGTGTGTAACCTCACATATTACCTTGGAGACCATGGTTCTCATGAGTAATTTGAACATTATTGTTCTTTAATTATAATTAGTGTTGTCATCAATGATGCCATTTAACATGTCATGAGGGATGTAATATTTGAGTTCATACGCAGTGCATGATAGGGACGCCAGCTATAGTTAACTCTCTAAACTTAGTGCTTCTGTCATTGGTTGTCATTTTGTGCCAAGTGGTTGTCAAGTACTTGAATTTCAACTTTAGGACGACCGAAGTTATAATTGTAGGTAGGATTCATTTCTAGTTTTATCTCTAATTTTTTAGCCTGCCTCTTGGTTCCAATACAATCTTATGCTTGCTGTGTGCAACCTAGGTTGTACACGTCATCAAAATCTCATTTGATACCCTAGAAAACACTTCTTCCCACTCACGTTTATTCCTATGTAAAGTTCTTCCTTAGTTGCCTATTGAACCTCTTAAAACGGTTGTCAAAGCAGTGGTCTACTTACGAATACATCTTGATAGTGCTATGTACCTTCGTTATCGCACAATCTTTCCCACCACCTTCAATTTTCTCGAAATGCTGCAACACAGCTCTTTGGAGGGTGAAATACATTGCACCTACTTTTTGTAGTTTATTGCTTTGCCCCACCTTCCCACATGACCACTCTGGTGTACTAAGCTTTTCATGGTTTTGTTGTCTTGAATTAGTAAGCGTAGAATTGGTAGCAATGTTTTTCTGGTTCCAAAATGTTGGCACTCCCTTTATTTCATTTTTTATTCCTGCAAATGTTTCCCGTTTTTTTTCTTAATGTTAAAAACCTTGCTCTTCATAAACTCTGTTAGACCGGGCATCCTGGGCGTAGTTACCCCTGACTTTTTGCCTCTACCTCCTGTATTTTTACATATTGCTGGATTTCGTTTCTGCTGGTTTAGATGCTTTGGATGCTTTGCAGTTGCTGATCAGTGCCAAAGTGCAAGTGCTCCATATGTAAATTGTTATTGTGATTGGTTATCCATGATTGGCATATTTGCTTTACCAGTAGGTCCCTGGTAAAGTGCACTAAGTGTGCCAGGGCTGGTAATTCAAATGCTACCAGTGGGCTTTCAGCACTGAGTGTGCCACCCACATGAGTAGCCCTGAAAAGAGGTCTCAGGCCTGCCACTGCAGTGCCTGTGCGCAGTTTGCTAACTGACACTCTGACTTGGCCAGTGACCCACTTGCCAGGTCTTACCCTTCCCTTCTCTTACACATAGGACACCTCTGTGGTAGGCCCAAGGTACCCCCCTGGGCAGGGTGCAGTGTATATAAAAGGTAGGACATGTACTGGTGTGTGTACCATGTCCTGATAGTGAAATACTGCGAATTTCGTTTTTCACTATTGAAAGGCTTTCTTGCCCATAGGACAGAATAGGGAATGCTGTGTAACATGTTTATATGCATATCTACCCATAGGAGTGAGGTAGAAAATTGGAGTCTGGTATCCCTGAGCTCAGAATTTGATAACACATCTTTTAGTAAAGATGGTTTTTAAATTCTGTGTTTGAAAATAGCACTTTTAGAAAGTAGTTGTTTTCTTGTTCAACCTTTCTGTGTGCCTCTGCCTGTTTGTGGATTGACTGTCTGGCTTGAGAGTGACCGGGGCTGGGGTGGCTCCAGGAGTCTGGGTGAGTCAGCACTAGGCTGAATAGACCTATCTGCATTTGGAGTGGTGGGAGGAGTAGCACCTGGGCCTGAATAAGGCTGTGCCTACCTTCCACAATGCTGGCTCCACTTCCTGTGGTGCGTCTGAAGACCCTGGCCCACATTCACAAAGGAAGAAGTTGTGCACGAGCAGAGTGCCCCCAGAACTGCTTTGAACTGGGTCCAGGACCCCTAACACATAGAGAACAAATACTTTTGGGGTATAAAAGTAAGAGCTGAAACCCCTGTAAGTTTAGACTACTTTGTAATCAAGAGGAATCTCTGCCAAAGAAGATCAGCTGGTCTTGCCTAATTTAGATAAAGATATCTACATTTTTATAACAACCTGTGTGGTGTCCATTTGTGGTGTTTCACTGTGTTACTGTGGGTGTTGGTGCAAATACTTTACACATTGCCTTGGGGATAAGTCTGTCTGCTCGTGCCAAGCTACCAAGGGGGCGAGCAGGGGTTATCTACAGTGTGTTTCCCCCTTACCCTGACTAGAAGCATATGTCCCTATTTGGTCAAAGGAACCTACCTCTGCCAACTGGAGCCCCATTTCTAACAAACTCTATCAAATTTTACTGTCCACGTGTTCTCTCAGTTTCAGTGAAACACCAGTTGTGTCATCAAAATGATGGCCTCCCCTGCAAAATTTGATGAGGGGCCCCTGAGTCTCCTATATCTCACAGAAATTCATGAGCCTTGGGCTGAAAGCCCCCCCTCCCTCCTGTGCAATATCAAATCCTTGGTGCCAGGAAGCATTGTGTAGGCATCACGTCACTTTGCAAAAAAAACAACTCCTTTTTTTTACTTCTAGTTGTTCCAGTCATTCAGCTACTGTCTTACAAACTTCACCCTAAATGGGTGCTGCCTAGTCTGTTTCTCTCTGTTGGAGGTTTTGGACCATTTTCAAACTGGTGTTTGGTGAACCACCTTACCAACTTTTGTGGCTTAGATAATATACATGTGCTCTTGTTAAGATATCATTTTGAAAAACATGTCCTCAAAGTGCTTGTTTCTTCAAATTTGTTTAGGCTTTTGTCAAATTGACTTGTTCTAATTCGTATACTAAAAGTTAACGTTTTCTTTTGTTCCAGATCGTGGTCTATTGTACACATTTGGAGATGGGCGACATGGCAAGCTGGGTTTGGGAGAGGAAAATTTCACTAATCAATTCACTCCTACCGTGTGTACCAATTTTGTGAAATTCACAGTCATTTCGGTAAATGGTTTTTTATTCTACTTAGTTTTAAATATGGTTGCATGTAGTATTTGAAATAAGATAGCAGCTACACTTCACTTTTAACAATTTAACTATGCTCAGTATCCATTGTCTCTGTAGCAAAGATAAAAATGTATAATTAGTGTGGCATGATACTGGCCATACCCTATCAATGTCGCTGTGTTTCTTGCATATGAAATATATTTACACCAGTAAATACTGGCTAAAGAGTGAAAAGACCTAATTGATCTTTTCCACATTCACACCTGTTGAGAAAGCTTTTTCTAGACACATGCACAAAACAATTATAATGATTTATTTTGTGTAGATTACACATAATTTACAAGAATAACCATGCAATGTCTATGTGCAAGTGAGTCTTACCTTTGTATAAATATACAAAACTCAAGCATGCTAATATTGGCTGACATTTTCCAAGTGGGCACACTCAAGGGAGGGCCGATGGGTTAAGCCAGAATAGCAACACAAATGAGTGTCACCTAAGTGTGTCCTCCTATGGTTTGAACAATACAGTTCCCACACTTAATGGACCTCACTCAGGTAGTGTAGAAAATTTGACAAAAAAACTCATCTGTCCAGTTTTTAACTTATCGGTGTAGGAAAGGGCCCTGTGTGCAAATAAATAATTTCGGCATAAGTAAAAGTAGTATTCGGTTAGAAATCAAAATTTATGTTGCATACATTGCCCAGTCATAGGGTTAGGAAAGTACATTGATCAATGTCACCAATGCATATGAGTGGCATATCGATACGCATAAATAATACAGCATGCTTACCTTATGTATAAACAGAATAAATTGCACACATACATTTACGTCTTAAATGTTTTTTTTCTTTTTCAAACTCATGTTGACTTTGTTAATATAGCCTACGTTGCTGGACTCAGCATTCTATATCTTTTCTGTATGAAAGGAGACTGCTAACATTGGTCCTTTTTGTGAGCTCGTCTTTGAAACTGGCAATTTGATTTGGTGTTTCCACTAAGACCACCAGCTCCTTGTCAGATTAGCTTTTCGCACCTTCAAATTTGCCCTTGATGTGCAGGTTTTCAAATGTGAAGTAAGGGGACAAGATCCCCTGTTGTGCCATACTACCTCTGTAGGGAATCACTTCTTTTTAGCAGTCCCCACCTCTAGCCTATGGGCCCATTGTATGTTTGTAATGGATAGTCGTAACTTTCCCATCCATGTTCCCTCTGATTTGCCTAGGTAGGACATTCATGTTTTCAGTCCTCGTTTTCTGGAGACTCATTTCTCCTCAATTTCTTTCCTGCTCTAATTTGAAATTGATTGCACTCTGTTCACTTCTCTCAAAATTAGATGTAAATTACCTTGAGATATTAACTGGTCTTTTCCTTATGGAATTCACACCCTCATTACACTTAGTTGCCCTTACTATTTATTTTTTCTTGAAAAAACTTTATTAGTTTTCACAGGCATTATATGGGGGCATTATAGCATCACAATGTTGAGCAATATCATAAGAGTTAGCCAGTTCAGATTGCAATTAACATCACAAGTGTCCCGTATTACAATAATATGAGGGTGTATCCTAGCGGCTCAATAGTGAAGCACATTGCTATTCCCCTGCGGGTATGCACCTCCAGGTAATAAACTCCTTCCCACAACTACCATCCACCTCCAAAACCCCCGTCCCTTCCCCCACCCCCAGGCGTGTCACGTACCTTTAGGAATGTGTATGCAGGCATGATCTGGGTAACACCATAGGGGATCCCAAGCCTACCAGGCTGTAGGGCGTCTTTCTTGGTATCCACGCCCCCGACTCCAATCCGCCCACCACTGTTCATAACTTAGCCTTCTCCCCTACCATTGGGAAAGCTCCCACCCCATCTTCATCCTCATCATTCCTGGGAGATTTAAGTTCTGCAACTAGCCTTTCCCAAGCTCTTGCCGCCTGTAGCGCCCTCTCATTTCCTATTCTTGTAGCCATCTGCAGCCGTACTACGCCCTCACACTCGGCCCATTTAGGGAGCTCTGCTTTCCACCATTCGATCCTGGGAACCTTCATCGCCTTTCAGTTCATGGTGATATTCCGTTTTGCTAAGAGCAGCCCCATATCTAGGAATTTACTCATGATTTTGTTTTTAGACGTGTGTGGGAACCAAGGAAGTATGCAGTATTTTTGCGTCTGTGCTACGTCTCTGTCCGCGGTGGCAGCCAGTATGGTCGTCACGTCATCCAAGTAGGTGTCCAGGAATGGGGAGTCACATACCATGTACTTAAAATCTGCGCCATTTGTGTTGCAGCTCAGGCACGCCACCGTCTGTGTCGGGAAGTACTTATTTAGTTTCGCCGGGGTGAGGTACGCCCTATGTAGGATATAAAAGTGCACTAATTGGAATCTGGTATTTCGGGTACTCTTCCACTCTCTCTCAACTAACTCCCCCCAGGACTTCTCTGGGAGCCCTTCTCTAGGTCAGCCACCCACTTGTGCTTCAGCTCTGTCAGGGGGAGTAATGTTTCCTGCATTAGGCATTATACTGGCACGTTCCCATTTTGAATGTGCCTGCCGCCAGAACTGCGTATTGGCAGCCCATTGACGTTTTAGTTCAGTGAGGCCCTCTCCCCAGTGTTTTTGCATGGCAGTAGTAAGGGCAATGTGCAGAAAAAAGTCTCCCTCAGGCAGGTGAGTTGCCCCTACTATGATGTCCTTGTGCAACTCTGAGTTCTAGAGTCTCCAAAGAAACCCCTCCCCTTTGAGGCAAGCTATTCTTCAATGTATATTCTTCTAGTGTCCTTTCTTGGTGGGCAACAGAGCGGAGGTTAATGTTAATAAAATAGTTGGCATTAAGGATCTCCTCAATTATAGATAATTTTAGGTAACCGAGCTTCATTAGGCATTGTGGGAGTTTAGATCTACTGTTGCCTTCTCAATCACCATTAACTTTCGAATCTTACTGTGGCCCCTTGTTCTGGGTACTAATGGCGCATGCTAGAGCACTGCGGTTGTAGGACTACTTACTAACTGAAAGACACATCAGTTGGGTATGCTTTATCCTATAGTGCACTGGCATTTTCCCTTTTCTTGTGAACGGAAAAGTGGTATTGGGATAATGTAATTCCACTAAGGGGAATATTCTCATAAATGATGGTGATGGGGAATGTGGTATATATACAGCCATGGAGAGGGGGTATGAAGTGTAGTTACATGTAAAACTTTATAGTGCAACCCACGTCTCTCGAGCAGACGGTGGTAAATGGGCAAAGCTGCCAAAGTGTCCATCTTCCTCATTTTTTCATCCCTTTTCCTTTACTCTACTGCTGCCTTCTAGTTGCTTGCTTCAATTTTCCTTGGTTTTCAGAAAAAAAGGGTGTAAAGTAATGAAAAGGGGAGAAGTTTAAGGGATCATTTTAGGCTATGTTTAGGAGTTAGGGTTGGGGTTAGAGAAAGCTAGGGTGTGAAGGATAATGTATGGCGTACGGGGTATGGTACTCAATGTCAATGTCATACATTCACCCTAAAAATGGCTTGGCAGTACGGGCTGGACTGTTCCCATGTGGCACAGGGTCAAGGCTGATTTGCATATGGCCATGTCTGAACTGGGGTGGTGTGGAGTGCAAAAAAACAATGGATTTAGGCCTAGATCTCTGTACTGGGGTGAATGTATGACATTGTTCTGCATTCTGTCCATTAAGTGTTGTTTTTGCATTTGTCACCCCGAGTGGGATGGGTATGCTCAGACGTGAGTCCCATGCTCTCCACACCACTGGAGTCAAGCTATCCTAGCTGAAGACGGCTGATAGCCAGAAACCGGCCCTAGGATACTTTGATTCCGGTCCAGGAAAGACATGGCTTGGCAGTTCAGGCAGGACTGTTCCCATGAGGCACAGGGTCAAGGCTGATTTGCATATGGCCATGTATGAACTGGGGTGGTGTGGAGTGCAATAAAACGATGGATTTAGGCCCAGATCTCTGTACTGGGGTGAATGTATGACATTGTTCTGCATTCTGTCCATCAATTGTTGTTTTAGCATTTGTCACTCCTAGTGGGATAGGTATGCTCAGACGTGAGTCCCATGCTCTCTACACCACTGGAGTCAAGCTATCCTGGCTGAAGACGGCTGATAGCCAGAAACCGGTCCTAGGATGCTTGATTTCGGTCCAGGAAAGACATGGCTTGGCAGTTCGGGCTGGACTGTTCCCATGAGGCACAGGGTCAAGGCTGATTTGCATATGGCCATGTCTGAACTGGGGTGGTGTGGAGTGCAAAAAACGATGGATTTAGGCCCAGATCTCTGTACTGGGTTGAATGTTTGACATTGTTCTGCATTCTGTCCATAAATTGTTTTTGCATTTGTCACCCCGAGTGGGATGAGTATGCTCGGACGTGAGTCCCATGCTCTCTACACCACTGGAGTCAAGCTATCCTGGCTGAAGACGGCTGATGGCCAGAAACCGGACCGAAAATGCTTGATTTCGGTCCAGGAAAGACATGGCTTGGCAGTTCGGGCTGGACTGTTCCCATGAGGCACAGGGTCAAGGCTGATTTGCATATGGCCATGTCTGAACTGGGGTGGTGTGGAGTGCAACAAAACGATGGAATTAGGCCCAGATCTCTGTACTGGGGTGAATGTATGACATTGTTCTGCATTCTGTCCATCAATTGTTGTTTTTGCATTTGTCACCCCGAGTGGGATGGGTATGCTCAGACGTGAGTCCCATGCTCTCCACACCACTGGAGTCAAGCTATCCTGGCTGAAGACGGCTGATAGCCAGAAACCAGTTCTAGGATGCTTGATTCCGGTCCAGGAAAGACATGGCTTGGCAGTTCGGGCTGGATTGTTCCTATGAGCACAGGGTCTAGGCTGATTTGCATATGGCCATGTCTGAACTGGGGTGATGTGGAGTGCAAAAAAACGATGGATTCAGGACCAGATCTCTTTACTGGGGTGAATGTATGACATTGTTCTGCATTCTGTCCATCAATTGTTGTTTTTGCAAGTATATGTTTGAGTCCAGGATCTGGGCGCTCCTGGATATGGCAAACTGCAAAAATAGGTGAAAAAAACCAAACCTTTCGTAGCTTTGTTGATTTTCTCATATGTTCCAACTATGGAAAAGCATGCTGATTTGCTGCCATTGGTCGGTGCCTTTCTAGGGTGGCAATGGTTTGCGAACACTCACTGTTTGGTGGATGGGTAGGTAATTGGGTTTCTCCAAAACATTTTCCCATTTGCCAAAAACACGTCACATGTATGCAAGCACTTTCTGTCATAATAAAGCATGTACAATTTTCTACATAGTGGCAATAATGTAAATGTTGTTCAATGGGGTATTTTAAATAAATCTATGATTGTCATAGACAACATGAGGCAGTAGATCAGAGTGATGCCATAGTTGATGCCCATGTGTACATGCACTTTCACCTAAAATATGCCCTTTATTTTCAGGGCTAGTGGGACAATAGTTTACATTACCAATGCTCTTTTCTTTCTATTCATTAGCCTTTTTTTATTTTGGTCCTCATTGTGAATTTTCAACTATGTCTTCAGGTTAGAGTAATTGCAAGCCAATAGGCACCTTTTCCATGCACAAATATAAATCATATTTTCCTGTGACGTGCACTAAAACTAAAAAGGGGTTTTATACATGTTCTAAGTATACTTTCCTAGTAGCATTGTTCTAAGTACACTTACCTGTTGGGTACTGTTCTACAAAATGAAAACTGGTTTTGCAAGCATATGGCTCGCACTTTTAGTTGGTAAATTTGGCCTGGTTGAGAACCAGGACACCAGTACGCACTACTCAATTTGAATTTAGACGTTAGTACATTTATTTAATTTTCATCAACAAATTAACTTAGATCAGCATAACATTCATATTCATGTTACATTTGTTAATGAATGTTATGCTGATCTAAGTTAATTTGTTGATGAAAATTAAATAAATGTACTAACGTCTAAATTCAAATTGAGTAGTGCGTACTGGTGTCCTGGTTCTCAACCAGGCCAAATTTACCTTATATTCCATAGTTTGCAGGCTACATACCAGCACAGCACACATATCGAACCAACATTCTACTACACTTAGCCAAAAGAGTGCAGTTGCCCTTCCAAATTCATCGCACTTTTAGTTGGCATTATGTTTTTGTTTTGGTGGGAGGGGTATGCTTGCAACAAAATAAGTACCATATAAAAAGTAGAGGGAGTGGGAAGTTTTTTTGGAGGGTCATCTTGTCTTCCTGAGACTAATCATAAATTCAGACAAATAAGAGACATACCTCGAAGGTACATCAGCACTCCCATTTTTAGTTTTTTTAGTCCAAATGTGGAAGCATCCCTTTTTTTAACTTCAAACTCTCATCTACAAATCACTGTGTGGAATGCTTCATTCTCAAGTTCACATCTGGTCATCTAATATCCTCAGATGTGCTCAATCCTTATCCTTTGACAGATGGGTGGGGGGGAGCTTTGGTTTATTTTATGTGGGATCCAGTTTTGTATAATATTAACATAGTCTTCTGGTCCCCTAATACTACTTTTATTTACTTGGGTCCCTTGACTGGGTTAGAAACATACCGCAATGTGAGACCGTAACAAAACTAAATGCCACTCGCCTGAATACTTTCACAGACTTTCTTTGCTGCCCACGCTGGTGACGCAGGATTGCTGGCATATTGGGGGCCCGCGCTGCTGAGAGCGCCATCACCATCTGAGGCTGTCTATCCTTGCACCTGGTCCCCCCCGCCGCCGCTTACTACACCTTTAGCGGCCGCCGAGCTGGGGGACTACAGCGCCCATAGTTCTCTGCAGGGACAGCCCCGCCTACCCACATCCTTCCCCGCGCCCGGAGGCGCACAAAACACCGGTCCTCCCTAGTAGGAGTGGGAGACCGTAACAAAACGAAACGCCACTCGCCTGAATACTTTCACGGACTTTCTTTGCTGCCCACGCTGCTCACGCAGGATTGCTGGCATATTGTGGGCCCGCGCTGCTGAGAGCGCCATCACCATCTGAGGCTGTCTATCCTTGCACCTGGTCCCCCCCCCCCGGCCGCCGCCGCTTACTACACCTTTAGCGGCCTCCAAGCGGGGGGACTACAGCGCCCATATTTCTCTGCAGGGACAGCCCTGCCTACCCACGTCCTTCCCCGCGCCTGGAGGCGCATAAAACACCGGTCCTTCTCCCCGCGTCGCGGGACGCGCGCTGGACTAGCCGGGCGAAGCCCGGGCCAAAGGCGGTCCCGTCTGAGCCCGTCAGAGACTGACTGAGACTGGACTGGGCCACTCTCGTTGTTTCCATTTCTAGTAAGACTCTATTTTATATATGTTAATCAGTTCTTTTTAAATTATGTATAGGATATTTACTATTTAGCCAAAGGAATCTGGGTAAACACTTAGGCATTATAGATATGGCATCAAAAAACAGGAATGGTAATAAGACATCGAATACGGGTGTTGGAGGTGGTCTAGTTGGCACCATAGATGCTTTCTTCACCAAGGCTGTCCCCGCTCTGGAGAAGGAGATAGCCCTAACTGAACGGCGACTATCTCTCGATCCTGTTTTTATGAGGAAATCATCATTAGGGAGAATTGCTACAATACCGTCCCCTGAACAATATTGACCCAGAATGTCCAAATATCAACAACATGAACTTTCAACTATACTTGACATAAGTGGCATTGACGCAAGCCTAGACACCTATATGGCTTATCCAATAGCGGAGCCGGGGCGGCAGCAAAGCCTCTTGCTAACTAGCAGCGAGCCGCCATTACATCGTATCCACTCTGAACCATATTGTCACACTTCGAACATAATGGAAAGGGCGATGCCCTGAATGAGATCCTCTTTATGAATGATTTAGGTTTTGCAAACAAATTATGTGAACCAGAGGTCCCGTTCTCTGCAACTTTTTGTGGTAGAGGGCTTTCGTCTGTAATTGACTATGTTTTGATTTCCTCGTGTTTCAGGGGCTGTGTTGGTAGTTACAGTGTATTGGAGATATCCATAAGCGACCATTTCCCCATTAGGGTGGAAATTGTAGACCCTTGTGTCATCTTTGATAGCACCCCTAGGTTGCAATCAAGAGATATCGCTATCTCTAGGCAGAATGGATACACCTTAAAGTGGTCTAAAATTGTACCTGACGAGTTTCTTTGTAATTTAATTAAGGCCTGTAATACTTGTTTTACCACTTGTCTGGACATGGTATTTAACAATTTTAAAACAATTGTAACATGCATAAAGGAAAGCCTGTGGATCTGCCTGAAAAAACAAAATAATAGCAAAAAGAAGGGATGGTTTGATCCAGAGTGCACAAAGGCACACTCTAAACTTAAACGGGCACTGAACGGGCATTTTAAAGATCAAAAACAGATCGGGGAGCTTCGGATATCTTATGAATTGGCCATCAAGAACAGAAGGGCCAAAATAAAGAAGGAAGCATGGGAGGATTTATTAGGAGCCTCTGAACGGAGGGATATGATAGCATTTTGGCGGGCAGTCAACGCGCCCTATTTTAAGGATGATACCAAGGCGCGGGTTGAGATCGCCATCGCCGAGGATGACGGGGTGAGTCATTTTGAGTCCCTTTATAGCCCTGCAGACCTCCTGAGGGAACCGACTGAGCAGGATGCGCCCAAAGTACCAACTAATATAGTAGGCTTGAACCTCTCTTTTACGTTGGGCGAGGTAACGAAGGGTATTAGTTCGAGTCAGGGTGGCAAGGCACCGGGCCCA
The DNA here is from genome assembly GCF_964263255.1 of Lissotriton vulgaris. NCBI lineage: Eukaryota > Metazoa > Chordata > Amphibia > Caudata > Salamandridae > Lissotriton > Lissotriton vulgaris. Next base: position 372,236,985 of record NC_141696.1, read on the forward strand.
GATGGCGTACCGGTAGATGTTTTTAAAAATAACGTAACACTATGGGCACCACTATTAACAAGATTTCTTAATGCAGCTTGCACGGTGGGCCTTCCTAACACTTGGTACGAATCTATTATAGTAACCATCTTTAAAAAGGGCGACAGGGCAAGCTGTAAGTGTTATCGCCCTATTTCCCTGCTCGATTCAACTGTCAAAATAGTTGGTAGGGTTATCCTGGACAGGCTAAAGTCATGGGCAAAGGAGCATAACATCATTAGTGACCAGCAATATGGTTTTAGAGAAGGGGTAGGGACAGTAGACCAAGGATTTAATTTATTCATACTGCTGGAAAAGTATACTAAGGCAAAGGGTGGGAGGTTGTTTCTAACCTTTGTGGACTTGACTTCCGCCTTCAACTGCATTAATCACAGTAAATTATGGTCAATTTTAACACGATTGGAGAAGAGGATAATATTATTTGTTTTTTAAGGGAGCTGTATAATTGGGCCAGGGCAACAATCAGATACGGCTTAAATGGAGAGTGCACCAGAATGTTTAATATTGCGAGGGGAGTGAGACAAGGATGTGTCCTTGCCCCGTTTTTATTCTTAACTTACATCAATGAATTAGAGGACATCCTGTTGAGGGATTGTATAGATATGCCTACGGCATCACAACGTCATATACCAGCACTAATCTATGCTGATGATGCCGTTCTGATGGCAAGAACCCCCGTAGCAATGCAATCCATGATCACTTCTTTTTCCACCTTCATGACCGGTCTGGATCTGAGGGTGAATTGCACCAAAACCTATGCTATGAATTGTGGTGCTAACACAAAACAGGAAAAAAACTATGTTTATTGATTCTAAGCCATTAGATCATATCTCTACCTTTCCTTATTTAGGAATCTTGTTCGACTGTTCAGGTCAGTGGAACACAGCAGTGAAGGGGAGAAACATGTTGTTTGCAAAGTGGCCCTTAAACTTTTTAGTAAAAAGATGGGAAAGAAACCAGTCAACGAGCTCATACACATCTATAAAACTAGTTGTGTAGCAGTGGCAACTTATGGTGCGGGAATTTGGGGCATCTCTAATGTCACTAGTTTGCAGTTGACAGAGAATAGCTTTTTGAGATATCTCCTAACCACGCCTGAGAGTACATCCACCTACAACTGCCACGCTGAACTTGGCATGTTATATATTGAGGATACCATCAGAATCCAGCCGGTTCTTTGATGGCACAGGGTCTGGACCAGTAATGAGTGTCATTTGAACCGTCTCGTACTAGGGGACGCCCTAAAATTGGAGGGTGTTTATCGAATAAAATGGCTGAGTTACATCAAAAGCTTTTGTGGTAATATTAATCACCCCGAATTTTATGATGACCCCGTGTCAATGATGAAAATCCCGAGAAAGGAATTGAAAAGGCTATGTATCATGCATCTTGCGAATTTAAGAGATCAAATTGAGTTGACTAAAAAAACAGTAATGTCTCATCAATTGATTTTAACCTCGCAGGCTATTCAACCATACCTAACCCTGCGGCTGACGGAACATGAAAGGTTTTTGTTGGTACGCTTTAGATTTGGGATCCTTTTTAGAACACTGAGTTTCCCTGCTAGCAATGACTGGTCATATGGTATAAGCAAATGCCCCTGTGATGATATATCCACCCAATCGGATATTCACATTTAATTTTTTGGCAAATTTTATACCGTACCCAGGGAAAGGTGGATCAAGCCAATTTTAAAGTATATGAATCTCAGACAATGCCGCCCTGCCTTTCTGGCAATCCGGAAACTTGAAGATATTTGTACGGTAGCATCTGTCTCTGTATTCCTTAGGAATGTTTTTTATTCAAGGAAATCGATAATGTTTTAAAGTTTGTTCTTTTTAACTGTACTGAGCCTATGCACTTTAATAACCTATATCACGCGGGGAGAGGGTTGCGCGGGGAGGTTCAATTTAATTTAAAAAAATGTAATTCCCTTCGCCTCTAGTCCCTCGTCGCGTCTCCTCTCCTCTCCACACAGGAAGCAGGCAGCTTCCCTCCCCTTAGCCAATCACAACGCTGCAATGGCAGATTTGTGATTGGCTGGGACGCCAACCCCACAGGCATTTACGGGGAGGTCATTTTTACTATGTAGGCTGCATGCAGCCTACATAGAGAAAATGCAGAATGTGCATGGCTGGTTTGGTCGGCCCTGGGGCCGACCAAACAATCAGCTCCAACAACAGTGAGCTAACCACTCCTCCCCTGCCTGGAGTAATACCACCCACCCCCAACCAAACCATGCCTTCTGCTTTCTTGCAGTGCGAGAAGCAGAAATATAAAATGGTATCCATAATACCATTTTTGGTTTCTGCTTCTCACACTGCGAGAAAGCAGTGGGGCGACACTCCTCTGCCCACGTGGAGGAGCCGCCCCTGTACTTTACCTCTCCTATTTGGAATAAGATAATATACTCATTTATTGAAAATGGCTTCCACATGCTTATATGAAATTGAATCTGATCATTTGTGAGTTCCTGTAGGTAACTGGAAGACCTCAGGCTAGATTCTTAGTCTTCAGGATTACTACTTCTATCTGTTAATCCAGCATTATTAAACACATTTACTTTGTCAACCTTACCATTACGGAACAATATTTGTCTTATGATTTATTTCTATGATTTTATCTTCTCTTAAGTGAATGTAAATTGATAAACCGATCATTCTATTGTTCACATAGGTTTCCTGTGGTGGCTGTCACATGCTAGTCTTTGCCATTCCAAGGCTAAAGGGTTCTGAAGAAATTGTACTTGATGACTTGAAAGAAAATTGCTTGCCAGTTCCACACTCTGACCGAGGTGGTGATGCCTCACCAACACCCCAATTACAAAGAACTTTATCAGCCAGGCACAGACGTAGAGAAAGGGTATGTGTATTTGATTTATTTCAAGATGGTTTAAGAATTTTTATATATGATAGTAACATGTAAACTAAAATGTTAGTACTTCATCTATTCATTAATGACCAAATAAGATTTCAACATGTTTAAGCATATATAAAAACACCACCCTAGTCATTGACATTCCTGAACAAAGTTATGACTTCACTAACCCTTTATCTAAGCCTCTCAAATAACCCTCCTATTTCCCCTGTCCCTCCACATTTGTTATGCTGTATAATATATATTCCCTTCTGCAACTTGTGCTTAAGACTTGATGTGTTTTATGTTTTCCATGTAAACCTCGGCTGCAACCCCTTGTATTATAATTGTGGCTTTATTTACCATATGATTTATATTTGTTTCATTGCTTGCTGTGCCTAGAAGTTGGACCTCTGGTATTTGTTAGCGTGTTGCAAATAAAGCAATACAATACAAAAAAGGAAAATTGGATTTACAGCATTTGGCTTTAGGCGGGAACACCTACGCTTTCACTGGTAGACACTTCCTACCTTGAAAAAACACCCCCCCAAATTTAGTGCAAACGATGTCTTTGAGTATTTGTCAAACAATGTGTATTTTGTTCACCTTCCATATAAAAAATATTTAGGCAAGCAGACATTTTTTCCAGCTAGGACTTTTTCTGGCATAAGTGAACAACAGTTACCCTCCTTACCTTAGGGTCTCTATAAATCTCCTTACCATTCAGAAAGTGAATGTGTCTTTTTTTCCTGGCTTTTCAGGTATGGTATGTTATGTTATGTTATCATTATTTATAAAGCGACGCAATTACCTGAAGGTGTCCTGGTGCTAAACCACTAATTCTCTGAGATCAGGTCAGGCTATCCGGGATTAGTGAGTAAAAAGCCAGGTTTTAAGGCCTCTCCGGGAGGTGAGTAGGTCCATGGCATTTCTCAAAGAGGAGGGAAGCTCATTCCAGGCTTGTGTGTGTGTACCATTGAATTTTATGTTTTAGAAAATCAGGTCCTATCCTGTGTAGTGCCTTAAACACCGTACTCAGAGTTTTAAAAAGTACTAGATTCTTGACTGGCAGCAAGTGAAGTTTTTTAAAATCCTTAGAAATAGATGCGTATTTGGGCGTGCCTGTAAACAGCCTCAAGGCTGCTTTCTGTAGCATCTGCAATTCATTTGCAAAGCGTTCCTGAATATTTAAATCCAGGCTAATGCAGTAGTCAAGCTTGGACAGAACGAGGCCTGGTACTACTGTTCGCTGACAAGATATAGGCAGAAAGGGCAGTATTTTCTTAATTATTGTAATTAGAAAATGGATGGAAGAAGACACAGCATTGATTTGGTCCCCAAAATTGAGTTTCTCGTCGATAATGACTCCTAAGTTCTTCACTTTCCTTACAGGAACAGGAGGTGACCCCATGTCTTTAGGCCACCATCTAGGGGTCCAGAAGTTAGCCTCATTACCGAACAAGATGACCTCAGTCTTCTACGAATTTATTTTTAGGCAATTCTGTGACATCCATTTTCCAATTGCTGCCATGCAGTCATGGAACCTGTCTTCAATTCCTAATGTCTGGCCAGGCCGCAAAGCTACCACAATTTGCGTATCGTCAGCGTATAAAGTCAAGCTGAAGCCAAATGATCTGATCAGGGTAGCTAGTGAAATAACATAAACATTAAAAAGAGTGGGACTAAGGGAGGACCCCTGGGGTACTTCTCACTGCAGTGAGAAGGGTTTAGAATTAAAATTACCCAATGCCACCGTCTGAGATCTGTCTGACAGAAAAGATCTAAGAAGGTCATGGGCTTTACCCTGGATACCACAATCAGCCAAACGGTCCATCAGAACCTCATGATGGACCAACTGAGTTGGGTCCAGAGCGTTTGTCCCAATTAGAAACGTACTGAGCTGTAAATTCATATTTTTCTCGACTAATTTTGCTGATAACAGAAGGCGAGATATAGGTTGGAAGTTGTTTGGCTCCCTTGGGTCCAGGTTGGGCTTTTTCATTAGTGGCAATATCGAGGCCGATTTCCAGGGGCTAGGAAAGAGTCCGACTTCAAACATTGTATTAAACAATGAAGTGAGGACTAAAGCCGCAGGCACATGTGCCTGTTTAATTATTGAGACTGGGCAGGGATCATAGGGGGAACCTGATCTGGTGGAGAGAAGAACCTTTTCAGTGTCTGTTGTGGACAGATCCTTGAATTTATTAAAAATCATTGGGAATCAGTAATTGGTTGCCTTCCCTCTGACCGCATCCTGCCTTCCTCAGAATTCGGATGACTGAAGTTTAAGAAGATAGCTTCTACTTTGTTCAGAAAGAACTTGGCAATGTAGTCGCAAAGTTTCTGACTTGCTTCGACTTTTGTCATGGTGGGAGAAACCAGACTTGAGACAGTTTTAAAAATCTCTTTCGTAGAGTTGTTTGCCAGCTTAATTTGTTTTGTGTAGAAGTTTTTCTTTGCTTCAAATAGGAGTTGTTTGTAGATAGACTTTGTCTATATTTCTTTTTCTCCTCTTCCAAATAATTTTTTCTCCCGATTCGCTCAAGAAGCTTACAGGAAAGTTTTTGTCTCCTCAGTTCTTCCAAATACCAGGGGGCTGTGGGATTAGTTCTTCTTGGGCGTATCATTCTAGCTGGAGCTAGTATATTAGAGGCCTACTCTACCCAAGCTGTGTAATAAGTGGCTGCTTCTTCTGGGTCTGTAGGTAACTGACCGATAGATGCCATAAGTACTGCCTGCAAGTCTGTGCTTTTAATAGTGTTCCAGGATCTGTTTTGATTCTGGATCTTAGGGCCTTTCTCTACCATGAGACGGGTATCAAGGAGAATTTCAAATTGAACTCCCAAATGATCCGTCCAAGTCAAAGCAATATGTCCGTAAACTGTAGGTTGGGATGATTTGAAAAAATACTATCTAGAGTGTGTCCTGCCAAGTGTGTGGGGCTCGTCACCTGTTGGATCAGGTCAGCACTCCTCATCAGGTCTGTGAGGGCTACTGTGTCAGAGTCCTCCAATAATTCTAAATGGAAGTTGAAATCCCCTTGGATAGTGAAGGAGTCTGAACCCATCCCCTCTAACAGCAGATTCCCCATGGAAGATGTGATGGTGCGTCTGGGTCCTGGAGGTCTATATACCAAGATGCCCTTAAACGTGTGGTGATTTGATAATTGGAAGCAGAAGGCGAGTGCCTCACAGGCCAAGTTAGAAGCTATATGAAAGGTAGCTTTAATCGTAGGCTGGTATATTATAGCCAACCCCCCCCCTTTTTTTAGAGGCCTACTGAGGAGGTGACAAAGGTAGTCTGGCGGGGTGGCTTTTACAATGTCAGGACCAGAGCTATCATCTGTCCATGTGTCTGATATAAAGGCAATTTGAATATTCTTCCCTTTTATGAGCTAGGCACATTCCACACTGTGCTTCACCAATGACCTGGTGTTCTGTAGAAGGCATTTAAACACTGTAATATTATCAGTAGCCTTTGTTTTCACAACTCCAGCCTTAATATGTTTATTTGGCAGGTTGGTGAGCCTAAGGAGTGTGATGTTACAATTAGGGCATGTGACCAAGCAAGCCCAAAGACTTGAGTCAAACGCGAGACACAAACATCCTGATCTCTTACCAACTGGTCTCAATTTAATGAGTTGTGACCTCGTATATCCCCGGAAGTCCGAGCCTTCTGTATTACAACGGGCAGGGGTGCTGGAGCTGAGCACGGCTGGTGCGCGGACGGGTGCAGACGGGCTTGCCTTTGGCACGCCAGCGGCGCGGTCGCACCATCATCCCAATTTATAGTTTGTATAAGCTGGTCCGCTGACCTAGATTTCCCCTAAGATGGCGTCCCGGCTCCACACGAGTCTCGGGAGAGGCCAGATTCGTCCTCCCGCCAACAATCACCCCCTCAGCGTTCCCCTGGCAAATATCAGCGCGAGTGGAGGCAGGTCAGTAACATACAAAATAACCATAGTGATTTAAAACTAGTGAATTGTTTTTAAAAAACGGCGCAGCGCCAGCCAAGCTCACTGCACAATAAAATTAGCAATAGGAATATCAGCTAAATGAGTTCAGCAACAAAGTAAAGAGAATTCAACAGCAAAGTAAAAAGACTCCCGGCTCAAGTCTCAGGAGTAGTGGGTGTGCGCGGTCGCGCCATCATCCCAATTTATAGTTTGTATAAACTGGTCTGCTGACCTAGATTTCCCCCAAGATGGCGTCCTGGCTCCCCACGAGTCTCGGGAGAGGCCAGATTCGTCCGCCCGCCAACAATCATCCCCTCAGTGTTCCCCGTTCCCCATGCAAATATCAGCACGAGTGGAGGCAGGTCAGTAACATACAAAATAACAATAGTGATTTAAAACTAGTGCATTGTTTTTAAAAAACGCTGCAGCGCCAGACAAGCTCAGTGCACAATAAAATTAGCAGCAGGTATAACGGCAAAAAGAATTCAGCAACAAAGTAAAGAGAATTCAGCAGCAAAGTAAAAAGACTCTCGGCTCAAGCCACAGGAGTAGTGGGTCTGGAAACCATCCAGGATATTTTGCCTTTTACATAGAAAGATGCAAGATGCCTTATGAGATGTTGATTGGCGTGCACGCCGCCTTCAGGTGAAAGAAAACGCTTATATCTTTCCATAGAGCTAGCAGAAGGAAGCAAGGACGTGATATTCGAAATTATGATTAGAATCAATGTTCATTGGTTTTGCTGTTTAAAAAAACAAAAAAACTACCGCTTTGGGCGTTGATTTTATAAAAATGTACAACCTTGTTAAAGTTTGATAGCCAGTTGTCATGTTTGGCAGAACCATTAGTCAACTTCTACAATAGTGACAGGACCTGCCAGTATTAAGAGATGTCTGCAGAAACTACAGAAGTCTCTATATTTGGAGACGGGATTTCCGTCAGGGTGTCTGAATTATTTACCCCATCGCATTGATGGACATTGCTATGTATTTCAAATTCCAAATCAGGCCACTAATCAAGTTGAAATTTATTTCAACACTAAACGTGTAGTGAAAACAGTGATGAACCAATCTGAATTCTGGTGATTCCAGTAGTGAAACACAAGAAAAAGGAAAAAGAGCTGCCTTGTTAGAGGGTCCTGGACAGGCAAACTCTGTGAAAACGTCTTGGAGGATTCTAGCCTACTACGAATTGGAAATTTACTTTGTGTACTGAAGTACTGCTTTGGTTGCCTTCTAGTTCTAGGTCTGTTTCCTAAAAGACAAGCTATCATCAACAATTCACGTTTTATAAGCTGGTCTAACATAACTTTAAAAAATAGCTTTAAACTGTTGTCCTCATAATGAAAAAAACTTTACACTGCAAAACAACCATATGCATTGGATAGCTTTGTCTTGGAATGTTGGCCAGTCATAACCCTGCTATAGTCTCAGGATGCATTCATTGGCCCCATTTGCTCTGCCAGGTAAGAAGTAGCCAATGAAATAAATATATATTATGGTATTTTGCCACAACTGTGGAATAGGTTTTGCCAAGAACTCCCAGACTGGTGTAGTGAATGAGTACCCTTGTTTCTTAGGGTGAAAGGAATGTCTGAATAGATCTGTAGTCGTTTTTTCTTTGCACTCCCTTTTAGGAAATGCCAACTGAACAGGACTCTCAATTGACAAGAACACTACCTGCAATGGGAGCTAATATCCTAAACTCTTCAATGCCAATCACAAGCAAGACCATCCCACCCAGGTTACCCAGCATGAATCATGATTTAGCAAAAGCTAATGCAAGCCATATCCTGGAACCAAAGAGTGACCCTAAAACAGGTAACAATTTGATTCATGTTGGATAATATGCAGACATGATATTTCTACTGTATTTTACTCGCCTGTTTCTATTTCAGTGTACAGGAAAGTCCCCTCACTTAGCTGATAACAGAAAACGTCACTTTAACACACATCTAGATGTCCTATTGATCAATGAAGAATGCCAAAGCAAAGCTGAAGTTACTCATCTCTTTCTTCACTGGCATGATCTTTTTTTAAACCACTTCAGTGCTAAAAACGTTGTCTTTTGGCATTCAGGAGTCACTAAGCTTGCTTCAGGACTCACCTAAGCTTTCATACATTTCTGCCACAAAAGGTATGGTAATCACATTTGTGTCCTAGTTTTCTCATTTGTTGGGGATTTTAAAGCTACCCAGAATTTGTCTCTTCCCTTGGAAGGTACTGAGAACATAGCAAATCGCAAAATTTATAGCGATTTCTACATCTTCCTTATTTGCGATTCGCTAATTGCTAATCGCAAATAAGGAATGACTCCCCATTCATTCCTATGGGCCAAAGGCAAAGGAATGAATGGGGTGTTAATCCTTATTTGCGATTAGCAATTAGCGAATCGCAAATAAGGAAGCGATTTCAAGGGTGCCAGGGTGTCCAAAGGACACCCTGTAGCACCCCTGAAATGGTGATTTACACTGGTGTTGCGCAAGGACATGTGTGTGTGTAACATCCAACTAAAGTGCATTTTTCTAAGTTTTCGCTATTTACCACAAAGTCAGACTTCGCGGTAAATAGCGGCCAAAAATGGCGAATTCGCAATTCTAAAATGGTTCATGAATTGCATTTAAGAAATCTCAAATAGAGAGTCCTTAAATGCAATTCCTCGCAATTTAGCGATTTCAGATTTTGCAATTATTGCATTTGGGATGATGAATCCCAAATGCAATAAAAGCGCTTGCAAAGGGCCAGATTCGCAGAATCTGGCCCTTTGCGAGCCGATTTCACCTTCATGAATATGGCTGTTTTGCCCCCTCTATAAAGCCCTACGAATTGTTTACCTGAAACCGTTGTTTAAAAAATACTCTGTGTTCTCTACTTCAAATGCCATGAAACTGTTATTTTCGCTTGCTAGCCCGGATTTGTGTTTTTTTACTGCAACTTTTATTCTGAAATCGGTTGCTCTAAGGAAGAGTATGGTTTTTTAGCTGTTTTACTGTGTTCCCCATTTATTGACCTTTGTATGTCCTTGAAACATCATATGATGATACGTACTCTTCCTGCGTTATGATATTTGATATTTGTACGATTTTATCTTGTGTACTTTTATGACGTTTTTTTAAAACTGTCGAATAAAGTTTACAAACTGAATATGGCTGTAAGTGCTTTACGTGATAGAGTTTAAAAAATAATCTTTTTCAACACAGTTTTTGCAATTTTATTATTTGTGATTCATATTTTCTATTTTTGTGGTCTCTACCTGTTTTCAGTTGTGAAACTAATGGGTAAACATGGAGAGCTATACATTTCTCAAACGTAGGCAAAATTCGGATTTCAACAAGGGACCACTTGTGTAGATAAATGATTTTCTCAAAGAGACAATAAAAGAGAAATAGGTTACAATATTTTCAAATTGAGTTACTATTGCACTGAAACTGATTCATAAAATTACTAAACCATTACCTTCGTTAGGCTCTTCCGGTCTCTGAGATATCTAAGGTTGGTTGATTCCCATTAACATGCGATATTCGGAGCCATCTGAGTCAAAGACTGAACTGTGGCATATATTGTTGTTTTTTTTCATTGGATTTCAACCATGTTTACAGTAATGGGCTAATATCTAATCAATAAAAATGGCAAGGAAGAATATATGTGTATTTTTTAAATGTGTCCAAGTATTTGAGTTTACGACTCAAGGATATTTGTACCATTCTGAATTTGGGCTTATTCATTTTATCAGGTGAATTTGACAGAGTTTTACAAAGTGTGTTCTTTTGGGCACCCAAAATTGGCTTTCAAGCCAAAAGTGTAGAGATAATCGATAGATAGTAATGAATGCGCTACTATTCTTCAATCCTACGCTTCCCATGATGAAAACAATATCCTCCTTCCATCGGAGGCTTATCACAATATTAAAGGGAAAGGCCCTAAACGCAACATGAAAACATCAAGAATTTACCTTTGAATTTCATCATTTTGGTAATGTGGGTTGCTTCAGTATTACGTTCCTGTGGTTGGTCTGTATCTACAGAAACCTACCAACCCCATATATTTATTTTTTTATTTCAAAATGATTTGATCGTTTTAGAAGAAAGAAGTTACAGCAGGTAAGAGGTAATTAATAAGTGAATAAGTAAATAACAAAAGGGAACAAAGAATAAAACGTAATTTTGGTTCATATTGTCACACGAGTCACTCAGTTACCATATGATTTGTTTCAATACAAACACTACATTGTCGTACATATATTGCAATACATGAGTTATTGTTACGAATAGTTTACTTTACAGTGAGCTCGGCATTGTAGAATACAGTTCCCATCTTGCCATATTGTAATAATAGAACACGGCGTGCAGTGAAATTAATAATGTAGATTATAGTGGGGGCATGGCTTAGCCAGCTGCAAGATAGCCTCACTTTAAGTGGGCTCTGCAGGCCAAACCTGTTATCCCACACAATCCTGCAGACGTCGGAGCGTGCACCTCGCTCCAAGTGATCCTGTACCCGCGCACACCGGTGCATTGACTGCTGCCTTTTTGGCCCTTGGAGCCCACCGCTGCACTGGGTTACCCCCGCTGATAGCAGCCAGGGCCTGCTGTACCTAATCAGCGATGCGTGGCTGGATTCCACGCCGTGCTGCCGGTAAGCCACTGCCGACTCTCCTAGCATTAGCCGCCCCTCTGGGAACGCGGCAGCCTGCTGGGTACCTACCTGCTGCCTGCTCCTCGCTGGTTCCTGTGAGTGCAGCTGCTGTGAGGGCTTTCGCAGCAAGGTTGGGAGTGTGTTTGCCGCACCACGGGGCCTGGGCTTACCTTCATTGCTGCTGGGGCTCCCCTGCAACGCATCCTCCTGTTTGCTCCACTACATTGGCCCCGCGTCGAGGGCTGTATATTCTTGTGTCTCCCCGCTGCCATCTCCCCCACGGCTTCGGCAGCCCCTGCAGCTCAGCGGCGGAAGCCGACATCATTGCGGCCGCTCCTCATCCACCTGTCTTTGGCCCTGCTGACTCTTCACGCCGCCTCTCAACCCTCCTGATTGTAGATCTGCAGAGCCACACATTGGCCTTACACCCTCCGGGCACACCACCTACTCACTGCAGGCCCCAACGCCTCCCTCCTGGACTGTGTGGGACCGGAGACAGCACTGTGCCACCACTGGGCACTTCTGCCTGTTCTCTACACGGACCTACCGAATCCCGCCTGCCGCCTGGCCCCTGCTGATTTTGGATGAGTGGTGCCCTCGTGGGGGTGCTTGCGGCTGGATTGGGTGTGCCCTTCCCGTTTCGCTGGGCCTGGGCCTACTCCTTGCACCACAGAGGCTCTTCGCCCTTCTCCTCTCTTCATTGGCCCCGCAACGTGGGCAGAGTGGCCCCGCAACGTGGGCAGCGCACCCCCCGCGATTCCCTGGTGCCTTTGCCCCCACGGCCTCACTTCCCTCATGGCCTCAGTTCCCTCTTCGGCTTCTACTGCGGGGGCCGACACTGGTGCGGCCGAGATTTTGTCTATACCTCGCTGCCCTGACTGCCTTACCACGTTGTCTACCCTGCTTCTCTCCTTCAGGACCTGCGTGCATGACGGTCTCCTGCCACAACTTGTTATCAAGAGGGGCATCATCGGTGGCACTTCCATCACCCCCCCCCCTGGCCTGGCCGCAGCCTGCCCCTTGAGTGCCTGTATGTGTGTCACTGAGCCCAGGCCTTCTGCTCCGCTCTCCCCAACCACGGCATACTTTGCACATCCCTGGGCTCTGCAACCCTGACACTCCTGCTGTAGTCTCCCTCCTGCTCTTCCGTGGCCTTTCTCATCTGCCCCTGTCCCGCCATGGGGAAGACCGATCCTAAACAACCCAAGATCACCTTCGATCAGTGCCGGCAGACTCCCCAGGATGGTGCGGCTGCCGATGGGGGTAACCCAGCCGGCCAAGCGGATGTGACCCAAACACAGGAGGACGATCTGAAGACCATCATGCTAGACGTAAAATCCACGGTTACTGGCATTGCAGCCCAGCTTGACCAGCTGTCAACCTGGCTTGATGCTGTCAAGGCCCGAGTTGACTCGCACGACGCCTGTCTGCTGCACGTGAATCAAGGGTCTCTGATGCTGAATAGGTTGCCACTCAGGATCGTCACAAGCTTCTTCAAATGGACAAGTTACTCGATCCGGCACAAAAACGAGGATTTAGAGGTGCGCTCCCATAGGAGTAACCTCCGCATCACGGGAGTGCCTGAGTCCACCAATATCTAAAAAATTGAGGACTTCGTGGAACAGCTCATCCATGAACTTTTTGTTGATGCCCTATCCTTTGTTTTTATCATCAAGTGGGCCCATCGCTCCCTCGACCCTGTCCCTGGCCTCCCGGCTCGTCGCATTATCAGCAAACTCCTGAACTCCAGGGATCTCAATGCCATTCTTCGAGCGGCCAGTGAGAGGGGCGAGATTTGTCATCAGGGCAACTCCTTGTCATTCTACCCCGACTACACTATGGCGGTGCAGGCTGCTCGCCATGAGTCCCTCTCGGCGAAACGGATTCTCCAAAAACACAAAGTCTCATCTTTCCTGGCATATCCCGCCAAACTTCGAGTCCGGCTGGGCTCTAAGATGCTTGTCTTTCCGGATCCCAAGGACGCTTTGGCCTTCGCGAAGAAACTGGATCAGTCACAACGCTCTTCTCCTGCTAACTCCGAGGCCACCGCCGATGGCAACTTAAGTGATAACAACTGACCCTCCCCGGCTTCTAGACACTCTTGATAACTGCACTCCTTGTTGATTAGCCACCTGTTTTGATCTTGCCCACTTTGAACTTTTTCATCCACAGGGCTCTCTACTCCACGTTTATTCTTCTGGCTCGATGCCCCTGACTCCCCGGTGTCATCCCTTTCTGTTGTCTGCTACGACTCGAGGCTTGGTCACCCTGTCTTTTAGGCAGGGGTGTATGCTGAGCGACGCCATGCCTCCACGGGATGATTCCCTTTTTGGCCATAGACTTTTCTCTTACCAGTTGTGGGTCCCCGGGGTAGGAATGGGTGGAATCTCAGCCTGATTGGGGGGGTTGGAGTGAGTGGTTGGGAGGGGGGTTCTCTTGGTCTGTTGCCTCCTTCTGAGGCTTTGTTGTTTATTTTGATGTATGTTTTCTTTTTTTTGGTTCCCTTTATGCCATGTCATCTCAACTGCTCGGTTATTGTTTAGTGCACCCCCCTCTGTCACTGCATTGTGTCCTCATTACACGTCTGCTTCCACTAGCCATTTTGGGGGTTTTGTGCTATTGGGACTGTCGCCTCCGAATGAGGCTTTGGTTGTAAACTCGTTTTTGGCAATTTCTTGCAATTCAAATGTCATTGCACTGTGCTTCTGGTTATGCTCCTCACTGCAATTCCCCACCCGACTGCACAAGGTTATACCTGTAGTTTTAACCTTCCTCGACATTCACTTCTTTGTTAAGGCACTATGACAGATACCACATTCTGGACCTGGAATGTCCACAGTCTTAATGACCACCGCAAGGTACGCCTGGTCCATACCCACCTCTCCCGACACAAAGTAGACATTTGTTTCTACAGGAGGCCCACCTGCTACCCGCTACCTCCTCCAGACTCCTTTCCATGCACTGGGGCGGAATACCTTCCTCCTTTTACTCTAATTACTCCCGCTGGGTGTCTGTCCTGCTTCGCCGAGGGCTTCCGCGGCTGACCTCCCTGGTAATTATTGACCCAGAGAGGCACTTTGTGGTCCTTCACTGGACCCTCCAGGCCAAACCATTGACCTTGGCTGCGCTATATGGTCCCAACAATGAAGACCCGGATTTCTTCGCGCAGGTTTGGAACCACATCTCTTTCCTGGGCCCCCGCTATGTTCCTCTGGGGGGAGACGTCACGCTGTCCACCACGCCTGATCATTCCGACCCGCACACTTCCCACCTGCCCGCAGCTTCACTATTGAGCTCTATTCTCACTGATAACTACCTATTTGACACGTGGCATCACACTTGGCCCGAGGCGCGCCAGGGCACTTACATAACAGGCTCCCACGGCTGCTGGTCCCTCTTGGATCTTTGGATTATCACTCCGGACGCCTTTGCCTGGCTCACCTCTGTTGAGCATATGGCACGCGCCCACTCAGATTACACGTCTGTTCGCCTCAGTCTTCGCCTCCCTCACACCCCACATCGCACACTCTCTTGGCAGCTTCCCCCTAACGAACTACATGACTTGGTCTTCTGCGATAAGATACAGACAGATATCACAAATTATTTCGAGCCTAACGAGGGCACTGTAGACTCCCCCTCCACGCTTTGGGAAGGATTTAAGGCCGTCATTCATGGGGAATGCATTTCTAAGCAGTCGGGCGTCTTACGCTTTATATGAGGCACTCTATATAAATTAGAGTCTGAGATTAAGGCTCTGGATTCCTCCCACTCCCGGGACCCTAATCCTGATACGCTTGCTCAGATCCGGGGGAAGCTCATTGACTTTGCTGGCCAGGCAGGTAGAGAGCTCCTGTTCCTGGGCAGTGAGGCGCGGGCACGCTGCTTCGGTGAGGGTGACAGCCCCGGAAAGACCCTTGCCAACCTTCTCTGCCCGCCTCACGCTGCATCCTATAAAACCGCCCTCCAGGACGGAGGCGCTGACAGAACCACCTCTCCTGAAGAGATCAAGGCACGTTTCATAGAATTTTACTCATAGCTTTACACGGCCGGGACTGTGCCCTGCACAAGGTTCTCAAACAATATTTCGATACTATTCAGCTCCTCTGGCTTGGCAACCCTCACCGGAATTCCTTGATGAGCCCTTCTCCAAAGAAGAAATCCTTGCTGCTAATAATGACCTGCCCAGTGATAAGGCCCCCGGTTCAGACAGCCTGCTAGCATCCTTTTATATGTCCTTCGCACCCCTCCTGGTCCCGCACTTAGCTGCCATGTATAACGAATCGTTTGAAAATGGTCAGTTTCCCCTTCGCTCCGAGAGGCGCTACTCACACTACTTCTAAAGCCAGACAAGCTCCCAGAGCTCCGCGACTCATATCACCCCCTTTCACTAATTAATACGGATAACAAGATCTTTGCCAAGCTCCTCACCTCCCGCCTTCTTCCCCTCAAGCCGCTCATCGCTCGCCCGGACCAGTCCGGGTTCATCCCAGGTCGCGCGACCTCTCATAATCTTCGGACCATATTCTCCGTTCTTCGTCAAATTAACTCCAGGCTCCTGGCAGTGGCTTCCTTGCTAGACACAACTAAAGCCTTTGATACCCTAGAGTGGCCCTTTCTATTTTATCTCCTCCCCCGCTTGGGCTTCAGACATGTCTTCGTATGCAAAATACTACTGAAGAACCGGGTTTTAGAACCCAGCGGCGCCCAAAGTCTTCGGGTTCACCTGTCTTAGAATACAGAGACACAGGATACTTCTCGGTGGCGTCAAAGATCGAATTTATTGGCTGCAACCAGGAACAGAAGTCCACGAAGTACAACACAGGTATATTCGTCGGAGACTGCTCAAATTTGTATGGCGAGACATCCTCTTTTATGCCAAAAATCACATTCTGGACAAACACCCACTATTTACAATTTGTCCAATCATAGGCATTATTGCAAAAGGCATCGCATGACGACAAACCCACTTTTCAGTTGTCCGGCCCACCATTAATTACACGGGAAAGCCCAACATTCCTTCTTGTACAAGCCGGACAAACCCATAATAAAAGACCACAACCCATATCATAAATAGACCATAAAAGAAGGAACAGAAACAGATAAGAAGCAGGATAAGGGGTGTGTGTGTGTGCAATAAACTCTACAATGTCCTGTGC
The DNA here is from genome assembly GCF_964263255.1 of Lissotriton vulgaris. NCBI lineage: Eukaryota > Metazoa > Chordata > Amphibia > Caudata > Salamandridae > Lissotriton > Lissotriton vulgaris. The sequence continues at coordinate 372,253,625 of NC_141696.1, forward strand.
TTTGATCCTCAATCTTGATCAGGTACCGGGCAAGGAACTGGCTTAACAAGGTCAGCTTCAGGCAACGGGGTCAGCTCACTCGGTTCATCCAGAAGTCAGCACGAACTCGAGCTAACGCATACGTGTACTAAAGACTCGTTCGGCCGTAGTCATCGGCCTATGTGAGGGCAACCACAAAATGGCTGCAATACACAAAATGGAACCCAAGGTTCGGAACGAAATCCCTAAACACACAGTGATTCCATCGCTCTAGCATAGCGAAATCACTCGTACTTGCCGTACTCACTAGTTACGGTTCGCTACTATCAAATTCGTAACAAAACCATGATATTTATAAAACGGGTTCAGAATTCACGGAACCTCACTACTTCTCTACACCCTTCCCACTGCCCGCCTCCAGATTAACGGTCAAAAATGAGAGCACATCTCCATCGCAAGGGGTACCAGGCAGGGGTGCCCGCTGCCACCCATGCTTTTCGCTATCGTCATGAAACGCCTTGCTGCTAGGCTCCAACAGGACCACACCCAGCGTAGTCTCAGCCTCGCGGTCTGTGCTCTTGTCGTTTCTATTAATGCGAACAACGTCACACTTTATGTTTGTAACCTTCAATAGAATTTCAGTCTTCTAGTCCGCGAGGTGATACAGTTTGAGGGCTACTCTGGCATCCAGGTTAACTGGAACAAGTCTGTACTTTTCCCCCTCATTGATACCATGGTCCCCTTTACCCCAGACAACCCCTTTCTTTGGGCATCGGGTACAACAAGATACTTAGGCATCTGGCTGAATAGGGACATAGACGAACTTTGGAGTACTAACTTTGGACGCGCTGTAGACTGGTTTGAGTCCAAGATTCCCCTTTGGCATATGCTACCCTGTGGTGGGCCGCATAGCCATCACCAAGATGGTGGTGCTCCCGAAGTTTTTATATTTATTCGTCAATATTCCCATCCCCCTCACTGCCCACTTTTTTCGCAAAGTATGATCATTGCTCATCACTCTGGTCTGGGCCGGTCGACTGCCCAGAATTGCATATAATATCCTTACTCTTTCAATGTCGCGCAGCGGTTTTGGTGCCCCTGATATTCAACTCTATGCCCTTAGTGCCCAAGCCAGTTTTCTCCATTTCTGGCTCTACCCCACTCCTTTTCAGCCGCATGTCGTGCTGGAGGCCGACCATTCTGACCCATGGCCGCTCACAACCACCCTGTTCGCCCCAGCAAAACTCCTTCGCATAGAGATTGACAAGGTGGAGACTCTGCATTGGGCCTGGTATGGGCTTTGTAGACTCTCAGGCTCCAGCATACTCTCCGCGAATGCCATGCCTATTGCACATCATCCAGCTTTCCCCCCCTTCAGTCATCCGGGATGGTTAAACATGCAACCCGCTTGGGGCTTTCCACAGTGTCGGATCTCTACAATGGGGACACCTTTTTCACTCTTGCTGTCGACTCCGGCCCCATGGACACTTTGCAGGGAGCTTCATTCCTCGTATCCTCAGCCTCCTTCCTCAATGGCTACTCTTGATTTTCTTTACACATCCCCCTCCCCATGAAAGCTAGTCACTAAGATTTACTCCCTCGCATTGGCAGCATCTCCCATCTCTACAGATCGAGCGCGAGTGGCCTGGGGTGAGGACCTGGATGTCGAACTCTCTCAAGACGACTGGCTTTATTGTTACAATCAGATTAAACGCCCATCTCCAAATTACCGCCTGGGCCTCATCCACTTTAAGTATTTGCATAGGCTTTACCGAACTCCTACTCAGCTGTACAAGATGTGTCTTATTCCCAATGATAGATGTCTGCGATGCTCCGCTCCTGTGGTGGACTTCTCCCACCTAGCCTGGCTGTGCCCACAGATCTCCGTGAGGTGTGTGCTACTATTTCTGAGATTACCTCATCGCCGATCCAGCCCAACCCTCTGCTTTGCCTTTCAGCTTCGTGACATTTTGCCCAGAGGCCACGCGCTGCCTGACTGCGATGCTTCTTGTCCTTGCGCGGCGTAGGGTCTCCATGTGCTGGGGTCGTAGGCTTGTGCATAAGGTTGACACTTGGCTTGAGGATGCTTCTTGGTGTCAGACACTCCTGTCCGAATTCTGGGACCTAATGCTGGCCAAATCCCACCCAAAGGACATATGGGGTCCACTTATATCTTACCTCTTAAGTTGTGACTCTCAGCGTCCTACGGCCTCTTCCGCGCTCCCCATATCGACCCGCCTGCAGCGGCCACCGGTGATGGTCAGTGAGTTGCTGGTTCCCCGCTCACTCTCCCTCTTGATCCTCTAGCCTCTCTCCCCTATTGGATGGGCATCTCCCCTTAGCTTACACTACTTCCCTAGTGCTGCCACAGCATTTTCTTTTTTGTATAAACATTATGTGTTACACATATGTGGTAACCTCTGCTGCATAATACTGAATGCTCTTATGTAATGCCTTGATATAGTGCAATTTTGTAACCTTGATGTGCAACTTTGTCAATAAAGGTTTTTGCATTTAAAAAAAAAATAATAATGTAGATTATAGTAAAATTGATATATGGCTAACAATAATTGAACCATCAAAACATTATGCAGTATAATGCACCATACAATATTGTTTGCAATGTAGTTTATGGGGTAGTTGGTAGTGTATTTTACATCCTTTAAGATTGAAGAGGATCGTTTGGGTCTGTCACGGACTAGTTGGGAGAGAGTGTAGATTGAGGAGGGCAGTTGCAGAATGTGCATACTTATGGTGGTTTGCTCCTGGTGGCGAAGTAATTATCCAAGGTTTCCCATATTGGATAGTTTGTCTGCCTCACTGATATGTGATATCCATATAATCCAGGCTTAAAAAGTAGCTTTATGTGTGTTTTTCCAGTTACAGATCATTATTTTAGTCGCTGATGCTAGTAAGAGGTCTAATAGGGCATGTTCAATAGGGCACTTGAGGCAGAGATCGAGAAATCCTTTGCTGAGGACAGACATTTTTTTCTGAGCCTGACAGGTAAGCAGTTTTGAAATAAATGAGAAAACATCATCCCAGAAGGGGGATAATCCTTCACTGGGTTGCAGTGAAGGATGAGGTGAGCAAGGTCAACTTTCTCCTCTTTGCAGTTCCAACAGGTGGGGTTTTCTAAACGTTTTAGGGAGTGTAGGCGAGATGGAGTCCAGTAGCTTTGTGTAGTAGCCAGTATTTAGTTTGGGATAGTGTTGGAGAGATTTTTTGTGATGTGACTGATTTCCATATGTTGTTCCAGTTGGTAAAGGATAGTGGTGACATTCTAGATCCAATTTGGTAAGGGGAAAAGATGCCTTTATCTATCCATGATGGCCAATGTAAGGTTTTGCCTTTGTATTTGATATTCAGGTTAGTCCATAGAGAGCCTAGGGTAGAGAGTTTTAACCATGATGGTAGTTTTTCATTGATGCTTAATAGGGCATTTTTAGCGTTTTGAAATATATATTTAGAGTTGGAGAGGTATTTGTGATTGGCTGTAAGTAGAGTTAATTGGTCTAGATTATTTAATATCACCTTTTCTACCTCTAGCCAGAAAGGGATGTAATTATCTGGGGGTTAAATCCAGTATTAGCCCGGATTGGCTAAAAAGGCAGTTTGGTAGTCTCTAAAATTGGCCAAGTTGAGGACTCCTAGTGTATTGTGCAATCTAGGTTTTTTTCAGTGCTATGCTTGCTTTTTTGTCTTACCATTTGAATGTTGAGATTAGTTAGTCTATTTTTTGGTGTAAGTTGTTTGATGGGAGTAAAGGAAGCATGCTAATTAACTATTGGTGTGATCATTATTTTTATAGTCCTTATTCTGCCTGTCCAAGTGAAGAATTTAGGTAACTAGTTGTCCAGGAGGGTTTTTGTTTTTTTGAACGACAACTTTTTTTTAATGTTTCATAGTATCTACCAGGTCCGATCCAATTTATATCCCGAGATATTTTATGTAGTGATTCTGCCAAGTAACGCACAAATTACCTAAAAGGTCTTTTGTGCTACGGAGGTTGTCTCTGTTTAGTTTGTAATTTGAAAGTTCTGAGTATTGTTCGATGATGCCCATAAGTGTTTGGATAGATGAGCCTGGGTTTCTGTGCCTATTAAAATATCATCTGCATAAGCGGCAAGTTTGACACATTTGCGCTTACAATCAATTCCAGCAATGTTAGGCTTGTTCTTTACATCAAGGAGTAGGGGTTCCAGTGCTAGTAGGAAGAGGGATATTCGAGGGGGCAACCTGGTCTCGGGTTGCCCCCTCTATTCTATCTTTCTAGAAATGTTGTTATCCATGATATTTCGGACCAGGGTAGACAGATACTTAGCTTAACATACAAACAACATACATTTTAGAAAACTAGACACATATTGGTGCCCAGAATGGTTTACCTTATATGAATCTCACCATGTTTTCATACCCAGAATGCCCTGCAGATGTCAAAATGTGGGTAAGCGTAATGCACCTATATTCCTTCTGAGACTGGGTGTGGGAGTGACTGAAAAACTGCTGGTTGCGTGAGGAATTGGGTGGGCTACCCAAGGCAAGGATGGGACAGATCCTTACAAGCGAGCAAAAATCTGAAGCAACTCTCATTTATTGACCAAAATTCCAAAATACAGTTATGACAAAAGTAAGGAGGGCATACCAAAAAAATCCACCAAACAATGATTTTTATTCACAGGTCTGTAAAGATATAATGATAAAATTCAAAGTAACAGAATACAATCTCAGAAATTCACATCCACTCAATATTCTCGTCTGCTATTTACCGCTATGTAGTGCCGCTTAGCAGCTGCTGCCTACTGGGTCACACAATTATCGTTAAGCCGGCGTACTGTCTTGCTTCATCTCAAACATTTGGGACACTGCCACACATCTGCACGAAGTGGCTTGTTTCCGCTACTATCCAATTCTTTCTAATGGCTTTCCTGAAAAAGGAGGTCCTGTGCCGAAACGTGCATATGTGCTTGAAGATAATTAATTGTCAATCCACATATTATCTTCCTCAACTAAATATTACTGTATCCAATGCCCAGCAGCAGCAGATCCTATGGGGCACTCTTTAAATAATTGCTTCTTTGTTTACCTTAATTTTAGAGGTTGGATGAGATTAGTGTGATTGCAGACATGAATGTAGTGTGGATGTGAAATTATTAGATTGTATTCTTTTACTTTGGGTTTGATCATTATATCTTTACTGACATTTAAATAAACATCATTTATGGATATTTTTTGTGTTGCTCTACTTATCTTTGTCATAACTGTATTTTGGAATTTTGGTTAATACGAATAATGAGAGTTGGCTCAGGTTTCCGCTCGCTCATTGCATTTCCCTGCCTAGAGGAACTCATACCCAGTAGCAGGGGGGCCTTTTCTTAACATTGTGGGATGGATCCCTACCCCGTACCTTTCTTAAAATGTTTTTTCTAGTTTTTCTGGTGGGCTTTCATCTCCTCGTTACCCCAGTTCCCTCTTGGGGTGTGTGGCAGTTATGGTTAACAACTCGAACATAGCAAACAAAGAGTGTAAGGGGAGACCAAAAGCCCACCAGACGACTGCAGAAAAAAGTGAGAAACAGAACAGGGTGCAGGGATGGTCCGTTTGGGGATGTAGGCTGCAGCCTACATCCTCAAACACCGGTGTTTCTCCGCCTTAGGGGGAAGATTGGAGGGTTAATCTCCATGAGGCAGCAAGACCACTAGACCTCAGGAATCTGTGGAACCAAAAATGGAATGGGGCACATTGGGTCCTAGCGCTGAGCACTGGATATTGTTGAGCCACTCTGGGGTGGCAGAATGGCCTATATGTGAAAAGTATGGGCAGAGTACCCACATTTGTCTCAATTGCCATGGGAATTACTACAGTATTTGGGCATTTAGGCTCTGGCCCCCTGAAGAAGTGTGTAGGGGTGCCCAAAGATTGTGGGGGCTCCATGGTTGCGGGTTTTGTCCTTATGCCAGGACAGCTGGCTTCACCTGATTCTTTCAAAAAGAAACAAATACCTGGGTCTAAATTACACATTAGGTGCACTGTCCTTATTTGAGCCCTGGCCACACCCTTAATTAGGCAGTCACAGGATGTACCAGGGGACTGCATCAGATTACAACAAAAAATACTGTCCTCAGTAAACCTCAAACGCTGAGATTTTGAACCTGTGCTGACCAGAGCACATTATTGAAAGATAGGACCGCTGGTTGAAACTACAGCTCCATCTTTAACTTGAGGGCCACCAGCCTCTTCCTGAAAAGAGGGAAAAGCATATTTCTGCAGCTAGGTTTAGTGCATTACTGCACCTGCCTGCAGGTGGACTATAGAGGGTCCCTAGGACCCCCTGTTCTTTTTAGAAGCAGTCACTCAAGCATCAGTGGGCCCATGGTGGTAGAAAGATTGTTAGTATTGGACGGTGAGCAGATTAGTAGGGAAAGACATTTCTTGAGCGGCCGGCCCCATTCTGATTTATGTTTTTCTATCCCTTGTGTCTAGTGGTGCTTTCATCCTCCAATCCCCCTCCCCACTGAGGGCAGAAAGACTGTTAGTGTTAGTGAGGGCTCAGGGAATGACCCAATGCTGTTGGCTCTTAATTATTTATTTTTGTTTCTGTTATGAATTTGGTAACTATTGGCTACTTCTGTGCCCTTGGTAGGAGAAGAACAATTAGGGGCTGCCCTTCCCAGTCATGTAGCATGGTAGTAAGCCATGCAGGGTCAAGAGATTTTGAAGAAGAAGCCATTTTTTGAGGTGGCAATTTAAGGTTTCTTGACCATGTCAGCGTGGTAGTTCCAGAGGATATTGGGACTATAGGCATGGGTGGTTCCCCCATGGCTAAATCTATAAATGTCGTACAACTTCATATTAATACTAACATAAGAATAAGCTGCAGGGAGGCTAGTCCAGGTCCTTCCCAGTCCCGTCATTCCCAGCCTTAAATGAGAATGCCATTTATTCCTCTTGTGATCACAGCTAACACTTCAATTTGCTTATTTTATTCAGATAATGCTACCCTTGCGCCCCAACCTGCTACACTATGGGATACCTCCCATAACACTACTACCCCCTGTCTTACTTACTTTGACCATCTCACTTCTGACATGGCCAAAGGTTTCATACAATCTATCATTACAGGATTGCCCAGTAACATTTATCCAGTACAGATCTTGCTCCTGGAGTTCAGCTGATTGACCTTTTTTAATTCCTCTATTTCAGCTACCCAAATACTGCCACCATGTAAACAGTCAGTGTTTTCTCCTTTATTCCTTACTGGAACACAATTCTATAATGGACTTAGTCCAATCAGTCAAGTCCAGTTTCCCAACTCCAACATTGGTATTAGGGAAGCTCCCCTTGACTGGATTGCCTCTTATATTTAAGGCTGCACTCAAGTGGTATGATTTCTTCACGCTGATCCTAAATTAAACTAGTGTCTCATGGAGTTCCACTGGGCTTTTCCTTCGGCCCAATTTTGTTTAATGTCTATGTAACTCCTCTCTCTCGTCTTATTGGTTCATATGGTTTCACCTTTATTTCTGATGTAGATGACACAAAATACACCTTTATCACCTATATAGATGACACAAAATTGAACATCCGCTTAGACAATACAGATGGTCAGGTTAAAGAGTTTTTAAACCGGTCTTCCAGCACTAGCTCTTTGGATGTGAGATTATACTTCAAAATTAAATTAAAACAAACTGAGGTCCTTATCATATTATTATAGTTTCAATGTTATTTGTTCAGATTAATTTTTGACCTCTCAACCTTCAACCTCAGCCTACTACAGTTGTAACTGTTAGGAACCTTGGCTTAAGTCTTGATCTCGCTTTAAGCCTAAAATCCCAGGTTAATAAAATTCTTCTTGTTTTCTTCATCATCGTCATCATCTTCATCAATAATCTTTATTCGGCTAAAACTAGCTATAAAAGTGTATGTAAATTGAAAGAAAATATGGATACAGAAACTAGAATTAATAAAAATCATTTTGGAATCATACAAATCTTTTAAAACGAATAAATACAGTTTAATCTAAAAAGTACGATGGGAACAACCAGTACAGCTGTCAGCATCAATAAGAAAACTACATTCACACATACTTCATATTCCCTCCTTGTGCTCAATGTGCAATAAAAAGATCAGCACACACTATCTGTTACTCTTTTGACAAAATATATTTTACTCAAGATAGTATTAGTCAAGTCCAGTACTGAGTTTGAGGATTATTTAGTCAAAGTAGTTAGCTTTCAAAGAGCCCCATTTTGGACTCGCAACCCGGAGACTGTGTTAACACGCATATGATAACTGATTAGGTATAACTGCCAACATGGGCTAAGAATATAATTTTGCCAAATATTACCAATCCAGTAAAAAAACGAAGACCTCTATTTATTTATTTTTATTTTTTATTTAAAAGGTTTCATCAAACGCTAGTTAGACCCGAAGGTATCAAAGCACTTTATATAAGATGCAGATCATTCAATTGAAGTAAACTCATATATACAGATCCAGGAAAACTTTTTACAGTCCGGGTAAATACAATATTAGGCCAATTAGCACATCACACGATAGTGGCAAGAAGGAAATAGAAGAAGATTCAGCAATCAAATGACCTCCTTAAAGGATCAGGAAGGATTTTAGGAATTTGTTAATCAGTAGGTATTTAAGGTCCCGTTTTAAGCAGGAAAAGGATGAGTTGCAGCGGAGATCTCTAGGGAGTGAGTTCCAGATCCTGGGAGCATTCCCAGAGAAAGAGTGGGTCTGCGAAGATTTCTTTTTCAGTTTGGGTGGAATGAGAAGAAGCTTGTTGGAGCTTTTCAGAGCCCTAGCTCTTCCTGCTTTGGAAAGTTTGGCACCTTGTTAGATTGTTTTGTAGATACATCGTCCTTCAAAGGGAAACCAGTTGAGGCTCTTGAGGGCCTGTGAGATGTGCTTAAATAGTTTAACACCTGCTAGAAGTTGTGCGGCTGAGTTAAGAACAGTTGTAATGGGAGAAGGTGGGATTTCGGAGTTCCTGTGAGGATGGCGTTGCCATAATCCAATTTTGAGCGGACAAGAAACTCCGCTACCAACTTAAAATCATTGGACGGAATAAAAGGTTTGATTTTCTTGAGGTGTTTAAGAGTGTACAGTGCCACTTTGGCAGAGTTGTTGATGTGGTCCTTCAAAGACAGATTTTTGTCCAGAGTGATGCCCAAAGACTTTACTGAGTTGGATTGTATAAGAGAAATGCTCCTGTATCAGGGTTAAGCCCTAAAGAAGTCTTAAGAAAGGTACCAAACATGTTGGCTACACTGGTGTGATCATTTTGTATATTTCAAATAAAGAATTACCAACATACAACACGTCTGAGCAAATCTGAATGAACTTGTGCTCTTTGAAAGCTAACTACTTCGACTAAATAATCCTCAAACTCAGTACTGGCCTTGTCTAATACTATCTTGAGTAAAATATATATTGTCTAAAGAGTAACAGATGGTGAGGGCTGATCTTTTGTTTTGTAAAGGTCTGTGGATTATAGCCACCTATGGGGACCCAGGAGGCAGTTTCCCCTTGATCAGGGCACCACTCCTTGCATTATTTCCTACTGTATGATATATGTGGTACCTCGAATCTAGGCCTCTTTTGCGAATCGCTTGTGCTCAATGTACATAAGATATAGCTAAGAACAGTGCGACATACCAGGAGGCCACCTAACAGCTGTAAGTAGCTCAAAGCTTCTTTATAATATCGGGAATTTATTTCACGCAATACAGGAGCTAAGAAACATATCCGATAAAAGGTGTACAACGAACATAACAACATAAAGTGAACAGTGCTTCATGGTGATACATTGTTGTAGGGACATCTGGTATAACTGAAGGAAACCAATATCCCTGTGATTTGAATGCCAATGAAAAATGAATGGTATTAAAACAGAAGCAAGTGAGAAGAAATCCATGATGGCTATTAGTGATTAAAACTAAGTAAAATGAAGGGACTAGGATTAGATGTAGTTGGCAACAGATTCTGGTGGGCTGTAAGTTCTGTTGCTCATACGCCTGAATTTTGTGATATAAAAAACAGGCTTTCAGCTATGTCGCTTGAGTTATTACTAATGCAATCCAGCTTGGTGAACAGGTCCGGGAACCCTAAAGATGTAAATGTCTGTTTTATGTAGGCTAACCACGAAATGGCGAACTCATCCTCAAGAGTCTGTAAGTTACAAGTAATGGATCTTATTTTTACTGCCTCTGGTCTCTTCCACAACTTCAACCATAGTAGTAACGGGCTTAATTTGATACAGTTTTCCACTATACTACACCTACCTCAGAGTAACACATAAAGGTGGGAGATGATTGCTGAACAGACAGTAGCCTTCGTCAGAAGATATTTTCCATCTTTTGCAGCCGCTCACTATTTTATTTGCTGACTCCCAGACCCCCAGCTCCATTGGTACCTATCGCAATCTATTCGCTTCTAAAGATTTGCACTAACTTTAAAACCGATTTACACCCTAATCTGGAAGAAAAATGGAAAATATTGTCAAACGACCTTTGAAATTGGTGTGCCCTTCAATTTAATAAAGATTTCTAGTTTGAGGCAGCATCAAAAGGAATGTCTAAATAGGGAATTTTGAACATTAACCCTCTCGGCCCCATCACCATAAAACCTCGTTTTCTTGTTTTTGGGCCCAGGTGTCAGGACAAATGATTTAAACAAATTCTTCTTTAACCCAAATGGTCTTAGATGCTTTCAGAATGTTTATAACTGAGTTATAAACATTCTGAAAGCATCCAAGACCGTTTGTAGATCATTCGCTGTTCTGGCAATTAATACTGCGTCGTCCGCACACTGGGACAGGGAAATTACCCAGTTGGGGCATTTCTTTATGTGCCTTGCCTAAGAAATTGTCTAAGCCTTTAATATAGATAGGAATAAAAAAAAGGAGCCATGACACAGCCATGGCGAACCCTTAGGGTGGAGTTAATTTCAGATGAGAGTTCGCCATTTGTCCCATAACGTACTTTAGCGGAAGTGTGCCAATGCAGCCTACTAAGTAACTCAGTCAGGGCTTTTTCAAAGTCCAACTCCTCCATTAGTTCCCACAATTTGGATCTGTGGCCCGTGTCAAAGGCACATGAGAGGTCCATGAAGGCCAAATTAGTGGTCCCTCTCCTTGTCCTAAAATAGTTCCCAATAATAAGGCATAAATTGAAACTATTTACAGTGTCCAACCCCAGACAAAGTCCATACTGGACATCCGAAAGGGGCATACACTCCTCCACAGAATCCACCATCCTTTGCAATATTACCCTGCCTAAAACCTTTGACAGTGCTATCCAATAGTGAGACCGGGCTTGGGAGATTCCTATTCCCCTTTTTAAGAATTAGGACAACGATTCACTCCTTCCATGACATAGGCAGGGGACCTATTAATGCAGGTTTAATAATGTTGGTTATCAGGGGGCCCCAGGCTGACATGATTTCCTTTAATTAAACCATTGGGGCACTGTCTGGGTCAGGTGCTTTCCCCGATGGACTCCTATTGATTATGAAAATGGTGTCTTCATCTGCAATAGAGTCGTATAAGTGACCGGCAGCATCTACATTGAAATGCACTTCTTTGATGTTGTCTTGCTCTTGGTCGCTTCTAGGTGGGTCGAAGATGTAGAAATGCTCTACCCATGCGTGTGAAGCTATAAGGGACTCAACCTGCGGTCTTTCATTGTTAGTAAAGAAAGGGGAGATTTACTACTTTCCAGAAGGCTTCAGAATCTTTGCACCGCCCAACAGATTTCAGGTCCTCCCATGCTTTTTGACCCTGATCTCAGCTTTACTTGAGACTAACACCTACTTATAAGCCTGACACGCATTGCCTGTGTTGGTCTTATGATGTGGTCGTTTCTACAGGACTAATTTCAGGCATTTGTAAGCAATAGTACAAGCATGATCAAGCCATCCATGCGGGGAACTAGGTGTAGGGGGTTTACGAATAATCAGAATTCAGGAGACAGAGTGACATAGTGATTTAAAGGCTTCACTATTAACCCCAGGACTTTCTTGTCTAGACGGAACAACAATAATATGCTGCTTCTCACCTAGTACTGTATTCATACATTAAACTATGTTGATATTCTCCCACTTAAGTCTGATCCCTTTATTCTTGGTGTAGTCAGTCAGTCAGTAGTCTTTATTCGGTCAAAAAACAAGACCATAAAACCACAAGATAAATGTGCAGTTGTAATCATTTATAAACACAGTCTAAATTTTATAAGCAGTCAGATCAGAATAAATAATGAATTAAAAAAGCGAAGGGTATCTTGACCTACATATTTAAAAACCTACGATTTCCATTATAGAGCATATTTCTTTCTTAATTTTATAGCAGATGAAATATAACTGAGCATGTCAAAACAGGTTGTGGGAGTAGCTAAACATTGTAAAAAGAGCAGCCCTTCTTGATGTAAAGTAAAGTGCATGTGCAATAGAATTGGATGTAAAATGCCGGACCTTGAAGTGCGGTAAAAAGTGCAAAAAATATGAAGTGTGTCATGGATTGGGAAGATACAATATCACATTGACAACATGAGGGGGGGGGCGTTACAGAACCAGGTACATGTCTTGGAAAATGCAACGAAAAATTGAACCCTATTTAATCTTAATCTAGGTTAAATAAAATCTATATTCAGGATCCATAACCCATGCAAGTAAGATTCCACCGCTGAAATGGTACAGATTGGCAAATATCTGAGAACAGAGAGCATATCAAGTGATTTTAACTATTTTGGCCTCCACTCTGTAAGATAAAAATCTGTGTTTGACCAGGTCCTTAGCACGGGGCCAATACATTCTAGAGTTTCAAAAACAGTACTCAGACCCAGGCCATTAAAGTTTTTCTTAGCATATGCAGGCCGAGAGATAGCCATCATATTGTTGAAAATTAAGCAGTCCTCCAACACCCTCCTAGAAAAATTAGTCTCAAACGTGCTCCGTAGTTTCATCCTCAGCCATAAAGGGGCCATTCTGACTTGGTCTTCCAAGAAGCCCATGCCAAATTCTAAGTGTGAGGTGAAGCTTGGGGTGTTTTTGGGGAAAGCTAAAAGCCTGCACAAAAATGTGTTTTCCTCTGCCTGTAGTCTCCCAAGTGTGGCGTATCCCCAAAAACATGCTCCATATGCTCTAACTGAAAGGCACTTACTCTTGTATAACTGGGTCATCTCCCTAAGTGTCTTACGGTCTAACTTTTTACCGAAACTGATCATCAATTTGCAGGCTACCCCCATCTTTTGTGACTAAAAAACATTTAGGCAGCATTGGTCTACAGCTCATGTCTCCTGTCACAGATTTCTCAAAGCCAAAAACAGTCCATCCAGGTTGGATTGACCGTTTTGATTGGTAGTCTGCTATATGCCCAAAAAATAATGTTATATCAGTTTGAGTGCCCTGATTCAAATAAGACGTGGCCAAAAGCCTTATACCTGAAGGTTGTGAATTAAAATCTGTTTGTGGCTGTGAGTCCGCCAGACATGCACTACTGGAATCTTTATTAGCACACAGTCAGTCCACGTGCTCTTCTTTTCTTTATTTTGAAATGTTGAAGAAGATCTGTCTATTTATTGAGAATACTCGAAAATTATAGTCTAGGAAATGAGAACTTTAAGACTGGACTATTGCAGTGCACTGTTCTGTCTTTTCCAAGTGGATGACAACTAAGGGCCTGATTACGAGTTTGGCAGTGCGGCCCCTGGCCTGCCCTGCCGCCGCTCTGCCAAACATGTTGTGCCCCCCTGCATGCGCCCTATGGTCCTGAGGCACTAGAGGGCACTGTAAGGCTCCCTCTGTTTCCTCTTCCACAGTTGTCATGGAGGCGGAACCGCCACGAAAATCATGGCAGAGAGGACATTTTTAATATACTTGGATGGAACATGGCGGTCCCGCCTAGTCATATTGCTGCCGCTACACCGCTGCCAGGGAACGGCGGTTCCCTGATGGCTGCAGAGGGGCAATGGTGGTCGGACCGCCCTAATTGTAAGAGAGCTTTCGGAAGACTGCTATTGGTGTGCCCCCGTGAGTCTGGCGGACCCCGGACCGCCGGACTCTTACTCGAGCCCTAAGTAGTTCCTGCAGAACTACTTGTACGTATTTATTTTGGTCTTCAGAGAACCACACATCTCTTGTTCAGAATTCGGCTTCACAGGCTACCGATCAATAAAATGGTCCTATTCAAGGCACTCTGTCTCACTCATTGTGCGTTTTATCAGATCGGCCTTATCCTAAACACAAATTCAACATCATTATACCAGTAGTTTACTTTACTCTGCTTTCTCTGCCAATCTTACTGCACATCATAATAAGAAGCTACAGGTTGGGAGGCACACTTAAGCTATGCAAGCAGTGTAGGAGTGGAATGCCCTCCACCTTCTCTATAATGACCTCAACTTTCTGAGTTTCAGAAAAGCTTTGAAGATTCAACTCTTTCAAAAGGGTTTTTGCTAGCAGTTCTATCTTTTTATTGGACATTTCTTAGTGCCAGGACACCCTTTTTGGTTACAGACATGTTGTGTAAAAAACATTTACAGCTTAATATTTTATCATCGTATCGTATCGTAAGGGGTGCTTGTATAGCGCACTGACACCATGGGTTTCCTGGCGCTGGTTGGAGATAGAGAGGACAGAGAGACTAACCAGAATGAGGGAAAAGCCAAGTTTTTAGAGATTTGCGAAAGAGGATCAAAGAATTAGAAATTTTAAGAGAAAGAGGGAGAGAATTCCAGAACTTGGGGGCCAGGTAAGCGAATCTCCGGCCTCCAGATCTGCAGAGCTTGTAAGAGGGGACAGTTAAAAGATGAAGATAGGAGGATCTCAAGTTGCGGGACGGGCAGTAGGGTAAGATAAGAGATTTTACAAAGATGGGACAGGGGCCAGCCAGGGATTTGAAGATGAGGCAGCCGATCTTAAAGGCTGCCCTAGAGGCGACAGGGAGCCAGTGGAGTTTGACGAGGAGGGGCCTGGCAGATTGCCACTTCGGAATCCCTAAGGCCAATCTCGCCGCCTGATTTTGGACCACCTGTAGTCTGCCCATCGATGTTTTGGGCAGACCATGGTAGATCGAGTTGGAGAAATCTAGGCGAGAGAGGACGAGGGCCATGATGACCTGCAGGAGGGCTTCAGGTGTAAGGAGGTATGCCACTTTCCTGATCCTCAGGGTTGTGGGGGATCTTGCTGCTGTGACGTTTCCCATCAGCCCCTTGTGGGATAAATCTGAGTTGTTTCTCCAAGTAAGTGAGAAGGAGCTGCAGGTGGTCTTTATGGTATTGCCAGTTTGTCTTCCAGTGGTGTGATTCATAGTAATGTCCATTTCTGCACAGAGTACCAGAGTTGTGTTCTATATAAGAAATAGGGCATTTACTCCCCGTAGCTTGTGTGACAAACAGTAGACTTTTAGAAACTGACATTACATCCCTGCTTGTTAGCGTCTTAAATTACAGCCATAACCAGCACCAGGGTCGATTGACTATAGAACCCTTTGAAACCTAGCTGGACACATATACAAGCTCTTCTGATCAATGCTTTTAAATGCATATTCCTCACCTTCAGAATATCTCCAGGCGCCAGACTGGATTGGGAGAATTCTTCAGCAATGCTCCCGCATTCGGTAGGAAGTGCTGTGTTGCTCTGCGATGCCTCAGAAACGCCGTGGAAGTGAGGGAGCTAAGTCATATAAGTGCCACTCCTGCAGGTTGCAATTAGATCCTTTCTTTCTGTGCCTTTTGGTGCAAATCCAGAGCTCTGCTCCCAGTGTGTTTGGGAATGACATCCCCCACCAAAAACAGCTGGATTCAAGCCTGGTCAGGCAGCAGAAAGCCACTTCCCGCTTTGCTAGAGGAGCTGACTCTGGAATATACATACCAAGTCTGAGATTAGATGAAGGCCTAAAAGCTTCATTATCTTAGCAGGACAAATATCAATAGGAGAGCCTGAGGCATTTGCAATTTGAATCAGGTTGATCCCTTCGTTATCAGATACAGGATTAAAGAAAAAGAATTATAATGTTTGTGAAAGTATTTGCTGCAAAGATCTGGAAGTTTAAACTACACTGAGATTGCCCTCAGTATCCGCTACAATGTCAGATCTTATTTTGGCAAGTTTTTCTATAAAGTGGGTAGCAAGTTTATTACACAAAATCTGTGAAGGATCAATTAGTTAAGTCAGTAGAGGCACAGTCAGGTCATTAATGATCACAAACAATTCCTTGGCTAAATTGGGCGCATGAGGAATAATATTCACATTTTGCTGCACAAATACATTACTATATTTGGGTAGCACCGGCAGGTATAATGATTTAGGAGCTGGATCATATTTAGATCTCTCATGTCTTTCTGTGCTGCAAGATTTTGGTTTTAGTTCAGCTGTAAAACACGGTTTCCTTCTATGTTTAGAATTGTTAGAGTGCTTACATTTTCTTTACAGGAAGAACTAAATCTAAACAATATGTCAATTTATTACTCAAAGTATTTAGAAGATCATTAATTTCCTTGGTAGGGTTAGAATGAGATTCTAATGGGGCCAGTGAGGCTATCATTGGTACTAGTATTTACCAAGAACTGTTTCCGATCTCTGTAGGAAGTCAAATGTTTGGTAAATTTAATACGAGAATGTCTAGTAATGTTGATAGAAAAAACATTCTTTCCAAGCTAAATGAAAATATTCTTTCGTGGAACAGAGCAAATCTGGGAAACAAAAGATGGTATTTAGCAAGTGATTATATATATATATATATATATATATATATATATATATATATATATATATATATATATATATGTATATATATATATATGTGTGTGTGGGATTGTCATTCATAAGTTATTCGGAGATCAACTGCATGCTAAGAAATCGCCCAATAAATCCCTCGCCAACTCTTGATGATGTTCAAGTGTAAGATTAAAATAACCTAACGCTAAACAAAATTTCAGATATTGTTGCATAACATTTCTGTATTACCAGCATTCGTTTCATACTGTGTAATCTGGCAAAAATGCTACCTAGGCAGAGAGTTTTTCGAGGGCTTCTAGTTTAAAACTTATGAGCAGATTCAAATTCAATTTGAACTCCCAAATGGGAAACATTTTGAGTGAATTTGGTTTAGAAACTTCTTTTTCCATAAACCACTGCCTGTTATGGGGTAGCTTATGTCCTTGGAGCCCAATGTCCTTTATTTTAATACAGTCACCTGACTCAGTCTTACAGTGATCAAAATTCAAAGGGCCCAGTTGGGTAGACGAAGTGCTTGAAAGCTCCAATAACAGGCAGACATGTCCGGCATTGCTTCATTTTTATACAATATAGAGGCTTTTGATACTGGATCTTTTTGATTTCTATATGACTCTACCTTAATTAGCTAAATGGAACAGGAGCAGAGTTCCAGGGTTTTCAGGTGTAGAATGTGGAACTTGCAGAATTGCTAAACCACACCAAATATTCTGAGATACAATTCACCTAGCGTGGTCCATGCTTCATTATATACATTTATTTCATAACAATTAAAAAACAGTTTTCATCATTTGACAACAATATAAGGATTTCTCAAGATGTATCAAAATTTCAAGATTTCAAGATCCGTTTCTTGCCTATCATAAGATATCGAATCAACCTACCTTGGTTTCCTAGTAAGAGGTTTAAAAGAAGATGGAATAAAGTGAATACAACCAACAACTAGTTCAGTAATATGCACAACTACAGTGCAGACGTTTTTAATCTCTTCTCGGGACCATATCATTTGACACAAGGAGTCATGTTCAATGTTGAAAATCCAACAAAGATCAGAGGTAGTTAAAATTCAATTTTTATATTCTTGTAGGGTAAACCGCAGACTAATTTCTGTTGAATAAATGTAAGATTCAGATCAACCTTGGGTCTGACCGTTCCCTTTACAAATTGTTAACAGGCATGAAAATGGGAAATCACTCAAGGCGTGAAAAATCTTTTCAAGATCTGCTTTAACTGATGATGACCTGTGTTCATCTTGTGAAAGCAAAACCATTCTGGGCCTGATGTACAAACCCCATGATTTTCCAACTCAAGGTTTACAGCTGCAGAAGACCTTCTTTATGCACTAACCCCATTAGGTGAGTCAGAAAAGTCTTTCCAACATACAGAATAAGTTTTGCGATCAATTCAGAATCGAAATTTAAGGGCAGTTGCATCCCCTCTGATTTGCGAATCGCAATATTCTGTATCAGTGGTTTGCACACACAATAGCCATTTCAATCAGTTGATCAGTTACTGACACCTCGAAGGAAGTGGTAACTGATTCTGTTTTGTGAATTTTGTCGGCAGGGGAGTAGGCAGAGGTCCATGGGACCTCAGCCTGCTTCCTCTGATATTGTTTACCTTACACGGAATGTAAAGTGTTTTTAAGTAGAATTCTGTTCCTTTCAGGAACACGCGCTGCATTAAGGAAGCAAAATGTTTCCCATTTGTGAATGCAAACACAGGTATGGTGTTCTGCTCTTTCTTGCCTCCCATCTCACCGTTAGAAGCCAATCACAAATAGCGACCTGCCTAATTAGTATTCATTGGGCTGGTAGTTCTGCGAGCCATTACGACTGGGGATTTTGTGATACAACTTATCAGTACATAGGTTGCATCGCAAAACTAGAGGCGGGTCACAAAAAGTTGGTGTGCAATTTGTTATTTTTTTTGCAACAGGCCCTAACTTGCAAGGGTAAACCAGTTGTTCATAACAAAGTTGCAGGAAGGAGGTTCAGGGACCAAGTTTTCAGAGAGCATTGCCATTTACTGACATAACATCTTTGCAGTGATTCATAACATATTTAAATTGTACAAATTATAACGAGAAGATGTAGCCCTAATGCCACACATCTTTAATTTTTCCAATTTATCATATCCAAGAGACGGACTAGCAGCCCTGTCAAAAATGCTCAACGGAGTTTTCTCTCTCTCTCTCTCTCTCTCTCTCTCTCTCTCTCTCTCTCTCTCTCTCTCTCTCTCTCTCTCTCTCTCTCGCTGCTCTCTCTCTCTCCCTCTCTCCCTCAGGCTCTCTTTTTTTATCACTCTCTCAGGCTCTCTTTTTTTCTCTCTTCCAGGCTCTCTTTTTTTCTTTCTTTGAAGACCCCCGAGCCTGCTGAGGTTAACCTCAGGGTGCTTTTGAAAGTGACAGAGGCATCAGTATCAGCCCTGTGCTTGTAATACCAGTCTCAAAAGGCTCTATCCCTCCAGGGAAACGTCCAATGGCATAAAAGACTAGTCAGGGCCTGCACATCGCGGACCTATTTAATGTAAAGTTGAGTTCGACACAGGTGGCTACTGTTGTTATTGTGTTTTGCACTACTACAATTGATTCTTGCAGGTTCTGCTTCATTTGTTCTGGCACTTTTTTTTATATTTGTGTAACAATAAAGCCCTTAAATATATTTCTTAGGTAATCTAGTTGGCCTTCTATTAGAAAAGTGTTCTGGGGAAGATTTTGTGCTCCGAACCCACTCGCCCTCTAACTGGCGATATGGAATACCGTCAAATGGGCTTCATTTCAGCCATCCAAAAATACCATTAGTATGTAATGTCATTCTCAAACCATGATTTAGTGTTAAAATTATGTCGCCTGTTAGAATAACAAATCTGTTGGGAAGGTCACTGTTGACCTGTGCTTTTTCAAAATGTGTTTGTTTGGTCAGAAATCAAAACCTGATAATAATCCAATAGGCGTGGGCATTCGGGACATTTGTCAGAAATTTTTCCAAAATTTTCTATTTCTACATTGGCATATGCTCTAACTGGAGCCCTTTCTCCCTTATTGTAATGCTTCTAATGAGTTTAGCCCTTCCTCACTCTGCAGCGGGCCAGTACCTTTCAAAGTCTTCCCCTCCTACTCCCCATGCATCTAACATTCCTTAACTTATTTTCACAGCATTATGACATTTTAGGCTTTCATATGTGTCTGAATGCGCTCCATAAACTATGGGGTGTGGAGTGCATGGTTTCGGGCTTGCACATAGCAATGCTTACTGACATGTAAGTACTGGCAATATCCTGCCCAATTGCAGATTGTTCATAAATGGTATGTCATTATTGAAAACTTCAATTAAAACTAAACAAATTATAAACAAAAATGTTCTCCATAAACACCAGTTCTTACATGCTACTGGATATTTGCTCGTTACCATAGTCAGAATGTGGATAATATTACTTTATTTATTTTCCAAAGTATAGTATAGCTGTGCTTGTTAGGTGAGTATGCCTCTTGTTTTAAGTCATTTGCAATTGGAATTATCTACTCGATAGAAGAATATGGAACTGTTGCAATGGTCTGGAGAATTGTTTATCATGGGGGACTTTAATTGCATAATGAATTATCAGATTGACACTACAAGGGGTAATTCCTTTCAACGAATGCGGAGAACACGGGCCGCCATTCTCGAGCTAGGGCGTTTGCATAATTTAAAAGACGTTTGGGTCATGCCTTTCCAACTGCGCCCGGCTACACATATTATTCGGCTCCACATCGGCTCTGTTCCCGCATTGACATGGTCTGGGCTTCTAATAGAATAGCAAGTACTAGTACCATCGAACTCTGTCCTAGAATTAATTCTGATCACAACCCAATATTACTATCATTTGATATTGAAGAGAAATACACAGCACCTCGACATTTCTCCTTCCCTAGGCATTTATTTACTAATACTCTATTTATTTCACAACTGAAGGTGCACATCTCTGATTTTATTAAGTTTAATCTTGATTCTACTACATGTCTTTTGGTATGGGACTCTTGCAAGGCAAGCATACGTGGGTTTACTCAGCAATTTCTTCTTCATCAGAACTCAGAAAACCGCAAGAAAGACATAACCATGGTAAATGACATTCTATCAGCAGTTAATATTGGCAGATGCCCTTCGCCTACGGACCATTAGCACAACTGAATTAGAACTGCACCTGGGACAGCTTAAGTCAGCCATTAAAACCACCTTCTGGGAAAAAAGCAGCATAAAACTGCATAAAAATCAAATCACACAATATGAAAGTGGACATAAAGTCGGGAAACTACTACCTTTTAAAATAGCTGAGGAGAAAGCTAATACCTTGATTAAAAATCTGAAGGGCATTAATGACACTATAATCGACCAACCACTGCAAATACTAGAAGAATTTGTAACATTCTATAAAAAATTATATACTCCTGAGATTTTCCCTACAGCAACATCTATCCAGAATTATCTGGATCATTTCCTCGTTAGACCTAATTCCCTCGGGATGGACTCACTCTCTGCTCAAATCAGTCAGCTTGAGATTAGACAAGCAATTTTCTCTTTGCCATCTGGGAAGGCGTCCGGTGAGGACACTATCCCAGTGGAAATATATAAGCTGTGTGCTGAGGAACTTATACCACTCTTTTTTCAAGTTATTAATTTCATAGGGGATAGTAGGAAAGCCCCAAACTCCTGGAATAGGGTAAAATTAGTTTGTTTGTTTTTAAAAGGGAAACCACCGGATGATTGCGGCTCTTATCACCCTATCTCTTTAATTAATGCAGAGACTAACATTTTTGCAAAGGTGCTGGCCATCCGACAAGCACCTTTTGTACCCAAAATTAGTCAGCCCTCACCAATATGGGTTTGTCATGGGCAGGGATACTACAGCACACATCACTATGGCGGTAACTGCCTTTGATATAGCGGAAAAAGAAACCTCCCCACTCGGTATGATCATGTTAGACGCAGAAAAGGCATTTGACCGAGTGGGGTGGGAGTACTTGTGGCTAGTCATGGATGGGTTTGGCTTTGGGGGTAAATTCCTGATCTGGGCACAATCTTTATATGATAAGCCTGAAGCCACAATCAACTATGCTGGCTTGACGTCAGCTCCTTTTTTTATTACTCGTGGAACTCGCCAAGGGTGTCCCATATCACCTCTTTTATTTGCATTATCAATATAGCCATTTCTCCAAGCACTACAACTTCAATCTGATAGCATTCCTTTTAAATTTGGCCCGCATACACTAAAAATAACAGCTTACGCTGACGATATTGCTATCTACTCAACTGATATCGTAAAAGCTATGCAAGGCATTAAGGTAGAAGCAACCAGATTCGGGGATGTATCCGGATATAAATTAAACATAAATAAAACCCAAATAATTGGCAACTACAAACTGAGGAGTGCAATTATTGGATTATGTCAAACGGCCACCTATCTAGGGGTTACGATCACTGCTCAAGTTAAGAATATAACAAAAATAAATTATGATGAATTAGTTAAAACTACTAAAGCTTTATTAAAAAAAAGGCATAAACTACCCTTAAATATAATAGGCAGAATTAATCTGATACGTATGATAATACTACCAAAATTCCTTTACTTATTCCGCTCTATTCCTTTGGCTTTAGGTAACTTATTCTTTAGAAACCTGGAAGGTATCTTCAGTAGTTTTATATGGGGATATCATAAAGCCCGCAGATCTATGACTCTTTTAAAAGGGACTATAGAAGCAGGAGGGCTGAACTTTCCGGATTTTATATGATACTTTTGGTCCGCTTATGTTGGGCATATGAGATACTTAATTAATTCGGAAGGATCAGACAATCAACCTTACTTTTTAACGTTTATGTTCGATAAGGATGCTAAGTTTTTTCTTTGGAGGATTAACGGCCCTAAATATTTTAAAAGAGTACGGTTCAAGACCGCAAGAGATTTGGTAAAAGTCTGGCGCAATATACAGGCTTTTTGTAATTTGACTTTTTCACCCTAATTTAATTTTATGGGGAAATCCGGGCTTACCCGGGATATTTAACGATGGAGCCGCCAATATATGGTGAGTGCATGGAATAAAAACACTCGGAGACTTATATGGCGCACAAGGGCTGTTGAGCTTTGAGAGCCTTAAAACACTATATAATGTTACTGATACTATGCGATACAAGTATATGCAAATATATGATTTCCTGATTCGAAAAGTGCAGCTTCAGAGTATCTCAGAGCCCACTGTTATCTGGGAGAGCCTGTATTTTCAAAAGAATAAGTCCCTAATAAGTCACTGTTATAAACGCTTTATTACATACAGAGTTAGTGATTGTAGTATCTTGGTGGAGAAATGGATATGGCCGAGATACCCGCCACCCCCTCTCAACACAATCCCCAAAAGGAGTGAAACCGGAAACAGTTCTTGAAGTTTTTGGAAGTGGGATGGAGTGACCATCCCGGCCGTATTTATTAGAACAAAATTAAAACATTAAACGTTTCATGTTATGTACAATTTCATTACCATACTGCGATGTTTGGCTAACCTTAACAGATTCTCTAATACAGAGGTTCTCCTAGCCGAACTAGCAACCTACAAAACATTTCTTGACATATTGAAATTGTACAACCTAACGTTTAAGGGCCAACGGCAAGGTCATAACCGGTGTCAAGATCCCTAACCAGACTTACCCCTCCCACTTGGGATGGGCGACAGCACGGAGGCGTACCTCAAGTGCAACTACTACCAATTTCCCTTGACTTGACGGGGGCACCTAAAACTCGACGCCAGTTAAAGGTCGTTCGAATACTCGTGTGAGGTATCTAGAAGGTATCGTGGCCCTTATCCCAACCCCACACAACTTACCGCATCTGCCGTCGCAGATGTCACTGGCCCCGGGAAATTCCCCAGGAGGGGGCTGTAACCCCTCCTACAAAGGAAGGGGCCTTGACCGCCTTTCCTTTACTTCCGGCGACCCATCCTTAGAAGGGACCGCCTCCCCATTGAGGGGCCAATGGCCACCTCTCCCGAGCGCTCCCATCCGTGTTGGGTGACGCCCACTCATAGGGATCTACTAATTAGTGCTCACCGATCATGACCTTACCGCCACAGGCCCGGATAGTTGACCGGCTATCCGGGCCCCCCACAAAAACTCCTAGCTAAAGGTCATGTTCCAACGTTTTTAACCATGCTAAGAAGTCTCCTATGAGTAACTCATTTCCCACCCGAGACAAATGCACACCATCCCCCAGATACATACTGTCATCATTAATACAACCGTGCGAGATAGAATGCAATGTCCTGGAACGGAACAACCTACTCATTTTGTTATTAAGTTTCCTAACAGAATGGTTCAAAGCAGGGATCGAAATAGCCCCCCGCCACACTTTTCGTGGGATCATATGAGACCACGCAATTACGCACCCCGGAACTTTCCTCGCCAACCAACTTACAGTGGAAAGCATTGCCTCCAGGAGAAGTCGTCTACCGGTGGTGACCAAATCATTGCCCCCTAAATGTACTATGACTATAGACGGCGGTGACCTCATCCGCCCTAACAAACCCTCAAAGTATGCCTGAAACTGGTCAATACAGAGACCGCCCCTTCCGTAGAAGGACATCCTGTACCCGTATTCCCCAGCTACGTGAATCATGTCACCTGCTTCGAATACGTCTGCGGCACGCCTCACGTATGAGTGGCCCACGACCCACACCTCCTTTTTCACAGCCGGTGATGTCTGACCGCTGGCCCGGTGTTGGGTCGACTGCATAGTCCGCCCCGCCTCGAAGGCTTGCGTAACTGAAAACCAAACAAAAGACAAGAAGCGTGAGTACATTATTACAGCTTCACAACATGTGCAACCGCACATACCTCTTATAACAATTGGAGGACCAACGCCCCACTCGTTTTACTTGCTCCACATTAAGACCCCTGGCTGCAGCTTCAGTGGCAGCCCCTATCCGAAAGGAATGGGTCCCAAACTCACCCGGGTCCAAGCCCGCTGCGGTAATTGACATCGCGAGCACCCGCTGAAACTGAAACTTCGTCAGTGGGGTGGCGTCCGCGTGTCTCAACATTGTCCCCCCCCATGATGCCACCCTTCGTGCTAGGTAATCCTCTAAACACTTCACCGGACACATGGAAGACCCTGGAATCCTGCGAATGACTATGCAGTCTCCCACCCCACTTTGATCGGTTTTTGACTTGACAAAGGATACCGTCATAGTCTCACCCCTGATCTGAACGTGTTCACGGCACAAACCCCCCGCCACATCCCGCTTGCTCCTTGCCACCAGCTCACTTATCCTCATAGCCCCGTGAAATGCAAGCGTAAAAGCGGCTCGGAACAAACAGGCCTCGAACTGAGACGAGCATATGTCGGGGAGTGTGGCCAGCAACTGGGACAACCTATCCAGACCTATCGGGCGCCTCTCATCTACTCTGCGACCCTCAAGGCGTTGCCACCCACGCAGCGCTTTCTGTACAGCAAAAGACGCTGTCGGGTCCTGGATATTATGCGCCCTGGCAACAAAGGAGATGGCAGCACGATGCCTCTGGGCTGTAGCCACCGACTTCCCAGCCTTACGCAAGGACATCAGAAAATGTACTACCCAATCCTCATGCCCCCAAAGTCCCCCTCTCTCAGTCCCCAAAAAGGCTAAATAAGCCCGAAACGCCCCTTCGTATGCCTTCCTCGTCCTTGGTGCTAGACTCTCTCCCACGAGGTAACGAAGTTCGGGGCACCGAGAGACCAGAGAGCTTCGGGAAAGGGTGCTGGCTCGGGGTCCGCTGAGGGAAGGAAACCCGAGAAAGCCTGCATTTGAAAACGAGACAGTGCATCAGCAGCCTGATTCATCACCCCCGGGACATGTTTTGCTCTGAATACCACGTTCAGTTGCATACACAGTAAGACAATTTCTTTAAGCAGCCTCAAAATCATTTTACAACGTGCTGCCTGACTATTGATGCATTCTACAACGGTCATATTGTCCGACCAAAATATGACAGAGTGATTTTTGAATCCATCGGGCCAGGATCTGAGGGCCACCAAAATGGGAAACAGCTCAAGGAAAGCAATATTACTCGTCAGCCCCTCTTCGTGCCACCATGTTGGCCACTTTTGTGCCGACCATTTTGTGCCGAAGATGGCGCCGAAACCCATGCTTCCCGCTGAATCCGTCCATAGACCAAGCTCTTCAGAGGACAAGGCCGGTTTGTTCCAGACGACTCGACCATTGAAACCCGCCAAAAATGCTAACCAAATACGCATGTCTTGGCGGACCTCGGCCGATAACCTCGTGCGATGGTGACCCTCCTTTAGGCCGACCATCGCCTGTGCAATCGAACGGGAGAAGGGGCGGGCCATCGGGATCACCCTTAAGGCAAAATTCAACTTCCCCACCAATTGCTGCAATTGATGCAGCGTAACTTTAGATGCAGTGATACACATTTGCAGGGCTGTCTTGAATTTCGATACCTTGGAAGCTGGTAAACGAAAACAACCCTCATTAGAGTCCAACTCGATCCCGAGGAACTCGAGGCAAGTCGTGGGACCCATAGTTTTACCTGGTGCCAACGGCACGCCAAATTGATTCATTAAAACACAAAATTCAGTCAAGGCCCGGGCACATTCATCATCCCCAGCGGCCCCAAGGAACAGAAAGTCATCGAGGTAATGCATCACATTCCGAAAACCTGTTTTCTTCGTGTAAACCCATTGTAGAAAACTACTGAATTTCTCGAAATAAGCACAAGATATCGAGCACCCCATCGGCATACACCTGTCCATGTAATACAAACCTTGAAACATGAATCCCAAAAAACGTTGGTCTTCTGGGTATACCGGGAGCAAACGGAACGCTGACTCGATATCTGATTTCGCCATCAGCGTCCCGGGCCCCAGGCGATTCAACATGGCTACGGCCTCATCGAATGATGCGTACCGCACCGAACACATTTCTGGATTAATTGCATCGTTTACAGAAAGGCCATGAGGGGCTGATAAATTGTGAATCAATCGAAACTCACCCGGGTCCTTCTTGGGGACCACCCCTAAAGGAGAACAAACAAAGTTCGGTACCGGGGGGACAGGAAACGGGCCGGCAACCCGACCTCGGGCAACCTCTTTCCGGATCTTATCCTGTACTACAGTCGTATGCTGCAAGACGGAAAGTTGATTTTTGCACGTCCCGACACCCTGAAAGTTACCCACCGGGATGCGGAAACCATATGAAAAACCGTTTCGTAGCACCCCAGCAGAAGTACGATCTGGGTATTCGCTGAGCCAGGGAATCATCGCCAGGGTATCAATCGGGGTTGGTAAAGGCGCCCCTCGGACTATATTAGACCTGTTTAGCGCCTCCTCTACCCCCATTTTCACCCGATTTGGCTCTGCACGAGGACTCAGGATGGGGTGCCCCACAACCACTACATTCGTGTTTGAATTTACAAGATCCCGGGGGCCTAGTACATTTACTTCTGTTGAAATTGAAACAGAAACCCCTCTTCCCTGTATTGCCGGCAGGTCTCGGGTAATCGTCTGTACCCGTACCCGACCGAAAGGGTGTCCCCCCATTTTGGCGGGAGGACTCACCAACAGCACTCCCCACCAACGGCACTTTCAACATCCCCGACTCTTTCATCTTATTCCATGTTAAAGAATCGTAACAGTCCCAGGTTAAACTTTTGTTATGCTCCATAGCTTTCCTGAAAAGGTTGTCATAACAGAACCATTGGTTACCTTGGTGTGAGGTCGAGTACCCCATAATTCGTGACTGATATACTGGAAATTCAGGGAGCAAATCAGGCCTACGTTCCCCCAAAATTGCCGTAAAAATTCCCCACGCATTACCCCAGTTACCAATATTTTCATTCACTTTAAAGGCGGCCATTTTTGCGCGCCAAACACTCGGATGCATCAGATCCTTTTGACCCTTAACAGTTTCGACCTCATAGTGATCAACGAGCAGGGAGAAAATGTTAACGTATTCCCCCGCCCAAATCTTTTCCTTTATTGGCAAAGGAACATGTTGCCCCAATTTTTCTCTACGAGACGGTGTGGACTCATCCCTTGCAATCGGCAATGGCCGCTTACCTGCGCCGGACGCTGCTTCCGTCCCTCGTGGCTTGTCTATCGCCGCATCCGGCGCGGGCACCTTGGCTGTATCACGTTTCACGCGCAACTGCTTTATGAGTGCTTGCGCTTCGGTAGCCATGGCGCCCCCATTACCGTCCCCCAACCATGCTGCTAACTGTGCCGCCAACTCGGGAGGCATCTCTTCGGCAGACGTCGGGGTGACTACCACGGGAATCGGATTCCCCTCATCCGGTACCGGGGCCGGTACCGGGGCTGGCGCCTCGAGCGGGGAACAGGGAACCGGGACGTCTCCCCCGACCGGCCCCCTTCTCGGCCTCTTTGGCTTCCCTCCGGCCGGTGGACGCCCCGATCCCTCCTCGCCGTCTCGCTCCGCCAACCGCTTCTTAATTTCGGACATGTCCTTCATGAGGGCCCGAACCAACTGGTCAGTCGACATTGTCTTCGCTCCTTTCTTGGGCATCTTTTCAGACGA
The DNA here is from genome assembly GCF_964263255.1 of Lissotriton vulgaris. Classification (NCBI taxonomy): domain Eukaryota; kingdom Metazoa; phylum Chordata; class Amphibia; order Caudata; family Salamandridae; genus Lissotriton; species Lissotriton vulgaris. Next base: position 372,281,901 of record NC_141696.1, read on the forward strand.
AGTATCTAAAAGACAAAGAGAGAGATTAAAACGCTCAAAATTGGCTCTTCGTTCTGTCCCGAGCTCACGTGCAGCGAGGAGGTGCAGCTTCAGAGCACAAGAACAAGAGGATGTCTTCTGGTCTTGCGTCCCTTTTTATCCGTCTTCAGGGCGGGCGTATACCCGCCCCTGCCTGCCCCTGAGGGCGTGGCTGGCTGCGTCGGTGTCTAGGCCAGCCCACTCTAGGGCGGGAACGAGCGCGCCCCGGCTACGCCGCTTCGGGCATACCAGCTGAGACGCGCCTCCCGCCCAAAATGGCTTCCCGGGGGGATCGAGGCACTCGGCCATACGTTCGGGGGGACCGATTCGGTCGCCCCTTTCCAGTAGGATGCTAGGGAGTAGTATTAGTTCAGCAGCTATCAACAAATCTTTGGGCAATATCCATAAAGTCGTTCTCTCCTCAAGTTTAAGATTGCAACAATTTAAGACAACTTACATGCTTTATCATACCCCTGAAAGAATTTCTAAATGGGCTTCTAACAGTAGCTATACTGATAGAACTAAATGCCCTAAATGTTCGTTGGCTGCGGCAGACTTGGTGCATATGTTGTATACTTGCCCTAAGATATCTGAATTTTGGACATTGGTCGAGAATATAATGAAATTAAAATTAGGATGTACATTTTCCCTGGATCCTGCTTTAGTTCTGCTTGATGTTAATATCGCAAACACTCCACATAAGTCTATAATTACAATCATGCTATCTTGCGCAAAACTTATAATCGCCCGCGCTTGGATTTCCCCTACACCCCCACACTTCATGGAATGGTGGTCATTACTTAATGAGATTCACTGTATGGAATCTACTCTGGCTAGGATTAGAGGTAATAAGGCCTTGGTTAAATTCGATAAGATTTGGGGGTCTGTTATTTGCTGAAACGAATACTTATACAAGGCCTACTTAGCAAATGAATATTGATTTATAATATTTGCCTGCAACATGAATTACACTTGATGTGTCTGGGTCTAATGAGAATTCATTTATTATATGTTTATCCTGTCCATGATCTGAAATTCTTTTTTCTTCTTCTTTTTCTCATTGTTAACTTCTTGATATGTTTGTTTTTGATTACATTTCTTTCCTGTGGTGCTAATAAAACATGTTTAAAAAAAAAAAAGGAATTATCTACTCGAAAGTTGCAATCTTAGTCCCTGGTACGAGGTACAATTTAGGACTAAATACACGGGCAGTTTACATCTAGGAACGATTTCATATTAGCACCGTCCTTATTTCAAGTAAAGGCGTTGAACTCCATTTGCATTACATATTTACTTGCTGCTGCACATTTTGTTAGATTTGTAGGTTCTTCTTTCCTTTAGCCACTAGTAAGCAGGAAGCTTGACTTCTGCACATGCCTTTATTTTATCATGCACAATTCATGCAAATGCTTTTTATTGTACGTTTGTGCCTTCGATGGTTCCATAATACCATAGGCATAGGACTGCACCCCCCTCAAAATGTGCTACAATATCTTCAGCAGTTATAAGGTTATGTTTCTCAGTTTGTTACTGGTTCCGTTTTTTGTCTATGGTGGTTGGTGTCACTTAACAAGTGGTTCTTTATTTAGATGTGAAAAAGAAGATGATTGATCAAGTGAAAGAGATCTCTATGGAAGATGATTCGGACAATGAAAGCCAGCACGGAGGCCTGGGAGACACCATCGACCCTTTAAACATGGTAATGCATTGAGTTTATTTATTTTTTGCAATTGAGAGAACAATTAAAGTACTAGCAGAAAATAGATTAGGCGAAAGAAAAGATGTCAGGAATTGTACCCAGTTCTTTTTAGTCTACCTGTAAATTAAGCTCAAAATTTTATGATTTGTTATTTACTACTTCGAAGTGCAAGTGCCAGAAGGCATAGGAACTTCAGTAGGGTTTGCGGAAACCTGAAAAGTGATAGAAAAGAACAGTCTGAGAGAAAGGTACTCACTCGCATAAAAACATCAAGTAATCAAATCACAGTATCATCTCTACAAAGGTCATTAAAAATCACTAACTAACATAATTGCTGTTAGTGAAGGGTATGAGTTTACCTTAGTGGAAACATAATATCATGGACAAGATAATAGGGTATGAATGACTTACTTATAGTAATTAATTACTAGCCTTTCAGACCGCTAGGATCGCTAATAAAGTGTGACATGGCTATTCCATGGAGTAAATTAAACTGTACAGCTTTTCGCACACTAAGGCCCTCATTAAAAGTGGAGCTGAGCAGAATTACCACATATAATTCCACAAGTTACAAGTTAGCCATCATTGCCATCACTTCCTGTATCCTACTACATCCCTTAATTTCTTAGGATGTCCCAATACCACCTAGTCCTGATGAGACCAGGTTATTAGCAGAAAGGGTTGAAATGTCATTGACACAGTAACAATAATCAAACTATAGGAGGCCTGATTTGGATAACAGGCACAGGCATACTAGGCCTATGGACTTAGTATTATTTAGAGTTGTTTATTATAAACACACAGTCTGAGCTTTTCACTGATTTTATTGTATATGTTGTGTTTTTGGTTGTGTTAGCCTGGGATACATAGCACTTTAACACTTGTATATTTTTGTGAAAAACTGCCAAAAATTGATGAACTATAACCTTTTGGTGGTTAGGAGTAATGGTCGCATGATTTACTTTGTACATTAATTGTGAACTGTAAAATATACCAACAAAATATAATTTTGAACAGAATTATACTATTGAGACCCACTCTTTTTCATAATAGTTGTATATCCAGGTTCTCATGGGTCTAAGCTTTGCTCTTGTTAATAAGATAGCCCTAATCAATATGGTCTACTGATCTGACCCCACACTGTCAGTGAGAGTATATATTCCGAGTGGATCTAAAAGTTTGCTTTCTTTAAGTTCCACTCATTAAGGTGCTCATTTTTGTGCATTTATAGTCATTAGCAGAGGTGAGTGTTTAGATATTCCTCTTGGCATAGACCCTGAGGCCTCTACAATTTGGAGGAAGAACGAGTAAATTAATGAGAAAGGCTTTAGTGTGTATGAAAAAAACGAAAAGTGTCTTTGTATACATTTGCATTTCCATTGCAGTGATGGAGCACCGGAAGTCTTTGCAGCGGCACAGAGAGTCGTGGAGAACCCTAATTTGACTGCAATAACTCTATTATAAATTTGTTTTTCTTCGAATTTGTGATATGATCAGACACCTCTTAATACTAAAGGCTTGAGGGACTGTAGATACTGAGGAGTGGAATAAGGAGTTGTTGTTTTTGATATCTAAAATGTGCATTGGTACAGAGATGTTTTGCTTTTGAATCTGTTCTTCTATTCTTCGGCTAACTCCTTCAGAGCTGGGTGTTTTTTCCTGAGATTTCTCTGTTTAATTTCTGAGTTTTTTAAAGTATCTGTCATGTTCTATGATTGGTACTTCAGACTCGCGATCTTAATGCTTTCTGGTGAGTTTACAGTGACTGCTGAATGTCCTTTGTGTTTGTGATTCTTTAATAGAAGATTTAAACCACAAAACAAACAAAAACATTAAAATCTATTGAATAGTGCTAACATATAAAGTTTTAGAAGTTCTTTTCAGCCAAAAGAAGCCAACAGTGTTTCAGAATACGTTAATGAATGATGGGTTACTGCGAGAATATGTTTCCATAAAAGAGCAGTGTCAGTTTTTCAGCTTTTAAAGGCTGCCACATATCTACCTGTGTTGTCCTTGTTTTCCATATTGTTTTCTTTAAAATAGGTTTACAAAATATGTTTTTAGTCACTACTTCAATGGAGCTGACTTTTTTCCCTTAAGGATGGTTGTGTGATAAATTCAATACATTGGACCATTATAGTCTACAGAGAGGCTTCCAAACTTTTTCCTCCGTCTTAAAAATTACCTTTTCTAAAAAATGTTATTTACATTTTCATTTGTATATTAAAAGTGCTGCGGACTCCCATGCATACAGACCTATGACTATTGAAGATTCCTTTGTAAGAGAACCAGGATTACAAACAAGTAACTTTTCCCAATTGCCTATATATTGCACCTAGGCCTTGGTGACACCATTTATTTTTATTTCTATCCTCCATTAACTCAAGATCCATGTCCTGAGTACTTGTTTTTTGTGGGTTCTCATGAAGCTGCATCTTGTTCTTTGTGTGCTGTGAAAGATTGGCTAAATTTATGAAAGCCTCTATATAGAAGTCAAACTCGCAGTCTAAGGAAAGGATACCTTTTTCCATCTCCGAATATAGAAAAAGCTCAAGAAGCAGCACCAGAAGTCATCTTCACAACATGGTAACAAGAGGATGAGAACCAAGGAAGAGGCTTCTAATACCTCTCAATTGATACCTGTTTTGGAACCTCTTTCAATACCATCCTTTCCTTGATGCGAGCTCATCTTGTGAGCACGTTCAGTATTTTTCACTATTTTTGCTGTTTATGTATTTGGAAGGAGGTAAAATGAATGTCCTCCATTTCTTAAATTTTAAACATTGGACTGTGTTTGATGATTACTTTTTTTAAGTCACTTAAAATACATTTTAGGCAATGTTATATATGGTTTCACAATCCACTTTTTCCTTTGTTCCTCCTGCAAAAGGTTTAGTGATCTAGACAGACAAAACTCTGTTTGCGTAACTCTGTGTTAAGCAAACAGAGAAAATGGACAAATGGATTCGTCCTGTTTTTTGTTTCAGACCTGTACACTATCCTTTTTGTGACACAGCACTCCTCCTTATTAATATCGGATGCATTTCGTTTGGGAACGATGAGTAGGCGTATTTTAATTAGTTCAATTTCTATGCTTATCTGTTTCAGACTCATATGATGAGCTTAAATACTGCCAAACAGTCCTTAGAATTATCACCAGTTGCAAAGCGAAAGGTAAGAGGCTTGTTTTGGTTTGTCCGAAGGTCCATGTAAAGTCGGTTCTAACTGCTTTTCAGTTGTCAGTATAATTGTTATTTTTGTTCAACAAGTTTGTTATTGGGATTAATTGCCAGACTTTTTCCACAAGTTTACAAAGCCATTGTTTTTAAAATAATTATGTTTTCTTGTCATTCATTTTCGTAACTGTAATGCTGGGTCCAGTAAGTGTTACACAGCTGCAGGTTTCAGCCACTGAGACTATCGTGTTGCTCGGATCATTCATCCATTATAACTGGAATAATCCGTGTTCTTCTTAGCTCATGTGGCTGTACACTGTGCTTGGCCGGTACTTGGAAGCGGCCTCTTCAAAGACCACATAGGCGTTTCCACATTTACAATCACCTAGACGGTTGTACTGTGAGTTGTATGGAATGCACAGCTATGAAAGCAAGACCAGAGTACAAACTGGACGAAGGATGTCAAACTTGGCTTCTTCTTGTCATGCCTTAACTACACCATGCATTTCAGGAAGGAAGGGTGGAGAGTCTTATAATCTGCTCTTTTGAAGAGGATAGTGTATCTAAGGAAATGTATTGGAGATTCCTCATCCAAGATGGAATATGGAGTTTTTCTTATGCGATCAGTTCCCTTTTCAATCATATGTAAGGAGGTATCTACAAGTGATAGATGCAACTCAAGACATTTATTCCCTCATTTTTTATCCCATTAATCGCCAATTTGCTCTGATTTTTGTCCCTGGTTTGTTTATACTTTAAAGCACAGGGAAGGTTGGTGCCTTGTTAGTCAGTTCTACGTACGTTTTCATCTGCAATCAAAAGCTGCACAATTGCTAAAAAGGTTTTTAGCTTTTGTGTTTTTTTTAATCCTATCTGGGGCAGTCTAAAAGAAGATGCTTGACACCTTTCACTTAAGTTGTTAAGTGAAGGGAGGCACTATGGCTAGAGAGGTCTCCTTTTCCCAGGCACTCAAGAAAGCAAGTGAGCAGACCTTCTCAGAGTCTAGGTGCCTATAACTCCTTATGTTTGGCCATAATTTGGATTCTTTCCAAGACCTAGTTCTATTGTTACAACAATTATGCTTGGAAAATTCTGTGTTAGAGCAGACCTTGATATTGTGCTCTGGCTTTTTTTTCATTGAGAGAACTCGTGTAAGCAAAGATTTGCATTACATCCCCTCATGGAGGCACTCCGGAATGTTCATAGAAATGATTCAATAGTTCGAATTCAAGGTAGATTTATTTGATGTGTTCAAAGTTTTTTCAATTCAAAAAAGGTTCAAAGAATTCATTGATATTATCAACATATCATTGCAGCGAACCATAAAACTCCAATGCATTTCGGGCTACCTGCCCTTTGTCAAGGAGAGCTGAAAAAAGAAAGAAAAGAGCCCGGGTCAGGGATGGGGAAAAAAATCGAAAGCGGTGTTGGCCGTTAAATTATTTCCAAGTGCCGATCAATATGGTGAGGTGATGTGTATGTCGATCGGGATAAATAAGGATGTGAGCAAAAGACGTTTAAGGCGAAGTGCAGACAATACGATAAGGGTGCAGAGCGCAAAAGATGAAAAGACTGGTGATGAGTGCACATAGGGTGTAAGTGAAAAATAGTTACCGTAATACTAATGACGAGTGCAAAGGGGTGAGGGGTCTCAAGGATGTTAACGGCGTCCCCGGGTGGAGGACTGCGCGAGGACAAGTACTTACTATATGGTGCGCGCCGTGGCGGTCACTACAGATAACGCGACGGTCTGGAAACGGAGCATTGGGTTGTGTGGGGGGAGGTATAAACAGAAGGTGACATAGAAAGAGGACTGAGGGTCCGGGGATGGTGGCCATGTTGGAATGGGTGAAGAGAAGAAACTGACAAGGGACATAGTGTGTGTCAAAGACAGAACAGATGAGAGAAAGGAGGGATGATGGGGTAAAAGGAGATTAATAAAGAAGAAAATTAATAAAGATAAAAATTAAAATTAAAAATTAAAATTAATAAAGAGCAATGCAGATGGTAAACGGATACAAATTATAAGTAACAGCTATATTCTACACGATCATTTAGTCCATGAGGCTAAAGAGTTTGCAAACAAAATGTCCACTCTAGTTCTTTCTGTAGTAGCAGTTTGCGATTGTCAATTCCTTCTGTGCGTGTAACACATTCTAGCACAGTGAATTGCAGTTGTGCTATGGTATGGTGAAATTCCTGGAAATGTGTTGCGATGTTGGATTTTTCTTGTTTGGTGCGGATGTTCGACTTGTGTTCGTTTATACGCACTTTGATCTTTCTTTCAGTTTTGCCGACATATAATTTGCCGCATGGGCATTTCAAGGCGTAGATGAGGTTCATAGAGTCACATGTTGCATTCACGCGTAATTTGATAGAGTTACCTTTCATAGGATGTTTGATTTGATTTCCTTTGATTACACAATTGCAGTTATTACAGTTTTGGCATGGTTGAGTTCCTTTGAAATTTTGATGAGTGATGGGTTGCGTGGAAAGAATCTCTTTGATGTTTTTGCCCCGTGTGTGAGCAAACAGTGGAGGGCTGTTGAAGATGTCCCGAAAATCTGGTTCTACTTGGAGAATGGGCCAATGATTGAGAATGATTTTCTTGAACTTGTTGGTGGCTGTGGAGAATTTTGAAACAAGGACCATGCATTGGGTGGGAGGTTTAGTATGTTTGGCTAGACTTTGTTGTCTGGTGATGTTAGCAACACGTGTTTCTGCTTCATTGAGGATTTGTCTGGGGTAACCTCTATCTAGGAATCGTTGATGCATTTCCTTGATGCGGTTGTTGTAGGTGTCTTGTTCGGAAACGATCCGTTTAACGCGCAACATTTGTGAGAAGGGCAAATGTTTTTTAAGGGACCCTTGATGGAAGCTCTGATAATGCAATGTGTTGTTGCGGTCAGTGGCTTTACGATGTATGTCGGTGACAATCTTTTGGTCGTGAATTTTCACCAGCACATCAAGAAAAGAAATTTCTGTATCGCTTATCTGCCACGTGAGGCAGATGCTTGGGTCTTTGGTGTTGAGCTCCGTGAGGGCTGCAATGAGCGCTTCTTGTGAGTCGGCCCATAGGAAAAAAAGATCGTCTATGTATCGTACATACATTTTGATTTTGTCATGGAATCTGGGATTTTCATAGATGTGTGTTTTTTCGAAGTTTTGCATATATATATTAGCGTAGGTAGGAGCCGCACAGTTTCCCATCGCCATTCCTGTAAGCTGAAGGTACCACTTGTCATTTTCCTGAAAGTAACTATGATACAATGTATAAATCATGAGTTCCATGAGAAATGTCTGCATTTTGGGGTCAATGTTACTCTCTAGTAGGGTTTGTTCAACAGCTTCAATACCTCCCTGATGGGGTATGGAGGTATAAAGTGAGCTGACGTCGGCTGTACATAGGATCAATGGTTCGTCATCGTTCATTTCAACTAAGGCAAGTTTGTTGAGGAATTCAGTAGTGTCTTTTATGTAACTTGAGGATTTGATGACCAAAGGTTGAAGATACCTGTCTAAGAATTTGCCCGTAGGTTCGTGGATAGATCCTTTAGTGGAGACGATGGGCCGAAAAGGTGGGTCGAGGAGGTTTTTGTGAATTTTAGGGCTCATGAAGATTTTAGGGCTTCTTGGATATTCTTTAGAAAGAAACTTTTTGGTACGATCTTCAATTATTACCGATTGGTGTGCTTTGTCGATGATGTTCAGTAAAGTATTTTTTCATTGCCCAGCTAACACACTAATCTGGCATTTGTGTGAGGCTTTGGGTTGTCCATGGTGTTATGCAATGGTAATACCAAGGCCCAAAAACACTTGGAGGAGTGCACAATGCATACCCTCTTTTCTCAACATGGGACTGTTGGCAATCTACTGGGTTGGTGACATGAAACATTGGTGACAGAGTACATATTTTTATGAATTACCAGTCCTGACCGGGCTTTTCTTAACCCACAGCCTTGTGCTGACATTTAGCATGCATGATCAGTGCATGCGTGTATTTTGTGTATGTGCGGCACATTCATGACAATGAGACTGTGTGAAATGTGAGTATGTGTGCTGGGATAGTGCCATGCGTTTTTGATGGCACCTGATTTTGCATGGCACAAAATGGAGGAGGGATAAAACTTTCTTTGAGAGCTCGAGTTAGTTTGCTTGCATTGCTGTGGTTGGAGGGTAGAACATCAGGCACCAAAGTGAGGAGGATAGAGACAGGGCCTCCATAAGAAATTACGTGGTGACCTTTTAGCAAGGGCTTTCTGATTAGATTTTCCTGAACAATTCCATTTACAGCATGGTAAGGGAAAAAGGGTGAGTCAGCAGATTCTGTTTTAAAGGTGGGGAAATGTCTACGTAATGCCTGCCCTTTTGTTAATCCCCTGTTGCTACTTCAGGAAAGCTGATAATAGTTAGGTGTGAGTCTTCAGTCTTACCTGTGTCCATGTTTTGGATACTTCTGCTTTGAACCCAAATCGTCACTACCTGTTGTGTTAGCCATCACCTTGCACACAGAGTATTAAACTTTGTTCCATTTTAAAGTTCTTCTTGACACAGGAAGGGAATTGGGCTGGAAGAGCTGCTGTTAGACCTGGCATGATGTTTGTATGACGGCCACTCCTTTAGAGGTGAGGCAACATCACCTGAAGTCTGCACAGCTTGCTGGGGTAGCTGTTAGTCTGCCTAACTCCTAAAGGTCTCTCTGCCTGCTCAGAGTGCTAAAGAGAGTACCTGGCCCTGCAGTAAGAGAGACTGTCTGTGTTTCCAGTGCATAGAGCACCCAGAAGAAACCGGGAACAATCTGTGTCATGTGGGTCATAAGGTCTCCCAGAGGGTGGTTCTTGTAATGAACTGGATATGGAAACTTTGAGCAAAGCAGTACCCTACTGTATGGGGCCTCTGCATCCTGAATGAATGGTGCTACTGCTGTTCAGTGAAATCTTTAAGGGTCTGCAAACTGATAGATCTTCTCCATCCTTGAGGCCACTACTGCCAAAGATGGGCACCTGCCAATGTGGCCCAGAGGCCACAGCTGCCAACGGGCCACAATTGCTGAAGACGAGCATTCAAAAGTATGTCTTGCCACATAGGTGCCTACAGTGGTCCAAGAGAGAAGAGCAGCATCGCAATGCAAGAGAAGACTCCAAATGTGGAAGCTGACACACACCCTCCAGAGCCAGCCAAGCTGTCGCTCCATTGAGCAGGTCAAAGACTGTAACATGGACGTACAAGGATAAGCCTGCAGACGCTGAATACCTCGCATCTGCATGGATCCTGATTGCTCTCTGTGGGCTCGTGCCGCTACGCCACACCTCGCGGAACCCGCTTCGCGGGTCCCGCATCGCGGCAAGAAACACCCCTGGACTCTTGGACTGAAGGAGAGGGGCTATCTAGGAGGCTGTTGTGGGAGAGAACTGTGGAGCAGGACTGCGAGCGGCGGGTTTCGGACTCCATTTCCCAGGAGTCCCTGCTAGCCCAAATTGTTGCCACCTGGGCCGCTCTCCCTGCTCGTCACGCCCCACCCACCAACCACCATAAAGTCCTTTGTCTCCAGTAGCCAGCCGGGACGCTGAATACCTCGCATCTGCTTGGATCCTGGTTGCTCTCTGTGGGCTCGTGTCGCTTCGCCACACCTCGCGGAACCCGCTTCGCGGGTCCCGCATAGCGGGTCCCGCATCGCGGCAAGAAACACCCCTGTACTCTTGGACTGAAGGAGAGGGGCTATCTAGGAGGCTGTTGTGGGAGAGAACTGTGGAGCAGGGCTGCGAGGGGCGGGTTTGGGACTCCATTTCCCAGGAGTCCCTGCTAGCCCAAATTGTTGCCACCTGGGCCGCTCTCCCTGCTCGTCACGCCCCACCCACCAACGACCATAAAGTCCTTTGTCTCCAGTAGCCAGCCGGGACGCTGAATACCTCGCATCTGCTTGGATCCTGATTGCTCTCTGTGGGCTCGTACTGCTTCGCCACACCTCGCGGAACCCGCTTCGCGAGTCCCGCATCGCGGCAAGAAACACCCCTGGACTCTTGGACTGAAGGAGAGGGGCTATCTAGGAGGCTGTTGTGGGAGAGAACTGTGGAGCAGGGCTGCGAGCGGCGGGTTTGGGACTCCATTTCCCAGGAGTCCCTGCTAGCCCAAATTGTTGCCACCTGGGCCGCTCTCCCTGCTCGTCACGCCCCACCCACCAACGACCATAAAGTCCTTTGTCTCCAGTAGCCAACCGGGACGCTGAATACCTCGCATCTGCTTGGATCCTGATTGCTCTCTGGGGGCTCGTGCCGCTTCGCCACACCTCGCGGAACCCGCTTCGCGGGTCCCGCATCGCGGCAAGAAACCCCCCTGTACTCTTGGACTGAAGGAGAGGGGCTATCTAGGAGGCTGTTGTGGGAGAGAACTGTGGAGCAGGGCTGCGAGCGGCAGGTTTGGGACTCCATTTCCCAGGAGTCCCTGCTAGCCCAAATTGTTGCCACCTGGGCCGCTCTCCCTGCTCGTCACGCCCCACCCACCAACGACCATAAAGTCCTTTGTCTCCAGTAGCCAACCGGGACGCTGAATACCTCGCATCTGCTTGGATCCTGATTGCTCTCTGGGGGCTCGTGCCGCTTCGCCACACCTCGCGGAACCCGCTTCGCGGGTCCCGCATCGCGGCAAGAAACACCCCTGGACTCTTGGACTGAAGGAGAGGGGCTATCTAGGAGGCTGTTGTGGGAGAGAACTGTGGAGCAGGGCTGCGAGCGGCGGGTTTGGGACTCCATTTCCCAGGAGTCCCTGCTAGCCCAAATTGTTGCCACCTGGGCCGCTCTCCCTTCTCGTCACGCCCCACCCACCAACGACCATAAAGTCCTTTGTCTCCAGTAGCCAACCGGGACGCTGAATACCTTGCATCTGGTTGGATCCTGATTGCTCTCTGTGGGCTCGTGCCGCTTCGCCACACCTCGCGGAACCCGCTTCGCGGGTCCCGCATCGCGGCAAGAAACACCCCTGGACTCTTGGACTGAAGGAGAGGGGCTATCTAGGAGGCTGTTGTGGGAGAGAACTGTGGAGCAGGGCTGCGAGCGGCGGGTTTGGGACTCCATTTCCCAGGAGTCCCTGCTAGCCCAAATTGTTGCCACCTGGGCCGCTCTCCCTGCTCGTCACGCCCCACCCACCAACGACCATAAAGTCCTTTGTCTCCAGTAGCCAGCCGGGACGCTGAATACCTCGCATCTTCTTGGATCCTGATTGCTCTCTGTGGGCTCGTGCCGCTTCGCCATACCTCGCGGGTCCCGCATCGCGGCAAGAAACACCCCTGGACTCTTGGACTGAAGGAGAGGGGCTATCTAGGAGGCTGTTGTGGGAGAGAACTGTGGAGCAGGACTGCGAGCGGCGGGTTTGGGACTCCATTTCCCAGGAGTCCCTGCTAGCCCAAATTGTTGCCACCTGGGCCGCTCTCCCTGCTCGTCACGCCCCACCCACCAACGACCATAAAGTCCTTTGTCTCCAGTAGCCAGCCGGGACGCTGAATACCTCGCATCTGCTTGGATCCTGATTGCTCTCTGTGGGCTCGTGCCGCTTCGCCACACCTCGCGGAACCTGCTTCGCTGGTCCCGCATCGCGGCAAGAAACACCCCTGGACTCTTGGACTGAAGGAGAGGGGCTATCTAGGAGGTTGTTGTGGGAGAGAACTGTGGAGCAGGGCTGCGAGCGGCGGGTTTGGGACTCTATTTCCCAGGAGTCCCTGCTAGCCCAAATTGTTGCCACCTGGGCCGCTCTCCCTGCTCGTCACGCCCCACCCACCAACTAATTACCCAATATAAACAACCCCCTAATACCGCTGCGCGAGAGCACGCGAGAGCGCGCCGGGAGAAGCCCGGGACAAGGGCGGGGCCGTTTTGTGGCCGTTCGGGGGCCGAAGGAGGCTGGACTGGGCCAGTCCTCTAACATCTACTGTACCCTCTTTCATCTCAACAAGTAAGACTGTTCCGTTCTTGACTCTGTTCACCCTGTTACTCGCTTAATTGCATTTACTTGGTGGGACTGTCCACAAATTGTTTTATCCCATAGACTCCATTACATTCAGTGTTAATTCATAGTTTTGCCCCCAGGGTAGCCATACTAATAATATCCATAGACAGTGTACAAGGTTGGAGGTCTATCCATTCGGGGTTTGCATACTTTACTGAAGGTTTCTTCTTTTCATTGGACAAACAAAATTATTAGCTTAAACAAATCCAGTTTTGTTATACACCCCCTCCAACATTGATTCTTTTAAGTCCCCATGGCCGCTACTCATGAAAAAATCCTGCCGCCTGACATTGGGGGAACAGTAAAGGTACCCTTGATAAATATTTTAGAAAACCCGCGCTTGATACGGATAGGGATTTAGAACTGGCGGAAAAAAGGGCGGAGCGCCGTCGCTCTATTGAATCTATTAAACACAGATCTTCTGTGGTTGTATTGCCTCAGGTTAATTTAGTGGAAGTAGCCTTGACTCAAGGAAATGAGGAACCGCTATCTACGCAGGGGATTCCCACGCTTCTGCGAGATACGCCCCCCTCATCGACTGCCATTAACAGCATGGAAGAAAATAATACTGTAGTCATTAATGACATTAATACCTTAATAGAATCAACACCCGCTAACCCACGAGTAGCACTGGGGAAGAAGAAAGTTGGCAAGCGGGAAGTTGCCAAAGTGGTTGGACCACCACCAAATAAGAGACAGAGGAAGGGAGGTGTTCAGCAACGAGCCAGAATCAGTCATACTGACTTTGGAAAGGATAGGAAGGTTTCTGTTACATCTGTATCCACTAAAATTGCTACATCACCTTCTGATCTGGCTCAGGCGCCATTACATGAAACAATATCCCCCTTAAATATCCCCACGCCGACCGTAGCCAGACCTACCTCAATACCTACCAGTATTGGTATACCTAATGACCAATTATCTACTCTCTCCCTCGACAGTATTGAACATTTACTCAGGGCTTTCACATCCCCTATACTGGAGAGGCTGAAGAGGCTGGAGCAACGACTGGGGGAGATAGAAACGGCTATCATCAACAAAGCAGGTCCCTCGAAAGTTCCAGCAAAGCCAGCCTTACCCCCTGCAGCCGTACCCCCAACCCCTACTATTCCTATACAAAAGGCTTCAAAGCCACCTAGTAACATTGGGTGCTCTAACCACCAAGGGGCGAATCCACCTAAGCGAAAGCAAAATAGGAGTCTAGAGGGAAAGACAAAACTAGGATGCCCTCCACTCAGTAAGTCATCAAGCAACAAAAGTCCTAGTTTTCAAGGCAGTTCTCGTCTATTGATCTGCAAACATCACTGGTTAAACATCAATCACCCCAGGAAATCTCCTATTATAGAGATTATCAAGCTGTCTCAGTCTATTGCCTTTATAAAAAACAGCCTTGCTCTGATGTACACATTTAGAACAACACGAAACCCACAATCACCTTAGAAGACGACAGAAAAAGTGTGGAGAGCGAGATGGCACCTCACGGGCGCACCACCAATGGGACCCCTGGCTGTTACTCACCAGGATGGCCCTGTTCTCATCATTGGTGCCATCAAGCCTTAACGGAAACGTGTCTTAAACCCAAAGAAAAAGGACAGTGAGTGGTGCAGTGGACACAACTTATATGTGACAAAAACTTACAACATTAAGCATTTAACATACAAGCTACTGTGCAACCAGGACAATAAACTTTACTCATGTTCCTTTCTTTGTTGCAGACAGTACACACATAAACATAAAAAAGGAGGAAATTGCCTGATAGAAACCAAGGCAATGAAACATGTCGGCTGTAAGTAGGGTGTGAATCGAAGGGTAGTATTCACATCCTCCTTTTTTATGTTTATGTGTGTACTGTCTGCAACAAAGAAAGGAACATGAGTAAAGTTTATTGTCCTGGTTAAAAGTTTTTGTCACATATAAGTTGTGTCCACTGCACCACTCACTGTCCTTTTTCTTTGGGTTTAAGACACGTTTCCGTTAAGGCTTGATGGCACCAATGATGAGAACAGGGCCATCCTGGTGAGTACCAGCCAGGGGTCCCATTGGTGGTGCGCCCGTGAGGTGCCATCTCGCCCTCCACACTTTTTCTGTCGTCTTCTAAGGTGATTGTGGGTTTCGTGTTGTTCTAAATGTGTACATCAGAGCTAGGCTGTTTTTTATAAAGGCAATAGACTGAGACAGCTTGATAATCTCTATCATAAGAGATTTCCTGGGGTGATTGATGTTTAACCAGCGATGTTTGCAGATCAATAGACGAGAACTGCCTTGAAAACTAGGACTTTTGTTGCTTGATGGCGAATCCACCTAAGGCAGCTTATCCACCTAAGGCAGCTTATCAACCTACCCCACATACTGGAGGAGAAAACCCGGAGGGGGTCACTACAGCAGTCGCTGGAAATAAGCAGGGGGCAGGGGAGAGGGCACATCAAGCCAGACTAGGAAACCAGAGGGGCCGCCAAGTTGAACTACCACCTGATGCGGTCCCCTATGTAGTGGTACTTACGGGTGTCCCTATCTTAGCAGATAATAAGAGGGAAGGCTTTAGTCAATTAAAAAATAAGACCATGCACTGGCTTAGCCAGTACAGACCGCTCCCATGTAATATTAATGGAGAAATTGTCCACGTGAGGCGACTCCCCTGGCTGGGGAGCCGAGTGAAAGATATAGAGGGTGATTTAATAATCATAAACTTTAGAGACCCAGGTGCAGTCACACATATCCTAAACTGGATGCCAAGGATCACTGGTTCATCTATTGTTCCTTGTGATCTAACCTACTTTTATCCTAGATCTCAGGTATCTGCCTTAACGTCCTTTGGGGTACCTTCTGGTTTTTCGAATAATCCCCCAGGACTATTCAACAATCAATATATGTGGCAGGGCCCCAATCCCATAATGTCAAAAAATGTATTTGGGTGGAATACCGTACCACACAGGGAGAACGGGAATAACTATAGAGGTTTGGATCATCCGCAAGGAGGTAGGGGAATGGATCATTTGCTGCCCTTTACTCCTTTTGAGACATTTAACAGATTTGAAGCATTCTCCGGTCTGGATGACTGCGAATGACAGTTGGGGTCCTCCGTTAATAGGTCTGAGTTAAGTCAAGTTCCTAGTACTTCCTCTATCACACCATCTGCCCCTATAACAGGGAATTCACAGGAGGAGGTAAAAGCCTTATGCAAATTCCTTAGCTGGAATATAGCAGGCCTGAGAGCTAAAAGGGAAGACCCATTATGGATTAATTTCATCGCCTCCTTTGACGCAATAGCCATTCAAGAATCCTGGGAAACCTCAGTAGATACTTGGCTAGATGGTTTTGCTAGCTTTTCTGTACCAGCGACACCTAGCCCGGCGGGGAGAGCGAAGGGGGGATTAATTTTCCTCTTCACCCTTCATCTTGCGGGGTCTTTCAAGCAACTAGAGTCAGGCTCCCCTAATCTTTTGATTGTGGAATGGACTGTTTTACCGTTCTGTTCCATTTTATTAATTAACTTTTATAATTCTTGGGAGAGGGCAACGGATACTGATCATATTGCACTCCTAGAGAAGTTTTTATATCATTTCAGTCTTAATAAGCACACTGTATTTGAGCTCATTGTGATGGGCGATTTTAACACTCATTTATGTAATTTTCCTTGTTATATAGGCGAACATGTGGGACTTTCAGGGATGTCTACTCCCCACTTTGAACATACAAAATTAGGTGAAGCGCTGGAAGTCCTATTGGCTAGTTTTAACCTTTATGAACCTCTTAACTCAGGTGGGAGGGAAAGAGTACCCACCTACAAAGGAACGTTGCAAGGGTCCATAATTGATTATATATTCACTACTCCTGGGTTAAATATAAAGGTAAAAACCTATAGGACAATCCCTTCATCCTATAGCGATCACAATCCTGTGTTATTGACGATGGGTTGGGGAGACCTTAAACGCGAGGGCTTGAGCCGCCCACATGCGCAGGTGGCATTGGTGCCTACTGATCAGGGTAGGTGGTCCCAGAAGATTTTATGGCAACTTTAATGCCTAAAATCGAGGGAGATATAGAGACATGCTTAAACCAAGAGGCCTCCAACTGTATAATTGTTCAGGCTTTTGAATCCATATGTGTCCAAATATCGAAGGACCTGACAGTCATGTCCACTAAGAGACTGCCGAAAACATCAAAGTGGTTCGATACTAATTGCTCTCGAATACATACCCGTTTGTTGCAGGCGTTAAAAGCAATACCAAGGGATAAGCCGCTTATTGCCAATTTGAGGAAGGAATACAAACGGACTTTAAAGGGGAGAAAAGATGAAATTAAAAGTGATGCATGGGATAGACTCCTCTCCGTGGATGTCTTGCGTGACAGCGAGAAATTCTGGGAGATTATAAATCACCCTTTTTTTTCTAGAGAACAAAATGCAGTCACTGACTGTGTCATTCCGGACGAGAAGTGGGTTCTCCATTTCAAAGACGTCTACGGTGACATGAATAGTACAGCCCCGGGCGGACAAATGGTTGCCCGGGTCTCCCCTCCGGTAGATTTCTTAGAGGAAGAGGTGTTGAAGGCCATTTTGGAGACCTCAAAAAATAAGGCTCCGGGGGCCGATGGCATACCTGCAGACCTCTATAGACATTCACCGAAAATTTGGTCCCAGGTACTAACTAAAGTCTTCAGGGCAGCAAACGACAAGGTGTT
Organism: Lissotriton vulgaris; assembly: GCF_964263255.1. Classification (NCBI taxonomy): domain Eukaryota; kingdom Metazoa; phylum Chordata; class Amphibia; order Caudata; family Salamandridae; genus Lissotriton; species Lissotriton vulgaris. The sequence continues at coordinate 372,299,472 of NC_141696.1, forward strand.
CCCCAATACCTGGGCAATTTCCATTATAGTGCCAATTTTTAAAAAGGGACAACGTGATGATCCAGGGTGTTATAGACCCATTTCCCTTCTTGACTCGGCCATCAAAATCTTAGGCAGGGTCTTATTGGCTAAGCTTAGTGGAAATCTGGAGGTCTGTAGGGGGCTTTCAAATATACAATATGGGTTCAGAGGGAAACGAGGTACCCTGGACCAATGTTTGAACTTACACCTATTAATTGCCAAATATGCGGTGGCCGGGGAGGGGTCCCTTTACCTGGCCTTCATGGACCTCTCCTCGGCCTTCGATTTGGTAAATAGGTCCAAACTATGGTCAATCCTTCTTGACATGGGGATGGATCCTCCCCTGGTTACTTTCATGGCCTCTTTACATCGGGAGTTATTTGCTACGGTAAGGGTCACAAATGAGGGGGGGTGTACGGACTCTTTTAGGTCAGAGAAAGGGGTCCGCCAAGGGTGCATCCTGGCCCCCCTCCTTTTCACCATTTATATAAACGGTTTGGGAAAATATTTAGAGGAGGGGGGGGTAGACGCTCCGCGTGTGGGAGATCAGCAGGTTCCGGCCCTCCTATACGTGGACGACGCTGTACTGATTGCCCGCACAGGCATTGGTCTACAGACATTATTGGATCGCTTTGGCTCTTTCATGGAAAACCTTGACCTGAAAGTAAACGCGAAAAAATCCCATTCCATGATAGTGGGTAAGCAGAGAGGAAGGATTAGAGCTAAAACTTTCACATGTAGGGGTGAGGTGGTTTCTAGGGTTCCGGTCTTCCCTTACCTGGGGGTCCTTTTCGCCGAAAGGGGGTCCTGGGTCCCTCAGATAAAGGCGAAAAGTTTATCCTTGTTGCGTTCGACATCTGCACTGTTGGGTTTTATGAAGAGGTTGGGGGCCAGGCCGATGGAAGCACTTTTGAAGGTTTACAACACCAACTGTATTCCTATCGCCACCTATGGGGCTGCCTTGTGGGGATATGCTACCCAAGACAAAATCCAAAGGGTAGAAAATGGGCTAATTAGACAACTGCTCTCAGTCCCAAAATCAACCCCTACCTTTTCTATCCACGAGGAAGTGGGTTTGCCCTACATTACAGATAAGTTGAACCTAGCGCCCCTTCGATTCTGGGCAAAGACATGGCTAAATCCGGAATTAACGCTGAACCATCTCATTCTGGAGGACGTCATTTCTTTGGACCATGCTATGAAAATACCTTGGCTGAAGTACCTAAAAAACAAATTTTCAGCTCTAGGTAGACCCGAACTTTATTTATCTCCTTCTAACATCAGGAGAGAAGACGTAAAGTGGATCAAGGTCCATTTTATAGAGAGAGTCCGTCTTAATAGAGAGGAGAAGGAAATAATGAAACCATCTGTAAGAGCACTTACCACTCCTACACTGGAACCATACCTGAAATTTGTTACAAGACCTCTCCATAGATTGTTATTAGCAAGATTCAGGTTCAATCTGATTCAATTCTCCCTAGGTTGTTATCCATCATGGGACAACTCAGAAGATGCCCCCCCCTTGTGAGTGCGACAATTTTTCAAAGCAAGATACCATGCACTTTCTGATGTTTTGTGGGTTTTATACTGCTGCTAGGAAAAAACATTTGTTGCCTGTGTTGAGGGAGGCGGGCTTTATTCAAGTAAGACCTGCACTAATTTACCTCCAGATGTTGGGCAATATTCACATTACTTTTAGTGTTGCCAGTTTCCTAGCAGAAGCCTTTCGATCAAGGAGCAAACGTATACCACTGAACATTTTATTGTAAATAAGGTATCTTTTTAACTGATTGTAATCCTATGTGCCAGTCAAGATGCAGTCCAGTCAAATATTGGCTTGCTCGGTTTCTGTACAAAAATGAATTGCGATTTTAATGTATTTGTATTGTATGTGCTTTTTATGGTTTTCTAAAATCGAATAAAGCGTGCTTTGACTGACTGACTGATAAGCCTGCAGTAGGAATTTGTCCTTATTGGTTATACTCCTTAGGCTAAGAACAGTTTGAACTGGCCTACAAGTCTCTGATATGTCGACAACTCGGCACCAGTGCTTAATATTCCAACTGAGCTTAATACTGCCTAAACGTGACTTGAGGTCACTACAGACAGTGGGGGATACCCACAATTAGGGAGGAAAGGGTGTAGTGCTTTGTTTAGAACAGATCAGTAAGATCATTTATCCTTGAAGTCCTACTACTATCTAATTGTTTGGTATTCCCTTATGCTGTGATATTTAAAGTACTTTATTTTACTAAAAAGATTAGCACTGGACAATTATTTATTGTGGCTGTTGTTTGACTATCTGAGTTCTGAGTATCTGCCTCCATATACCCCACTCCCCCATAACAGAATTTCCCTGGGAAGCCTCTGACTCCTCTCCCTGGTTAGCCTTACAATCAAGTGAGCAAAGGGTGTACCTGGCAGATCCACAGTATGAGGGACACCAGGACACCAGTGACAAACGACTCCAACCATCATGGATGTGACCAAGTAGCCCGTCTGCCTTGTTTAATTTGCTATTTATTAAAAAAAGTATATATATTAATTATGAAGCATAAATTTGTGAAATTATATATATTAATATGTTTTTTGACAAAGACCGCTTGGTGGTTAAAACTGGTAACCTGGTTGCAATGTGGTCGCAATAAACAACTCAAAATAGCTAACCCGGGCGTGCTGGAGTCTGTTTTAATGCCAAGCAGGCTGTTGAAGTTATATATATATATATATATATATATATATATATATATATATATATCACAAGCTCCTCCTCGGATTTCGCAGCGTTTCAAGCAACAGCACACGCCGGCAAACGAGGGAGACGGACCACAGGAGTCAGCAAAGGTGTTTTATTAGTTGCAACCACACAGAGAACAGCTACGCGTTTCAGGCTAACTCGCCCTTGTTCACACTGTAACATCACAACAAACTAAATGCTTTTTTATATATTTGCTGAAATGTGTATACACCCACTCTTAGTGACATTACCTATCACAGGACTAAAAAAGTGAAGAAATACTACCACTTGTAGTTTTTAGACCATTGATTCTGCACAATAACTTTCAGGATGAATCCCAAAAATAAAAAGGTTCTGCAATTGCATACAAAGGTAAATGATAATACACATTTTAAATAGATAAATTAAAACTTTGTCTGAATACCCTTTCATGCAGCTGGTAAATAGATTTATAATAACTGTATAAATACATAATTATATCTCACTTTAAGGCCCTAAATTGAATGAGCCTTCAAGACGAACAATGTGTTGCAAAAAACTTTTCAGGAGTTACAAACTCCATGTGCAAAATTCAGCAAAGATATATATATATATATATATATATATATATATATATATATATATATATATATATATCCATATCCATATCCATATCCAATGCTGACCTCTTTAGAAATCAGCGAGACACATGCTCCGGGCTCAAATGAAGGATTTATTTGGCAAACATACAGTCGCTTCCTGAAGTCTGTGAAACGCCATGGCAGACGCGTTTCTGGCCCCATTGGCCGTCATCAGTGCCAGTCCCACAAGAAAACAACATTTCAAGCGCTCCAGAGACCACTTCAATATCAGCAGTCCCTTGGCTCCTCCTCCTCCAGGTGAGTGTAATAATAGCGTTGCACCTCCCAGGAGCACTGCCTGATGGAACTTGCAGTCCACGAGGTCCCGTATACCAATGTATGGGACAACAGACTCACTTTCGTGCCCCCAATTGCTTGGCGCTTCCTGCATTCCACCACAGGGGTCCTGGGCATATTATTCCGGCCATTACCTTCGAATGAGCCCTTGTCAGGCAGCGCAATGCCGCCTCCTCTCTCCCCTTCGCGCAGACACACACCAGCTGGTTAGTACCTCTGCTAGGGGGGGCGCCGTGTTGTGATTCTCACACTCCACCACAGTTTTTGCTGATCACACGGAGCTCCAGAACGAGAGGGCGTGCCCCTTGCCGGTATCAGCAGAGACCCGGCTACACATAGAGAACCAATGCTGACCTCTTTAGAAATCAGCGAGACACATGCTCCGGGCTCAAATGAAGGATTTATTTGGCAAACATGCAGTCGCTTCCTGAAGTCTGTGAAACGCCATGGCAGACGCGTTTCTGGCCCCATTGGCCGTCATCAGTGCCAGTCCCACAAGAAATTGATCAAGCGGCTGCGGCTGCGAAACGCGTTGGGTGTGAAACGCCAATAAAGATTCACTGGGAAATGCAAATGGGCCTCAACTTGTTGTCTTTGTAAACCAAGATAGGACAACGCGTTCGGCGGATTTTCGGGGGTAAGGCGAAACCCCGTTGAGGCTCGCCAGAAAGAAGCGGCGCAGGCTGAATTCGCCATTATAGTCGGGATATATATATATATATATACAATATATCTTTTCTGTATTGGTATACGTCCACAAAAACAATATGTTATTTAGTTGCATTACAAAGTAGCTTCCAAAAGATGTACAGAACTGTAATACAATGAGAAACTCAATTGGTACAGTCACTGCGGGCAGCCATTGACCTTGTCTTCCAGACACTGAAAACCAGTGGCGTCATGAAACCCCCTGCTTTTGCAGCGTAAGCGGGGGTGGTGTTGCAGGCCTTTATTTATGAGCCTTTCCTGTCTGCATCTCTGCAGACAAAAACTCTTAAAAATATGGGACACTAATAACAGAGGTCAAGCAAGGAAAGTTAATTACAACAAAGAAATGAAGAGGAAAAGAGATGGAAAGAAAGAGAGAGCTGGAAGGAAGAGTGAAATGAAGGGCATATGAAAATAAGGAAGAAACTGACGAGAAGGAAGGGTAAAAAGGATGAAAGAATGGATGCAAGGGTGAATGGACTGATGGACGTAAGGATAAAACAATATTTGCATGCGAGACAAAGAAAGTGACTGGAATAATAAAAGTTTGGATGAATGGTCGCCTGGATGGAGATGTGGAAGGAGGGCTTGCTAGATTGATAAAAGGAAGGTAAATTGGTGGATGAATGAAGAAGAATGAATGGATGGGTAAAAAGAGTTATGAATGTTTGGAAGTGTGAGCATAAGGTATATGGATGGAAAAATGATAATGAAAGGGTGGATGGATGGAATGGTGACAGATGGATGAAAGTATGAAAAGATGGGTAGATGGATGTATACATGAAAGGCCTAAAGATGAACGGAAGCGGTTAGTATAGGACCTCTTCTAGAGTCGGTAGGTCTTACCCGCTTCGCTCACCCAATAGTATTCAAGGTATTGATCAAAGTGGAGGGTATTTTAGTTTTCTGGCTACTCCCTTGCTGAAAACTGTACTGTCCTACTGGAACACCAGCTTCTGGTTGCTTGATCTGCTTCACTGTCGTGTTTTGTGTTTACATCCTTTGTCATTTTGCATTCTCATTGTATATTTTGCTTTTTTCTTCTCTAAGTTCGACACCTGTGTTTTTTTTCTCTTCTGCTTTGAAATTTTGTATTATGTGCCTTCATTTCACTTATTTTTAATTCTTTCCTTCTTTCTTTTTCATTCTGTGCTTCTCATGCATGCGGAATAGAAGAACCATATAAATTTGAAAATGAAATCTGATGGTAAGGGTGGGCATACCAAAACGTCCCAGAACAACAAGCAAACATGTGTGAAGTCAGGAAGAGGCGCTTTCGAAAGTCAGACTGGAATGTCTGATCGGCCAGAGCATAGTTCTGGCTCAGGCCATAAACAATCCAGTAGCACCAGTTCGGAGTCCTCTACGGATAAATCCGAGGCAGTCAAACACTATATGAAAAGCCGATTAGAAAAGGCAGCTGCTGCCGGCAGATTACAATTCGCTGCTAGCCAAGCAAGCATAGACCATGAAAGATATCAAAAGAAAGAGGAGCAAGGTACTTTTCATTCTAGAACCGTTCATCATGATAAAAGTAGCCGTGTTCAAGGCTCTGGGCAAAAATTGTATGCAGGGAAGGAGAAATCAGGTAGAAATGAACAATTAGAACCTAGACGTGTGGTCACTACCCCTGAAACGTTACCAAAGGTTAAAAAAGCGGGAAAAGAGAACCTTAAGTCTGTACCAGACCAAAATAATAAAGATATGAGCATATCTCAGAAATCGAACACAAATGGAACTTTATATGTCAAAAGCAGTCAAGAACAGAAAGGTTGTCACCTAAGTAAAAGGGACAGGTTCATGAAGCAACCTGCAATAATTACTTTGTCCTCTTCTTCAAGTGAGGAATTAAAGAGTGGTTCCTCAGACTATGTGCCGAGAAGCAAATATCGCAAAGAAGCCACAGCAGTGAGAAAAGGACATCAAAGCAAACATGAAAACAAGTCCTCAAATAAAAGAATAAAAAGGAGAGAACTTGGAGACAATTGCGATGAAAGTAAAATTGAATCTGTAGAAATGAAGAATACTGGTCATGGTGGTGGAAAGAGTAAAGGAAAAGCATGTATAGGTGAAAGTGAACACAAATCCGAGAGCGACGAAGGCCGTGAGGATGAGCATGTAGCTGGAAATAAAGAGAAAAATGCTGATGTTGAGGGTCATGACACAAAGGATGAAGAAGAGGTTGAGACAGAGGATGAAGAGATGGAGCATGAGGAAGACGATGCAGTAGAGAGTGAAGCAAAAGAAGAACAAGATGAGGATCAAGGGGAGAATAACAAAGATGAAGGAAAAGAGAATCAAGACAAAGTACTTGAGTATGGAAAAGGAGCTGAAAAGGGTACAGATGAGAACAGTGAAGAAGATGAAGGAGGCAAGGATAAAGATATGGAAGATGATGCAACAGATGATATGGCTGGTGAAGAGGGTGAGGATGATGAAGATGAGGAGGAAGAAGAAGATGAGGGTGAAGACAACAAAGGTGATGAAGAGGAAGAAGAGGATGAGGAGGAGGGTGCAGAAGAAGATGAAGAGGAAGATGTAGAAGAGGACGGTGCAGAAGAGGACGAAGAGGAGGGTGCAGAAGAGGATGAAGAGGAGGGTGCAGAAGAGGATGAAGAGGAGGGTGCAGAAGAGGATGAAGAGGAGGGTGCAGCAGAGAACGAAGAGGAGGGTGCAGAAGAGGACGAAGAGGAGGGTGCAGAAGAGGACGAAGAAGAGGATGAAGAGGAGGGTGAGGGTGAAGAAGAGGATGAGGGTGAAGAAGAGGACGAAGAAGAGGACGTAGATGAGGGCGAAGATGAGGGTGAAGAAGAGGATGAAGATGAGGGCGAAGAAGAGGATGAAGAAGAGGACGAAGATGAGGGCGAAGATGAGGGCGAAGATGAGGGCGAAGATGAGGGCGAAGATGAGGGCGAAGATGAGGATGAAGAAGAGAATGAAGAAGAGGACGAAGAGGAGGATGACGATGAAGAGGCTGAAAATGGAGAGGATGAGGAAGAAGAGGACGGTACTGAAACTGAAGCAAGTGCAGATGATAAAAGTGAAATAGGGAAAAAATCATCAAAAAAGGAAAACAAGGAGATGCAACAGAAAAAGTCCAGTGAAGCCGAAAGGAACAAAGAAAATATGCAAAAATCTAAGCAGAAAATGCATTCCAAACAGCATGTGATACACGAAATGCAGAAGTCAGAGCAGTTTTGGAATAACGTGCTACCACACTACCTTACCTTAAAGTGATAGAGGTATTTCTCCACGTCGATCTCCTTCCACGACACTATTACCTAGTGGTTGACTGCCAAGATCTCTGACATTATCAATGCAGCCAGATCTTCTACACTTTAAAAACTGCAGCCACTGTTCATCCAGAGCAGGGGTCTCCAAACCGGTCCTGGAGGGCCGGATCCATGCCAGATTTTTAAAATTACTACATGTATCTCAATGGGGATATCCCAAAAATCTGGAATGGATCCGGCCCTCCAGGACCGGTTTGGAGACCACTGATCCAGAGTGACCGCTGCCATGTTCAGCCAAAGCAAACTTCTAGTTTGTTTAACATTTTTCGAACCTAAGTACCTACAGGCGTATTCATTGTCTATCGCTGACGAAAAGAGTTAATGTCCTTCAAGGTGTGTTCTTACGTGACTGCAGTAAGCATAAAAAATACATATTTTATTTACTAACTAAACAACAGAGCGAGTGATAGTGTATGTTGCCCCAAAGCAATGGTGGTTTAAGTTGTCTAACTTTTAACCAGATGAAAATGTACTAGACAGAAATGTAAATGTTTTTCTCAGAATGTAGTACTAACTCAATGAATGCAACTGGATATTTTGTCCGAAATCGCCAAGATTGTACTAATGCAGCGTATTATATATGATGTGCAATCTATGTGAAGGCTCCTGTACAGCTTCTTATCATGCTTGTGGTGCTGTTGCCTTGGAGACCCACAACTTGTTCAAAATAAGTGCCTTTGTCTTCTGGGATAGGAGATGGGCTACATTTCAAAGCCAACTTTCAGAAGCTTTCCCTAGCCTTGGTGGTTTTGCCAGGATTGTCCTCCCATTGATATAAATCCTGACAAAATCTAATTATGTTTAGGAAGGTTGAAAATAGAGCTGTGAAAGGAAATCAGCAATATTAGAGATTGGTTTTATATCACAATATAGATACCAGTAATATCGCCCTGCATATATATATCTACCAGCATATCAATGCGCATGTATATAGGTAAAGACTTGCTATTTTTTTCATTATTACATTTTTAAATGATAATGCAATTTATGTTCTGTATACATTATTTAATAACACTCTATATCTGGGTGTTACAGGCCCTTCTGTTAATAAGTGAATGAGTGGCCAGCTTGATTCTGGACCTCGAATTAGCCCATATTAAAAAAATCACACCCTCAAACTTGGTGAATAACGCATTCAATGCCAGAAACATTATTCCCTGTGGCATAGAGACAAGAACCAGAAACGCCATCTTAACCGCTGCCACCGCACCGATCAGAGATAACAACATTGTGGTCCAAATAATCAAACGACTTATGAAAACCTTCTACTTATGTTCATTCAAATATTGTCTTTGACATTGTGTGCTCTTTGGACCTCTACCTATTTTGGCGCCCTTTCCTGCAATCGCATTCATTAGCCCTGGAGGTGCACCTTTGTCAGCCCAAGATAAACACTTGGACCAGTTCATTATAAGGCCAGACATTTGTCAGAACTCCTCCAGCAAAAGCAAGAGCCTTGGGGGTGACCTTACAGGTTCCACTAGGTAAACCAACGATTCGGTGGCTTAGAGTTACTAGTTCAGATACACCCTCTACGCGTACAGCCCACTCATGCATTTCATGTCTCAATGTTCACATTGAAGTAGCAATAAGAGACAGCTCTGTCTTGTGCCGCTGTCAAGCTCCAGTTCTCTGCTGCCTTAAAGTTGGTCTTTACCCTTGCCATCAGTTGCAAGTATATTAGTTTAATGCAGCCACTGAATTGCAGACCAAAATGTACTACTCCAACACCTCAAATAAACAAAGGGTCCCATACAACAGATTCAAAGCCTTCTCTATGTTAAGTAACTCCACTACATACTACAACTTGTCTGTCTCAAGATAGTGCTGCACTTATGTTAGTTTATGTACTTGACTGTTGTAGTCTTAACTGAAATGAACCCTGACAGATCTCCTTGCACCCACGCTCACCAGTCTCCTCGCAGATGGTTAGCTGATAATCTTAATACCCATAATAATCAGATAGGAACCCATAATGCTTGTGGTCTTCTGGGTCCTGACTTTGTGTCAACACCAGTGCTATAATTGCTTTGTGCATGGTGAATAGAGTTCCCCTCTCCAGTACTTTCACCCAAACTTCTAGTAATATATCCAGTAATAAATCCGAGGCAGCAGTGTAACACTTAGCCAGAAGTCATTTGATCCTTGAGTGTTAACTCTTTGGATTGTCTCTAATGCAGTTTGCCAGTTCATCCCTCAAAAGTTCTGCCTCCTGTTCTTCCTTCATCTTATCTAATAATTTAGGAAGACCCGGCTTAATGTATATAGAGGGGTCTTGGGCAGTGGTGTAGCTAGACCAGTGGCTGCCCATGGACATATGTAAGAGCTTGGAGGGGGGTGCCGGCAATGACGCAGGTAAAAGCGGGGGGAAGAACATCACCCCCCACCAGCTTGCTACACCACTGGACTTGGGGCCCGTGTCATTCCCTGATGCGTACCATAAAGTGTATGCAAGTAACTTTGGAATACCCATTTGATAGTTTCTTGTGTGAACTGCAACAGGCTCATGCCTGTACCATCAGAACTGGAACCCTTTGTTATTCCCTGGGCAGATCCCACACAACATCCTACCAAATCTAATGCCTCCCCCATGCACATGTTGCCTGTAGTTGACAACAGTGAATGTGCCCAAAATATACAGAGGGTCTTGTGACCTCATGGTCTCTAGACCCTCTCACCCATTCCGTTTCGCCTATCTCTGCTTCTTTGCCTTCTCTGTCTGTTTTTCTTTTTAGCTGAATAGGTTTTGCTCAAACACAACTCCCTTATCACCACTTTCATTTCATCCCATTCATTCACCCTCATGACTGTGCAACTACAGTTATTCTCAAGGTATGCTGCAGATTGTTCATGGATCTCTGTCTGAAATTCTGTTCCTTGTAGTGACTCTGCCCTCTGTATCCACAATGTAATGTACAACCTACTCTCACTCTGGTCATATTTCACCTGTAGTGGTGAATGGTCTGACTATATCCTCCCAAAAACCCCTACCTCTTTGCAGTTCTAATGCATATCCTTGTTCGGAGAGAGGCAGTCTAGCCTAATATAAGACCTGTCTGGTGGAGGAAGTCGGGGGAGGTAGAAGAGGTGACTCTGTTACTTGGATGTTGCTTCCTCTACACATCTATCATATCCAGCTGGTCAAGTACTCACAAAGCAGGACCCTCAGTCTGTACTTTGCTCCCACCCTTAGACAATGTCTGTTTATATCCCACACAAAACACATTTAAAATCACCACCTCTGATCATGGGTTCCCACAGCCACAGGGCCTCTGTACTGGTCAGTCTGAGGAAGTAAGTCATATAAACCACATTTGGACTGTACATATTCAGGAGGCGTATTTTCCTTCCATGTAGTGTGCATACAGCACTGCCTTTCAGCCTTGGGGGTATTGTACTGGAGACTGCACACTAATTGGTGCGTCTGGACTAGATCATATCTCCATCCCTCTCGAAATGAAGGTATATGACCTTGAAAGTCGTGACCCTTCCTGCTTTTAAAGAAGACAACCATTCTCCACTATATCAAGGTGTATCTCCTGCAAGAAATCTAAATCTATACTAATTCACCTCCGGAATGAGTGAACCCTATAACGTTTAGTGCAATTATCAGGCTCTGTACTTATCAATATTTTGAAGGGCCAAGAAGCCAAAAGGTCTGTCTTCATGGACAGCCACCATGTGATCGTCGGTAGCCCCTGCTGTGTCGATTAAGGAGCTCGGTAGAAGCACTGTGAGTAACCCTGCTGACCGCAGCCTCCCTTCGAGACGGCGAGTGTTCTTCCAGATCTCCAATGAATAACGTGCTGTTTTTGGTGATGCGAAGAAGTCCGTCTCCTCCTGTTCTCTGTGATCCTTAACTTGGCAGCATACATTAATATAAATTTGAGGTCTAGTTCCACTGCCTGAAGGCTTCCTCAATTGCTGCGCTAAGTGCATGTGTAATGCATATAATAGCTCGTCCTTGGTACTGGGCTTTGTTTTCGCTGCGTGAGAACTGCAATATCACATCTCTATCATTAAAATTAAAAAAGCAGACCTCAGCATCGGGACGAGTGTTCTGTGTGCCCTCTCGATAGTGAACAATTTTAAAAGTCCTTTCGGCTGAAGGGCGGCCATAAAGCCCACGATGTGCAAGTTGTTGCGTTTTGACCTCTCATTGGCACCTTTTAGTTTTTCGGATAAGGTTTGGGCTTCCTCCTGACATTTAATGACGGGCGTCTGCTCTGGGGTATCCATTGAGCTTGGGTCCTTTCCTCTACATTCCTGAGGCCAGTACATATCGGATTCTTTTCAAGGGACACTGTCAATTTTTTGTTCAAGTGCAGCTTGTGGTCCTTAGGGATAGGCTCTCTACTACTCGGATTGGCCTCCTCCATGGCCTGCCCTGTGGAGGTTTTCTGCTGTAATCGATAATTCAGGATATTGTTAGTGTCAAGGTGCTTGGGCTGCCTGTCTTTCACTGTTGTGCAGCACTGGAGTGCCCAGGGTTGTCCTCCAAGAGGCCACAATTAGCTCCACTGTAGCTTCTGTGCATCACACCAGGCCGGGAGGACCCCTCCTTATTGGAAGATGATAGTATGCAGTTGATGTAAGAAAAAGTAGATATTAAAAAAAAAAACATTGTATGCGTGCAATCACAATTTGGAATCTGGTCATCTACAACAAAAAATTGCCAGCGCTCAATCACAAAGATGTAGCCATTGATTCCTCTTAAAAGTCAGAATTAAGTCAGGAATCGGCCTGGCTTACTTCTTCAATTCAAGGGTAAGCCTGGAGCATTAATTCTTTAATTCAAGGGTAAGGCTGAGTACTACAAGAGTAAGTCACAACTGCTCAAATGAAACTCTTTATGAATAGTGAACCTAACCTCTTAAAATTTCGGAAGGATCTGAAAACCCACCTGTTCATTTAACCTTTCTTTCCTTTTAGTATGACGGTACTTAGCGCTACGAGGCCTCCGGGTTGTTTGCGCTCTACAAAACCCGATTAATAATAATAATAGGACCCACCATGTTTTGGAATTGAGTGGATAGCATGCACTAGAATAATGTTATTGTTAATCAGTATTGTTTTGCATCAGTGTTACATGCGATCTGACATAATGGCCAACACTGTATTTTTTTAAACAATGTTGGGCTTTAGTTGATATGTTTTGCAGATGCATTCAGCAATTCGAATGTCACTAATCTAATTTCCAGTGAAACTAAGTGTGTAGTTCAGTAGGCAAAGTTGTGAATGTCTCCAGTTTTTTTTGTAAAGCATCCATGTCATTACCATTCACATCTCCAGTGTTATTTTGCTCATTATTCATGATCTACCTGCTTCTTTATTGTGATGTGGTTTATTTTTTCGAAGATCCGATGTTCTAGTCACACCATGAATCTTTTTTAACAGCAAAAGTGTTTTATTTTATTTTGTATGTACATTTTATTTATTTTCTGTGATTAGTCAATGTGATGAATAAATGTATGTTTCAGTATACAAATTAAGATCAGTCTGACATTTGATGCCTCAATGATTTATTAGCTATTTTTTTTGTATGATTTATTTGACTTTTGTATTAAATCACCATGGTTATCAAGTGTGTTTCTTCAACCAGGATTAGATGCGTTATTATCTTTTGATGTTACTATGAATTCTATAGAGGCAATGTAGGTACAAGTCATTTTGAGCCAGTTAAATCATCACTGGTGCTGCATGGGCAATCACCGACATTCATTTGCTTTTTTATATGTCTTATTTTGCAGGTATGTTTTGATGACATGAGGGTTCTAGCCATAGAGATGGTAGCAATGCAAGATTCTTCCATGAAAACAGTGTAATCAAATCAGGGTTTAACTTTGGTACCAAACAGTTGAACCAGCCAACCACACAATTGCTTATAAACATACAATAAATGCGGGATTATAATTACTTTTCCTATAAACTAGGTACTAATAAAGGTCGTACACCAGCAACAGTACGTGAAACTGTACAACTTCCAGTACTTTGGGGGAAGGCGATGGTGGGTTTTAGGGGCAAATGAATGCTATGTAGTGAGGCCTTATGGCAATGATGTTGCTGGCTATTGGGATGGGTTGGAGAGTGGACCGCTTTCTTTTTTTGTTTTCCTCCCCTCTAAATACATATGGATTATCAGGCTTTTTCTGTGATCCTTGTCACAGGGACAACCTAGGTGATTGCTTGTTTTTTCCACTAAGCAGGTCAGCGATGGAACTTTGGCCTTCCAAGTCTTCTTGTGTGTCAGCTTAATGGAGTCAATTCCTAAGTCAAAGGACTTAATATGGCACTTACTTGAAGGTACAGTACAACACCATTATGACAGCTGCAACAAAGATGGGCCTTTTCAGCCTCAAAATTATTTATTTGAAAATTCACACACACACACACAATTCGACATCTCTGCACAATGTCATCGTTTATAACAGTGCACCCTATTTTAACATGACCCGTACTGTTCATCAACGCAAACTGATTGTAATTCCTACACCGTTTGTAAGCAAAGAAAAATGTAATTTACTGTATAAGCACTGTACACTGTAAGCACTGTACACTGTCGTTAATCAGTGACAAACAGTAGAAATCTTGCAAAAATAAACAATATAATTGGCATTACCTGTAAAATAAAAAAAAGTGCCCTAACTGCAAAATCAAGTGTCTCAGTGTTAACAATTTAGGGGCAGATAATCTAGTCCTATCTCACTGCTTAGGGTCAGTGTCCGCTGGTCCTTTTATAAAGGGGACCTTTTGTGACCATAGCTGTTCGAGCAACTACGGGGTACTTGCTCCACAATCAGGAAGGGCAGATTACGAGACGAATGGCGCCAGCTGTCTGTCTGGCCCATAGGACATTTATTGTGGGAGCAAACATGACCAAGGAAAAAATCTTGCACCACATCGAGATAGCGCATGAAGTAGCTAGGTGTTTCACTTCTGCACTGCAAGACAAGTGCAGATAAACCCCGAGTGTGTCTCAGGACACTATTCTCAAACCCTACCATTATAGGCTCAAAATAGATCCATGCTCACACCATGGTGGCTTGTAGGTTTAGGGAAAGCACAAGTGGGGGCACTCCCATCCAGATGAACAAAGGCTCAAATCAAAGGTTAGTATTGACTGTGAGGTCGCTCACCACTCCACTCATGTGCACATACAGATGTTATTTTCTCGAGCAGCCCTCCTCTGATTCTATTGTTACTCCACTGTCTTTGTCCCTGGAGACCTTGGGATGGTTGGTGGCTTCAAAACAAAGTCATCAAAAAGAAAGGACACCTTGATCTCACCAGGGCATCCGGCTTACACATGGCCTTAAGAAAATGTGCATCATGCCGTTCTATGGTAAAGAAGCACCACACAACATCAAAATAGGTCAGCAGGTCAAAGTTTGTGTAGAGCCTTACCAAGCCGATAGGTAGCTGAAGCTAATATTTCCAGTCCTTGGCAGTTGGAAAGCAGCCTGCTACGAATCAGTGTCAACCCAATGTTGGAAGTTTGAAATCCCAATCAACAAAATGGTTGCCAAGCTTTCCTTCACACTGAGGCTTTGGGGACAGACAGTTTTTGCCTCGCACCAAAAATTCAATCATTGATTGCTTTCTATGTCTCACTAGTGAAGTTCAATCTCCAGGCGCCTGCTCTGGCATGAAATCGTGTAGTTTCATGAGGTGTAGTACCTTGCGACAAAGCAAGCAGTGAGGAAGAAGTGGTGAATAAGGTTGACCTTATTTAAAAAACGGATGTTTACCATCCTCTTATGGTCGCTGCTCTTAAAGCAGATGAAGGGAAAATGTTTATGATACATCTTCCCTCCACGTATGTTACGATGATAATACTCATGATTGTAAAACTGATACTCGGCATTCAATTAAAAAAACAAAATATGAAGTGACCCTTTTTCCCTGATCACTGGTCTTAATTTACACGGGGAGACCAATAGGCAACATCTATGTTTACAACTACATCACCCCAAAAATAAATAAATTGCCAGCAGCTGCAACCTGGGCAAAAGCTTTATGATGGACCACACTCTTGAGACCATCTTGGTCTCCTCCCAATGTTTGGCTACATCAAAGGAGCGCCATGGAGCACCGGATTGTCGGTTTGAAGTGTTGCTTGGAATTGGTGAGCAGTCGAGCTGTTCCAAAATAGGGAACATGCGTGGCCACCTCACGGACAGAGGGAAAAGTGGTAGAAATGGTTGTGACTTTGTTTTTACATGTGCAAATAATGGTTACCTGTAAATATTATTCTTTCTATAATTCCCAACACGAAAGAAGGAAAGAGCAGTATCTCACTTCAGGCAAAATAACAAAGTTAGTCTTTTGCCTAAGTCTAGTGTTCGAGGACCTTTCTTCAAAAAGGGAGTCACATTTGTTTCTGAGCTGTGGAGACTTGCTGTTAGGATGTGTATGGATAGCATAGGTATATATGTTAATTGCTAATTAATCAGGAGTAGCTACTATGAGGAGAATTATACTTTTTATGTGGCCTGCTTTTTGAACGTGGCACTTGTGAGAAGTTTGTGTCAAATTATTTTAAAACCATGGCGCAATAAATTGTACCTAAAAAATAAAGTTTAAAGTGTACAGTACGTTTTATACAGAAATGGCAAATTTTTACCTCTAGTCTATTATCTAGTTAAACAGGTAAGGCAACTTCGTGGGGTTGAGCAGTCTGTACAGATATATAAAGGGGCCAGGGCTCATTAACAGCGACAGAGTCAAAAATATAAGGAGATTGAAAAGAAAGAAGAGAGCCGCAGTTTAAAAAATATATCCTCACCACAGTGGAATCAGGTCGTATGAAAAATATAACCGTGAATTTTCAAAAGTAGACAGCACGCACGTTAATTAATTTACGAAATTCTATCAGAAGGTATAATTAGGATACAGTTAAAACCACCTAAGGCCCTCA
Source organism: Lissotriton vulgaris (assembly GCF_964263255.1). NCBI lineage: Eukaryota > Metazoa > Chordata > Amphibia > Caudata > Salamandridae > Lissotriton > Lissotriton vulgaris. Next base: position 372,316,065 of record NC_141696.1, read on the forward strand.
TTGCGAGTGGCAATGTGTTTTCCCGAATCTATTGGTTTTCAGACAGATTCTTATTTAGCAGCCGAAATCTCTGTGTGAAGGGATCCCACATGTAATGGGCTGGATTTTCTCCGCCCCTGGAGTTTCCGATACCCTCAATATTGGTATCTTGAGACCATTATTAATACGGCCTTCAATATATTATGTTATATTGCCAGGCCCAGCTGGCACAGGTAAGAGTGGTGAGGCGTGGGAGAGTCGACAGACAACAGGATAAGTAAAATTAAATAAAAAATATTACTAAAACCACTTACCTTGCACTCACCGCATTGCCGAGTCGGCAATGCGTTGAGCGCAAAATAAGTGGTTTTTTTTCTTCATTCTACCTATCCCGTCATCTGTAGACTCCCCTCCCTCTCCCCTTTCACCCCTGTGTTTCCCCCACCCTGACCCACAGCTCTGAGATGGGTCTTTATGTACAAACGTAAGTTTATCTGTGCTTGGTGTCTCTAAGTTGGGTGCGTTTTTATGTAAATGCTGTGAATTACATATGCCCAGATTACGAGGGGCACAGGCCTGGATTGGTGCACACTCTGCATTTGTAATGACCTGTACTGTGTGATAAAGTGATATTTTGGAAAACTAAACTTAATTATCCTGAAATATAATCATATCACTTCCATGAAAAAACAAACTTTGTATCCTGAAATTCCAGCTTTTTTTTTTATAAATACATGGTTGGTGCCAATACTTCAATTTGTTATTTTTATCAACTATGCCTATGTACAACTGCCACACTTGGATAGACTCTCCTTTGCATGCCCCATGTTTCCCATTTTGTTTTGCTCAATATGCCAAATCTATTACCATAAAGCCATGGCCCACATTATACCATTGACCGGCACTATCATGCCTTAGATGTCTAGATTATGGTACAAATGAAGACAGTAATGCATGGACCAGTATTATACCAAATGGATATCAACATTAGGGCAGAAATTACCACCATCACACCAAGGAAGCCTTATATAAGGGTTAATATAATCATGCCTTGTGTGCCATAATACATGAATTGCCAGTAGAATGTCAAGGCAGTCATTGTACCAGTGGTAGACATCATTGTGTCATGAATGCCTACAAACTGTCAATAAGGTACAAAATGATGCCTGAACCAGCATCATACGAAGGGTAAGTAGTGGGACCATGGATGACCAGACTGTGCCATGAATTACAACTAGTATGCTACTGCAGGCACTTTAGTGGGCGAACACATCATGCTTTGATAAGACAGTTTATGCCAGGTATTACCACCATTATTCAAGCACCAGCATAATACCGTGGATAGATACAACACATATTCATATGGTCGTGTACACAGTGGCAGCAGTAAGGATTGATTGCCCCAAATGCAGACTACGCTGTTGTGATTTCGGATTGTGGTCACCTCTTCCCTCATGTGTGCCTGAAAGTTTGGGAGGTGGTGGAATGTCAGTTGCAGACTGGTGCTTCTGCTCAGATGCCAAAACATCTTCAACACTCCTGCGTTTTGTTGTTTTTAATAATTTACTGTGCTCAAGTCTTCCATAGACCTGTCATTGAGGCAGGTCTTTGTGGTCTTTTGCACAATATAACAGGATTTTATGGCATGACACGGAGGCTAACATTATGCAAATCTTAATTGCACAGCTCACAGCAGCAACATTTGAAGGGATCTAGAACTTCAAAAATTCCAGCATAGTATATAAGCCTCACGTTGTCTTCTCCCTTCTTTGTTGCTGCTGCTCACAAGATAAGTACTCTTATATTTTCTCCCCCCCAACCTAAACACTAATATTGATATACTGTGTACCTTTTCATTGTTACTCCTCGCTTTTTCTTACTGCGGGGGCTCCTTTTTCATCATCCAGGACTCTCTCTCTCTCTAACATCTGTTTCCTGAGTTGTTTATATTTCTAGGCTTTTCCCCCCGTCAGCACTATTAACATGTGATTAACAACTGAAGAGGAGACTTCCCGTCTCCGCTTCGTAACATTTGCACTATTTGTGTCCTTTTCCGCTGCATAGTTTAACACCAGAGTTGGACGGAAGCTCTTTTGCCTCCATCCAACTCACTTTTCGATGCTTTCTTCGGCGCCTTAAGGCCAAAGAAAGCACTCCTCACACGGGATCAGCATCTTTTGAAAGACACTCATCCCGTGCTGAGAGGCGCATTGCTCCAGTGTCGTCAAGCTTCCATGGCAATGCTACGGCCTGAGCTAAAGCACAGGAGACGCCGCGCAGGGTTGCCATAGCAACTGGGAGATGAACAAGTCCACCCTGAGCCTGGCAAGAGATCGGCTCACGGAGGGCTCGTGTTCCTTCTCTTAATAAATTAGAATATAAATGAAAACAAGGTGACTCACCTTTCACAAATGGCAAAGCGCTGTGTCACCTTCTGTTTCCAATGCTGGTTAATCCTCCAAGTCACTGGTTACCGGCTTGACTGTCTACTCTTCGCCGAATCAAAAATAATTTAAAAAAGGAAGAAAGGTCAACAGGTCACACTGACCACGGAAATAAAGGAACGACTCTCACAATAACCTCTGAACAGCCTCAATTCAAGGAAAAGCCCTTAGTGCCTCTTGCAACCATTTTGTGTAACCAGATTAAGTTACTATAACTGTAAAAGCAGCCCTTTTATGTATCTAAGCAATCTTACCTGTTTTGACAGTTTGAACTTCACTAACTCTTAGGACATCTGCCCTTTCTTCAGAAGTTTACTGTTTCTGACCTTATTATTAATTATGTCATCTGAACGCTCAACCAGCTCCATGGAAGATACATTGGAGGGACTATTAGTTAAGCCCTAAGTTGGGTAATGGGTTCGCTTGATGACACCATTAGCAAAAAACTGGAAGCCCTATCAAAAATGGGGTGTTCAACCTCAGGACCTCGCAAAGAGTTCACAGAGTCTGATAAAGGCCAAAATAACGAGACCAACAACCGATAACCCTCCCAAAGGTGCCAAAGGTGCAAAGAGCTCCAACCCTATGACTATGGCTGCACGCTTTGGCGATGGCGATGGCAATGACAGTGTCCTGGGCACAATGGATGGGCAAGAGAAAGGCACGCTCCCAGCCATCCCTATTGACAGCAACGATGGCCAGGAGGATGATATCCACCTCTCCTACTCCTCTGACTTTGATTCTGAGGAAGAACACGAGATAAGAAATGTGGACACATCTGGTGAGGCATCAAGGGACTCTGGGTCAAAAATGGGAATTGTAGATCCCTTTGGAGAATACATGTTTGATCCCCTGCTCATCAAACACCGCTCCCCTCTCCCCGAGTGGGTCCCTTCCCAACATATAGGCTCTGTAAGGAAATTCCAAAGGATGTAAATTCTCGTCTCAGATCTGAATGCTCAGTGACAAGGTGGCCTCAACCCAGACCTAGACAACAAAGTAGTGCTTTCATCACCAAGAGCGGAAGAGACCCAAGAAAAGGTCTTGACAAGGGTCTAAAGTCTTACCAAGACAGGATCTTGGATATTACGGGCCCATTAACAAAGATATTTGAATTATCTGAATGAGCCGACCTTGAGAACACCCACATAGACCCAAGAGAGCTCCGCCAGTGGGCACATAGGGCTATTTGCCTACTCGGCAACGCTAAAACTGCACTCTCAAATGAGAGGAGAAAGAATGTCCATTTAAAAATTGATCCTAAGCTAGTGGAATTAGCTAACAAAGAAGGGGGAGCATCCTCTCAAGGCCTTCTCTTTGGAGAGAAATGTATCAAAGAAATGTCAAAGTATGTGGGAGTGTTTAGCTCCATTCAGAAATCTCAGAAAGATATAAAGAGAGTTTTCCACTATAGCGTTTTTGGAAGGGCCGGGAGAACACTGGGTCGGTTTCCCGGCCGTAGCCAGATCTCGACAAGACCCTACATGGGACGAGGAGGATTTACAGGTCACTCAACCTTCTACCCTCAGAAGTAAAGATTCTGTGCCAGAGGCTTCAGGGGTGAACGGAGGCAAAGAGGCTTTTAAGCAGGTAAGACTTATGAAAGATCCTTCAGATACCCCTATAAAGGTGGGAGGAAGACTAGCCCAATTTTGTGGGAACTGGAACCTGGTGAGCCAAGATCTTTCGGTACTAGATACGGTCAAAGGATACAAGATATAGTTCATAGACTTACCAATACAAAAGAGATTAAGAGAAAAGAGAGGAGGTAGTGGTGTCCCTCTAAGAGGAATATCCGCACTATCACAAGAACATGTATAATTAAAGACAGTTAAAGGACAGTAAGTGCTGAACTAGTGTAATAATACTAGCGGAGTGCAACAAAAACCCACGTCACTCACTACCAGGTGTGACCAAATGTTGAGAAAGAAAACTCAGCATATGCATATCACAAAAGAACTGGGTCAAGCGTGCACCATCCTAAGTAACAACAGTTAGACTATAGGATCTAATAATCACCATAAAGTATTATATTCTCTAGCAGTAAATATTACAAGACAGAAAAAATCAGTTGATGTCCTTCAGATTTGAGAATCTTCATTTCATTTTATTCTTCAATTCATCACAATGAAAACAGCCAACACGTGTTTCGTAAGTACTAAATAAGCACCATAACTTTCTCAAGGCTGACAACAGGTATTGTCTGATGTGAAGACAAGCTCTAAAGGGAGATGTAAGAATCGTCTTATTCCAAAGTAACTATAGACGTATAGTCATAAACTTTCACAAAATTAGGTCCATGGTTGCACCGTAAGTAGTGGCGTCTTATAATTTATATCTGTAACCTAATCATCCACATGGTCCAGACGATTTCTATTTGCATGTAAAGGACTGTCCACTAATATATAAGTGGCGAAATATGTAAATCGATCAAGTTGAGTCGTCGGAGCTGCAAGAAAAGGCGTCCGACAGAATGTGTGTACACTCATTCTGTCGGACGCCTTTTCTTGGACGAGAGCTTCCTGGTATTGATGACACATTTACCCGGAACCTATGTGGAGCTCCGACGACTCAACTTGATCGATTTACATATTTTGCCACTTATATATTAGTGGACAGTCCTTTACATGCAAATAGAAATCGTCTGGACCTTGTGGACGATTAGGTTACAGATATAAATTATAAGACGCCACTACTTACGGTGCAACCATGGACCTAATTTTGTGAAAGTTTATGACTATACATCTATAGTTACTTTGGAATAAGACGATTCTTACATCTCCCTTTTGAGCTTGTCTTCACATCAGACAATACCTGTTGTCAGCCTTGAGAAAGTTATGGTACTTATTTAGGATGGTGCATGCTTGACCCAGTTCTTTTGTGATATACAAAAGAAATTACACAGAGAGATATTGTTCTCACAACAGGATTCAGCCCTAGTGACAAAAGAGGTAGAAGACCTATACGCAAAAGGGGCAATTCGAGAGGGAAAGGCCATAGGTTTCGTCAGCAATATGTTTCTAGTAGCAAAAGAAAGACAAAGGGATGAGACCTGTTGTAAATCTAAAAGATCTGAACAACTGGGTGGGTTACCGTCAATTGAAAATGGAGGGAATCCACCTTCTCAGGGATGTACTGAGGAAAGGAGATTGGGTAACTTGTCTAGATCTGAAAGAGGCATATCTGACTATCCCTAACTGGTGTCCACATCAGAAATGTTTCCAGTTCATGTGGGAGGGCAAACTCTTTCAGTTTTGAAACCTCCCCTTTGGCCTTTCCTCAGCCATCTGGTGTTTCACCAAGGTACTACGCCCAGTAGCCGGATGACTAAGAACCAAAGGAATAAGATTGATTCTATATCTGGACGACATTCTAATAATATCTCAATCCAAAGAAGTAGCATCACAACACTAGGACCTCAAAATAAAACGCTTAGAACACCTAGTATTTGTTATAAACACCAAAAAATCATCCACCACTCCAAGCCAGGTCACTCAGTTCCTGGGTTTTAGGATACATACAGTTCAAGCAGAATTGAAATTACCTGGGGAAAAGCTAAGGAAACTTCGCAAGGAATTAAGGACAATACTAAAGAAACAGGGATTCCCGTTAAGAACATTAGCAAGGGTGCTAGGCCTCTTCTCCTCAACAATCTAAGCCATATATCCGGGGCCCCCTGTACTGCCGGGCCCTTCAGAGACTCAAAGCCAAAGCTTTGAGATTGAATCAATCCTATTCATTGACAATTTTCTGGACTCAAACTCGAGGAAAGAGATACTCTGGTGTCTGAGGAATGTAGAGGCATGGAACAGCAGAGTAATTTTTGGGGAAGAACCAGAGATAATAATTGAATCAAATATCAGCTTAGAGGGATGGGGTGCCACATGTGGCGACTCATCGAAAGGGGGACAATGGACAGAACAGGACAAGGAGTTACATATCAATTGCCTAGAACTACTGGCAGGCTCCTTTGCAATCCACAGCTTTAACAAGGGCTTAATAAAGTGTTCAGTCATGCTTCGCTTGGACAATGTATCTACGGTCAGATACGTGAACAAGATGGGGGGGGTCCTCACTCCATGGGACTATCAGTCAAAGTCAGGAACATTTGGGCTTATTGCCACAACAAAGGCATCTCAGTGATCGCCGAACATATCCCGGGTTTGAACAACGGGGTCGCAGACTGGTTCTCCAGGAATTTCAGAGATTCCAGCTATTGGAAATTAGTCAGGAAATTATTTTTGACCATTCAGTCGATAGATCTCTTTGCAGACAGAGTGAACAGTCAACTACCCAAATTGTTCAGCTGGAGGCCGGAACCTCAGGCCTTGGGGGTGGATTAGTAACTTCAGAATTGGCGAGGACTAACACCCTATGCCTTCCCTCCTTTAGCCATACTCTCACGACTTCTATTTCAAGTTCGCAGGAATAGGGAGGTAACAGTAATAACGCCCCTCTGAATGTCCGAGGCATGGTTTTCAATCCGGATGGAAATGAGTATAGACCTACCTATCCTTATACCTACTTTCGAGGAAGTAATCACAGGTCCTCAGCGAGAATGTCACCCCCTCGTACATCAGGCCCTTCTGTCATTAATGGCCTGGAGGATTTCAGGAGAGAGTGGCAGCTGCCAGGACTTTCGGAGAACGCTTTCAGACTCCTATCAGAGTCATGGGCACCTGGCACAAGGAAAGCATATAGATTGACTTGGCAGAAATGAGTTTGTTGGTGCCTTCGACGGAACTACAATCCTGTTTTGTCTGATCTAGCACAAGTAATCAACTACCTATCTGAGATTTGTGCATCGGATCTAGCCTATCGGAATGTGAATGTCTACAGATCGGCCATTGCAGCAGGCCACTGCTTGGTAGACGGTACCTCTGTAGGTCAAAACTTATTAACTAAAAAATTAATGAGAAGTATGCACGTTTTAAAGCCACATCAGCCAAATATACTGCCCTATAGGATGTGAGGGATGTCTTCAGGGTAATTACAGACTGGGGTGAGAACTCTACACTTTAATTAAAGAAACTATTTTATAAACTCACTGTTTTACTGTGCCTAGTTTCCTTCAGAGGAAAGTCAGATGTAAAAGCCTTAGATATCACCATTAGTGCATACCAACCAGAAGGGGACTGTTTTTTCTTAAAGAGACAAACTAAGATGATGTCAACCTCAGTTTTCTATCCTTTCTTTCCACAGATTGAAAGATTGTGTGTGGTGAAGTGCCTGTTGGGGGATGAAAAAAGAACCATAAGATTAAGAGGGAATGCTGAACAACTGCTAATATCCCATAGGACTCCCCATAGAGCAGTTTCCTTTCCCACCTTAGCAAGATGGGTAAAGGACGTTATGAAAGAAGCAGGAATCAATATTTCCATTTTTGGTGCAAACTCTCTTAGACGGGCCTCAGCCTCAAAAGCTTTTATTCTAGGTGGTGGCCTTCAAGACATCCTTAGATCTGCGGACTGGTACAATGAATGCATCTTCAAAAGCTGTTATTTTAAACTGGTTACAAAAGCCATTGATGATGTGTTGAACACACTTTAAACTTGCATAATGTTAGCCTCCGTGTCATGCAAAAATTTAGAGTTTCCACAGCCTGATGTGCAGAAAATATGGATTTTCGTAAAGACACGTAAGTCTAAGATTATTCCTCCACTAGGTATCCACCCTGGGAAAACAACTAAAGTGGATTTTTGTTTGTCTTACAGATGAGATATTTCAAAGAAGTAATGGATGACTACATTAAAGTTTAAAAAAAGTAATGTTAAAGTTATCTTGTTTACTGCACAAAGAAGGGAGAAGACTACGAGTGCAGGGCTTATATACTATGTTGGAATGTTTTGAAGTTCTAGATCTCTTCAACTATTGCTGCTGTGAGTTGCACAATAAAGGAGATTTGCATAATCTTAGCCTCTGTGTCTTTAATAAAATCCCGATTTTCTGCCCACCAGGCTGTGAAAAATCTAAATTATCCAAGTTAATCTTAGGCAGTCAAGTATGACTTCCTGAGTAGTATGTAGCCAAGTATGAAGGAGTAGGTTTGTAGCATCAAGACAATTCTTTCTCCATTAATATCAGGGTTCTTTCTATTATCGCTGCCCTCACTGGAAATGCAGCATTAACTAAAGCCTTTTTAGAATCTCTTAACTTGTATTCCCTTTAAGCCTCTCCTCTTTCACATCATATTGAGTTAATCATTTGGCAATATCTTGATTGGTCTTCCAAAGGTGGAAGTTTGTTAACCAACACAATTTTAACACTGGTGTAGATACTCTTCACAATATAAAACTTTAGAGATGCTCTTGGCTGTTTCTAGCCCATTATACATTTTATTCCTTCATGCTCAGAAAGAAATGGCTCTCTCACGCGTCACTAGTCGTCGGAGAGATCTTTACTGGTGCAATTTCATCCTTAAGACTTTTTGACATTTTAGCTTTAAGGACTCAAGGAACCTTTTCATTATTAATGTAATTAATTCAGTAATGTGGGTGCACCCTTTTGCCTTGCCGGAGTTAGTCTATATGTTTTAAGTGGTTCATTTTCACTAGTTTTGTTCTGCTCCTTAGTGACAGGAGGTCTATGATGTGTAACAGTAAAGAGTACAGAGGGATCAATCAATTTTTTATTTTGATTCAAGGCGCCATCAATTACCCTGACATTTACAATATTTTGTACATCTAAATATGTATGATTCTATTGGAACAACGTGTCGTGTAACGAGACTGGGTACAAAAAATCAAATACTCCTACGTTGAACGTAATATATACAAGGCATGAACAAATACATAATAATCACATATAAAGCATATTCACATGTATAATACAATACATTTTCACAGTATATACAAAATTTACAAAGACCCTAATTATAACTTAAACTGATGTAGACTCCTTATTCTGAGTAATACACTCTGAGGTAGTCCTCCGTGCGCCTGAGGTATCACACCTCTTGTCTCATTTGCTTATAGGCGCCACTACTATAAAACCAAATTCAAAATAATAGGACTCCTATATTTGTCGAAGCGGTCGTGTTTCAGCCACCAATTTCTTTCGGCCTCCTCGGGACAAGGGTATTGACATATCTGAGCAATATCCTCTCTTTCAATCTCACAACCAGTCTTATACTTCAAGGGTACACGATATCCATTTCACATGGATCCATAGATAAATTAGAATCCTGCAATTCCAACTTTAAAGGCCGCTTATGGTAGACACTCAAAGCCTCCCTGTCTGTCGGTGAGCGATCCTTCACCTCGCAGCCTGTATCATGGGTTCCCGCCAACACTTAAACCGTACGATCCTCACTCTTCCCGCCATGCTATGGATTGTCAGGAGGACAAAATGTAACGTCATTATAGCAATGGTGTATTAGAATTTTTCCAAATGTACCCACATGTTCTGATACATTACTAAACATGTGAGCCAGACAGGAAATTGTTGCCTTCTGCGAGCATGAAAAGTCCAAATACACCTATTTAAGAAACATTATATTATAGGCTTCAAAGATTGCTGCCAGTTAGCTCAGCATGTTTATGGTTACACGTTTACAGGTATTCAGGGCATTTCAGTTCAAAATTCTGCATCCATTCCTTATGGGTTTTGGGAACGGATGAGCTATTCTATTTAATGTTTATGAATATACAGAAGATGTTATACTGGTGACGGAAACATTACTTACTAAGACTAGTTCTCTAGAATGTTTCTCTTTGTTAAATTCAGCATTCATTCATGTTCTCTGGTAAAAAGAAAAGTCAGTGGACTAGAAGCAGAGTTATTTGTTTCTCAGTCCTATATTTTTCAGTAGACTTACAAAATGGACCCAGGAAATGACTGCTGCAGTCTGGGACTACTGTACTCGTTAACAGCCTTAAAGTGACAGTGCAGTTTTTCGAGCGTGCCTCTGTAGGGAGTTCCCTTCATTTTCATGTTTTAAAAGCTTGATTAATACAATTGTTTTTGCAGCAAAACTATGTCATTTTCTAATCCAGTTGTAGATTCTCTAGAGAATTGTTAACCTTGGTATGTTTTTCTTAATGTACAGATAAAAGAATGACAATTTGCTTTACAGAGGCGTTCTATGACTGAAGAGATCTACAGTGCTATAAATATTGACTGATTCTTTTTTCTTAACATATTATAGAGTGAAATGTGCGTTTTGTGTCACATTAGGGTAGATTTATCCACTTCAGGACATTATGAAAATTAGAGGGAGTTAAGATGTATATAATAAAATGTAAAACTATAGAATGTTAGGCATTGGATTTCTGACTTCATTTGACCGTATTTCACTCTGTTAAACAGTATCCCGGGGTCCCACTAGTAGGCTGAATGGTTCTGTGCTCTGTTGTTAAAGGTTAGTAACCTTCCCTTTCTTCTTCCTTGTCAAGACATTGGATCTCTGGTTGTACAAGGTGGTAGAAATGTCAGACGCTAAGCAGGTCTAAGGAGCATGTTCAAAAAGAGATTTAAAATGAGCCATTGGAAGCCAACTGGAAAATGCCTTCAAAATGTCAGAAACACCGAACTCAAGGAAAATGGCTATGTGAATTTTGATTGGAGGTAGTTCACCCAGTGCCAATGAAGATGAATTTACACTGGTACTCCAGGCGAGTGCTGAAAGATATCCACTCCTGTGGTTGACCTACTGTGCATTTAGTGGACATTTGAAAAATTCTGGCTTTGTGGAAGGAACTACTTTTATAGAAAATATTGCTAAAGCTATTAGTGACTGTTATAGAGAACTTAGAAACCTTTGTTGAAGTAAACAAGTAACAGTAATGATAAGGCCATGGGCAGTGTTCAGAGTGTATGGATGGAACCTGGTTGACAGCTAGACAGTTTAAGCAGAATGGCATGCAAAGCTTGGCTAATGTTGAAACCTGGTCTAATCCACATTTGCATCTGCATATGTAGGATAGGTATGTGGTGGAATATTTTTGGATCTGATGTGGAAGCAGGTTTGATAGATGAGACAAGTGGTTTCCTTGTTATGGATCCAAAGTATGAATAATGGGCCTTTGTTTATGTTTTGATATCTGTGTCAATAATTGATATCACTAGCTTACAAGTAGCATATTTCAAAGAAACGAGGGTTTCATTAGTAAGAAAAAATGTCAGGTATATTTTATTTTGGGTGAACCAAAGATGGTTACAAGAAACTTTGGGCAAACCCTGGTTTAAAGTACACCAAGCACATCTTAGTTTATCAAGCCTCTACGACATGAATGAAACAGGAAAAGGGCTCCCAAAATAGTGTAGGAGCTGGAAAGTGCCAAATGAATGCATTCGTGTCCACAAGAATGTCTGATGTTTGCTCATTTGGAAAAGCCTTAGCTATATTTGTGGTATCAGCTGTCACTAAATAAGTAAGGATCCAGATGTACAAAGGAGGATGTGTTGTTCTGTGACCATTCTCCTTATTTCTGCCAGAGTAATTGATCCAAAACTACTTAAAGTGACATTACACAGTGAGTCACATGTGTGCCATCACAGTTATTTTCAAGAGGTGAAGCTTGTTAATGCACCATGCATGACACTCTTGCGAATGCATCCTTGAGACAATGGACATAGGTTCCTCTATTTACATTTGCATTGCACCTGTTCTCACATCCCTGGGATTTAATGGGAATGGTTATATGGAGCACATGGTACGGCAGGTGACCATGGAGTTGGACTTCGCGTCAAAGACTATCACTTGCTCCCTTAACACACTAAGAGCAGCTTCAGATAACATTGAAACTGATTGCATGAGCTTGCACTAACCATTGTTGCTTTTGTAGTATATCTATGTTTCCATTAGCATGTGTGGCACATGGTCAGTCTTTATTAGAACAAAATAGCTCACTAGATAACAAATCATGTTTTGATCTATCGAAATAAAGCTTTACTCTTGCTTTGCATAAGTATAATTCCATAGTACATCCGGCCCGTAGTTTCTAGCCAAATTCAGTCTATATTGAAATACGTAACTCAGATTCTTCATATTTGCAGTAATGATTTGTTTCTTTGATTAGAAATCGACCAATATGAAAAAGTAAGTAAGTGATATTTCGTAAATGTTTGTTGACAAATGTTATAATTATATTTTAATGATATTGATTGATGCAGATCATATTTTTGTATAAGGGTAAGTTCCTCAGAACCAAATATACTTAAAGAATTTTGAATTGATTTGACAGAGTTCACAGTTGATTATGGCAGATAGCATGCCCCAGCCGCAGCCCCAGGAGCAACAGCTAGAGATAGAGTTGCAGGATCCTGACATCCAGGTAGAGAGGAATATCAGTAGTCTTGCATCAGAGTACCAGAAGACCAACACAATGGAGGAGACTGAAAAAAATGTTCAGGTATGCCTTGCCTGGAGTCATGTTAGCAGCCCAGTTCTTAATGCTCGCTCGGCAGTCCAGCTTTTATTAAATATATGATTTTGTTATAAGATAACAAGGATTGCTCCAAAATGTCTCCTCGCCCTTTGGCATAGAAAAATTATGGGTTTTACGATTTGTTGATCCCTAGATGGCCCAACGTCCCAAAAGATTTTGAGATGCTTTTCAGTCATTTGAATAGTTTAACTTTATAATTTGTTTGAGCGTATAGTATTCTCCAAAAAGATTCTTAGGGGGAATTGATGAAGACAAACTTGGGAATATATTCACAACGTTAGCAGGACAAGCAGATTTGTCGAGAAGCTTCTGTGAGTTGAATACATCTTTCTGTCTTATTTGAGACCTTTTTTAATTCTGCCACAGGAAGAGCAGTCATCTATAAGCAAACACGTTGGGAAAATACCAGGTATTCAGATTCAGATTCAAATACTTTATTCGGTTAAAAAGCAAAGAATAACCATAAAAGTAGCATGAAAAGGTACAATTTACAAAGGGGTCAAGTAGTCATTATATAAAATCACACAGAAGAAAAAGCACCAAAATTAAGTACATATATACAACAACAAAAAATTAATTCATTTGAATCGATTTACGACACTTAAAAACTGATTTAAAAAGTTCAGCAAGTGAGGCTACCATAAAAACAGTTTCCATTTTCTGACACTCTAAAAACGCGAAGCGACATCTGTATACATTTAAATCTTTAAGAATAGGGATGATAAGTTTCTTTCGGAAAAAAGTATAAAATTTACAAAAGAATAAAATATGTATATCAGATTGTGGGGACACATCATCACATGGACAAAAACATAGATCTTTCGACCAACAATTCATCACAGGAAAAGATAATAACCTAAAAACAATGTTAAGTCTAAACCGGGTTAAAAGGAAACGTTCATGGTTGGACATATACAATGATAAATATGGCTGTAGTTTCTCTCCACATAAAATATCCTGATGGGCAGAGACAGTCTTTTTTCTCACCTCCTCTAAATATCTTTTGTCCCTGAGATAGGCAATACACAAATTTTTCGGGTCTCTTCTTGATATGTATGCCATTGATAACGGATCCTCAAAGTATTGGGGACAGCTTAATTCTTCGAGAAAGTTTCTGACATAGCATATCCATTTGAAATCTTTAATGTTGTCCAATGCTAAAATGTCCTTTAAAATGGCCCGGTTAACCACACATTCATCGTTTGTCCAAACCCTGTGCCAAAGAAGAATTGGCTGAATCTTAATCGTATCAGTAACATAAAGCATTCCCAATTCAGCGTGGCATATCATAGTCGCAGTACTTTCAGGCACGGACAAGATATAACGTAAAAACTTGTTTTCCATAGTTTAATTGAACTAATATTTGAGTAACCCCACAAACCTGATCCATAGGTAGCTACAGCTAAACAAGTCGCCTTATAAATAGTTAAAATTTCCTTTATGGGTTTTTTTCCTAATTTTTTCATAAAACATTGTAAGGCCATGATAGTTTTGGAAAATAACAGAGATCTAGCATAAATTGCAGTAGTCCATGAGCCGCTTTCATGAAACAAAATTCCCAGATATGGGAAGGTGGAGGTCTTTTCTAAGGGATTGGAATTTATAAAAATTGGCATCAATTGGCGGTTATAACACGGAAAGATCGGAGGAAATTGCAGATTGCCAAACCATCCTGGGTCATAACTTTGTGGATGGAAGTAAGGAGGCCTCCCTCTATGTTTCACTACATTCCAACCATCTTCATTCCTCCCTCCCCATTGTGTGTTATAATGGTTGCTGTCAAAAACCTGACCATTATTACCTCCTCGGTGTCGGTTGTCCCTAGTCCAACTCCACCTGTTATCCGGGTGTTCACCCTCAGGGTAAAAATAAGATAGTGCCCTGGCCACAATGGACAGACCATGGTTTCTTGGGGGCCTCGTTGTGATATATTCGGCAGTGCGTGGGTTCTCAAATGTTATCACCACACAATCGCCGTGTACCCTTTTTATATTATACCCAATCCATGGAGCCCTTTCAACCATCAGAATATTACTTCTGATAGCTGGCGGGAGAGGGTAGTTATCATTCAGCCAGTGGATAATTTTATTTACAAGTCCCCCATTATTTTCGTTTGATTTTGCATCTAGTTGAGGGACTCCAGTGAGAACCACAACATACGGTGCAGCTTTTGGGGGTAAGTGTATATTTCTACGCACCTCCCTTTTTTCTGGGTTATCTTTGTCCTGTTGTAGTTTAGGAGTTTGTGGGACTGACGCTACTTTATCAGTTTCTGGTAAAGAATTGGCTTGGTAGTTTAGTCTGCCCTGTTCCCATGATGCACTGGGCCAGGGACAGACTGATTTGCATATAGCCAGGTTCTGAGCTGGGATGGGGCAGTGAGATAAATAACGGTGATGGATCAAGCCCTGATCTTTGGACTGGGTAAGAGTGGTCTGCTCAATTCAGACACTCTGTTCATCACCACCCCCTTTTGTAAATCGACTTTATCAGTTGGGGCGGGAGTTTTAAGTGTTGGTATAGTTTTTGGCGGTTGATTAGTGGTAGGGACACTTTTAGCAGCTACGGGTGGCCTGTTCGTTATAGTTTTTACATGTGGAACTTTATTATTCAAGTTGAAGCTAGGGGCACTTATATCTTTATGAATATTTTTCAGTATTGTTTCCAAACAGCGTAACCTAACCTTGATGGGTTTGAGAAGAATTTTTAGCATCTCAAAGATGTTATTACTAACCATGCTCAGGCTACTACTGTCCTCACTACCTCTAACTTGGTTGTTTACTACACCACTTAGTTCCAGAATTTCCTCCAAGCTGCTATCTAAAACAGTTTCGTCTGGGAGACTTAATGGTAGGCCGACGTTGGCCTGGTGCCCTCCCCTAGTGTCATTAGTATGAGCAACTGGATTGCTGCTCACATTCAAGGGCGCCGGATCTAAATTGGTTGGATCTTGATTCTTGCTAATATGGGCTTTTTTCCCTTTGCGAATGGTGGATTTAATGGTCTTTTGTTTATTAGTCTTCTGTTTAGGAATTGCCCCCTCTTTCATACCCCTTTGATTTAAAGCGCTAGCTATGGATAGGTTTTCAGTCTCATTTTCAGCTGGGCCGCTATCCACTAGCAAAGAGAGATTAGGGGTTGCCTCCAGGCCTTCCTGGGAACCTAGAGCGTTATAGCCCCCCGTCCTTGTGTACCATTGCAAGAGTGTTCGGGACAGATACACTATTAGGAGTGCAAGCTTGAGCAATAGGACCTAAAGAGGAACGCCTAGCCATGGCTAAATCTTGAGACACCCTTCTGTCCATGAGTATAATCCCTTCATCAATTAAGGCATGGGTGCAAACGATAAAATCATCGAGGGTACCAGTCAGCTTCTTTACTCCTGCAGCTGCCATGCTTCTGGTCTCTGGGCAATTCATGACAGACCAGTTCTGATGTCCCACTGTCCATGAGCTAATAGCAGTCAGGCAGGGTTTCTGGCCCAGGCCAGGCACCTCAGGCATCTGAGGGCCACAAAGGGCCCGCCATTTGCCCGGGCTTAGCCCCGGGCGTCCCGCTCGCGTCCCGCGCCGCGGGGGTTCGCCCTTCTTTATGGCGCCCTCGGCGCTGCCTGCGCTGCCTGTGCACGTCACTCAACGCGCCGCCGCGAGGCCTGCCGGGTGTTGTGGTTCCCGGAGCGGCGGCGCGGGTCTCTGTGGCAGGGTGACTCTCGGCGGTGGCGGCTTCTCCTGCTGCGAGTCGGCGTGTCAAGGTGAGTGTCCTGTAATCTCCCCCGCTCTGCCGGGGTTCGCCCTTCTTTATGGCGCCCTCGGCGCTGCCTGCGCGCGTCACTCAACGCGCCGCCGCGAGGCCTGCCGGGTGTTGTGGTTCCCGGAGCGGCGGCGCGGGTCTCTGTGGCAGGGTGACTCTCGGCGGTGGCGGCTTCTCCTGCTGCGAGTCGGCGTGTCAAGGTGAGTGTCCTGTAATCTCCTGTAATCTCCCCATCTACTTGTCCTCTGCTTTAGCACTGATACCACGCAGCACAGGTATTGCTTTACATTGCTTGCACTGACATTTATGGATTGTAATGCAATTTCGTAATGACCGTTGGGCACAACATTATTTGAAAATTATTTTCCTATGGTACCTTGGTGTAATGTTATTGCACGTCTGGCATGCAAGGAACCTTTAGTCAGTTTTCTGACCATTAAAGCAATCTAAGAGAACTGTAGCATTTGGAGAATGGTATTTCATTCTCTTTAGTCTTGTTGTATCCAGAGCCTGGCCTTAGTGAGGAGGTCAGAAATGGATTAAATTGACACGGAGGAGGAGTTAGAGATTAAAAGAGATAAACATTAACACAGCTATACTGGATTCTAGAAAGACACCAGAAGCAATACATCAAGAAGACAAGATAAGTGTTGCAATAAATGATTTGGATGTCATTAAAGCTCAATTTCTGGTAGCTGATGCCAATTTCCAAAAGACAGTGTAGGAGCTTAGAATGATTTTGTACTGTGTTAAATGCACTGGATACATAGTAAGCAGGATGAGAGTTATGATTTCAGCTAATCATAGGTAGCGATGAGGGATGATTTATTCCTGTGAAGGTGGTCGAAGCCTGCTAGGCAGTGAGCAGGAGGTTTTAATGTAAAACACAAATTTGTCACTTATCTGTAATTTTACGGACTATAGATATTGATTCTAGGTTTCATCAGCAGAGGATTCGATACCCTTTTCCAACTCTGGAATATTTTTCTGGCTACAGATATAGCTTAAAATAATCGTCCAAGGCAGAGAGTGAGCATACTATTGGAAGTGCATGGGAGTAGAGAGGTAGGTGGGGATGAGAGCAAAGAAACCGACAGTTATGTGGGGCTGTGAGTGAAAGGTGAACAGGACAGATGTAGCAGGAAGGATGGCATAAGAATAGGAGAATGCCTGAGAGGTTGGATCACAAAATGTGAGGTGAAAGAGTTCATGAAGGGGTGCAAGAGGAGCATTAGTTGAATATGAAGAAGTGGGCGAAGGAGAAAGATACTGATTTCTGGCAGTGTGATAGGACATAGAGAGTTAAGAACTTAGGTATAGCTTGGGGTTGTTATTTGTATTCACAGTGCTACTCATTGTATATCAGTCACTGCTCACCAGCTTCATCGCTAGTGACCCTACCTTCTACTGAAAAACCAACTGTCAAAAAGCAGTGAGAAAAAGTGTTCTCAGTGCAGTTTGGTAAGCTATTCAGAGATCAGTCATTCAGAATGTTCAGGCTGATTGTGTCTCCTGGCACTTTTACTTCACAGAAGTACCAAAGATGGATGCTAAGTTTTTACAGCCTAGAATTGCTAAATCATTTTCTAGGCTTAGTCTGGCAGCAGACTTATTGTACCAATTTAGACTTAGAGTATGCTTTTGGGTCTCCCCCTTGCTCATGATTGGATGACTTTCTCGTCTATCTCAATTCTCTTCTGATCTTATGATTTTTCCTCCTAATTTGTGCTTTTGTCCCAACCAGTGGCATAACAAAGACCCCCACGGTGCGGGGGGCCTGAGCTCCAGGGGACTCCCTCTGCACAGTACCCTGGCGTGTTAGCCCCTGACTGAGTCCAGAGGAGGGGCCCCTCGATGTAGTTTGCAGGTGGGCCCCTGCGAGTTTCGTTACGATAGTGGTTCCAAGGAGCATTTCAGTCGCACCATTTTTTGATACAATGACTCCATACAGTTCTAAAATCATGACTTCGCATCATAGTGTCTGAGGGACTTTTTGCTCTTCCTCTCACTATTTATTCTCCATGCATCCCAGCCTTTCCTGCTTTGTAATCTTTATTTGAGAATTAGCTCTCTCCAAGTTGTGACGGCCATCTGTACATGATTTTTTGATTTTTTACAGTTTTTTTTTTTTAAACCTTTATTAGATGCATACAACACAAAGGCATGACCATTACAGCATGTACAGTTTCGTATGGCAACATGGGACCAGCGGTTGAGAGAAAGACGAGCACGTGTACAAGGTCCATTTTAACATTGCAAACAGCACTTTACATATACAGTTCCCAATGTGTCACAGTAGGCAGCTAGTCGAGTATGGGCATCGCATCTCATTCATCCGGTGTGCGGGGGGGTGGGGAGGAAACGGGGAAGGAGCAAGGAGTAATTCAGGCCGGGAGACTACATCCCCTTGCGCTATTGTGGGGCCTGAGCAACACAGGTATAGTGGCTCTGTCCATCCCAGCCCCGCATCATCTCTGTCTATACCTGATAGCTAGCTACGTGAATCCACTCAGTGTCGTTATCTATGCGTATCTAGCGTGCGCAGCTCAGCACTGCATCTCAGCGTGTGACGTGTTTGTGTCTGGACCCCATGTTTGTCGACTGAGGGCGGCGTGCCATGCCTTTCCACCAATTCGTCTTCAGCCGTCCCTTGCCACTTCATTAAATGATGCGTGTATATCCCCTCCGCCCCGCAGCAGCACCTCCAAGAGTGAGGTGGCGGACAATTGACTCAGGTGTTGTGTCTCATGACCTATTCTGAACAAGATCCCCTCCCCCGCTCTTCATCCCCGGGTCTATCGACGTTTCTCAATGTGGGTGTCCCCATATGTAGTATGTAGTGCGGATGTAGTGAGGCGAATGTAATGTACAGTGTCAATGCGCTCATGGGCCAGGGTCCAGGTCATCATCCCCAGAGGAGTCGTTTTGTGTCTCCTGAGCCAGCCAGTATACCCGTAAAGGGGACCAGATGTCGCTGGGAGCACATCGGGCTGGCATCAGTTCCGTATAGATGCCATACTGGTCCTGACAGTGTTGGAGGTCATCCAGCCATTCCTTGAACTTTGGCGCTCTTCCCCTCCCCCATCTGCAAGCAACCCTCCGTTTAGCGAGTAGTAGCGCGATGTCAACAAACTTGCGACCCGCTCTGGGCACATCCCTGGTATAACCTAATATCATCACTATCGGGTCTAACGGGAGAGGGCCGGCTATCATTACCTGAAGGGCAGCATGCACCTGGCCCCAGTAGGTCTGTATTGCCCCACAATCCCAAGCCAGATGCAGGAACCCCGCGCCTTCCATGCGACATCTAGCCCATCTATCATCCGTTGAGAGGCCAAATCTCAATTTTCTGACCGGTGTGTAATAGCACCTTTGCACAAACTTATAATGAATAATTTTCATTCGAGAACTGGGGGATATTCTAGCCGTGATCGTGCAGCAATATTTCCACTGGTCGTCCGTGAGGGCGGCTGGTAGTTCCGAATCCCAGTCAGTCCGAGCCTTAGCCGGGGTGATCGGTCGTTGTTCTCGAACGGCAGCATAGAGTTTAGACACCAAGTGTCTCCCATCTGATACGAGCATAACATGCAGCGGCAGTACCGTCCCTGGTTCCTCCGGGAAGTTAGGGAGAATATCTCGCATACCCTGACGTAGCCGGATGTAATAGAACACCTCCATAGGCGTCGGGGGGGTATTCTGGAACAGCTGGTCCTTGGTGCGGAATAGGCCGTCCTGAAAGAGGTCGCCCCACGTGGTAAGATTTATGCGGCGGCACATCGAACGGAAACCTCCCTCCAGTAGGAGTGATAGTCTCGGATGATACGCCAGTGGCAACGCCGGCGAATACAGTAGGGGGGCGTCCAGCAGTTTGGTCACCCTCCGCCAGGCATCGATCGTGCAAGTCACAGTAGTGGCGGGCGTCTCAACATCTCCAATCTCTCCCATTAGCATGCCCTCAAGAGGTAGTGGGTGCACTATCCAGTCCTCCGCAGCGACCTGTGGCATAAAAGGAACGGGCCTTATCCAGTAATAAGCATGTTGCGCCTGTGCGCTCAGGTAATACATTTCAAGGTCGGGCACATCAAAGCCGCCTCTGTCATACGGCTGCGTTAGGACCGACCACCTGATGCGCGGTTGTTTACCACCCCAAAACAGGCGAAGCAGTTCAGACCGAAGTCTTTTGAAAAAATAGGCGCCTGGGTAATACGGTATATTTTGGAATAAATATAAGAATCGCGGGAGGACGACCATCTTGATCAGGGAGGCCCTACCTGCCATCGAGAGGGGAAGTGCCAGCCAACGCGTGATATTATCAGCCAGTCGTGTGATGGCTACGCCGTAGTTTAATCGGATGGTGTCAGCCTTATCCAGCGAGATTGTAATTCCCAGATACTTCAAGTCAGAGCTGCACCACTCCAAGGGGTAGTCCAGCGGAAATTGGGTGACCGACGCCGTGAGGGGGAAGAGTTGTGACTTTTGCCAATTAATATGTACACCAGATATGCCTCCAAACGCTACAAATTCCCTCAAAAGTGGATTGAGGTTATCTTGTGGGTGGCGCACATACAGTGTGACATCATCTGCATAGAGGGAGATGCCTATCTGCCGTTGGTTGCAGTAGAAGGCCCTGTCTCTGTGCAGTTGTCGTATCCTGCAGGCCAGCGGTTCTATCGCCAGGGCGAATAGTAAGGGCGATAAGGGGCATCCCTGCCTAGTGCCTCTCGTGATCGGCATCTGTTTCGACAGCGCCCCATTGATGACGATTCTAGCGACTGGGGAAGTGTATAGCAATGTCACCCAAGCGATGAATATCCGGGGGAACCCCATCCTGCCCAGGATGGCCAGCAGGTATCCCCATTCCACCGAGTCGAACGCCTTGGTGGCGTCCAGAAACACAGCAGCAACCGGCAATTCGGGAGCGATGGTGGGGATTAACGAGAACAACGTGCGCAGATTGTGGGACGTGGCCCTCCCTGGGACGAATCCAGATTGGTCCGGAAGTACAAGTTTAGTCATCAGCAGGGACAACCTAGTAGCTAATATTTTCGCAAGTATCTTCGCGTCACAGTTCAGTAAGGACAGGGGTCTATAGGCATCAGTGTCCTTCGGATCCTTACCCGGCTTCAACAGCGAGGTGATCGCCACCTCTCTCATGGACCCCGGTAACATCCCCACCTCTAGCGATTCCTCGAAGACCTCTTTCAAAACCGGCGCCATTATGTCGATATAACATTTATAGAATTCGGCCGGTAGGCCGTCCAACCCAGCCGCTTTGCCATTACTGAGGGACATGATCGCTTCCCTGACCTCGTCCAGTTCGAAAGGGCACCCTAAGAACCCCCTGTCCCCGTCACTCAACCAGCAGAGCGCTATATCATCCAGGTAATTACCGAACTCTACTTCTCCCTCCTGTTGTGTGGAGTATAGGCGTCTGTAGTGTTGCAGGAAGGTGTCTCGAATCCCCTCAGAATCCTGATGGATCTTCCCCTCCTTATCAGAGATCTCTAGGATATGAGTGGCAAAGCGTTGGTGCCTCGTGAGCGCCGCCAATACCTTCCCCGGTCGGTCCCCCTTGCAGTACCGCCTAGCTGTCCAATATTTGCCTCGGAATTTTACCTCCCTGGCCGCCTCCTCCTCATAAGTCGACAGTTTAGCTCTGAATCTTGCTGCCAACTCAGGACTGGTATATCCTGCCATTTCCACCTCTAGCGCCCTAAGTTCCCTTTCGAGTGTGTGTAGAGTGCTCACTATGCTCCGCAATATCCCGCAGCTTTTAGAGATAGTGACGCCCCTGACGGTAACTTTAAACGCCTCCCAGATGGTTTCGACTTTCTCCACAGAACCCTTGTTTCTAGGGAAAAAGGCTTCGATCTCTTCTCCAAGTTCGTGCTTAAAGACAGGATCTAGCAAGGCCGAGGGGAAGAGCCGCCATGGCGGTCTCACCCTAGTGTGCCCGGGTACTTCAAGGACGGTCCATACTGGACAGTGGTCCGAATAAGTGCGAGGCAAATGCTTCGCTTGCACTAGTCCCCCAGCAAGCCCCCGTGAGATGAAGCAATAATCAATCCTTGCCCATGAACGCGCATGTGCTGTAAAGTGAGTGCCTTCTCTGAGTGCCGGGTGCGTGTGCCTCCAACTGTCCACCAGTGCCGCCTCCGTAAGTATCCCCTGAGGCGTGTTCGTGGCGTTCATGTTGTAATGTCCACTACCGTCGGATCTATCCATTGTGTCATGTAGTGATAAGTTAAAGTCCCCCCCCCAGATAATGTGCGCGGCCTCAATCTCCAACATGTGGCCCCACAATGACAAGAAAAAACCAGGAGTGTCGACATTTGGTGCATAGCAGTTCACAAGCATTACTACATCAGATCCTAGCCTCCCCCAAAGGATGACATACCTCCCCTCCCTATCCACTCGCACACCCAGCTTTTGAAATGGAAGTTTCTTATTGACCAGTATTACCGTCCCCCTAGAATATGTGGAATATGAGGAAAACTCTCTCTCACACGCCCACCGACTCGCAAACTTGGGAGTACCACCCGGCCTAAGGTGGGTTTCCTGGAGCATAGCTATGTGCACCTGGTGCCGATCTAGATATGCAAGTACATTTCTGCATTTACGGGGATCATTGAGTCCGCGGACATTCCAAGACAATATGACAACTTTATCCAACACATTATCGCCTATAGATGTCTTTCAATCCCATTATGAAGCCGATAGCCAATGCCCAAGCTCCGAGTCGACCAGTACCATTCGTCGCCACCTCCGCTGTCAATTGCAACTTCCCCCCCCAACCAACCATTCTCCCATTCATGTCATCCATACCACCTGCATTCTCGCCACAATTGCCATACGCATCAAACTCGCCACTTCGAACAACTAGCAGCTTAACAAAGAAACTATACTCCCCATCACGTGCACAGTCACCCAACCCTGACTGTCCGTTCCCTCCCCCCTCCCACTGAAGCAACTCAAACTTGCCAGTACCTTGTCCCTCCCCCCCGCCCCAACCCATGTGCCCCAGAACATTAGAAAAACCATGTGGGGAATTCCCTATCGGGAGCAAAAGAGGTCGACACTGAAACACCCCAACTCTCCCCTCCCCATCCGCATGCAGCATACGGGACAGACAGAGAAGGTGGGGGTGGTGCCTGGTTTGTATCGTCCCTGCAGGCCAAAGCCCCCCCCCGACACCTCAATGCAACTCAAATGTGCTCCTCCATCCGGAGGCTGGGCAAATGTGCTTGGGCAACGACCAGCAACGTGTCGGTGGCAAAGTATCTCATCTCTCGTACGAGTCTCCTACTCCCGGCCACCGTTAGGGCCAGCAATGTACTCTTCCAAAAAAAAGGAAAAAGATCAAGAAGGGAAGAAGCCCACGTCAGTCGTAAAATCTTTCCACAATCCATATGTCCTCCCATCGTGACCTGCCTCTGCACGACTTCGGCAAAAAAAATAACAGTAAAATGCGATGATCAGCTGTCAGTCGCCCGGCAGCAGTTCCCTTATGAGGCCAGATAGTTCTCAGTGGCACCACCATATGTAGTGCAGGCCAGTTTCATCCTCTAGGATCCACAACTTCCGAAAGCTGTATCCATAGTGCAGTGAGTAGTTATCGAGCAGTAGAGCAGAAGTCTCCCACTACTAGTCTCCTTGTTCGGCTTGATGTTCCGCGGCTTCCTCCTCCTCATCATTGCGTCTTTCCCTCCTGGCCGCTCGGAGCCTTTTTACGTAGTCTTCGGCCTGTTGCGGGTTAGAAAAGAAATGCTGTTTGCCCTGATGGGTCACCCTGAGGCGTGCCGGATACAGGAGGGCGTAGTCAATCTGCATATCCCTAAGTTTCTTCTTTACATCCAGGAATTTTCTACGCTGATCCTGTACCATAGGCGTGAAGTCTGGGTATAATGAGAACTGTACCCCGTCACAGGTCAAGTTCCGAGTAGTCCGGGCCGCCCTCAGCGCCGCATCCCTGTCGCGGTAATTGAGTAAGCGGGCTATAATAGGTCGAGGCTGTGCCCCTGGCTTAGGGACTGGACCCAGAGAGCGGTGCGCCCGCTCCACAATGAACTGGCTGGAGAAGGCCTCTTTACCTATGGCGGTGGTCAGGATACGCTCCACGTAGTCTTCCATCCGACCTGTGTTGGTGGATTCTGGAACCCCCGTGACGCGGATGTTATTGCGTCTACTCCTGGCTTCCAATTCCTCGTTCTTAGCTGCGATTACCCTTAGGATATTATCCATTCGGGTTAGCCGTGTGTCATGAGTGTTGGATACGTCCTCCGCAGTTGAGATGCGCCGCTCCGCCTCCGTGAGCCGCTCCTCATGGATTTCCATCTTTTGTGCAACTCCGTCCATCCTGGAAGATAAGCGGTCTACCTTATCTACGATCGTTGCGAAGCCCTGACGCATCTCGTCAAAAAGCAGACGCAGCTCTGGAGCGGTCGATGCAGGAGATGTAGCAGCAGTCGATGGTCCCGGGGCCCCATTATAGGCCGTAGCGCCTCGCAGTGGCTTCTTGGTGGGTGCGGCCTCAAAGGACAGTTTCGCCTGTTTGGCGTCGTTTTTGCCCATGGTGTTTAGTCCGTTGACGCCGTCCGGGGCCGGACACTGACGAGCGGCTAGTAGACGACTCCCCACCAGGCCAGGGCCCTCCAGCCAGCCACCCTCGCTGCGCCGAGTTCTATCAGGGTAGGTTCAAGCAGGAGGTGGGGTAGCGAATCCCCGTCCCAGATACAGTGACCAGGGCGCCCCAGGGAGCAAGCGCTCAGACCGTTGCAGCAGCGCCGTGCAGGATTGAAAGATGCAGGCCCATCGGCAGTGGAGGGTAGCGCAATGTCGCCAGTACAGCTCCGGTCCTGCGCTCGATCGCCAGCTCGGTCCGCCGGGTGATCCTCCGGGCCTCTATCCCCTGTGCCTGACGCCAGCAGTGTCCAGCAGGCCAGTTAAGGATACATGCTGAGGGGCAGGTAAAATGGCCGGGTGCGTCCCTCTTCCCACCGGCAGAGCCAGGCGCTGCGCGCCGAGGTGAACGGGATCGCCACCCGATGTCAGAAAGAAAGGGTGTCCCGTCCGTCCCCCGCCCCGGTGCTCACTGGGGGCGGCAAGTCTCACCTCTGTCAGCCTCCGCCAGATCGTCTTTCGGCCGCCCTCTCCGCAGGCCGCCGTCAGGGATTTCGAGGCCCACCTGCCTCGTGGGAAGCCGCGGCCTCGCGTAGGTCAGCTCCCGGTGCGCCTCTGCTGCTCTCAGCGCCGTCCTGATCCGGTGGCCGCTCACCGCTCCATATCTCGGGCCCAGCGCCTCCAATTATCTCCAAAGTCGGACAGGACCGGCAGGACCTTCAGCCTCGCACTCGGTGCGGGTTGTAGGCTTCAACTCGCAGGGGAAGCGGATAATTTCAGGATATTACTGGCCAGGCAGCCAGAGCCTCACGGAAGTGCGGCCATTAGCGTGTGCGCCCTCTAGCGCCCCCCTGATTTTTTACTGTTTTTAGTTATATAACGTCAGACAGTACATTGGTAGCTGAACCTTGCACACACTAAGTTTTACATTATTACATCAAATAATCACTGTCGGGGAATCAATGGTATGTGGATACAATCTTAAAACCACTCCTCTCTCCCCTACTCTATTTCGGTAGCAAGCCCCGCCTAGTGACATAGTCTGAGAGTATTGGGAAGTCCAATTTCTACATTCTAATCTTGCATGTGTGGATGTGTTCTACTAATCCCCGCCTCTTCTGTTTCCAGGTCATAGTAACTCAGCCAGGGAGTCCAAATCGTGGTGCACTTTTTAGGGCATCCTCTGGCCCTGTATGTCACCTTTTCATCCCCCATGTATAGGTCCATGCTGAGTCTCCATTCCGCCAATGTGGGCAAACACGCGGCTCCCCAGTATTGGGCATCTTTACATGATTTTTAATTGATCCCAGATGGGAGCTTGTGCTTGCACATGCATAGTGGCCTTATTGAAATGCTTTGTCTTACACTTCATGGAAAACAATTCCAAGATGGCCACATCACATACTCTCACATGCATTCTTTTTTTTTTTAAACAGATTTTATTTGTCAAGTTGCACATATAATGCAGGGCTCTGCACCCCAGAGACCGCTGCACAAATCAACCATAAATTGATAATGACTTTGACTTTTACATGTGATAACCTAATACATAGTAACAAATCCCCCCCAACCCCCCCCCCCAGATCGCGCCAATTCCACATAAACCAGTCCACCACATAATATCACAACAGGAGATGCTAGTCCCACCGACCCTTCCCACAACCCGCCCCTACAGTCCAATAGGGTGCGTGTGGATTATTACGGCAAGCGTACCTCTACCTCCGGTGGCGGATCTAATAATAAACCCCAGTAATCTGCCCACCGCTTCCAAATTTTATAGTGTTTGCGCAGGCAACCTCTAGCAATGAAAATGGATTGTTCTAACCCCATGCAAAAGTCAAGCCCTTTCTTCCATGTGGCCATCGATGAGGCCCTAGATGCCTTTCAAGCCCTGGCGATATCCCACTTTGCCAGTGCAAAGCCCAGTTGTAAGAGGTGTTGTTTATAGATGTTGCCCCCCACTTCCTCCCTAATGTGCAATAGGGCCAACCGCGGCATGTGGGGGAGCTCACATCCCAGAACCTCCAAGAGGCAGGAATATACCCCACTCCAAAAGAGACCCAGTTACGGACTACTCCAGACCGTATGAATAAATGTGCCCTCCTCCCGATCACAGCGAAGGCACGCGGAGGAGGTGATCAGACCCGCCTTCCAAAGACACACTTTGGCGAAGTAGACCCTATGTAGGTACTTGAACTGCAGCAACCGAAGGCGCATCGCTATCGCCACCCCCGCGGGGCTGCTAAGGCTTCAGTCTAATCTCCTCCTCCAATGCACTCCGAAGCCTCTGTAGGTTGGGGAGCAGTGAATGACCAGAGATTGGTAGATTCAAGAGATTTTACGGTCAGTGAGTTCACCCATGAAGACCTTCGCCTCTATGGGGCTAAATTCCGGTAGTGACTCCAGGCCCTCTAAGCTAGAGGATAAGGCGTGCCTAAATTGCAGGTAGCCGTAAAACTGGGATCGCGGCATTGAATATTCCTTCTGAAGGTCCTGAAAGGATTTAAGCATCTGGCCCCTCATGACATCTCCAAGAACTGAGATGCCTATCGCATCCTATCCCTGGAAGCCCTGTAAGGCCGCTAGCTGAGGTAGACGCCCGTTTTCCCAGAGGGGGGTCTCATGGGTCAAGGTGTTCCACCACCCCATATGGCGCAGAGCCTGCCTCCAAATCAGAAATACCACCTGCATGTCCGATGGCAGCGATCCCCGCAGCGGCGCTGAATATAATGTCATATGCAGGAAATGGCGTTCCATAATCTGCCGCTCAACTGCATATGCCGGGTCTCCCCTGTCACCGTACCACCACTCATTAAGGACCAGTAAGTGTGAAGCTTGATAGTATGAGAGGACATCCGAGGAGGCAAGCCCCCCAGAGTAGGTGGACAGAAAACATGTGCGCAAGGCACCCTCACCTTTCCCCCCCCCTCTCCCAGGAACTGCCCCAGTTCTGCGTTCACTTGCCTAAACCATCGGGGTGAGATCTGGTATGGATGATTCTGCAATTGGTAGAGGAGCCGGGGAAGAGTCACCATCTTAAAAATCGCCGATCTGCCGTATAGGGACAGAGGCATGCGGGACCATGACTTAAGATCCTCCCTGGTGCGTACCCACACCGGGACCAGATTGCGCTCCCACAAAACCGCTGGTATATCGGAAAGGAAAACGCCCAGGTATTTCAATCCCCCCCACCGCCAGCTGGACCAAGGACGCCCACGCTCAAACTCCTGTCCGACTCCCCAGAGCCCACAGCGTAGACTTACGCGGGTTCATATAGAGTCCCGAGTTTCCCCCAAAGATTTGCAGGATGCGCCTCAGCCACGGCCCGTCCTGTTTATAGCTGTGAGAAAAAAAGGACATTATCCTCATATAATGCAATCCTATTAGATAGGCCCGGTGCCCACTCAAATCCCTGGATCTGAGCATCAATGTGCACCCAGGCCGCCAGCTGCTCCATAGCTAGCGCAAATAAATATGGAGACATGGGACAGCCCTGCCACGTACCCCGCTGAGTAGCGAAAGGCTTAGAGACCGCCCCCGCCACCCGCACCGACGCCGTCAGGTCTGTGTATAGTAGCATTAGGTAGGACAGAAATTGCGGGCCTAAGTTGAGCCTCCGCAGCCAGGCAAAAAGGTACACCCAGCTCAGGGAGTCGAACGCCCTGTCCATATCGGCCAACAATAGCGCAGCTGGCTCTCCCAGTCGCCTGCTGTC
This sequence comes from Lissotriton vulgaris, assembly GCF_964263255.1. NCBI lineage: Eukaryota > Metazoa > Chordata > Amphibia > Caudata > Salamandridae > Lissotriton > Lissotriton vulgaris. The sequence continues at coordinate 372,344,960 of NC_141696.1, forward strand.
CACCACTGCCACATGTGCCTGCCTGATATTGTGCCTGGTCGCCCTCTGAGGCATGAACCCAGCCTGGTCGGGGTGCACCAGAGTGGAAATGTGGGGCAGAAGCCGGTTGGCCAACGCCTTGGCCAAAACCTTCGCCTCCACATTCAAGAGGGAGATGGGACAGTGCGACGCATGCTGCTCCGGAGGTCTACCTAGTTTAAGGAATACCACCACCTCCGCGTGCCTCCAGTTCAGGGGCAGCGAGCCGCACTCCCGCGCCTCTTCCACCACCGGCCTAAAATGCAGGCCAGCTGTATAAAAAATTTTTTGAAAAATTCACTGGGGAATCCATTTGGTCCTGAAGCCTTCCTGGGGTTTAGTTCCCCCAGTGCAGTGCCCAACTCCTCATCAGTCAGTGGCTGCTCCAGTCGGTCCCGTACCTCATCCGACACGGCCTTGGGCTGTAAGTCATTGATGAATTTTTAGATGACGGCAGCTGCAAGGTATTCCTTTGGAGCATAGCGTTCTGCATAGTACACAGCAAAGCTTTCTGCAATAGCCGGGAGTTCGTTAAGCCGTGCCCCCGCCGGGTCCAGGACTCACGGTAGGGCCTGGGAATGGAAGGTACCCTGACATAGTCATTGCAGCATCTTGCTGGTTTTTTCCCCCCATTGATACACCCTACTACGCATCGCCAGCCATGCTTGGCGGGCTTCATCCATTAAAAGGGCCGCATAATTTTGTTGTGCCAGTATTAGTTCTCACATGCATTCTTAAGCATGGTGGGCATCTTGAAATACTTTTTCGTAAAGCTTTTAGAAAGTGTTCTAAGATGCATGGCAGTCAACCTGGCTGCAATTTTTGGACCTAGTGTTGGTGGACATCTAGAGAACGCTATCAACCACAGCTATTTTTGAAAACTAGACCCTTGGTGGGTAAAATGAGTCTTTAGCATGAGTGGATACCACAGAAGTTTGTCCTAGAGTGCTCTCTCAATGTCAAGCTGAAAAAAAACACATTTTTTTCATACTTGCTGGAAAACAATAAAAGTTGCAGACTGTGGCAATATATTACCATCATACGTTCCCACACTACTCTCTATGTTATGTTAAGTTATGTTATGTTATTTATACTTATACCGCGCACAGCTGCCCCAGCGAAGGGGCGTCCTGGCGCTTTGACAAGGTACACACAACACAACACCTGAAAAAAAGACTGAGAAGGCCACAGAAAGCAGTTTAAAGAGCTAAACAAAAAGAGTGGTCTTGATGGCGCATCTAAACTGAAGACTCTATTGTACTATACTACAGGACAAGCCAGAACCTCACCACTGCGGTTGTATGTGGTTGTAAGTGGCAAAACGTCACATAATTTTAGCGGCAGGTTGACATTAGTCTCGTGAAAATGTAACAGAAACACAACAGAAAAATCTTCAATTTTTCCTATCTGGATGACTACGTGTAGTGATTAGCACTGCAAGATCATGCAGCGTAACAGAGAGCATGCTTGTAAAGAAGGAGGAAAAGGATTTGGTTACGCCGTTTGACGAATCATCACAAAAGGTTCCAAATAAAGTGTGCCAATGATTCTCGTTGTGTAAGGAAAGCTCTGGGGGAACCGTCAATATGGGGCCAAGAAGGGGGGGGTGAAAAACTGTGCTTTTCATGTGTTAATTCCCATAGGAATAACTACTACAGCCCGAACCACTGAACAGAATTACACCAAATTTGACAGAAAGGTAGCAGTTGGTCCAGAAAGGGACCTTTTTGTAAATTGGTGTTAATCCCTTCAGTAGTTTCGGAGATATTGTAGAAAAACCAAATTTGTATATCTAGGGACGTGAAGACTCCAAAAACACTCCCGATCTTGTGCTGAGATCTGATTGACTGCCAGCACTTCAACTAGGAATTGATGGCAGCCATTTTTGGACTAGGTCAAAGTCTCCATTGGAAGAGTGGTTTTTGTTTCGCTAATTGCTTTAGACCATTTGATGAATCTGTACAAAACTTTCCCAAAAAACTGTTCATCTCCTTCCTCAAAGGTTTTGGGGTGATCTGTCAAAAGGGGCAGAGAAAAAAGGGGGTTCCAAAATGCTTTTTCTCACATGCAATTTCCTGGGGGAAATTTAGACAGCACTACAGCCAAAACTTCTGAACCGAATTACACCAAATTTGGCAGAACGCTAGATCTTTACCCATAAAGTGTGATTTGGTAGACATCATTAAAGACATGTTTGAGAAATTAAGGCAAAAAATGTATAGATAAGTAGACAGTTCGTTTTGCAAGGGCCATCCCAGACTGCGAAGCAATAAATAAAGCATAAGTAAAGCATTCTGATTGGCTGAGACTCTAACTGTGTCCTGAAAATGTAAAAATTATACATATAGAAGGGGGCAGAGTGGGAGGGGGAGGAGGGTCACTGACTGCGCATTGAGTCAACTCCCTCCAGAGACCTAAGAACTATTAAGTGGGCAAGCCCCTAATATGCTCCTTCTGTGCTCAGTATGCAGACTGTCCATAGAGCCCACTTCCTCCAGATGTGCAAGCGCTAATAGGTAGCCAACCACTACTAATACACACAGTCAGTGCAGAGTGCGCAGACTGTGCATATAGCCCATTCCTTCAAGAGACCTAAGCCACATTCGATGGGAAAGCCCCTACTATGCTCTGTGTGCACACTGTGTATAGCCCCACTCCGGCCAGACATGCAAGCGCTTTTAGGTGGGAAAACCCCTACTATACACAGTCAGTGGTTAGTGCGCAGACTATGCGTAGAGCCCATCCCCTCCAGAGATTCAAGCCCCACTGGCTGGGTAGCCCCAAAATGCACAGTCAGCGCTCATTGTGCAGACTGTGGGTAGAGCCCACTCCCTCCAGAGACCCTAGCCCCACTAAGTGGGCAAATCCCTACTATGCATAGTCCAGTCAGTGCTCAGTGCACAGTCTCTGCATAGAGTTCACTCCCTCCACACACACACAACCCCCATTAGTTGGGCAAGCCAATACTCTGCATAATCAGCGCTCACTGTGCAGGTTGTGTGTATAGCTCATTTCCTCCATCAATTCAAGCCCCGGTAGGTGGACAAGGCCCTACTATGCACAGTCAGCACTCAGTGCACTGTCTGTGTGTAGAGCCAACTCTCTCCAGAGACTAAGCCCCATTAAGTGGGCAATCTTCTGTGCTCTCTGTGCCGCTCTTCATGGAGAGCCCACTCCATCAGGACAACCAAGGCCAGTTAGGAGGGCGTGCCACTACTAAGCAGAGGCTGTGCTCTCTGTGTAGATCTTCAAAGATAACTCATTCCCTCCATATATTCAAGCTTCCTTACGTGACTAAGGGCCAGCTGCATGCAGTTAGGTATGTTAGTAATAGTTTACTTTACGTTGAAAAAAACTAGAAAGTCAGTAAAAATACCAGATGGTAAAGTGACATTATAGTTAGGGGTGGTACTATTCTGATACTTTGTATTTTTTTTTAAACTAGAAAATGTCTGAGAAAAAGATTAAAGTGAAGTTATAGTTAGGTCTTATAATAATATTTTACTTTACGTTAAAAAGTTGAATTTCACTGACAACAACAAAGGTTAAAGTTAGGTTATATTTAGGTGAAAATGTCATTTAAAAAAATATATATAATTTTAAACTAAAAATACACTGAAATTCACCAGTTATTGTTTACTGATCTAACTATAACGTGCACATCTACCATGCACTGCTTAAAAGATATCACATATTATATCACTCACAAAATGTTCAATTACATCATTGGTGACATCACTGGTGACTTTTCTCTTGTTTTGGCGGTCTTGGGAAGAGGTTGGTAAGACTGCCCGGTACAAAGAAAGCACCTCCATAAAATTAACTTATGGGGAAAGCCAGTATTTGAGAGAGAGCCATCCAAACATGTTCATCAGAAAAAACATCCCTAGTGTCTAGTGAGCCCAAAGGGTTTCCCCAGCAGTGGGCGCTAAAATGGGCTAATTGTGCGCTGTGTAAAGCAATGTAGAGGACGTTTTAGGCTATCCTAAGCACTCTAGTAGTTAAAAGTTTGTAAAAAAACTCTTATTTTAAAACATTAATTTGTTCTACTGCCTCTTTTCCAATCGTGTTATTGACTCCTACCATCCTCCTTGGTGGTCTTGGCTGCCGTATTCCATTTCCACCCTTTTAACTCTACCTCAAGTTGACACTGATTTCAAAGACAAAACGTATATTAGATCAGCAAGAAATCTGGGCTTTAGAGCAGCACATTGAGCTAGAGGGAATAGCCAGAATACCAGACAGATGGGGCAATTGCAAGGTCACAAACAAGGGTGTTTCTGGAGGATCAAGGGCCTCAAAGAACCATAGCAGCACAAATAGAGTTGGACAATGAGTTGCAAGAATGAATTGCGGGGACAGCCCATGAAGCACATGGGACTGCAACTGGAGGGGAAACAAAATGTACAACGTGGGCGGCACCACACGTTCCGTTACCCCCACGCAACCTTTACCATGCTTGCCTTTACCACGCACATGCCTTAACCAAGCATATGCGTGGTAATGGCATTCAGCGCTCTAGATTCAGAGCGGATGGGCAGGAAGAATTGGGACAGGAAGGATCCGGACGTGGCTTAGTAAGTAGGACTGGGGCTGGGTTTTAGGGCTCATGTAGTTTTTAGGGCTGGGATCCAGTTTTAGGGCTCATCATGGGGGGGGGCTGGAGTTGGGGTAGTTTTTAAGGCTGACGGCCAGGTTTTAGGGCTTAGGGCAGGGGGAAGGGGGAAGGGCAGTTTTTAGGGCTGCGGGCGGTTTTAGAACTCTGGGTGGGAGGGGCTGGGGTCAGGGTGGTTTTTAAGCCTGGAGTCAGGTTTTGAGGGCTCAGGGCAGGGGGGCTGCGGTGTGATCTTTACCATTCATGCTTTTGCAACGAAATTCATTGTAAGGGGATGCATGTTAAAAACTCATCCGTTGTAGGGACCGCGTTGTTAATGCATGAAATAAAATTGCAGGCGTGGTTCCGTTATACAACCAAAAAGGAGCCGAAAGATGCCAGTCAGTGGTTTGGAACTTAGCATGTCTTATCTGATCCAGGCCACAGCAACAGCTGAGGTTGAACAAGATTTGGTGCAAGCTACCTAGCTTCAAGACCAAAATGAAAGCATGTGGATGCATATAAGGGTGCTTCCATGCTTAATTTGAGCTGGTGGGGGCCACCGGCAATTATATGTGGGAACTGACACTTATTTTTGCCCATCAGACATTTACTGAGTGCACCAGAGTGAAACACGCACAAAACAGAAAGAGAAATACCATAACTTAGGGAGAAAGCAGTGACCTGCAAGATTGTGGTAAAGGGGCAGGGAGTGTCTGGAAGTGGATAAAGGGACATGAGGTGGATATAGGATTGCTCAGCCTTGGTATTCGGCTTGTGGACCTTTAATTGCACAGGCCGTGGCTTCAAATCAGATTAGGCACCAGTCCTCATTCTTTTAAGCACTGGGGCACATGCAGTACGGGGAACATCCTTAACAACGACTCCTTCACAACAAGTTCTGGAGTCACGCAAGCCAAACAACGACTTGCACCAATAGTGACTTAGCCTGAACCACGCACATGCGTGGTTCAGGCTAAGACGGTCCAGTGTTCGGGATGGGCAGTCCCGAGGAGCGTCGGAGGAACAGGAATGGTAAGAGGGGTTCGGGTTAGGGAGGAGAAGGTTGTATATTCGTTTTTAGGGGGTGGGAGGGATTTGTGTTACTTTTTAGTGGTAGGGAGGTCATGGTCCTTTTTTGGGGGTGGGAGGGGTTTGTGTAGTTTTAAGATGGTAGGGGGTTTGTTTTCGTTTTTATGGGTTGGGGGTTTGTGATCGTTTTTTGAGGTGGGTGGGGTTTGAGTTAGATTTTAGGGGGCGGGAGAGGTTAGTGTTAGTTATTAGGAGGCTAGGGGGTTTGTGTAAGTTTTTTGGGGGTGGGAGGTAGGGGTACGGGGTCGATTTTTGCGAGTTGGAGGGGTTCAGAATAGATTTTAATGGGTGGTTTGCCATGCATTCCTTTATCATGAAAATATGTGGTAAAAGAATGCATGGTAAAAAAAATTGTTGTTGAGACGCGGTCATAGAACAGACCGTGTGATTAAGGGAGTCATTGTTGAGGAACTAGTTGTTCCATCATACAACCTGCAGGACCGCTCTGGGCCCACGGGAGTTGTTTACCACCATAGTGCCTTCAATCTCAGGAATGGTTCATCATTTTTCATTCAATAATCAAAAATAGAATGGACACTTGTTTCTACAAAACCATTGGTTTGTATTCGAAAACCCTCATAGACATCCTGGTATTGTCGTTTGCGGTGTATCTTTTTTCCGCCCCATCAGGAGTCATGGCGTATTCATCGGGTGATCGATTGACGTGCTGGGTGCCTGCCTCACCTGAGGCTACCTCTGGTACAAGTAGAAGTGTCCAGAGATCAAAAGAATATATGTGGAGGAATAGACTAAAAATAGTGTCTAATCAAAAAAAGATAATTTATTCTGGATAGTTTAGGCACTATAGTTAAAAAAGAATTGCGATATGTAGGTGGTCAAGTTACTGGACTACCATATCTCTTGTGAGACGTGTCTATTCCTCCACATATATTCTTTTGATCTCTGGACACTTCTACTTGTACCAGAGGTAGCCTCAGGTGAGGCAGGCACCCAGCACGTCAATCGATCACCCGATGAATACGCCATGACTCCTGATGGGGCGGAAAAAAGATACACCGCAAACGACAATACCAGGATGTCTATGAGGGTTTTCGAATACAAACCAATGGTTTTGTAGAAACAAGTGTCCATTCTATTTTTGATTATTGAACGTTTACCTAGGGGAAATGAATGGACTTCTAATCCTCTTCCCTCCTTTTTTGATATAAGCATAATTTTTCATGTCTTGTAATTACCTTACAATTTACCAAATGTCCTAAAATCAGTGTAGCACCACCAACAATATGTAACTAAAAGTCACAGAAACATTGTTTACAGGTCCTCATTTACAGCTGTCAAAAAGTAGTCATATCATTGCTATTCTCCATTTGGCCAGTACTAGGAAACACAAATGTATTCACAGCACACCAAGGCACCTAATTTGAAACTTAATTTTGCTCAGATAGGAAAACATGGAGGTACCAAATGTCCTGCGAAAATGCAAAACATAGGGCCAGATGTAGGAAGCCTAATTCTGGCCGGTAACGGCCCAAATTACCGAATTTTGGCCGTTACCGACCGGAATTAGGCTTTTCATATGTAGGGGCTTGAATTAAGGATTCGGTAATTTACCGAATCGGTAATTTAAGGAATCGGTAAATTACTGAATTCTTAAATACCTATTCAGTAAATTATCAAATCCTGATATGTAGGGAGCACTCAAATGAGTGATTTTTTCCATTTTAGAATTTGTTCTTTACCACCAACTACAAGTTGGTGGTAAATTTTGAAAACCCTAAAAAATGCAATGTATGTATGTGTGCCACATGTGCGCCCATACACAATTCAGGGGTGCAACAGGGTGTCAAAGTGACACCCTCCCACCCTTCAATGTTTCCCCCCTTTTACCGAATCGGTATTTACCGATTCGGTAATTCCCATTCATTCCTATGGGCCTTAAGGCTCATAGAAATGAATGGGGTTTACCGATTCAGTATTTACCGAATTTTACAGATTTTGTAAAATGTACTGATTGGATACCTACATAGCATTTACTGATTCTGAAATACCGAATCGGTATAATTCAGTATTTTAGAATCGGTAAATGCTGATTATCTACATCTGGCCCTCATTCTCTTTGGAATAATTCATCTGTATACAGAAGATACTGTCTGTTACTCATCAAATTTCAAAGGTTTGAATGAAGAAATAGCAATTATTATCCAAGGTGAAGGAGACAACGTTGAGAGCCTTCCGACCAGAGGCGTAGCGTGGGTTGCCAGCACCTAGGGCGGACTGTTAGCATTTACTGAGACCCTTCCACCCGTCCAGTATTGAGACCCTTACCCCCAAGCACATCTATTAGATGTTAAGAAAATATTAACATATTGCGCCCCTAAGAATTTTGCGCATGAAGCAACCGCCCCTGTAACCCCGCCCATGCTACGCCACTGCTTCCGACTCCTCTCTGATCCGTAACTAACTGGGAACACGGTCTCTTTTGGATAATAAGCATCCTCATCTAGGGGCGAGGGTGCTCCTTTAGTGACTTGAGTGCAGCGCACCCTAGTGGTGTTCTTGAGGTGAGGCTTGCAAATGTATCTTTCTGTACATAATAGTGAATTGATGGATAGAGGACTACAGTGCACCTAGCATCACAATCCCTGGCCATTAATGGATTACTGACTACAATACCACATAGGGGCACTTAGGTGGCAATCAGACAGCCAGATATGGTGTACGGAAAGATGACCTGTGATGTTATGTTAATGGATACTTGATAAAGCACAATGACTCGCCCCGAAGGGGTATCGCTGCACTGAAGCAGCAGACAAATAGAGAAGCAGCCATTATTACCACTAGGTCTTAAGATTTTTTTTAAACCTCAGAACTCCGTGCTACCCTAACGAAGAAGTAAAGCTTGTTCCATTGGTACGTGGCCAGATAAGAAAAAACTCGTCCACCAAACCTAGAAATACGAATATGCTGAGGACAAAGAAGAAGTTGATTCCTTGATCTACGATTTCTTCTATAAAGATAGGGAACCAGTTTGTCCTGTAGATATTTGGGTCCATTGCCTGACAGAGCTTTATGCGTCAGGCAGAGAAGACCTGCACCATTGAAGCTGCGAGCAACTTGAGGCTAAATGGGAGCCATAAACATGGCCAGGGAGTAGCCATTGTTACCTTATCACGTCACTTGCAATTCCGGCACATATCATTAATGGGGAACCAGAACTCGCTAAACGCCAAGTGTTTTTTTACAGCAGGCCCTTGTTACCTAGCTAAACCTTGTCAAACGAAGAATATTTGTTTTTACATGGAGCAGTATGAAAAAGGTGAAACAAATTTGATTAAGCAAATACGTTTTTGTAAATGTACTTTTATTTCCTGGATTTAGATTGATGTATTTACTATATTTGCATAATGCAAAGGTCTTCTAGGCCAAATACACTGAAAATGTATGGTTTCATTTGACAGAGTTCAGAGTTGACAATGGCAGATAGCACGTCCCAGCAGGAACCCCAGGAGCAGCGTGTAGTAGTAGAGGTGATGAATGCAGACAACCAGGTAGAGAGTGACGTAGGTAGCCTTGCATCAGAAAGCACTGACGTTGTGATGAAGACTGGTAAAACTATACAGGTATTTCTCTCTCTGATGTCCTCCAGGGAATTGGGGTTTCTCTTATTAACCTTTGCTCTAAGGTTCAGTCTCTACAAAATATACGGTTTTATCCTAGGATATTTCCGATTTATGCAAATAAGACTACGCCGCCTTTAGTCCTACGCAGATAGGATGTTAACTCCGCTGAAAACGCATTGGTGGAAAAGTGGCCTGATCTCACTGTAATCATGCCGGGGAAAGCATAGGCAATATGTGAATGTTGTTACTTGTTAATCTCCAGGCATTCCAATGTCCAGAATGATATTCAGATTCCTTTCTCTCATGGGAACTGTTTCGTTTTATTTATCCATACATTTATTTATATTAAAGTTTGTTTATAAACTATCCAGTAAAAAGCATTATACAGTCATATATATTAGATGCCTAATACAAGTTAGTTTTTCCATGCAATCATTACATTTGTAACACAGATTCACCTTCTTTCAGAGATTAAAATATTTTCCATCTGTCAAAAACTGCTAAATTAATCAGATTAAGTATCAGACGAACTGTAGACTCTACATTATTATTTTTTAAAAGAGATTATATGGCCTAATCCCTAAAACGATGTTATTTTTACAGTATAACACATGACTTAATGTCCCCCTGCATTCATGCTTGAACATGTAGCTTTGGGAAGCAGTAGCAGGGCAGTTCTAAACGTTAAAAATAGATTTGGACTTATTAATTAATAGCTTTGTAATAAATCTCATGCATGGCTCCTATGGTGTCCTAATGGGATGTTCTGTTGACCAAAATTGCAGCTAAGGGCCAGATATAGAGTTTGGCCATCAGGGTACTCAATCATGTTTGTGATGGTGCACACTGTCCATGAAACTCTGTCGGTCTCCCTATTTAGAGTTGGGCCACGGGTCAGCTTTCCATTGGTGGTGACTCTGTTGGCGAAAATCTTACTCCGATGTCCTGACGGAGTGCATCTCTCGTCCTATTTAGGGCTGACATCCTGTTGTCCTTTTTTTCTGCCTGTCTTCTCCAGACAAAATCTGTTGGTGAATAAAATAAAAATAATGACCCCCACCCAGGAAAAAGCTCCTGGGGTGTGGCAGTCATTAGTTATATGTTTTTAAAACCAAAATCTCAATTTCTGAGTTTAAATTTGAAAAACAAAAATGGCCATCCTCCAAACTTTTGGTACCTTCAGATGAACCGCTATGTAGGAGAGTAGGATCTGCCTACTATGGTTACCCCCATTTTTTGCTGGTGTTTCACTGTTTTTCGACTTTAGTCTGGCTGGGGCCCTGCTATTCAGGACCCCAGCCTAGCTACTTCCTCTCTAAATTGATTGCATGTACTTTAGGTACACTCCAGATTGGTTACTGGGTTACCCTTGTGAGTCCCTAGTATATGGTATTTTATTTATTTATTTATTTATTTAAAGAGTTTTATATAGCGCTGGCTAGACCCGAAGGTATCAGAGCGCTTTACATGAGAATCCACAATGTAACAGAGAAAGTTTAACAATTACACAATACATCCAAAATATAGGCAATACAATTAGGAGAGGAGAGAAAGGAGAGAGAAAAGTAGTGGGGGGGGGGGGTGAGAAAGGGAGGATAAGGGAAGAGACAATAAGGAGAGACGGAAAGAAGTCTGTCTAAAGACCGACTGGGTAGGTGGCGACCAAGGAGGGATCCACGGCCCATCTCCCCTATAGCTAAGCCAGGTAGCTCCATCGGGCATCAGGCAAAATAGTTCAGTCTCAAAACATTGAGAGAGGAGGGAAGGAGAGACATAAATAGAGGGAGGAAGGGGAGGAGACGACAGGAGAGATGAAAGGAAGTGCAACAATGTGGTTCAACAATATACCAGAAAAAAGATCAACAAGTAAACATTATATCAAACAATCAGCAATACATTAGGGGAGGAGAGAAAGGAGAGAGAAAGTAATGGGGGATAGGGGTGGAGAGAAAGTGAGGATAAGGCAAGAGACAACCGTAGAGACGAAAGGAAGTCTGTCTAAAGACCGAGTGGGTAGGAGACGACCAAGGAGGGAATCCACGGCCCATCTCCCCTATAGCTAAACCAGGTAGCTTCATTGTGCATCAGACAAAATAGTTTGGTCTCAATACATAGAGAGTGGAGGGAAGGAGAGACATAAATAGAGGGAGGATGCGGGAGGAGACGGCAGGAGAGACGAAAGGAAGTGCAGCAATGTGGTTCAACAATATACCAGAAAAAGATCAAGAAGTAAACATTATATCAAACGATCAGCAACACATTAGGGGAGGAGAGAAAGGAGAGAGAAAGTAGTGGGGGGTAGGGGAGAAGAGAAAGTGAGGATAAGGGAAGAGTCAACCGTAGAGACGAAAGGAAGTCTGTCGAAAGACCGACTGGTTAGGTGACGACCAAGGAGAGAATCCACGGCCCATCTCCCCTATAGCTAAACCAGGTAGCTCCATCGGGCATCAGACAAAATAGTTCGCGGACAAGGGCATGTGAGGGCAGTGGACAGAAGCTGGAAAGAGTAGGAGCGGATAGGGGGGAGTGTTGGGGAAAGGGAGAGGGGGAAGATAAGGTCAGGATAGTTGCGGCAGCGTTAGCCCGAAGTCCGGCTGGGTAGGTGATAGTCAAAGGAGGGAGCCCAAAGGCAATCTTCCCCATAGCTAGTGAGGTAGGTCCACCGGGACCATCATACAAAAGTTTCTAGGTCTCAGCTTTTCTCCCTGGGGCTGTTATAGTCGCCATCATGGGATGTTTCAGCCTAGATGAGTTTGCAGCTTTTGATCTCCCAGCAGGGGTGGTGTACACCCAGGGACATTTCAAAGCTCCCCCTTTGCAGCACCATGTGGCCCTTCTGCCTCACTTTCTAGTGCCCTTCCGCCACCTTGCGCACCGCTATCATTCAGTGGTTCTCCTCCTCTCAGGTCTGCTCTCCTTCAGATTCCCCAGCCACCATTGATTGCAATCATCCCACCAGGGGCCTTCCATATGAGTCAGGAACGTGCAATTGGCTACACTTTCCTTTCCTGGTTCAGTCCAGCGGTGCTACACGGCACGTCTCACCGTGTGGGCCTCTCCACCCGTTCGAGCAGCCAAGATGGCGGTCGGGCCCAAAATGGCAGTCATTTACTATTTACTAGTGCTGTATTGACTTGCAGTGGTGAGTGCCCAGAGAAGTCTTCAAGCACCTCTAAGGCGTTGTACAAGGTGAGCAGGGCCAAGCACAGCTAGCAGTATTCCAGAGAGGCCTACTGAGAGGGAGACCACCAGTGTCAGTAGGTCCCGGAGATTAGGCACGGATATTCCATTTCGCCGCTACCGGGGGATAAGCGGCCGCCATCTTAGGGTCAGGCAGGGCGGAAAGATGCAGCATCAAGGCAGTAGCGTTACTGCCGCTGTAAGTGCTCCAATCTAAACGCTACCTGAGCTGTGGTCACGATCCGCACTGGGCTCTCCTCGTCTGCTCGTCGCCTGGCGGCTGCGAGAGGGGCTCATCCTCGCAGACACCGCGCCGTCATTTTGTGTGCCGCTCGTTTCTTCTACGCGACGTACTAAGGTACTAAGGGAATAGGTACCCCAGAGGCCTACCAGGGGCTGAAGCATGTATTATGGCACCCCTAGGAAGCCTTCCAAAATGGCACCACAGGTCTGCTACTGCAGCCTGGGTAAGGTGGTGCATGCACCCCTTACTAAGATATAGGTTACCTATAGCTACCTTTAATCACTGACACATATAAACCTACAAGTCATTCCTATGCCAGTCCTTATCAATCCTGAAGGCAGAGTGCTTGGTTTTGTGTGAGAGGGTGCCCATGCATGAGCAGGACCCCTCTGCAGCTTTCGGAATCTATTCTCTGTCGCTGTTCTGTGATGCAGCCAGACCATATACGCATAAGTGCATTATAACCTCGCGATAAATGCTAACTTTGGAATGGCTGCATGGAAACATGTTGTGTTTGGTGTCAAACAATTTGGAATCCTATTCCCCCCGCCAGTACTGGTGGCTGGGTAGAATTCCACCCTTCTAGAGGGAGAAGACATGTACACAGTTACCTAACCGGTAATAGTTTAAAAGAGCCCCCACATTACAAAATGGATGCTGCAGCCACAGACACGAGTCTGACCTCCTGCTGCTGGATGAAACTCCGGCAGGGGAGGCCTGGACAATAGGTTTCCTGTCAAAGGGAGGTGTAACCACCTCCCAGACAGGCTTTAGTGTATTGGGGCTGGGTGGGTGCATTCATAGAATGCTTTTCAGACAGTGCTGGGGGCACACTTGGTGTCCCTGTGCATTCCCCAGTTCAAACCGTTTGTAGAGGCACTCAGCCCCTGGTCTGGCGCAAAACTAGACAAAGGGAAAGGGGTATAACCACCCCCTCCCTGGGTCCTCCCATAGGTGGGACCCTAGAGTAAGTTCAACCCCTAAACTTAGTATAAGTATAGGAACCCAGTCCTTAAGGCTTTAGATTACACCTGGACGGAACTCTGCAACATATATCCTGGAACTTCTTCATTCTACTCCGAACAGAAGATGGAAGAATCTCCCTTGGGGTCAAGGAGTGACTCCCCTGTTCAAACAGGCACCAAAGAAGCATCTTGCCGGTCTGCATTTCCAAGGCCCCCGCCGGATCCCGATGGATTTGCAACTCAGGACACGGACTTCCAGACTTCTCAGAGGCCGACACGAGATCCCAGCAAAGCTGAGTCCCGCAGACCTCACGAGGGACATGGAACCGGAACTCCTAAATACAGTGCACATTTGCAAGTGCATCGACTTCCTGAGCTTTCCCAAAATTGTGTATTGGGCTACTTGTAGTCCAAGCCCCTAGCATCCTTTGCACCGAAGATTGTGGGCCTACACTCCACGAGTGTTCTGTGGGCCCGCTTCGAGCATTTCCGCTCGAGGCTCCTTCGCAATCCCTGGTCCGTCGATTGGTGGGTCCCCACGAAGGTAACTCTTCTGTTTCTTGGGCTTTCCTAGTTGCTCCAGACGTGTTCTGACTCCCCTCCAAAGGTGGAGTCCCTCAGACGTTGCTGGTCTGCACCAAAGCCAATCTTTCCTTTCTGCGTGGGTTGCTGTTGCCAAGGCTTGTTGGGTCCAATCCGGATACCGACACCGCAGCACTTGACATCCTTTGTGGGACAGCTCGAATCCAGCTCCTGGTCATCGTCTGCGCCTCCTGGTTCTCGTGGCTGAAGAGTTAAGCTTCACCTTCTGCACCTGAAATCACCCGACATCGGTGGGCATCTTCTCAACGCCTTCCTGGTCACTGGCAAGTGATCCAGACTCTGTCCCCTCTGCTTTCAGGTTCTTCAGATCTCCGATCCACTCTTGGATCCATCCGGACACGTTCCACTTGGTCGCCTGGTGCATTTTTCAGCAGCTCGCCATAGAAAACGACAATAAAACCCAACACGAAAAGACACCTATGTTTCCTCACCCGGCTTCCCTGGGTGAGGTAACTCCGGTGCTCCCATGGGTATTGACTCTAGAACTGCCTAGTTCTAAAGGGGTTTGCTCCAAATCCAATTCTAAGTGTCCCTAATCTTTAAAATTCTAATTACAACTTTCTCCATAGAAGTCAATGGTGATTCGCGGCTGTGTTAAGACACTGCACGTGTCCCCCGTGGGTCCCCTGTGTCACTACCTTGGGTGGTTTCTGGTTGCCCCAGCAGCTCCACAGGCCCTAGGCCTGGTCTCTAAGTCTATCGTGGTTCTTATACCACTTTCTTAGTATATGGTTTGATACGCCCCTAGAGCTAACCATATATTATGCTAATTTACTGTGTGCTAAATAAGTTTACTGTATGTACTTTTGTTTCTAGCCTCATAAAGAGACTAGAGGAATGTGTTTAGAATAAATATATATATATATTTTATATATATACCTGGTGTGGTTCTCCCTTCATTTGGTCATTCATGAGATTATAGACTGGTAGAACAAGCTGCTTTACATTCCTTCAAGACTTAGCCTGAAGGCTGCTCTCCACAGCTACCACTAGGATAGCTTTCTATATAGGTTGTTTTTAAACCTACCATCAATAAGGGTCGTTTGGACTAGTGCAAGGTGACCACTAGAATAGTGGATAGCATATGCCAGGCCAACTTCTCACACGCTATGACACGGTACAGAGATCACTGCTCACCAGAGGTGATCTGCAAATGTTGCAGTCCTCTCTGTTTGGATAGTGGATGTGATGTCCTGCACCACCCTGACAGAGAGAGTAAATACTACCATACCTTAAATCGGGCCCCAGATTTATATTTCTGTGATGTAACACATTGCTCCTCCAGTACTTACTTCAGTTACTCCAGTGCTTAATTTGAGCCGGTGATTTCCGGTGTTCGGTGCCAAAACTTATTTCTCTGCCCTGGCACTTATGACAGTCTGCAACATGGTGGCGCTGTCTGCCTAAATTAGGGATGAGCACAACTATAGCTGTTTATTAATTCAATATATATTAATATTAACAAATACCTGCCACCCAAACCATTCTTATAGGTTCGGGGACTGACATAGTGTGAACTGTCACACTTGTAAGAGTGTGATGGTTAGTAGTTGTGTTGGCACTACCACCGGCAGTGCTGGGGCAATGGTGGTGCAAGCTGCAGTTTCCCCCTGACAAGAGACCTTGCTCTTTTTTTTAAATCAAATTAAGCACTGTCTGTTCCTCCATATGGTGGACCATTGCTCTTTGTTTCTGATATTAACCTCAACAAGTACATACTGTAGGATCCCTGCTGTCCATATAACTTGCACTACAGCCAGCAAGTATTTCATCCCATACAAACTGGGAGTATATCAAAGCTGCAAGACAAATATTATCTAACATAATTGATCTCGAAATTATCATTTAATTGCATAAGAGCTTTACGGTCATAGACACAACTTATTTCGTTTATAAAGCAGAAGTCGCATTTTCTATGTATGGTATAAAAAGACTCACTAGATGCTATTGTTTGATGTCTGTCTGGGTGCGAAAAGGCTACAAAGTAAGTGGACAGATTTGTCGTTCCTTTAAAGAAAGTGGTTGAGAAAATAAGACCACATGATAAAGTAATAAGACTGAGTATTAACCAATTTGTCATTGATGCTGCATCACCAATATTTAATGATGTCGTACCTTATTGAAGCCCTGGGTTCGAAGTATACTTCAAAGGGATTAGTGAAAGTCGAACACAAATGTCAATTGGTTAACTCAAGAGGACTAAATGAATCACTTTTAGTAAGTAAGAAAAGCTTACCAAATTAGAGTTGAGTACACTTTTGTTAACAAGTTAATTACAGGTGTAAGCAATGGCAGCTGGTGAATTAGAAAGCAGTGGGGTGAAAATAAGTCTTTCATTTTGACTGAGCAAGACGGCGAAGAAAGTGAGCTAAATTGCTAGGCCTCAAAATGGGTGCACTTTACAGCAAAATTCCTTTTTAGTTCACTACTCCCTTTGTCGTCGGAGTAGGGAAGGAGATGTATGTTTCTAAATTGGAGTCAGTGTGGCCTAGTCCTAGAGTCTAAAGCTACGGACTATGCAACATGGGGAAGCAGTTTCGAATCTCCCTGTGCCAAAAAACAGAACGCCATTTGTATCTTTTGTGAAGCGCTCTTATGTCCTTGGGCAAGGTTTGCTCTATTTAAAACTGCCAAAAATAAAATGTGAAATCTGGCTGTCTCCAGGGCTCTAATCTCATCATCCAAGAATTGAGGACAAAGCATTAACATTTGATGCCACAAAGAGAGACAAGTCAAAGAGAATATTCCAAATCAGTGGGGTGCAGGATAAATAGTTCAGCGGATCATAACAGAGCAGCAAATCAAATACCAATAAGAATCGAAGCTTTTTTTTTTTGGAAGATCATTAGTTTAAATTTTACTAAAAAGTACTGTTTTCCAAGCACAAACGTACTAAATGTACTGTACTGTTTTTCAAATGGAGTTTTACACATATTCTTCATAGAAAACTCCCACCCAAACGTATATAAAATAACATTTACATCTGAAAGAAACTATTAGTTATGGATTCCTCACCTTAGAATTACACCCTGGCGTCAGACTGGTTCCGGAGAGTTTTTTCTTCAACAGTACCCCTGCGCGTCAGTAGGTGACGTCGGTCACCTCCGCGTTAGTTGTTCGCGTCGTGATCGCCAGAATGATGTTGCGGTATCTACTTAGACGCCGCCCCTGCACGCTGACATCAGTTCTTTCTTTTACTGCGCCAGCCAAAGAAGATCCGGAGAGAGTGGTACCTCAAGTCACTTTTTTTACTCTCTTTTTTCGACTTTTTGTCTGCATCTTTTCGAGTCATCCGACTCCTGGTGCACAGGGGGGTCATCTTGGCGGACTAGCTTCAAGCCTTGTGGCTCCTGCCACAAACTGATGTCGGTAACGGACCCCCATCTTGTGTCTCTGGTGTCTGGAGCGCGACCACAACCTGAAGTTTTGCTCTGACTGACGGGTCATAGCCCGAAGTCTTTTGCCGGATCAGTCCCAAAAGCTTCTGGAGGCCCGGCAGTCTGCTCTTCTCAAGGACCCGGTCAAGAGGGAGGTGGCGAGACCGGTCACGGAGCATCACCACCACTCCTCATCGAAGTCTTTGTCTTCTGGTAAGTCATAGCACAAAAAGAAGGTGAAGAAGCGCCGGCCCTCTTCGCGTTCTCCCTGTCCTTCCACCGATGCAATGCGGGATGCAGAAGGTAGTCATCCGGCTCCGCCCATGGAGCCTGTTGGGTCTGCCTAGGCCTTCCCTCCCTTCCCGGGAGCTGGAGGGACCCCTGCCCAACTTTGCAGCTTTAACGAAGCCCTTCACTCCATCCTTGGGCAGCCCGACTGTGCCGTTGTGCCTTCAGGCCCTGTGGACTCAGCTGGGGGTTCTAGGCTATCGATGCCAGTGGCTTCAGCTCCGGTGCCCCCAGGGATCCAGGCCTGGTTCTGTATCTGCTCCGGGCAACCTTATAACACCTCTTCCAGCGCCAAATCCATTGGCAGCAACTCTGCCCCCTCCGACGCCGGTTGTGTACCCAACCAATGTCGTCCCTAGCCTCCAACTCAACATGGACACGGAGCCGGACAAGCATCGACCGGCGTCGGTACTGGCATCGACCAGTATTTTTGATTCCCTGTTCTCCCCTGGTGTTCCCTGTCGCCCTGAGTGGCTATCAGAGGAGGATTGGGAGGGGTCTGTGGACCCTCTGGCGGACCAGTTAGAAGAACCAGACTGGAGAGAGTAGTTGGGAAAGGACAGTGGTCTAGACACCAATCCAGACCATGGCATGCTATCTCCCCCTACCGTGGCTATGGAGGAGAGTGCATCATACGCAGTGGTGTTGCATAGGGCAGCTGAGGCCTTAAACCTTGAGCTTCCTACGGTGGCGGTCAGGACTAACCTCCTGACCAAGGTGCTTCAACCGGTGACGGCCTCTTCAGAGCCCCTGCTGCCATTCAATGAGGCCCTCACGGACATCCTTCTGGGCCCTTGGTCCAAGCCCAACACAGGTGCCCCGTGGATAGGCTGATTTCCCGAAGCCACCACCCGGCCCCGGGTGACCCTATTTTCCTCTTTCAACACCCTACCCCCTGAGAGCTTGGTAGTCCAAGCCTCAACTTCCAAGGGCTCATTCCCTACCGCTCCACCTGATAGGGAATCCAAGAAGCTGGACCATCTTGGAAAGAAAATGTTTTCTTCCTCCAGCTTTGGAATGCGGTCGGTGAACACCGCATGTCTCTTGGGCCGTTACTCTCATTCTGTGTGGGACACGGTCGTGCAGGTGCTGCCACAGAGCCCGTAGGAGGCCCGGGCCATGCTCTCCTGTGCAGTTGCCGAAGGGTGAGACGCAGCCAAGTTCACCATATGATGTGGACAGGACACCGCTGACTCGCTGGGCAGGATGATTTCAACGTCAGTAGCTCTGAGATGCTAGGCCAGGCTGAGGTCCACTGGCTTTTCGGGTGATGTCCAAGCTACGCTTTTGGACATGCCCTTTGATGGCCGTCCCTTGTTTGGCGACAAAGCAGACAACATGCTCGAGCTCTTTAAGGACTCCAGGGCTATGGCCAGGTCCTTGGGCCTCGCTTTTACCTCTCGCCCACGCAGTCTGCTTTTTGCTTCTTTAGTGGCTGTGGAAGGAGTGCCTCGCCACCTTCCGTCCAGAGCCACAGGCCTGAGCAAGCTGTCCAACCTCTGCGCTGCCTGGCGGGCCAGTCCAGCAGTGCCCGTCTGCAGCAGCCTTCAAACCCCCCTAGCCTGACCTTTCAGGGCCACCATTCACCAGTGGGCGGCTGGATCCGCCATTACCTCCCCCACTGGCTCAACATCACGTTGGACAGGTGGGTTTTGCAGATAGTCCAAAGAGGCTACTCCCTCCCCTTCGACACTACCCCTCCATCCGTGCCACCTCAATTCCATTGCATGTCGGAGGATCACTTGGTCCTTCTCTGCCATTAAGTGATAGCTTTCTTGGCCAAGGGAGCCATCAAGTGATTTCCTGCCCCAGCGGTACATTGTGGTGGTTATTCCCACTACTTTCTGGTGCCCAAGAAGGACGAGGGACTGCGTCCTATCTTGGATCTCAGGAACATCAACCGCTTCCTCCGGAAGGAGAAGTTCAAAATGTTGACTTTGGCTCAGGTCCTGTCTGCCCTCAACCCTGGAGACTTAATGGTATTGTTGGACTTGCAGGATGCCTATTTTCACCTCCCTGTCCTGCTGGCCCACAGGTGTTACCTATGGTTCACGGTAGGCCACGAGCACTTTCAGTTTACTCTGCTCCCCTTTGGCCTTACCAGCGCCCCCTCGTGTGTTCACAAAAGTGATGGCTGTGGTCGCAGCTCATCTGCGCAGATCAGGAGTTCCAGTCTTTCCCTATTTCGACGACTGGCTGTTAAAGGCGGGCTTGCCCGATCTGTCAGCTTCTATCCCGTGTTTCGGTCAGAAGGACCCTTAGGCTACTGGGCCTCATGGCCTCCGGCATCCTGCTGGTGGACTATGCCAGGTGGCATATGCAGGCTCTGCAGTGGGACTTGAAGTTCCAGTGGGCACAGCATCAGGGAAATCTTTCAGATCGCGTCCAGATCCCGGAGGGCACTGCACACCAATTGCAGTGGTGGCCATCAAACCAGGATTGGGTCAAGGGCAGATCCCTCTCCCTTCCCCAACCAGAGTTCACAGGGGTGACACATGCATCACTTCTGGGGTGTGCTGGCCACATGGAGGAGGTGGAGATCAGAGGACTCTGGTGTCCGGCGGAGTCCGGGCTCCATATCAACCTTCTGGAGCTCCGGGCGATTTTTCTTCCACTAAAGGCCAATCCTTCTTTCTGTCAAAGGAAGAGTAGTGCAGGTGTTCACGGACAACATCACCGCCATGTGTAAAATATATGCCCTTACATCTGAAAACCCAAATACCGGTCGGTAACGGCCGAATTCGGCCGTTACCGACCGGTATTTTGGCTCCTACATCTGGCCCTTAATTCCTCAATTCGTTTTAAAAAAAAAATATCAAAATTAAATCATGTGCTGCTCCATTCGTTGCACTGTGTCCACCAGTGCCTCTTAATACTGTGAAAATGATCCGGTCAGATGTGCCGTTCCCTGATGAATGTGCACACTTTTTCTAGTAAACCAAAAAGGTTTTTCATCCAGATTTATACAAAACAATCATTCAATGAATGCAATATTCCAACCATAATACTTCATTCTTTTCATGAATTTTATTTTTCAAGATCATCCATTTTGATTCTTCAAAAGCAACGATATCAATATCCAATTGTATTTTATCCATGGATTTCACAAACCCAATGCATTTCGGGACCCTACTTCAGGGGTCTAAAACAAAAAATTACACAAATCATGATTCTATTCAGTCCAATGTTATTTCATAACTTGCTCAAAACGTAACTCTAAACAGATACATAGTATAAGAATAGTAAGCCTTCAAAATTCATTGTGTGAATATTACCGTTCTGATCTCAATAACTCAAAAATAACTAAAAATGCTCAATGCATAGTAAACGTTCTAGTGCATTCGAATTCAGTCCATTATTAAACGTGCAACCGTAAGCGTTAGTTCATGCTGCGCAATCTAAAGTGCGTGAAATAACACATTCTGAGTGTTTCAAATGTGAATGTTAGTTGTGGCGTTTAGAACACGACAACGGTTTATGCACTGTGTTCTTTATTGGTAATTCACAACGTTACAAAAAACTGCTCCTTGCTGCTGAACGCTTGTAGCGAAAAATCGCAACACTAAATGTTTACCAAGAGTGCGACCCTTTTACATTACGCAATGCGTATTAACTACGGAATATCATCTTACCAGTCTCGCTGTTGGCGATTCTCTTTCCTGCTACAAAGTTGAGTCAGATTAAATGGTGACTCAAGCGCATTCAACAAAATTTAAATTGCGTTACGTGCCGCATCATGTGATCAGTGTCACGTGTTAACAACTCTAACTTCCTTAAAGGACCCACAAAGGTCGAACATTTCAAAGGACAATAAAGGACAATAAAGTTAAGAAAAAAGTAGTGAAATACTAACTCTTTGTAAGATGCGTGTAACGCCACTACTGTGTGTAAACAATGATGATCGGTAGAGATTAATGAGAATTGTGAATACTCTGTATGACGATCAGAGAAATAACGCTATCAAATCCAATCATATAAAAATATCATAATCAGATAAAACAGAGATCTGAATCTGATATTAGTAACATTATGCATTAATAATTCATAGTTTTACAAAAAACAAGCTAATTCAATCCGGTCGTTCAACCCGGACGGGTGCATAGAGTTCAGTCTTTTTATCCAAAAGAATTCTGATTTCAAGAGTTGTTTGTGCATATCCTTTTCTGACGACTCTTCAATCTATAAATCTGGATGAAATACCCAGGATCTCCATGGAGGCTGTTTGCAGAGTGGAAACACAGACGTGTGCCCAATAGAAGTCAATGGAAAAGTCACAGTTTTAAAGAAAAAGGATCCTTCCCAGAGGACCCCGAAGAAACTCTTTGGAGGACAGAAGGTTGGAGAACCACCCCACCATTGGATGCCCTGGGAACAAGGTTACCTGGACCAGGGAAGCTGGGTGCAAAGGGGTGAAGTGGCGTTGGAGCCTCCCGTAGAAGACTTGGTAAGAAAGTCCTCTAGAGAAGTCTCTTTAGATGTCCAGTGGATTCTAAGGATGGATTCTTTGAAGAGGAGAACCTGAAAGCAGAGAGGACATAGTCTATGCCACTCTGAGGTAACCAAGAGGCACAGAAGCACAATGTCCACCCTTGGCAGGGAGATCAGGAGAGTTAACTAAGACCTTGTCGTTGCACCTGTGTTGACCAGGCGATGCTGAGGAAGACTAGGAACCGTACACGAGCTGTCCCACATTGGATGTCGGTGTCTAGGTGGTGTCCGACGGGCGCACCAACAAGCCTTGGTGCCACAACTGGCGTGGAAGACAAGATGCAGTCATTGGGACCAGCAAGGGACTCACCAAGTGCAGGAGAGTCAAAGCAGGCCCCAAGCAAGCAGGGGAGTCAACCAAAGCAGAAGATCCTCGAGTGGACCCACAGGCCGAAGGCACAGCTGTCTCAAGAGGAGCTCAGGCAGCTCACCAAAGATGGAGGCCCACGATGCAAGGGATGCAGGCAGGACACTGATCTTAGAGGGATGAAGTGCTGGAGGCTGGAGCTTCTTATAGAGTGAATTTCTCTGGAGTGCAGGACCAACAAGCCTTGGCAACAGCAAATTGGCGCCATGCACTGGGGTTTGGTCCCAGCGGTTCCGACGAGGCATACTGTCCTCCAAATTACAGGCCTCTGTAGAGCCACAGAACAATGACCTGTCATGCTGAGCCTCGGGAAAGCCGTAGGACGACAGGAGCAGCAGACCGGTCAGCTTCGTTGGTATGCCTGCAGGGGAGTGACTCATTTATTCCAAGAGAGATTTCTTCAGATGTCCTTGATGCCCATAGGTCTTCTTGAGAACATAATCAAAGCACAGACACAGACGAGGCAGAAGACTTGAAAAATAGTGGGACCAGGAGCAGGATGATTCTTCCTTGATGCAGTCTCGGTTCCAAACAAAGTCCAAGTACCAGGCAGGCAAAGAGGGTCTTGGTTTCAGAGGTGAACCTTGTTCCACGATGAATTGGAGGACCCACCCATGGGGGGGGGGGGGCTTAAATACCCAAGGAAAGGGTTGGAATAACTCTGGGATCTCTCCCAGGGGAGGGGCTGGACAAAGGGGAGGATACTCCCCTGTTCTTTGTCAGTTTCACGCCAGAACGGAAACCAAGAGTTCCTGAAATGGCTCAGACCGGTGTATGCAAGGACGGTACCAAATGTGCACTTCAATGCAGTCTGGTGGCGCTGGAAAGCACCCCCACCCCAGGCCAACACAATAAGTCCTGTCTGGGATGTGGTCACACCTCCCTATGACAGGAAACCTATTGTTCTACCTTCCTCCTGCTCGAGTTCAGCAGTACCTAGTCTCTTCTTAACACTCTGTTTGTCCTGCCAGTCATTTGCATGTAAGAAATTGTAGTAACTGCACGGAATGGTTACCCTGCAAATACAGGACTAAATCTAGTAACTGATAACCCACTGAGTTTTAACCACTAACCATACAGAGTAGCATGCTACTTGCACTTTGCCAGATATTTACCCAGGACTCTTTGGACGGGTCATTTCTCAGTTTTGAGGTCCAGACCATGCTGTAATATTGTTTTGAAGGTGACTATTCCGACTCCAGTGCTCTATTTAGACGAGAAACTACCTTATCAGCCAAATTCTTTGAAAATATAATCTCCACTTTAGAAAGTTCCCTCCCCCTTCCCTCTGCAGTCCTTGCTGAGTCCAGTGCAACAACTGATGTAGACGAAAAGTGTTGCTGTCTAGAAAAGATTAAAGTAATCTTTAAATACCAACTTAAAATTCCATCAACAAAGAGGTCACCCATGTGTGGGACTCATGTGTGCACTCTCTTAAAGTCCTGCTGGTGGTCCTTGGCAGAAAGTCTAATTCCCCTATGATGGAGACATTGTAGATAGAACGTTTGTTGCTTCTCAAAGTATGAACAGTAAGACCCCAATAGAAGAGGTTAATTTTAAATGATTCTAAAATATACCCATGTACAGTACGAACAGTGTGACCCGAATAGTAGCAGTTACATTTAGATGATTCTAAAATATTCCCAAGTAGTCCATGGTGTTTGGCATCCAAAGAAGATTCCCTAAGGAGATGCGAGTGCTTCTCTTCTGGAGACAACCAGAGTTTCTGCCTTAGTACCCACGCCCATTCTAATGTTGGATTCATTTCAGCTGCTGCTCTATACCTTCAGTATTGAGGAAACCAAGCGTCCTTCACAAATCGATCTGAAAAAGACTGGCTTAACCGCTTAACCACTTGACAGTTGTATTGATGCTGATTAATGTATGCCAAGCCTTCTTAAGAATGCCTTTTGAAACTGAGTAGTGAAGTCTGGACCACAAACAACATACTGGGCATAATATTCATTTTTACGCAGCACATGTTATGGGTCCTCGATATTTCTATCCTCCCCTGTCAGTATATGTCTTTGTATAAAGTCTTTTGCAAGTTGAGTATGTTTGCGCTGTAAAAGTCCTGTATTTGCTTACAGGTGTATCCCAAGATGACACATTTTGTCTTTTGCACATTTGGTTGATAGTTGGACCATTAGATAGTTTCATCCCTCAAAATGTTTTTATCATTGATTCAAATGCATGATACCTCTTCAAATCATTCCAGCACGTGTGCAAGTCCCAGAAGGAAATGAATTGCCTTTTTCAAGAAGCACAGAATCTGTTCAGCAAACAGGGTGCTTTTACTATACTCACTTATCATTTGAACAGACCTTGATAATATATATATGGCATCCTTGCTGGATCCCCTGAGTTCGAAGGGATGTGTTAAACTTGGAATTCACCATAATTCTCATAAAGGGGGTAATAAAGAGTATGGACGCCACCATTTTCAGTCCCAGACCTAGTTTTTGTAACGCTTTTCAGAGGAGATTCCAATCTACTCTGTTAAATGCAGTTCGGATATATCTTTTTGAATTCCATTCAGCAATTAATCTATAGCATGCAGAATAATAAACAGTGCCATGATAGAGTGTATGTCCGCAGTCAGTGGAGACTTCAAACTCTTTTTGTGGAAGATGTTCTATTCATTTTGGGCTTCCTGGAGCAGTCACTTCCAGTGATGGTTGAACTGCTAACATGATTTCAAGGTGTGTTGAGAGTTCTAATAATCAATTGGAAAAACGAGGCCTTGAACACTTACTGAGTCTCACAGAGAAACCCAAAAAGGTAATAGGTGAAATGCTTGATTTCATCCCTGCCACTGGTAATTACTCTGGGCAGTGTTCCAGTCCATTTATTTAATGATTTTTTTTCACATTTCTTTATTCGGGTTTAGAAGGGAAGAGAAGAAAACAAAAGGTATACCAAACAGTACAATGTAGTGGCAGCCTGCCGAGAACATTTGCCACATGGGCACGCATATACAAATGGGACACAGCATCACTGCAGCGTGGGAACCAGGATCTTCCAATGTTCAGGCAGGCAAACTGGTTACAAGAGTAGGATGAGAGGGGGAGCCCTCAAGAACCCGGGGGAGAAAGGGGCAGGCACAAAAGGAGAGGACAGGCACAAAAGGAGAGGTGAGTGAGAGACAGAGAGAGGAAGGGAGTGGAAAAGTGTAGTTGAGTGAGTGTTGGAAGAAGGAGGAAGAATGGGTAAGTTCAGGAAGGGTTGAGTTTGAGACAGGAGGGAAGGGGAGGGGGGCTCAAGGAGACAGGATAGAGAGGGGGCCCAGTTGCAGACCTGTGATGTCAGCAGTGGTCCAAGAAACAGCCCGTAGCGGCATCACCCATGCCTGGGGAACCGCAAAATCACAGCAGACCCACCCATCATTCTGCCAGCGCTGATCGCTTAACACAGTCCTGCAGGAAGAGTGCCCAGATTCGGACAAAAGTCTCCGCTTTGTCCTGTAGGTTAAAAAGGACTAGCTCATACTGGCAGGATGGTACATGGTCAAGACCCACTCCTCATGCTTCGGTGGGAGCACCAATGCCGGAGAACATGGCGCTTCTCTGTTGCAAGCAACATATGGAGCAGCCAGAAAAATTTCCACCGGGCTTCCGTGGCTCCACGACCTAGAGCCTCCAGCTGTCGGTGGGTGAGACAGTGACACAGTTGGAGGTTCAAAGCTGCAAATAACAGAAAATGGTCGGGAGGGATCAATCTCGAACTCCTTAAAGGTTAAGGGATTACCAATTCTCTTACAGTGAGAACACAATTCTCTACATTAATTTTTTTACTTTTTATTCAATGATCAAATGCCTAATCGTCATCAAGTTTACCAATTTTATTTGTAGCAATCTGTACTTCAAAGTAGAGTTTTTTTATATGTAATATTGTTAGTCATACAAAATACACATATACACACACATCTCTATTTCACAGTCAAATACAAATAATAAAAAACAACAAACAATATTCTACTACAAAAATAATTCTTTTTTTCACCCAAAAGATCGTACTAAATCAATGGAGTGTCCCCCTATTGGATCAGAGGGTACACTAAGAGGTGGTCATGTACTCGCACAATCAGTTCTAATAAATTCTGAACCTAAATTCAAAGATTGTGTACAACCAAACAATTAGATCAGGTACAAAATATCAAGAGACACCTCTTGTCTGAAATGGCATGTCGATGCGGACGCTTTTCAGCCTCCAGGAATCTTGGCCTCCTCAGGACAAAGGTGAATAGAGAACCTATATAGATACACAAAAGGAACCCACAAGGTATTACACCTATTCAATCGAATATCGTGCATCTCGGTGCAACGTGACCGCCACCACCACCACCAAGAGTGAGAGTTCAGGTAAAAACCATTACCCACAGTGTCACTCAACCAAAAAATTCTAAAATGTGCACAACAAGTGACAAATGAATGACGAGGTACTATGGTATCATAAACGTGTGCCACCTCAAACCCAAAGACTCAACGTCAAAACGGAAAGCGATGTAAACACCTACCACATCACACCACCTATATATCCACGTTTAGACTCCACCCAAGCAACTCCTACAAAGGTTACACTACACCGAGAAATAGTGGTGACCAGCAACTTACTACTATCCCAATATTAACGGTGCATCAAATTGAAACCAGGGACTTCACCAATTCTTCTCTAAATAAAAAGTATATAATAACATAAGGTTAGCATGAGCGAAAAGTCCCCCTCAATTTACAGAGGATAATCGCAACAAATCCGCTACATCTCAAAACTAATTAATGGGCCAAATGGAGTCTCTTACCTGACAGACGGACCAAATCACACTCTGTCGGCTTACGCCCTATCGCAGCGGACCACCGGCACCTCTTATGCTTCTGTGGTGTCCAGCAACTCTGCAAACAAACAACACGGGCACACACAATTCACCATAAGGAGTACAAGTCGCCAAATGCTTAAACACCACCAAAACGTCATGCTACACACTCTCCGAACACCGGCAGAGCTTCGCCCCACGTACCTTCTCAATCCGCGATTGAAACGCGGAAAACAACCTTCGTTCTGCGTACTCCGTCAGGGCACACACCTCTCACTTAATCGGGCACTAAAAAAATACATGACTCGGCGTCTCACGTGATCGCATCTACCCGTACCACGTGAGCGGCCCCGGAGTCACTAAAAACAGACTTCGACCACAGCTACACACAATACATTCACTTCTCAGAGGACCAGAGCGGGGCAAGCAGACTACCCAAATAATATTTCCGCATCTGGTAAACAACAGGGTGCAGTCTAACCCCAATCGGCTCACGTTTCTAATATACTCAAAAAATATTCCACTCTGTATATCAACCATTACAAAGTGGAAAATTAAAAAGAAAAAGGCACTACAAAAAGTGAAACGTGAGGAAAAACAGAGACAACACTCATAACCCCACAGTGAGTGATGGCAACCACAAAGCTCCAGAGGGCAGCGCAGAGATGGACGGACAATGAATGTACGATAGAAATAGGTATAAATATACACAGTGTGTAGGTGAATATAGAACACCATATCATCAAACCAATATTTACACATATATACAAAATGATATACAACACAATGCACAAATGTGCAGGAGAATAACCTAACATTTGCTCAGCTATATACAAGACATGTTACAGATATTCAATATGTACAAAGAACAGAATTATACTATCCTATCACAGATAGAAAATGAAGGCGATCAAATCAGCGCCCATATTTCATCGCGATCATTCAAACCATTTGTTCCCGTGTGGTACTTTTCTATCATACGGGTTTCAAGTTTGTTTAAAAGTCGTTTGTAAGGACACCTTATTTTGGGGTTTAACCACCAAAAGTACTGACCACCTAATATCACTTTTACTATGATTGTGCTCCAAGAGGTGCTGTACTAGGGGGGCCCCTGAATTTTGCAACGGATTCTCGATTGGTGTTGCATAATTCTCAGTTTAACTGCTTGTGTGGTCTGACCTATGTATACCTTATCACACGGACGATGAAAGGCAATATACAACATATTTCGTGTTAGAGGTCGAAAAGTTATTTTGTACATGTTTCTCATTGTTCAACATCACAAACTTAGAGTTGGTCGTATGGATACATAGCCCACAGTTATTACATTTATAATGTCCAGTTACTGGTGGGAGACCCAACATGTTTTTTAATCCACCTTTGGGTTGTGTTTCCCGGGTTGCCTTAACAAGATTTTGCCGTATGTTTTTTCCTATGCGAAACGCAAATAACGGCTTGGGAATATCAAATTGCGCAATGAGCCTCCAATTCCGCAAGATGATTTTTTTGATCTTGTTGGCTTTGGGATTATAAGTAAGCACACAAGTGAGCCTGTCAGATGTCTTCTTTTCTTTAGCAGTTAATAGAGTTTCGCGAGGAGTAAACCACTCTCTTTTTAGTGCTGTTCTAAAAAGCTTCCTCGGTTAACAACGGTTGCACAACTTGGTATGGAGTTTTTCAGCTTTCTGGAAGTAATCTGTTTTGTTAATACAATTTCGCCGGATCCTTAAAAATTGGCCATACGGCAGATTTTCTTTTAAGGATCTGGGGTGGCCACTCGCAAAATGCAATAGTGTATTGAGGTCTGTGGATTTGGTCAATAAACATACTTTTAAGGACCCATCGTTGTTGCATAATGATACATCAAGGAAATTAATTTTGGAATTACTGTACGTGATAGTAAAATTAAGATCAACTGAACGTGTATTCAGCCAATTATGGAACGCCAAAAGTTGTTCCTGCGTCCCTGACGAAATCATAAAAATATTGTCGATAAAACGAATCCATCGGGCAATATTGGGTGTAAAAGGTGTGTCATCATGAAAGATGGAATTCATTTCAAAGGTGTCCATAACCAGATTTGCGTTCTCGGGAGCAAAGTAGCACCCCATGGCCACGCCCTTGACCTGGGTGTACAATTCGCCCTTAAAGGCAAAAAAATTGTTTTTAAGGCAAATCTTTGCCAGGGCTGAAATAAAATCGGTGGGTACTACATGGGGTCTCAGTCTCTCATCTAACACTTTCTCCAACACAAATAGAGCTTCATCTTGTGGTATGTTGGTATACAGACTTTCGATAACGAAGGTGACCAACAGCTGTTGGCCACCATCGAATACCGAGTACTCTATTTTCGAGATAAAGTCCATTGTATCCCTAATTTAAGCTTTCGTCAAGGGCACAAAAGATTTCAGAAATACATCGATGTATTTGGCAAGTGGTTCCAAAAGTGTCCCATGGGCTACAATAATCGGTCACCCTGGTGGTTGTTGCATATTTTTATACATTTTGGGTAAGAAATACATATTGGGAATCTTAGATGTAGCAGTGTTCAAATATTCATTTTTTTTTTACAGATAAACCCTTCATCCAATGCTTTTGTAGTCAGATGCAAAATTTGGGCTTAAAGACTCGCAGTTGAGTTATCAATAATTCAACGATAATGTTGAGGATTGTTTGATTGGTTCAGTACCACATTATCATATTCGTTAGCATCCCAGAGTACTATCCCTCCCCCCTTATCAGCAAGTTTAATAACTGTAAGGGGGTTATTGAAAAGTTCTATGAGCGCTGCCTTCTCTGGTTTCGTGAAATTAGGTTTGAAAAAGGATCTCTTTTTGTTGTATTCATCAACTTCCCTCAAAATGTGGTCTTCAAAGAGGATAATCTCATCAGGCATTGATGCTTTGTCTAGGCAGAATGTAGGCCACTCGTATTAATGCAGCATCATTATCTGAAAAGAAATCTTTAATCTTTAATCTTATTTTCCGTAAAAATTGAAGGACCTCAGTTATGATGTTCACGGGGTCTTGCAGGGCCAAGGTAACAAATGACAAGCCTTTATGCAGGACTTGTGTTTCTATTTCTGTAAGTGGATGTTTAGACAGATTATAATTCGGGAACAATTCATTATCTCCACCTGAGCCCTTCTTAAGTTGAAGACTCCTCTGTTGTATGTTGTCCTCCGTGTTCTGAAGACCCCCTGCCCTGGGGCCGGTGCGGGGTGCTCTCTATTCTCCCCTGTACCCCCTTCCCCTGCGACCTCTGTCTAAAAAAGGAAGGACTCTTGGGTACTAAAAATAAGTAGGGTATGGTTGGTTGGTTAACTTCCTGAACCTTGGTCAGAGTCAGAAGAGGAGTCAGAAAAGGTAATACAATTTCTGTGTGATCTTGCCCTATACTGAAGGTTGAGAGTACTCGGATTATTATTTTTAAAGAAATCCTTCTTCAGATAAGGGTAAACGGTGTCAGTTTTGAAATTCTTTATATCCCTCGCCACCTTTGTGGTTTTCAGGTTCACTGTATGTATTCCACTAAAATCTAACAAATAGGGTTTGTCATTAATGAAGATAACTGGTAGGTTGGAGGTTCAGCCAGTATTGACGAGTTGGCAGGCTGAACTCCTCACGGTGTGCTTCAAAGATTGAGGCCCCCCTAGGCGAGCACATGATGGAGAATGAGGATCCCAGCAGTGTGCCACACGTCCCTATCAAGGACTTCGCCACAGATGCAAAGACTGGTACCACTCCAAAAGGGCACCTGGTCATGAATGTGAACTTCCATCGAGCAGAGATGGCGGGCTCGCAACCAGGATTCAGGCATCAACTGGAGCATTGAATTCTTTGTGTTAGGGGCGGAGGCATCATGCCGATAGGGTACAGCCCTGAAGGACACCCCAGGATGGTGCATTCAGTCATCATCCACAATAGGGATCTGGGTCTGGAGGAGCATATAGGCAAGCTGCGCTAAGTGCAGGTCCAAGACATAATGCTCAACTGAGGGTAGGCCCAGCACGCCGCATGAGCGGTGGGCTAGGAGTCTGCTACTGGCCATCCTGGGGCGAGACAACCCCCAGATGAGGGACTTTATAACTCTATCCACCAACTGTAGTGGGAGTGGCACGAGCAAGGGAATGGCCAGAACATAGGTGAATCGCGGCAGGGTCACCATCCAGACCGCCTGAGTCCTACCCCCCAGCGAGAGACCGAGGTGAAACCACTTATCGTAGTCCAATCTCGTGCTTGCCAACAGCGGGTTAAGGGTGTCTGCCACCATACGATCTAGACCTTGGTTGATGCAGATTGCCAGCTACCTGAAGCGAGAGGGCATCTACTGAAAGGGATAGGTAGACACCGCTGCTCGAGTGGTCACTTGCTAAATTGTTAGGTCCTCTCTCTTGCCACAGTTGATCTGAGAGTGCCGCAAAGTCAGAGATTATGTTCAGTAGAGCCGGGATCCAATGGGTGAGATTTGAAAGACTGAGCTGAATGCCTTCCACGTAGAGGTAAACGATCGATGCTTCCCGCCCCCCAGGGGTAGGGATGCCTGTTTTCTGCAGGACTGGCAAAGGGAAGAAACCAAGGGCTCCATGTCCAGGAGGAAGAGAAGAGGCAAAAATGGGCAGCCCTACAGAGTCCAACTGAAGACTGGGAAGGGTTCAGAGAGAAAACCTCCACGATTGACCTGAGCAGTGGGGTAGTCATAAAGCCTTAGCTATGAAGTCCTCACTGAGGCGTCGCAAAGATGTAGCCCCACTAAATCCTGTCACATGCGTTCTCAGCATCCAGGGAGAGGGCCAGGGCGTCCTTTGACAGGTCCTTAGTGGACCACAATGTGTGGTCCAGTGTGCAGAGGTGATTCTGGGACTCAAGGTGAGTGGCCTGACACCCGGTCCCTTCAGCCACTGGGGGGATGTGGCTGCTGTGAATCACCCTCCCCACTCAATTACGCCTAAGTTACTCTGGCATCTCGGGTGAGAGGTGGGTCTCCTAGGAGAGGGCCACATCAACTGACTTGGATTGGAGGCATGCTAGTACTTACTTGCGCTTGAGAAAATGGGTGTGGCCATTCACATTCCAGGAGAATGCTTGCAGGGGGTTGTAGAGGCACAGTGCAGTAGCTCCCATCAAGGAGTGGTAATTCTAAGATGGCGGTGAGGAGGATGGGAAGAGAGGGGATGAAGTGAGTGTAGGTAGCTCAGGGGAAAGGAGGGAAAAAGAGTAAACAGGAACCCAGAAGGGAGAAGGGGACAGGAGAGCGGAGGGGAATAGCAGAGAGGGGAAAGAGGGGGAACCCCAGGGAGAGGGAGGGTATGGGAAGGAACAGCCCTCCTATGGAGAGGGGGTTGATGACAGGGACAGGAGGAGCAGAAGGGCCAGAGAAGAAGTACCAAGCCAAGGGCAGGTCTACGAAGTGCAAGTGGAGGGAAAGGGACCAAAGACAGACCGTCAAGGAGCCTACTTCCAGTGCCTCAGTAAAGACGGCAAACCTGGGGCACTGCAAATGCTCAGGAGTCCCCAAGTTAGAGGGAGGATACAGCAAGGGCAGCAGAGAAGCCACAGAAGTATAGGGAGGGGAGGCCTGGGTAAAGGCTGCCGGAGCAAGGGAGGGGGGATGGAAAGCGAGGGCACAAGGTGGACAGGGGTAGGTTCCCAAGCCCTCAGACAATAGCCAGGAATCACAGCAGCATCCCCTGGGAAAATTCAAGGACCAGCCAGGCTGCATGGGTTGGAGAGCCGATGGGGAGGATGAGAGAAGGACACAGCAGCAATGTAGGCGGCTTGGGGGTCCAGGAACCAAGGAGCAGCAAAACACAGTCAGCATGCAAGGTAGGAAAGCAACAGTACACCACTGAATGCAGTAAACTGACTTGAAATACAACAAGAAACGCAAGTTTGGTAGGGCAGGAATCAAGCTACACACTGCATCAGCAACAACCAATAATGCACAGTGAAGGGCACCAAAGACAAACATCAAAATTGCATTACAGGAGACAGTCACTTAAGCAATATTGCAATACTCATCCGTTTATTGGAAGGGCACAGCCACAGAGTCACAATCAGGCACTGCCCGGAGTAGCACCTCGGTCAAACCAGGTTTCTGCGGGAAGCTGGTCTTGTCATACTCTTAGTCCTAGGTAAGATCTGCCACCATCTGGATCGCCTTGTCCTTGCCACTCTGGGATATGGCCAAGCGGTCCTGAAATCTTTCCTAAGGGCTACCCCTACGGGGATTCCGGTCCACGGCTTTTAAGGGGAGGACGTCCACTGGCTGAGCCACCGTGTCTGACCATGTAGGGGCCATGTACATTCCCTGGTTCAGGAGGCTATCCAGGAAAGATCACAATTCCCCAGGTTGAAGGAAGTCTTTGGACCTGCTGTCCATCGTTACAGACATGTGCGCTCATTCGAAAAGGCTGAATTTGATGTCCAGCTTGCTCAGCTGGGGCCGGAGTGGAAGAAAGGCCTTCCTCTTGTCATTGGTTTCCCAGGAAAAGTCAGCAATAATTCCAATAATCGTGGCCCTCGAAGTCGTATAGATAGTGTGCACTGGCCGCAGTCAGGATTTGCCGAACTTGCTCATGGCAGAGAAAGCAAATGATGGGGTCCCCATCCTCCTCATCGTTGATACGCGCTGTGGACCAATTTGGTAGGCCTGCTGTTTCTCCAGAGGGGGTTAGAAGGCAAGAACTACGAGAGTGGGGATGGGGTACCTGAGGAAGCTACAGGTGTCAAACCGCTCCACGCTTCCTGGGAAGTCGAAGAAGCAGAGTTTGTCCCCATGGCTCCAGTCCTCCAGGTCAGTGAATTTTTTATGGAGATAAAATAGTTCAGAGTCCTGGCCTGGGATGCAGTTGAGCCTCTCTACTCCGGTCGATAGGGGGTGTGCCACCATTTTCACCCTGTCATTAAAACCGGTAACATGCCCTGGATAGACCCCGATTTCTCAGTTAGTTCCAACATTTTGGTGTCCATGCCCTCCAGGCGGCGACCCACCGCAATGATTTCCTGAAGGATGCTGTCCATCGTTGAGTCCGGAGAGGGGTGTCTGAAACAGGGAAAGCAGCTGCGGGGCAGGACTGCGGAACAACCTGCCTGAAGAGCAGCTGATGGGTCGACTTACCGGAAGACATCCCCGGTTCTGTGGATGAGAAGATGGTACATGGCTCCTTTGTGAGTCTGGCAAGGGCTCCATCAGCTGGCTAGGTGATCCGCCCTGGGGTCAGGAGAAGCAGGCCCTGAATACCAAGGTTTGAGAGGTGGTGGAGACTAGGGAAGGGCTGTGGCACAACCCCTCTCAAGTCCTAGACAAGCCCCTGCCAAACAGGATGAGAGGTTCCAGCCACACATTGTCTGCAGCTGCAGGGATTAGGGCCCTAGACTATCCCCTTTGTCCTGGGGTGCCCTGCTGAAAGGGCCATGTGCAGGGCCCTAGGGCTAGCCCCAGCTCGTTTCTGGGGAAGCAAGTGGGGGGAGGTTACTACTGAGCCTCTGCTGAGTCTCTGACGGCCAGAGAATAATAATGTAGGTAGAGCAGCTTAGGTCAATGGGACCCAAAGGGGGGTCCAGGCAGTCGTGGACCAGGGAGGTCTGATGCAGCTGGTGGGAGGGCATCAGGCCCCTCTAAGAGGCCTAGCACTCAGCGCTCACTGGGCCCAGACAGGTTCCAAGTCCAAACTGGCCCCACCAGAACTGTGTGGGACAAGGGGCAACAACCACTCCCCCATTGTCACAAGGAGCCCCACTGTACAACTGCCTGAAAGATCACTGGGGAGTACCAGCACCGCTCTGCAGCCTCCACTGCAATGGCCTCGGCCAGGCCAGCCCACGCCAGAGTACAAATCTAAGGGGTGAGGAAAAAGTTGGAGAAAATGGCAGTGAGCGGAGAGGTAGGGAGGGCAGGCCCTTGCTCCACAATGCTCAATGATGCAATTGCGGGCCGCTTTTGAGCCAGCGATCCTGTCTGAATTGATGGTGCCCTCCCTTGAGCCAGGACAGGCCCTCCATGAAACTTGTCCGCCTCCCGCTAGGCACAGGTCCTGTCAATCAGCGCAGATTGTGGAGCAATCGGGGCCCGGAGGCACCGAGGCCAGATAGTCTGCCCCTTTATTGGTTTAAAGCCTTTGATAATCCCACTTCATCCCCCAACGCCTCCTGAAGCAGCGGAGCACCTCACTCAGGCGGCCATCACCATCGGCTGCCAGACTCCGCCCCATTTTTATGATTCTTGTCTTAGCTACAGCTTATTGATGCGATCAAAATGAACATCAATCAATCTTCATCAAACATATTGGACCAAGTTTTGCATTTATTTTAAACTCAAGATTGGGTAAGACTTATTTGACAAATTGCAACAATGAAGTCCTCAATATAAATCTGTCGGAGCAGTATTCTGGGAAAGGGTGGGAGGATACCATCTCAGCCGTTTCTGAGTCACACAGTGTTACTGTTTCAACAATTTTGTGGTGTAAAAATACTGACCCTGTTTTACTAGGTGTGAATTTGTACCTGGTAAAACCACAGGAGCTCAGAGGCATTCAAAAGGCACAACCCAACCCCCACCGGTTCTTCCCTGCATCATGGAGAAAGCTAAAATGCACGGCATACAGCCATCATCCCGCATTTTTTATCCCGCATACCATCATCCTGCATACCATTATCACGTAAGTACTTTTATCCCGCACTTTTTATAACGCATGTTTTTATTTCTTATATTCTTTTATCACGCATGTTTTTACAACGAAATTCGTTGTAAAAGCATGAATGGTAAAAGCATATGTTTTTAATATTTAAGTGTAAGGTAAGTATATGGTTTTAATTTGGGGGTGTAGGGTATATGTTTTGGGAGTTCAGGGATATGTAAAGTATTTTTTAAGGGTATGTTAGGGTTTTGGGGAACAGGGTTATTTTTAGGGTACAGGGGGTATTTTTAGGATTCAGGGGTAGGTATGGGTTTTGGGGTGCAGGGGTATTTTTAGGGTTCAGGGCTTGGTTTGGGTTTTGGGGTACAAGGGTATTTTTAGGGTTCAGGGCGAGGTTAGGGTTTTGGGGTACAGGGGTATTTTTAGGGTTTAGGGCTAGGTTTGGGTTGTGGGGTACAGGGTTGTTTTTAGGGTTCAGGGATAGGTATGGGTTTTGGGGTACAGGGGTATTTTTAGGGTTAAGGGATAGGTATGGGTTTTGGGGTACAGGGGTATTTTTAGGGTTAAGGGCTAGATTTGGGGTACAGGTGTATTTTTAGGGTTCAGGGCTTGGTTTGGGTTTTGGGGTACAGGGGTATTTTTAGGGTTAGGTTTGGGTTTTGGAGTACAGGGGTATTTTTAGGGTTCGGGGCTTGGTTTGGGGGTACAGGGGTATTTTTAGGGTTCAGGGCTAAGTTTGGGTTTTGGGGTTCAGGGGTATTTTTAGGGTTCAGGGCTAGGTTTGGGTTTTGGGGTACAGGGGGTTTTGGGGTACAGGGGTATTAGGGTTTAGGGTTAGATTTGGGTTTTGGGGTACAGGGGTATTTTTAGGGTTCAGGGCTAGATGTGTGTTTTGTGGTACAGGGGTATTTTTAGGGTTCAGGGCTAGCTTTGGGGTACAGGGGTATTTTTAGGGTTCAGGGCTTGGCTTGGGTTTTGGGGTACAGGGGTATTTTTAGGGTTCAGGTCTAGGCTTGGGTTTTGGGGTACAGGGGTATTTTAGGGTTCAGGGGTAGGTTTGGGTTTTGGGGTTCAGGGGTATTTTTAGGGTTCAGGGCTAGGTTTGGGTTTTGGGGTACAGGGGTATTTTTAGGGTTCAGGGCTAGGTTTGGGTTTTGGGGTACAGGGGTATTTTTAGGGTTCTGGCTAGGTTTGCGTTTTGGGGTACAGGGTTTTTTTAGGGTTCAGGGCTAGGTTTGGGTTTTGGGGTACTGGGGTATTTTAGGGTTTACAGGGTAATTTAAAAAAACATATATATAAATATAATCATTTTAATTTTAAATATATATATTTAATCAAATATACATTTAAATAATTCAATTTTTTAACAAAATATTTTTTAATTAAGTACATTTTATTTAAAAACCTAATTACGAATTAACCATTTTTTAATAATATATATTTTAAAAAAAAAAGCAGGAATGTTTTATTTTAGAGTGCAGTGTAGATTAGGGTGCTCTTACTTTTTTAAAATACTTTTAAAGTGAGTATACATTTAACATGCATGCCTTTTCGTTTTAAAGGCATTCGTGATAAATGCATATTCGTTCTAAAAGTAGTAGTTATTTTTGGTATGCGGACTAATTGTAATTGCGAGATTAAAAATGCGGGATTTTGGTATACGGGATGTGATCATATATTCAAAATGCACAGGTGCAACCCCCCCCCCCCCCCCCCTCCCTCTACTCCCCCACTGACCCTTTCCTAAAGCATGGAGGGAGCACACAGCACTTCCGCCAGCAGCCCTAGAACCTGCTCTACTCCCAACACCGTATCAGCCCCAGGAATACACGTCAACCCCTAACTCCCGTTATCTGCGGACAGTTTATAATGCGGTCCATAATGTCCTAAGTTATTTGGAAGACAAAGTGAGCTAGATTATCAATTAGGCTTTAACAGTCACATAAAACGCTAGGGGGGGGTCTCCTTGTCCCAGACTTTGTTGTATTACAAGGCAGCACACTTGCAATGAGGATGTGGGTTGGGTCCTAAAGTCAGAGGGAAGCCTGAGCTCCTACATTAGCTCCTCACTGAGGATGACACAAACAATGTTAAGCAAGAGAGCAATTAGATGCGGTTTAACACCCTTCACTTGACTTTGTACTCCAATTGTTTTCCAGATATTTCACCAGTACAAAATGACATGGCAGTATGATGTCAACATAACATATTGATCAGGATTGACATAAGGCAATGAAAGCACAACAATCTGAGGGGAGTCTGTTGTGGAACACAGAATGGGCACACGATGAGGATGAGGATGAGGGTGGGGGCAAACAACATGCAGATCACCGTTGAAAGTGGAAGAGTGAGAGCTGACTGTGTGGTGTGAGCCAAGCGTGTGAAGTAGGCTGATGTCCCATTGTGTTTATATGTACAGGTATCTCTGAAACAGTAAACTTGGGGAGTGGGACATGATCTGGCAGCTCGACTGTCGGTGAAGTATTGCTTCAGAGGTGGAGGCAAGACAGATGGAAGAACACCCAAGGTGGTGTCAAAGCAGGAAGTATG
This sequence comes from Lissotriton vulgaris, assembly GCF_964263255.1. NCBI lineage: Eukaryota > Metazoa > Chordata > Amphibia > Caudata > Salamandridae > Lissotriton > Lissotriton vulgaris. The sequence goes on from NC_141696.1 coordinate 372,383,755, forward strand.
ATCCATGTCAAAGGTGAATGGAGGATGGTATTGAGCATTTTACGGGGGGTGAGGGAGGCTCAGGTAGCTTTTGCGGGGGCAGCTAATATGCTTGGTGTGTCAGTCACGGGGTGGGTCAAGGGGGAAAAGGGGAACGAGCGAGGGAGAGGTCACTGTCCTCACTACTTGGGAGGGTGGTAGGGTTATCTGCTACCCGCATCTCCTCATGGAACTGTGTAAGATTGGTATCCCATGGGGCGTTTTCGGAGGCTGCGGGCCTCCTCATAATGCAGGTTTGTGCTCTACACGTCTCCCCACCGGAGAAGGCACTCTGCCATTTAATCAGTGATGGTGGCTGCGAAGCCCTCCAATGTAGAGTAAGAACCCGCTTGGTGAGTAGTAGTGCAAATTTGCAAATCAGGCCGAACTATGTGTTGTGGTTCTCTCTTATAGACCCCTAAGGTCTGCATTTTAGACCGCCTACCTATATGCAGCAAGTACGGTGCACTCCCATAGCATATGTTGGAGGACTGTGGCTTCCGAGTAGCATCTGGGGCATGCAGTACTCCAATACACTTAATGAGTAATTTTTGCCTGGCTAGACTGCCAACCCCTTGTCATAAGTGGAGGTATGATAGCTGTAGGGAAAGTAGGGACATTTTAGCTGTAGATGAAAAGGCATGAGTAAGTCATTTGCCCAATGCAAGTGGGATAGATAGATGAAGGATAGATTACATTGGACATTAGCTGATGAATGGACGCAACAAGGGAGTAAACTGAGTAGAAGGAGTTTCTGAATGATTTATCCAGTATTGGGGTATCTTTCATAGATTCACATGCCTGAATCATTCCCCATCGCCCAGGCGCGAGTCACACAGTAATAATATATACAAAAGCAGTGCCTTAGTAAGAACTGTAGTAGGCTAAAAAGAGGCCCAGAAGGCCCAAAATGTAGTAGCCTATCTACCTCATTATATGAAAAGAATCCAACCAATCGCTACCAGCACCATCTAGAACCTTCCCAGCAGAGGCAGTTCTCCTTAGATTTTCACTGCACGTCGTGTGGAAGGGAGTCTCCCTGAGTGCCTACTCAGTTTCTTCAACCTTTGTTCTTCAAGATGTCTGACAAGAAAGCTCTTTTTAGAGCCTGCAGGACCTGTGATAAGAAGAGGGTCCATGTAGATGATCAGCACAAGGACTGCATCTACTGCCTACATCCTAACCATGTTGTTAAGGATTGTAGAATATGCCGAACCTTCCCTGCTAAAACCATCAGAGACAGGGAGGCAAGGCTGCTTTTATGGTTGAAATCCTCGTCGGCTGAGGAGGATGACAGAGCCTCAACATCTAGCAAGCGGGCTAGATCTCATGACAGCTCCTCTTCTGAGGGAAGAAAGCACCACAAGGCTTCTCACAAAGTTTCTGACCAGTCAACCTCTGGGTCAGCGCTGTCTCGTCCTCTGAGGTTTTTTAAAAGGCCTTCAACCTCCACCGTGAGTAAAACCCAGATCAAGACTCTTACTCTGGTGTCTTCTCATACGTATCTGTGACGTCTGCTGCTCCTCTTTCTACAGCTACAATCTCCACCATGGCTGTTTCTTTGCCTATTGTGTCCTCTAAAATCTCCACTTCAAGAAAATCTAGTGTGGCAAAGGACTCGTCGACGAGGAGTTCCTCTTCTAAGCCTCCGTCGACTTCGAGCGCGTCAACGACAGTCCCCTCGTCGACATACACACCATCGACGACAACTGCGTCGACGAAGACCCCGTGGATGAAGAGCCCGTCGATGACGTCACCGTCAACAAAGAGCCCGTGGACAACGACACTGTCGACGAAAAGCCCATCGACGGCGACACTGTCGATGACGACTAAGATCCTCCCGTCAATGACTAAGAGCCTGTCAACGAGAATTTTGTCAACGACGATTCCACCAGTGTCACAAACTACGCCTATCTCCTATACTCACTTCCAGTTAAAAACCTACCGAAGGCAAGATTACAGCAACATTTCTCCTCTACTTCCATCGCATATCCTGGAGACGTATGTTGAGGATGATGACTTTGATGAGGAGGATGATGAGGGACCGCGTTCGGCATAGCTCGACACCTCTCGGAACTTCAAATAACATGCCAAAATGATGAGGACTAAGAGGATTACCAAGAACAGTTTTACCAAGAACACATCTCTACCCCTTATCAAAAAACATCCTAGAAGGGTTTCAAATCAAGGAGAGAAAAGTCCTCTTCCTCCTTCATTAATACAGGATCTACAAGCCATGTTGGCAGATAACCGCCAAAGGTTTCCTTCAGAACTGGCTGTTCATGTTTTGCCGCCCGCACCTGCTGAAATACCAGTATTCCCTACCTCAGGTGGAAGTTCTTAGTTCTCCAAGGCAACACTCTGGATCAACACAACAAGAACACCATGATACTTCATCCTCGGACGAGGAAGGTGTCGAAGAGGGTGAATTACCCGACAACACTGGTGATGTGGATCCTTGGGACGATTATATTATTCCCATGCCCTTCCCACCTATTCCTCAGCCATCAGATTCTCCACCAGAGGATATCGGCAGCTTTCACAATCTCATGCAACGGGCTGCGACTAGATTCCAGTTACCAGTCACCATTGAGCAATCTGACTGCTGCTTGCATGATTTTAAAGAGGAATATAGAAAGATTACAAGGGCAATTCCAACTATAGATTACATTTGGAATAAAGGTATTAAAATCATGAAAACACCTGCCTCCACATCTGCGGTTCATCCATTATCCCGGAAGACAATAGACAAGAGGCAAGAAAAATTGTATTAGGTGAGCGAGCCGCATCCAAAATTATTGACTACGCTCTAGATATAGCTAACACCAACTTCAGACAGCTTGCAGGTGCTGCAGTACTTAGACGTCAAGGATGGCTTCAAGCCACATCTTTTAGGCCAGAGGTGCAAACCGGGATCCTGGACATGGCCTATGATGGCGATTCATTATTAGTAAAGCACATAGATGAAGCCCTTTTGGCTATCAAGACTGACACTGCAAAATTGTTGGCTGCTCTCCAGTGCAAACGTGGATCTTTCCGATGAGCCAGAGGTCGTGGCTTTACATCCAGGGGAGGTTATCATAAACAAAACAGACAGTATCAGTCGCAATACAGACAGCCTTACAGTCAAACGTCTTACAGGCAACCTACCTCTGGTAGTTTCTCTCGCCAGGGCAGACGAATGCGATCAAACAATCAAGGTCACGATTCCAACAGGAAACAATGAGTTCAGCAATCCCTCCCTCCTTGTGGGCATGAAGATCTCGGCCTTTTTTCACCAGTGGCAACAGATCACTTCAGATCAGTGGATTCTCGACCTAGTACACAAAGGTCACACATTGGAATTCACCAAGCAACCACCTATGACCCCGCCCAAGGGTCCCCCTCCCCCTTGTCTTCACTTACTTTTCAAAGAAGCCTTAAACATGCTCCACAAGAATGCAATAGAAAAGGTTCCAGTAACCCAGAGAGGATAGAGGGTTTTACTATCGCTTCTTCCTCATAAAGAAAAAATCACGGGAGTGTCGCCCAATTCTCGATCTTCACAAGCTCAACAAGTTTCTGAAAAAACAGAGTTTTCGAATGGTGACGCTTGCCGAAGTTTTAAGCTGTCTCAACGAAGGGGATTTTATGGCTTCTCTGGACTTGGAAGACGCATACTTGCATATCCCTATACACCCAAACATTGCAAATACCTACGATTCACAGAGGCTGACGTCCACTTTCAGTTCAAGGTGCTTCCGTTTGGACTGAAATCAGCACCAGGATCTATACAAAATGCCTGGCACCGGTTTCTGCAGCTCTGAGATCTCAGGGAATACAAGTGTTTCCTTACCTCTACGACTGGTTGCTCAAGGGCCCTTAGGAACGGATAGCAGAATAGGCTATTTCAACATGCCTATATCTCTTTTCAAGCTTAGGACTCACTCTCAACGAAAGCAATTCACTGTTACATTCACTCCTAGTGATTCCTTTTCTAGGAGCAATGCTGGACACCATACAGTGCAAGGCATTCTTATCAGAAGATCGCCAACTACGACTACAAAAACTAGCAAAGTCAATCTCAAAAAGAAGGTCAGTTTCTGTCCGAACATTCGCTTCTCTGCTGGGGATGTGCTCGTCTGCAATAAACCTGGTTCCGTTGGCACGACTCAGAATGAGACCTCTGCAAGAAGAATTGCACCTACAATGGCAACAAGTCGTAGGGTCATTCAACAACTCCATCAAGGTGACATCGCGCATGATTGACGCTCTCCATTGGTGGTCTCAAAAAACAAACTTGTCTCCGGGCCTCACTTTCTTAGCAACTTCCCCAGAATTCGTTCTAACGACAGACGCATCCATGGAGAGCTGAGAAGGCCATCTCCAGGACTTACAGATTCAGTGCAGATGGTCCCAACAGTACCAACAAAAACACATCAACAGTTTGGAGCTGCGGGCCATTTTTCTCTCTCTGCAGGCTTTCCTTCCGAGGATTGCGGGCTCCTCAGTGCTGGTCCTTACCGACAATATGACCAGCATGTATTACAAACAAGGGGGAACAAGGTCACTATCTCTATCGCAGGAGGCTCAGGAGCTGTGGGAGTGGATTACAATACACAGTATCACCCTAAGAGCGGAGCATGTCAAGGGCCTTCAGAACACTTTGGCCGGCACCCTCAGCAGATCTCTCTCTGGATGTCACAAGTGGGTGCTGGAGCAGAAGCAGGTGGAGAAGATCTTTCACGTTTGGGGCAAGCCAACTCTAGATCGGTTTGCAACAAGAGAGAACAGCAAATGCCATTATTCCGCCAGCAGATTCCCTCAACGGGGGTCAAGAGGGGATGCACGGTCTATGCAATGGTCAGGGATTTATGCGTACGCTTTTCCCCCAATACTGTTGCTACCGAAAGTGCATCAAAAGATGAAGAGGAAGGGCTGCCGTCTCATCCTAATTGCACCCCGCTGGCCAAGGCAATATTGCTTTCAGGAACTACTTCTGTTATCACAGGAACATCCTGTCCCTCTAGTTCCAACAGTCATGATGTTGACAAGGGAGAAGGGTCAAATACTACATCCAGATCCACAGTCGCTGCACTTGCATGCATGGGTCCTGACTTCTTAGAATTCAAAGATCTGAAAATATCTCAGGATTGTTGCGAGATTCTAAACAAATCTTGTGCCCAGAGTACAGTTGGGATTTATTGTTTAAAGTGGAAGTAATTTTTCCATTGGTGTGAAGCAAATGATGTTCATCCAATCCAGGCTCCAGCGGAGGATATCCTTCCCTATTTGCTATCTCTGGAGAAAACGGGGCTTGTGTTCTCCTCTATCAAGGTTCACCTCGCTGCAATTTCCAGATTCCGGAAGAGCTCTAACAAACCTTCACTTTGCTCTTCATCACTCATCAAACAATTTTTTTTTTTTTGGAAATCTTTATTGACAAGAAGGCATATAAGTTATTCACATTGAGACATTCGGTTGCCAGTTACACATCATCACAGCTAAGTTTTAGAGAGACGGATAAAACATATTACATTCTGGCAATCAGCATTTATCTTTTCACTATGGATATGGACGACGTATCAGCAACTATTTCGCACAGAGTCTAACTCACTTTCATACCCTACCCTGTTTTCATTTCGTAACCTGCCCACTTATGGTACAGTTGTCAGTTTCCAGTAAGTTCAACTTAACAGAACAAAAAATACAACAATAAAACCCAACTAATGTCATCACTCAATAAAGTGTTGTACCCGTTCATAGTCAGTTGTTAGCCAATGCACATGTTCAGCACGTTGTCAAAGGTAATGACATTTTCCTGCTCCACCCCATCACAAAACAGAGTTCAATACGCAAGCCCGCCCCCCCTAATCTTCTTCCTCCTCTGACTCCAAGTCCTCATCTTCCGGTAAGGGTTCACATGGTTCTCCCCTGTATTTGTTCCAAGGCATCCACACCTTATTCCATTTACGGGGACATGCCCGCAGCACGTATACCGCCCTTTCCTTCACCATTAGGAGGTCCATATTCCTAATCCATCCAGCCACCGTAGGTAACTCTGGGGCACCCCATTTTTGTGCAATGTCCCGCTTGGCCACTGTCACAGCCAGCGTGACCCACAGTTGTCCATATCTGTTCAGGTCATTAGGGTCCCAAATGTTCAATAGGCACTTACGGGGTTCAAGCAGGATTGACACCTCAAGGGCTTCGGAGACTGTGCGCATAATTTGCCTCCAGACGTCTTGGATCAATGGGCAATCCCATAGTGTGTGGAGTAGAGTGCCCTCCTCCCCGCAGCCTCTCAGACAGAAGGGGTGTGGTGCCCTCTGTATCCTGTGTAGAAGCGTTCTGGTGTAATAAGTGCGGTGTAAAATCTTGAGCTGCACTAACCTGAACCTAGCTGAAATGCCCACTTCTCTTGGCGATGCCAGCGCCTCGTTCCATTCTGTGTCGTCCATGTCGCCTAGTTCCCCTACCCATCTCTCTCTAAGTTTCTGTGTGGGGTCTGCCAGGTTGTTTGCCAGTTTTTTATATGTGAGGGAGGTTGCTTTTTGTTCCATAAAGTCCGTCAGTAACCTGTCCTCTAGTGGCGACGATTCCGGGATTGTAGTGCCAGGTGGAATTGCGTGTAGTAGTGCGTGTCGGATTTGCACATACCTAAATGTTTCAGTGGGGCCTAGACCATATTGTTGTTGGAGCTGTGAAAATGCAACCACCGTGTCTTTGTCCCAAAGGTCTCCTACCACGGAAATCCCTATGTGGTCCCACTGTGCGAAACCCTTACTGGACCGTAAGTTTCCTAGGGTTTTTGTGTCCCACAACGGCGTCATCCTGGTGATTTTCCCCTTCCAACCCAGTCGAGATTGCGCTGCATGCCATAAGGCCGCCGTATGAAACGTCGGTCCAAGCAGATTCCGAACCTGTGAGAAATTATATAGCACCGAAAGCATGCCGTCCGTCCCTAGCTGCGACCAATCCGCCTTGTACGCGGGGTCTCCCCTCGGGACGTGGAGCCAGTGATTAATTATCTTAAGTTGGGACGCCCAATAATACAATTGAAGATTGGGTAGCGCAATCCCCCCTTCATACCAGCTTTTCACTAGTTTGTCATGTGCTATACGGGCTGGGCCGTTGCTCCACAGCAAAGCGGACACCAGAGCTGCGACTTGTTTGAAGTAGCGCGGAGCTACCATATAAGGGGTATTTTCTAACACATAGAGAAATCTGGGGAGAGCCATCATCTTGTATAACGCCGCTCGCCCAAGGAGGTTTAGTGGCAGGGTGGCCCAGTATTTAACATCTGCACGTAGACGTGCCAGAGGTGGCACCAAGTTTGCGGCATAAAAGTCCGCCGCATTAGTGGTGATGAAAATCCCCAGGTATTTAAAGGAGCCGGTCGCTAGCTGTAGGGGACAGTCATCCTGCAACAATGGTTCCGGGCCCTTAAGCACGAATATTATAGACTTGGACCAATTCAGGGTGTAGCCTGACGCTTTCCCGTGTTCGTTGCACAGAGTCAACAGGGCAGGAATTCCCTCATTGGGATTAGACATGTAGATCAGCATGTCATCTGCATATAGGGAGACTTTGTCCTCCCACCCTTCCTCCCAGTTGATGCCCCGAAACAGCGGTGTAGCTCTGAGAAGGATGGCCAATGGTTCTAATACCAACGCGAAGAGTAGGGGCGATAGCGGGCACCCTTGTCTAGTCCCGCGTCCCAGTGGGAACGTCGGTGAAATGTGACCATTCGCTACCACCTGCGCCATCGGTGACTTGTACAGCAACCGTACCCAAGCAAGATACTTCGGGCCGAAGCCCATACGAGCAAGGACCGCAAACAGATACTCCCACTCCACCAGATCGAAAGCCATTTTGGCGTCTAGGGATAGAATGACAGCCTGTTCCGAAAGGAGATGTGCCCGCGCCATCACCCCATGGACCCTCCGCAGATTCAGTGCCGTGCTTCTGTGTGGCATGAAACCCGATTGGTCGGGGTGTATTAGGGTGTGGAGGTGCTTGGTCAGGCGACTGGCCAGGAGTTTCGCCAGGATCTTTGCTTCCACGTTGAGCAAGGAGATGGGTCGATACGAGGCGCACACAGTCGGTGGCTTGGCCGGCTTAGGAATGGCTAATATTGTGGCCGTGCGCTGGTCCAGAGGGAGTTCCGCCCTTTCCACACTCTCAACATACATATTCAGCAGGGGTTTGCTCAACAGGGAAGTTGTCGCTTTATACCATTCTACGGGTATCCCGTTAGGTCCCAGCGCCTTGCCGGATTGTAACGTCTGTATTGCCAATTGGATTTCGTTTTCTGTCAAGTCAGTGTCTAGTTCCTGTTGTGCTTCTTGTGAAAGCGCGGGGACAGTAATGTGGTCGAGTGACGCTATCGCCTCCCGTTCCGTGACGGTCCGCACCAGTGTGTATATCTCCTGATAATGGCGCGCTAGGGTGCGTACTATTTGTTCAGGGTGTGTCTGCAGCTGGCCATCCTGTGCGTATAGTCTCTGTATACCTCTGTTGCTACCACCCCGTTTGTCCAGCCAAGCCAGCATCCTCCCGGCCTTATCACCCACGTCATATATTCTGTGTGCAGTGCTTGCCAAATGTCCCTTAGTAATCGTTGTAAGATGAGCCTGGTGTTGCTGTTGTCTGAGGTGCAATGCATGTGCGGTTTCAGGGGTGGGGTCCGACATGTGGGCGGTGTGGAGTGCCAACTCTAATTGAACGAGTTCACTTCTGGAGTCTCGTTTATGCCCCGTGATTGCTGCTATGGCTGCTCCGCGCAGGACTGTCTTGTATGCCTCCCAGAGTATCGAGGGCGAGGAAACTGTACCCACATTTTCAGTAAAATAGTGCGATGTGGCCAATTTGAGTTTCTTTCTGATACCAGGGACTGTCAAATAGTTGGGGTATATCGGGTAGAGTCTGGCGCGCTTCCTCTCTTTGGTAGTAAGGTGGAGGGATATCGGGGAGTGATCAGATATGCCCCTGGGCAGGATCTCTAGTTTGTCAACTGATCCCAGTCCCACCCCCAGAAAGAAAAGGTAGTCAATACGCGAGAGACTGTTGTGTGTAGAGGAGTAATGTGTGTACTGAGTCGCCGTGGGGTTCAATTGACGCCAAACATCTGTGAGGCCTAGTGCGGTCAGAAAACTAGGAAGCGTGGCAGTTCCTCTCTGGCGTTCTCGTACGGGAAAGGTGTCTAGTAAGGGGTCTGTTATTGCATTAAAGTCACCCCAATGATCATGTCACCCTCTGGGAGGTCAATGAGAAATTGCCCAAGCGCCGGCAGTGCTGTAGAGTGGAGCGCCGGGGGGATGTACACGGACACCACGCTGAGGGGTCTCCCTTCGCATTGGCCATATAGCGCCGCAAAGCGACCCTGGTCGTCTGTCCTGCGGCCTTCAACCATAAAGGACGAGTTCTTTTTAAGGAGTATACCAGTGCCCCTGGACCCTGTAGTGAATTCCGCGTGCACCGCCATGGCATACCCACGCCTGTCGAGTGCTTTGCATGTAGACCCTGCCAGGTGCGTTTCTTGCAGCATCACTAAGTCTGGCCCTTGTCGTTTGACGGTCTGGAGGGCCAATCCTCTCTTAATTTTGTCCACCAGGCCTAACGTTCCATGTGAGCAACTTCAGGGGGGGGTACCGCTGTCATTGGAGGGCCGCCCTCAGCGGGCGCATTTCGATCCTGTCGGGCCATCTGGGTTTGTGACCAGTGTTACTGATGTGTGGCAGTGGAGTGTAACACATATGCAATGACTTGTGTTAGGGTACCAGGCGTGTATGGCCTGCAGTAGGACCGTGTTCCACACGGATGTAATGATGACTAAGAACAATAACCATAACATTGCAACTTCTTCCCCCCACCCCCTCCCTGCTCCCCTGCACCGCGGACGAATTCCCGCCCGCATCCCCAACTTGGCAGAGTGCTTAATCCCATCCCTGTCCATCTTACTTGCTCGTGGGGTTGGTGAGACCCCTACAGGCACCGGCCAATGCCCGCCCTACTCAGCTCCATCAGCATCAAGGTCCCATGGGCTGCAAACGTGTTGTCCCTCATGCAGCACATCCCGAGTCAAGTGGGTCCCTCTCAAGATCCGAATCCAGTCCCGTGGCGCCTTCCTCATTCGTGGGGCTGCTGGACGGGTGATCCGCTGGCCTTCCGTTGCGCTGGTTCTGGCGATCCCTGTGCGGGCGCTGGGGTTGGCCCACTTGTCTCCATCCGTCAAGCCATTCTCTTGCCACCTCCGGCGTGTCAAAGAACCACGTTTTTCCCTCGGCCACAATTCGCAATTTGGCGGGGAAAAGCATCGAGTAAGGTAGGCCTTTTTCTCGCAGCGTCTTTTTCACTTCAGTGAATGACTTCCGGGCCTAGCTACCTCTGCTGTGTAGTCCGGGAAGAAGGCCAAAGTCGAGTTCTGAATTTTTACAGGAGGGGAGACCCTCGCCGCTTGCAGGATGGCGTCCTTGTCTCTAAAATTGAATAGTCTAGCCAGTACAGGCCGTGGTGTGGCTCCTGGCTTGGCCGTACTGCCAGGAACTCGGTGCGCCCTTTCAACAGAGAAAAAGTGAGACAGGCCTTTAGGTTGCAGCTTGGTTTTGATGAGGTCCTCGACGTACAAATCCATTGCAACCTTACCCTCCGATTCCGGCAGGCCCAGGATGTGGACGTTATTTCTCCGGGAGCGCCCTTCCTGATCGTCGAGCTTTTCCTGTAACTGCTTAGTGACTTTTTCCATGCGTTCAATTGCTACTTGCAGGTCCGAAGTGTCCTCAATGAGCGATTTCGTGACTACCTCCACTTGAGACACTCTTTCCGACATTTTCTTGAAGTCCGCCCGTAGCAGAGTAACCTCGGAAGAAATGGAGCCCACCGTCGTCTGGACCTCGGTGAGGGTTTTCATAACGTCCTCTAAGGTCACCTTTTTTGTTCCACCTGTTTCTGGAGCTGCGCCCGCAGAGTGGCGGCCGCCATTTTGGGATTGTCCATGTTGGCTATACGCAAATTTGTTGAGTTTCTCCTGTGTCGATGTACTCCTTGTGTTCTTGCCCGCCATGGCGTCGCGCTGGCAAATGTAGTACTTGCTCTCGATGGCTATGTCAGCACCTTGCGCCGATGTGCTGCGTGGTTCCCCCGGGCGCCAGGCAGTCGAATGGGTGTCACACTGGTTGCAGGGGGTTCCGTGTATCACCCACAGGGCCCAGGCGCGTTTCAGCCGGCGGTCGTGACGACCAGCACGCCTGTCTCCGTGTCGTTCTTGTGCGGCCTATTGCGTGGCCACCCCTTTCCCCCGCGCTCACTGTAGCGCTACTCGCCGCTGTGCTTCGGTGTGTCTCTGGTGACCCCCTGTCAGGGGGTACCCCGCGCACTGTGCCAGATCTCCGCCGTGTATCAATGGTGCAGCTCTAAGGTGGGGCTGTTCGATCAGCTAAGGCGCCACACGATGGGTCGGGCACCACAATGGACGCCCCCACACGATGTTGTCCCTTCGCCAGGATTCCGGGGCTCAGACCCGTCCCCGCTGCACTCTCGAGTAGGATGTGGATGCGCAGCAGTGCGGGAAGACGGCAGGGCCCTTGATGCAGTCTGGGTTACCCTGCAGCATGAACGATGTGCCCGGTCGTCTGCTCCGCCTATTATGGCGCCGTCCGGGACCCAGGGAGATCTTCTTCCTCGCAGGTACTTGCGCTGGGTCAGGATGGTGCTTGCATCTAGTCCTGGATGCGACACCCCTCCGGTCCTCACAGGGGTAGACGCTGACTCGGTGGTGCGCAGGAGCACCCCTCGTTACAGTGCCCAGCAGGGGCCGGCTGGTGTCACCGCACCCAGGCTGATCAGGATAGACTTCCGCCCGGATCCGCCAGCTACTCCAGGCCGGTGCGGCCAGGCAGCCACAGGCCCCAGCACGTCGCTGCAGACAGAAGCAGTTCCCGGCCTCCGATTACCCTCGGAATCGGAGCAATCAGTGCCGCTCGGGTCCCTGAGCCGATGTCGCTCCTTCGAGCGGGCGAAATGTTGGATAATTGGACGGATATTTAGTGCGGGCCGCTATGCCTGGAGGAGCTCCCGCTTCAAGCTGCCGCTATGCTCGGCAGTTGGCCACGCCCCCTTCCAAACAATTTTTAAAAGGACTTTTTCGAGTTTTTCCCCCAATACGTCCACTTCCTCCGGAGTGGGAATTAAACACAGTTTTGGCTGAACTAATGAGAAGATCATTTGATCCCATTCACAAGGCTGCGCTCAAATTTATAACTTGGAAAGTAGCAATTTTATTAGCTCTTACTTCAGCTCGAAGGGTTAATGAAATTCAAGCCTTCACCATCTCAGAACCCTTTTTGCATTTCACTAGTGATTACGTGACTCTACGGACAAATCCCAAATTCATCCCTAAAGTACCGTCTCAATTTCATTTAAATCAGCCTGTAAAGCTTAAAACTTTATTTCCGGACCCAGCCACGCCTGCGGAAAGAGCTTTACACTCTCTCGACGTCAAGCGTTGTCTTAAATTTTGTTTACAAAAAACTAAGGAAATCAGGCGATTCAATCAATTATTTGTCGCCTATGGTCAAGCCTAACTGGGACATGCTTTAACAAAGGCAACTATAGCTAGATGGATTGCTTCTGCGATTCATTTTTGCCATGACCAAGCCAACAAACCTTTTCAGAGAAAGGTCAAAGCGCATTCCACCAGAACTATGGCGGCTTCTATGGCACTCTTTTCTGGTGTTACATTAGAGAACATCTTGTGCTGCGACATGGAAGATTGTCCACACGTTAACGAAACACTACTGCCTGCAAGCTGCGTCGCAGGACGAATGCAGCTGTGGGTCAAGCCGTTCTTCAACAACTTCTTCACTAAGGTTAGAATTATGTTTTCTTTTATGCTGCATTTTATATATATGTATATTATGTTACAGATTTTAATTTGTGTCTATAATTGCATATTAATATTGCTTCTCATCAAGGTACTGTTAATTTGTATTCATTATTCACTTTGAAGATATATATATATATATATATATATATATATATATATATATATATATATATATATATATATATATATATATATATATATATATATATATACCCAATCCTGTGTTCAAATTTTCAAAAAGCAGGCACCGACTCCGTGGGAATTGTAATCAAGGGTCTTTATTGGCAAGAAAGACCATCAGACGCGTTTCGGCGGACAAGTCCGCCTTGCTCACTACATCTGATTTCACTAAGTGCATATGTCAAATATATAGTGGTACAAAGTAACCCATTGGTTCAAGAAAAAACGACTAAACTGACATGTGACACAGTAATAGACATAAAGGGTAAAGAACGGCATATATTTGACAGTTTCTGTACTTAAAATGTTAAACAAAGTGTGTAAATAATTCTATTCAAATTGCATTGGTTTACCCTCATGATTTCTTTACATCTTCTATTTTTAACCACATTAAAAGTACCTGGCTCGAGAATTTAAAGTGTGTCTAAAACTCGTCACTGCTGAGAATGTTGCTATGGACATGGAAAAAAGGTTTGCGCTTTGTTTAAAGCCTGTCAGCGCATGTCCATTCTGTAACTTTCCAGCAACAGCATCAGTCAGTCCTCGTGTTTATGGCGGCGATGAGGAGAGGTGAGTCATGGCTAATCCCCGTCAGAAGTGATTTAAGGGAGAATGAAATAACAAGGGGCTATTCATGTCAGGGTTCCATCCTTTTCCACGCTTATCTCGAGTGATTAATGATTGCAGTAAGGGTTTGGGCGAAGAAAGTGAAAATTAAAAAGTGAAAAGCGGCAGGTGCGGAACAAATGCTAAAAACCAAGGAAATCAGGCGATCCAATCAATTATTTGTCGCCTATGGTCAAGCCTAACTGGGACATGCTTTAACAAAGGTATAGCTAGATGGATTGCTTCTGCGATTCATTTTTGCCATGACAAAGCCAACAAACCTTTTCAGAGAAAGGTCAAAGCGCATTCCACCAGAACTATGGCGGCTTCTACGGCACTCTTTGCTGTTGTTACATTAGAGAACATCTGTCGTGCTGCGACATGGAAGATTGTCCACACGTTAACGAAACACTACTGCCTGCAAGCTGCGTCGCAGGACGAATGCAGCTGTGGGTCAAGCCGTTCTTCAACAACTTCTTCACTAAGGTTAGAATTATGTTTTCTTTTATGCTGCATTTTATATATATGTATATTATGTTACTGATTTTAATTTGTGTCTATAATTGCATATTAATATTGCTTCTCATCAAGGTACTGTTAATTGGTAGTCATTATTCACTTTGAAGATATATATATATATATATATATATATATATATATATATATATATATATATATATATATCCCAACACAACATCCTCTGTTTTCCGGCGGCCACCGACTCTGCAGGGCAGGCTCAAAGATTGCAGGAGCAGAGAAGCCTGCGAGTTAAAGTTCATCACAAATAGAGCCCCACTTCGGCTTCTGTGCAAACAAAAGACTTTATTCGTCTGAGGCAGCATTAAAAAAAAATAAACTCACATCCTGACCGGTTTCGGCGTCACCACGCCTTGTTCACAGGTGAGTTCAATGATTCCCATGTGGTCACGAGGTCGTAGGGTCAACTACAAGCCCCAGCAGGCATCATCATTGCTAATATTCACAAGGCATTGCTTAATTTCATAAGTTTGCAAAATTCAATTTTTTTTAAAGCAATGTTCCAACAATGTTCCAAATGGTAATGTGCACGCAATTCATTTCCCAGCAAGTGCACTGTTATGCTGCCTCTGTCCTCGATAAGGGTCAGCACTGCAGAGCTTCCAAGGGGAGAAAGCAACTCCCCTATTTCCTTTCTCTCAACAGCGCAGCCAATACCTGTGGCATTCCTTAAGGTTGGTGCGCGAGAGCGTGTTATGCCTCCTCCATTAAATTCCAACACAACATCCTCTGTTTTCCGGGGGCCACCGACTCTGCAGGGCAGGCTCAAAGATTGCAGGAGCAGAGAAGCCTGCGAGTTAAAGTTCATCACAAATAGAGCCCCACTCCGGCTTCTGTGCAAACAAAAGACTTTATTCGTCTGAGGCAGCATTTTAAAAAAAAAATCACATCCTGACCGGTTTCGGCTTCAGCACGCCTTGTTCACAGGTGAGTTCAATGATTCCCATGTGGTCACGAGGTGGTAGTGTCAACTACAAGCCCCAGCAGGCATCATCGATGCTAATATTCACAAGGCATTGCTTAATTTCATAAGTTTGCAAAATAGCATTTTTTTTAAAGCAATGTTCCAACAATGTTCCAAATGGTAATGTGCACGCAATTCATTTCCCAGCAAGTGCACTGTTATGCTGCCTCTGTCCTCGATAAGGGTCAGCACTGCGGAGCTTCTAAGGGGAGAAAGCAACTCCCCTATTCCCTTTCTCTCAACAGCGCAGCCAATACCTGTGGCATTCCTTAAGGTTGGTGCACGAGAGCGTGTCATGCCCCCTCCATTAAATTCCAACACAACATCCTCTGTTTTCCGGGGGCCACCGACTCTGCAGGGCAGGCTCAAAGATTGCAGGAGCAGAGAAGGCTGCGAGTTAAAGTTCATCACAAATAGAGCCCCACTTCGGCTTCTGTGCAAACAAAAGACTTTATTCGTCTGAGGCAGCATTTTAAAAAAAAAACTCACATCCTGACCGGTTTCGGCGTCACCACGCCTTGTTCACAGGTGAGTTCAATGATTCCCATGTGGTCACGAGGTCGTAGGGTCAACTACAAGCCCCAGCAGGCATCATCATTGCTAATATTCACAAGGCATTGCTTAGTTTCATAAGTTTGCAAAATAGCATTTTTTTAAAAGCAATGTTCCAACAATGTTCCAAATGGTAATGTGCACGCAATTCATTTCCCAGCAAGTGCACTGTTATGCTGCCTCTGTCCTCGATAAGGGTCAGCACTGCGGAGCTTCCAAGGGGAGAAAGCAACTCCCCTATTCCCTTTCTCTCAACAGCGCAGACAATACCTGTGGCATTCCTTAAGGTTGGTGCGCGAGAGTGTGTCATGCCCCCTCCATTAAATTCCAACACAACATCCTCTGTTTTCCGGGGGCCACCGACTCTGCAGGGCAGGCTCAAAGATTGCAGGAGCAGAGAAGCCTGCGAGTTAAAGTTCATCACAAATAGAGCCCCACTCCGGCTTCTGTGCAAACAAAAGACTTTATTCGTCTGAGGCAGCATATATATATATATACCTTATTAATATTTTAACCTTCCCGGATGTGTTTGGGAGTATATACGCTCTGTCTCCTTCCGTCCGCAAACAACACTACTTGGTTTCCTGCTTGCTATTCTGATTCAGGCATGTGAATCTATGAAAGATACCTCAATACTGGATGAGAAAATAAGTTACGTACCTGTAACTACGGTTATCCAGTATTGGTATACAGAGCTCTGTATCTGGGATCCCTACTTCCCACTTGTGCTAAGAAAATCTGATGAGAACTGCCTCTGCTGTGAAGGTTCTAGAGGTTGCTGGTAGCGGATTAGTTGGAACAATTTTTTAGTTCTTTTTATACAATGAGGTAGATAGGCTACTAGGTTTTGGGCCTTCTGGGCCTCTTTTTTTTCAGCCTACTACGGTCCTTACTAAGGCACTGCTTTTGTATATATAATTACGTGGGACTCCCGCCTTGGCGACGGGGAATGATTCAGGCATGTGAATCTATGAAAGATACCAATACTGGATAACCGTAGTTACAAGTAAGTAACTTGTTTTCTTTCTGGCCACAGGTGTGGGCACAAAAGGAGGTATTTCGAATATAGACTGAAAGTTGGCAACATGGATGCCCAAACAGCAATGATCGCTAATGGAACTTACGTTTGAGGGAGGAGATCCTTGACCTGCAATGCTCCTTAAGAGGAGTGGTGAGCGTGGAGGGCGTCGCAACTAGACTGCCGCCTCCAAAGTGAAAAGATTCTGCCTGAGGTCCCCCGGAGCATTAAACAGAGCTCCCTACTCCCGATTTGACGTACGTGCAAATTTAGCAGATATGGTGTCCCGGAGCAATGAACACAGCTCCTTCCCCCAACAGTGCAAATCAGCATGCAAAAAATTACATAGGTCACGGTCAATTTTAAAAATACACAATCACAGTCATAAAATTGTTACTTTAAAAGAAAAGGGTTCATGCTCCCGTTATTATCTGCAAATCCGAGCCGCTCATGCAAGGGTTATCTTTGCTACTTGTGGCTATTCACCATTTTCAAATGTGAAATTGCCCAAGAGTGGAGACTTACATGTGCCCCACCCCCTGAAGTAGGGGGTGGAGTTGGTAAAAACTTAAAGTAAGACCCTAAAGTTACTACTAGTAAAGACTTCATGGCTGTATTTGACGTTCCGCAGGCTCCCAGAGACCTCTGCACTCTGGAAGATATATCTTTATCGTAAAGTACAGGGAGAAGTTTAAAAGTTTTGAAACATTTGAAATAAAATAGAAAAAACATGTTTATGCTAAATATTAATGTTAATTGTATGTATTTATTTTAAGTATAAAATAATATGAAAAGTTACATTCCAACTTAATTTGAAAAGAAAAATGTAATGATTGTGAACATTTTAAAATAAAATTATTTTTCTGAAGTTAAATTTGAAAAAAATACCTACTAAAGTAAAAAAATATATATTTTCCTATGTATTTGTTATTATTAAATGTGGTGTATATAATTAATTGAAAGTATTTTATTATTTGTAATAAATATTTAAGTTAAATTATTTTTTATTTATAAATTGTTATGAAAATATTTTAAATAATTGTTTTAATTATAGTCAATTTTTGACAAATATTAATTTATATTTTCAAATAGTTTAAATGATTAATTTATTTTAACAATAATTCCAATGGACTTTATTCTAAGTGTATACCTCCGTTATTTTCTATGGGAGGATGTGGCAGTACCACTGGTTTGCCATGTGTGACGCTCGATTTACTGCAGCTTTGAGCTGGAGTACATTTACAAACGTTTTTGGTCCTTTTTGACTGTGGTTACTATAGAAGGGCAATTTGTGAATATGAATTAGCGTCCCTTTTGTGGGGCCGTGCATATCCCTCCCTAATCCTCCTCCTTACTCCTTCCATAGCCCTGACCCTTTAATAGCAAGTATTCTCCATTATCCAGCCCCTCCTCTCGAACCTCCCTCATTTACTACGAAAATGTGTAATTATGTATGGGGGAGAACTCCCCACAGAAACGATTGGAGAGGCAGAGGCATAGACTTCTGCATGTAGGTTTGTGAGCAGCATTTTGTAGTATGTTAGTAGTACTAGTGTAGTACAACTAACATACTACAAAATGCCTGAATAAGCCTGCAGTGTTCAGCCACCTTGGATTAGGAGTAAATATTGGTGCCACATAGCACTACGAGTTCTCCTATGTTTCATATAAATGTCAATGCGACAGAGTTAAGCCATATAAATAAATGGCTAGATGCATAAAAGAGCAATTGTCGGGAAAAATATGGGAATTTGATATTAAGTTAACTATTGTGATTTTAATTGAATTTGTCTGCCCTAATACCGAAGGATTGAAGATGCTCCCAAAGTATTAAAACTCCAGTACTTTTTGTCTTTAAAGAATAATTTTTCTCTTTAAAAAACCGTTACACTTCTTAGTCAGATTAATACATATGCATGGTGTCTACTTTACACATATATGATCCATTAAGTTGTGTGCCTCACAAGAAGATATCGTGGTTTATAATGTATTAAGTTTATCTGCCACCGCCTTATTGTCTAGAACTGGCATCGCTGTAATAGGTAAAGAGGGTACTGATAAGGATGTCATCTGTGTTGCGAAACTCCTACTGTGATGGCAGTGTGTGTATTTTTTTAACAAGTATATCTGGTTGTAACATTAAAAAAAAGGATGTCATCTAAATGAACTAAATGATTGATCTTGGATCCAGTAGGTGATGTTTGACACGTTAGTGATGAAAGCTGGATAAATGGCTCCATAGTTAGCACATATACCAAGAGAATAGGTATCCCTAAAAATGTCCCTCACACAATACAGGAAGGTTTCTTAATTATTACATAGTGATGCTTGGTACCGTTGATATAATACTATATTCAATTTGAGAATTTGGATAGGAATGACCATCTTCAAATGCATTGTCTAAAGCAATGCTCCCACTGCCCTGTAAGATGCTTTTTAGGTCTCGCCCTGGCGAAAGCGCGCGAAGCGCGTTCTCACCCGAGACCTATTGTCGGCGGCTCTGCTTGCAAGAATCCAAAAGGGAGACAGGAGATGGGCACGCGCAGCCTCAGGAAT
Source organism: Lissotriton vulgaris (assembly GCF_964263255.1). NCBI lineage: Eukaryota > Metazoa > Chordata > Amphibia > Caudata > Salamandridae > Lissotriton > Lissotriton vulgaris. The sequence continues at coordinate 372,403,051 of NC_141696.1, forward strand.
CGGATCAAGACGCGCGCGCATTCCCAATCTCCTGTCTCCCTTGAAAGCTTCAACACACACACCCACACCTCCCCCTGCTTTTGCACACGCATGTGCACACACACGAGCGCACACACAGAGACACACACACACACGAGCACACATACACTCATGCACACATACAGAAACACACACCATCCCCCGCCACTGCACACACACACGAGCGCACAGAGACACCCCTGCCGCCCCCCTACAACTAAGCCCCACTCACCGCATCCGCGACACTCGGGACTGCTCCTCTGGCCAAGCACTCCGTGGGCGCGGGCTTCAGAAGACGGAAGTCCCACCCCACGACAGGTTTTGGTTTCGCTCACGTCTTGTCCCATGGTTTCCTTTTGCACGGGAGAGGGGGGGGATCTCTTTTGATGTGCGAGTGGCGGCTTGCACCAGGGTGTGAGCGCGATTACACCAATGGAGCCTTTGGTGGCAGGGTGGGCCTCCGCTCCCCAGTGGCATCAGCATGTCTGGGGGTGGGGGGGGGGGGGAGCGGCTGCCTCTGGGGATGCAGAGCCGGTGCTCGTTAAAATTAACTTAGCAGCATTTCAACGCCCCTGGGTTCATGCTCCGAATTCAGAAGTGCTTAGGGCAGACTGGAGGAACTGGTTACGTTACAGCCCATTTATGTAAATCAGACCAAGCGAGCTGCACGAGGTGCCTGCTTCTGGTGGGGGCTTTGGGTTCAGTTGTGTTTGTGGGCTGTCCCATGGGGTGGTGTCAGGCTGTGATCTATAGACAGTCCCACTGTCATAGGTTTCTTGAGTACATGGCGTGCTCTTTGGGGCCCACCGTTTCCTGTTGTGTTGGGTCAGCGACATCTGTGTCCCTGTCGCTCTGTCTTGATTACTCTGTCTCACAAGCAGCCCGTGTTTCTCTCCGGGTGTCGGTTTCCTTGTTTTACTGCCCCCTTCCTGGCGGAGGGGATCCTGCGCCGGTGTCAGTATGTTTACCTGCCTGCAGTTCAGGGTTTATTTTCTGAATGTGTCTGCGACCCTCTGACAGTGTCATCACCCTCGCAGTCTCCTTAAGTGTCTCGCTGTCTGGGTATCAGGGCACGTGTGCTCCTCTCCTAGCGATGGTGGGTCGTGTTATTTCCCTTTATAGCCCAGTCGTAGAGTCTGTGTTAATATTTCCCTGTCTCACAGTGTCCTTGCTCCAGCGTGTTTCAGTTTCTTCTGATACCTGTGTCTCAGAGCCAGTGTTTTGTTCCTAGTCTGTTCCCGTATCTTCTAATACCTGTGTCTTAGAGTCCGTGTTTCTTTCCCTGGCTAAGACCGTCTCACGTCTGTGACCGTCTCTCCTAATACTTGTGTTTTGGAGCCTGTGTTTTCTTGCCTGTCTGTTCTTGTATCTTGTAATACCTGTGTCTCAGAGCCAGTGTTTCGTTCCCTGTCTGTTACTGTGTCTTCTAAATACCCATGTTTCAGAGCCACTCTTTCGTTCCCTGTCTGTTACCGCCTCATGGTCTGTGACCGTGTCTTCTAAATACACGTGTCTCAGAGCCAGTGTTTCGTTCCCTGTCTGTGATCGTCTCAAGCCTGTGACCGTGTCTTCTAATACCTGTGTCTCAGAGGCAGTGTTTCGTTCCCTGTCTGTGATGTCTCACATCTGTGACTGTGTCTTCTAAACATGTGTCTCAGCGGCAGTGTTTCTATCCCTATCTGTGACCACCTCACGGTTGTGACCGTGTCTTCCATTAGGTGTGTGACAATGGGAATTTCTGCCCCATAAGCATTGGCTTGGGCATGGATTAGGCTTAGGTGCAGTTCACTAGGTCTTTGTTCATGCAGAGTATTTCGTAGTTGGGTTCCACAATTTGTAGCAATAGTTGTGCAGACTTCAGGTGATGTTTCCTCACCTATGGGAGACTGTTTGCCATGCAGGTACCAGCCCTGGTCACATAAAAGTCCTTCGAATACTTTGTGGAGCCTTCCCTTTCATGGTCATGAAGAGCCTGGAACTGAAACATTAGGTCTCGCACCTGCAACGCAATAGGTCTTGCATTTACGCAAGTTTAAGTGATTGGCATTGTAAACGGTAATGCCTTTGATTTATGTTTTAAAAACCAAATCATAAAAAGGCATTGTCATTTACAATGCCAATAGCTCAAACTTAAGTAAATGCGAGACCTATTGCATTGCAAATGCTTTTTCTGCATGTAATAGTGCCAGTGCTAGTGGGATGCCCTTGACCTTAAATCTGTCTAACAGAGTCACTGGCTTGTTTGTGTGACCAACTGTTTCCCAGTCTGGCAGAAATGTGTGCTGGTTTGGGAGAAAAACGTACTAGTGACTTAATTCAGCTAGGTGGCATAAATACTGCTGTATAATTTGACATTTTTAGCAAAATGCTAGGAAACTGTCAAAGGTTCACAAGACCAGATCTTAGAAAATAAACAATCGAGGAGTCAAGATACACTGACCTATCTGATAACTTTCATATATGGGGATGCATCCACTTCTGCGACCTTAGATTTAGACGTTTTGTCAATGTTATGTGGTTCTGTTATTATTAGTAGTGTGGTTAAATACAGCCATGTGATCCTCATTTAAAAATAGAAAAGTAATTCAAGTAATTATTCCATCATGTACCACTATCTGGGTGCTCTTCAATGCATATTAAGCTTAGTAGAACTGAAATTATTCTTTACCAATTGTTAATTTATCATTTCCTTCATAGATCTCCCAACTTTTCGAGCTGCTAGTTGGGGCATCAATTTTATCCACAAATTCATGAACCCATTGTTTAGCAGTAAAGTTTTTTTTTAACCACAAATCTTTGTAGAGATGATGTGGCTAGTTTGGCTCATGTGTAACTCAATTAAATAATATCAGTTTCAATCAGACTTTCACTCTTCCTGTTTACACTGGCATGTATACATTCTGAACCTGCGAAAGATGTGTGAATCCTATATTAAACTATGTTCTATTCTTGATTTTTGTCCGAGCACAATAATTATATAATACCTTGAATATATGATTTCATACTATGACAAATTACAACTAGTGCCGCTGTACCTGCCTGGCTGAGAGAGAGCTGTTGATCGAATCGACTTGCATGTCCTAGTAATGCTGAATTCAGCTGTTTTTAATGTTTTTGTTTTTTTAATGCAGAATACGGGTCAAGACAAAGACTTAATGCTTAAGTCATCTGGTGTAAAATTAAATATGTTGATATACAGTATAGATGGTATTTTTTATTTGGACATAACACACTCTACATCACTAAATTTTTGCTAGGGTGGATATTCTATCTTAAGCCAAAATGATGTAAATTGTGAAAAAACGGCATTAGTGTACATCCTACAGACCTAAAATCAACTTATATCCTCATACCAAGGTGAAGGAAAACCCCTTCAATAAGCAAGATGTGACCTTTTTAATTTACTGGATTGTATAGTGTACTAGACGATGGCAAGTGAGAAACATAGAAATCATAAGACTGTAAAAAAAAAAAAAGTTTATTACAGAGCAACTTTATGGGGACATGTCTTTAACTCTACTCTCTTTGGTTGGGTCCGTCACAGGTGCAGAACCTCAAAGATGAAGACACAGAAGAGGATGAGGAAGAAGAGGAGGAAGAGGATACGCATAATGATGAGGAAGATGAAGAGGAGGTGGAGGATGAGGGAGAGGAGGATGGCGATGAGGAAGAAGATGAGGAGGATGAAGAAGAGGAAGATAAGAAGGCCAAGACTGTTGACAGAACTACGAGTAAAGAGCAGGATCACTTTATCAAGCCAGACAGTGGTGACCAAAGCCACGACAACAGTGTACCAATACTTGGGAAGGTAAGTTAAACTTAGGAAGGAAGCTCACTACACTTATGCACTAACAGAGACCTTTAAGGCCAGTTACTGGGAGTCAGTGGAGGTATTGGAGATCAAGAGAGATATGACCTGGCCAATTCAGGACAAACCGTAGATGAGCTACATAGTTTTGGACTCTGGCGTTTTATGAGAGGAAGACTTGTATAGGGCTGCTGCAGTAGATGAGGAGGGACATCACTACGACGTGGATAATAGATTGACACTGCAGCTGTTTGCTTGACCTATTGTTTCCAATATATAGAGAACAGACTTTGGATCTGCATCCTTCAACTACTGGCTCATTTAGGTCACCCCTTTCAGCCACTGCTCTGAAACTTTGCCAATCCTATCTCGGATTAGCCAGCTAGAGCATAACTCTCTCACCTGATGCTTTTGCTTTTCTCATTCCACCTTCTTCAATCAATCAGAGGTTTGTAAAGTGCGACTACTCCCCCATGAGTGTCTCAAGGCATGGTGGGGAGGGGCTATAGATCAGTGTTCTTGGATTTTGTTCCATTGCAATGCGTGAGGACTATTTTATTTATGTATACATGTACTGATATTTATATAGCGCAAACCTAGCTAGAAAGCAACAGAGCATTCTACATTACTTGGAGGAATGTTAGTCGATCTACAAGATTGTGTACATCAAGTGGGAATTACACATATAGAATTCACACATTACATTCCACTAAATGTTTCTTAGGGGCAGGGAGATTAAGCCCAGATTGCCCAGAATCACTCAATATCTGATAGAGACTTCTAGCTGCAGATTTCTTACCTTTCAATTTCCAAGGTGTCATGCTGGATCAGTAAACTTTTGCTGAGCAATACCCCTTGCACACCCTGTCTGGTAGTTCCATTTGGCTCCGCGTGACATCGACGGCAGCATCGGTTATGACGTTGCAGTACCTATATAGGCGCCACCCAGGTGCGCAGACGTCGGTTATTTTCCTCCCGCGCCGGTTAAGCACAGATCCAGGAAGAGCTACCCCTCTGTCACGTTTGGACAGGCCTTTTCTTGACTTTTTGTTGCATTCAGAATTTTTTCTAACTTTGTGTATGAGGATGTCTTCGAAGAAGACAGTGTTCAAGCCATGCAGTGCCTGCCACCGCATGATGTCAGTTATCGACCCACACCTCGTCTGTCTTTGCTGTCTCAAGAGCGACCATGATTCGAAGTTGTGCTCGGACTGTCGGTCTATGGCTCCTAAGTCCTTGTGGAAGCGGACTATGAAACTCCTTGCGGCCCGACAGTCAACACCTTCCAGCGAGACCCCTCTGAGGTCCTAGTCCCGATCAAGGAAGAGCAGGTCCCGGAGCCAAAGTCCTCTTCATCTCGCTCGAGGTCTTCAGGACACTCGGGAAAGAGGTACAAGAAAAAGTCGTCCAAGCGGACTTCATCTTCGCCTCGGCTGCCGTCCATTGACAAAAGAGGTAAGGAGCACGGACGCGCTAGGCATGGTTCTGCAGAGCCAGGGTCGGCTTCGCTCCTCCCTCCCTTTCTGGGGATAAAGGCCATGTGCTACTCTTTTGAGGGGGACAACCCCTCTGGTGAGCCCTCTGGCCCCGTGGCTTCGGAAGGGGTCCCACTGGGTCAACGCAGTTGGCTCCGGCCATGGGCACTGGTGGGGCCTCTAGGGTCCCATCCCGGATCCGGGTTGATGCTGGTTGTGCCATTGCGACCTCCTCCAGCATCGGACCCGAAGTCGGTGCCTTCGATGCCGCCGTTCCCCACTGATGGCGCCAGCCCTATCCTTATCCCCGATGACACAGAGTCAGAATGACTTCTCTCAACGCCTATTCCGGCGCCAATTGAACCCAGGGGTTCTATGTTGTCACCTGAACACTTTGAGGATATGTTAGACTCGAGAGAGGAATTGGAGGGGTCTATGAACCCTTTGGAACACCAGGATGACTATGCAGAGCAGTTGAACTGGTATGGGGAACTTGGAGAAGCCAGTGGACTGGACACTCCTTCAGATACTGGCATGCTCTCACCAACATTGGTGGCTACGGAGGTCGAGGCATCCTATGCCATGGTGGTAAAAAAGGCTGCTGAGGTCCTCGGATTAGAGCTGCCTTCCGTGCATGTCAGGACTAATTTCCTGACTGAAGTGCTTCAGCCTGGGGCTTCTACCTCCGAACCCCTTATGGCCTTTAATGAAGCACTAACTGATGTCCTTATAGGCATGTGGTCCAAGCCTAGCACAGGGGCTCCTGTTAATAGGACAATTGTACGCTGCCATCACCCAGCTCTGGGTGACCCAACATTCCTCAGCCAACACCCCACCCCTGAAAGTTTGGTGGTGCAGGTCTCCACATCCCAGGGCACGGTCCCTTTGGCCCATCCAGATAGGGAATCCAAGAGGCTGGATTCATTTGGTAAGGAGATGTTTTCCTCCTCCAGCCTGGCATTGCAGGCAGTGAATACCGCATGCTTATTGGGCCATTTCTCCCACTCCCTTTGGGAGATGGTTGCGCAAGTGCTGCAACAAAAGTGTGGAGAAGTGTGTCTCAATTCTTAGAGCGGCAGACCTTGATGCAGAACGCTGGCCAGGGACCAGGGTTCGATTCCCGCCTCGGCGGGTTTCGGGCTTAAATTCCTCTGACCGGATATTCTCGCCTCAGTGCCGATTCGAAGCCTGGGTCCCACGCTGCAACTCTGGGCAATAGCTTGCTTAGTCTCCACAAAGGCCCCCTGATACACAAGGGATGCCTGGTTTCACCATGGGATGCACAGGAGTGGACACCCCACAAGGAAAAGCCAGGAGGGGTTCCCTTGTGGTAGGGGTACAAGCGCCGGGATGCCTCCGGGTCACTGTTCACGCTATACAAATACGCCACATTTACATTTACAACAAGTCCTGTAGGCGGCCTGGGCTGTGCTCCCTCAAGCAGTTAAGGGCAGGAGAGATGCAGCAAAATTCACCATAAGGTGTGGTCTTGATACAACAGATTCACTGGGCAGATCAATTTCCACGACAGTGGCCTTGAGGCGCCATGCCTGGCTTAGGACAACTGCCTTCTCGGGCGATGTCCAGGAAAATGTGATGAACATGCCTTTTGATGAAACCCGTCTTTTTGGGGAAAAGACAGATTTGGCCCTAGTGAGGTTCAAGGACTCTCTAGTTACAACTAGATCCTTGGCCTTCTCTTCTACTCCTCGTGGCCAGTCTACTTTTTGCCCCTTTCGTGGCAACGAAAGGGGTTTCCAGCCGCGTGAGCCCTATCCCAGCCACCCTCATGCGTAGGCTTCCCAAGCTGTGCGTGGACGTGGACGCGGTTCATACCCGCCTACGAATGGAAGTCAGAAGTCGTCGGCCACCCTGCCCTCGGCAGCCACAGCCTCCAAGCACTCCTAGTCTGACTCTGCAAGACCACACCACTCCAGTTGGTGGTAGAATCCATCATCATCTCATTCACTGAAGGTCCATAACATTGGCCAAGTGGGTCTTGCAGATCATTCAGGAGGGCTATGCTCTGACTTTCCTTTGTTTTCCTCCTCCCATTCTGCCAAATCAGGAACGGCTGACGGAGGATAATTTGAAATTGCTCCAGGAGGAAGTTACAGCTCTCTTTGCCAAGGGAGCTATAAAGAGAGTCCCGGTTTCAGAAGTAGGCAGTGGCTGTTATTTTCACTACTTTCTGATTCCGAAGAACAAAGGGTTACGGCCAGTTTTAGAAGTTCGGACCGTCAGTCTCTTCCTCAAGAAGGCGAAGTTTATGATGCTTACTCTAGCTCAGGTCTTGTCTGCCATAGATCAAGGAGACCAGATGGTACCGTTGGACCTACAAAATGCATATTTTCACATTCCCATCGTACGGGGCCACAAGCGTTACCTGCGGTTCAAGGTAGGCCGCAAGCACTTTCAGTTTACTGTGCTCCCCGTCGGCCTTACCAGTGCCCCTCAGGTATTTACCAAGGGGATTGCGGTGGTCGTAGCTCATCTGCACAGGTTAGGGGTCTCAATCTTCCCCTATCTTGACGACTGACTGTTGAAGGTGTCCTCGCCCCAGGCTGTTGTCTTCCAACTTCAGACTCCGGCAGACCTCCTGTATTAACTGGGGTTCTCTATAAATGTGATGAAGTCACACCTAACTCCTTTTAAGATGCTCCGTTTCATCTGAGCTGTTCTGGACACAGTGCAGTTTCAGACCTATCCCCCCAAGCAGTGAGCCTAGGATATTCAGGTTATGATTCTGATGTTTCAGCCTCTATCCTGGATTTCGGAGAGACTGACTCAGATTCTGTTGGACCTCATGGCCTCCTGCATTCTGTTGGTAAAACATGCCAGGTGGCTTATGCGGGCTCTGCAGTGGGACCTGAAGTTCCATTGGGCACAGCATCGAGCAAATCTCACCAACATGGTCCAGATTTCGGAAGGAACTGTGAGAGATCTGCAGTGGTGCTTGATGAACCACGATTGGGTCCATGGCAGACCCCTCTCCCTTCCCCCAACCAGATCTCGCTGTCGTCACAGATGCATCACTTTTGGGATGGGAGGGCCATCTGGGAGAGGTTTTAGATCAGGGGCCACTGGTCTCGAGGCTCCACATCAATTTGTTGGAACTTTAAGCGATTCCATTAGCATTGAAAGCATTTCTTTCCTGTGTCAGGGGGAAGTTAGTGCAGGTATTCTTGGACAACACCACCTCCAAGTGGTACTGCAACAAGCAGGGAGGGGTAGGTTAATGGAGCCTTTGCCGAGAGGCCCTGTATCTCAGGACATGGCTGGAACAGCAGAGCATAACCCTGGTGGTTCAACAACTGGCAGGTTCTCTGAGCGCCTGGGCAGATGAACTCCGCAGTCGATGCCTAGTGGATCACGAACGGTGTCTCCAGTCGGAGGTGGTGCAAGTCTCTTTCAGCAGTGGGGAGAACCTTGGTTAGGTTTGTTCACTCTGAAGAGAACGCACAGTGTCAGCAGTATTGCGCACTGGAGTTTCCAAGGCAGCTATCATTCGGCGATGCCGGACTGGGAACCAAAACCGGCCCTGGCAAAGAGCTTGGCTGGCCCCCCTGGGGGTTGAGGGTGCGGTCGAGCTGTTTGCCAGGGCCGATTTCAGCCGATTTTGTTACAGGGCCGATTTTGCAGCTATGCTGCAAGAACGGCCCTGTAACAAAAACGGCCCTCAGGGGCCCAAAATCGGCCCCCACCCAGGTGGCCCACCAGGGAAACGCCCGGTGCCCGTTACAGCCAGTCCGGCCCTGAGTGGAACTCAGGCCTGCTGTACGCCTTTCTGCCCATACCACTCCTGCCCAGGGTTCTGAAGAAGACCAGGATCGACTGGGCTCAAGTCATCCTTGTAGCCCGGACTGGGCAAGGGCACTCTGGTATCCAGAGCTTCTGAAGATGAGCATCGATTCTCCGATCAGACTGCCCCTTCGGGAGGATCTTCTGTCGCAGCGCAGGGAAGGGTTCTCCATTTGAACCTGTCAACTCTGTATCTCCATGCATGGAGATTGAGCAGCGGCCGTTGGTTGCTTTTGACCTTCCACCCGAAGTATGTAACGTTATTTTGGTGGCCAGGCGGCCCTCCACTAAGACGGTACATGCCTGCCGCTTACAGAATTTTGTGTTATACAGAAAGGTCTATTGACCATCTTTCTGCTTCTCTTTCCCCCGTTCTATTCATTCTAACCCTTGCCCAACTGGACTCTGCTTTGGGAACTCTCAAGGGTTATCTTTCTGCTCTGTCTGTCTGCCCTCTCTCTTTATCTCTCCAATTGTACATAGGTTTCTAAAAGGGCTGGCCTTCTTGTTTCCACCCACGCCCTTTGTTATACCACGATGGGATCTTAATTTGGTCCTCACTTATCTTATGTGTGCTCCCTTCGAGACTTTGCACAACTGTCCCCTCCGGCTGCTTACCATCAAGACAGCTTTTTCAGTGGCGATTACAGTTGCCCGGAGGGTGAGTGAGTTGCAGGCATTATCTTGCATGCCTCCCTACATGATGTCTTTTCCAGACAAAGTGGTGCTTCGTACCCGTGCTTCATTGTTGCCATAGGTTGTGGCCCCATTACTTCTGGGTCCGTCCCTCATGCTGCCCACCTTCTTTGCTTCCCCGCATCCCTCTAAGAAAGAGGAGTGTCTCCACCACCTGCACCCAAAAAGAGTATTGTCGTTCTAGCTTGACCTCACAAAAGAGTACCTGGTGGACCGCCAACTATTTGTGGGGTAAGTGGGGTTAAGAAGGGGTGGCCAGTGCAGAAAATAGCATCTCTCGCTGGGTCATTCACTGCATTAAGATTTGCTATGCCCTGGCTAAGAAGCAGCTTCCTGAGGGATAAAGGGACCATTCCACCAGGGGAAGTCTGCAACTATGTTTTTGGCTCTGGGTGTCCCAGTCCTTGACATCTGCGAGGCTGCAACGTGGGCATCCTTGCACACATTTGCCAAGCACTACTGCCTGGACATTCTGATGGATACTTCCGCCTGTGGGTTCCTCACCTTATGAATTTGCCCTGTGCCAGCATTCTGCTGAATTTCTTTCCTAGCTCTCCTACGTCAAAGAGGACGTCACAATAGGTAAGCTCGGCTCACGACACCGTATGACGTCATCGGAGCCACAAAAGGACCTCGTCGGCATGCTGACGTCAGTTCCCTTTTTTCCGCGCCGTCGACGCTTAACGGTTTTTCTAGGGGCTGTCCATTTTCTTTAAAAAGAACATATCTCTTGTTGGTTTCTGATGGCTACTTCCAGGAAGACCGGTTTTAAACCCTGCAGAGAGTGTGGCGGGCATATGTCAATCACGGACCCGCATGAAGATTGCCTCTGGCGCTTATCTTCGGATCATGACGTTGAAGAATGTCGAAGCTGCAGGAAAAGGAATCCCAAGGCCATTAAGGAGGGTGAAGCTAAGCTTTTCATGGCTAAAGCCAAAAAGGAGAAGAGGGTCGAAAGAGGGCGAAGTCTTCATCTTCCCACACGTCGAAGTCTAAAAGGAGACATGGCTCTCGGCACCATTCTTCGAAGGCCAGGGCTTCGAAGTCGCCAACTCCGGCAGAGCGACCTCGAAGAAAGGACGTCGTTTCTCCATCTCCTTCTCCTCAGGTGACGCCGGTTCCATCTCTGGCTCCGGGAGGCTCTTTGCAGCATGATGACTCACCGGCTCCAGCAAAGTCTCCAGCGCCTAGGGATGGGGGCTTCACCTGTAAATAATATTTATTTTATTTTTGGCATTTATACAGTGCACTGTTACCCGAAGGTGTCCTAGCTCTAGATGAATACTCCTAAAGGTTCAGCCAGAATGGGAATTATTGTGAAAACAGCCAGGTTTTAATGCCTCTCCTGAACGCCATCAAATCTGTCATGTTCCTCAAGGCGTGGGACAGGGCATTCCAGGCCTTCGTTGCCCCAACACAAAGCTCCTACCTCCCCACTGAGCTTTCTTTGTACGAGGGACTTTAACCAACCGCCCAGTGGACCTTAAATATCTGGCAGGAATGTACCATTGAAAGTACTCCTTCAGGCAGGCAGGCCCCAGGCCTCGCAAGGCCTTAAAGACCAGACACAAGGCCTTAAAAGCTATCCGCTTCCGCACTGGCAACCAGTGTAGATTTGTGATTTTGGACAAGATGGAGGCATACTTCGGTATACTCATTAGAAGTCTGGCTGCCGCATTTTGCAACACCTGCATTTTGTTTAGCAGCCCCTGTTGGGCATTCAGAAGCAGGCTGTTGCAATAAACTAGACGGGACAGCACTAAAGCAGTTATATCCATTTATTTACAGCTCTCCGGGAGGAAAGGGATGATCTTCCGAATCATTTTAATTATAAAATATACCGACGATGCTACGGCGTTGACCTGGGGCCTGAAGGTCAATTGATTGTCAATTAAGACGCCCAGGTTCTTCACCTTAGCAACAGGTAGGGGCGAGGTACCCATCTCCTCAGGCCACCAGCCTGGACTCCAGAAGTCGTCCTTTGCGCCAAATATGATGACTTCCGTTTTTGTTGTATTTAATTTGAGGCAATTATCAGCCATCCATCTCCCCACTGCCAACATACATTCCTGAAATTGCATGGCTACTCCTTCCTCCTTGCCAGGTAAGTGACACCACAATTTGTGTGTCATCTGCATAGGATGTTAAATCAAAACCAAATGACCTGACAATAGGGGCCAGCGAGGTAACGTATAAGTTAAACAGTGTGGGGCTTAGGGAAGAGCCCTGCGGAACGCCGCAGGGCAACACAAAAGGTTTTGATACATGGTCGCCCATTGCCACACACTGAACTCTGTTGGTTAAGAAAGCTTTCAAGATGCCCCATGCTTTCCCTTGTATCCCACATTTCTTCAGCCGTTCCATCAGAATCCCATGATGTACCGTATCGAAGGCAGCGTATAAATCCAATAGGACCAACGCCGCTCTACCTCCGAGGTCCAGCACTTCTCTGATTTCCTCCGTTGCCTTAATCAGAGCGGACTCGGTACTATGGCCGGCTCTGAACCCATGTTGGGAGGGGTCTAGGGCCCGAGCGGCCCCGAGAAATGTTGAAGATTCATCGTTTTTTCAATCAGTTTGGCTGGTAATGGAAGCCTCGAAATAGGGCGATAATTATTATGGTCCGTTATATCCAAATTTGCTTTTTTAAGCAGTGGAAGGACGGACGCTTGTATCCAACATGAAGGAAAGTGTCCTTCATGGCTTGGCCTAGTGGCTTGGATACTTCTCCTGAGTATAATCTCCCAACTGCAACTGCTGGGGTTGTGCAGGACATTGCTCCTTATCATGTGGTCATAAGAAAGGCTGCTGATTTGCTTGGTGTACAGCTTCCCCTCACCTTAGGTGAAATTGAATATTCTTACAGAGGTACTTAATACTTCTTCTTTAACTTCTGAACCTTTGTTTCCCTTTACAGATGCTCTGATGGAACCAATCTTGTAGGTGTGGCAGAAGCCTTTATCTAACCCTGTGAGTTCTTGTTCCGTCTCTAGAAGGTACAGGCCCACTCCTGGGGATCCGGCTTTTTTATCATCACATCCTACGCTGGAAAGTTTGGTTGTTCAGGCTTCTTGTTTGAAGCAATCTTCTGCTTCTTTCCCTTCCATTCTTGGTAATAGGGATTCTAAAAAATGGAGCAGGCGGCAAAGAAGGTGTTCTCTTCTGCAAGTATGGCTCTTAAATCCTCTAATGCAACCTGTCTTCTTGGGAGGTATATCCATGCTTTGATGGACTCAGTCATGCAGCTAGCTCCGAAGTTGCCTGAGGAGAATCAGGCTAATTTCTTGGAAGTCCTTACTGATTCGCAGGCTGCGGCACGTCAGGTGATTCAATCGGGCCTTGACACTGCGGACTCTGTAGCTTGTGTGATGGTGTCTTCTATGGCTGCAAGGAGACAGGCATGGCTTCGGTCGTCTGGTTTCTCATCTGATGTTCAAGCTACTATGCTGGATTTGCCCTTTGATGGGTCAAAACTCTTTGGTTCAAAGACGGACTCAGCCTTAGAGCGTTTTAAGGACAGCAGGTCTACTGCAAGGTCTCGGGGCCTCCAGGTGCAGTCCAGAGGATATGGCTACAAGCAGTATCGTGGATTTGGGAGATCTGCTCCTTTCGTGGCTGCCAGCAATCTCAATAGAACCAGCAACAGCAAGTACAAGTCGTACAGAGGGAAGAGTAAAAGAGGCCTCAGGGGCGCAGCTCGACAACAATCTTCCTCCTCTTCCTCTACTTCCCCTCCTGCCACTGTTGGTACATCAGGGAAGCAGGTCTAGATCCCCCATCTTAGAACATGTTGGTCCGGTTGGAGGTCGGGTGTCCCACTTTCTACAAGAGTGGAGACTGATCATTGGGTCTTGAATCTTGTAGAGAATGGGAACGCCCTTCCCTTTTTGGAGTTTCCTCCTCCTTACCCTCCTCGCCAAGGTTGGTGCTCAGAGGACCACTTACTGCTTTTACAGCAGGAGGTTCTTACCTTCCTACAGCAAGGGGAAATAGAAGTGGTTCCGGAGCAGGAAAGGGGTCAGAGTTGCTACTCCCGTTATTTTCTGATCCCAAAAAAGACGGTCACTTAAAACCAATCTTGGACCTCAGGGTTTTGAACCTTACCTCAGACAGGAGAAGTTCAAAATGTTGACCTTGGCTCAGGTTCTTCTTGCGCTGCAACAGGAAGACTGGATGGTGTCCATAGATCTGCAGGATGTGTATTTTCATCTTCCCATCCTGAAGTCGCATCGGAAGTATCTTGGTTCACGTTAGGGTCGCAACATTATCAGTTTGCAGTTCTTCCGTTCGGTCTTACTTCCGCACCTCCAGTCTTTACAAAGGTGATGGCGGTGGTAGCGGCTCATCTCAGAAGGTCGGGGGTTTCTGTTTTCCCCTACCCGGATGACTGGCTATTGAAAGCGGAGTCTCCAGAGTTGGTTTTGCGCCACTTGCAGGTAACAGCTCATCTGTTTTTCAGATTGGGCTTCTCGATAAAAGTACCCAAAGCGCACCTGGTGCCATCTCAGCGCGGCCTGTTCATAGGGGCAATACAAGACACTTCTGTGTGTCGAGCTTACTCTCCTCCGCAGAGGATTCTCGACATTCAAGAAATGATTCCTTTATTTTTTACGATGGAGCGGTTGTTCCAGTCCTGAAGGTTCTTCGCCTGCTCGGTCTGTTCGCTTCCTGCATTCTGTTGGTCAACCATGCATGCTGGCACATGAGGGCCTCCAGTGGTGCCTTCGCAGGCAGTGGTATCAGCACAACGGAGATCTTGGGGAGAGGATCAGACTCTCCAGAGAAGCTGCAGCGGAGCTGACTTGGTGGAGTGTGCAGGGCAACCTGTCTCAAGGAAAGCCCTTTCAGTCTCCTCTGCCGGTGTCCACAGTGATCACGGATGCCTCCACTCTAGGGTGGGGCGCTCATCTGGGGGATCTGGAGGTCAAAGGTCTTTGGTCTCCAGAGGAAAGGTTGCTTCATATCAACCTGTTGGAATTGCGGGCGATATGTTTAGCACTGAAGGCTTTCCTTCCTTCCCTTCGCGGTCATTCGGTACAGGTCCTAACGGACAACACTACCGCGATGTGGTACATCAACAAACCGGGAGGTGTAGGGTCGTATCGTCTCTGTCGAGAGGCTCTGCGACTCTAGTCCTGGGCTCAGGGCCATCAGTTTTGTGTGTTTGCAAATCATCTGGCCGGTGTGCTGAATGTTCGTGCGGACAGTCTCAGTCGGCGTTACTCGGCCGATCAAGAGTGGCGTCTTCATCCGGAGGTGGTCCATTGCATCTTTCAGATGTGGGGTCTCCTCGATTGGACCTGTTTGCCACTCAGGAGAATGTGCACTGTCCGTTGTTCTGCAGTCTCCAGTATCCAATGCAGGGAGCGTTGAGGGATGCGTTTCAGATAGATTGGAGCTCACAACTCCTTTACGCGTTTCCTCCCATACCCTTAATTCCTCTGGTTCTGAGAAAGATTAGTCGAGACCGGGCCAAAGTTATTGATTGCCCCGGATTGGCCAAGAAGGGTGTGGTACACAGATCTACTTCACCTTTCATCGCACCCTCCGCTCCGTCTCCCTCTCAGGGCAGACCTCCTCTTGCAGGGGCAGTTTCTACACCCCCACCTCCAGAGCTTGCACCTTCATGCCTGGAGATTGAACGGGCAACTTGAGTTCTTTCTCTCTCCCTCCGGATATAGGGAATGTTATTTTATCGTCCAGGCGACACTCCACTAAGTCTGTTTACTCTTCCAGATGGTTCAGGTTTGTTAAGTGGTGCGGAGAGAGAGACATTGACCCTTTGAAGGCCCGTCTGTCTAATATTCTGGAGTTCTCATTGTCTTTGGCACATCAAGGTTGTGCTGTAGCCACTGTTAAGGGCTATTTGTCAGCTTTGTCGGCCTTCCTATGTTTGCCGGACCAGCCATCTTTATGTAAGTCCCCCATTGTCATGAGGGTCATTAAGAGCCTTACAAATAAGTTCCCTCCCACACCTTTTATTATGCCCCAGTGGGATTTGAATCTCGTTCTTACCTTTTTAATGGGTTCTCCGTTTGAGGCTCTTCATACATGCCCGTTGAGGCTTCTTTCTTTTAAAACGGTTTTCTTGATTGCCATTACCTCAGGTAGGAGGGTAAGTGAGCTTCAGGCTTGTAGTTCTAAACCTTCTTTCCTGACCATTCATGACTATAAATTGGTTCTAAGGACCAGGGCTGCTTTCCTTCCCAAGGTGGTTACCACTTTTCATATGGGACAGTCCATTACTTTACCCACCTTCTATCCTCACCTTCACCCTTCCAAGGAGGAGGAGTGTCTGCATCGTTTGGACCTTAAGAGAGCTGTCAGCTTTTATTTGGATCGGACAAGAGATCTGAGGCTGGATGATCAGCTCTTTGTGGGCTACATTGGGAAGATGAAAGGCAAGGCTGTGCACAAGAGGACTCTTTCCAGGTTGATTATCTTGTGCATCAAGATTTGCTATGCCCTGGCCCAGAAGGTATCAGAGCTCATTTCACCAGACCTAAGTCTACTTCTTCTACTTTAGCTAGAAATGTTTATGTTCTTGATATCTGTAGAGCAGCAACTTGGGCCTCCCTCCACACCTTTGCAAAGCGTTACTGTTTGGACTCTGAGGTTAGGAGGGATTACATTTTTCTCGTTCTGTTTTGCAGGATTTTTTGGTCTAGTCAGGTGGACACCCTCCTCCAGGAGAGGTAGGGCTTTGGGAGTCTATTCATAAGGTGAGGAATCCACAGGCAGACGTATCCATCAGAAGAACAAGTTACAGTAACGCTTTTTTCTTGTGGATACAATATCTACCTGTGGATTCCTCACTGTCCCGCCCACCTCCCCGTTGTCCACCTGTTTCTACCAAAAAATGATTTATTTTTATCATGTTTAAATTTTAATAATGAGAAATGCTTATTCGGTTGCTATTTCTCTATGCTTTTATTGATTATGCATTTGTGATTTTATATATGTGTATATATTTGGTATGCTGTGTATACATTTGAGATTGTGTCGGTCCGCACAGAAAAAATGGGTGGAACTGACGTCAGCACACCGACGAGGTCCTTTTGTGGCTCTGGTGATGTCATACGGTGTTGTGAGCGGAGCCTACCTATTGTGACGTCCTTGTCGACGTGGGAGAACTAGGAAAGAAATTCTGCAGAATGCTGGCGCAGGGGGTATTAATAAGGTGAGGAATCCACAGGCAGATACTGTATCCACCAGAAAAAGCGTTACCGAAGGTAAGTAACTTCTTTGTCGGGTCCGCAAAGACGGGCATTTTGTAGGGAGTGTGCAGCTAGATAGTCTCCACCAGATAATGAATTTCCGAAGGTAAGTAACTTGTTTGTTAAGTCATGCACAAGGCTGAGATTGCACCTCCAGCCAACTATACCATAGCTTAACATTTTTTTTAATGTTGATATCACAAAGCTCCATAGTGACTGTGTGTACATGGCTGCATCTTAGTTGGCTTCTATGGCAGTGTGGACTATGCAACAAAAAACTTGTAGGCAAACAATTAAAGAGCAGTTCCATGTATGAAATAAAGGTAGTTGTTAAGAACTAGTAGCTAGTAACACCAAATCTTAGGGTGTCTTCACCTGCTTCTTCCAGAAAGTACAGGAGTTGCACTCGGAGCTCTGATAACGACTGGCACCATGTTATGTTATGTTAATCTATATTTGTATAGCGCGCAGCTACTCCCAGGAGTGTCTTGGCGCTAGAACAAAACGCATAGACCGCAAAACATCAAACCATTCGCAGCCGCGACACAGAACTTCACTGCTGGAAAAGCCATGTTTGCATACTTTTTCTGAAAATGAGGAGATCAGGGCTCTGTCTAATAGCAAAAGATAGGCTATTCCACAACCTAGAGGCCACAACATGAAAAGATCTACCCCCTAGCAGGGAGAATTGAGCCTTAGGAACAGTAATCAGCAGTTGAGAAGAAGATCTCAGAGTGCGTTGGGGAAGATAAGGTTGAAATCTGTCCTCAAGGTAAGGTGCTCAAAACTTGTGTAAAACTTTAAAAACCAGGGCAAGGGCCTTGAAGTGTATTATTTTCCGCACAGGAAGCCAGTGCAGTGAGGACAAAAGCTAAGAGGTATGGGTTCTGGGCCCAATCAAGAAAATGGCCCTTGCCGCAGCATTCTGGATCACTTGTAGTCGTCTCAGGAAATAATCCGGAAGGCCGAGATACAAGGAGTTCACATAATCCAGCCTGGAAACTACCAAGGCCTGGACAACAGTTTTCCTATAAAGGATGGAAAGCAGGGGAAGGTAATTCTGCAGCATGTTGGAAAGTTTTAAAAAATGTTTTGCAGGTTTCTGACATATGCTTGGGATTGAGCCAATGGATATTTTGTAATGTTGTTTATCTGGTGCAACAAGCCAGAGTGCAAGATGTTGGTTTTGGCGATTGGTGTATGCCAAATGTTGCCCGAGGTTCCAAACTCAGCTCAATTACATATGTAAGATAGTTGTTTCACTCGACTCTGGGAATCCTTTTCTACATATGGACTCTGAAGGACTAATACAGGTCCCTGGGACGAAAACAGTTCTCAGTGATTTTACTGATCCACTGTTACATGAATATTGAAGAAAGACCTTATTTAAAAGCATGATTGAGGACTTAATATGTTTTGTAATTCATGTCCATTTTCCACATACTAAGTATCTGGTTTGAGTACTAGATTAATTTGTTGCCATTTGTAGAAAATGGTTAAACACTGGCATTGTAACATGCAGAGACCTGGTACCCAATGGTTCATTTACTTCTTATGTAGAATTATGGCAAATACCTGTAACTGTCAATGTCTACTGCTGTATTCTAATTCTATGAGCAGCAAAATGCGTATACAGCCTCCTTTATGTCTTACCACTCAGACACCAACTCCTTTCCTCTTTGCAGGATTGACTCCTTGACTGGCTGAATGCTGCTTATGTCTGTTTGTATCCCATTGATATATATAGTAATTGTGAGCAGGGCGTATTTATTTCATGCACAGATGTACATTAATCAATTAGACGAACTTCCCAGAGTTCCTTCCAGAGCAAAGGACAATTCAGACTCTTAAATATAACATTAGTTCTTTAGTTCTTACAACTACAACAATGGATGAAGAAAGACATCCAGCTACTTGAGAGTGCCAGCAAAAGGGGGGGGGGGCTCTAGGGACTCAATACGTAACAAAAAGACATGTGTAAGACAACAAGCAAACTGACTTTTTGCAGGTGAGACCTTGAAACACTTGTACCTGGCACAGAGACTAGAACTTAGACATTGCCTCGTTTAAACTGAAGAATAGCGTAGGACAACAAGGCAAGATGCAGCGGCACTGCTATGCTCTGTCGACTATCCACATATATGTTTGCTGCAGGTTCTCAAGCACGATCCCCCAGCCCATCCCCTTTACATTCAACTAAGTAGTATAATTGTTAAATGCCTCAATGTACAATCCAAAAGTTCACATACTTAAAATCCCTTTCTACTTTGATTTGTGATGGGTTAGACACAGACTCTTTCTAATTTCAAGACAACATCCACACCAACAAAGAATGCAATGCAGATTTTTTTCAAATCTTGTGACAAGGTCATTTTCATAATCACCGATTCACAATGCTCTGCTATTGCCTTATCACCAGCTCCCCTGTCCATAAGCCTTAATAGTGACACTCTATAAAAGGAAAGGTTTTGTTTAATGCAGTCTTTGCAGTTCCACCTGTCTAATGGTATTTTAGTCCTATGCTCTCTAGCATATAGTATATCTTCCCAGAACGCTTGAGAACATCCTTTTCAGCTTTATTTAAACATGGGAATGACAAAGCAAACCCATCAAAACGACAGGCCTTGACACCATGGATGCTTCTGCATACTCAGTGAGTGGCGTTGTGGTGCTATGAGAATGTCTGGGTACACTATTTAGGAGTTATGGGGGAATGTCCAAATAATGGACAGAGACGATGCTTGCAGAATTCGGACAACTCACTGGTGTGGTCAAACAGATCATGGCTATGGCCCATGCTCTAGGTTTGGCTTCTTCACCGTGCTAGTCTCATTCACAATTCCAAATGTTCTTAAAGAGACTTCAAAACTCCCTCCCTTTATCTCTGTATATTATTTATGTCTGGAACCTGAACCTAGTTTTGACAATATTAATGGGTTCATCTTTTGATACAGTATACTCGTGTTCCAAGAGACATTTCTTAAGACTATATTCCCCATCACTATTCCTTTAGAGGTGAGTTGTAAGCACTGTCTGAATGGATTATTGTAAAAGCCAGACCTGCTTTTCTCTCCACTGTGGCATCAGAATTTCAAAATAACCCAGGGATATCTGATGGACCTAGCTCTTTCTGCAGGGTCTCCCCCAGATTTTGCTGTTTATTGCTTAACCTGTTTTTTTGTTGGCATTAGGACTATGTGCACTTATTCCGTGTTAACATGTGATAATGTGCTTGTGCTCTCGCCCTAAAACATGGCAATATTGACCTACATCTGATTGGTGCATTTTCTGTACTTGTTAGTTCCTAATAAATGGTACAACATGTATCCAGAGACTGTAAATCAAATGCTGCTGGTGGGCTTCCGAACTCGTAGTGTCCTTTTATAACAAGTCAGATGTGCCTCAGTAGCCGTTGGTGTAGTTTTAAACTGCCTTTTCGGCCTGCCAAAATAAACCTTTTGCCAGGCCTAAACCTTTTTTTTTAATCCACACGTCACCCCCTAAAGTAGGCTCAAAGGGTTTGAGAAAAGGTGAATTATTTTTAAACAGTAGGACACGTGGATTTGGGTTTAAGTTTGACATGTTCTAACAGCGAAAAAAACTCTTAACATCATTTTTCACTAGTGTAAGGCCTATCTCTTCAATTGCTCAATACTGGGTTACCTTATAAATTTTAATAAGTGCTGACGTTTGATGGGGAGCAGATAGAGATAGGGAGTTTACCCTCAAATGAGTTGTGATCCAAAATCCGCTTTAATGGTAAAGTCATATTTTGAGTTACAATTCTGTAACCACCTCTTAAAAATTGGTATTTTCTAGTCCTAATCATTTGTGCTTTCTGCCATTGTCCTGGATCGCATGACTGTGAATGGCTCTGCTGTTAGTGTTTGTGTATTGCTTTCAGAAAGTGACACAAAGGGTACTGGGTGTAGGCAAGATGACCCATCCTGTCAGGATTGCTGGGAGCGGATCTGTGCCTTGTCTCACTTACACTTCAAAGGGCTTGCCTCCAGCACACACAAATGAACCTGGAACGTGTCTTTTGTCACCTCAGACTTCTTGGAGCCTTGAAAAGAGAATGGGAGAACTTTCTAGAACCAGTGGTGGGGGTAGTATAGGGGATTTCCCCCACTTCAATTGCTGGCACCTGGTATAGATATTGGACCTCCAGAGCCACTATTCAGTACACTCCTGGACCTGTGGACATTATAGAGGAGCCTTCTCCCCCAGATGACTACCCTGGTACTACCAGTAGATTGTTCTGCTGTTTGAAGACTGTTTGGCTCTATTAGAAGGAGGACTTGACCTGCTTCCTTCATCCCAGGCTAATCTGAGTGATGCCAAGGCTCAGTTGGTTGGCCTCCTGTTTGAACTACAGGGACACAGCAGCTCCAGAGGCTCCCCTGCAACTTCCCAGCTGACCTCCTGGAATGGACCTCCTACGGCACCTTCCTGAGCCATGCTGGTCTCTGCTGGAATGAGTTCACAAACCTCAAGAGGTGCTGTCCCAGGTTCTGCACTCTTGGCTCCTCCCATGAATAAAGGTGGAACCCCGAGGTTTTTGGCTTTTCGTGAGTTAAATGGGCATTTTCAGACCGAACTCTGACGACTGTTGGTGAAGCTTTGTGCTGTTAGGTGCTACATCTATCTAAAACTTTGAAATGTAATGTCTCCAGACCTACTGATTCGATTTTTGTCGTTTTTGTATCATTATATTAATTAAAATGTCATCTATTTTCCTAAATTTGCGTTTTTCTTGTTTTGTGTTTTTACTTTATTACGCTTTGTGTGCTGCATAAATACTGTACACTTTTATGTCCAAGTTAAGCCTGACTGCTTTGTGCCAAGCTAACAGATGGTTAAGCACAGGTTAATTTAGTGGCTTTTGTGGGTCACCCTGACAAAGTTTGTGATTGTTGCCTGAGTGGGGCTTTCACCCCTCAACCAATAGCCCAATTTATTTCAGTATCATTGCCATCTTCCTGTATACTTCAAAATCCATCTAAGATAGAGTAACACACTTCTACCTGATGGTTCTTCGGAGAGCTTTAAGCTTTTGTTTGGGGAAATCCAATTTTTTTTTATTATGGATGGCCAACCTTTTAACAGTGTTGAATGAACAAAACTGAAAGAACTGCATAAGCAGATAGTTTTCTGCAGGATCCCTCTCTGCATCAGCAAAATATTATGGACTCCCTAAAAAGGATGCCACAGAAGAAATCATAGGACAGTTAAAAAGAGGGTGGACTACTTCCTCGGCCCTACCTACAAGAGTTCCAGTGAGTGATCTTTATCAAATAGCTGCTTGGCGATCTCTTCACAACTTCATTAAGCGTATTGTTTTGATTCTGTGTGTTTGGATAGTGCCTCACCACTGTGTGGTGTTTTAATCAACATCTGGAGAACTGAGCCCCGCCGCCATCTGGAGAATTCACCCCTGCCGCCTTGTATGATTCTGCTTTCAGAGTCATTCATGATTTAAAAAAATCTATAGGAGTATCCATTAGAAAAAAAAGTTACTTACCTTCGATAACATTCTTTCTGATTGAAATGCAATCCTCCTGACCAGACCATTTTGGAGATTGGATCACACAGCCATGATAAATAAAAACGAATGAACCATATAGTACTTGCAATTTTAATACTGTCCACTGCAGACAGACGTCAATATCACATACAAGAAATATCCTGTTATTTGATAATAGTCTTCCAAGTTTTGAATACTTTTCAAAATAGAAAAGCATGTTATCCTTGTACATGTTTATTGAGATAATCTATTGTGGTGTCTAACAGTTGAATATAGAAGAATGAATGATGATGCATGATTGTATGATTGAGATCTACATTTGGTTATTGGAATGGATGGCATGTTTTAGAAGAAGTACAAAATATATATTGTATATGGATTGATATGAATATATTTAATAATTGTTTTCTAATACAATAAACGTACACCACTTGATTATATTCTGGGTCTTATGTGAGGACACCCCTAATATAGTGGTGATTCGTGTCAGTAGTAATGATATGTACAGTTGCCTAAGAACTTTTTAGTAAAATTTATCAATTTTCCCCTGACTTAGGAACTTCCCTCCTCCCCAGGCAAACCCCGATTTATTTTCAGTCATACCTCATCACCCTACCACATAATTTCTACTGAGGACTGTTCATTATTCACTAATGATCATTCTCATTATGTTATTTTTTCCGTACTATGTCTTCTTTCCGTCCTAGCCCTATGGAATACAGACATTGCTGGAACAAAAATACAAATCCACTCTGACAGTTCATGATGAGGAATTTGCTGGAAGATTATATATTTATCAGAAAGAAAGTTACCAAAAATAGATATAGTATTCTCTATTGCATTTAAATGTTGTTTCGCTGGCTAAAGTGTGGAAGCTTCTCATTTACTTTGCAGTGGAGACTTAAGGATTTTATTGGTCACTCTCATCACTACCCTGACCGGCACAATATTGCCTCGCGAATGCGCCTTGGCTAGACCTCCGAGGCGGCTCTCTTGCTTCCAGGGTGACATCTGAGATGAATGCGAATAAGCTTGATTAAGCTGTTTCTCTACATGCTTGGCACCACATTACCTCTTTTTTGAGCATGGAAAATATAAAAATAGAGCAAGTCTCGTAGGAAAGAAAGGACATGTTTCCATAAAATTGCAGGGGATAAGAATGATTTCAGAAAATAGAATGTAGGATTTTCGCTTTGCTTGAAGCAGAATGAAATAAAGTACAGAAAGTATTGTCTTTGGAAAGATTTGCATAGCTATGTAATTTTGGAGTATTGTAGAGAAGAAAGAAAAGGCTGCGGCCGTAATTATAGGGATATTATTTGATCTGTATACTCTGAATAACTTACATCTTTTTTCATTTTCAGGAGAAAGAGATAAGCAAGCCGAATGAGAGCCCGGAAGGTGTGTATAGTCATGTTTACCTTTTATTCTTGTGGCATGCATTTAAAAGAGACGTTGCAGGCTAAGTCATAGCAAATAACCAAAAAGTAAAGCACTGTTTAGCATTTAATTTTCTAAAAATCTAAATTCCTGTAAAATCGAACTTTGTCTTTGATTCCCAAAAACACAACGAAGTATCCAGAGAATACATATTAGCGCCACATGTTTTCGTTTATTTGGGTGTTTTATGGCGCTTCAACTTGCAGTCTTACAGCCAGTACCCAGTGTTTGGAGATTTGTAGGGTACAGTGGCATATAAATAAAGATGCGCTATGAAAGAGTATTTTATTATGGGTGCTGCAGTTATTTTTCACTTGTTCCAGCAGCACATTCCATTTCGAGTTAAGACCCAATAATATTTGTCAACACAGGTTGGATAGCTCTCACAGTTTTCGCTTAGTTGCAATTGTTACCTACTTTTTCTCTCCCACCTTCCCAACTGGTTTATAATTTCCTGGAGCAGGACGCAGGGCCAGAAAAGGTTTCTCCCAAAAATCCTGCCTTTTAAAATACTAATCAGAGTTTACTGTTTGCCCTGCACCAGTCCAGGCGCTGCCCTCAACATCAGTGTCCTTAACTGTCCTGCCCAGTCCCTCTTTCATCAGAAGGTTGGCAGACCCAGTGTATAGGCCTCTTCGTGGTGCTTGGCGCTTTCTGCAAGGTGTCTTTCTTTTGTGGACTCCTTTCTGAAATAGGCGTCAACCCAAAGTCCTGGCTCTCTTCCATACGACCTTCAACTTAGTTGGGAGACCGAAAACTACTCGTATGACTGTGTACTAAAGGGTTGAGCACACAGTGCCATGCAAGCTGATGTGCATTATGTGCACTCCCTCGCCCGGTGGGTACTCAACCTTTGCACGTCTCATTTATTTTTGCTGATCGAAATGAAGTGGAACCTATTCTCTTGCAGTCAATGACATCCGACGACGACCCCACCACCATTTATTCTTTCAGTTATTCTCAAACCATTCCTCCATCTGAGGTTAACATTGTTGCAAATTTGGTTTTGAAGCCATATGCGTAGTGTAACCAGCCATTTGCAGCAGCTGAACACTCCCCAGCTTGGGGAACAATTGACTGTGAGACCTGCCCCTGATCCTTCTATTTGAGAACGTGCCATGATGTTTGGTCTCCATGACATCATCTACCACTGAACAGGTGTATCTGATAGGGGTGTAAAAAAAGAGAGGGGGTACCAGGCGCATTTAGGTCCAGCATTCGAGCTCCTTAAATCTAAATATTAAACAAGTATGCAGTTCTTTGTGAAGGTAAATGGGCTGGAGTGTCTAGGAACAATTTGTTGGCGGGGGGGGGTGCACTCCAATAGGAGCAAGGGCTCTCACACACCGAAATGGATGTCATGCTTCATCATTGGGCTAGCTCCTACTCAGCCGGTGCTGCAATGCCCAACGGGCACCCACATGGGGAACCTTTCCCGAAGATCTTTTATAGAACAGCTGTTTGATGAAGTGAGGGTGTGTGGGCTGTTAGTGTAGATTGGTAAGATAGATGTGAGGACAAAAAAAGTGTACTAAAGTAGGTTAAGTGGTCCTCAAAGTCAAGAAATTTGAATGAATGAGTTCACTTGTCAAGTTAAAATGGTGATCACTATCAAAGGATATTATTGTCCTAGATAGCTTTTAGGGTTATTAATTGGTCACATTGATCCATTATGAAAAGTTGTTAATCTTCAAACGATTGTTCTGTCCTGAAGATTATCTTATAGATTTATTACAATAAAGACTGAAATATTGACACAGCTACCCATTTTCTATTTCACTGCTGTCCAAGAATTGCAATTGGAGTAAATCTAGGCACTATGTATAGGCCAGTCTTTCTTTATATTAGAGAAATGGGTTTGTACATTGTTGTCTTGTACTATGAGTTAAGAAGATCAGATATCTGTCATCTAGGTGCTTCAAGAAGTATTTGTACCCCTAAAAATGTATACAAAAGGCTATAAATATAAAAATAAGAAATACAACCAGCTTTGTTGAGATTATTTTCTTTGTAGAAAGTCAAAATATATCTATGATTATTAATGTATAAAGCTACAGTATAGTATCCAGAATATTTATAAATGTACAATTTTTTATGAAGTAAAATCCCTTGTTAGCACCTTTACCTGATAACTTTCTAAAAGTGGTATTTTCAGAATTGTGACTGAAATCTGACTTTACAAGGTGTGGGCCTGGCTAAAGGTTTGTCTGCCAGGTCGAAATGGCAGTTTAAAACTGCACACACTAGCTGCAGTGGCAGGCCTGAGACATGTTTAAAGGGCTGCTAAAGTGGGTGGCACAGTCAGTGCTGCAGGCTCACTAGTAGCATTTAATTTGCAGGCCCAGGGATATAGGTAATACCATTATGCTAGGGATTTACAAATAAATTAAATGTGCCAATTGGATATAAGCCAGTTCCAACCCTGTTTAACCCCTTTCCTGCAGGGCTAATTCCCCCGCTGTGCTGGGGGGCGCCCAGGTGCTCGTGACGAGCTCAGCTCATCACGCAGCATGGTGGCACTGTGCTCATGACGAGCTGAGCTTGTCATGACCACGCCCGTTTTAATAGAACGCTCAGCACAGCGGGGGAATTATCCCCGTGTGTGAGCGCCGCACGTGTCATGACTAGCTCAGCTCGTCATGAGCACAGCGGCACCGTGACTCATGACGAGCTGAGCTCCTCATGAGCATGGAAGATGTGAAAGGAGAGCGCACAAGCACTAGGCAGTGGTTAGCTGTGGTATAGATTGCAGAAGCCAGTGAAAACGAAGTCTGCAAAACAGGAGGCTGGAAGGCAAAAAGTTGGGGGAGGGCCATGCCAAGGATGTCCTGTCCAACAGTACTCTACACACTGAATTGATCGTTGGAAGGATTTGGCTGTGTTCTTTTCCACAAATGTGGTTGTGTGTGGTGCAAAGTGCAACATTTCTGCATGCGTAACATCGCAATTTAATGTATGTAAATTTACTCCATATGGAAAGTTCACACATTTTATACCATAATTCTGTGTTTACCCCAACTTTTATACCACTTTCTGCTGTTTTATGTCTCAACCCTCTATAAAATGTAAATACTGCTGTCTACCACAGATTAACTTTTGTACTGTTATTTTATATTATTTGCATTTTCATAGCTCAAGTTCTGCCATTGGGATTGCCTAAAAGCACGTTTCATTGCCTGCTTTGCACATGTTTCCTATATTTTTACCACAGACTAAATGGTCTGGGTATGTCAGCATACCTATTGCTCGGCACATGGAAACGTATTTGCAGTGGCAAAGGCTGGGGGAAGGGGGCCGGGGGGGGGTGTAGTTGTTTGCCCCGAGCATGACGAGTTTTGGGGCGGCAATTGCAGGGACCCTCACGGGCGGCCAGGGTGCTAGCAACGCCACTGCGTGTTTGGTATATTTTTTGTGACGATTGGTGTCTGGCTTGAGGGGTGTGGAAACTGAACTGTTGTTTAGTGCTATATCCTGCAATTTTAGCTCTAGGCTCTAAAAGAACGCTTAAATAGTCTACTAAAAACTTTTTTTACGTATAGCTTGTACTAATTATTCTAGGAGTTCACCTTATGTCTAATGTTTCTAATGTTTCTGTTTACTGCAAGTCCAATCACACATACATCCTCACAGAGAACTAGCTTGTCTCTATAAATATGTATTTAGCACAAGCAAAGAAAACAAGCCTTTGTTTTATTACAGTACGCATTATAAGTAAAAAAAATAAAATGCTAGTGTCTCAAGGGGCGTGCATATGTATGCACAAACATTGCCTATCGCAAATATATTATCAAAACATGAAAGGGAAGCCGAAATGAAGGCAGAGATTGGCCAAAAAACCCTGGCATTTTTAAAGCACATGTACACGTGCAGAAGCAAACTGCCGTCACTCAAAGAGAAGAGGGCCAAAGACTGAAGTAAGCTGACTCATTGCCTTTCATGGGCGTCCGCAGGAGGGGGCAAGAGATTGAAGGCCCGGGCTTGCCTGCTCCCACAGCTTGAAGTTGAAGTAAGTCATAACCTCTCTTTTTTTCTGTTTCTGTCTAGCTTCTCACTGAAAACCGTGACTCCAAGAAATGCCTCTTACTCTTACTGTGTCATTGTTTCTTAAGAAATAAAATCCTGTCTGTAGAGGCAATGATGAAGGGACGCATTTACTTTAATTGGCAGGTGTATTTCACAACTTACTTGCGAGTTGCATTGTTTGGTTCCTTTCGGTGGAATCTTACTTAAGAATGGGGTACTTCTTCGGGGTTGGGGTGGAGCTGGGGAGTTGTGTAGAGGGCTGACTCCCTGGTGAGGGATACACTGGTATCCACAGTTCATGGCCTCCCCTCTGTTCTATGCGCCTTGTGGCCCCCTGTTGAATAGCACCCATCCTCATGTCCTTGGTAGCCCCACTATTGCTCCTTTGTTTTGCAACCCTGTTCCGTGACACCCATTTTGGAGCGGATGAAGGGGGGTGAAGTGCGAAGTATAGTGGCAACGATGTGATGCAGGCGGTTGAACTCTGCCTTGGGTTCATAAGCCATAACCACCTTACCCCTGCTACTTCTTCTGCTTCACGACTTATCTCGGGCCACAGTGGGCCTCAGTAGTCTTTTGGATGTCTTTGTTCCCTAACCCCCAGGGCCGGGTACTGCGCATAAAGGCTGGGGAGGGGAGATCATTAGGCTGTTGGCCTAGTGGAAGATCTCAACTTCAACCTCGTCCAACCTAGTCCACACCTGTGCTCATTGTGTGTGTACTGGAAAATCTATCTCAAGCTTCGATGGCGCTCACAGAACATGTGTCACACTGGCAGCAGCAGTACAGTTTCTTCACGCAAAAGTAGATTGGATTATTGCATGAACCTGGCGCTCACAGAACATGTGTCAAACTGGCTGAGCTCTGCTTTTTTCTTTGCCAACTGCTAGAAGGTGTGAATGATATCTACTGAAGGCCACAAAAGAAAGTGATGGCTGTGGCACAATAACCCTATGGTGTATGAGATCATATGCGGCCTGCTTCCTGCCCCCAATGGCTCCTCCTGCGCTCAAGTTTTTCTTGTCCACCACCTGGCCCACATCATGTCGGAGGATGGTAATGATGTTAACATTTTGCCCCCCCCTGGAAAAATTTCTGCGGACGCCCATGTTGCCTTTATTGTATGCTTTGGTAGGCAGAAGCGCATTTTATGGTTTTTTTTTAAACATGAGGTTCCATAGCCAAAAAGGAAATGATTTTGGCCACACCCTTTCAACGGAAACTGAATTATAATATTCACTCATTTTACTCACTGAGCAACATTTACTTGCAAGGTTGGCTCAGCACGATAACTTACTTCGGAAGTCGGTTTTAAATGAACTACTCCCTGTTAAGTTGTGGCCAACAATCCATCATTACTGAAAGAGTCTTTTCAAAAAGCACTGCCGCTGGGACATCCTCTTGCCTAATAAAGGAAACCTGCTTTTACAGTGCTGCCAGGACATGTTTGAGGCCGGTTCATCTCCAGTGCTACCATTGTTTGCCTGTCTTTTCAGGCTTTAGCTCTCTCACAGCATTTACAGCCAAGTCCAGGATGCGAGCACCTTCATGTGCTGTTTTATTTATCTGAAAGAGACACGTTAGTGATAGATTCCTTACCTTAGAATATCCCCAGGCGTCAGACTGGATCCGGAAATTTTTTGCGTAGCAATACCCCTGCGCGCTGGTAGGCGTCGTCTGCGGCTCCGCGTCCGTCGTCGGCGTCGTGAGCGCCGGGATGACGTCGTCGGAGTATTTAGACGGCGCCCATGCGCGCTGACGTCAGTTCTTCTTTTTTCCGCGCCAGCTAGCGCAGATCCGGAAGAAGCTCTACCCCCAGTCACTTTTTGACTGAAAACTTTTTGATCTTTTTGATCCTCTATTTAGTCGATTCTCGACGATCGGTGCCAGGGATGCCCCGGTTCGAGCCTTGCTCGAAGTGCGGCCGACTCATGTCGGTCACGGACCCCCATCGCCGGTGCCTGAAGTGCTTAGGCCTCGACCACGACGATCGAACTTGCGTCGACTGCCGGGCTCAGACGTCGAAGGCTAGGCGGGAGCGGTCCCGCAAGCGTCTCGAGCTGAGGCACTCGGCCCCGCGCCGCTCCAGGTCCCGGTCCCGGTCCCACGGGAGGTCGAGGGACAGGTCGCGAGGTCGGAGTCATCGACGTTCCGGGAGTGGACACCGATCGTCTGGTTCCAAGTCCTCAGGTAAGAGGCATGAGAGGTCGGAGCGACACCATCGATCCTCCGACCCGCCCCGACGCTCGCTCGATGCGGCCGGGGACTCGGGCGACACCGCCCACGCGGCTCCGCGGGAGTCGCAAGCGTCGCCGCCTGCCCCACACCTTCGGGTCCCTGGGCACGGCGCGTCGCAGGATGAGGTCGAGAGGTACCTCATGGCCATGAGGGCCCTCCCTCCTCAGTCGGTTCCCGTGGCGCCTTCGGGCCGATCGGTTCCGTCTGGAGGTCCTTCCGGGTCGGGCGCTTCGGCCCCGACGACGTCGGGTACTTCGGGCCCGGCGCCGCTGGCGACTTCGGTCCCGGCGCCGCGCGACCTCACTGGATCCGGCTCCGGATCCGGGACCTCGCCGGTCGACCTTACGACCTCACCGGCGCCGTCCCCTCAGGTGTCGTCCCCGGCAGCCGATGTGGTTGCCGACCCCAATGCTTCCTACGGTCCTACTCAGGTGTCGGAGGGGCGCCGCTGGGCGCCGATTCCGTCGGCCTTCGGAGACTTCTATCTCCACGAGGAGGCCCTGGCTGTTAATCCTGGTCTCCAGGAGCCAGGTGACGAGGAGCAATGGGAGGGGTCCGAGGACCCTCTGGCACGTGATTGCCAGTCGCATCAGGACTGGACATATGAGCTTGGGGAGGCCAGTGGTATTGACACCTCGCCAGACACTGGATTTACGTCGCCCCCGACTGTGGCTTCGGAGGCGGGTTCTGCTTACAGCGTAGTGTTGACGAAGGCAGCTAAGGCCTTAAACCTTCAGCTCCCCGTCGCGGCCGTGAGGACTAATCTCCTCACTGAGGTCCTCAAACAGCAGTCCGGTTCCACGGAGTCCCTTCTGCCGTTCAATGAGGCCTTGTGTGACGTTCTGCTGGGCACTTGGTCCAAGCCCGCCACAGGCCCCCCTGTGGACAGGAACGTGGCCAGACGCTACCGCCCGGCACCGGGCGACCCATGCTTTTTGTCCACCCATCCCACCCCGAGAGCCTGGTCATCCAGGCCTCTAACTCCCAATCCGCATTCCCGTCGGCCCCGCCCGACGGGGAATCCAAGAGATATGAGCAGTTCGGGAAGAAGGTCTTCTCGTCTGTGAGCCTAGGGCTACGGTCTGTGAACACCAACTGTCTCTTGGGCCGCTACACCCACACCCTGTGGGACACGGTTGCGGAGGTGCTGCCACAATGCCCTGAGGGGGTCAGGGCTAAACTCAGCCAAACCCTTGCGGACGGCCGAGATGCGGCACGTTTTTCTATCCGGTGTGGGCTGGATACCACGGACTCACTGGGCAGGGCGATGGCAACGACGGTGGCGGTTCGACGCCACGCCTGGTTGAGGTCCGCCAACTTCTCGGCCGATGTCCAGGCCACCCTCCTGGACATGCCGTTTGATGGCCGTCGCCTCTTCGGCGACAAGGCAGACCATGCGCTGGAACGTTTCAAGGACTCCAGGGCCACGGCCAAGTCCTTGGGCCTTACGGCCCCACGCCAGCAATCGGGTGCCTTTCGCTCCTTTCGTGGCCACGGAAGGGGCGCCCCACCACGGACCGTCAGCCACGCACCGCAGAATACTCAGCAACGCGGTGGCGGCCGTGGGAACCGCCGTGGCGGTGGTCGGGGCCAACGGCGAGGCCAGTCCACACCTCCCTCAGCAGCCCCCGCCTCAAAACCTTCCTAGTCCGAGTTTTCAGGCCCATGTGACGCCTGTGGGAGGCAGGGTTCGCCATCACCTCTCCCACTGGCATACAGTCACTTCGGACAGGTGGGTGCTGCAAATTGTCCGAAGGGGTTTCTCCCTCCCCTTCGAGTCTTCCCCTCCATCCATGCCACCTCAATACCACCGTGTGTCGGGGGATCACTTGCAACTTCTGCAAGAGGAGGTTTTGGCCCTCTTGGCAAAGAGGGCCATCGAGCGCGTTCCTGGGCCAGAAGTAGGACGTGGTTGCTACTCCCACTACTTTCTGGTGCCCAAGAAGGGCAAAGGGGGCCTACGCCCTATCTTGGATCTGCGGAACGTCAACGGCTTTCTCCGGACGGAGAAGTTCAAGATGCTCACTTTGGCTCAGGTCCTGGCTGCCCTGGACCCAGGAGACTGGATGGTAGCGTTGGACTTGCAGGACGCCTATTTCCACATCCCCGTCCTGCCGGCCCACCGGCGTTACCTACGGTTCACGGTAGGCCTAGAGCACTTTCAGTTTACCGTGCTCCCCTTCGGCCTTACCAGCGCCCCACGGGTGTTCACGAAGGTGATGGCGGTGGTCGCAGCCCATCTGCGCAGGCAGGGGGTATCAGTCTTCCCCTACCTCGACGACTGGTTGTTGAAGGCGGGCTCGCCCCAGACAGTCGTCAGCCACCTCCAGACTACGGCCGACCTCCTGCACTTGCTGGGGTTCTCCATCAATGTGCCGAAGTCACACCTGTGTCCCTCTCAGAAGCTCCTTTTCATCGGAGCGGTTCTCGACTCGGCGCAGTTTCGGGTTTACCCACCCGAGCAGCGGGTCCGGGATATTCAGGCTCTGATTCCTGTCTTCAGACCGTTATCCCGGGTCTCGGTCAGGTTGACGCTGCGGCTTCTGGGACTGATGGCCTCCTGCATCCTTCTGGTGCGTCACGCCAGGTGGCGGATGCGGGCTCTGCAGTGGGACCTGAAGTTTTAGTGGGCCCAGCATCAGGGCAACCTGTCCGATCATGTCCTGATCTCGGAGGGCACTGCGAAACAACTGCAGTGGTGGCTCACGGACCGCGAATGGGTCAGTGGCAGACCCCTCTCCCTACCCCAGCCGGAGCACGTAGTTGTGACGGACGCGTCCCTCCAGGGCTGGGGGGGCCACATGGGAGAGGCGGAGATCAGAGGCCTCTGGTCTCCGGCGGAGTCCCGGCTCCACATCAACCTTCTGGAGCTGCGGGCGATTCGTCTTGCACTGAAGGCATTCCTCCCCTCTGTCAGGGGGAGCGTGGTGCAAGTGTTCACCGACAACACCACCGCCATGTGGTACTGCAACAAACAGGGCGGTGTGGGGTCGTGGACCCTTTGCCAGGAGGCTCTGCGCCTCTGGCAGTGGCTGGAACATCAGGGCGTGACCCTGGTGGTTCAACACCTGGCAGGCTCTCTGAATGCCAGGGCGGACGAACTCAGCCGCCGGT
Organism: Lissotriton vulgaris; assembly: GCF_964263255.1. NCBI lineage: Eukaryota > Metazoa > Chordata > Amphibia > Caudata > Salamandridae > Lissotriton > Lissotriton vulgaris. The sequence continues at coordinate 372,436,408 of NC_141696.1, forward strand.
GCATGATGGATCACGAATGGCGTCTGAACTCGGACGTGGTGCAAGGTCTCTTTCGACAGTGGGGAGAGCCTTGGTTAGATCTATTCGCCACAGAAGAGAACGCGCAATGTCAGCAGTTCTGCGCGTTGGAGTTTCCAAGGCGGCACTCGCTCGGAGACGCTTTTCGTCGCGAGTGGAGCTGCGGTCTATTGTACGCCTTTCCGCCTATACCACTTCTGCCCAGAGTGCTGAAGAAGATCAGGCGCGACCGGGCCCAGGTCGTCCTTGTGGCTCCGGACTGGGCACGAAGATACTGGTATCCCGAGCTACTCAGCATGTCAGTCGATCCCCCGATTCGTCTGCCTCTTCGGGAGGACCTTCTGTCGCAGCAGCAGGGGACGGTCCTGCACCCGAACCTGTCCAGTCTCCACCTACAAGCTTGGAGATTGAGCGGCGGCAGTTGAGGCCATTTGACTTGCCTCCCGAAGTCTGTGACATCATTCTGGCAGCCAGGCGTCCCTCCACTAAGTCGGTATACGCCTGCCGGTGGAACAGATTTGTGGCATGGTGCGCAGCAAAGGCTGTGGATCCCCTCTCTGCACCCCTTTCGGAAGTGCTGCTCTTTCTTCTTTCCCTTGCCCAGCAGGGCTCTGCTCTGGGCACTCTTAAAGGGTACCTTTCTGCTCTTTCAGCCTTCTTGAGGCTACCAGATCAGCCTTCTTTATTCAAGTCCCCTATTGTGAGTAGATTTCTGAAGGGCATCACGCACATGTTTCCTCCTGTTCCCTTCGTGATGCCCCAGTGGGACTTGAATCTGGTTCTCACCTATCTGATGTGTGCTCCCTTTGAGCCACTTCATAACTGCCCTCTTCGTCTCCTTACTCTGAAGACGGCCTTCCTGGTTGCCATCACCTCTGCCAGGAGGGTGAGTTAGCTCCAGGCTCTTTCGTCTTCTCCACCATTCCTGTCTGTTCATCCTGATAAGGTGGTGTTGCGTACACGACCTTCCTTTCTGCCCAAGGTTGTCACAGCCTTCCACATCGGGCAGTCCATCACTTTGCCCACCTTCTTTCCGCCTCCGCATCCCTCGAAAGAGGAGGAGAGGCTCCACCGTCTGGATCCAAAACGTGCGCTCTCCTACTACCTAGATCGCACACGCCAATTCCGGGTGGATGACCAACTCTTCGTTGGTTACGTGGGCGCGAAGAAGGGAAAGGCTGTACACAAGAGGACCATCTCCAGGTGGATCATCTTGTGTATCCAAGCATGTTACTCCATGGCGAGGAAGGAGCCCCCGGCTGGATTGCGGGCTCACTCCACTCGGGCCACGGCAACGACAACTGCCCTGGGTCGCGGTGTCCCCCTGCAGGACATCTGTCAGGCAGCCACGTGGGCCTCGCTGCACACGTTCGCAAGACACTACTGCCTGGACAGTCAAGTCCGGAGGGATGGCTTCTTTGGCCGTTCCGTCCTCCAGGACTTTCTGGTGTGATATTGGTTCGCAGACCCACCACCGGGGTTGGTATTGCTGGGGTATCTATTCTAAGGTAAGGAATCTATCACTAACGTGTCTCTTTCAGATGCACAAGTTACTACTTGTGTAACGATATATCTGTAAGAGACATTAGTTAGGGATAGATTCCTTACCGCCCACCCATCCTCCCCGTTCTGCGAACCGATATTTAGGGTTAAGGTCATCCCCTTTCAGGGCCCTAGTTTCATGGCACCAGTGTTAGTTCTATCATGGCTCTGCGTATCTGTGTTATCAGAACTGACGTCAGCGCGCATGGGCGCCGTCTAAATACTCCGACGACATCATCCCGGCGCTCACGACGCCGACGACGGACGCGGAGCCGCAGACGACGCCTACCAGCGCGCAGGGGTATTGCTACGCAAAAAATTTCCGGATCCAGTCTGACGCCTGGGGATATTCTAAGGTAAGGAATCTATCACTAACTAATGTCTCTTACAGATATATCGTTACACAAGTAGTAACTTGTGCAACTATTCTTGACGAGGCAGAAATAACTCTAAATCACATAAAATGTGCTCAGTCGTGCAGTTATGTGACACTGAGCAATGTTTTGGGGTTGGTTTCTAAATACTAAACATGGCATAGCTGTAAAGCCAGTGCACAGGTCCATCATTTACACCTCCATCAGCTCTACTCTAAATTCAGGTGCAAAAATGGTGCAGGCATCCAAGTGCTTTGTGGCCCAGAGTTATTAATGAAGGGAGAATACAATAGTTGCTGCAGCACTACTGAAGAGTATACCCTAGGTGGCCAGGACTTTCAACTCAGATTTACTTTTTATGACTGCTACGTACTGTAATACAACTCACTCGACCCCTCACCCACCCACACCACCAACAGCTACACAGCAAGTCCTGTATATTCACTTGTGGGATCCGCTCTCAGTACTGTCAGATACTGAGTTGTATTTAAAAAATATGTTATGTTATTAAGAATAAGGTTTATCTAACAACGTTTATTTCCCAGGGTCTTTGCTTTTATGATCAGGTTTTACTTTCTGGGTCTTAAGGAATGGGGAGATACTGGGTAAGGTTATGAGATTGAGAAGACGAGCTTGGTGTCATCGCCGTAGGAGACAATGTTGATGTTTTGGGTTTTGACAATGTCCCTGAGTTGTCCTGTAGATGTTGAAGAGAATTGGACTGAGGGATGAACCTTGAGGGCTGCCACCGATGGTACGCTTTGGTTGAGAAGTGAAGGGAGGGAGACACATTATCTGGGTGCGCCCTGTGCGAAAGGAAGCCATTCATTTAATTGTGTCATCTGTGATTCGATCTAGCGCAGTTTATCGATCAGTGTATGGTGGGAGACTGTGTCGTAGGCTGCCGCGAGGTCAAGTAGAATCAGGGCAGCTGATTCTCCTCTGTCGAGTAGGATGCGGATGTTGTTGATTGCGTTGATTAGTGCTGTCTTGGTGCTGTGATTGGCTCTGAATCCTGATCGGGAAGGGTCCAGCAGGCTGTTTCTCTCCAAGTGTTTAGTAAATTTATATTTTATGCCCCTCTACAGAACTTTGGGGGGGGGGGGGGTGGGGGGGCACAGAACCAGAGAGTAGTTCTGGAGCTCACTGGAGTCTGCAGACGGTTTCATGAAGAGCGGTCTGACCTCTGCTTGTTTCCAGGCAGCGCTCTTGATCCAGGCATTGAATTTCTCTACGGCCTGTTTATTATTATTATTATGAAGCTTATAAAGCGCTATGGTTACTCCAACCGGAGTGTCCCAGCGCTAGAACATAAGTGGGCCCCAGCAACCCTCCCAAGCTGCTCACCATCGAACGCGGACATCCACACAGATGTCACCTTACTACTTTAGCCCTCCCGGGGGGTGACGGAAGAGCCAGGTTTTCAATTTCTTGCGGAACAGAAACTACTACTCAGATGACCTAAGATCCACTGGGACCTCATGCCATGCCTTAGCTGCCAGGAAACCAAAGGATCTCCCACCGATCCACGCCTTCCGCACCCTGGGCACAGTCAATCTTGCACTGTCCAATGATCTCAGATTATGAGCAGGCTGGTATATTGTCAGGAGAGACCATAGAAAATGTGGCCTTCTTTCCCCAAGGATCCTATGAATTAAGCATAAGGCCTTAAAGGTAACTCTGGCCCAGATAGGGAGCCAATGCAGTTCCTTTAAAGCTTCTCCCGCCGAAACCCTCCTTGGGACATTCAGGATAAGCTGGGCTGCGGCATTTTGGACCTTCTGCAAGATGTTAAGATTTTTTTTAGTCACCCCTAGATATAAGACATTGTAATAGTTAAGGCGAGACGTGACCAACGCCTGTACAATAGTTCTTTTAGCATCCAAGGGGAGCAGGTCCAAGATCTTACGTAGCATCTTCAGAATGCCAAAACAAGTCCCAGCCAGAGCCGATATTTGCGAGGAGAAGGAAATATTTTTGTCGAACCACACTCCCAAATTTTTCACCTTGACTTTCAGCACTGGACAGGTTCCTAGTGCTTCTGGCCATCAGTGCTGTGACCAGAGAGAGGGCTGTTTTCCAACCACCATCACCTCTGTCTTCCCTGCATTTAACTGGAGACAACTCAGTCTCATCCAGTCCATAAGCTCCACCAGGCAAGGTCTGAAATCGACAGCCCTTCCAGGTTCCTTCTGTTCCAGGGTCACAACTAGCTGAGTGTCATCCGCATATGACACCAGCTAGATTTCATGTTTCAGAACAATATCTGCAAGCGGGCGCATATAAATATTAAACTGGGTGGGGCTGAGAGCCGAACCCTGCGCCACCCCCTGGTTTAGAGGACAACTCTGGAGCTGAAAGGATGTTGCAAACCTGGAAGGATCTATTTTCCAGAAAATTCTTCAACCAAATCCACGTGACACCTCAGACCCCGAATTCCAGTAACCTCTCAAGAAGGAGGCCGTGGGACACTGAGTCAAACCCGGCACTTAGGTCCAGCGGAATCAGGGCTGTGCTCCTACCTTCATCAGCCGAGGCCCTCAACAGTAGAGCGGACTACGTACTATGCATAGGCCTAAAGGCAGACTGGGTGTCATGAAGAACCCGCCTCTCTTCCAAAAACCTCGAGAGATGGCCATTCAGATGTTTCTCTGCAATTTTAGCTACATAGGGAAGTGGAGATATGGGTCTTATATTTTCAGGAAGAGCGGGGTCCAATGAGGATTCCTTCAACTGAGGGACCACCATGGCATGTTTCCAGTTGCTGGGGACCTGCCCATGCCAAAGGACAGGTTCAGTAGTGAGGTAAGAACAGGAGGAATACTTTTCTTTCCTATTTGCAAACATTTTGGATGGGCCGGATCCAGAGGTGACCCAGATTTCACCACCTCCGTCAGCCTGAGAACCTCGTCTTCCACCAAAGGACAGAGGGCAAACTTATCCTTGGTCCACAGAGTCTCCAAACCAGGGACGGGGGCCTGCCTCCTACTACTTTCTGGAAAGGTGGCATAAATCTTAGCAATGTTTGAGGTCTGTAGTGACGATGGGCTGGGTAATGCTGAGGATGTCAGTCCATTGGTGCTGAGTGACCTTGGTCCAGCTGCCGAAGGGGGCGCTGTGGCAGTTGGGGTGGGCCAGCGATGGTGAAGTGTATGATAGAGTGGTCCAACCAGGTGAGTTCCATGGTGTGATTGTATGTAATTTTGTTGCTGGACATGAAGACGGGGTCCAACTTGTATCCTGCTATGTGTGTGGGGTCTGTGGCCAGCTGCTTGAGGCCGATGTTGTCCAATCGTTCCAGGAGGTTGGTGGAGTTTGGGTCTTTGGGGTCATCCAGATGGAAGTTGAGGTCTCCCAGGAATACGAAGTGTACAGATTCAATGCCGAGCTGGGTGATTAATTCAGCAAAGACATCACAGAGGCCGATTCGTTGTCCTGGAGGTCCTGGAGGTCTGTAGGTTTGGGTTCCTTTGATGGTGGTTTTGTCGTCGGTGTTGAGCTGTAAGTTTGTGTGTGCCATGATCGGCGTGGTCTTCTCATCATTGGTGGTGCCGGTGATTGATTCTTTGTGTAGGATGGCAGTGCTGCACCTGTGTCTGTTTGTGCAGTCACTGTACTTTATCTTGTAGTCGATGGGAATTGCAGTGGCGATGTCCGGGGCAGAGGCAGGGTTAGCCAGGTCTCTGTGATAAAGGTCACATCGAGGGTGGAGATGATGTCCCTAACTTTGGCAGCATGTTTGCAAAGCAACCTGGCGTTGAGCTTACTATGTGACTAGAGTTTGGTTACCAGGTGGTTCCATGTCACCAAGGAGGCAGTGCTTCAGTAGGGCACTTTCATTTAACAATTAAATGCATTCTAGGAGTTTTATTCATAGTTATTTCTATCTGAGCATATTGAACTAACACCTAAAAAAGGGAAATTTAAAACAAAAAGCATAGTAACCTACTGACTTGTGGACAGCATGTTTTCAGTACTTGAACAACACCAAAACCATACAGACCATCAGTGAAAATCATCACTTTCGCTGTTCAGAAACACAGCAAGCCCTAGTAAGAGTGATCAATTCTGCCACTTGTGCGTATGTTACTTCTTGAAGTCAGGAAGCTTTGACTACTCTTGTGAGTGTACAGACTGCATAAGCAGCTCTTAGGGTCCCTCAATCATCTTGCAGGCAGGACCCATTAATAAACAATATGAGATCGGACTCAGGCAGTGGCTAATCTTGTGTATCTGATCTTGGCTTGGTGCATAGATCAGTGTCATCAAGACAGTCATGCTCGATTTCTTTATCATCACCCATAATTACAGGTAGAGGCAAAAGGGTAGCTGGGTTTAAAGTAGCACACCTCTTGACGGATACATTCTCAGCTGTGGGAATGATCTGTTCACAATTGGTCAATCAACTCAGGTGTTGTGTGTGTGTACTCATCAACAAAATCTCAACTGAATGGGGCACAAATACAATAAGGGGATGGCCTATGACAATAATTTCACAATGCACTAAGCGGAAACCTACAGCTGCCACAACTTTAAGGCATCCAGACAGCCCTGTTGCTCAAGGTCAAGGGTAGCAGAAAAGTAAGCCACTGGTCTTTGGGAATTTCCATGCAATTGGGTAAGCACTGAGAGAGTGCTACCCTCCCTCTCAATGCAGAAGAGAGCAAACAATGTATTGATATCAGGCATTCCCAGTGCCAGGGCCTGACAGAGACTTTTTCTCAGCTCTAGGAAGGCTACCAAGCAATCATTGTCCATGGTACCAGATCCGACACATCCTTGTGTATCAACCCTTGTAAAGGCTTGACCACTAGGGAAAAGTTGGGTATCGACTGTCGACAATAGCCGCCTGTTCCCAAAAACATCCTGACTTCTCTCTGGGTGGTTGGCAAATTCAACTTTGAATCGCCAAGATTCTTTCTAGCAACACCTTCCTTGCTTCCTTCTCAATGTGTTGTTCAAGATACAGAACTTCTTCTTAACAATAATGTAACTTACTCGGGGACACTTTATGTCCATTCTCAGCCAGAGGGTTCAACAATGCAATCTTGTCTCATGTACATGCTATTTGGGTTTTTGATTTGACCAGGAGCTTGTCAATGTACTGCACTTAGTCTGAATTACAGGGCATTATTAAAGACTCAAGATACTTTTTAAGGATCTGATTAAAAATTGACTTTCTGTATACCCCCGTGGGACTTGACACCATGCTAAAACACCATCCTGGAACCTGAAGACAAAAAGGTACTTACTGTTCTCATGCAAGGGAATAGAGAAAAACGCCTGACACAGTCACAGAAACCATTCACCTTCACATGGAAATTGAATATATTGACAGCAAGGTTCTGTGCCACAGGACAACCGGGAACAACGTTATTAATCTTTCTCAAATCCTGAACTACGCAGTACTTACCACTAGGCTTCTGCAAGCCCATAATGGGCGAGTTACATTGAATTTCCATTATCTCTTTCAAAATTCCTTGTTGTATCATTGAGTCAATCACTGGAATAATTCCAGCAATCGTTTCAGGAGTAAGATTGTACTGAGAGGTTCTTGGATACTCCGTGTTGGGTTTGACAGTTATGCAGATAGACTCAACTCCGTTTATGATACCTATATCTTTTCCTGAGCAGTCTCAGGCTTCAGGTTTCACAGTATCTCTGAGATCTAGTGGCAAATCATCATTGGTCATCAAAGAATCCAATTTAATTGTTGGCCCATGACCCACCAATTTAAAGGGGACATCTTCATCCATGGGTTTGAAACTTCACTCCCTTTGGCATACAGTGAATGGTGTAATTTAAATTGCACAATTATGTCTTAAAAGATTTACAGGAGATTCACTCACCACAAACTTGTGTTTCTCTTCAAAAGACAATATTTTAACAGGCACTTCTCAGGCTACTGGATTGGTTGTCTGTTTATTTTCAACTCCTAGAACTTTAATTATTTTTCCGCGAGCGGTAGGTCTAGTACTTCCACTGTTCTAACAGTGGAACGGGTAGCACTGATGTCAATCAAGAATGATACTAGGTGGCCATTCACCTCACCTTCTACAAATAAACTACTCTGTTCTAACTCTAAGACTGCTCAAATCGTGCAATCTTCCTCCCCCATCAGGCACCATCATAGTGACTGATCTGAACCATAACCCTCAAGTGTGCCAAATATGGGAAACTGCTTAAATGGGTTTTATTTCTGATTAAAATTCAGGACCTGGTTAGAATCAAATCTGAGGACATCTACATTTTGTTGTGGAATCAGGGCTTGACAAACTTGCATCACAGGGACTTGTACATTGGGACTTTGCATTCTGTCTCTGCACATTTTGTTGTGCCCTCTGAGATGGTTCCCTCATAGGGGTCTCTCTTGTCTGATTTAGTACTAAGGATATAGGAGCAACATATGGTGAAGTCAACAACTAGTAACATGCACCACATTCAGTGACATATCAACCAATAAGAGCGTGGAACAAATACCAATGGATCAATCTCAGCGCAGCACACTATGATATAGTTGTAAATCCTCTCAGCGGTTATCTCTCCTTTACAATTTACAATTTTCATGGGTGCACTCTTTCTCAACCTCTCCATTTAAAGAGAGGGACCTCAAACGCCGAAGGGGTAGGGTTCCAAAAGACAATATCTCACAAAATAACGTCTGTCATACTCAAATTTTGTATGAATATCTATCATCGACACGTCTCGTTTTTTTTATCCTGATGAAGGTGTTGGCTTGTAATCCAAGTTGCCAAAACCGAAACGTGTCGATGCCCTTGTGTATTGGGATACACTAAATCATTGGACTATACAACGTCTCCAATTCGATAGATATTCATACAAAATTGGAGTATGATTTACATAAGTCGGACTACAGTATCCTGTTCTATTTCTTAACCAATGTGTTGTTTTGTTCCCACTTTGTGATTATTACCTGCATGTATTATATTAGGATATATTGTTTATCCCTTTTATTGTGAATTTTTTAATGGTAGAATAATATGTGTACTTTTTATAATTTCTGACTATTTTTACATCATCTTGATTGTTGCTCAAATTGAAAGTATGAACTGACTAGTGTGGGTTATAGATGCAAGTTTTTCTGTCTGCTTATAATCTGTCCAAAGGGGATGTTATTTTGTGACATATTGCACTCTTTCTCAACACTTAGCACACAAAACACAACACAAAGCGCTTTCAAGAAATAGCATTTGTCTGCTCTACTAAAGAATTCAAAGTATTCAAACAATCACACAAGAAATGGTTCAGAGCAACACTTTCCCACCTACTCAGATACACACTCAAGTGAAACCTCTACCAGTGTGAATCACTGGGATCAGTGCAGCTTCTTCTTTGTGCAAAGGGATTCACTACACCAACCACACTTTACTCTCACATAAAGGTATATGTCCACGTTAGAACTGGGAGTCTCTAGTTGACCCATGTGTATCTGTCACATTGTTCTGAATTGCCAACGCATTAAACTAAGGCTGCCATTCTTACCCTTGAATAGCTTGTGATCCTTGCACACAATGAACAGAAAGTTTCTTTTGACCATTGTTTCTTCATGTTCAGGGTCAAGTCTCTATCAGGCCTCTCCATCAGTCATCTAATATAGACAATGAGCCTTTTTGTCTTGCCTTTTAATCCTCCTAACTGTGTCACATTGCCTGATGTTGAAGATTTCAAATGCGGTTGTAGTTTAATTTGCCTTAAGGTTGATGTGGAGCCGTGAACTTCAACCCCGCCAAATTTTGCCTTAAGGAAACAAGTTACGCAGGACATGAGCCGGGATTCAGGAAGTTTCAATCTGTTTGACATGAAGTAGAGACATCTTTGTGGGCCTTAATTGTCGGTGTGTCATATTTGGTTGTTTCCTAGCACAGCACTGCTCAAACAGTGCAGGTAACATTTGAGTGTTTCAATGTGTCTCCACACAGCACAATTGCACATGACATTAAGTAAATATAGGCATTTAAGTCTAATAGCTGGGTTAGCTTTTTTGGGACCAGCCCCCACCTTGCTTTCTGCTTGCATGTCTTCGCATCCTCCATGGACAAAGTGTACTCAGTGTCTGCTGTGGTCAAGATCTGTGGCATATCATTAAATACATTTATAATAAATTGGGCACCTAATGCCTATCACACTATTAGAAACAGGGTGGCAAAGAGAAAAGACACAATTGGGTCCGTATCAAACCATTCTTTTATGTAAATTTTTGTTTAAAAAAAATCAACAATGCTTTCGACTACAACATATACTACAATATATAAAAAGTGCAATGTGTCCCCAGTGACTTGTGAAGTAACCAAAGAAACAACGTGTGTACATACAAGTGAGCTATACAGGTTACAATTGTGATTATTTACAAGGAAAGAGGCATAACTCAAAAAAGATTATTTAAATCAATCGTAGAACAGTTGCTACACAATCATAAGCACTGTATGAGTCACATTCGCCTCCAGTACGTCGACGGCGTTTCGACCCTTAGAGTGAGGGTCTCATCAGGACAAGGGGTGTGGGACGTCTTAGGAAGGGCCAATAGATGTAAAACCCATGCGTGTTTAAGTAAATGATTTTACTTACAGTGAACCCGGCCGGGCACACTGTCATAGACACTTTAGTGGTTGTAGTGTTTCTGTATCAAAAAACGGACGATGACGCTGTATGGCAGAATCACTCAAGGTCTGACTATTCCGGGAAGGCGGCGATCGAGCGAGTGGTTCCAGCGCCTAGATATCGCCTGGCTTATTCGCGCACTGACGGCACCGTCCGTTTGCACGGCAATTCCATCATTGAAACTAGCGATTGCGCTAGCATATATCGTGCTCAGAACCTTGAGTGATTCTGCCATACAGCGTCATCGTCCGTTTTTTGATACAGAAACACTACAACCACTAAAGTGTCTATGACAGTGTGCCCGGCCGGGTTCACTGTAAGTAAAATCATTTACTTAAACACGCATGGGTTTTACATCTATTGGCCCTTCCTAAGACGTCCCACACCCCTTGTCCTGATGAGACCCTCACTCTAAGGGTCGAAACGCCGTCGACGTACTGGAGGCGAATGTGACTCATACAGTGCTTATGATTGTGTAGCAACTGTTCTACGATTGATTTAAATAATCTTTTTTGAGTTATGCCTCTTTCCTTGTAAATAATCACAATTGTAACCTGTATAGCTCACTTGTATGTACACACGTTGTTTCTTTGGTTACTTCACAAGTCACTGGGGACACATTGCACTTTTTATATATTGTAGTATATGTTGTAGTCGAAAGCATTGTTGATTTTTTTCAAACAAAAAATTACATAAAAGAATGGTTTGATACGGACCCAATTGTGTCTTTTCTCTTTGCCACCCTGTTTCTAATAGTGTGATAGGCATTAGGTGCCCAATTTATTATAAATGTATTTAGTGATATGCCACTGGAACCATTGTTTTTCTGGATAAACACTTCACCCTGGTTCCGTTGTGAGTAGGGTCTCCCTTGTTCTTCCTTTTCGTGGTCAAGATCTGAACATAAACGTAAACCGTGCAAAACAGCAAGTTGAAGTACGATAAGCTGTCTTCAAAATTAAACAAGCATTTGCAATTCAATAGGTCTCGCATTTACTCGAGTTTGAGCTATTGGCATTGCAAATAATAATGCCTTTTATTTTTGTTTTTGTTTTAAAAACATAAATAAAAGGCATTGTTCTTTAGAATGCCAATAGCTGAAACTCTCGTAACTGCGAGACCTATTGCATTGCAAATGCTTGTTTACATTCTTTTCAGAGTTTCTTGAGTGGACAATAAAAAATAAATCATGCTCTTTATAAAGACAGAAAATATTGCAGTTGAGATACCGTAAGACATGTTTTCTTTTCCTCCAGTATTGTTATTCTTTCCCTTTTTAAGCAATGGCTCAAACTAGCACTGGCCCTCGTATTAGAAAAGTGAGACCTATTGGCTTTGTCAATTGTTGTTTCACTTTGGGATGCCTTTCCATTCCCCAAAGACATGCACCCAATCTGAGGCTGTATGGCCCTTTGTTTACATTTATCGAAGTGCATCAAGGTATTGGCTAACACTGTTGAGAATGACCACACTTTTGTGCAGTTGTCACCTGTGCCCAGAGTACTTGATTCATTCTTTGGTGCCTGTGACTTTAGCCATCTGATTTATTCTTCCAAAATAAAAGAGAACATCCAGAGTTGTGCATATTATCTGATTTGACTTTTCCCAGGGCCACTGGAATTATGTGGCAGGGAACCACCAAATCTTTTGTCGGGGTACACTAAATTATGCAGCAAGAAAAGGCAAATTAAGCAGCATAATGCAGCACATTTCTTGGTAGTATTTCTTCATTATTTGCCATTTTTAGGTCGAGGACTGTCTCACTGCGTAGCAGTGGGCGGAGCCCGAGATTTAATGTTTCTTAGAGGTGGCTTGGAACCCGCCCCTCTTCTCCATTGGCTGGCTTCCTAAACGGAGGCCAGCCATTGGAGGAGAGGGACGTCACTCCCTTTAAGCCCCATCTTTTTCGGATTCGGGGCGTGTTTTTTAGGTTCTTTTTTTATCTGTGACGTCTTCAGTCACTCAAAACTAAAAAAACACCCCCCCCCCGAATCTCAAAATGACTGTGTGTTTCTCCGAGGCATTTCTGCCTCGCCTCGGAGAAACGTGGTCATGTTCATGACGTGGTCATATTGTAAAGAATCAATTTCTGCAGACTGTGAAAGCCTCAGGGGCCAGTTCATTCAATGTGATGGCCTTGTAGTGGAATGTGTGTGGCTCTGTCTGTGTGTGTGTGTGTGGCTCTGTCTGTGTGTGTGTGGCTCTGTCTGTGTGTGTGTGGCTCTGTCTGTGTGTGTGTGGCTCTGTCTGTGTGTGGCTCTGTCTGTGTGTGGCTCTGTGTGTGTGGCTCTGTGTGTGTGTGGCTCTGTGTGTGTGTGGCTATGTGTGTGTGTGTAGCTCTGTGTGTGTGTAGCTCTGTGTGTGTGGTTCTGTGTGTGTGTGTGTGGCTCTGTGTGTGGGGGGGCTCTGTGTGTGGGGGGGGCTCTGTGTGTGGGGGGGGGCTCTGTGTGTGTGTTTGGGGCTCTGTGTGTGTGGGGGGGCTCTGTGTGTGTGAGTGTGTGTAGCTCTGTGTGTGGCTCTGTGTGGATAGCTTTTTTTGTAGGTGGCTCTATGTGTGGGTGGCTCTGTCTGTGTGAGGGTGGCTCTGTGTAGGTGGCTCTGTGTGTGTGAGGGTGGCTCTGTGCGTTTGGGTGGCTCTATGTGTATGACTCTGTGAGGGTGGCTGTGTGTGTGTGGCTCTGTGTGGGTGTATATGCAATAGGTCCTGCATATTCGAGCGATTAAGCTATTGGCATTGTAAATGACAATGCCATTTATTTAACGATTAAGCTATTGCCAATGTAAATGACATTGCTATTTATTTATGATTTTAAAAAAAATGTCATGAGCAATGCCAATAGCTCTACCTTTAATAATGCCGGGACCATTGCATTGTAAATGCTTGTTTCACATGGTAGAACTGTCTGGGCAAAGATTTCACCTCGTCAATACCAATTCAACAACCAAATACAGAAATAAGTAACTGAAAGATGACCAGTTAACCTTTGCGGAGAGCCTTCTACTGCGGTCGAACACGTGGCCATATTTTAGTAACTTTGGATTCCGTTTGAGCTAGAAACACATTTTTTGTTAAAATATGCAGATTATGCAGCAGATGATAAATTATGTGGCAATCACAACAAATCCATAACTATACAAAAAGGTCATGGCCACAGACTCGCATAATTCCAGTGGCCCAGACTATAGCTATTTAGCTCCAAAATTATGGAATGCTTTGCCACCGTAGATATGTCAGGGCCAATTGGAGTGTGTTTTCAGGAAAAAATGTAAAACTTAGTTCTTTAGCTCGGGATCTATTGGGTTTTATTAGCTACATTAGGATACCTGTACCTACCGCTGGGACTCCTCATTTGAGGTAGCTATGCGCTTGAAACTGTATTATTATTATTTGATTACTATACTGTTCAAGCCTGTGATTAGTACTACTAGTCCAAGACCTAAAATGTGATAGTAGTTATATCTATAGATAATTAATGCCGATAGATTAAGATGCTTATTTATTTTCAGTTGTTTCCACAGAAGAAACCACCAAAGCTCAACCCGTAGGAGATTCTCCAGAAGGAAAATCGGAGAAAAATGGTGCTAAAACCGGTGGAATACTTGAAAGAACAAAAAGGGTATTCAATTTTTTTTGTATTTCTAAAGATAATGATTTTAAAGATGTCATGTTCGCAAATTAATTGTTGCAAAAATGTGATGCCAGTAAATAGTATGCTATTCACGAGCCTGAATTCAGCTGTGCCATCTTGCCTTTGTGTGAAGTTTATACAAGAAAGGTGATGTGAAAACAATTGTCCAGACTTTCAAGAGAACCCTAAGTGCGTTATGTATAGTTTGGTGGATGCAGAATATTCACCAACAAGTGGTGAATACCCCTTACTCCCTTTAGAGGGCAAAGCACCTCTGTTTACTCTAAATAGGATGGACAAGACATCAACTATCTTTGCAGGCTGTCCCATATCCGCCAAGCTCTAAATAAGGCCCTTTATATATTTTGTAAAAACAGACGTTTCTTACTTGTAACCATGAAGCTCGTTGTGTTCTTGGCACTGGGACGAAAACAACAGATTTCTTCATTTTCAAATATGTATCTGTATGGTGCCAGCATCTCTTAGTCGAAGAGCATAATACATTTACCCAGGAGCGTTCAGAATGTGTATTTTCGTTTTTTGGGAAGTTGCCTGGATATTTTTGAGGGGCCTGAATAATTACGATAAGCAAAAAACAAATGCTTGGGAACACCCATGCTCCACCCATGGAACGCCTACCGCACTGAAATGTAATGCAGCGCAACATAGCACAAATAGCCTCTTGCTTGGCTTTATTCCATATAAGGACTTGCCTTGCCTTGTGAGGACTTGCGCCCAGATTCCAAACTTCCACGTGTGCAAAAACAACATATATCATTCTGTAAGTTGTGCATTTGGGCTATGTGATTTATGTACATGCTTAGCTCTTGTCTGGCACTTCTACATGACTCTGCAAAGTCATCCTATACCATGCCAAGTATTAAAAAAAATCTGTGGCATTCAACATATTGACTTCCATTTTTCTCTTTAGGGAAAATGTTTTCCATGAAATGTTCTTGCCTCCTGCAGCACACAAAAGGAGGAATGTTGGTGTAGTTTCCAACACATTCTTCATCGTTCACACTAAGGTGTGCTACTCGACCTGAAGACTGGTGTATGAAAAGCATTACAGATGTGTGTGGGTAGACATTATCCTACAACTCCCTCTTTTGTTTTGCATTTCCTTGACAACTCCTGCAGTACCCATAAGAGAACAACGAGTTAAAAAGATAAGGATTGTATGCACCAATACTCTCTGCCCCTTAGGGGACACCTCCTTGTACTCAGCTGCCAAAAGGGTGCACAAACCAGAGCCGCTGCTTGATTCCCAGTCTCCCCAAAACCCAAATGACAAACAAAGCATTGGACACAGTGCTGAGAAACAGGGAGGGGGGGGGGGGGTAAATAATGGATGAGAGGGGAACAGGTGGGTCCATAGGAAGTCTCACACATGGCTCTAAACGCTGGGAGATTGAAGCAAGGAATGAATAATTAATAGTGAATGTATTTTCTAGGAATGCAACATGGAGAACATGGATGATAAACTAACCCTCCAATGGACAGAAAGGGACCGTGGTGTGAGTAGGAGCTAGGAAGACTTCGAAGATGAAACCAGGACTCTGCATTAAACATATATGGGAGGTAGTGGAGGCACAGCAAGCAAACAAAAGGAAGCCCACAAATGTTGAGAATAGTAAAAACACCAAAGGTGCACAACGCAGGCACGTGGGGGGGGGGGTTGTAATTCTATAAAAACCGAGAAAAAACACCGATCTGTAGCGTTACCTGTCAAAGCGTCATTTTCGTTAAGGTCTTTTATACTGGCTGTCCCTAACAAAACATCGAAGTGAATCCATTACAGTAAGTCAAGATCGTGCAAGATGTAATAAAAGACAGTGTTCATGGCAAGTCTAAGCTCATGATGTAATGCCTGTCTGAGCCTGGCACCTCTTCTTTTCTTCATGCAATCAGCCTCTGAACTTAGATTTTTGTGCAATCGATCCTGTTTCTGGGTAACACCTACCGGGAAAAAAGAAGGTGTAAACATCCTTTATTAACTAAACCTGTAAATGTAAATGTATAGGCATTTATATAGCGCACTACTTACCCGGAGGGTCCCAAGGCGCTTCGACCACTGCGAAACCCTTCCTGGCTTCCCTGAGAGATGGTCCCTTAATGGGTATCTCCAGGGTGAGACCAGGCATCCCCGGCGGTCTGGTGGGGCCGTTAGTGAAGATGAGGCAAGCTAATGCCCAGAGTTTCCGAGTGTGATCGCTGATCAGAGTGGGCACCGAGGCGAGAGAATTATCGAGTCCGCTGATCCTGGTCCAGAAACCTGCCGCACCGGGAATCGAACCCTGGTCCCGGGCCGTCCTCTGCTCTCTGGTCTGCCGCCTCTAACCAGTGAGCCACACTACTTCACTCACAACAAGAAGCATTTATTAATCATAAAGCTACAGCATAAAGAGTCCTATGATGTAATTTCCTACAAAGATACTTATTCCTTAATAACCACCTCCATCATCAGCCACTTGGCATTTGTTGGTGGGAAATAGTCCTGATTTTAGTGGTAAACGTGGTCATTTCCAGGGTAAACATCCTCGTGGACAAATCAAACGCCCATACAACAGATGATGCACCTTTTCAAAATATGAGGCACAGCAGTATTGCTAATTTCATAGAAAGTGCATTCCTACTCTGAAACATTTTTGCTTCCAAGATGAAAAGAGGTCCAATATTGTCCAATACCAAATTCTCATCTCACAGATTCAAAACTCTAGGCGCTGGAGTCCTTGAGAGCCTAATTCCTTTCAAAGTTTACAAACCGGAGTGTTTTCCCCACCAGTGAACCCCCTTAGAAGATGTCCAGCTGAAATAACTGAACGAAAGGTATCAATAGACCTGAAAGGTAGCCTAGGCTCTGCTTTTTCTGTGAAAAAATGTACGTTGTGAGCAAGTTCCAGCCTCACAGGATCCAGACATCGTGTTTACCAAATAGAGCACCGTCTCCAAGCAGAACTATGTTGTTTAGTCATACCATTCAAACAGGCTCATTGCTTAAAAGTTTATCCGGATCCATAAGTCAGTTCCCGAATTTACCATCTCTCCTTGTTATCCTGCACATCATCAGGCACAGATATACTTCCAGAACCAGTTGCTGCAGCTGGCCTCGACAGTGTGTTGTAATGTACAGAGATTGGGGTAGAAGTGTCATAGAATTACATAAAAGTTCTAGAAAAACTGGGAACCAGACTTTAAGTCTCAAGAACGGTGTCACCAGGATCGCATATGCCACTCCTTCGCTTGGGCTGGCACCTTTATGATCATGGCAAAGTGGCATTAGGGGATGCATAATTGCCTATCCACTCCCAGCCTTGAATTATGCCACCAGAGACCCTGCCAACAAGCCATTGCATCTTCATTTCGTCAGCAGACCTCTTTTCTTCTGTAGAGATGTACCCACACTGGATGCCCCAATCTTATCGTCTGGTATCCAGCTCTTTATTATGGGAAATTTGCTCCTAACACCTCAGACCCACTTCAAGATGTACGGCCTTCAGCCTCTGAAGGGCCTGTAAGACGAGAGAGCCTGAATTGAAGAGGACAAGATGCTTTCCAGCTTTGCCAGCTTGTAAATCAAGATCTTATTCCTGCAAAGGGATTTTCTCAGCTTCTTCCTGATTCTTGCCACCTTCTCCAGAGGAAGGCAGAGCATTGGCGAGGATGTGTCTAACACAACCTCCAGGAAGGTAATGGACTAGGAGGTCCCCGACTTCAATTTCTCCCCATTGATGATAAACCGAGGCTCTGACATTGGTTCCCCACATTCAAATATATGCCGTTATGCGATTCTGAATCTTGTTTATCAAGAGGGATGGAATTTAAATCGACTACAAACCTCAGACCCCTAGTCCTGAGAAACTCCACGACCAGTTGAGGAGCTTGATGGACTCCAGGGGCACCAATGATAGGCCAAAGGGAAGGGCCTTGAATTCGAACACCTGTCCCCAGCACTGAAACTGGAGGAAGGAACAGTGGATTGTAGAGATCCCCCAGCTCTGACATATCAAAACTTTGTTTGGGATCCAGTTGTGAAACAGGCATGTGGTTTCCTAGCCTGTGTCTTTTGTCACTAAGGGCAGGTGGGACCCGGTTTCTCTTGATCACCTTGCGTCCATGAACAACATTGAACTTGCCAAGAGTAGCCTTAAAGGTGTGCTATTCTACACAAGATCACTTGCAAATTATAAAGATAAACTCTGGTTGCTACTTAATGATAACAGCGCTGATGTGTGCATCTTAACTGAGACTAGGATGAATTAGGACTCTGTGCCAAAGGGTATAGTACATGCCACATGGATAGGATTAATCACAAAGATGGTGGCATAACTGTGATTTTTAAAGAAAGTATAAAATGTAGGTATTGATAATTAATTTGAGTTTAGCAACGTTCTAGATACATTTTTTGACTGCAGGATAACGGTCTGGGATTACTTAGTGTATATTCTATCTTTTTACAGACTTACTGTTCTTATAAAATTCATCCTAAGTCACTTGCCTGCCAACTACCCACAATGCTCATGTAATTATTTTAGTAGATTTTAACTTTTAGTATGACTCCCATACAGGTAGCGCAAGACTGTATTCCCTTCATCTCCAGCATGGGCCTTACTCTGTTTGTTCACTTTCTAACTCATTGGGAAGAGCCTGTAATCAATCTAATCTTCAGCTCTTTGGGTCTGGTTTAGTTTGTTTCTTCCTCCCATCCAGGGGTAACTTATAACTCATTTGGGCAATTCAAAACTGTTACCCCTGTCCACCTTCCCCACCCAAACAATGCAAGGATCCTTTTAGAGTTTCTTCTTATTGCTTCCGGCTCAAAATAGATGTTATTGAGTCTGCCATCAGCTTTAGAGACTATTGGGCTAGAAGCTCCATTTCATCTGACCCAGACATCAACTTCTTCTATTTTAATGAATGTTTGCTCTCTGTGTTTGATGAAATTCCTCCCCAGTCTAAGAGGGTTACTGGGAAAACCAGTTCCTCTCAGCCTTTGGTCTCCCCTGCCTTAAAAGCTGAAAATCTAAGCTTTAGTTTCGCCCATTCTCTCATGGGCAATCCCCCTCACCCCCTCCTCACTCCATGCGCTGCATAGGATTGGCATGAAACAATATAAAGGGTGTTAATTTAATTATGGCAGACCTACTCGGTTTGTGAAATGGTCAGAACACCAAAGTATAACAAGCATTTACAATGCAATGGTTTCGGCATCATTAAAGGTAGAGCTATTGGCATTGCTCATGACATTTCTTTTTTCTTTTTTAAAATCATCAATAAATGGCATTGTCACTTACATTGCCAATAGCCTAATCGTTAAATAAATGGCATTGTCACTTACATTGCCAATAGCTTAATCGTTAAATAAATGGCTTTGTCATTTACAATGCCAATAGCTACACCCTACACAGAGCCACCCTCACACAGACCGAGCCACCCACACATAGAGCCACCTACAAAAAAAATAAATGGCTTTGTCATTTACATTGCCAATAGCACAATCAGGGGGGCAGAGGCAAGAAAAATGGCACAATTAGGGGAGCAGAGGCAAGAAAAATGGCACAATCAGGGGAGCAGAGGCAAGAAAAACTAGTGCAATCAGGGGGCAGAAGGCAAGAAAAACGAGTACAATCAGGGGGCAGAAGGCAAGAAAACGAGCACAATCAGGGGGGCAGAGGTAAGAAAAATTGCACAATTAGGTGAGCAGAGGCAAGAAAAATGGCACAATCAGGGAAGCAGAGGAAAGAAAAACTAGTGCAATCAGGGTGCAGAAGGCAAGAAAACGAGCACAATCAGGGGGGCAGGGGCAAGAAAAAGGGCACAATCAGGGGAGCAGAGGCAAGAAAAACGAGTGCAATCGGGGGCCGAAGGCAAGAAAAACGAGTAATCAGGTGGCAGAAGGCAAGAAAAACTCGTGTAATCAGGGGGCAGAAGGCAAGAAAAACGAGTGGGAGGACGGAGAGTCAAAACAGTGGAACTGCAAAAGGTGCTTTCTCACTGGGGTGGTGTGTGCGTGCGTGGGTGTGTGCGTGTGATTGACGTATTGAAGTGTAGAGAACCTGTGAATGACTGTCACTAAGTGAAGAGTGTTTTGCACTCGGTGCTATGCACGTGACTGGTGAGAAATTAGGTGAGCGCAGGAAAGTGGCTTTGTAATTAAGACAGAATGTATGAATGAGAGCCAGGTCTCTCGAGTCTAGCTGATGGCTTAGAATAATGCCTTGTCTGCATTTGTTGGTTGGTTTGCGGTTGGAGAGTGAGGGGGTTTGCTTTTTTTTAAGGGCCTCATCATAACAGGCTGTAATTTGGCGCCCAACCACCTCTTCTTTTAAGACTAGTGGCAGCGTATTATTTCCTCTCCAGAATTCACGTAGACAACAGGCACGGGGCTGCAACACTTTTCTGGCAATTCGCATGGTTAGTGTTGTACTTTTAAAGTGGCAGCGCCCCCATAAACAATTTTGATCCAATTGTGACTGCCCTATAGCTGTTTGCAGCCTCTGTTGTACCTTTAGACCACAAAGGGGGCTCTCTGGCTGCTGCAATTGCTCAGAGGCTGACAAGCAAATAGATAAGGAACAAGATAGATGGCAACCATTGGGAGGGATGGCCCCTGTATTAATTTTCATTTTCTTTCTCAAAGGCAGAATCGAAAATAGTGCTGGGGCCAAAACAACATTGAGCTCTTAAGAATCAGAGAGAAACACTCGTCCGAAGCGACGACTGGCTTCCCTGCCCAACACACATGTGCAAAATCAAACAAGCAAAGGATGACTAAGAGACCCACACAGTCCTCCAACTGCCTCGCCTCCACCCCCAGTAAGGCCCGTGGTAAAAGGGGTAGGTGCGTGAGGCTGGAGGTGTACGCAGTGGCAGTGATGCCCGAGGGGAAGATAACACAAACACTACTTTCTTTGAAATGCGTGAGCTGTAGTAGCGCACAAAGGCACGCGGGTGCACAGACCCTCGCACCGGGGACCTGTGTGTTCATTTCAGCTGTGGTAGCTCTCATTTTAGTGCTGGCGGGGGATTTACACAGAAACTATAGCAATAAGACTCACGGGTCCCGGTCATCCCACAGGAGGCAAAGCAGGGGGGCAGGCCATGGGGGAAGCGGCAGAAGTCAAACCCGGAATGCATCGGGTTGGGAGACCTCATCCCAGGCTCAGGATGGTACGGAAAAGCCCGGGAGCATCACAGTGCCGAGTAGGTTCACTGAAACTGCACTCACGTGTCCCTGATGTCCCATCGGTGGAGAAGCTGGAGGCGGGCAGTAAGGGAAGAAACTGCTGTCGCGCTCGGGGGGCCAGGGGATGATCAGGAGGGGTGAGCCTCGTCCCAGCTCTTCACCAGCCTCCCAGGGAGCTTTGCGAGGGGTAATCGCCGTCGAGACTGGCTCCTTCATCAGCCGAACCATCAGCAATTCACCGGTGTACAGGGGGAGGGAGACAAGCAGCGGAGGAACGATGGGAACTTGGAATACACGCAAAGCTCACCTTCACTGCGGGGAAAAAAATGGCGGCCGCAAGCTTCCGAAAATTTCGGATTCGGGGGCGTGTTTTGCTGTTCTGAGTGACGGATGACATCACCATTGAAAGAACAGCAAAACTTACGCCCCTGAATCCGAAAGAGACGGGGCTTGTTTGGATTGACTCCCTTCTCCTCCAATGGCTGGCCTCTGTTTAAGAAGCCAGCCAATGGAGGAGCGATGGAGGAGAGAGGTGGGTTCAAGCACCCATCTCAAAAACATTAAATCTCTTCCCGGAAGCTGGCAAGCCAGCCTTCCGGTCCCTCGACCTAAAAAGGGGCAGGCTTATTGGCTTTATTAAGGGGTCAGTACATCAGCATATATAAAACAGACATATTGACTTTTATCACAAAGTCAACAATAACTATAATCAAATGAAAGTTTTCTAAATTCACATAATGCAATGGTTAATAATAGTGATTGTCACAAAATATTATCAGTAAAGCATTTAAAAAAATTAAGCAAGTTGAGTCTTTTTTTAAAACATTTTGAAGGCCACCAAATGCACCCATGTAAGCAACCACAAGAGGTTCCTGTATTCCAGCTAAAGAGCATATATCTCCAGCTGGGGTGTGTTAACAAATATGGTAAGCCTTCTTGGAGTCATGAATTCAATCACCCATGACACTTTATTTTTAATTTTTTTAAAGTTCTGGGGGGCTGCCGTGCTCTAAGCAGCCCCCACAACACTTTAAAAAATCATTGGTGGTTCGCCATGCTCCCCTTACTAAAAAAAGATGTGCTGGGCCCTGGGAGAATGGAGGGCTGATTTCGGCTCAGGGAGGAGGGCACCCACACACTCCTCTTCCCATATTGATATCTTATAAATGTTGTTTCAGGCCCTGGCCCACCACATGGGTTATATTTTTTAAATTGCTGTTGCAGTTTTGTTTGTTTTTTTACCACGACACTGCAGGATAACCCCAGGATTGAGTAACTCCCCCACTCTCTTTTTTATATATACTTATAACCCAGGTGGAGTTCCTCTAGGATGCTGGGGTTAAGGAATAAGGGGCAGGGTATTCCTACCCTGCCCCCTTATATTCTTTCTTTAAAACGTTTTCATGACAAGGAACCTAGTCCCCGAGTCCTGTGATGTCTGCTACACATTTCTTTTCATGTTGCGGCCAGCCAATCAGAATTATCGACCTGAAAAAGACCCCTCAGCCAATTGGAAGACTTACATGTTTTAATTTCAGCCAAACCGTCCAGATATACGAACATTTTAAGTGTTCATTCCACAAAAATTACCTAACGGAACTATACCAACTGACAAAAAGCGCACTTTCTGGGTAACGATCTTGTTTTTCTGCTAAGTTTGGTTTAAATCCGTTCAGCCATTTGAGCTGTAGCTCTTTTTGAAAATCCATATGGAAACTGCGTGGGTATATGGTGTTTTGGAACCCCCCCTTCTTTTTGTCTCAGCCCCTGCTTGATGGATCACCCCAAAACCTTTAAGGCAGGAGAGGAAGTTTTAAAGTTTTGTGATGATTCATCAAACAGTGCAAAAGTGCTCTTCCTTTTTAACACCTTAATTGCGGCCGTTGGCCAATGGCTGACGGCTACACTCACTCAGCAATGCCTATGTCTGCCATTGTTTGTCCTTTTTTCTCTGCAACTGGTGCTGCTCAGGAATAGCATCCCGAGCTGCCCGAGTGTTTTTTTAATATTTGTAATGACGACCAGCGTACAAGGCACACTAACATCATTACTCCTGAAAGTGAAAGTGAAAGGAGATGAAGTGCTCATTTCACGTTCACTGAATCAGTGCTCAGGGGAATATCTCAGCAGAGGTACTGGAAAGAGGAGACTCTCCCCTTTCCAATGATACCTCTGGCCAGTGTATCGCTGGTTGGGGATCATCACACAACAGCAATCCCCAAGCAGGGATAGAGCCACTAGCCACCAGGACAGCAGCGGCAGTAAGAATACCTTATAGCACCCTTGACCAACGCAATGATGCCGAAAGGAGAAATCTTGTGGAGCACAGAAACTCTGAAGGGATCTTCCACCCTCCACTGACCGACTCCCTGACTCTGACCCAGTAGGCACACCAGAAATCCACAAAACCAGACCGACCCGAAGAAAGCAGGCTTTTTCACCTACTACCAGAAATAGAAGATACCACTCAGACCTGGAAGACTCTGAAGAGGTTCAAGGGGTAAGCAAAGATTTCTCATATCTTGGAACTCAGAAATGGGAAGAGATGCTGGCATCGTATGCTTATAGTACTTCCCAGGTTCCCTCCAAGGCAGCTTGTCTACAAGGTCCTGAAGTCAAACCAGGACAGCAAAATGCACCACAGATGTACATTTTCTGGCTATCTCTCCTTAATACTGTACAGCCATTGTTTGAAGCGCTGTAATATCAATCAAACCAAATGAACATCCAGCTATCATTGCTCAACACCCTGGCTGTCTTCATCACTGGTATCAGTGAAAAGTTTGGTAATCTAAATCCGCTCATCAAGCATGCCCAATCCGACACTCTGCTGGAGCAAGTAAACTGCTCTTGCACCCTAATAAACTGTCTTCACTTCCCACAATGCTCAGTGATTTACTTACAGACTTCAAAAAACCCATTAAGCCTTCACAAAGAGGGCAGCTCCAAACTTCAACAACCTCTTCCTCAGAGACACATGATGCGCAACAAAACAATAGGCCAAAACCTTTTGCTGATAGCAGCTCAAATCAAAACACCAGCAGATCTTCAAAAGGGACTCTGTAATTTCCTCCAACTGAGCGGGCAGCTGCCACAGAAAAGCCTTTTTCTATACTTGAGACTACTTTAGTAAAAAAAAAAAATGCTCAACATAGACGGAAGCAAAGGAGGAAAAGCAGAAACAAAAATAGTGCTGCATCAAACCAAGCGAGGGAGTACCCCATATTCCGAATAGTGTCTAGACGTACGTATACAAAATCTCTGGATCTGCCTTACCGACCCCAAG
The DNA here is from genome assembly GCF_964263255.1 of Lissotriton vulgaris. Taxonomy (NCBI): domain Eukaryota; kingdom Metazoa; phylum Chordata; class Amphibia; order Caudata; family Salamandridae; genus Lissotriton; species Lissotriton vulgaris. The sequence goes on from NC_141696.1 coordinate 372,461,062, forward strand.
GTACACCAGCAATGGAAAATCAGCCCACAAACTAAGCAGGACATAGTGATCCTATCCCTCATCCAGGAGGGACAGCCCGACTGTAACACTGTGGAAACAGTTAGGAGCGAGGATAAATTGGGTGCAACTGAAGCCGGGGTTAGTTATTTCACCCATGGCATCCAGGAGGGTCAGCCTTGCTGCAAAACTGTGGAAATGGGTAAGACTAAGGGCTAAATGGATGCAAAACTGAAGATGGAGGAAGCTAGCATTCACCCATCAGGAACAGGAGGGCAGTACTAAGGATGTGCTCAAAGCTCCACAAGAGGAGCCATGACTCTTGACAGTGCACCCCTGATCAGTGCTCAGCAAGGCACCCCAGGTGGCAGTTCTGCCTTGTAGATAAGGGCCGTGTTAGATCTGGCACCATTGGCGTGGGTCTCCCTTCCATGTTTCTCTGTTGTCTCCTCTGTTTTTGCTGGTATTAGATGCTCTGGGCGCTGTGCCACTGCCATTCAGTGCCACAGCGTGAATGCTCCCTGTGTCAATGTAACTGTGAATTGGTATACCCCTGATTGGCTTATTTGGGTTACCCATTAGTCCCTAGTAATGTGGCCTGTGTGTGCCCAGGGCTGGTAATCCAAATGCTGCTGGTGGGCCTGCAGCGCTGGTTTGCGCCACCCACAGAAGCAGCTTGTAAATGGTACCTCAGACCTGCCACTGCAGTGTGTGTGTACTGTCAAGAACTGCCATCTTGGCTGTGAAGTGCCAACACTTCCCAGCCCCTGAACCTTCCCTTGGCATCATGTCAGTCACCCCTATGGTAGGTGCATTGTATGTGTAAGGTATGACATGGCTTGATATGTGTAGCATGTCCTGGTAGTGAATTACCCTCCATTTTGTTTTTCCCTGCTGCAAGGCTACCTGTTCTCCATAGGCTAGAATGGGCAGTCTGACTATTACATCTTATAGCCCTAACTGGCTCAGGGAACATGGTAGAAATTCGAATTTAGTATGCCTGAGCTCAGAATAATAAAATACATCTTTTAGCAAAGTTGGTTTTAATATTCTGTGTTTGAAAATACCACTTTTAGAAAGTAGGTATTTTCTCGCCTAAGCCTTCCAGTGTGCTCTGCTGTTATGTGTATTGACTGTCTGGGTTTAGAGGGGCAAGGCAGGCTGAGTCAGACCTGGGTTGAATAGAGAGATCTGCATTGAGTACTGGGGAGGGGTAGCTCCTTGACCTGAATAGGGCTGTGCCTGGCAAGGTGAATGCTGGCTCCACCTCCAACTGTGCGTCTGATGGCAGACCACCTCTTTCAGAAGGGAAGGATGCAGCCTGGTAAACAAAGTGCTCCAGGCCTGAGCAGAACTGGTTCTGGCTGGGTTCAGTGACTAGAGACCTTTTAGAACAAAGACTTTGGGGGTATAAATATCTGTGCCCAAACCCCTGATTTTGGTATTGCTCCTGGATATCAAGAAGAACTTCAGTAAAATGGACAGAAGGACTCTGCAGGAGAGGACTGTCCTTGTGCTTGTATGCTATTTCTTGGATTGGCCTGCAGTAGTTCCCCCTTGACTTGGGAGAAGAGGGAAAATAAGTTTTAAGAGAACTTTTATTTTGCTAAAGCAATCACCCAAGGGCTAGAAGAGAATTAGCCTCCTGCTGAAGTCACAGGCACATCTGACCCCACCAGCCTCCTGATTCCTCCCAGCGAGGATTTCTATCTGCAGGTGAGGCCCCTGTGAGTTCCAGGGCCTCTAGTTTTACTCCAGAGAAGAGAGTGCTGAAATTGTCGCTAACGCCGCTTGCGAGCCGCCGCAGCTGAAGAGCGTCAGAAAAATCACTGTGCTGCTGCCACTGAGCGCTCGCAAACCACTGATCATCGCATCGCACGCTTGCGGGCCACAAAGTGCTCGCTAACACCCAAAGATCATCGCATCGCAAGTTTGCGGGCTTTTCGAGTGCTCGCTAACCCCGGATCATCGCATCAAGATCATCGCATCGCAGTGCTGGCGCGGTGCGTCCGCCATTTTCCTCCCATCACAACCGGAGCGTCGTCCATCGCGGAGCCCCATTTTCTCTCATCGCCACAGGATCGCACACGCAACAGGCTCAGCACATCATCCCCCCTAGCGGCAAGGATTCAACTCATCGCTGGCCTAGCGTGAAGAAGTTTGTTGCTTTGTCCCGCACGCACCCGCAGACCGGCGCATCATCCTCCCTTGCGGCAAGGATTCAACGCATCGCCACCTCGTGTGAGGAAAATCATCGCTACAGCTCGTTTGCGACATTATGTTGGTTTAGCTACACAATCCAGGTACTTTGTAAGTAAAAGGGTCGCAGAGACCACTGCCTTGAACTGAACTCCTGTTTGCACACTTTGAACTCTTTTTACAGCATTTCAAGGATAACCCTATTTTTCAGTATTGTGGCTTTTTTTTATGTTATTGGTCTTGTGTTAAGTCTATTTATAAAGATACTTGTTTTTTATACCTACTTGTGTTGTGTCCCTTTGTAGTGTTCCTCACTGTGTTACTGTGTATGATCATAAATGCTTTACACACTGCCTCTGAGATAAGCCTAGCTGCTTGTGCTATGTTACCACAGGGTTGAGCAGGGGTTATCAAAGTGTGTAGCCCCCTTACTCTGACTTAGGAAGAAGCGTCCCTACTTGGACAGTGGCCAGCCGTTGCCAACTAGAGACCCCCATTTCTAACAGGCCGTCACAACAGAGGGTGGGCCTGGCGATAAGCAGGAGCATGCCAGAACAATTACCACTTGTTCACCTCCCCTACAGCGGGCTTTGCTGTCCGAATTGTGAACAGACAAATTCTGCCAGAGGACCACACATTAAACATACAACACCCTAGTGAAACTATACACACCGCACAGGTATTGGCGGACGGCCTTGAAGACACAAAAGTAATAACTCCCTCACCCGAGTACAAATCTAAAGGCAACATTGACGTTCTAAATAGGAGAAATATACTACAGTTACTACCACTAATTCCGAATCTAGCTGACCTAAGGTAATCGGACCCCATCTCAAAAGACTTTGTTCCCACTGAAACTATTTCAGAGACCGAAATGACCAAGCCCACTTGGAGTACATCTGCAATCGGCTACCTAGTGCTGACGGAATGGTTGACCATTCAGAGATGGACAATGAAGCTGAGCCCCTACCACGAGCCAGGCTATCCTCAACCCCTTCTACTCCCAGACCAAACTAGAGCGGAAGTCCAGCCACACAAATCTACCTACTCTGTACCATCGAAGAGGGTTGTACCTAATGAACAACATAGGCCAAATCAAAATATATCTGGGCCCTCCTCTCATAACCCGAGATGGATCTAACGGACAATAAATTGCGCTCCCCAGACCTCATGACAAAATTCAGATAACTGTCTCCAACAAGGACAGGCAAGGCTCTCTACGCCTTTGCTCCTATAACATGAATGGCCTTGCTATTAAAAGACGAGGCTCAGCCAATGCGTTTCTTCCCTTAGTGCTATTGGAAATTGGATGTTTAATAAAAAGAACCTTATGTGAAAAAGACACCACTATTTGCAGATTGATTAAAAAGATATTAAAGAAGTGGTATGACAAAATAGAAATAATTGAGAAAATGATTACAGCAACGAGTGAATGAAATTTGGAATTTTCAATGTCAATCAATCAATCAATCAATCAATCAATCACAGCATTTGTATAGCGCACTACTCACCGGAGGGTCTCAAGGCGCTAGGGGAGGGGGGTTCTGCTACTGCTCGAACAGCCAGGTCTTGAGCTGCTTCCTGAAGGCGAGGTGGTCCTGGGTCAGGCGGAGGTGGGTCGGGAGGGAGTTCCAAGTCTTGGCGGCCAGGCAGGAGAAGGACCTTCCTCCTGTGGTGGCTCTTCGGATCCGGGGGATGGCGGCGAGGGCGTGGTCGGTCGATCGAAGTTGGCGTGTGGGAGCGTAGAAGTTGAGGCGGCTGTTGAGGTATCCTGGGCCTTGGTTGTGTAGGGCCTTGTGTGCGTGGGTGAGGAGACGGAAGGTGATTCTCTTGTTGACCGGGAGCCAGTGCAGATCTCTCAGGTGTCCGGAGATGTGGCTAAGACGGGGGATGTCCAGGATGAGTCGTGCTGAGGCGTTCTGCATCCGCTGGAGTCTCTTCTGGAGTTTGGCGGTGGTTCCAGCGTAGAGAGGGTTGCCGTAGTCCAGACGGCTGGTGACGAGGGCCTGGGTGACCGTCTTCCTAGTCTCGTGGGGATCCACCGGAAGATCTTGCGTAGCATGCGCCGGATGTTGAAGCATGACGAGGAGACGGCGTTGACTTGTCTGGTCATGGAGAGAGAGGAGTCCAGGATGAAGCCCAGGTTACGTGCATGGTCTGTTGGTTTGGGTGCGCTGCCCAGGGCAGGGGCCCACCAGGAGTCGTCCCAGGCGGAGGGTGAAGATCCCAAGATGAGGACTTCCGTCTTGTCCGAGTTCAGTTTCAGACGGCTGCTCATCATCCACTTGGCTACGTCTGTCATCCCTTCGTGTAGGTTGGCTCTGGCGGTGGCGGGGTCGTTGGTGAAGGAGAGGATCAGCTGGGTGTCGTCGGCGTAGGAGATGATGTTGAGGTTGTGTTGGCGTGCGATGGCTGCGAGGGGGCTCATGTAGACGTGGAAGAGGGTTGGGCTGAGCGAGGAGCCTTGAGGAACGCCGCAGATGACTTCGGTGGCTTCTGATCTGAACGGGGGGAGGCGGACTCTCTGTGTCCTTCCGGCGAGGAATGAGGTGATCCATTCCAGGGCCTTCTCCTGGATTCCGACGTTGCTGAGGCGCTGCACTAGGGTTCGGTGGCAGACCGTGTCGAAGGCCACGGAGAGGTCTAGCTGTTTCTCCGTTGTCGAGCAGGGCTCGGATGTCATCGGTAGCTGCGATCAGGGCGGTCTTGGTGCTGTGGTTGGCCCGGAAGCCAGACTGCGAGAGGTCAAGGGATCCGTTTGTCTCGAGGAAGGTGGCCAGCTGCTTGTTGACGGTCTTCTCAATGACTTTTGCAGGAAACGAGAGCAGCGAGATGGGGCGGTAGTTCTTGAGGTCGGTGGGGTCGGCTGATGGCTTCTTTAGTAGAGCGCTGAGTTCGGCATGCTTCCAGCTCTCCGGGAAGGTGGCGGTGTCGAAGGAGGTGTTGATGATGTCCCGCAGGTGGGGTGCGATGACAGCGTCGGCCTTGTTGAAGACGTGGTGAGGGCAGGGGTCGGTCGGAGATCCGGAGTGGATGGAGTTCATCGTGCAGATGGTGTCTTCGGTGTTGATCGGGGTCCAGGCGCGGAGGGTGGTGGTGGGGGCGGTGGTTCAGTCGTGGCGTGTGTCGGTTGAGAGCTGAAGCTGTTGTGTATGTCCGCGATCTTGTTGTGGAAGTAGGATGTGAGGGAGTTGCAGAGGTCTTGCGAAGTGATGATGTCGTTGTTTCCGGCGTTGGGGTTGGAGAGCTCTTTAACGATGTTGAAGAGTTCCTTGCTGTTGTGGGCGTTGTTGTCCAGTCGTTCCTTGAATGCAGTTTTCTTGGTGGCGTGGATCAGTTGGTGGTGTTTTCGGGTGGCGAGCTTGAGGGCAGTCATGTTGTTCGGTGTTGGGTCTCTGCACCAGGCTTTCTCGAGGGCTTGGCAGTTCTTCTTGGAGCTCTTGAGTTCGTCGGTGAACCATGGGGCTTTCTTGCTGCCGGGTCTGCTAGGCGGGGTCTTCAGGGGGGCGAGGTCGTCTGCGCAGTTGCTGATCCACTTCGCGAGGTTGGTGGCCGCCTGGCTTGGGTTCGTTGCACTGGTGGGAGGGTTCATGTTCAGGGAAGTCGCGAGCTGGTCGGCTGTGATCTTGTTCCAGCTTCTGCGTGCAACTTGTTGCTGGTGGTGGTGGATCGTGGTCCTTCTGAAGCTGAAGTGGACGCAGCTGTGGTCCGTCCAGTGGAGTCCGGTGGCGTGGCTGAAGGCGACGTCCTTGCTGGATGAGAAGACGGGGTCGAGTGTGTGTCTGGCGTAGTGGGTGGGGGTGGTGACCAGCTGTTTGAGACCGAGGTTGGCGAGGTTGTCCAGCAGGGTGGTGGTGTTGCGGTCGTTGTTGTTCTCCAGGTGGAAGTTGAGGTCCCCGAGGAGGATGTAGTCAGCGGAGGGAAGGGCGTGCGGGCTGTTCGAGTCGGCGATGTCTTCGCTGAATTGTGTGCATGGTCCCGGGGGTCTGTAGATGAGAGTGCCTCTGAGGGTGGTCTTGGGATTGATGCGGATCTGGAAGTGCAGGTGTTCGGCGGGTGCGAGGGTGTCGTCGGTGTTGGTCGTGATGCAGATGGAGTTCCTGTGGATGATGGCGATGCCTCCTCCTGTCTGGTTGACGCGGTCCCTCCGGATGATCTTGTAGCCGTCCGGGATGGCGATGGCGATGTCGGGTGCTGAGGAGGCGTTCATCCAGGCTTCCGTGAGGAAGGCGACGTCTGGGGCTGTGGTGTCGAGCAGGTTCCAGAGCTCGACGGCGTGTCTGTGGACGGAGCGGGTGTTGATCAGGATGCACTTGAGGTGGTTGCTGCTGGAGTTCGGCTTGGACGGTGCTGGTGTGGTGCAGGTCCGAATGCAGGTGAACTTGCAGGAGTAGCAGCAGAAGGGTCCGTGGGTGCATCTCGGGGTGGCTCGATAGCAGCCCGGGATTCTACCGGCGTTGAGTGCGTAGAGTTCGGTTGCGTCGTAGGTCCGGCGGGTGGGCTGGTGTCTGCGGGAACCAGGGGTACTGGCACTGGGCGCGGTCCAGGCGCGGACGGGCACAGACGGGCTTACCTTTGGCGCACCTTTGGCGCTCAATCTGCGCTCCCGCTGCGTGCGTCCACTGCGCGGTCGCTCTGGGGGCGTCCTAAGAAGGGAGGCGGGAGGGAGGGTCCGCTGGGAGGCGTGAGCGTGGGAGCCTATCGGCTGGTGGGGGGGGGGCCGCAGGCAGGCAGCGGCGGGAAAACGAGTGCGGGCTTGGCGGGCGGCCCTGCGGCAGCTGGGGCGCCTGAATCGGCGTCGGCGAACAGACACAGGCAGCAGGTGAGGCTCAGGAGGCAGGAGAGGCGTGGAGCGTGGGGGCGACCAGGCCGATGAAGGTGCAGTGAACAAGGATACATTGTTGCCCTCCTACAAATGAGAGACTTTTAAAATCACAAAGCTTAGTATACAAGACTTTTCCTAGGAAAGACCCAAAGTTCCTATAGATATGGCTAATCCAACAACTTTTATCTGCAAATGTCTCCTGTTGTGATTGCAAAAAACACCAGTACATATTACAGGCCTTTCCAATCCTGGGTGCTTTATTTCTCAACCCTCTACCAGAATCCCTTGAAAAAACTGTAAATCACCTGTACTTCCAAAAGGTCCCTAAAATACTCCACTATCCTCTGCATGCCTATCAATCACACTGACGTCATACGGAGCCTCAATACATGTAGAATGGATTTATTTTGTGAAGTGGGATATTTTGTTGACATACAATCTTGCACAGTTTACAGGCCATTTTTTCTGAAACATTGTGTACTTATTCATAGGGACGATTGCACATGTTACTACTTTCGTTCTGCTTGTGCGGCTTTTTCTCAGAACGGCAAAGTTACTTCTATTCTAGGTGGGTTGCTCACTGAACTGACATTTTCTACAAGCTATGTAAAGTACCCTCAGGGTTCATATCTTATCTCTTTGTCCCATTTATAAGCAACATTGTTAAATGCATACTGCTGTTGTCTAAAACTGCATATCTGCTTTCTGAGCTTTTCTTCAAAATGCATACTGGATTTTCTCATGGTGGTGCTTGTTTGAAACGCTTGAAGGCATGGAAGGTCATCTCACATTGGTCAGTTTTCACAAGCGGGCTTGATCATAGTCCACCACAACCATTTCCCCCACTGCTGTTCATAATTTATGTGAAATGTGTTTTTGGTGGTATATATTTTCTCAGACTTCTCCCGACCTAGGAGGTTTTCCTGTTCTGTAGGGGCTTTTGATTTATCAAACCTTAGTCACTTAAATCAAGTATTAGTAGCCTTTGTCAGTCAGTCATGATCACTGTATTCGGTTGATTAAAACCATGAAAGTACACTACAAAAATCCTCATTTGACAACAATAAAAGCACAAAGACAAAATTCATTTAAAATATTCCTAAACACCATAAAATATGAGAATAAAAACACCCCCATCCTTATAAAATAGAAAAACGGTTATTGAGCCAATTCCTTTCAAAGTTAATCTTATACACCCAGACCATCCAATTGAGCATTGGTCTCCTGATAATTATAAAAAAGTTAAAAATATTTCATATCTTGAGGGCCCCGTTTTTTCTTTTCTCCAACCGCTGCAACTAATAAACGAGCAATGTTAAAAGTTTCCCATACATTGTTCAACATCTGTAAATATACTAAGACAGGCCTTACCTACACAAAACCCCTACCAGTAGCCTTTGTTGAGAACTGGGATGTAATCACTACATCCACGCCCTTGTTGATTCAGTTACCCATAACAGCCCATAAAAGCAGCCTATTTTCCATTTTGACTATTCGTTCCTTTTTCTGAGATAGGCAAGGAAGTTGTCTACCTAAACCATTTGTTTTCACTGCGGCATAAATACTACCTGTGACTTTGTGGATGATTTTATGTATGTGTCCGGTTTTCTCCTATTTCAAAGTATTGTATGCCAATCTGACAAAACCCCAGATTATTGGAAATTTGGATCTCTGGCATTAAAGAGAATTGTAAATTTTTAAGTTGGTGTTCTTTCATAGTATTTACTGTGCTCAGGTTGTTACATATCGTCTTTGATTTCAAACTTTAATCTAATACTGTTTGATATGTTTCATGCAGTAATCCTGTTTCACAACATAAGCCTGTTTCACTTACTGGAAATGTTTCTTCTAGATGTCATTGTTTAAAAGAAAGTCATCTACCAGCCAGAAATCAATGCAGGAAAACAGTGAAGACACAGAAAGTAAAATCGTAACCCCAAACGAAAAAAGCAAAGGAAAGTCAAACAAGTTGCCTGGAATGGAGAGTACAGATGAAAGCCAAAGCAGCACAAAGGGCAGTCCAAAAGAAATTATGCAGTCAGCGCAGGACCTGCCACAAACTGGCCAAAATACCCTAGACAAAAAGGCAAAAACTTGTGCAATATTGTGAACACCTGAAATCGCAGTCTTCGAGCAAATGTTGCACTTTATTTTTGGAATTTTGACTTTTTAAAAGTTAATGTTTCATAATGAACATTTTGGTAAACTTCTGGTTTTAAACCCTTAAAAAATAATATGAATATTTTATTTTTGTTTGCATTTTAGTGATTGCCTGCAACATATATGTTTATCAAAATCTATTATTGAGGTGTTGTGGCCTTAACAGTTCAGTGTTGTTATATAAAAAGAAAACTATATTTTTTTATGTGTGGGTTTGCATTCAGAGACTTTGTAGTTTCTACTCTATGATTTTATCATGTACTTGATGGTCTGTGTCAAAATATAAATTCTGGAGACTTGTAAAACTGTAAATAGTTTTCATAAACCCATTAATTTATGGTGGTGTTTGAAAAAATAAATCGGAAAGTATTTATCTGTAAATGGCACTTTAAAGTTGTTAGAGTATTAGCAGACTATATGAAGGTATATTCGTCTTCCCTTTATGTCTCTAGCCGCAGATGGTTGCTAATCCAGATCTGTTCAATCATGAGGGAAGGTGTTCTAGACAAGCAGGATTTCCTATGTTGTCGGTCAAACTACATACTGTACATATCAAAGTCAGAACTCAGAAACAAAACCTGTAAGTAAGTGGTAGGGAGCATCACATGGCAAGAAAGTGTGTCAAACTCACTGCCAGTGGAAAAGCAGATGGCTTGCTGTGCCAGCAGATGTCGTCAGTTAGGTTAATGTAGCATGGTTCAGGAGACATCAGCTGGTGAGAAGGTTGAGCAGCATGGCTAATGAAGTTCCGCACAAAGTCACCCAGCACGGTTCGAATGACCTGGGTACAAGCAAGCAAGTGCACATATTCACCCAAAACAATTATGGCACAGTGCTAACAGATAATTAAACTCCAGATGGGGGAATTAGGAGAGAAAAATGCCACAGAATGTAAAGAATTGTTTCCTGGAGCAGTTATGAGAAGTGGTTAAACTGTAGTCAGTAGTCGGTGGAAGCCAACAGGCTATTCTCCCAGATGTAGGGCATTCATAACAATGCCCCCCCCGAAATGGCAATGGTTAAGATCCCAGGGACCGATTCGAGGGAGGGAGTATGTTTTCAAGAGCAAAAATCTATTTTATATTTTGCTCTCAGCAGTTTGATTGTATTATAAATGTATATCAGAAGTACTTTCGTACTTTGATTTGCATGATTACCTCTAAAACCAGTCCTCAAGGTAACACAAATTTGCAGTCTTCAGAGGTAAGGATAGACCACTGAAATTGTGAGTACAGACTGAGACACAGCTGGCAGTGAGCAAAGGCCATTAGATTGAAGCTCTGCTCATAAACTGGGGGCCAAATATTCCTCTAAAATAATTTAAAATACCTCAATAATAACTGTGTTAATTTTGACTCACATTTAACTTGTGAGTCCATAATTTCTTTCTGAAAACTGTCATTAACGTTTAATGTCAACATCAATGAACATTGCAGTTATTCATTCCTGCTTGTGCATTAAGCAGGAATTACTATACACAGGTGAAAATGTTGCTGGCTCAGGCTTACCGAATGTTCAGTGCAACAAATCATAAGACTTCTATTGACGCTTTGTACCTTACCTGATGTACTTCCTTGCCTCAGTGAAGATCACAGTGACTTCTATTTTTTTGTGTTTATTTTCTTGTATGACTTGCAGGGTATTTTGCTCATAATGTCAAGCATGTTTATTCCACATTTATTCCTACCTATACCAAGGGACACAACAATTAAATGGTGTGTTTGGTATAAAATGTTTTAGCTTATGTTGAGGTACTTTATTGACAAATTTGCTAGGAAGGCTGTTTAAAGCAAGTTAAATTAGGATGGAGCAGAGATCCTTGTATTTCAATTGTTTAGTAATATCATCAAACAAGACTTCCCCCCACTGGTCGTATAGACCTTTGATTGCCTACTTGAAGTGTAAGAGAGGAGCTAACATCAGTAGTACATTTCAAGTGGCTTCACAGAAACGACAGAAAGGATGTTGTCCAAACGATAAGGGTGTTATTAGCAAGTTTAATCAAGGTTACAAGTTAAACCAATTAGCAAAGGTGTAGTAAATATATTGTAAGAGCATACATGTTTAAGTGATCATGGAATCTGAATTTGTATATTATGAGGAAAAAGATGTTAAATATAACTACATATAGCAGACAAAATATCAATCATACAGATTCCACAAAGGGGCTTTCCTATTCTATCTAAAGCATTGGAAGTAGCAAGGGGATTTCAAAGAGGAAGGTGTCCGCATCAGATGAACCAAGTTTAAGGTGCAGGGGATAAAAGTATAAGCAGGGGAAATCAGCAGAGTCAAAAAAAGTCTTCTCTTTTCGAACCGAGGAACGGTTCTGCTAAATTAATCTATGAAGATCCCTCCTACCATCACAGTCTCTATGTCTGATGCCAAACTCTAGTTAAGTTTCAACTACCTAGAAGTTCAATAAATTAACAATAAGCCTATTCTAGCTAATGAGCATGTTGAAATGGCACCCGCAGAGAGAAAAGTACATGAAACTTTCAAAACTTTTATAAATGTTCAAATATATGCAACTCGGGCCTGGTACAAGTTAAACCAACTTTGAAATCAACTTAGCTTCCAAGTAACTATAGTTAGCATTAGTAGATGGCATTAATTACATTTACAAAACGTATCCATTGTCCTCTTTAATGAGAATACATTGATTAGAATTCAGTTAGTTATGTGGGCGGCCCTCAATAAGCTAAATATAGCCACCTACTACATTTGGTTCATATAATGCACACAGATTTCATATTATTAAACACATGTTGAGTCTAATTTGCCTATAAATTAATGCACTAAATTATGCAGCTCCAATTATTACCAGCAGTGCCCAATGATGCCAATCTAAACTTGGATACTTTAGAGTATCCTGTGAAATGGTTAGAAACCACATATGGTCACAAAATAAGCATATTAATGGAATACTACAAGTTCTACTCAAGAAAGCTTAATTAGGGGAAGAGCTCGGAGGACTGTGTTGCTGCACTAAGGGCATTAGTTGCTAACTATGAGTTTGAGACAATTACCTATGATCAGGATCTTAAAGACCAGCCATGGTGGAAGCTACAGTAAAGGGAATCAAGAATACTTATGTGCAATCTCTAATCTCTCAGTCACCGATGCAATCGAACTGGCTAAAGGTACAGAGCACAGTGATACATTTGTGGAGGAATTCAGAGGCCCAAATGTAACTGGCAATGAAGTGACTCTTTGTGTTGATAGGTGGGTGGCGGTGAGTGGCCAGATCTTGTTAGGGTAGTTGTGTTATTGAATGGATCTTTGAGATTAGGAAGAGATTCAGTGTGAAATTTTAGCAGATTATCTATTTGTGAAGATGACAGGGAGTGCATTCTGTCAGGTGCTAATGAGAAAGGCATAGATGGTGTATTTCAGAAGGAGACTTGGCTGGTGACACGGAGGAGATTGTGTTTCATGATGTGCAATCTTAACTGGATGGGCACATTCCTGTGAGTGGAAATTCTAATTCATCTCAGAATTCAGATTTTAAGGGCAGTGAGCTAAGACCTAGAGGGAGCTGTAACGTTCCAGGAGCATGTTATGATATGAACTTTGCAATACTTCAAATTGTTCTTTTGCCACTGTATTTATGTTGACTATGTTGCAAATGTTTTCTATGAAGTTCGTGAAGTATGTCATCATATGATTTTGCTGTGTGTTCCTTTGTCCTCTTGGGTACATTGTTGCTTTTATATTATTTTTGGGGAAAGCTCCTGGTGGAATCTTGTTTTGGATCCTTAGTATGTATTAGCTTTATGATAGTGTCGAATTTTGGGGTGATCTTTTGAACGTGACAGCTAGAATTTGGCTGGAGCTACTGGTGGAGAGGCTGAAACTGTACTATTTGTTGCTCCTTTTTGTTACCTTTTTCTCTATTTTAATAAATCAAACGTTGCTGCCCTTCTCAGTGTCTTCTCAACACCGCCCATCTATTGCTCCATAGAGTAAAACTAAAAACAAGCAGCATTGGTAAAGCCAATAGGTACTTAGTGATGCGAGAGTTATTGGCTTTGTCAATTTTAATGTCTTTTGGCCAAGTGCACACAAAGTTTTTGGCATGGTACCGAAGTGACTCTCTTCTACATAACCCTGTCTAAACCTGAAAACGGATGCCAAAATGTGTATTTGGGGGCATTGCAGCAGTAAGCAAAGGAGGGCGTAGTTCTATGTGAGCCACATGGAGGGGCCGGACTTTGTGCTCAGGATTGCTCAGCATACTGTGGCAGACTCCGGATGGTGTTAGTCTGGAAAAAGCCCCTAGCCTCCGCTGTTGTGTCCTATTATGTGTGTGTGCGAATACTCACATGGTAAGGGATATGGTTGTTTCTTTGCATCTGTCTCATCGCAGCTGTTGTTAATTCTTTAACGCTTGAACATTGTGGCACCATACACTGACTTCTTTTTGTGAAATGACGCAACACTTTTGCTATTTATACGAACTGCATCTCCTCCACCTAATGTGTCATTTGGACACACACTCTTTCTCCCCAGGTACCCTGATTAGAGTGAAAGAAAATACAGCATTGCTACAAAACATCACCAAAGCCAATAGCTCTTATGGGGAAGGTCTAATGGCTTTGCTAATGCTTGATATCTATTTGTTGGGGGGAAAGAGATGGCTGAAAAGTTTATGGTACAACAATCCTTTCCCATGTACAGCTATTTAGGTTAGCGTAGGCTGGGTTCACTGATGCCACATTAAAGATAATCAAACATTTATATTTCCACTTCATGGTTTTAATTGACACCACAGACTCAAGCTTTGCTCTCATTGTCTATGATGTTGCTCAAAGTTCCTGCATTTACGTTGATTCCCACTCAGTTACAATTTTATATATTACCCTTGTGCAATGGCTTATCGAATTGTAGATTACCAATGATCCAACTTGGACCTTGCAAGAAATGCTTGCTATTGTGAAGTAATTTAGTTATATATAATTACCCCATGATTGCTTGCTGATTCAAGCGGCACAGGAATGGAACCTACTTCAGAAGGCCCAGTGCAAAGAGACAAAATGCTATGGGCCTTTTTTAGAGCCAAATAGTGGCAGATGTCCTGTCCACCAGATTTACAGTGCAATGGAGATCAATGTACCTTTAATATGATAGATGGCACATCTGCCACTTTTTGGCAACTCTAACTAAGGTCTTGAGTTATTTACATATTATATTAACCTAAGTGTTTTCTGAATTAAGTTTAAGCATGTTGTTGATCATCCGCACCACTATGTTTGAAAGATAATTGCCTGTACATTCTGGCCAGTCAGGTGAATAATCAGATGCCTGTCCTGTCCTCTAAAATAGTTAAAACAAAACAAAGGCCAAAAAGATCTAATCTGAGTGCCCCAGTGGTGCAATACAGACTTTAACATTTATGGGACCCACGAGGAGACCTGTGGTAGCCCGCAAATAAGAGGGTAGGGCTGATGTTTAAAAGGTGGGAATGTTACTGCTTTAGATTGCTCTTTAAGGAAAGACTAATGCTAGTCCAGCTAATCCAGACCGTGGAACTTAACTCCAGTAGTGGAAAGTCTAGAAATAAAAAGGTTTTGGTTTGTGGTATCAAAGGATGCCAACAGGACTAAAATGATCATTGCCATAGTACTCCAAGTACTACGAGGTTCCTGTATCATGCATGCTTCATCAACTGCTGCCTTTAGCACTGTCCTGGTACTATAAGGCGGTTGAAACCCAGACTGGGCCCCATCAAATGCATTGGACGTTTGAAGGATACTAATAACCAGTGAATGTACTGCTTTCTCTAGACTGATGGCTAATGAAAGCAAATGACGGTGGGCATATAGTTAGTGAGCACCATCGGGTATGCCTAGGCATGTGTAAAAAGCGAATAACGTGTTCCTTAAAAGAGATATAAACCGTCACTGCACTAAAAGAAGAATTCAGAAATGTTTGCTAATAGCAACAATAACAACAGCTTTAAGCAACTATTTGGGAGGGCATGCTTCAGTTGGGAATCCTGTTTCAATAGTTAGAATGCAGCCTTTAACTTCTTCCTTGATCAGATGGCGGAACGTTTTAAGTGTCCCCAAGAAATACCCGAAAGAGGTTAGGAAGACTAGTTGAAGATGTCCTAGAAGACTTGTCAGCATGGCTACCATTGACCTTTTCCTGAAACATATGAGAAAGACATAGTTTGGTAGATGGAGTATTGAGAATTCTACCAAACAAAGAGCCAGGTAACTCTATAGAGTTCAAAGGTAGCTTCACAAAATTCCTAGTCCCACAAATACAGGTCTGATAGTGCTTGCAGTGAGCATCGAAAACAGATTTTATAAATACTGCAATAGGGATTCTGTAAGTAACATTATAGAAGTCTGCCTCAGGGTTGTTTGAAATTACTCCTGTAATTCCAACACCTTAAAGTCCCATAGATGGACCCAAATGATTGTCGTTGCATTTATATAGTGCTCACCCCTGATGAGACGTTGAAGGGCTTTATGACTATTAACAGTTATTCCATACCCCAAAGTTAGTCGTTAATCCAGTGGTATTCATTGTTGGTTATTGGGTTAGTGTTGTACTCCTAGAAAAATAAAGACTTTCTCAAGGGGATTATGTGGTGATGTTTTAAGATAATAGCAATTAGGTGTAATTATTGGCATGAGTTAATCAAATGGATGAAAGAGGGGTGAGTAAATAGGCTGGAGAAAGTTAGATATTGTGAGATAGCAAGGAGTGATTAGAACACACTGAGAACTTGTGATTTAACAGAGCAGGATAAGTAGAAAAGGCTTTGGTATTGAAGGAATGGTTACTCTGAGAATTTGTGATTTGTAATTGGTGGTTTAGTGAAGTATAGTGGAGAGTAAGGTGGCAGGCACTTGAAAGGGAAGGGCAAACACAGGCTCTAAGGGATGCCGAGGATTGAGTGTAAGGAGAATATGTCAAACAGAAAGGTAGGAGAGGAAATAATCCCTTACTATTTCAGGTTATCTGCATGCAGTGTTTTTGGAATATTGAATGAGGAGTTAGGATGCAATCTGAGGA
Source organism: Lissotriton vulgaris (assembly GCF_964263255.1). Lineage (NCBI taxonomy): Eukaryota > Metazoa > Chordata > Amphibia > Caudata > Salamandridae > Lissotriton > Lissotriton vulgaris. The sequence continues at coordinate 372,477,272 of NC_141696.1, forward strand.
TGTATACAGAGTAGAAAAGAAGGGTGAAAGTTGATTGCTTGTGGGCTGATGATATGAGGGGAAACATAATTTACAACAATTGCTTAACAGCGAATGCCTTTACAACAAAGGCGTTACAACAAAAATTTCTTAACCACAAATGTTTTTACAACAAATGTATTTACCACGAGTATGTCTTTTCCATGGATACCTTTACAACCAATTTCGTTGTAAATGCACGAATGGTAAAGGCATACTCGTAGTAAAAAATCTACATGTAAATGTAAGTATTTTGGTAGGTATTAAAGGTCATTTTTAAGGGCCTCACTACGATGCCGGTCAGACCAGCTTCTGAGGTCCTGTTGGAGGTGGTCAGAGCAGTGTAGCAACGCCTGGAAGTGGTCGCTCTGACTGATGTGTTACGATGTACGCAAGTACACGGATATCCAACCGCAGCATCCTTCCGACTCTGACAACAAATCCTGACCGCATCTGCGCTGCAAAGGCCCTTTGAAGCACATCTGAGAGCAGAACAGAAGTCAAACCACCCGACCAATTACAGTTCGCTTTTCTGATGAGGCAGCTGAGGCAGTCTACAAGCTCGTCCAAGCTGTCGAGTAATGCCATGGATCCTGCATTACAAATCCTGCGGCTCCTGTTCCTACTTGATCACAAGGAAAACTGACAACATTGTGGACACAATCGCCCCTAAGTGACATACTGATTCCTCCACGGAGATCCCATCGCAAATCAATGGGCCACCATCAGAAAGCAAGAGCCCATCCGTATCTGCATGTTTGTGGGTGTTTGAGAAATGTGTGTCCCAGTCATCAAGCTGGGGCAAACTTGCAAATACATGTGTACTTTTGGCTTGACATGAGGGGGCCTCAGGACTTTCAGTGGGCCAGCTCCTGCTGGTGCCAAGCACCGGTAACACAAAAAAGAATGTGGTGAGACGTGTATCCATAGAGCTCTCCATTGTAGCCATCCCCACCAGGATCCACAAAAACACAACTGACGTCAGCAGCAGTACCACCCTGCATTACCTGTGATGTCGCTCCAAAGAGTCTTGTTACAATACACTTACAGACTAATCATTTCAGAACATAAGCTGTTCCAAAATCCCCAACTGAACTATAGTTGTTGTCCATTGATCCTATGCAACTCACAACACATCACAAAGGTAATAGTTCTGGAATGGTGCAGGTGTGAGGTCAGTTGTATCAGATATCTGGTAGAAATGACAGAAGCTTCTAAATGCACATCAGGTGGCATACTAGGATAAGCACCAATGCCCAGGAAAGGTGTAATAAGACACAGCCACAATTACATAAGGCACTGCCCTCTCCCAGTCTCCCCCCCCCCCAGTTAAAATAAACCCACTGCAAGCCCTGGGTGGCCTAAGGGACTGAACAAAATAGTGAGTACTTTAAGTCATGTTGCAGCCCTTGAAGTGTCCCGGGGTATGTCCGTTATCAGTCCAGACAGGTTGCCAATGCAGATGCCAATAAGGTACCCAACGCACATTTCACACACTCAAGGTGCAACATTTTCCCAAATTGTTAGTAGCATCACCTTCCACTGCCGTAGATGGAACAACAAACATACTCATAACAGTCCATGCCCACTGTTAGCAGGTCAGAACAGAAGCATCACCAAAGGTTCCTGGAAGTAAGTCAGAGTAGGGTCTTCTACAAGTAATGCAACTAACAACCTTTGAGAAAAGGCAGCTGTCATTGTCACCTGTCGAAGCAAAGTAAGTTGTAGTGTCAGATAACAAGATGTAGATAGTTTGAAATTAAAATAATTTTTAATGGATTGCAAATTCCAAAATTACAGTCAAATCAAAGTATAAATCTAACTGTTACTGTTACATTACAAGAAATTGGAGCGGTTGTTCAATCTATGGCCAATGGTAAAGCATGTGGGAAAGACCCCATTCCGGCAGAATTAAAAAAAAATGTAGTGCAATTTTAAAACCGGAACCATCTCTGTTAGTTAATAATATTCTACAAGGTTAAGAAATGCCATCGTCCTTTCGAACTGCTGCGGTAGTCAGTTTTCTGAAAAAAGAATAAAGATAAGGAGGATATAAATTCTTATAGACCTATCAGCCTTTTGAACATAGACTATGAAATCATAGCTAAGTTATTAGCATATAGAATGAGCAGCTGCGTTGGGTCAATTATTCATAAAGATCAATGTGGATTTGTCGCAGGACGACAACTATCTTTAAATACTACTTTTTTACTTGAGACTCAGGACTATTTTACTTAAAATAGTTATGCTACTAGACCCCGAAAAGGCTTTTGACCTTGTGTGCTAGGAAAGTATGTTCTATATATTGGCTAAATTCGGATTTCCCTCTGAGCTGATTGCTGTAATTCCTAAATTCTATGAGGGGGCTATGGCTCAAATAATCTCGAGTGCCAATAAGGTTGGCATTTGCAAAGTAGTTAGAGGGACGAGACAGGGCTGCCCGCTATCTCCTCTGCTTTTTGCATGCTTTATGGAGCCCCTTGCCATAGCCATTCGTTCAATCAGCAGTTTAACATCTCTTATGCCCGATATGACAAACATCAAACTTTATGCTGATGATCTTGTCCAGTTTTTAAAACCTAACATTGTAGTGCAAATTCAAATATTTAATATATTTCAGGAATTTCAATATATGAGGGCTATTAAATAAACACATCTAAGACAGAGATACTGCTCTGTAATTGTACACCTGATTCCTATCAGCAGAATTGACTCCACTGGTCAATACTCAGCCTAAGAGGTACTTAGGTGTGTATGTTATGGAGAATGACAATGAACTCTATGCCTTAAATTATATCCCTCTTCATAGCAAGATAAAAGATAAAAGATAAACTGATAAAATTGAAAGACCTTCCAATATCAATAATAAACCGAGTAGCCATAATTTGTATGAGGATTTTGTATATTTTTCTCTTTTTAGCTATTCCAAATGCGGTTCAAATTAAATTTGTTTAAAGAAGTTCAATGCTTGTTTTCCACTTTTATTTGGGCAAATCAGGTTTCCAGGCTCACAATAGATGCACTCTTTAGACTGGTGGCAGAAGGGGGACCAGCTCTCCATGACCTGAAAGAATACTATTTCGCAAACGTTGCACATACCATATACAGAACAACGAAGGTCTTAAATATTAATAGATATGATAATTCTATTTTTAGATCTTATCGACAAAGAATATCTAATTCAAGTTTGTATTTGTTTAATAAAAACGACCAGAAAAGTCAGATCCAAAACTCTACAATGGAGTCATTATTTGTGATTAGATGATCCCCAATATAAATGGAGAAATTCTCCTCTCTGACACACAAATTGGTCGAGATGCTTCGCTAGATCCAGCGGTTATAGCTAATTGGAGAAGTCTGGGTTTTTGCAAAATAGGGGACTTTCTAATTGGGGACTGGAAAACTTGGGCTGAAATAGAGCTGTGCATTAAACATAGCAAAATAATTTTACAATGGTCCTACGTCAGGGTTAGACACTTTTTGCAGGAAATTAACCCTATACATATTAATGAGGCCAGTGAGCTAGCAGGGCTATTAGATCCTAATAACCCTGTATCGATCAGTGGTTGGGCCTCCCTCTTTCGAGCTCGAGCAGCAGGTAAATTATATCAGAAAACATAGAGAAAATGGGAAAGCCAGTAAGGGCTGCAGATCTGTACCATAGCATGGAGTCAGATAAATAGGTTCAATGGCTCCTTGTTGAAAGCAGCCAATTTAAGCAAATGCAATATTACTCTAAGTGGCTGCTTTATCAAACGCCAGATTTTCTGCATAAAATAAACCCTCAGATCTCTGCAAAATGCTTTCGCTGCAATATGGAGGGAAGAGGGAATTGTGGAGAAGTGTGGCTCAATGGTTAGAGCGGCAGACCCTGATGCAGAGGTCTAGCCCGGGACCAGGGTTCAATTCCCCGCCTCGGCGGGTCTTGACTCAAAATTCCACAGACCTGATAATTCTCGCCTCGGTGCCTATTCCAATCATGGAGTCCCACTCTGCAACTCTGGGCAATAGCTTGCTTAATCTCCACAACGGCCCACACAACGCTAAGGATGCCTGGCCTCCACCTTGGGGGTGCCCAGGAGTGGACGCCTCACAGGGAAAGCCAGGATGGGTTCCACAGCAGTATTCGTACAAGCGCCTTGAGACCCTTGCGGGTGAGTAGTGCGCTATACAAGTATCAATTTACATTTACAATTGGACACATATCATCTGTGAGTGTCCGAAGCTAAATAGATTTTGGAGAATGATTAATCAGTGCTGCCTTAATATGTTGAAAGTACCGCAGGTGCTAGATACCCAGTGGTACTAGTATACTCTCCAGATTTAATTCCAACTTCACTGCAAAAAAAGCAGAAATATATATTGATGCTGGCAGCCTGGTCGCTGAATCTTCAAAGGTGGAGGTTGATGGATACCCCGACTTTTTAACAGCTACTTTGTAAACTAGATAGGATTAAGGAATGTGAAAGAAAATATGCTCTAAGATCAGGCTCTTCTAGGAAGTTTAGGACTTTATAGGAAAATACAAGTTAAGATACAGTAGGTGGTTGTATGCTGTTGGGTTAGATATATAATATTCATAATTGTAGAATATGCTGTATGAATTGTGTTCTTAAATGGTGTATTATACAAATTTCGCTGTTTTTATTGTATATGGTTTTTATATTTTTAATCATGTGGAAACGTATGATGCTGTAATAAGTTATTACTGTATTAAGCATTGATAAATTATCCATAAATAAAAATATTAAAAGAAAAAAAAGATGTAGTGATATGTGGTAAGGAGGACTATTTGTCAGTGTGTTGTATAATATGTTAATCACAGAGGTACAGGTGACGTGTGGAAGTTAGCCTCACACCTGTGAGATACCCTCAAGTACATTCAAAGTCCTCTTTTGGAGCACAAGAGTAACAGGATTCAAACCTACAAATACACAGCAATGCACACACCCACCACAACATAGAAGACAGATAGTCTGTGTATGTGTCAGTGTGGGTAGCACAAACATCCCAGTTGAACATCTACAGACACTGTGCATTACCTGACTGAAGGCACTATAACAAACTCTGGCACCCAGTAAACATCAATAAAGGTGGGTAGACAAAACATCCCACCCCCCACCCCCGGGGCCACAAAACATTGGACAAGGTTAGGACCGCCCATATTTTTAATTGGCTTATGTCATTATCCTTCGTAAATGCTGGCTTCTGATTCGTACATAGGCTTGATAGTCCTTCCTTGATACTGCCTTGTCTGCATTTGTTACCTCCCATAACAAATAGACCTTTTACTTTCCTTGTTACACGGTCTGCGTTATGAGTCGGTGAGCACTATTTTGTTTATTAACTAATGGGGACAATGACGGCTGCTTTTTGTATTTTCAGCGCGCTCACAAAGGACAATGGCGGCCACTTTTCGTATGGACCTCTATGCCGCTCTAACTTTAAAAGTGGTTGCCCCCTACTCCCACAGCATTCACATACAATGGCAACGTTTTAAAAAAAAATTTATTTTAAGAAGAACGCGGCGTCTGCTTCAAGGAAACAGTGCTTTTTTTCAGGTTTTATTTTTTGTTTATAAACTTGCATGCTGAGCCCGTGCCCGCTTTAGGGACACTGCGCTGTTTACATTTTTTCTTTATTTAATGTTGTGCTCGGTGCCCGCTTCAGGGACTCTGCACTCTGTTTAATTTTTTTTTCAAATTTTATTGGTGAGCGCGCATCCCGCTCTGCAATACAATAGGCTTCACTTTTGCCAAACTTTAACCTATTGGTAGTGTAAATGAAAATGCCTTTTAATGTTATAAAAGGCATTGCCATTTACAATGCCAATAACTCAAAAGCTCACAATTACAAGACCTATTGCATTGGAAATGCTTGTTGGAACCTTTAAAGAGATACAATGAAAATCGTGGGCAGACGAACTGGACAAAGTGAATTTGAAAATAAAAATTCTGAAGAGAGGAGAAAAAAGTGTAGGATACATAATCACTACATCCACATAAGTGCCAGTGTCACTGACAGTGATTCACTTGTGATACACTTACTGCACAATTGATGAACATGTGTGTGAGAAGTTGGCCTGATATATGGTGTTTCCAATTCTGGAACCGCCTTGTATCAGTCCAAACAATCCCTTATGGTGTCTGGTTGTAAGTCAATCTTATTAGACAAGCTATCCTAGGGGTAGCATGGACTAAGCAGCCTTAAAGGCTTAACTTAAGAGGTCGTGTTAAGCGAGCTGTTTTACCACATACAATCCTGTAATACCAAATGAAAGGACACCACACAAGTATATATTATAAAAATATATGTGTTTATTTCTAAATGAATCCCCAGTACTCTTTATGAGCAAAGGGGCACAACATATAAAGTTGCACAATTATGGATGAGGGCGGGTGGCCACTCAAACCATATACTAAAAAAATGGTATAAGAGATACCAATCGAACAGTGGTTAGGCCTAGGGCCTAGAGAATCGCTGGGAGCAGTCAGGACTAGCAATGCTGAAGTCAGGAGAAGCCCGCAGAATTCGGGCGCAGCACGTAAAGTGCGGCTTGCACCAATGCAATGTCAATGGTGCGTAAAAGTTACACAAAGTTAGTTTAAAGATACTTCCGCTGAACCTAGAGGAACAAAACTTAAGACACAGACCCTAGAGGTGTGTACCAACGAGGGCACACCAGCGTTACCTCACCCACAGGAAGTGGGTGCACAGGGTCGAAGTGGCGTCGGGTTTTGACACGCAGGCTCTTGGTGCTTGGAGCTGAAGATGCTGCAGGCGATGGGAAGCAGAAGTGTCCAGTGTGATCCAAGGGTGGATCGAAGTCGAGATGAATCTGAAAGCAGAGGGGACAGAGTCTGGGTCACTCAGCAGTGACCAGGGTGGAACCAGGACGGAACCAGGCAATGTCGGGCGCAATCAGATGGTTGTTGAGAGGCTTCTCTCCGCTGTCACGTGGGCTCTGGGGCATCTGCGACGTCCAGGAGCAGGTCACGATCTGTCCCACGCAGGCTCTCGCCGTCAGCACCGTTGGCTTCAAGATTGCAGCAAACAGCACTTGGCAAAAGCAATCCACGCGGAACCGGCAGATTGCTTCTCACTCAGACCAGGAGGGTCAGAGTGGGGGCTCCTTTTCACAGGAGCTGATGCAGATCTGGAGCAACCAGAAAAGCAAGTCGGTTTCAAGTTTTCGTCGGCACAGGGGCCACAAGCCAGCTGGCAAGTGACCGGGCCAACGCGTCGAGCCAACACAAGCAGAAGGGCCCCACGCAGCACTCGTTTTAGTGTGTCTGAAGGGGGTAGCTTTGGTGCAAGTGAAGCTCAGGGTTGGGGCTTCCGGTCGCCTCCACGGGTCTCAGCTCTGCAGGGACTGTGGATCGGGCTGGAGGAAGGCAGGCAAGCTTGATCTCGTCGATCTCTGTCGCTCGAGTTCCGGCTGGAACTGCAACAAAGCAAGGGTCGAGGTGCTGGATGGTACCTGTTTTCACAGGGTGGTCACTCCTTGACCACAAGGGAGATTCTTCAGTCTTCTACGTTGAGTAGGATGTCGAAGGGTCCAGAGTTTCGTTTCTTATGTTTCTTCAGGATAATCTGAGTTGCATTGGCACTGCTCCCACTCTTATTCGAATCTGGTGGGCTGGATATCCTGCTAGGTCCCCTCCTATGGGTGGGACCCAGGAAGGGGGTGGATACACCCCTTTCCTTTGATCCAGGCCGCGCTGGGACTGGGGCTGGTGTGCCCCAGAACCGGTTTGGCCGGATTATGCAAGGGGCAGCTGTGTGCTCCCCAGGCAGTGTCTGGTTTCTTTGAAACCTCCCTGCTACAATCCACTATCTCCTGTCTGGGGTGGTTTAACACCGCCCTGCGACAGGCAACCCTTTGTCCAGCCACCATTTGCTGAGTTTCGGTCAGCAGCAGGAGGCCAGACCCGTGTCTGTGGCAGAGGCATCCATTTTGTGGATCTGAGGCTCTTTTAAAATCAACGGCGTTTCAGTAAAGCAACATGTCTTCTCCCTCTAGAAGGGTGGAATGCTACCCCCGTCGCCAGAACTAGCGAGGGGGTAGTATTCCAATTCGTATGACACCTTACACGACATGTTTTGATAAAGCCAAACCAAAGTTGCTATATAACCGCGAGGATTATAAGGCACTTAATAGTATATGGTATGGCATTATCCCGGATCAGCTTAGGGAGTGGTTCCCGACAGCTGCAGACAGGCTCAGCTCATGCCAGAGCTCCATCTCACAAAAAACCACACACTCTGCCTCCAGGATTGATAAGGCCTTCCATAGGAGTGACTCACAGGTTTATATGTGTCCAGATATAGGTTTAGATATAGGTATACTATATCTAAGCAAGGGGTGATTACACCCACTTGCCCCAGCTGAGTGATCAGCCAGTTGTGTCAATTTAAGAACCAGCCAGGGGTGGCAAAAGCTTTGCTTCAGCCCCTGGTAGGCCTTGGTGGCACCTATGCCCTGAGCACCTATAGTGCATGGTACAGGGGCTGACAAGGAGTCCATTTTCCAAATGTGGTATGTACCTATAGCACATGTATTACAAATTTAGAGAGAGAACAGCAGGCTGGGGGTCTGATTAGCAGGCCCACAGCCTCAGTAAGTCGAAAACCAGTGAAGCAAAAAGCAAAAATTGAGGTGACCATAGGATAGCAGACCCTACTCTCCTACACAACCCCCCCCCCCCCCCCCCAAACGCAGGGACATTAAACTTAACCTTGACCAGATAAGTCTTCATGTTCTAAGTGGAAGTACCTGGAGAGACCATCTGCATTACCATGGTCAGTCCCTGGGCGGTGCTCCACTGTAAAGTCCAACCCCTGGAGGGAAATGGACCACCTGAGCAGTTTGGGATTTTCACCCTTCATCTGATTTAGCCACAAGAGGGGCTTATGGTCTGTCTGAATTAGGAAGTGAGTACCAAACAAGTATGGCCTCAACTTCTTCAGGGCCCAAACCACAGCAAAGGCCTTCCTCTCAATAGCTGACCAACGTTTCTCCCTGGGGGTCAGTCTTCTGCTAATAAAAGAAATGGGCTGGCCTTGACCATCTTGATTAAGTTCTGAAAGCACAGCTCCCACCCCCAACTCAGAAGCATCTGTCTGTACAATGAACTGTTTGGAGTAGCCAGGACTCTTCAGGGTAGGTGCAGAGCACATGGCCTTCTTCAGGTCATCAAATGCCTTTTGACAGCTAACTGTCCACTGAACCTTTTTGGGCATCTTCTTGGATGTCAAGTCATTCAATGGTGTCACAATGGACCCATAGTTCTTTACAAATGTTCTGTAATACCCAGTCAGGCCCAAGAAGGCTCTGACTTGTGTCTGGGTAGTTGGAGGAGCCCAGTCCTGTATGGTCTGGATCTTACTCTCCAATGGTTGAACCTGACCCCCACCTACTAGGTGGCCCAGGTACACAACCTTGCTCTGCCCTATCTGGCACTTGGTAGCCTTGATAGTCAGGCCTGCCTTTTGCAGGGCCTCAAGAACCTTCTTCAGGTGGATCAGGTGATCCTCCCAGGTGGAGCTAAAGACAGCAATATCATCTAGATATGCTGCACAAAAGTCATCCAACTCAGCAAGGACTTGATTCACCAACCTTTGGAAGGTGGCAGGTGCATTCTTCAAACCAAAGGGCATTACCACAAACTGATAATGTCCACTAGGGGTAGAGAATGCTGTTTTGGCTTTTGACTCTTCAGCTAATCTGATCTGCCAGTAGCCAGCTGTCAAATCAAATGTGCTCAGAAACTTGGCAGAAGCCAATTTATCAATGAGCTCATCTGCTCTTGAAATGGGATGTGCATCTGTCCTAGTGACAGCATTGAGACCTCTGTAGTCCACACAAAACCTCATTTCTCTCTTTCCATCTTTGGTATGAGGTTTTGGCACAAGGACCACTGGGCTAGCCCATGGGCTCTCTGATGGCTCAATCACTCCAAGCTCCAACAACTTTTGCACCTCAGCCTTTATACAATCCCTGACATGGTCAGGTTGCCTGTAGATCTTATTCTTCACAGGCAGACTGTCACCAGTGTCCACCTCATAGGTGCACCAGTTAGTCTGGCTGGGTGTGAGTGTAAACATATGCCTGTGGGCCTGCAACACCTGTCTGCAGTCCACCTGTTGCTGCTCAGTGAGGTTGCCTGCCAAGGCTACTCCATCAACTGAACCATCATCAGGGTTCTGGGAAAGCAGGTCTGGGAGAGGGTCACTCTCTTCCTCCTGATCCCCATCTGTGGCCATGAGGAGACTCATGTCCTCCCTGTCAACAAATGCTTTCAAACGGTTTACATGGAGCACCCTGTGGGGGCTCCTAGGGGTGCCAATGTCAACCACATAGGTGACTTCTCACTTTTTCTCAATGATAGGGTAGGGTCCAGTCCATTTGTCCTGGAGTGCTGCTGGGACCACTGGGTCCAACACCCACACCTTCTGCCCTGGCTGGAACTCAACCAGAACAGCCTTTTGGTCATGCCAAGCTTTCTGTAATTCTTGACTTGCCTCAAGGTTTTTGGATGCTCTCTCCATGTATTCAGCCATTCTGGAGCGGAGACCAAGTACATAGTCCACAATATCTAGCTTAGGCTTTTTGAGAGGTAACTCCCATCCTTCCTTCACCAAACACAGTGGACCCCTCACAGGGTGGCCAAACAAAAGTTCAAAAGGGCTGTAGCCAACCCCCTTCTGGGGGACCTCTCTGTAAGCAAAGAGCAAGCAGGGTAAAAGGATGTCCCATTTCCGCCTAAGCTTCTCTGGTAGACCTTTTATCATTCCCTTTAGGGTCTTGTTGAACCTTTCAACAAGCCCATTGCACCGTGGATGGTAGGGTGTGGTAAACTTTTAGTTTACTCCACACTCTTTCCACATTGCTTTTAAGTATCCAGACATAAAGTTGGTACCTCTGTCTGAAAGAACCTCCTTTGGAAAGCCCACTCTTAAGAAAACTGCAATGAGGGCTTTTGCCACTACAGGTGCTGTGGTGGTCCTCAGGGGAATTGCCTCTGGGTACCTGGTGGCATGATCCACTACCACCAGTATAAATCTGTGCCCAGATGCTGTTTGAGGATCCATGGGACCCACAATATCTATTCCAACTCTTTCAAAGGGTACCCCCACCACAGGTAGTGGTATCAGGGGGGCCTTTGTTGTGCCACCTGACTTACCACTGGCTTGGCAAGTGACACAGGAGCGACAAAACTCCTTGACATTTTCTGACATGTGAGGCCAGTGAAAGTGTGGAACAAGCCTGCCCCAAGTCTTATTCTGGCCTAAGTGTCCTGCAAGGGGAATATCATGGGCCAAGGTGAGAAGGAAACCCCTAAACTTCAAAGGTATAACCAACCTCCTGGTGGCACCAGGCTTGGGGTCTCTAGCCTCTGAATAAAGGAGTCCATCATCCCAATAAACTTTATGGGCACCTTGAGCATTCCCTGCAGCCTCAGCAGCAGCTTGCTGTCTGAGGGGTTCAAGTGAAGGGCAATCTAATTGGGCCTGCCCCAGGTCTGCCCTTGAGGGTCCCCCTGTCCCCAGAAACTCAACCTGGTAAGGTTCAAGCTCCTCAGAGACAGTCTCCTCTTGGACTGCAGAATCAGTTTCCTGTGAAACCTGATCCTCAACCTGGGGCAAGTGGGAAGGCACAGCCTTAACCCTCTTGCTCCTTCTCTTGGGTTGTGGTTGGTCTAATGTTTCAAGATCCACCACTGGTTCAGGAAGGCACTTCTTAGCCTGAGACCTTGTCACTGCAAGGACATGAGCTGAAATCCCTAGCATTTCTGCATGAGTCCTGTACTCCACTTCTGACCAAACTGAGCTTTCAAGATCATTGCCTAACATACAGTCTACTGGGAGGTCTGCACTCACAACAACTTTCTTTAGGCCATCTACCCCTCCCCAGGAGAAGTTCACAACAGCCACACTATGTGAAGTAGTGGAGTTGCTTGCATTGGTCACTAGGTAACTTTCACCTAGTACAATCTGACCAGGGTCCACAAAGTCTGGTGTCACCATAGTGACACTGGCACAAGTGTCCCTGTAGGCCTGAGCCAGTTTCTCATTGATTAAGGGAGTCTGCCTATATTTGCCCAGGTTACTGGGGCTTACTGCAGTGGTCAAAGATAAGTCCACATCATATAGGAGAACTGCCTGTGTGGGGATTCTGACTAGGCCAGATTCCACCTCAGTACCCAAGGTTAACCCTACTAACCCCTTAGGTTGTGCACTACCACTGCTGACTGTACTAGGGGGAGCAGTTGCTTTAGGAGCTGCAGTGGCAGGAACTGGGTTTTTCTTAGTGCATTCACTGCCCCAGTGTGAAACTGATTTGCAGGTATTACACCAAGGTTTCTTTGGGCCATCATTCTTCTTTTTCTTTTTGTCATTTTGGGAACCACCCTCCTTATTACTAGTTTGGGGGCCTGAAGACTTCTGGTCCTTTTCTTTATCTTTCTGATTCCCACCCTTCTGGTCTGTTTTCTTCTGGTCACCATGGTTCTGGGGTTTCTGCTTAATCCTTGTTCTGACCCATTTGTCCGCCTTCTTTCCCAATTCTTGGGGAGAGGTCAGATCAGAGTCAATAAGGTATTGATGCAACAGCTGGTTCTGACAGTTATTAAGGATCTGCTCTCTCATTATAAGATTGTACAATCCTGTATAGTCTGAGACTTTACTTCCCTGCAGCCAACCCTCCAAAGCCTTAGTGGCACAATCAACAAAATCAGTCCAGTCCTGAGTCGGTGCTTTTTGGGTGTCTCTGAACAACAACCTGTATTGCTCAGTGGTTAGGCCAAACCCTTCAATAAGAGCACTCTTCAGGACAGAGTAGTTTTTGGCATCCTCAGGTCTAACTGTGAGGAGCCTATCCCTCCCTTTCTCAGAAAAGGAGTACCATAAAATTGCTGCCCACTGATCCTCAGGAACCTGCTGTACCATGCAGGCTCTCTCAAGAGCAGTCATCCATTTGTGGATTTCATCCCCTTCCTTGTAGGGGGGCACAATTTTTGTCAGGTTTCTATTATCATAGCTCCTGTCTTTATCTTCAGGAATTTTGCTGCCACCGGTGGCATCTAAGCCACACAACTTTCTTTCTCTTGCTAAAGCAAGTTTAGCTTGAGCCACGGCTATCTCTTCCCTCTCTATTTGGAGTTGGACAGCCCTCATCCTGGCCCTATGCTCTTTCCTCTGGGGGGAAGTCATTCCCCTTTGAGATTCTCTTGAGACACTATAAACATGAGAGTCTCCTGATGAAGATCTCCTCCTTCTATTGCCTGGGAGAATTAAGTTATGGGATCTGGGGAGGTGCTGGCCCTCTCCACTCCCATGTAGGTCCAGATTGGTCTGGTTAAGCCTGCCAATCTGTACCTGGGTCACCCTCTGATCCTGATTCTCAGGCTCCTCTATCTCTGAGCCTTCTTCTTCCTCTTCCTCCTCCTCTTCTTCTTCTGGAAGATTCTCATTCTCATGGGATTTCACCCCCTCTCCTGAATCTAAGGGAGCCTGACTCACCTTATCTAAGTCATCCTTTTCCAGGATAGCTAACAGGGAAGGAATGGTAGGGCCTCTGCCCTTTTTTAGCCCCCTTGCTGTGCACAAGGCACCCAAGTCTTTGTGGCTAAGGTTGTCATATCTGGAAGTTGCCTTGGTAGGGTCAACTGTTACAGGAGCAGAGCCTGAGGCTCCACCTGCATCAGACATGACTGCTAGTGAGGTGTAAGTGGTGCACTTACCTACACTAAGTGTTTTCCTACTGTACCTTGCTAGTGAGTTGTAGTCAGGGTGTGCTAATCCCTTTAATCTACAGCTACTAAGTTCAGCAGAACTTAATATGCTAAGCTTTTGATTTATATGTACCTAAGGTACTTGATGTGATCTCTTAATTTGATATAAAGATTGCAATGGTAAAACAAACAGCAAGCTCAAATCCGCACCGCTGCGCCCCAATGTGAAAAGTTGGCCTGTAATATGGTGTTTCCAATTCTGGAACCGCCTTGTATCAGTCCAAACAATCCCTTACGGTGTCTGGTTGTAAGTCAACCTTATTAGACAAGCTATCCTAGGGGTAGCATGGACTAAGCAGCCTTAAAGGCTTAACTTAAGAGGTCGTGTTAAGCGAGCTGTTTTACCACATACAATCCTGTAATACCAAATGAAAGAACACCACACAAGTATATATTATAAAAATATGTGTTTATTTCTAAATTAATCCCCAGTACTCTTTATGAGCAAAGGGGCACAAGCGTTAAATCAAAAGCACAGTATAACATATAAAGTTGCACAATTATGGATGAGGGCGGGTGGCCACTCAAACCATATACTAATAAAAATGGTATAAGAGATACCAATCGAACAGTGGTTAGGCCTAGGGCCTAGAGAATCGCTGGGAGCAGTCAGGACTAGCAATGCTGAAGTCGGGAGAAGCCCGCAGAATTCGGGTGCAGCACGTAAAGTGCGGCTTGCACCAATGCAATGTCAATGGTGCGTAAAAGTTACACAAAGTTAGTTTAAAGATACTTCCGCTGAACCTAGAGGAACAAAACTTAAGACACAGACCCTAGAGGTGTGTACCAACGTGGGCACACCGGCGTTGCAATGTTACCTCACCCACAGGAAGTGGGTGCACAGGGTCGAAGTGGCGTCGGGTTTTGACACGCAGGCTCTTGGTGCTTGGAGCTGAAGATGCTGCAGGCGATGGGAAGCAGAAGTGTCCGGTGTGATCCAAGGGTGGATCGAAGTCGAGATGAATCTGAAAGCAGAGGGGACAGAGTCTGGGTCACTCAGCAGTGACCAGGGTGGAACCAGGACGGAACCAGGCAATGTCTAGCGCAATCAGATGGTTGTCGAGAGGCTTCTCTCCGCTGTCACGTGGGCTCTGGGGCATCTGCGATGTCCATGAGCAGGTCACGATCTGTCCCACGCAGGCTCTCGCCGTCAGCACCGTTGGCTTCAAGATTGCAGCAAACAGTACTTGGCAAAAGCAATCCACGCGGAACCAAGAGATTGCTTCTCACTCAGACCAGGAGGGTCAGAGTGGGGGCTCCTTTTCACAGGAGCTGATGCAGATCTGGAGCAACCAGAAAAGCAAGTCGGTTTCAAGTTTTCGTCGGCACAGGGGCCACAAGTCAGCTGGCAAGTGACCGGGCCAACGCGTCGAGCCAACACAAGCAGAAGGGCTCCACGCAGCACTTGTCGAGTGTGGAGGGGGTAGCTTTGGTGCAAGTGTAGCTCAGGGTTGGGGCTTCTCAAACCCCAGTGTACAGCTTCGAGGGTCACTCGTGGGCTCCACGGTCAGCGTCTCGTGGCCTTTTCAAGATGGCGTGCCCCACGCTTCTGGTCGCCTCCACGGGTTTCAGCTCTGCAGGGACTGTGGATCGGGCTGGAGGAAGGCAGGCAAGCTTGATCTCGTTGATCTCTGTTGCTCGAGTTCCGGCGGGAACTGCAACAAAGCAAGGGTCGAGGTGCTGGATGGTACCTGTTTGCACAGGGTGGTCACTCCTTGACCACAAGGGAGATTCTTCAGTCTTCTACATTGAGTAGGATGTCGAAGGGTCCAGAGTTTCGTTTCTTATGTTTCTTCAGGATAATCTGAGCTGCATTGGCACTGCTCCCACTCTTATTCGAATCTGGTGGGCTGGACATCCTGCTAGGTCCCCTCCTATGGGTGGGACCCAGGAAGGGGGTGGATACACCCCTTTCCTTTGATCCAGGCCACGCTGGGACTGGGGCTGGTGTGCCCCAGAACCGGTTTGGCCGGATTATGCAAGGGGCAGCCTTGTGCTCCCGAGGCAGTGTCTGGTTTCTTTGAAACCTCCCTGCTACAATCCACTATCTCCTGTCTGGGGTGGTTTAACACCGCCCTGCGACACGAAACCCTTTGTCCAGGCCACCATTTGCTGAGTTTCGGTCAGCAGCAGGAGGCCAGACCCGTGTCTGTGGCAGAGGCATCCATTTTGTGGATCTGAGGCTCTTTTAAAATCAACCGCGTTTCAGTAAAGCAACATGTCTTCTCCCTCTAGAAGGGTGGAATGCTACCCCCGTCGCCAGAACTGGCGAGGGGGTAGTATTCCAATTCGTATGACACCTTACACGACATGTTTTGATAAAGCCAAACCAAAGTTGCTATATAACCGCGAGGATTATAAGGCACTTAATAGTATATGGTATGGCATTATCCCGGATCAGCTTAGGGAGTGGTTCCCGACAGCTGCAGACAGGCTCAGCTCATGCCAGAGCTCCATCTCACATAAAACCACACACTCTGCCTCCAGGATTGATAAGGCCTTCCATAGGAGTGACTCACAGGTTTATATGTGTCCAGATATAGGTTTAGATATAGGTATACTATATCTAAGCAAGGGCTGATTACACCCACTTGCCCCAGCTCAATGATCAGCCAGTTGTGTCAATTTAAGAACCAGCCAGGGGTGGCAAAAGCTATGCTTCAGCCCCTGGTAGGCCTTGGTGGCACCTATGCCCTGAGCACTTATAGTGCATGGTACAGGGGCTGACAAGGAGTCCATTTTCCAATTGTGGTATGTACCTATAGCACATGTATTACAAATTTAGAGAGAGAACAGCAGGCTGGGGGTCTGGTTAGCAGGCCCACAGCCTCAGTAAGTCGAAAACCAGTGAAGCAAAAAGCAAAAATTGGGGTGACCATAGGATAGCAGACCCTACTCTCCTACAATGTGTCATTAAAATCTGCCAGACTTCACAAAAAGCACTGACATACAGCCTCGCCCTAATGGCCAGTGGTACTGGACCTATGGATGGATGCGGGTAGGAACCACTCGTACTCAGAATCAGTGTGGGATTTATTTAGAGGAGAAACCAGTCAACCTCGTTTTAGGAACAATTTGCAGATGCGCAAATGCAATGTGGGGCAGCGCAATTACTTTGTCAAAGGGATGGCCCCATCATCACCTACTTATCTCCAATGTGTACTCCACATCTTAAAAAGATGAGGAACTGCTTTGGTTTTTAAGTGTAGTCCGGGTGGGGGGCCGCCATTGAGTCATAGGGTGCACAGGCAGAAAAAATAAGAAGAGTACTTATCGATGGAACAAGCGTAACGCAATCTTTTAGTGGACATTTGTTCATTTGCCTTAGCAGGCCCCTAAGCCAAAACCACGATGGGTGCATCGTAAGGAGCAAAAATGTGGGGCACTGTGAACTCTAAATATTTAGTCACTCCTCAGAGTCCTTTTCTGTATCAACTGGATGCCTTGGATCCAGGCATTCCTATATCTCCCTTTATGCTCGGTTTGCCACTAAATCCTGTTGTGACTTTTGTCTGTGAAAAGGCCTCTCAACCTGAGTATTGCTTTTTCTATTTATTTAATTGCAGTGTTTTCTATATCACTTCTTTACCAGCAAGTATTAGTGCACTTTACAAAGAAATTTAACTAGATATGCCAGACATTCTTAACAAAATTAACTAAAATGTAGGAGGTCTTTGATTAAATCCTGCTGATAGTATATAGTTAGTCCACCTACAAGACGTCTTTGTCTCTCAGATCAGAAGGTTATGGGGCAGCTGAAGCTAAAATTGCATGGCAGCTTGATGTTCTAGGATAAATTGCTATAGTCACAATAAATAAGTCTGAATGTCAAAGGCCTGATATAAAATTCGGCGGTTGGCCTGTCCTTCGCCAGAGCGATGGAGTAATTTATTTTGTCTCATTGGCGGAGCTGCCGATGGGCAAATTTTGAAATGTCCGTCGGCCCCGCCGGACATTTCAACTGTTGACAGGAACCGCCATCAACACTGTCCCTGCCAATGCATTGTGACTGCATTGTGACTTTACCAGATGGCTCGGTTAAACATATTGTAGCCATATGACGTTTGTTTTTATTATTTTAAAAAAAAATCTCAAAGCAGGATTTTCTTTTTGAAAAGAAAAAACTAATACACCCCTCACCGAGGAAGTTTCCTCCCATGGCATTGAACACTTTTCAGTGTCCCCTGGCGGTGACGGGGCATAGAAGAAACTCCTATATGTCTGCCCAGCTAAATTAGGTGGGTGGGCATACAGTCAGGTCTCCAACGGTCCTCAATTCATTGGGCCGCTGGAGAACTTTGACCACAGCAGAACAGAGTGGTTTCTGTTGTTGTCAAACTATGCTCCCCCCCCAAATCAGAATCGGACGGGCAGACTATAATGTTGGGTGTTGGTAGAGAGGTAACTCCGTTGCCAGAGTTCTCTCTCCACCAACATTTAAATTGGAATCTAAGTAACAATGCAATTGTGAGGTCACTGTCATCATCAACAAGTGTTGAAGGAACTGCCTGATCTTTTTAGAATTCTGTATTACGAGCAAGCAAACCCATCTGTGTTAAATTGTCCAGATATGTGTATGTTTTAAAGCAATCTTCATGCATAGTGCAGTTAATTCATATATTTACAATTATATAATATATTATATATCTATTTTATACAGTAATCACTAACTGACAAACTATAAATGATAAAAATAAAAAATACATGTATCAAATGTAACTTGACAAGTTACATTTTGATAAATCATAAATACATTGGGACCCGGGCCGGGAAGGCAAAGCCGGACCAGATGGGGGCCCGGGTTAAACGCCCTACGGAGGCGGTAGGCCTCTCCCCTCCCCATTAGCATGCCGGCTAGCCCGGTGGTGGCCAAGATTGGCCCCAGAAAACAACGCCAGCCTTCCCCCCCAGCAGAGGGAGGTAAGGTAGCGCGAGGGCATGTTCCTCCCCCCTCGCAGGTCCTAGAAAAGACCGGACATGGCCTCTCTGATTATGCCAGGGCTCAAACTTTAGAAGTGTTTGAACACGTACAATCTCCTTATGTTGCAGCGCCCACAGATCTATAGACTGGGGCCGAAGGAAATGGTAAGCAACAGTTCCAGGGTTGAGGATGCCCCCCATTTGACGATGGGTAACCTACCATTGTGCATGTTTTAAGGGTCTGCAGCAACTTTTCTCTAATCTTTGTAAATACTGAGAAATGTTCGAAAATCACTCCTGGCAAGGGCATACGTAAACTATCCTACAGACTTTTGCATGAGCAGAGCTACACAGGCATATTTGCTCAGACAGAGCAGCAGTTCGCCAATAGTTTCCAGGAGTACGATTTCTAGTCCTGCTAAAACATTGGTCTACAGGGTAACACCTAGAAAATGAGGTACACCTCATAGGGGCAGGAGTAAACCGGTTTCTGCTGCACATTGTGTGGGTACTTGAGCAAATAGGTTTCAAGAAGGACCAAAAAGGTAGTCAGGGGTAGGGGGGAGCTCCCTCCGATCGAGAAACCGTAGGTAGCGTGGCAGAACAAACACAAGTAAGCTGGTAGAAACAGAAACTTACTAGCAGGTAGTTGGAAGGCTCTCACAGTGTCCTTGGATGCCTCATGGCAGGGGCACTGAGGGAGCCCAGGGGTGGCATGCCGCCTTAGAAAGAGTAGATGTGATACTGCTGCAGAACCCTTGTGATGCCTCATGGCAGGGATACGGAGGGAGAAGATGGCAAGGACTCAGCATCAGAAAAGGTAGAGTAGATGCTCAAGTAAGGTCCTTGGGATGCCACACGGAAGGGACCCCTGGGAGAAGGGAGGGCCCACGAAAGAGTTACAGGTCGAGAGGGACAGCACTTGCGACCCGGGCAGGTCCAGACAGACACCCTCCAAATCTGTAGCAAGCTGTAGCTCATGAATCGGAAGCCCGGAAAAAGGGTCCCCTCTACTCCCAGGTAATTGAGGAGGCTGGGTCCATAATGCAAGAGAAAGAATTACAAAAGTTAGAACATGGGCATTGAATGTGTTATGACCATGAACGTTGGAAATGTATAAAATGTTATTTAGAACACTTTATTTTAAACTGCAACCTTTTCAGGCACCAAGAAATTTCGTCAGTGGTGATTTAAGGTAAAAGCGCGCAGTTGGTGGAAACGATGGAGCGGGGAGGGACCACTCGCTGCCAGGAGGGAGTTTTGATTAGTGCACTGAAGGTACTCAAAAGCTTAAGTATAGTGTGTGCTCTTTAATTAAGGCCTGTTGAACTTGCTATCATGTATCCTTAAAAAAACATGTTTATTTCTCAAATGTGGTGTAAATATTTGTACCAGTAATCCTGTAGCGCAAATTTAAAAGAGAAAACTCTGAAAAATAAACAAGGTAAAACTTTCAAAGTAGTATTTCAAACTGCCCTGTAAAAACGGGAAGCCGTTCAGCTGCACACGGTTTGCTTGCCGTTAGAGCCCGAGATATACATTCGCACGAGCGACTGAAAGAAATCTTAGCAGCTTTTGGATACTAAATGAGCGAGGCCAAGGAGGAGAAGGGAGTCTTCTGTGACCAATACGCAACTGGTTTACATTCCCAGATTTCTTGGCAGGCGCCAGCACGTCCTCTACAAGGAAAGGAATTGTTATCTTTCTGCTGTGAGGTTTGAGCTGCACGAGGGTATTCCCTCCCCCTCGTCCCCTCTCTCCCCTTTCATCCCGAGGCTTGTGTGAGGAGCGAAGGGAAGAAACCCGTCTCAGCAACATGGGGACCCAGCTGATCAACCTACTTTTGCTGCTGGCGCCGATTGTTTACAGTGTCCGCGGATATCAAGGTAGTGTGAGGGGGCACGCCGCGGGGGCGGGTGCAGGGGGGGTGTATTTTCGAGGGGTGGTTGCTCATATTAAAGTGCGAATTGAGACTAAAGGGGAAAACGGAGACTGAAGTGCTGAGCCACCCCTGTGTTTGAATGTTCAATGGGGTTTTTCCTTCTTTTGAGCGTTTTAAAACCAAATGCTTATAACTTACAGCCGGGAGAAATAGGTGTTGCGTTGTACTAATGTTCAACAACAAAGGAGTAAAATGTTGAGGTGCATTACTGCTTCCCTACTGGTGCAAAGGTTTTTCTTCTTTTACGAAAATTGCGCTTTCGTTGAGGTATTAGAGCAAGTACTTAACCGGAAAAAAAACATTATGGGAAACTACAGCATGCAGCCTTTTTGCAAGTAGAAGCCATTCATTCGTGCGTTTGCAGCTGCGCTGGAGAAAAACATTTATTGTATGCATATAACATGGGAATGCTATCCGTTTTGGAATACCGCTTCATTGTGAAATGAATGCTGTTTAATCCAGTTTTTTCTATTTACTGATAGGTTAATGCATTTTGCATATGCCAAAAGCTGGCAAACCGTTCTCTAAAAACTGATTTGACAACGTTTGTTTTGGCGTCAGTCAACACTGATATTCCAGTCCCCCGAGGTCTGTTTTGATTTGGCTTGGCCGCCACGTGTTACCTCGGCATCCTCCGCGTGGCCGCAGCCCAGCAGCGGCATTCATTCAAACTCGGACTCCGGCTCCTTGACGTGTATGACACGTGCAACCACTGCGTGCCTGGGAGCCCTGAGGGCGCGCGCGAAAAGACTTGAGATAAATGGAATGCGCCAAAACGAGAAGGGCTCTCTTTTCGAAGGCATTATTTCTTGTTTAGATGCACGTTTATATTCCTTCTCGACAATTTCTTGGATCTGGGCCAGTCATTGGCACATCATTATATTCCCCTTACTTGCAGTGGCGCGCCTAGGGTACCAGGCAGGCAAAAAAAATAACTCCCTTCCCCATCATTAGGTAGTGAGATTTCATCATGATTGGTTTAGTGAGGGTCACTGGAACCCTTGGGCCACAGTGACATTGCACCAATATAGTTGCACACATTTTTACTTGTGCATTTGTTGCATCTATTTTTATGGGTGGTTGTTAGAGTAAGGCTCCTGGGGTACCATGACCAATGGGCCACAGTTTGCCCTTACTAATAGTAACTGTTACCTCTGCGGTACTGAATTTAGTTGTTGTGTATATTTACAAGCATCAGGGACCCTCTTTTTGCTAAACCCAGGGCTTTAAGTGGGCTGGGTCCTCCTGCTAGTGCTCATCACCAGCAATTCTAAAAACACAGATACCCAGACGGGTCCTTATTGGGCTCTCCATTTTTGCTCTCACCCTCTGGATAAAAAAAAAGCTCAACTCTTCAGCAGTACCTTTGCTTGAAGCCTTTGATGTAACTTCAAAGAGACTCTTTTAATTTCTTGCACACTCATCATTTCAGAACTGAAGCATTTTCAATATGCTATACTACGAAGCCATGGTTGTTGCTTATTTATGTTATGCAACTAACAACCATTGACAAAGCCAATAGTACTGGCTTGTTGTAGATGTAATGTTACTTGTATTATGTATCTGGATGTAATGACAGTAGCAGCAAATTACCTATTGGGCGGCACACTATGCTAAGCACGGGCTTTTAGCATATTTTTTTAAAAGCCACGCCCTAATTACATTGGCCACGCCCGTTTGAGACCCCCCCCCCCCCCCATTTTTTCATATTACTTAAAGCCCTGGATAAACCTATAACAATTAAAGGAGAAGAGGAAGGCTCAAAATGCAGTATCTGGGATGGAAAAATGCTTACACTGCATTCATGCTTCGGTGGTTTTAGGCCATGGGCAAGGGAGTGTGAGGTGAGCGAGTGTCGTCTGTATTGTGGCTGTCCAAGGGTAATGCTTCTTTCTGTCTACAATGTACTTCTTGCATGTTTCACAGGGTAGGTGGATTGAAATTACATTCGACCAGTTGCTAATGAGTTCTGTTAGACCCCCTTGTGGCATGTGGAGTTTGGAAATTAGATTTGAAGTACCCAGCACAAATGTGAAGTTCTAAAATAAATACCAAGCAAATCAAAGGGCACTAGCAGTCTATTCCAAGATGCATCTGGAGCCAACTGGACATTCTTCAGAGCAGGTCATTGTGTATCCAAAACACAATATGCTATTCAGTAGTAACCATTTATAACTGGTCATATTATGTTACACCAGGAAAGCTAGCATAAAATAGCATTTTAGTACCCTGCAACCAGGACTACAAAAATACTCAATTTTCCTAAAAGTTTTTGTCCTTGCAGTCATGCCTTGGAATGTAAACTAATGTATGGAATAAAATTGTAATAGAGGTTGAAGCGTATGCATTACGTGTTTATATGAAAATATAATTTGATATTTGGGGCAGAATGTAGTTCATATCACAGTTTCATGCATTATTACCAAGCTCATAATAAAAATTTAAGATTGGGCGTCTACAGAACTTATAAAATTCAAAACATGGAAGGTGTCCAAGGCACACCTCCCGAGTTTTGCTGTGCTGATCAGTCTCGAAACCCATTCCTCGCAAAGGAGCTAATTTGTGAGCAGACTCTATTCAAAGCATCCGCCCTCTCAGAAACTGCGTCCGCGCAGATCCATCATGTGGGAAGATGAGTGTCGATGTGGAATAGTGAGGAGCGACCACAGGCATTTCTAGAATCTCTTTGAGGTTGGCTGCTGTTGAAAGGGACTCATTAGAAACAGAGAGAGAGAGCAGTCTTCCTTCCAGATTCCTCCAGGACATAAAAATCAGCTGCGTGTGTTCAAACTTGGGAGGGAGGTGAGGGAATTCAGTCATGGTGTGATTTGTTATACTGACACAACCCAACTTTATGTATTTATTGCTGGTTTATTCTAATATTCAAGGGGGATGGACAGTTTAGCTCACAGTATCGAGGTCACTATTATCGGTCTGCATGTATATCGACACCACATTATCAACTACCATTATATCATCAAGGTAAGCATATACAGAGAAGTATAGATTTTCTATTCTAACTCCTCATCTACTTTCCTTGACAATACGTTGGTAGTCGATATTGTGGTGTCGATATAAGTGCAGGTCATTATCAAGACTTGAATCTAATGGTACAACACCAATGGAGGCTTTTAGTGAAAGAAGTTGCCCTATATAATGAGTACATATTAACAAAAGGGGTTTTATATTAATTACGTTAATTTCAATTGATTTGCGAATTGACTGAGAACAAAAGGGATGTCTCAACCCCTCAATAAGACTTGTAGAGCCAGCATTTACCCCACCTTTCCCCTTGCTTATATTTTACATTTAAGTCTGTCTAAAGCAAGCTCCACTTTAATTGTGAAAAGGGAGCTCAACTCGTATTTAGCTAGGATTAACTTTTGTTGGTACTCTGCATCTGGAGGTTCTTGATCTCTTTCCCTAAGGACCTACAACCTTTTCCGCATGGCTTTTTGTTTTGTTTGTTTGTTTCTTCATGCTGTTGCAGAGTCTTTCATCGTAGAGCCCCCCCCCAGGTCAGATTTTGCATCGACCACAAGACTTGTTAAGACTGAACTATTAGTTAGGTTCAGGTAATCCTTTAAATGGTCTGTTAGTTTCTTTCTTTTACCTTGGTGGCTTGTACCTGAAGATATTTATACTCCAAGTTATGCATCCAGAGATTGTAAGGGGTAGTTTAAGCTATGTTTTGATCTCTGCATCATGTTAAAACCCCACTTCCAATATTTTACACTAGACCCATGGTAGGAGATGTTTGCTGATCAAAACGTGATCTATTCTGCATCCTGTCCTTTATCCTTTGACAATAAGGCGTGTTCCTCCTGGTTGGATGCAGAAGCCTGCAGGGTTCTAGTAATGTATTTATAAGCAGAAAGGTATGCAGTTCCCAGTGAACACTGTAGGTAGACGTGCATTAGTCACACACTTATAGGCAGGAGAAAAATTCCTCCTTTCGGAAAAAAGTACCAGCGGGGTCGGCGGAGCAGGGGTAGGTCTACGGACATGAGCGCGGAATCTTCCTAGACACTGAACTATTCAATGGTTGAGCCCTCCGGCCACCGATGTAACATCACCGCGACCCTGATTGGGTTGACTCCAAATTGATCTACAGGTACCACTTTTTAGGGTGCTGTAAGGGTGGTCACTGAATTTTTTAATTGTGTACCACCATCAAAAAGTGTGAATAGATCTCTTTTAAAGTCCTGAAGAATTGCCTTCTAATTGAAATAGTGGCAAGAAACATGTTGACCGTAAATGCGCACAATCCTGTGACCTTATAACATGGGTGCACCAACTTTCACAGGATAGTGGCCACAATCATTAAAATAATTCTGGGTGGACCACTACTTCCTGTTTTAACCTCACTTCTACACTCTCCACATCTACACTTACTAGGGCCTTCACACGCATGGCACCTTATGGCAAAGGAAATAAAGATCTCTGCCAAAAGAGGGCGCCGATCGGGTATTGCAGCTCCAACCCGATTAGGAGCAGGCCCGAAGATAAAGCAAGACACCCCACTGTTGAGGGGTGTGTGAGGGTCTCTTTTCTGAAAGGAGGAAGTTTTCTCCTGCCTACAAGTGTGTGACCCACCACACAACTAATGCAGGTCGACCTACAGAGTTCACTAGGAATTGCATACCTTTCTGCTTATAAATTCTCCTGTGCACGTATGCTGGACCTGGATAAATATTGCCATAGTCCTCCTTTTTGGTCAATATTCTAGTAATGCATGACACAATGTCAGGTCTAGAACTAAGCCCCTGTCTTCTATGTTAGCTGCGGAGACCGAACCTATACAATCAAGTATCAGCTCTGGAAACAGATTCCAGTCTTTCCCAACAATCACCTCTATCAAGACATAATTCATCAAAAAGTATATTTAAAGAAGTGAAAACGTCTTTTTTATTCTTGTTGGTGCACAAAACGATCCAATGAGTGTTTTTGCACTTGGATTTTAGCAAATACAAAACTCCCATTCAGACAATTCCTTGTCTTCTGGATGTGGACTGCGAGACGTTTATTGAACAATGTTTCTAGTCTTCCTTTCTGTAGTAGTGCGTTTCAGCTGTTGGATTTTCTGGATGTACTGCATGACCAGAGGATGCTGCTACTTATGTACTACATGACCAGAAGATGCTTCTACTTGCCCCACTCACTCTCTTTTTAACTTCTCAAATTCAGACAGGAAGAGATATATCTCTTGGAAAATCACCAATTTTCTGTCTATATATTACAGTACCTCATTTCTTTTGACATAGCTGGAAAGGCTGTTGACAAAGAGGGGCCATAGGGATAGATTCCTCAATGCAGTCAATATTACTACCATCTTCAAATTGTAAACAGTCTACTAATTCCGCTAGGAGCACAAATAGTAGTCACTATGATACCTTTTTGCTCTTAACCCGTTTACTGTGGCGGCAACTCCGCCGTGGTGCAGGGCGTTCCATTATGTGGGCGGGGCCGCGTCAGCCAATGGACGTGTGCAGCACTGCCGAGGTAGTGCTCGCGATGGCCGTTAGCCAATGGGCGCACTTAAAGGGTTAAATTATTCCTGCAGAGCCCCATTTAGGTGAAAGTACTCACTTCTCTTAGCTTTTTCCTTGGTGCATACAATAAGCTGGGTGTAACCTGTATGGCTCACAGTGAGTCCTATTAAACATGGTCATGATCTCTATATAATAATAAAAAAGGAACTCTCTACCTTGTCATTACTTTTTCCTTATATAGTAGTGTTAAGTCCCTGTTTCAGTACACTAGTGGTAAGACACTGGTGACGTGGTTTTTAGTGTGGAGTGACATGATCCAGGCTCCTCATGAGTGATCAATGGAGGGGGTGAATGGTGTTTTAGATTTTTCTCTACCTTTGGCAGGTATCTCTTCTAAACAGTTATTACGGTCTTCTTCACTCTGAGGTGCTAATTATTATGTGGTGTTTGTCACATGATGCTAATCAGACTCTCTCAATCTTGGTTCATGTTCCGTTTTGTTGTGTGCTGTGCCTCCAGGGTAAATCATTTCCATTGCTATCTCCTCCATGGCCTCAAATTGTTTCTCAAATTCACCCAGATCATGCTTTTTTAGCTGTCAATTGTCACCAACATTGTTGCAGATTCACGAAGGCTAATCTAATATCCCATGTTCTTAGAAGTGGTCAAAGTGCCAAAAAACATTTTCTAGTCAAATTGGTCTCATAAGCAAAGTCTTCTCAGAATAAAATATTTGTTTTGTGTCTCAAGTATAAGCCATGTTTCTTTGCCACTTCTACCATCTGTCTTGCTACTTTGTGGGGGAGGAAGCACATTATAGTGGGCGTAGGGACATATAAATTGGTCTGCAGTCTACACCAGGTTCTGTGCGCTCATTGGAATTCGAAAAATGAGAAGATATTGTCACTTTGGTTTTTTTCAGGGATTCCAAAAATCCTAATATTTGACCACCTGTTGCAATATTCCAGTTCTAACACTTTCTGATGAACTTTCCACAAACAATTACTTGAGTGTGAGATGCCCATGAATGTATCACCCATATCATCTACTTTCCTTGTGTTGTTTTTCAGTCTGACTTTGAAGGCTATGAGTTTCATTCCAATTGTTTTCACTTCTCGGTTTGTGCTGTTGCTTGTTTGGCTGCAATCATAGAGAATTTTGTTGCCTTCAATTCCTAAAGGAGAGTGTCCAGCGTGGTATTCAGTACAGCTATTTCTATCATACAGTGTTTTGTCAGTCCTGATATTGCCTTCAAGGACAATGGCTGTGATGAAGCCTTTGCCCCTGACATGAAGCAGGACAAGTTCATCAGGGGTAGCTCTTCATGCCACACTCATGTTCATATCCTAGTATGAAATCAGACCTTTTTCTAAATATCATGTGGTCACTTAGGATGATCAGCAATGCTAGTGGTAGCATAGCAAGCAGATAATGACCATACTCCTGTAGGGCACTTGTGTCAGCTTTGTCTTTGTCTCTTCTTCATTTGTACATTTTACAGATGAAGGGAGATTTCTGCCTGTAGGGCAAATTGTCTTTGATGGGGGACTCTGTAGGAATAAGCAATGCATCCTATCTGTCCCATAGCAATATTGCTGCGTTGGTCTCACCGGAGTACCGAGAAAGATGGCGACCTCCACACGTTTGAGTGAAATAATCTTTGCTTGCTGAGCCCAATTCAAAATATCTGCTGATCTTGCAACAGTGCGGTCAAGAGGTAGAGAAATCTATTTGAAGCGGCCACTCTGGCAATGCAAGTATTTTCAGGGCATTACCGACACTCTCATAACATTCGTACTGCTAAACTGTTGTTTGGTCATTCACTCTGCTGACACTCCGCTCCCATCAGTAAACTTGGGTTTATCTCCCATAGTTGCAGTTTACCACAGTAGATTCCAGGACCCATGCCAGCACCATCAGCCCTCTGTCTCACTACCTGTCGTCAATCCATTTGTCAATTAGGGTGCCACAGCATGTCCTCCACAGATTGGGTTGATATGTCAGTTTACTTCTTGTAATCTAAAAGACCTAAGAATGTTTTCATTCAGTTTCACCTCTCATCTGGAATAAAACAGCACACCCCATTATGTTGTTGGTTTCTCTGTGGTTTTCTAGCCTCCCCATTCCATTCTGTCAGTTGGACAGAATGGAACGGGGAATTGAGAGAGCTACTTCCGTGCATATTTCCTACTTATTGAGCTGGCATGGACGAAAGCCATTAACATTCAGCCATCTCCTCTCGCTGTTAAGCCCCACCTCCCTCGACATTGTTGCAGTTTGGATGTGAAGATTTGTGGTATGATGCTGGCTTTTCCACTTGACTAAAATGGTGCAATTACTTCAATAGTTTTTACAGTTCTTTAGTTTTGACAAATTGAGGAGTGCTGGTACATTACAACCAATGTGTTGGTGAAGAAATAAATAAAAACAAGCATTGGCACAGCCAATAGGTCTCGCCTTTGGGACCTTATATGTATTTAATTATGCAGCACAATATCCTTGGTGCAAAATCAACTGTTGCATGGCTTGTTTGTGTAGTGTCAGAAATAGAAATGATATTTGCTATTTTGGCTGTTTGTAGTAGAATGTGAAATGTAGAGTGAAACCACGTTTGTATGGGGGAGGGGCATGGGGGTTCTAGTTTTGTTCAGGTCTCAAACTTCTGTTGCACCTTGACAGCCATAAGTTGGTTTTACAACTTTTTGTTTTCACTGGAAACAAGCTAGTGTTGGTATTGCTCGTCTGGTTACACAACAGCTCAAAGCCTCGGATTAGTTTTTATTTGGAAATGGGGTGGAAAGTTTTTTTTTTTTAAATCAAAAGAAGATTGCTGTTGAATTAGTAAAGGGTTCAAGTATTTCACACAAAAAGAAGGGAACTGGAAATATGTTAGAAATGGAAGACGGCTTCCTTGGCAGTCTAGGTTGGCGGGTTCCTTTTGGGGAGGGCCTGGACTGGGTTATATATTTTTGGCACTACTCTGCTATGGCAGACAAGCTAAAAAATATGGAATAGAATGCTACTGAAAGGAATTCTCGTTGCTTAAAAAATGTTGGCTGAAGCTCTTTGATCCATCACGTCTTTGACTGTTTGCAACAAAGATTGCAGTAAGCTGTAAAGATGCCAGCTAGTAAGGCTAGAGGGAAGCTGGGAGGAGGGCTAAGAAGGAAGATGTTGCTCAGTCCTCCAGGCGATGTTACTTGCTGATGAGTCAGAAGGCAGAGGTGGGAAGGATGCGAGATGCCATTTTGAAGAGGTGGGAGAAGCTCAGAGAGCAGGTTGTCAGCAGAACAAGTGGAAGTCAGTGGGGGCAAAATTAGCTTTTCAGCATGGCTGTGGATTTGGACCTTGTAAAGAATGGGCTTGCTACTGGCGAAGCAGCGTGTTAAGCGGTGA
Source organism: Lissotriton vulgaris (assembly GCF_964263255.1). Classification (NCBI taxonomy): domain Eukaryota; kingdom Metazoa; phylum Chordata; class Amphibia; order Caudata; family Salamandridae; genus Lissotriton; species Lissotriton vulgaris. The sequence goes on from NC_141696.1 coordinate 372,506,836, forward strand.
AGAAGCTCAATGTAATACCCAATGACTTGGGCCATACCATGGATTCACCTCTTGACCAAAGTGCGTGATCTTGGGCAAATTCCATTATCTCTTTGTGACGTCCATTTTCTGATCTATTTGGGAGCACTTGAAAAAGACTAAAGACCTCTACCTTAAACTACACATTTATGTGTGTGTGGGTACATTACACGTACATACGTAATTGTTGTGCTTGACCATGCATGTGAGATGACGGATGGGCGCTCGTGCGCTACAACACCGAAGCACCAGGCCCACTTGCTTTGCTATTTATTTACTGATCCAAGGTGGTGGATGCCACTGGAATCGGTAAGTAAAAAAAAAAGTAAGAATATTTTTCGCCCAAAACTGGAAGAAAGCCTTGTGCTGCAGCTGGAGAAAGAGGCGCAGGGGTGCGCGTGCACTAGAGAGATAAGTCTGCTCTTTTTCAAAGCACATATTCGAGCTTGTGGCACACCGCTGCGCACTCCCGCAAGGCGTATGCGTATGTGTATGTGCTTTGAAAAAGTGCTCTACGACGGCTAAAGGTCTCCTCTGAAGCACACACGCGCTGCGTAAGCGAAACCTAAAAAGAGTGGGCCAGAATTTAACAGTTTCGGTGTATGTTTGTTATATATCGTACTTGAATTCCATTCTGCTGATTTCAAGTGAAATGAGGATCTTGTCTCTATCTATATATCTATTTTGAAGTAACTATATCTAGATAAAGGAAATTCAGTCTTCTCTAGTGTATCCCCTATGTTTATTTTATTTTGCTCTCTGGCATCCTTGGCCTTGATGTCTGCTATAATTTGAAGCATGTAAGAAAAGTTTAAGTGACTGCGTGCTCTGTATTCCCTTGACCGTCATTTCATCCCCAAAGCTGTGAGATTGACCTGACTTGAAGGCAGGGTGCTAGATCAGTGCTGGAATGTGGAATAGCTATTATAAAGTAAACATAGACGAACAAACGGCAGTGTACTGTTACTTTCAATTATTGCTACATAAAGCATGATTTTACTATTTGCATCCCAGAAAGATACCTCAGCACATACAGCATGTTGTCAGGCTGCAACAGTGACAACATTTATATTGTTCTCTAAAAGCATAACATGCCCTTGTTGGCACTGATAAGGTAAAATATTTTGTGCATCCATAGTTTTGCCTGAAATGTGCAAATGAAAGGCCATGAATGGAACATCTGTTTTATCGAATTCAAACATAGGTGTTTCAAATTTGATATTTTCTGAGCTAGAGATGAATTAAAGGGATCTGTTTAGCTCTTGGGCTGAAAGCAAATCCACTTAGTTTATGCAAGTGGTCCTGCTGTAAGATATGCCAGCTTGGATGTTGTGCCAGGTGCCTATTGATTGACCTTTAGTTCAGTTTCATTCACAGAGGTAACTTCACCAGTCAATCTGCCAGCAATGCTCTCCTGAAGTTCCTATCTGAAGGTTTTATAGGGAGATGGAGAACTTCTATGTCTGATTCCACCAAGTTGGTTTTCATTTTTTTAAGAGGGTCTAAGAGATTTGGTGTCCCCAAGGCTCAGGTCAAGAACTTCACCATATTGCAAGAAACGTAGGAGAACAAAGTGTGGGAACTAGAATAGGACAGGATGGAAAGTCTCTAACAATTGTAATATTTTGCCACCTGTCCTGGGTTCAACAATTGAAATGGATAGGAATGAAGATTTTCCTAACTATAGCAGTGAAGAATCCCTCTCTGCCTACAGAGTATCAATGAAAGAGTTGTTTTTACTTCTTGTTTCCTGATTTAGCCACAGGGATATTAGGGCCTGCGTTTGCAGTGTAGAGACCACATTGCCATTTTGAGAACTGCTTCTTAGAAACCGCGTGCTTAGAGATGGTGCTGCAAAAGCTAAGGGAGCTGCTGGGAATATTGAATGGTCATATTCCAGTGGTGTTGAGAGCAATGGTCTACTGTGAACTGTTGGGACGTGCTGTTAGATGTCATTTTTAAGGCTTGAGTTGCTTGAAACTGGGGAAAATCCGCAACGGAGAAATCATGTGGCCCTGGGGAGGATCCCAGTTAACTGGTGTCCAGGAAGGATGTTGTGAATCTCGTTCCAGAACCACCACAAACAATTTCCAACAAGAGGACTGGGCTTATGGAGATCCTTCCTAGAGAGTTTCTTAAGATTCATGATTAAGTAGCGGTGTAATCGCCCTCCCTTATTGTCATTCCTACACAGCCGCTCACACGTTTGCACGCTTTCCCATACACAGACCCTCACTCAAATGCACACACACAACATTTGATCTTTTTTCACTTATTTGACTTCAGCTGCCTGCGGTGGTCTGCTTCAGCTAATCAACTGCTCATGCATGAAGCCTCAAGCAGACATACAGCTCCTTCCTGCCTCAGTCTGTGATGCAGGAAACTGAAAGATGATGTCTGTGCAGTGAATACACCACTGACTGTACAACAATAGTTTCTTGCTTTTTCACCTCAACCTTTCTGATATCTACATAGGGTTGAGTGGAGTCAGTGGAGTCAGTGAGGTTCCGGACACCCCCACCTTGGTACAAAATGGTAGAGGGTGAGGGCGAGGTGTCAGGGTGATTGCCCCAGGCACAGCAGAGCTTATGCCGACAGCTTGGGGCTGTCTGTGTGTCCTACTGCAGGACAACACTAATGGGGTGGCACTAATATGTATCAAACACTTAAGGCCAGTGCTGGGACTTTTCTAGCCCTTCACAATAGAACTGATGGATAATGCAAGGGTCTCTGTGCCTGCTGATTCATCTTTGCAGCGAAGGTATGCCAATAGTGAATACTAGGCTAATATTCACTATTGTTATAATAAAATACTGGCATATAATTCAGGAAGGCACAGCCTCATCGCCTATGAGGGCCAGCCGCCACTGGTTGTTCTATCAAGCTTGGCGTAATTCTTTGGAGCAGTACTTGCTCTAACAGAGATTAAATATATCTATAAGAGCCAACACTTCAAACTCAGCTTCTTTGCTCTCCCCTTTACCTTCTCCCCACCTGGCTGGAGGTACACAAAACGTCTCAAGCTGAAACATAGCTACTTAAGCTATTGAATTGGAAAGTTTTGTGTAGATTTGACGAACCGTGCCAAAGCTGTTAACTAACTAAATAAAGCAACTCTTGAGTTTGAAGTAAGACTCAATCATACCTAGACAGTCTTTATCGCCATCTATTTAAAATTCGAATCCATACACAATATTATTTGCACAAAGTGAAGAGCGTTTATGCAAGCATGGACAAAAGCAATACATTTTCACATGCTAGTAGATCATGCATTCATACATATGTGCCAAAACACGGATTATGTGACTGGTCTTGTAACATCAACAGTAAAGTTGAATAGTGGTTTTATTCACTCTAAGAAAGTATGCTTGCTATATGCCAATGTAAACACATTTACCCGAATTGCAAATACATGGTGTTTTCTCGCCTGGCTTTCCAATACATCATTATTTTCATATATTTCATTTAGACGTGCAGTATCGAGTTGACTCTAGGATTTGCATTAGATGAGTAAACAGAGCGCAACAGAAGTGCTTTATGTACTATGTGGTACACATGCACTGGAACTGAGTCTGACTAATTTCAAACAGTAAGGCAAGCTGTTTATTGTACAGGAAAATAAACAATAATTTGAGCTGAGAATGTTGTTTTGTTTTTGGAGTGACACTGTGTAGTAGTTTCTCATATCTTCCTCATGACATCTATGATGTAATTGCCATGACAATATGTAGTATCTTGATTATTATGTCTTCCACTGCTCCACCAGTGGAACACTCTTGCTTTGATGTTATTTAGAATGTTGGTGGATCAATTTCACAGTTGGAGAAGGGCTGAGTGCCTTGCTGACTGCTCCTGGTGGGGCTGAATGCTATTGTACTACTAATCTTCCATCTAACTTGAATAAATCCTCCTGAGCATCATCTACTTGCGTGGAGTCAGTTACTACATTTTTTTGATCTAAGGTACTTACCTTCACACAGTGCACATTCTGTACCTCAACTCGAGGTGTCTCACAGGGGTTTTAATCCTGTCATTGCAGTGCACATTGTTTTTGCCTCCACATGAGTTGTCACGCAAGGGTTTTTGTCCTGCTACTCTAGTGCACAATGTTGACCTCTTCACAAGGTATTTATCTCTTTTGTTTTGGGTGCACATCAGTCTAGGTTCACACGTTGCGTGGATTCTGTCCGACATTCACAATGGAAAACCTCCTGACCTCTCCGGAGGTATGTCTGTTGGGTCTCCCCATCATCTTGTGCATACCATGGTACCTCTGGTTGATGTGCGTCAGCACACGGACATGACATTACACATGTCATGATATATTTATACCTGCACTACAGTGCACGCTCTTGCCTTACTTTAGGTGTCTACTGTAGGTTTCTTGTTTTATTTCTACAGTGCACAACAGTTTTATGTTCTCTTGTATTACCTCTGCACATTCATATTTCACCCTCTTGGGTGTATAGTTTGGATTTTTACCTTTTAACTATACGGCAGTGGTCCATTTAAGACTGGGCGTTTCTCTATTCTGTTTTTCTTATCTTTCATTACACTGTAGCCCAGTACTTTTCTAATTTATTTAAACTCAAAAGTTTATAATTGTATGGAGAAGAAGGAGTTTTATATTGCATTTCTCTTCTTCTCTGTCACCTTCTTTTTCCCTGATGTGGATTGCTCTCTCGTATACTTACCTGGCCAGTTGGTGTACAGAGAGTACTCATTGATGGTTTCTTTTTCTTCTCTTTATTTCTTTCTCTTATTAATTATAAAGGATGATGGGAAACAGGTTATGTTTATCAGTTTCTTTGTACCTACTTTTGCTTTGTTTCTCTCTAGCTCTCTTCTTATATGTTCCTCTCTTTTGTTTTCCTTTGGAAGAAAGGAGGATATGTAGTATCTTGGTTATTATGTTTTACATGTCTTCCACTGCTCCACCAGTGGAACACTCTGATGTCATTTAGAATGTTAGTTGATCAATCTCACAGTCGGAGAAGGGCTGAGCGCCTTGCTGAATACTATTGTACTACTGATCTTCCATCTAACTTGAATAAATCCTCCTGAACATAGTCTACTTGCGTGGAGTCAGTTACTACACAATATAATGTATAACATTGAATGTCAGGAACCTGTCAGCTCCTGGGAGCTGTGGAGGTAAACGGTCAATAAACTAGACGTCTCTTCACTTACCTGCCCCAGCGTGATTACTTCAATTTGGCGACAAGTTGGCTGACTGTTGTGCTCCTCCACCCACGAGTGGACAACTACACACTGGTAACTTTACCTGGATCTTTCTATGCACATACGATAATTGCTTCTGTTATATTTTGTGTTTTATTCAAAGTAAATTTCACTGGTGTGCTACCTGCATTTTTGTTCCTATTATTGGAGTATAATTGTGTGGATTTTGCTGAGCCCTACTTTGAAGCTGACTTCTGTAAGAAAATCAGTAAGTTAGTACTGCAAACTCTGCCGGTGATAAATACATGTGTAGATGCCAGAGAAATAAGATTAAATAGGTTGATTTTCACTGTGTACACTGCAACTACATCGAAGTACTACTACAAAAAAGCCACTACATTAAAATGTCCTTTGCTAAGAAAAGCACTACATAGAAGTGGCATAATACATTTACTAATTGTGCAGCTAAGCCTAATACTAAACACTAAAATGTAAACAAACTTTAATCCGACTGCTAGCTCTAAACATAACCTTAACCCTTAAATGTAGCCTAAGCCAGAACATAAGGATTAACCTTCTTTCTGCATCAATCAATCTATCAGGGATTTGTAAGCATGCTACTCACCTGAGAGGGTCTCAAGGCACTGGGAAAGGTCCGCTGATCCGTTTAGCGATTTGGCATCAGCCCCTTATCAGGGGTGTGGAATTTTCCAAATAATCTACTTGTCCAAGGGACAAAATACCACCGAGATCTACATGTCCTGTAAAATTCACTTGTCCCACCTACTCCCATCCCACATCAAACATAAGGGCTCCAGCTGACAGAGAAACATTAGTGCTTCCATACTTATGAATAGGGCTCCCGGTTTTATGTGGTATTTATTTTTTTGACATTTCTGTCTGTATATTATCCATATTTATTTTTGACAACTTTATCTGTATTTATCCATATTTATTATGAGTTTTATGAAGAAAAAAAGCTGAAACTGGTATATTTCCGCATTTAACCAATAAAACCAATAAAAATGCAGTCATGCTTGAATGCCTGCCACATGCAGAAGATAAATCAAGCACTTATGTGAAAATATGCACATTTCAGTATCAGCTTTGTGCATATCTACTGCTGTGTAAGCCTCTTTACTAAAGTTCCTTTTTTTAAACCCCTGACCTATCAATTCACACAGTTATTGGCCTGGCAATCATTAAAAAGGGTATTTAGAATCACTCAAAAAGCAGCCAATTTCAGTTTTTATCAATATTAAAAATAAAAACAGATAAGAAAATAAATGGTTTTCTGTCTGTATTTATCTGTAAAAATCAGTAAAAATGGAAAGCAGGGAGTCTTATTCAAAAAGAAAAAGTTAGTTTGGTTGAAAAAAAATATTTGCCTAAGATCACACAATTTAAGCATGGAAGCTATTTTTTTTTTTTTATTTATCAAGCCAGAACAGGTTCTCTTTCACAAAGAGTATCTAAATAGTTCCGGACTGTCAAGAATTCTGCCACATCACAAATAGCAGATAACTACTGTAAATAAACTCTGCACTCAAGCAGGATGTTGCATAATGTCACAACTAATTGCAACCAGTACTTACTTAACTCACTGCTTTAAAAAAAAAAAAACATGATCACTAATAATGAACATCTTTCGCCAACAAGCCACAGCTATCCAGAATACTGAACTATCCCAGAGCATGCAGACATATCACAAATAACGGACAGTCATCACAAACATATGATTCAAGTAAGACTGCAGGGATACAATCACCAAAAGAATCCTGGACTATGATTAAATAATATAACGTGAACGTGCATTTGCAGAGCTATTTGAGGCAGAACTGAAGTGCATTGCAGAGCTGTTAATAGAGGCCCAGCCCCCCTGTTTCACACAAGCACACACACACAGTCAGACTGATCTAGTTGTGTTCATTGGCAGAGCTCTGCATATCTATTTGTATAAAGTAGCACATATCAAATGAACACACCACCAGAATTGAACTCCTGCTAAGTGAAATCAGCATTTTCTCTTCTTCTTTAATGCTAGTACCCTTCATATCTTCCTCACCATTTCCCGATTTCACTTGTTTCTAATATTCTAGCCCGAGTTATTTTAAGATATGACTACACTTGCATATGACTCACTGAAAGAGCATTTCTAATAAAAGAATGACTTTTTTTGCAGTTTAATAGCGCAAACTCTACCTAAACATATTGGAGCGCTTAGATGAGCGCCAGTTACATTACTACAAGGACACTTATTTATTTCTGAGTGTATCACTGTTGGCAGCTGCACGAGAAATATCAAATGATATGTGAACTTATGCAGAGGGGACATTATTCTGGCAGACGCCAATACAATATTAAGGCGATCATTATAGTCTTCACAGAGAAAAATAAAGTGGCTGCTAGAGGTACATCAGGTGCCTCCCTGTGATCCGCCTTAGGCATTCTCTGCTACACTTGGCGCACGGTGCAGCTGAAGTTGCAAAATTAAGTAAAACAATGTGTGGCTCACTGTGACAGTTGCTCCCCTTATACTCAGTTAGGCAGCTCCCTTCCGACCACATAAGCACACGCCTGCAGATAACTTTATTCCACTGTAGATCACGCCTGATATCACTGCATGCTCTCCTTTTGTCTCCACCTTCACTTACTTTCTCCTTCTGAGGTTTTTAATCTGCTACTGTATTCGATCCTCCTTCTTACCCCCCACCCAGTGCAGCCCTGTCTCACTTTATCACGCCGGAACATTAAGCTGATTAATTGCCCAGCCAAAACACAAGCGCCTACATGCCTCCTTGGTGGTGGAATTGGAGAGCCTTTCATGACCTTTTGCGATGGAGGCAGCGTTCTTCAGTGGAAATACTAATCCCGGTCACAAAGAGCTTTTACACCGTCAGCATTAGAACAGTGAGGCGGCTACTTTCGTTTTCTAAAATCGATGTATTTTTAACCCCCGCATGAAGTCCTGGCACTGATGTGTCGATGTGTGCAGTGCTCATGCTGCACGCAATTAACTAGCTTTCAAAGGAACAGTTAAGTCTCCTTTTACAATTACTAAAGATACACTGCAGCGACGATGCTGAGGCATTTGCAGTTCAAAAATAAATGTGCACAACGGGCTAAATTAATCCAGAAAAATAGGCACTGGCAAATTGAGCATTTTCTCTCACAAATGGGAAAGATATCGCTCATTTGTGAGAGGAATTGCCCAATCAGTGTCAGACCTCTGGTATGAAATGGACTTCTAATCCACTCTGCATACCAAAAGAAACGTGTGCAGTCGGCAAGAGAAGTGAGGAGTCAGCCCGCGCTTTCTGCAGCCACAATGATGCTGCATTAGCGACGGGCCGTCAGCAGGCAGACATTAAAGTTCTAGTCCAATATTTCAGTGGAATCTGTATCCATGCAGGGAAAAATAACACTAGCAGTGCTATGGCGGGCGCCTTGGCAGTGCTTTAATTTTACCTCAAAAGGAATTTCCTCGCTCGCGGAGGTCCCGAAGTTCAACTGCTTGCTGAGAGTAGTGACGTTTCACTCCCCAGCCAATCACTGGTTAGAGCCCAGTGAAGTCATGAGCTGCTAGCCAATCAGAGGGCTCCAAAGGCTCTCTGCAAGCCCACAGCCTATTTTCTTGACGTGATTTAATGTCTACTTGTCCGTAGGACAAAATAGACATTAAATCTTCTTGCCCGTCAATAAAAACCACATGGTTCGGGCGTCGGGCGATAGGATTCCCCCACCCCTGCCCTTATGCTATTCCAAACCTACCCCTAATCCAAAACCTGACACTACTATTTAGGCTAAGCCTAACTCTAAATGTATCATAATCCTAATAATAATACTATTCCTTAAACATAAAGCAACAGTATACCTTACCTTAATGCTAACACTTACTATAGAAAAATGGTTCTATTGGTGTAGTTCACCCATTTTACAACTACTTTCTGCTGGCATTATTGATCGTGGGTAATGGGAGACCGCTATCTGGAATTCCGTGTTCCCTGACCCCGAAACATGGTGAGAGATGGGCTGATCCCAAATGGCTTGCCTACCATTTAGGTAAAGCCACAGTACTGTGGTGCCGAAATATAGCCCTAGTGGTATAAAAGTTTAATGTCACATATGGCTGCAGTGTGGGTTTACACCACCCACTTTACTAAATAAAAAAGCATGACTACAGGCTACTTTTTCAAGTCTAAACTTTTGTGAACAAGGCTGCAGCAGATTTCAACAAATTGCTTCAAAATCAGGAAGAGTGTGTCCCAATGGTAGAATAATTTTGCCTGAGGTTCCAAATCTTCTTGCTTTAGAGCTGAATCTGTTTTCTTTAGTAATTTGACCTCTCCCTTTGATCATAAATCTTATACAACCTGAAGTATGCATCTGAATTTAGCCAAGAAGCTCTTGATGTCTGAATGGAATATGTATGTTGAGGCACAGAATCTACCATCCTTGCCATCTGGGATGACCTGAAGAACACAGTTGACCACAACTGAGTTGCTGCATTACTCCTCTTGGACCTCTCGGCTGCCTTTGACACCGTTGCCCATGATACTCTGATACAAAGACTCTACGAAACTAGCATAGGGGGACTGCTGTAGACTGGATTACGTCCTATCTTCAAAACTGAACCAATGTCATCCATATCCCACCTTTCTGATACGAACCGTACTCCACAAAAGCAGGTGTCTCTCAAGGCTGTATCATCTCGCCCATGCTGTTCAACATCTACATGAAGTCATTACCGGTACTGATCAATCAATTGCACCTCACGTGCTATAACTATGCAGACGACACACAAATACTCCTTCAACTGGAAAGCCCCAAATACATGTGAACATCACACATTTTCAGTCGTCTCAGAGCCGTGGATCAATGGATGACTTGGAGCCATCTCAAATTGAATGCTTCCATAATGGAAATACTCACATGTGGCAATTAGAAACATTATGACCCACTTGCCACCTGGCCTAATGAACTGGGATCACCGCCTAAAGTATCAAAGAAAGTAAGAAACCTTGGAGTGACCAAGAACTCCAAACTATCAATTGAATGCCCAAGTGGACAAACTAGCAAGGTCAAGCCTTGTTACTGTACAAAAAAACTCTTCGACAAATCTTCCCCCATTTTGGATTTCCACACAAGGTCCAAGCTACCATTTCCCTTGTTCTGTCCAAACTTGATTACCCCAATAGCCTCTACCATGTGTCACCTTCGACCATGAAAAGACTTCAACCGATTCAGAACTCGGCTGCCAGACCACTCTTGTATATCAAACCGTGAGACCACATCTTCCCTGCCTTGAAAACCCTGCATTGGTTACCGTTTGCCAGGAAGATCCATGTTCAAGCTGCTTTGTATCACCCACAAAGCGTTACATTATTATGGGACAACTCTTCATCAGGAATAAAACCACCAAACACATTCAACAAAGAAACCTCAGCTCTAGAGTGGCACCTCGCCTCAAAATCCCAAGACACAAGAGAAAAACCATGGGCGGCACATCCTTCTCTGTTCAAGCAACCAAACTATCGAACTCTATACCCCCAACATAAGATCCATGGACAACCACCTTATCTTCAGGAAACTACTCAAGGATTGGCTCTTCCCTACATAAGCACCATACGCAAACAGAAATATACAGAATATCCCTCTGTATATAAGCATTTATTTGTATTATATATATGTACCTATATATGTGTATTGCTTTGTATAAACATGTAAAATAACTATGTTAATAAATAAATTCATTTTTAAGTACAACACTTGAAAACCAGAGTTTATCTAATGCATCTTTAATATACGTATTCTTACTTCCTTCATGCACCTATATATCTTCCATGTTCTTGGATCTATATATTTATTACTTTTCTCCTAAAAAAGCATACAATGCACTACCCTATTTCTCATCCTATGCCTCTCCCAATATATCCTCTACATCAACTCTCGGACTCATCTCAAACCTCTATCTACTACTCTTTCCAATGACCAGCCTATTTCTCACCCTATGCCTTTATCAATATCGTTAATCTACATATGCTTACTTCCTATATGCATCTATATACTTTCCATGTACTTATGGATCTATATAGGTATTACTTTCTTCTAATTCAGCATATCCAATGCACTACTCTGTGCTCACCCTATACCTCTCTCAATATATCTTCTACCTCAACTCTCTGACTCATCTCAAACCTCTTTCTACTGCTCTTCCCAAATCACTACCCTATTTCTCACCCTAAACCTCTATTAATATATCCTTTACAGCCACTTTCTCATTCATCCCAAACCCCACACCACTACTATGATCCCCCAATATAACCCTTTCTAGGCTCTCCTGTACCCTTCCTCCCTTCCCATTTCCAAAATATCCCCATCAGTTTCCCACCCCCCAGATCAACGTCTTACTACTTACTACCTGTAGCCCTTTATGCCTATCTCCATCTGGTATCATATTACAAAATCCGATCTCCCATATCGATGTTATATATGTATATAGCTTTGGTTCTATCTGACAGTATATTCGTTCTGTGTAAGTGTAAGCTGTCTCTCCTTTGTTATCCTGTTGGAATTCCACACTAGTGAAATATCGTTTTATACCCTTACTATCTCCACACTCATGTAAAGCGCTCTGATACCTCTGGGTCTAGCCAGCGCTATATAAAACCTTTAAAATATATATATATATTTTTTACTATGCCTATCCCCCAAAACAAGCCTTTCTAAACTTTTCCCTCAGACTCTTCCGCTTCACATCCAGTTTTACTCATCCCAAGCCTCCTCGTACTGCTAAAACTTCCCACCTAAAAAAAATCTAAATCCTTCACTCTTCTCCATCCACTATCCTTTTCAATCAAAATAACACACTAACATGTCCACTTCTGAAAGTTCATATTTCACTATACTAATTCACCACTAATCCTTTATGGGCTCCAGAATAGCATGCTACTCACCGAAAACAAGCACTTCACACCTCATCAGGGGTAGCAAGCACTATATAAAGGCAACCCTTTTTCCCTCTCCTATTCCTCCACTACCCTTCTTAATCCAAATCACTGACTAACATATCCACCACTCAAATTACTTTCATATTTCAGTATACTAATTCAACACTAATCCTTTATGGGTTCCGGAGTAGCGTACTACTCGCCAAAAAAGTGCTATAACACCTAGTCAGGGGTAAGCTGCGCTATATAAATGCAAACCTTTTTCCCGCTTCTATCCGTCCGCTATACTTTTCAAATCAAATACCTGACTAACCTCTCCACCCCTCAAATTATTTTCATATTTCTCTATACTAATTCAACACTAATCCCTTATGGGTTCCAGAGTAGTGTGCTACTTGCCAAAAAACACTTTTCAGCCTCATCAGTGGTAGTAAGCGCTATATAAATGCAATTACAATACAAATCCTAAATGAAAGAATTAAAAAATTGATTTTGCTGGAAGGTCATCAATTTAATTTCTACTGAACTTCTAAGCTGACCTGTGTATGGGTAATGCGTGGTGACAGCCCTGTGGATCTCTCTTACTTCTAAACCCTCCAGTCCACTAATGGGTTTGGTAATACCTACCCTGGAGATGCTGATACTGGCTGGAATAGTATCTCTGTGTGTCAGAAAAAATAGCCCTTTACAAGTTGGACCTAGAAGGTCTACTTGGGAATAAGAAACAACCTGGGAGGTGGATTTAATGCCTCCAACACCAGGGGTTATTATTTAGTCGAGGCAGAATTTTCACCCAGCAGTTGTGGCTGTTGTGAGCAACCGGAGTCCTGGTGGGAAACTATACAGGCTTCCTGTGTTTCCAATTTACTAATAATCCCAATAGTTCCAGTAACTTTTTCTTCTTCCAAAGATACACATAGTGCAATTCTTGTCACTAGTAACCCTGGCATATTGATATTCCACGTGCCAAGCGTCCTTCAAAAAGGAAATATTGCGCTCTATAAATCCTTGTTAATGAACAAACATGAACATGGATGGAGTCGATATTTTTCATTGAGGTGTTTTTAATATCTGTAAAAATCATAATTTTCACCACAACCTCCAAATGAGCTGTTCAGCCTAGCGCACTGTGATACAGAAACCATATGTGTCCCCATATGATGTTACATTATCTGCGTTTGGTTTAAGACGCACAAGGATGTGGTTATGGACATTATTCCTGTAAAGGCATCTGCTGCTGCACTTGTGGTCTGTCTTGGCACTGTTGTCCTAGCTCCATGATCCCTGCAATCATTTTCTATGTGCATGTTTGTAGATCCCATTATTAGCGGGTTTGCCATGTGTTGACCATATCACACCTCCACACATACTCTCTTCTCGATGTTTGTGTTCTGCTGTGATGTCTGCCAATTGTTGCCCTTGTTCAGTGGAAAATTCCCCTTACATTTTTAAACATTATTCTTTATTTATTTATTTCAGCTTTTTGGAGCATGTAATAATATAATGGTAGTTGGGGCATGGTGTGGCGCTATGGAATCCACGTGTGTGTGTAACTTGCAGACAACATTCCCTGAAGACATGCCACGTGAGAGTTGCCAAGTGCGTTTTTTTCATGTGTGGAAATGCTAATTATTAAATGCTGAAAACACTGCTCAAACCACGGTGTACCGGGGATGTTAGTGTGATTTGCCCTAAGGACATGCGTGTTTTATCTTCGCAGCTCAGGACAGATCACGTCAGGTTTGTTTGAGTTAACAAGGCAAATATATATTTTAACTTTTAATGTAGGGTAAGCCTTCAGAGTCTGGCAGATTAAAGCAGATGTATGTGTCCTGGAAAAGATGAGACTGAATGAAAACAACTGTAAGGCTCTTTGACGAAGGGTTTACATTGCAATTGCAGACAGTCGGGGAACGGAAGTGAAACAGTCTGATGTATCTTTTTGACCGCATAAATTCTCTCACTGTGCAGCATTTTAACTCTCGGCCAGGAAAGTCTGAAGCCATTTGAAAGACCAAATGCTGTAGGACCGGGCAGCAGGGAGATAGTTCACTTCCGTTTAGGATTGTTTTAAACGTAGTTGGTTAAAATCAAAATTTTAAGCTTCCAGTGAGGCTAGGTGGAGACGCAGGAATGCAGAGACAAAGCTGAGTTTCCATTAATTATATGGGCAGACGTTCTCTATTTTCATCAGTATTTGATAAACTTTGTTTTTCAAGTGTGTTTCTGAGATGGTTCACATTTGGTTTTATGATTAAGCAATTTAATAACGTTCTGTAGTGATGCGCCTTCCTCAAGTGGTCTCAACAATGTACATCCCTCTTGTAGCAGAAGCCTCCTTAGCTGCTGCGAGCTCCCGCAGCCTGCACCCCTTGAACACATTTCATGTTTCCTCACTCTTCTCTCCCTCTCTCTTTGTTTCTCCTCTCACACTCACTCTTGTTCTTTCTTTTATTTGTCTTAATGGAAATTTCTATATTTTTTTAAAAATAGATCAGGTAGTGTGCAATGTTTGTTCTTGTATCAACTTGATCATTAGGGCACAGATGACTAAGTTGATTGGAAAAAATATGTTGGTGGGCATAAAGTGGACTATATTTGTTCTCTTGTAGCACAAACCGCTACTAACCATTTGATTGATGGATCTTTCCATGTACTATATTGGGGTGTGTCTGCCAATGCTCCTGCCGCGGTTTCTTGATTTACCAAATCCATGCATGTTTCTCTTGAAGAACATCAGATTAACAAGTCCATGTTTGGGTGCACCATATAGGGCAATGTCTGCAGTTGAGAGAAAACACTAGGAGGACAATGGGAGATGATTTCCTTTAATTCATTTTCCTTAATGGGAATTGTTTTTAATCAACCTGTTACAGCACATAAACTGATTAAATGGACAATGTTTCTTTTCCCCCGTCTTCCAACTCTTAATGCTTAAATTCAGCAACTTTTCCTTCTCAGTACAGAAAAACATGGCTGTTTTTTCAAGCTGCTCTGTCACTACTACTCTCTTCTCCCTGTTTACAAGGGTTCTCTGGGTTATTGTAGACCCTGGGGAAGGGATCTGTAACTCTTTCCTCAACCCTCATTCCCCCTTTGCACTGGCCAGGTTTCAAGACCTAGCTTGGGGTTGTCTTGCCCTTCAGGTATCTCACCTGTTTCCACCCCTTTTGCAGGAATCTGGAAGCTTGAAAAGGGGATCACCATTTTGGGATTTTACAATGGAATCTTGCTATGCTCCAAGAGTATTCAGTGTTTCTTTTCTTTGTGGAGTCCGCGTGGTCTTCACTGATGATAGGAATGTACAAAAAATACACCCTGCCTTTCGACTGCTGAGGTTTTGCAGACTTTCATAGTGATAGATGGGAGGAAATGCTAATGATACGTGCCATATCATACCCATGGAATACACGCACCATTCAAAAATGAGATTGGGCATCGCTGCTGCACACTTTTGCATTAACGCCATGGAAAGCAAGTTGAAAAATGATTGGGAGCCCAGTTGACCCACTGGATACCCCATTGGTAAGGAAGAGGTACCACATCAATATAAACTGATTCTCCTATTTTCCGAAAATAAATGTATTTGCAAAAGATGGAGAGGACACCTCCGCTGCTTTACCTTGCAGAGTTTTCATATGCAGATGGAGGCGCTGATGCAGTGTTCAACTCTTCATTTATTACGAGAAGCTGTAGTCATTACTCATAGAATCCATTAACATTGGTATCCTGTTGTAGACAGAGGAAATACCACTCTATCAAGGTGTATCACCTTTAGAGGATGCTAAGCGCGTGATGAGCATTCTCTTTTTACCCATCAAAACCAGGGACCTGTTTGCTAATTCCCTGTTGGGCTTATCCAAGTTTAGCTGTGGCTCCTACAATTTTGGACAAAGGAAATTCTCTGGGTTGTATTTTAGATTCCAGTTTGATAATATGTGGTCATACGAACATCATGTGTAATCCTTACGTTTTCTTTTAATTCTATTCTTTCTACAAGAATGCTAGACATCTTAGCTGACTGACAGTTCATTTTATGTCTCCTGCTTGGGCTCGATTATATAAAACATTTGTGAATTCTTGACATAAGTAAACAATTTGCTGAATCAAGTTTTCTGATGCAAAGACATTTTTGGTTGTGATTGTGGGTTTATGGCCAAAATACCTGTGTGAATCTGGACTTTAGCTTTCTGAATACATTAGTAATAATCATAAGTGTCCTTAAACTGTGTATTCGAAGCAGTAGTCCTACTGTGCTAATAGGTTTTGAAGTATTTTTTATTTAAATTGGTACACAATCTCGATCTTGATTGTTAATCATATTAAAAAACGTAGAATAATGAAAAATATTATTTGCAAAGATCCATGTCGTTTGGGACCAGTGGAGAGATACCACTTGGACTGCGGGGGGAGGGGGTGCATAGCTCTCATTAGAATCTATGCTTTACCTGTGCAGACATGATGCATACTTGGCAATTAAAAGCTCAAGTTTTACATATCCAAGCAAAGCGGAAGTGCAAAATACATCACAAGGCAAACCGTGCACAAACTAGTTCAGTGTAACAGATACGTTAATTTCCCTGTTCCCACTACTTAAGTAAGTTTTCAGGTCGCGGATGGTACCAGTGGTTGGTTGTAAAAATGCACCCCCTTTCATTTAATGTGCAGTTCATTGGAGACAGCAGTACTAAGACACATACCTCTGGGAAGACCATCATTCCCACTCTAAACCTACTTTAAAAGCATCTGCATTAAACCCGGCTGCTTGGAGGGTCAGTTCCAGGGATCTTACTTCAGATAGGTTTCCATTTTTCAGCATTTTTAGATCTGGTTGAGTCAGCGCGCATGCGCTGCTCGGAGAGACTTTAGTAGGTGAGTTTTCAAAATGCTGCTGGCTGATGACAAGCTTGTGTTCACGCGAGCGTGCACGCGCAAACAGCCAGCCTTCAGTGTCATCTGTCTTTGCTCCATCTGTCTTTCCCCTTGCTTGCTCCCTCGCTCCGCCCCTCCCCCCACCTTCGCGCTTTTCTTAAGGACGCCACAAAAGTGCATATATTTTCCATACGCCCTGTGCCTACAGAAAGATGCAGCCAGTCGCGGTTTAGGCTTTTCTTTTCTTGCTCTTTGGCCATACCACACAGCATTGGGAATGCTTTACAGCATCGCTAAAAACCATTGCCAAAGTTAGTTGGTTTAGATGAATGCTCGTTCCTTATCAGACGTGCACAATGCAGAACCAGTCCTACGACTATTCCATCTTGTGAAAGTATGTCCTTTGCTCTTGACCTCTCCCCCACACTAACTTTCTCTGGCCTACTTATTTATCGCCCTCCAGGCCAAATGGGCAATTTTTTGAACCAGCTTCCTCCCACGATCGCTGACTTAGCTGTTTCTGCACCTCATTTTACTGTTCTTGGTGATATGAATATTCACCTGGACAATCCCTCGGACCCCCTAGCCAGCACCTTTCTCAACGGTCTGGCAGCCCTCCAGATCATTCAGAAGGGTTTTGAACCTACTCACATTAAAGGCCATCTGCTGGACGCAGTTCTTAGCAACGACCAGAGACTTATTACTGGCCATCCTATCCCCCTGCCTTGGACCGACCATTTTTTGGTCCCTCTCCTCTGGCTGATACCCAGCCTTTGCTTGGCGCCCGTCCGAACCACACTTAAAGGTAGGGATTGGTCGAAGCTCCCCCCTGACCTATGGGTGAGTTTATTATCCTCTACCCCCTGCCTGACCGAGGGTGATGTAGACACTCTCTACACTCACTATATCAACTGGCTACAGGCCACCTTAGATATAGCCGCCCCTCAAAAAACTATCAAGGAGAAAACTAAGTTTAAAAAGTCTCCTTGGTATACCCCTGAGCTAAAAGAGTTAAAGCGCGCATGCAGAAAACTCGAAAGAACGTGGAGATTTACTCTCAAGGAAGAAGATAAAACCAGCTACCGAGAGGCCATTAAGAAATACAAAACAAAGACCACACTGGTACAAGCTCGGTTCTATGAGGAAAAAATTACTAACTCCGCCAACTCCTCAAAAGAACTATTTCAGATAGTAAAAACTCTAATCAATACCCCCTCTTCCCTGCAAAATCCTCTCGAAGCCCAAACTCGCTGCGACGCCCAAGCTGAGTATTTTTATCAAAAAATACAAAATATCTCTTCTTCTTTTGTTCAGGCCACCCACCAGTCAGTGGTCAACGACACAGCTTCGTCTTCTTCTACTGATAGTTCACTGGCTGAATTTCCGCTATTAAATGAAGAATTGCTTGACTCTCTCATGCTGAAAGTCACATCAGGCTCTCCACTAGACCCTGCCCCCCCACGACAGCTTATGAAAATTGCTAACACCATCAGACCAGCAATTTTAAACATTGTAAATCAGTCAATCAGCTCAGGAAGAGTCCCAGGTACTTGGAAATACGCGCAAGTCAAAGCCTTGTTGAAAAAACCTAATCTTGACCCTAGCAATATGACTAATTACCGCCCTATTTCACTTCTCCCTTGGGTGGCTAAACTGCTTGAGAGACATATTAACACCAGCCTGATGTCTTACTTGGAAACTAACCATTTGCTTCACGACTCACAGGCAGGGTTCCGTCCTAAACTGGGGACAGAAGCGGCACTCCTGACGGTGACTGAATTAGCACGCAGGCACATGGATCAAGGCGGCACTACAGCAATAATGTTGCTAGACTTAAGTGCCGCCTTTGATACCGTGAATAGCAACATCCTTCTCTCCCGTTTAAAGCTCCTTGGAGTAACGGGCAACGCCATTCTATGGCTTCAATCCTTCCTGGAAAATCGCACATTCCAGGTGGTAGAGGGTGAAGTCCACTCAAAAACCTGGCCTCTCAACCAAGGCGTGCCTCAGGGCTCCTCCCTGAGCCCAACGCTTTTTAATGTTTACATGCAACCTTTGGCAGAAATCGTCCGACCATTTGGCTTTGACATTGTGACCTACGCTGACGACACTCAGCTGGTGCTAGCTTTGAATCAGCCAGACCACACTTTTTCGAACTTGAGTAGCTGTCTGATAGCGGTCACAAACTGGATGGCTTCCTCCCATCTCAAATTAAATGGGGATAAAACAGAACTTATGTTTCTGGGAAACTCAGCCATCCCCAGCCCCATCCTACCTTGGCCACCTTGCATGGGTTCTCCCCCTGAACCAAAAAAGCAAATCAAAAGCTTGGGCATGTGGCTAGATAACACCCTTACCTTTACTCATCAAGCCACCACACTTTCCGCCACCTGCTTCGGACTGATGCGCATGCTGCGGAAAGTCCTGCCTCTTCTCCCCTTCCAGGCTCGCAGGATACTGGTCCAGGCCATTATCCTGTCTCGCCTGGACTACGGGAACGCCCTTTATCTGGGTGCACCAAGTAGCACACTAAAAACACTACAGGTCACCCAGAACGCTGCCGCGCGTCTGCTGCTGGGCCTGTCCCGTAGCCACTCAGGCACCATGGCTCTGAGAAACTTACACTGGCTGCCCATTCAAGCCAGAGTTAAGTTCAAAGCAATGTGCATCATGCATAAGGCCATGAGGAAAAATGCTCCCGCCATGATCTGTGCCTTGGCCACTCCCTACCACCCCCATAGATCTTTGCGGTCAAGCACTGCTTTTCTGGCAACAGCGCGGAAAATTAAACGAGCCAGGTGGGGCGGACGCTCCTTCTCCCTTAACGCTGCCACTACCTGGAACTCCTTACCTCCTGCCCTCCGTAATGATCCCAATCTGCTAAAATTCCGTAAATCTCTTAAAACTTTTCTTTTTTCCACATAACTCAGTAAGTCTCCCCAGGAGTAAGCAACTTTAGCGCTACGAGGCCTTCGGGTAGATTTGCGCTCTATAAAACCCCTTTTCATTTCATCTGCCTAAAATGCTGTTGTCCCACTCTTTTTTAAAATGTACATTTTCTATTTGAAAAGATGTTAATTTGCATTGCATATGCTTCAAATAGAAAAATATTCACACTTACTAAGGTCCAAACTTCTAATTTTGCAAGTGTCTTTTTTAAATAGTCCAGTTTTTGGCTTACCCTCGGTTCACACTACTGGACCTCTCGAAGTATTTCATTCTATGAAGAAGCAGCTCTGCGGAACTGTATTGTAAACTCCCTTAATATTATGTGACCTGATAAGACATATTTTAAATTCATGACGACAAGTCAATGTAACATGCAAAATATTGGGGATTAGTAGTGACCTATAGAAATATCTGCAGCTTTGAAGACATGCATGACAAAAGAAACAAAATGATTTTATTGCAAAGAAAAAAAGATCGGCTGGGTTCAACAACATTCTTATTGGGTTTTTACTTCCAGATGTAATTTCTCCAGTCAGTCATTCGGGGATATTGACTACATCTGGGCCAAATTCTCACATCTTTAGTGTGATAATATCGCCCCTCGACATGGGAAATAGGACCAGTTAATCTTTGAAGAGTGTCTCACTTGGTCTGCCAATTTCATATGCAGAGTCTTTGGTAAATACGACAGCTGCAAAATGTGCACCATTTGGCAGATTATGGGGAAAAGTTGTCAAAATCACAATTACTCGCAAAAAGAAACGGACGTGGAATTGCTAATTCTAGTGGCCCTGAGTTGTAGTGTAGCATAAAACTGGTTGAAGCAGCTGTTACTTCTTAGGGCCGGACTTGTAATCACTTTGGTCATGGTCTCTGCAAAACCTGGCGTATTCACTGATTTTGATCAGAGCTATTTGACTTCCCTAAAATAAGTCACCCACTTGGTCCCTTTTGTTTCTTTTAATTGGAGAATATTAGTGTGGATATAGCCATTCATTGGAAGGGTGCCTGCTGCGTATAATACACAACTGCATGGATGATGCTGGGCGCACTACTTCTCTATAAACTGGTTTACAAAGCAATTTCTGGTTCGTACACTGAGGCAGAACACACATTATAATGGAAGGGAACTTGTTACCTAGGAGTAACTGAGTCGCCATATGGTAACCTGACGTTGTTGTCAAAAGAGGATATTTGCAGAGACTGTAATATGTGTAACCCCATTGTGGGAGCTATGGTATTACATTCAGCAAGCTATATTTTTACCACTCACTCTGGAGTTGGGGCAAAGAGAAAGGATCCAGTTTTCTGCAGTGTGAGTGGCTAGACTGCACAGCGGGAGGTACAGAAAAGGCTGTGACCTTCAGTAAGAAGCACGATCACCAAGAGTGCCGCAATGAAGGTTGCTTCTTGGAGATTTGGGTTTAAGAAAATATGGGTGCATCTAGGGCAGAGGTCCTAAGACCTTTGGGGGGGTGGGGTGGCAGTAGAGGTGTACATTGATTACCTAATGGGGGTCAGGCCCAGAGAAGCGTTTATTGTACCCCTTGGACAAACATGCAGAAAATAAGTAATCAATTTCACCCCCTGGTTACTGACAAAGGATGACTATGTTGATGCATTCGGTATGACTGGTCATCCAAAAGCCTGCAGGCAATCGTGTATTTGAATGCACTTTTGAAACAGATAACTGTACAGATCTGCAATGCTCGCATTTCTAAATATGTTTTAAGCTGCCAATTGGCCTTACTTGTAGTGAAATTGGCACCACTTCTTTTGAAACCCCTCTAGCCAGTTCTGGAATTTCAACCAAAAATGCATTGCATTTTTGACTTTTAGTTTCATGTTTAACATTGTAAAGATTCAGTCAAAGTACTTGCATGCAAACTAGTACTTTTGGCAGAAAAGCCACAACTGGCTGAAAATGTCACGCATGACATGAGGTCATTTCCCAGCTGGGTATGATAATGCGGCTAAGAAAAAGGTAACAAATGCAAACACAAGGAGATGATGGACGGATACTCACCCCAGTCACAGATCTGGGTTGAATCCATCATCATTCTTTAGCTCACTTCGCTGCCCCAGTTCAGACCCAGCCATATGCAAAACAGTCTTGACTCTGTTCCTTATGGGAACAGTCCAGCCCAAACTGTCAAACCGTGTCTTCCCTGGACTGGAAACGAGCATCCTGGGACCGGTTTCGGGGTAACATCCCTCATCAGCCAGGCTATCTTTAATCCAGTGATAAAGTAGGCAAGGGACCCACGTCTGGGTATACCCTGCCAACTTAAGGTGAACAAAGCAAACACAAGGAGATGATGGACAGAGCACTGAAACGTTTCAGATACTCACTGCCCGTCACAGATCTGGGTTGAATCCATCATTGTTCTTAACGCCACCAGATTCAAGCTAGCCTGGCTGATGAGGGGGGTTACCCCGAAACAGATCTCAGGATGCTTGTTACTGGTCCATGGAGGATCTGGCCTGGCAGTTCGGGCTGGACTGTTCCCTTGGGGGGCAGGCCCAAGACTGATTTACATACGGCTGGGTCTAAACTGGACTGGCGTGGCATGCAAGAAAACAATATATTTAATCCAGATCCACAACCACACACACATAACTACACACACAACCACACACAAAACCACAACCACACACAGTCACACACACACCCACACACACCCACACACAACCACACACAAAACCACACACACAACCACAAACACTCACCCTTCACCCCCATGGCCTGACAGTCACCATTGTCCCTCCTGGCATTCACTCCTCACCTCCCTGACACTCCCCCTTGACCCTCCTGGCACTAGCCCGGTTTCCCCCAAGAACAAAAAATAACAAGCATTGGCATAGCCAATAGGTCTCGCCTTTGGGACCTTATAAGTGTTTAGCCACGCAACAGTTGATGTTGTTGCACCAAGGATATTGTGCTGCATAACTAAATACTTAGAAGGTCCCAAAAGTTAGACGTATTGGCTATGCCAATGCTTGTTAAATAGAGGTGCCTTGTACACATCTTAAGCGTAAAGATGAAGAAAGACTATGTAAAATCGTATTACTTTTTAAAACGTCTATGGTGAATCTTGCAACTGAAGAGGTGCCATATGTGCAGTCTCAAATTCTTCCTGACTCTTCTTCTTTGCCAATTCTTGAGAGCTACCTAGTGATGAACAGCTGCTTTGAGCTGTTAATGGTTTCGCAACTGAGCACAGCCCCATATATTAGTTCAGTCTTTTCACTCTATTGAAAGGAGTCTGGAAAAGTCTTGCTAGATAAAAAATGTAGCAGTTAAGGTATAATAGAACAAACAAACATCTGCTAAGTACTTTTTCTAAATTATCACAGTCAAACTTCACCGTGGGTGTTACTTTTTCGGTTTTGAAAACCGTTAGGCAGACTTTAATTTTAATGTGTTCCCTTAATCATGCATTTAATGAGTTCGCTAGTTGTGGATTTATTTGGTCTTACTAGGTCCCCCATTAGTTGGATTCCAGACTCTCCTGCTGTTTTCCCCTCATAAAACCTTCATAAAAATATCTGAGCTTTTGTTAGGTATCTGCTCTAGACAGCGCACATGTGCTGTCTCGGGGACAGGCATGCTGTATCTACTGTTGTGGGCTTCAGCCCACCAATAGGCTTGTCATTTTCTGGCTCCCATGTTGCTCTGTTATTCCTTCTCCCCATTGGTCCATGGCATGCATGCGTCATGCCTCATCTCAACTTTAGCCCACCCCGAGAGCAGCAACCAATTACTGCTAAACCTACCCTGAAAACATTTTGATGCATTGTTTCCAGGACTACTTTTTTATTTCTTTACGAGCGCATTTCACAAGCTGTTTTTAATCGCACCGCACTGTTAGTTTCCTGCTGTGACAAGATTATTTTCAGGCGACTGGCAAAGTGAGACGTCTGGAGAGAAGCTTGAAGTCACACTGTATGGCGAATCTTGGTTTGTGACGCTGCTTTTTTGCAAACTGAAGTAATGTAAATAGCTGAGTACTATTACATAATGATGGCACTGAGGCATGTGCAAAATGCCAGGTGCTGTTCAGAGCGTGCTCAGTGACCTCATACACTGGCTGCAGGCATGGCAGATACAGTCAGTGCTGTATTTGTTAGCTCATGATGACAATTCTCCCTAAACGTTACATTTTGGCTAATTAGGTTCACTTTTGATTGCACCACTGGTGTAATCTGACAACTTCTTGGAGCTGTGACAACAACGAGTAGATAATGATAAGGTCCCCTTTACTCCTGGACCTGTGGAATAATGCCCTGTCTGCAGGTTTAAACCCACATGTCAAGGCTCTCACTCCCTTCAGCAGCTCCAGAACAGCACCTGTTCCATACACATACCTTCTGGACTGGCCACCCAGGAAGGTGGTGGGGGAGAACTCTGGGTGTGCCAGCCTGCCCGCATACCCTGCATTGTCAGGTGCATCGGCAGCTGGCACTCTATAGCAATGTAGGAAGCTTGCACAGGAGGAAGCTGTCCATAGAAACAGTCCCTGCTAGACACCCCCGCCAAAAAGTCCTTTTCTTTCTCTCTCTATCTAGGTTGGGAGCCAGCTGGGGGCCATCCTCTGCAGTGCCAATAACGAGGGACATCCTTTGGGAAACTCGAGAAAAATATCCACTGGTGAGGTCCGCACAGCTGGTGCAAGGTCCGCCTCAAGCCGGGCGCTTTCCACCACCCTTTTAGCATCCAGCCTCTTGTGGACTGCCCATTCTCCACAGGTTCACAGTCATTGTGTGACACAAACTTAAAATTAAATATTGCCTATTTTAGATCTTACGAGCACTTCTAAAAACCTGTTAGTCAGCTCTATAGATCCTTCACTGCCTTATCTCTCACTCAAGTGCTACAATGCGAGGCACCCCTTGAACTACCCCAGAGTCGTTATGTGTCAGCGGAGGGGTGTCAAGCCCCCCCTCAGACTGTAACACTCTCAGCTCGGTGACACTGGGGCAGCATTACTCTAGATGCCCACATCAACTCACTTCTGCCTTTATCTGTCTGAAAAGTCACCTCTTCTCTCCAACTGTTTCTCTCTGTCTCTCTTGAACTAACTGACATTCTCCAAACTTGAAATCCTTTTTATCCCTTTTAATCCACCTTGTGTTTTCTCACACCCTTTATCTCCCTCCAGCTCCTGTTTCTTCCTCACTTCTCACCCTTCTCTTTCGATAGTACTTACAGCCCTACTAACTCAGTTTTCTTAATTGTATTCACCTATTCTTCCCCATAATATAACTCCACCCCTCCTCTCTTGCATCAATCCATTCAATTCTGCTCCATTTCACCCACATTGCTTTTTTTCGGTTCCATTCTGCTTTCTTGTTAATTTCTTCTCATGATTTCTTTTTCTTTTTCCTTATTTCCCGCTTTCTTGAATCTGTTAACCTTGGACATCTTTTGGGCTTCTCTTTTTGATCTTTCTATAATTATTGTGCCCTGTTTCCACTTTTTCCTATATCCTCTTTTCACCCCAGTTGTCCCCTTCCCTCAGATTCGTTCCATGTCTGTCTCATTTTCCTTATTTCTCTAGCATTCTTTCTGTTTCCATTTTCTTTCCTCTTTCACTCCTTTCCACCTCAACATTGCTTTCAATCTGCGCGTCGCCTAATCTTTTTCTTTACCTCCATATTCACTTTTCTTCGATCTTTCCCTTCCGTATCCTTTTCTTTCCTTTAACATGTTTTCTTTCCATCTTCAAATTTCTTGCCTCATCTTTTTTCCCTCTTTCCGTCGAGCTCTCTTTCTTTCCACCTCCTTTTCTTTACCCAACTTGTACCCTATTTATTGTTTCTTATTTTTATTGTTTCTTTTTAATTGTTTGTAACAAGGTTCTCTTTTTTAGATATTCCTGCCGAGCAATCAAAGTTATTGACGATATTTATAAACAACAAATATAGTATTTTTCAAAATTCATAAAGCAAGTGTGAAAGCAAGAGTCCAAAGTCTCATCCAATAAATTTCCAGACTCCCGGGTCTTGTAATGCGCTGATCCGTATTTTAATTCAAAGTTCAATCCAAGTTCAAATTCATAGATCCAAAATCAAAGTTCAATCCAAAGTTCTAGATGCAATGTTCAAAACAATATTCAAACTTCCAAGGAAAAACAATCACTGCAGCCAACACGTGTTTCGTTGGGCATTAATCTCATGCCACATAACTTCATCAGAGCTAATTCACAATAAGGTTTTCATCAGTTTCAAACTCCTCCCAGGAGATGTAAAAATCGAAAATAAACAATATCTTTTCCTCTTTTTCTTTGTTCCCCACGTTTATTTTAACATCAATCGGTTCTGCGTTTTACAGGAACTATTTCTCAGCAAAAAAGCGTATATCAATCCGCTTCCGTTTTCATTAATGTCGTTATCTACACCATATCATCCATATAGGTTCTGTGTCTCTCTATCTAAGATTCCAAATATCTCCTTCTGGCTCTATCGAATATCGATATTCGATAGAGCCAGAAGGAGATATTTGGAATCTTAGATAGAGAGACACATACCCGTGTTGAAATTGCGATCTCGCAATTACCGAAATCGCAAATTGCGATCTCGCTAATTGCGAGATCGCAAAAGCGGGAAGTCTCATTCTGAGCACAGTGATGACATCACAACCAGGAAGTAGGCAGGTTCCACCCTCATTCAGCAGTGAGAGCCTGAAGTGGAAGCAACATTGCCAGAACTCCCCTCCAGAGTGCCCACAGGTGAAATCCAGGAGCCACCCCAGTGCACAGCATGTCACAGGAAGCTGCAGGTGAAACTTCCACAGGAAGAAAGAGGAAAATTTAATTTTCCGAGCAAGAGCTCAAATATTTGATAGAGGGAGTCTGCAAGGACCACAATCGCCTCTTTGGAAAAGACTCCAGAAGGGTGCCTGAGGCCGATAAACGGAGGATTTGGGTCCGCATTCGATCAAAAGTGAACTCTGTGGGGGTGACCTAGAGCTCTGTGGACGAGTTGAAAAAACGATGGTACGACCTCAGAGGGCGGGCAAAGGAGAAGATCGCAGAGAGGCTGGGGGAGTGTGTGGCGACAGGTGGAGGGGAACCCACTGTCCCACCAAACATACCACTCGAGGACCGAGTAGAGGACACCATTAATCCGCAGGCATGCGTGGGGGTGATCCAGCTGGACTCCTCCCGACCCACCCAAGATACACAAGGTAAGTGCCATGCGACTGCGACCCCCTGTCCCCTAACAATGTCCATGACTCCAGATCATCCCATTTAAAACCCCAGTCATGCAGCCAAAGCACACCACAAAAGCGCTATTGCATTGTGGGACATGTAGTCTGACCACAATTACCATCTAGCCCCATGAAGCCAGACCTGTTTAGTGAGAGTCAATCCTGCTGGGAGTCAGGGAATGGTAGCCTGCATGCATGTAGGAAGCTTAAATGTGGAAGAAACATGTCCCTAATCAACGTCCACTTTACATCACAGGTGGCGCAGAAGTCCCCAGTACGGACAGCGATGCCCTGCAAATTGAGGATATCACAGAGGACACTGAGGGAGACTTACATCTGTCCCCACAGCCAGGACCATCAGGGCAAGCTGCCACACCATCGGTCATACCACCACCTGCCCCTGTGGACAGTGCCACCTCTGCGCCAACAGGCGCAGCAGTACCACAGCGCGTGACTCAACCACCAGTGGAAATTGTTACAAAAACAGGGGTTGACCCAGTACAGTAAAAGGACCTGGGTATTCAATAGTATAGACAACAGTTGGTCCTTGACACAATTATGACATATGAAGTATTTCTAACATTCGATTGAATTATTCTTCCTTAAGAAAAGACTGAATCTATGTCGTTAAATCAATAGATAATACTAGCCCACATATACAGGATATCTTACAGTAAGTGCCAAAAAACCTTCAGAACTGAGAAAAATCCAATCCAATCAGGTCAATCTGTTTAATGTACAATATACCAAAATTTCGAAATTCAACACATCTTTATACATATATTTACAATTGCAATAAAACAAGAGATATGTTCTGTATTCAAAGAAGACCGTGCACAGAGAAAGAGTAAAGTGTGTGCTCAAGTGAATGATCAGGATGATCAGAAGAACATAGTGTGAATCATTTATATACAAAGAGAACGAGCCTGCCCTGGATTACGCTTGTAAAAAATGTACTTCTTTTTTACTCGCTTATAAACTATATACAATTCCGCAGTCCTTAGTTTGCACAGATGGCAAAGGGATTTTGGAAAAAGGGGGCACGGGACAGGGGTCAATAGGTGCAGGCTCCCAAGGGGGGATGTCGTCGACGTTTCGACCCAACCATATAAAGGGTGATTTAAATCCTCAACAACGGGTCTTCATCAGGACGTGATGATGGGGGAAGGGGTATACTTTCAAAGTGCACGTCGGTTAAAAATTATTTTGTGGCACCTGTAATGATAAATGAACAACGGGGCTAAGTATCACTAGATTTTATACAATGGGTCCATTTATGAGGATCATAAAAAAGCACTCACCCTTTTGTGGTGCATCAATAACGGTGCGACGTTTGGTCCGCACTATAGATTAGTTAGTTCACAAACAATTACTCTGAAAGGAGACAAGGAAAGGTAGCCATTAGTGCTACTCGTGTTATTCATATTCCATCTATTTTGCACATAAGAGAGAATATATCATTGAATAAGAGTAACGCTCTCACTTCTAAATTGTAACACCTCATTGTGTATCATATGGCTGATTACCGCTTAATTAGTGTTTAGCCGAAAGCCCAATGGGGCATGTAATAAGTCCATAACGGAAGGTTAAAAGTATTCAAATCAATATGGCTGTATATACAATCCAATTGTCAAGTCTCAAACTCATTAGTATGTGTACTCACCCACCGCGTTGGTTCGGTGATATTCTCCAAATTAGGAGATCTTGACTTCACACAGTGCTAAAGGAAAGGGGCAAGAAAACGTCTCAGTTAGACGTTGAGGCTATAATAGTATATAACCGCCATTAGTGCCCCGTGGTCGATTATAGAAGTGGAGTGTCACCTACCCCGTATCGCTATGTCCCAGCACTGTTCGAAAAATCCTTCTGCTCAGTGCGAACTTAGAGAATGTACAAACATGTGATTAATTGGTTTCTATCCGTAGGACTGTTTTGAGCACTGTAATGTGTTTTTGTCAATAACTTTATTATATGTATGATTGAAGTTTAGAATTGTATGGTTTTAGGGCTTATTTTTAACCCAATTATACTATATAGTAACTAAAAATATATATATATAATGTTATGCTACTATAGGAAAGAACATTTCTAAATGAAGGATTTTTAGTCTTTGGGTGGGAGTGGGCCTTGAAAACACAGTCTGCTGGAAAGAAGTAAAAAAAAACAATTCTCTCATACTATGTCTCAGAGAAATATGTGTGATTTGTAAAAGTGACATGAATTCTTGTTTGATTAAGAATATTCACTTTGTGGAAATTGGAATATGCTGGAAGTTACAACTATAAGGACACTCCAGATTTCCATTTGTGTGGATGAAAGGAGGCAGGATTTATAATCGTCCATTATGAACACCAGATTGTTTAAGATGCATACTGCTTCCTGTCCCTTGGTGGTTTATAATTCTTATTTCCGAGCCCTAAACTGCATGTCAACTAAATATATTAGCACGCTAATTCATGTTCCGCCAGGTAAGTCGTGAATGGTTTCAGTAGTTTTGGGAAAAGCTGGCAATCTGGGAATAGTGAAGAGAACATACATTTTTTTCACTCTGCATTAACTTTCTTTTCACCTTTTTAAATGGGGACAGGTTGCTAAGCACCTTTCAGGTATGTTTGGATCATTATGTTGCATGGGTGGAGGGCATACCTGAGATCAGTACATTAAATAAGACAAAGGGAAATCAGGCAAGGAATGGCACATCAGGCAAGAGGCTGAGCTAGAGCCATGGCCAAGAGGTGTCCATTTAATGCGATTGAGCTCTGATGTGCATCAGTGGTATCTGGTTATCTTTTAAAGTGGAAGAAATTACTAAATGTAAATGTAAATGTATTTGAGCTTATATAGCGCACAGCTACCCGCAGTGGGTTTCCCGGCGCTTGCTTAGGGAACCCGTCCTGGTGTTCCCCTGTGAGATAACCCCGGCAGGGTATCCACAAGGTGAAAGCCAGGCATCCCGCCGCGAGGGGCCGTTGTGGAGATTAAGCAAGCTATTGCCCAGAGTTGCAGAGTGTGAACCCATGAGTCGAGAAGGCACTGGAGCGAGAATTATCGAGTCCGTGGAATTTTTAGCCCAAGACCCGCCGAGGCGGGGAATTGAACCCTGGTCCATGGCCGATCTCAGCTTTCGGGTCTGCCGCCTCTAACCCCTGAGCCACACTTCTCCACTATATATATCAGTAGTTATTACCAACAACCATACATACATGAATGGGTACTAAAGGCAGTTCTAAACACATTTGTCACGTAGCTATGAGTACACAGACATGGTACATACAATTAAAACATCCTACATTCAGTCAACATTCACTGACTGTAGGTGGCCCTTCAATGGAACAGTCGGCAGGACAGGTAGACAACATACTAGCCTCAGTGTCCCAGTTAAATAAAATAATTCAGAAGAAAAATGAATTAATACTCCCTGTGCTACAAACATGTAGATTTGTGACTAATTCCAATGTTAAAAAATAATCTGTCGCCAAAATGCAGATCTTCAACAACAGCCCCAGATGAATGAATATTTGGAAAAATTGTACATTCGTCCCGCACACTTGTTGGAGTGTTCAGATCAGTGAAACAGAGATTTCTCAAATGTACCAGATAAAGGAATTTTATCTTTTTAGCATTACCGCACTTTGCGACCCACTCTGTGTGTCCTGGAGCTCAAGCCCATAGTATCTAATCCAGGGACCCCAGTTCTTGAAGAATTTCCGTGGACAGTCTCTGGATTTGTACGTCACCTGCTCCGCCTCCATATACATGTCCATCCCAGATTTCCACTCCCTCAAGGTTGGGACCTCTATTGCTCCTCTTTAATTTGCTATATCCCTTTTGGCCACTATCAACCCTAAGTTAAATGGGATGATACTCCATCTGGGCAGGTCTAAATCAGAAGGTATTGTATTGTAAGCAGGGACACGCAGTCAGGGTTGCTTGATTAATCTTCTTCTTCGTTTGACAGTAGTAAGTAGTACAGCAACATGAACACAGGACCTCCTCCGCCTTCCCCTCCAGTAACTGACTCACACCTGCATTCTACAAACAACCTTCCACGCACTCTACTGGCACGCCATACACGCTCTACACTCGCATGCCATACACGCGCCACACACACACACGCGCCACACACACGAGACACACACGCACGATACATGCACGAATACCACACACCCTCCTCCTCAAAAAGCTAAGGAACTATCGGAAGAATTACCCTAACTTAAAATCCAAAAACCTAGCTGGCATCTTCCTTACTCTATCGCCACGGCGAAGACATTCACCAACATTAGAGCGAGACGATCCAACACCCTCAACGTCTATAACATCTCTAGCACCAGAAAGACCAACGTCACCAACGTTAACAACATCTCTAGGCTCACACGTGCCTGCATTGCCGGTCAGCCTCAAATCCTTAACCAAACCAAAATCATCAAGAACAATTAATGTCATTTCTTGGACTAACAGAATTTTATTCACGCTTTATTGAGAACTATGCTTCAAAAGTTGAACCATTAAGATCCTTACTAAAGAGAGGTGTAACATTTTCATGGGGTGATCAACAGAGAACTTGTTTTGAGAAAGTGAAGAAGGAAATAGTTACTACGCCTTGTTTGAAACCTTTTTCACCAACGGCTGAATGTGTTCTATCTGTGGATGCGTCTGGGTATGGCATTGGCGCTGTGTTTTCCCAACGGGTCAAGTCTGAAAGGTGGGTAGTAGCATATGCTTCACGTACCTTAACCAAAGCGGAACGGAACTACTCCGTTATAGAAAAGGAACTGTTAGCCGCTTCATGGGCAGCTGAAAGATTTCGAATGTATATATGGGGAAGGAAGTTTAAAATCTGTACTGACCACAAACCATTAGTGAACATTTTGAGGCCTGAGGGCGGGAAGAACTTAACGCCAAGATTAGCTCGTTTGGCTTCAAAGCTGCAAATGTTTAGTCTTCCCAGTAGCTGAGTGGGGAGTTACACGATAAGCGGTCAACCTCTCTTGCAAAGCCTTCCTCCAGGGTAACCCTGCACTCAATGCTAATTCAATCACTTCCTTGACCACCCTGTTGAAGCTCTCAACCTGGCCATTTCCCTCTGGGTGGTACAATGATGACTTAATGTGCTTAATGCCCATTACCAATAAAAACTCTTCCATTTTTTGTGAGACAAATTGGGGACCATTATCCGAAACCAACATTTCAGGTACACCCTCCCTCGAAAATACATCCTCTAAAAACTCAATGACAACATCCGTAGTCATTCCATTCACCATCCCATCCTCGTCGCCATGTATTGTAAGCAGGGACACGCAGTCAGGGTTGCTTGATTAATCTTCTTCTTTATTTGACAGTAGTAAGTAGTACAGCAACATGAACACAGGACCTCCTCCGCCTTCCCCTCCAGTAACTGACTCACACCTGCATTCTACAAACAACCTTCCACGCACTCTACTGGCACGCCATACACGCTCTACACTCGCATGCCATACACGCGCCACACACACACACGCGCCACACACAAGAGACACACACGCACGATACATGCACGAATACCACATATACCAAGCAACACATATTTGGCATCCATTGGTACCTGAGCCCCCAGTATACCACTTAATTCTGGGCCAGTAGCTTTGTATATGTCTGCATTCCCATAAAGTGTGTATGAACGTGCCTCTTTCTATCTGACAGCGAAGGCATCCGGGGGATTCTGCCCTCCCCATTTTGTGAAGACAGGACCTGGTTACATATCTTCTATGCAGTATTTTGAGTTGAATCAGATGCAGCCTCAATTTGATTGCCACCTCCCTTGGGTGCGTAAGGGCCACCTCCCATTCTATGTCTTCCAACTCTCCCAAGTTGTCTTCCCATTTCCACCTCAGAGCCACTAGGTTATCTGGGACGTTATTAAGGAGGGCCTTGTAGGTTCAGAATATGCCCTTCTTCGGAATCTTAACCCTGTAAGAGTCTACCCTCCAGTGGGACGAATTCTGGGAGATCCGTCACCTCTATCCCCTCTGCAGCCCATGCATGTTTCATTTACATGTACTTGTATCTTTGGCTATCATCCATCTGGAATTTGTGCTGTAAGTCCACAAACGAAATCAAGGAGCATCCCTTTATTAGATCCCAAACGTGGAGATTCCTATCAAGCCGCAATCCTTAAACCCCTTCAGTTGTCCTATTTCCAGAAGGCATCATCCTTCTCATAATGGGGTCTGTCTAATTAATTTCATATGCCAGCCCTATTTAAACATTGTTGAGCTACAAATGTAATTTCCTGCCTTTAACATAAGGTGAGCTGCTGTGCAGTGGCGGCCATCACATACAAAAGGTAGTGGGGTGGGAGATGAGGGGGCGCAGGAGTGGGAGCATGAGGGGTATAATTAAAACTTAACTTAGGTTGACGGCTGCGTCCCGTGTCACGCCGGGTGCTTCCTCATCCTGTCCCAGCAGGCACAGGGGCTGCATCAGACTACCTGTCCAATCCCCACCCTGCAGAGCAGCGCGGGGATTAGTCTGAGCAGGCTAGAAAGAAACTCTGCTCAGACCAGGGAGTCTGTTGGGTTTTTCCAGCCTGGCGCGCTTAAGAAAGATAAGTGCGCATGTGTTTTTTGATCAGCCTGAGACGGCAACCACACACACGAGCACTTAGAGAGTGTACATATCACTCCTCCTACTACCCCCTCCCATACCACGGCCCGCCTCTCCCTGCACATGCTGGCTGAGCCAGCTGCTTAAAAATAAAACCATAATCAAATATTGTTTTATTTTTTGGCTGCAGGTTCTGCCAGTGGGGAGACACTCATACGCCATTGCGGAGGTGCCGCCCGGGGTCAAGAGGTGGGACCAGGTTGCAGGCAGCGCAGGTTCACAGATATGTGCACATGTGTAGAGGCATGTAGACGGACTTCTTGTCCAACTCTGTCTGGTATCTGTGCAGAGTTAGCACTGTTAGGACCCAAATTGGTTGTGGTTTGCTAAGGTTTCACAATTCATTTGAATATACACGAAAACGATTCTCCTTTCTTCTTGGCTGAAGTGAAGAATATGTAGATCTTAACTGTTTTTACACTTTTGGTAAAATGGCCCAAAATGCAACTTGTCAGTGACACAGAATACGAAAGCCACTGCCACGACTTTCCCTATATATTCCTAGGTCCCTAACACATGTTTAGTACCAGTTTTGTCCTTAAAGAATTTGTTTAGGTGCTTTAACAATTGGTCCCATTTCCCTGAGCAGGCGTTAATAAAATTCAGGTTTTCATTTACCCTGTTGAGTCGTGTTAATTACTCTGCTGGGTAGCCGACAGATCAGAGCCTCTTCTTGAACAATACGGCTAATTTAAGAAGCAGGAACGAGGGAGAAATTCCTATAGGATGGATAGCTGCCAATCTCTGACAAGCCTGGGCAGGATTCTCAAACAGTAAACAAAGGCAGGGAAGACAGACGTATGAGGTCAGTCTCCTCAAGGAAACCTCTGAAGCCTTGGAGGGAAGAAAGCGGTTAGGAATGGGAGAAGTCAGGCTCAGAGGAAAAGTTTTTCCCAATCTTGGTTGAATCTTCCACCATGAAAATTGCTAGAGTGATGTGCAGGGGTGTTTGTCCGCCTGTGGGAAAACCCCAGCAATTGCCAGTTTGGGTTGGAGGGGTGTTATAGCATCACTGGGTTGGGAAGGGGCTCCCACCTTTTGGAACACTCCACCTTAATTTTTGAACTCTTGTACCAGGGAAGAGACTTTGAGAAGAGATGAACCACTGAAGCGGAGGGTGATGGACCATCGGTGTGAATTAACTCCTGTCAGTAGTGGAGACACCCACTGTGTGCTTGTATCCTTCGCCGCGTGTTGGATTTAGCCTCCAAAACCAGTATATCTGGCTCCCCACCTCCTTCTTTTGGAAAGTAAAGGATTGATTTGATGGAAATCGTGAAGGAAGAGTCTCTCCTCAGGTTTGTATGATAGGTTTGTATACGGGTCCACAGGCACACTGCATGTGGCCGATTGACTAATATGCTTGAGAATGGAGTCAAGTACAATGGTTTGCCGCGAGGGTCTGGGGATGCTGCTACCAAGAAAACCCCAGGCCAAGAGACTTCCAGAGCTGGACTGGAGAACGATTCAGAGCCTCTACAACTACCTGCTGCTAACATGTAGTAAACAGTAGTGTCAAAGGCTGCAGGCAGGTATCAAAATCCTCACCAGAGACAACATTTTAGAAACCTGTGGGCTCTTAATAAGCACTTATGGTAGTTGAAGCATGCTACCAGGAACAAAGAATACAAAACTCTGTTTATCCAGAGATATCTGGATTCTATTAAGTTTCTTGTGTGTGGCACTGTCGCAGTTTGCAGCAGTGCTCTGAGGGTAAGAGGCACTGTTGCAATGGAGGGAAACAAGCATGATTTAATAATTCCCCCTCTATAGTCTTTAGCCATAAGCTCCACCCGGATAACCAGAAAAATCCCCAATGCATTGGGCTCATCTTTACACATTGCAGTGTGGTGCCCGCACAGATATGCTCTCAAGCTTGGGTAGGCCCTGTGCTGAATGTCCACAGCCCAGGTGGAGCGTGGGACTTCCATGCCCCCAAGCACCACCGTGTTCAGTCCCTGCTATTTGTGAATATAACATCAGGGAGCAAGAAACGTCCTGCTTCCACAACCATGGGGGAAGCATAGAAGGAGATCCAGACCCACTGCCTAGATGAAACGATCTGTGCATGGCAGAGTGGAGGAGCTGGACTGTAAGAACGTTGAGGCTCTTGTGTGGTTCACGAACCAGTTTTTTGGGCGCCACTGGCTACTTTACACAGAAAAGAAATTCCATATGTACAGGTGTTGTTGGCCTCTGACTCAAAGAAAGCACCTGAGGGAGAATTTGGGCCCCATGATCCCTGAGTGGGCTGGGAATATTTGCATATTTGTGTTGGCAGTGCCCTTATGAAGCAGTGGCACCAGCAGGAGGCTTGGCTTTGCTGCACTTGGGAGCTGCCAATAGAATGAGAGACCCATATTCAAGTGCCCACAAATGTTTTGAATTTGTGCAACCAAGAGTATCCTGGGTCATTGATTCTGTAACCCCATGATAAGTGTTTTCAAGCACTTCCTGATTTAGACTTTTGTTATGAGGCTCTAGTATGTATGTATTTGTTGAATCTTTGGGTAGTATCTGGTTTCTGGGTAACAATATAAATGTTCGAAGCATGAGATCCACAGGCCATTTTCACTATTTTGTGCTGTAACTATGAAATGTATGTCGAAGCCCATAGTGATAGCACAATTTATAATGAAAGGCAAAATAAGTGTATGTTTGTGGTAATATTCTAAAATGTTTCATATCGTTGAAATGTTGATTAACAGCGAATGCCTTATTTTGTACAATTGCTTGTATGGTGATATCCTTTGACAATGTCAGTAGGGCTCACTTTTTATTGAAGCTTTTAACATGTTTACGACTACATATGGGGGCATTGTGTATTTAGTGGTTAAGGTTTGTTGGCACACAATGTGTGCAAGGTGCTTCCGGCATAATAGGGTTATTTAGCCTTTGTAACCATTTCCATCTGCTATTCTGTCTGTAGTATTTCGCTTTGTGTATGTTAATGTACATTTCCTTTTTAAAGAGAACACTGACTGGACATTGCTTTGCTGGGTGTTATTTGTTGTGTTGCTGAGTTCTGGGTCTCTAACCTACAGTACCTGTGTAAGCTTTTGACTGCTGTGGTACCTGAGGGGGTCAAGTGCTGTAAGGGGTGCTTGCTTCTGACTTTGGGTGTTTGCAGTGCAGGTGCCCTTAAACACCAGAAACAACACACCAAATGTGTTACAAATGGGGTCCCTCCTACCAGAGGTGTGAATTTCCTTCTGACCAATGCCCAGGACATATTGTTTAGGATCAAGGGCAACATGTTTTCATGTTTACTTTGTTCTTTGGACAAGTAGGCTGAGCTCCTTGAAGTACAAACCCTTTGCCTGCCAGTTTACAGTATAGATTTGTGACAGGATTGTATGCCACTAAAGCAAAATATGTAATTTTATGTGTATACTGTTTAAACTTGTGTATATGATTCTTTGCTATCAGGACCAGCTCTGCAAGGAAATGCAGTGAGCCTAGCAAGCATAACTGGCCAGTTACAATTGCAAAAATATGCACATGGGTTTCCAAATGTAACAATTTGAGACTACTTCCAATGCTCCCAGATGCACGCAGCAGCCTGTCTGCAATATTAGTGATTTTTTACTTTCGAAATAGAAAGTACACAAATTCCAACCTGAAATAGTGTTTTGTTAAACTGTTGTGCAACTTTAGTTACTGTTTCTCTGAGTCACCAAAATGTGTTTGATGAATGCCTATATTTAAAAGAAATGAGGGGTG
Source organism: Lissotriton vulgaris (assembly GCF_964263255.1). NCBI lineage: Eukaryota > Metazoa > Chordata > Amphibia > Caudata > Salamandridae > Lissotriton > Lissotriton vulgaris. Next base: position 372,544,384 of record NC_141696.1, read on the forward strand.
AAAAGCCATAATGGGCGACATGAAGGTATGCCAAGGGCCCAATTCTTAAAGAAAGACACAAAAGTGCACATGCAGATATATGTCCTTGCATTAATTCACATTTGCGAGTTTCAGCAATTGGCACCAAACTTTTACCAAAGCATGACTGGAAACAGTACTCCTAGCAGTGTTTATGGATTTTATTCTTGCACGAATAAATATACATGATCGCAGGTTCAAATCCCAGCGATTGTACTAAGACTCTCTTCCTCTCAGGAATCGATATCATGAGAACCATTTGCTCATGTGAAAACCTGTTGAACAATGGCAGATTCACCCTTACCACACCCCATTGTTTACCACCGTTGCAAAAAGTTTACTCCTGCCCTTGTCAGGAGAACACTTCCATTATTTTCTAGTGTGGGAGGAGATTGAAGAGGAGTTGGTTAATAACCTTCCACATGCAAGTTAGTGGGTATTCACCGCCTCACAAGGAATTCCAATTTTGAATCTCAGGGAGGTTATTACCAAAGCTCTTATGTAATGAGGACGCTGTCATAATTTATCACCTCACTGTTTGGCACCAAGGACAGGTGGATTTTTTTTTTACAGTATCAGTATATTTTTGACTCCTCATGTCCCTAGGGAAAGTAGATCATTTATAAAATGTCACACCCCTGCCTCTGACTCAAATTTCTCACAATAAGCCAATGTTACTTGTTTAAACAACTAAAATGCTCATTGATTTGCCACCCTTTGTTCCACAGCCCTCCCACAGCCCCTGTCTACATCTCCATACTTAAGGACAGCTCTCATCCTGAATAATCCTCTATAATCCTATTCTTCCTCTCCTTTCAGCCCAGCCGTTTTTTACCAACATTAGTCGGCGGTGGGCGCCATCTTGAGCGAGGCAGGTGAGGTCAGCGCTCTAGTCGCGCCGTCCTCCCACCCTCCTTCCTTCCTATAAATGTGCTACCCGGCCAGACGGCGCAGCGGGTTGGCGCAGCGGGCGCGCCGGTCGCGCGCCGAAGCCGCGCCTAAGCCAAGCCCGTCTGCGCCCGTCCGCGCCAGGATCGCGCCGGGCGCGGGCCATGCTGCCCAAAACCATCCAGTACCCAGGTATGATTCTAATGCGCTGCTCTCAGTGCGCCTGACAATGGCTAGCCATAGCTGTAAGGGTCACCTCCCCACTGATCGTCTCTGGGGCCCATTTTCATGCAGCTTCTGTAGATGGTCATCCCCGGGACCCACTAGCGTAATTTCTTACCCACTCCCCCCACCCTCACACAAGCTTATCACCTTTAACTGCGGACTCATCAACGCCAGATCCTTAGCATGTCATGGCCAAGATATCCACGACCTCATACTTTTTTACGACCTTGACGCCCTTTTCATCACTGAATCCTGGCTAAACGATGCGTCCAACCCTGACTTTGCAACCGCCCTCCCCCTCGATTTTACCATCCACAGGCGGGATAGACCCGGCGGTAGGGGAGGGGGGATAGCCTTCATCGTCAAGAAATCCTTCATGTGCCACACATTTGATCTGGCCTCTCTCAAGGACTGTGAGGGCATAGGCTTTGTGATCCAAATCAACTCTTCCTCCTCTTTTTCAGGAGGACTCGTCTATCGCCCCCCTGGGAACGCTACGTCTTTCTTGGATTCCCTTGACGAGACTCTTGGATCACTCATGACCCACTATCCCACCTTCACCCTCCTCGGTGATTTTAATCTTCATTTGGAATCCTGCACAGACCCCCACACCTCAAATTTCCTACATTCACTTGATATTTTTGACCTCTCTCAACTGGTCACCCCCCCTACGCACCGGGCCGGTCACACGCTAGACGGCATCTGTACAAATTCAGTTACTCTAGCTGTCTCTCCCCCGATCCCACAAATATGGACTGATCACTGTTTTATTCCTTTTTCCATCAAGGCAAAACCCTTATCGCTACCGAATACTAAGTGCTCCCCCACCCCCTTCTCGACCAACTGGAAGAAAGTGGCTGAGCGCATTAAGTTGAACCCCCAGCCCCTTGTCCCCCCCCCACCATCGTCGGAGATGTATCACAAGACTCTAAAAACTTCCATTTGTGGATTGACAGAGTGGTCTCTGCCAACTCCAACCCAACCAATCAAAAATCAGTTCATCGCAAAAGAAAGCCCAATGCCCCCTGGTATACCCAGGCCCTCACCGAATGTCACCTTAAGTGCAGGGTCCTTGAAAGAGAGTGGAGGAAAACTTACGATCACACTTCCAATTCCCTATACATCCTGCAGAGGAAACAATACCTCTCCAATATAAAAAAAGCTAAAAAGGAGTTCTTTACCACAGCCATAGAGGAAGCCAAACAGAAACAACATACTATTTTTAATATAGTCAAGTCTTTCACCCACCCCAAGGCCCTGGCACTCGAAATCCCTCCATCCCAAACCCTTTGCGATCAAATAGCTGATTTTTTTCATCGAGAAAATCAATAACATTCATAAGGATTCCCCCCCCACTCAATCCACATACAAGATGCCGACACTATTCTACCCTCTTTGGGTAATTTCACAACAGTTTCTCTGTTACAAACACAGAAGGCTATCATGACCTGTAGATCGGGAGCCCCCACGGACTCCTGCCCCCCGGTTATTCTCCACCATCTCATTGAGGCCGTCAACCCCTCAATCAATGCCATTGTTAACGAATCCCTCAACTCAGGCATTGTCCCCGCTGAATGGAAGAAGGCCATAGTTAAGCCCCTAATGAAAAAACAAAACAAATCCCCGACAGACCTATCTAATATGCGCCCTATCTCCCTACTCCCGGCACTAGGCAAAATCACAGAGCAGCTAGTTCACGAGGAATTAAAAGTCTTTGTGGAAAACAATCACATCCTGCACCCACAGCAATCAGGTTTCCGCCCTGGCCACTCCACTGAAACTGCATTGATTGAGCTATCGGACACCATTAAGTTCTTGCAGGATGAGGGAAGACAAGCTGTGCTCATCCTGCTTGACTTAACCGCAGCATTCAACACCATCTCACATGCCATCCTCATTAACAGAATGCGCGAGATTGGTGTGTCGGGTACTGCATTAACATGGATAACATCATTCCTATCCAACAGATCACAAACTGTTTCTTTAGGCCCCTTTCTCTCCGGCGAAAGACCCACTACATCTGGTGTGCCCCAGGGGTCCATACTTAGTCCTCTCTTTTTTAATATATACATGGCCCCCCTTCTCACACTGATTGAATCCCACGGTATCCTCGTAACTTCCTATGCTGACGACACTCAGCTTGTCGTCACCATAGATAAAAAACACCCTGACGCCGCCCTCAGATTTCAGAATTGCCTCTCCCAAGTCTTTTCCTGGCTCAACTATAACCATCTCAAGTGCAACAGCGCCAAAACTGAAATAATACCCTTAGGCAAAGACATCCTTTTCTCCCCAAAAGATTGGTGGCCTCAAAACTCTGAAGCACCACCGAGTGCGGTCTCCTCGGCCCGCAATCTAGGTGTCCAATTTGACTCGTCCCTCAGTTTTGACGATCATGTGCGCATCACTGCAGGGTGCTGTTTTAGTCTTATCAGACAGCTGAAGAAATTCTTCGACTTCCTTCCCATCTCAGCCAGGAAATCAGTCGCGGTGGCTCTGATCCTATCCCGGCTGGATTATTGTAATGGCCTCTTGGCAGGAATAAAGAAGTCCTCCCTCAAGAAACTGCAGAGCGTCCAACACGCAGCGGCCAGGCTCGTTCTTAAACTCCCAAGAAGGTCCTCGGCCTCTGCAGCCCTTAACACTCTCCATTGGCTGCCCCTCCACAAAAGAATTCTTTTCAAGCTTCTCGTCACGGTCTTCAAAGCCACCAGGAACACTGGCCTTTCTTACCTGGCCAAGCGATTTCTGCGCTATATTCCATCGCGTTGCTTGAGGTCATCAGGAGCCAACCTGGTTACTGTACCTAGAATAAAGCTAAAAACGAAAGGTGGAAAAACCTTCTCATTCCTGGCGGCCAAGGCATGGAACGGTCTCCCCCTCAACCTTAGGCACGCCCCCACAGAAAGCCTTTTCAGGAAACTCCTGAAGACTTGGATTTTCCCTCAGTCTGATCTATCGGTTCTCGCAGCCATCTGATCCACGCCTCCCTATGCTGGTTCTCCTGTTTGCTCAGCGCCAAGATGCTCCTTCCGGAGCGATAGTTGCGCTATACAAATCTCAATAAATATCAAAATATCAAATAAAGGCTTAAGGCACCAACAGAAGGTGGTGTCAGGTTATATAAAATGCAGTTAAAAATACATTTTTATTTTGACATGGAGTACTGTATGTATAAAATGCTGTTTCACCTTGCGCACAACAAATCCTCTCACCATTCCTTACTAACCGTCTCACTTTACCTCATTTTGATCAAAGCAGACACCAAAGTTTTAGTTTGGATTTCAGCTTGTGACATGGGATAAACACACGCACGCCCCACAGCTCCCCCCCACCCCCACACACGCGCGTGTCCCCCTTGACCTGCTTAACTGCTTGAGCTGCTTATCCGGGTCCAGCTACCCCTCATTCCAGCACATACACAACTGTGGCCTATTTTCGAATCTTTATATGAACTAGTTGCACTAGAGTTCTGGAAGGTTGATTGCACACACGTTTGTATTATAAACACAATGGTAACTGAAATGCTGCGTTTTATGAAAAAGTTAAATTCACCCAAAAATATCCTAGCGTGAGCAGTAAGCCCTTAAAGTCATGTGTAAAATCAGGGACCACATCACATGCATGTATCCACCTAATATCTGTACCGGTTTTTGAGCAATACTACTAGCACCTGATCTTCTTTGCACCTCACCAACCACCTTGGCCAGCATAGTGCATGTTTTTGGTCTCAGCAGCTACATCTCTGGCTTCAGTATCATAAATTGGAAGATTGTGTCAGACCCTTGGTCTCATTTCTATCAACACGCTGAACATTCTGCTTCGATACTCATGCATTCTCATCTCCCTCAAATTTTGCAAAAGCATACTGCTCATCAGGCCAACCCTTTACAAGAACTGCTACAACTTCACACACCTAGCTTTTGTGGGCAGTAAGGTAGCACAACTATGTCACCACACATCTTCCATCACACATTACCTCAACAAACCTCTACCTGCTTAGTCAATCACACTGCCAGTAATTCTGCAACATGGAGGTAGCAACAATCCCAAGTTGTACGTTTCTGCACCCTGACCAGAGGCTGAAGCAAGACAGCACCTCTAATTCAACTTCACCTGTCCTCAAAAGTCCCTACCATTGGCCATAAAACATGTTTGAACAAAATTGTAATCAGAAAAACCAACTGCAACATAGTTCTGTTTGAGTCCTTCATAAAATTGGCAAATTCAGTAGGTCTCGCCTATAGACCAATAGGGATACATACAGTTTTTTTAGCCATGTTGTACGGCATTACGGCTGCTATGCAACATCTCTTAAAAAAAGAAAAGTCAGATGACGTGGTGGTTGTGTTGTATTGTATTGTAATCCACGAGGTCCGGTTGCAGGAGACGCTAGGTGCTGGGCGTTGCGGGCGGTGTGCCATTGTCGCCCCTCCCCCCTCCCAAGACCTATGGGGCGTGGATCTTTTAATTTACAAACTATACAGGTTCCTCTAATGCAGAGGTAAATCCCACAACTTTATGGTTTGTTTTTTGCAATTCATTTTTACACTGCATTTTTAACTTTCACGTCCTCTGGTTAGGGTGGGCCTTAGCGTGCCCACACCGCCGAGTTACATTACTAATGGTCCTGAAGAAAGCCCAGTAAATCTACACATAAAGGGCAGAAACATGTCGACCCCACGTTAAGTGGAAATAACCAATACATTAATTGGCACATTTCCATACACATATTTTAACGTTGTCAGGCTGACCATTGAATACATTTTTTTTATTATGGTACAGTCCTTTGACAATTTTAACATCACAAATTTTTCACATCACTGTCACAAAAAACCAGCTCCGCAGTATTCTGGCGTTGTAGCACACCAGGGAGGCACTCGGCTTCTCCTGGTGGACCCGATGATGAAGCATGTCACCACCCAGGGTGGTGAGTGAGGGCTTCCAAGTAAACTCCTAATGATTTCCAATGTGAATCATATAGGTTGATTACCTTCTCTGTTTTTGTGCTTATCCCCTTTTTTGACACTCTCCTGTTTGACTGATATTGTATGCAAGCGCATACACTCAAAACTCATTCACAAACCTACAAAATGACACCGGATTTTATTGTTTTTGTTTACCGAGATGGATCAATATATATTTTTTTTAAGTGTGATATTTCTTTGAAATACAATACAAATGGATGAGTGGGTTGCAGGAGGAGTTTGTGGATGAAGCAAAACAGCAAGTGGGGAAAGAAACAACCTGGTTTGCAGGGGCAGAAGCAACATGTGAGAGAGAAGACCGGGCAAAGAGAGAAACACACTGACTAAAGAGAGCTATGCGGAGCGGGGGACGTAGTACACAGGTAAGAGAGCAACACAAGTATACGAGGGGGAGAGCGGTACGTGGCCAAGAGAGAGCAATGTGAAGGAGGGAGAAAAACACACATGGGAGGCAGCTGGAAGACACATGCACTCTTATAGAGTGCTTAAACATAAAGTAATAAGTACTTCCCTAAAAGCGAGCAGTGGAAGCATAGAAGCATAATTAAAGTGATGGTAACGAGGCTATTCTGCATGTGGAAGGCAAACACAAGATGGACAGGATGAAACATGGACAGTCAGCTAATAGAAAGCAAGCAAATAAGAGTGGCATTATAACAAGCCAATGGCAAGCAATGGGTGGGCTGTAAGCCCCTGTAAGTTCTTGGTAGACCCACAAAATGACTTTCACAGCCAGACAACTGCATTTTCTGGTAGACTAGACCTATAAAGTGACCACAAATAATATGTTCCCAGAAACTGGGATGTGAACCAACACCAGCTACTTTGAACTAGAATGCATCACCCACCCTATTAATCTTGAATATGAAATAACTATGTGATATTATGTTGTAAAGCAACACGGTACCTGTCTTTCCATGCATTTTCCACCCAGGACTGCCATGCAAACCAAGGGCTATTGACTCCCGTTAGAAATCTGTTCCTCCTTCATGCTCACATGTATCATTCATCAGTCGTTCCCTATATGCCTTTCACTGCTGCCAAAGAGATTTTTCACTATTGCAGTCTGGAATAAAGAACTTCATTTGGGACCTGCCACAATATAAATACTGCTGCAAACTGCTATCCTTGGAAATTAAGTTAGATGTAAAAATGTAATGTAAAAATGTAATTATTTACTGAGTCCTACCTAAGAATTTATTATCCTAGCTAAAGCTTTCTTTCCGATTCCTTCTTTGTACTGTTAGAAAATAATATCTGTAATGTTTCTTGATCAGGACACCTGGTATCCTTCAATCTAATAGAGACATCTAGCCACAGGTTCCTTACCTTAAAATATTCTCCAGGTGTTCGAGTGGATCCAGAATCTTTTTCTGAGAATAACCCCTGTGCGGCAGTAGGTAGCATTGTTCGTCTCTGTGTTGCGCCGTTGGCGTCGTCCACGCAAAGAGGTGACATTCACGGTGCAGGGTGTGATCCCTCAAGAATATGACTGCTCAGCGTGCGACGCTGTGTCGATCATGGTCAAGAGGAAGGTCTCAGGAGTGGTCACAGAGTCCAAGGTCGCCATCTCATTCGAAGTCATCGAGCTACTTGGGTAAGTCGAAGTCCCACAAGAAGAAAAATACGTTGAAGTGCGCTTTGACTTCACCGGCCCGTCGGAAGATGAGACGAGGGAGCGTCGCCACTTGGCGGTTGAGACAGCGCTGGATCGGCTCTGTGCCTCCTCCAGTTTCTGGGAGCTGGAGCGACCCCCGACCATTGAGGAGAATTTTATGAGGCCATGCACCTCATCTCTGAGTGGCCTGGTCACTCTGGTGCACCTTTGGACCCAGATAGTTCGGAAGGGCCCTCTACTGGAACCAAGCAGGCAGCGCCCTAGGATCCATGGTTGAATCCAGATCAGAGCCGGTTGTGCCAATTCTACCTTCCCCAACACTGCTGGAGCCCACCGGCGACGCCATCCCTTTCTCATCCCCAACTCTGACAGGGAGTTGGAGGGGCATTGTCTAACACCAACCGTAATGCCAACTGGAGCCATGAAGTTTGGGCCTGAGCCTGAGCCCTATTCCTATGGAATAGGACTTTGGGAGGATTGGGAGGGGTCGCTCGACCCTAAAGAATACCAACCTCATGTAGATCAACTGGACTGCGCTGAGGATTTGGATAAAGTCAATTGACTGAACACTTCTCCAGATATTGGTATTCTTTCTCCCCCCACCATGGCTATGGGAGTGGGAGCTTCTTTCTGCAATGGTGTTGTGGAGGGCAGCAGAGGTTCTGGAACTTAGCTTGCCTTGCTGGCAGTCAAGACTAAATGCCTTGACGGAAGTGCTTCAGCCAGGTGTGTCCCCATCATGACCTCTTCTTCTTTTCAATGATGCACTTACTGACGTTCTGCTTGGGACTTGGTCCAAGCCCAGCATAGATGCTCCTGTGAACAGGACGATTGCCAGCCCCCCTACTAGGAAGAGCTTGGTGGTCCAAGCCTCAACGTCCCACTTAAATCCAGGCAAATTACTACCACTTCCCGGGACAGGAATCCAAGAGTTTGGATAATCCTGTAAAGAAAGTGTTTTCTTCCATCAGCCTGGCACTGCAGTCTATAAAAAATGCCTGTTATTTGAGCTGCTATTTCCACGTGCTGCGAGATACGGTTGCGAAGGTGTTGCCAACAGTCCTGGAGGAGGCTTGCTGATGGAAGAGATGCAGCATATTTCACCTTCCTTTGTGGACTTGACACTACCAACGCAAAAGGCAGAGTGGTTTCATTGACAGTGGCCCTGCAACGCCATGCCTGGTTGAGAATGATTAGCTTTTCTGAGGCTGTCCAGTCCTTCTTTATGGACATGCCCCTTGATGGCTACCGTCTCTTTGGAGAAAAGGCAGATTTGGTGCTGAAGTGCTTAAAGGGCAGCAGGGCTGCGGCCAGGTCCTTGGACCTTCATATGGCTCCTTGACATCCTCAACCTGTCTCCTTTTATGGCCACAGAAGGGGAACACAACTGCATCTTTACCCGCAAAGCCACCATGGCGTGAAAGCTATCTAGCCTCTGTATGGCTGCAGACTCAGTTCCTAATAGCCCTGTGGGTCGGTTGCCCTGGGGTGGTCAGTCCACCAACTCCCTTGCAGCTGCAGCCTTCAAACCCAATGTGCCCACGTATTAGCATAGGCACCTAGTAGGTGGCAGGGTTAGCCATCACAGTCCATACCATCGCATAGGTGGGCTTTGCAGATTGTCCAAAGGGGCTACTCCCTCCCTTTTGAGACTACACCTCCCTCCATGCCACCCTCTTATGTCAGGCTGATGGAGAACCACCTGTCTCTTCTCTGCCAGGAAGTGATAACTGTTTTGGCCAACGGAGCCATAGAGAGAGTTCCGACGCCAGAAGTAGATCGTGGTTGCTATTCCAGCTATTTTCTGATGCCCAAGAGAGACCGTGGCCTTCGTCCCGTCCTTGACCTACGCTCCCTCAATTTCATCTTCAAGAAGTAAAAATTCTAAATGCTCACTCTAGCTCAGGACCTGTCTGATTTGGACCCTGGAGACTGGATGGTAGCGTTGGATTTGCAGGATACCTACCTTCACACTTCCATCCTGCCTGACCACAGGCATTACCTGCGATTCACAGTAGGCCAAAAGCATTTTCAGTTTGCTGTGCCACCTTTTGGCCTCACTAGCTCCCCGCAGGTGTTTACCAAGATGATAGTGGTGGTTTCAGCTCATCTGTGAAGTTCAGGAGGACAGTCTTCTCCTATCTCAACAACTGTCTGTTGAATGTGAGCTTGCCCAAGGCTGTTGTCTCTTACCTTCAGACTACGGCAGAACTCTTGCATTCGCTGGGGTTCACTATCAATGTGCCGAAGTCACACCTGACTCCCTGTCAGACGCTCCCTTTCACTGTAGCTGTTCTGGACACTGTGCAGTTTCAGGAAGGTCATACTGAATGATGAACCCAGGATATTCGGCCTTTGATACCAATATTTCAGCCTCAATCATGGATTTTGGTGAGGCTGACTGAGGCTGAAGGGCCTAATGGCCTCCTTTATCCTGCTTGTGACACATGCCCACAGGCCTTTAGAAACACCTTATTTGGTAGAGACTCTATCTAGCCGTAGATTCCTTACATACCCATCCATCCTCCCCACTCTGCAAATAGACTTCTATGGACAGGGTACTTCCCTTTCAGGGCCCTAGTTTTCCACACCAGTTGTCAGTGTACTTCGTGGCTCCGCGCTTCTGCTGTGGATAGTCGTGAAAAGTAACTGACGTCAGTGCACCTGGGTGGCGCCTATATAGTCACTGCGCACATAACTTCTGGCATGGATGATGTCATGCAGAGCCAAACGAGGACACCTACAGGCGTGCAGGCCTATTGCTCCCAAAAAAAATCCAAATCCAGTCGCATGCCTTGGGAATAGTCTATAGTAAGGAATCTGCAGCTAGAATCTCTACCAGATAAGGTATTACTTAAGTTAAGTAACTTGTTCTTCATTACCACATACATTCTTTTTTTCTCAGTACAAGACTGGCTCAAGGGCATTAGACACTTCACAACACAATCCGACTACAGTGGACATTTTTAAGGCATAATGAGTTGCCCAGAATCACAGGATGTTTCTCTAAGGCAGGACTCAAACCTGGTCCCCTATGTAACAAAGGCATCAATTCTAGCCATTATTCCACATCTCCTACTTTTTCTATTGAGCACCATAATTGTCAATATTCCTTTAACTATATTGACATGGAAACTTCTGTATCCACACTGGAGGTATTTTTAATTAAGATCAGGTAATCAAATGTGGATACACCTCCAACCTTGGAGCTCAGGGACTTGGGTGCGAATCCCATCTTTAGCACTTGACTGAACGTCATGTGTTTCGAGGCATATCACTTACCTTTCCTGTTTCCAAAACTGTAAATATGTGTGAAATGTAACACAATTGTAAATATGTGAAATATACTGCCATTGAGTAATTCAAATATATAAATCTCCACTGGTTGTGTATGCTCCTTTAAGGTCTTCCAGCCCCCAATTATTGTAGAGCATCCCCTTGATAACCATCAAAGTTTGTGCTATATGCACACCAGTGCATACAGAGAATACATGAGTTCTCTCAGAAATGAAAATATATTTCGATTGCCCTGACTTCCAACGGGTAAAGAGAAGCCATAGCATCTCACGTTTTTAAATACTGGAACATAGTGTTATAAATAAGGAAGTCACAGGTTCTCAATTTCCGCTTCAATTGTTTAAAACGATTTAGTTTAATGCAATATATTCAGTTGATATTGTTGCCAAATGTAAAATATTAGACTTAAAGAATGAGTAGTGTGAAAGATCTTTTTAGGTCTGGTGCTAGCCAACCTTTCGATTGTACTTAAATGATATATGTAAAAAATAAATATGGGGGTTTCAGCCAGCCCTCTGATACATTGTTCTGTTACTGTGTCATTCTAATTTTTAGGTCTCGCCTGTCAATGCGCATGCGCATTGAGCTTGCGAGACTATGGGGGCTTAAACAGACTTTAACCAACTTGCGATTCCATGGCGATTCCTTGCAGTGCCCGTCAAATTGAAGCTCAACGCGCAAGCGCATTGACATTAAAAGCGCGTGCACATGAAAGCGACAAGGCTCCCTCCCACGGCAATCCCCAACCCCATTCGCCAGCACCTCCCCTCTCTCTCGCACATGAAAGCTACAAGGCTCCCTCCCACGGCAATCCCCACCCCCAGCCGCCAGCACCTCCCCTCTCTCTCCCCGCACACAGACAGGCTCGCATTCCTCTACAGCCAGGCTGGCATTTCTCCTCCCCCTCCCCAGCCACCAGCTCCTCCCCTCTCTCTCCCTGCAGTTTCACGGCCGTGTCTCGTCTTAAACCCGCATTTCACATCTTCGCATTGAATACTAAAACATGTTGGAAGCATCATGTTCTTAAAAGAATTTGTATTAACTAACACACATTAATTTGCCTTATACCGAAAACAAAAAATACACTATCAGGCTCTCATTCCTCCACAGCCAGGCTGGCATTTCTCATCCCCCTCCCCAGCCACCAGCTCCTCCCCTCTCTCTCCCTGCAGTTTCACGGCTGTGTCTCGTCTTAAACCCTTAAACATGCACAACTCACACACTGAAACACACTATTTTTTAAACAAAATTCGTCAGCCTTCGACATCTGTTCCCCAGCCCCCAGCCGCCAGAACCTCCCCTCTCTCTCCCCGGACACAGCCAGGCTCGCAAATCTCCTCCCCCTCCCCAGACGCCAGCACCTCCCCTCTCTCTCCCTGCACACAGCCTGGCTCGCATTTCTCCTCCCCCCTCCCCATCCGCCAGCACCTCCCCTCTCTCTCCCTGCAGTATCACGGCCGTGTCTCGTCTTAAACCCGCATTTCACATCTTCGCATTGAATACTAAAACATGTTGGAAGCATCATGTTCTTAAAAGAATTTGTATTAACTAACACACATTAATTTGCCTTGTACCGAAAACAAAAAATACACTATCTAGATGTGTGGTAGTGAACGGCAGCGTTCAAATGCTGGTTGCAAGTTGCAGCCCGTTCCTTTCTGCTGCTACTCCGTTTGTATTGAGTGCCGAGGCTGCATACTTAAGACCAGGGCTTCAAACTGAGCCTTCAAAGGGAAGCCGCATTGAAAGCCCCCTCAGCCCCCCACCCCATCAAGCCACACGAAACACACCCACAGTCACCCTCAAACACCCTAACTTTCACCCTCACCCACTCACACGCACTCACCCTCCCACACACTCACCCTCACACACCCTCACTCCACTCACACCCCTCACAACACTCTAACACTCACTACACCTCACACACTCTCAGCCTCACACCCCCTCACTCACCCTCACACCCCCTAACACTCACTACACCTCACTCCCTCACCCTCAAACACCCTCAAACACACTCAGCCACACTCAGCCTCGCTACCTCTCACCATCAACACCCCTCACCCTCACACACCCTTACCCTCATCACCTCACCCTCATTCACCCTCACTCAGCCTCACACCCCCTAACTCTCAAACTCACCCACTCACGCACCCTCACACTCCCTAACTCACCCTCACACATCCTCACCCTCACACCATCACACCCCCACACACTCACACTCCCTCACTCAACATCAAACACCCTCACTCACCCTCACACACCCTCACCATCACACACCATCACACACACTCAACTTCACACCACCTCACTCAACCTCACCATCACACACACTCACACCCCATGACCCTCACATCCACTCACAATCACACCGTCCAACTCCACCCTCCAACTCCAGCCTCCAACTCCACCCTCCAACTCCACCCTCCAATATGACTGCGCATCACAACAGCTCACACTCACACCCACACCCACTCACACCCTCACCCATCCTTCACCCTCACCCTCACACACCCTCACTCATCCTCACCCTCCCTCACACGCCATCACTCACCAACACACCCTCACCCACAACCTCAACACCCTCACCCTCACACACACTCAATCACCCTCACCCACTCACCATCACACACCATCACTCAACAACCCCCCCTCACCCTCCCACCCCCTCACACACCCTCACCCTCACCCAACCTCACCCTCACCCACGGTCACACACTCAACCTTCAAACTCGCACACCCTCAATCACCTTCACACCCTCACAACACTCACCCTCACTCACCCTCAAACTCTCACCTTCACTCACCCACACCTATCATACACTCTCACATCCCATTACCCTCAACCCCTCATCTTCACACACCCTCATCCCATCACCCTCACACCCACACTCATACTCACACCGTCACCCTCACTCACCCTCGCACACCCTCACACACCCTCACACCCCCCTAAACCTCACATCCAATCACCCTCACACCGTCCAAGTCCACCCTCACAACCCTCACTCATACTCACACCGTCACCCTCACTCACCCTCACACACCATCACACACCCTCACACCCCCTGACCCTCACATCCACTCACCCTCACACTCACACCATCCAAGTCCACCCTCAAAATCCACCCTACAACACCACCCTACAACTCCACCCTCCAAAATGACTGCGCATCTATGGTAATGCAAGCAAAGCTTTTGCAGTGCGGCTTGATGTGTACATTACAAAATAAATGAAAACATTTCACATGTATAATATTAAAATAATTACTGATGTCTTTGATTTTGGACTCAGCGCTAACAACAGCATCAATCAACATTACATAGGTCTCTTAGCTTCAGAAACAACGCTTCACAACATTAATACATTTGAAGTGTACAATATTCACGGAGAAAAAAAAACACTTATTGGCATCATCACAACAACTCTCACTCACACCCACTCACACCCTCACACACCCTCACCCTCAGCCTCACACACCCTCACTCATCCTCAAACTCCCTCACACCCTCACACACCATCAATCACCAACACACCCTCACCCTCAACACACTCATCCTCACCCTCCCTCACACACTATCACTCACCAACACACCCTCACCCACAACCTCAACACCCTCACCCTCACACACACTCAATCACCCTCACCCACTCACCATCACACACCATCACTCAAAAACACCCCCTCACCCTCCCACCCCCTCACACACCCTCACCCACCCTCACCCTCACCCACGGTCACACACTCAACCTTCAAACTCGCACACCCTCAATCACCTTCACACCCTCACAACACTCACCCTCACTCACCCTCAAACTCTCACCTTCACTCACCCACACCTATCACACACTCTCACATCCCATTACCCTCAACCCCTCATCTTCACACACCCTCATCCCATCACCCTCACACCCACACTCATACTCACACCGTCACCCTCACTCACCCTCACACACCATCACACACCCTCACACCCCCTAAACCTCACATCCAATCACCCTCACACCGTCAAAGTCCACCCTCACAACCCTCACTCATACTCACACCGTCACCCTCACTCACCCTCACACACCATCACACACCCTCACACCCCCTGACCCTCACATCCACTCACCCTCACACTCACACCGTCCAAGTCCACCCTCAAAATCCACCCTACAACACCACCCTACAACTCCACCCTCCAAAATGACTGCACATCTATGGTAATGCAAGCAAAGCTTTTGCAGTGCGGCTTGATGTGTACATTACAAAATAAATGAAAACATTTCACATGTATAATATTAAAATAATTACTGATGTCTTTGATTTTGGATTCAGCGCTAACAACAGCATCAATCAACATTACATAGGTCTCTTAGCTTCAGAAACAACGCTTCACAACATTAATACATTTGAAGTGTACAATATTCACGGAGAAAAAAAAACACTTATTGGCATCATCACAACAACTCTCACTCACACCCACTCACACCCTCACAAACCCTCACACACCCTCACCCTCAGCCTCACACACCCTCACTCATCCTCAAACTCCCTCACACCCTCACACACCATCAATCACCAACACACCCTCACCGTCAACACACTCACCCTCACACACCCTCACTCACCCTCACCCACTCACCCTCACACACCATCACTCAACATCACCCCCTCACCCTCACACACCCTCACACACCCTCACACACCCTCACCCACAGTCACACACTCAACCTTAAAACTCGCACACCCTCACTCACCTTCACACACTCACACCCTCACAACACTCGCCCTCACTCACCCACACCTAGCATCACACACACTCACACCCCATTACCCTCAACCCCTCATCTTCAGACACCCTCACCCTCACAACCCTCACACCCTCACTCATACTCACAGTCACCCTCACTCGCCCTTACACAACATCAAAAAGCCTCACACCCCCTGACCCTCACATCCACTCACCCTCACACTCACACCGTCCAAGTCCACCATCCAACTCCACCCTACAACACCACCCTACAACTCCACCCTACAACTACTACTCCACCCTCCAACTACTAATGCACCCTCCAACTACTAATCCACCCTCCAACTCCAAACGTAAATAGCATTAGGCAACATTTAATTCAATAACAAAACATCAGATTACACACTTGTAGGTATTCAAAAATGAAAATTTAAGGCATAGCGAGGACAGTGCACCAATTAATACATTAAAACGCAGAAAAGGATTGTTAAATATAACATTTTTTGCAGAAAAAAATAAATCTAAAGAAAAAAGGGAAACATCTGAATACACAGCGAGTAATACACCAATTTAAAAGGGGACAAAGACATCTAAAGGACACAAATTCACAACATAAAGCAGTTACTAAAGTAAGGGGAACTAAATAAATCATTAAACAATGGTGGAAAAAATCTACAAAACAAAGAAAGTTCGAGACCTCACATCCTAATTGCAATTCTTCCATAAGTACAATAAAGTATTGCACTCAAACTACACAACTAAAACAATACAATTTTTAAAGGTGGCTTCATACTTATACTTTGCCACAATTAATGCACATCTGTAGTCGGAAATTTAAAAGGAGGTAAACATTGTCTCTAATGAGCAAACACAGACAAAATCACTGCGCATCTATATTAATGCAAGCCAAGCTTTTGCAGTGCGAATTGATGTGTACCTTACAAAAAAAAATTACTTTTTACATGCATTATATAAAATACGTTACTGATGTGTTTGTTTTTTGATTCAGCGTTAACAACAGCATCAATCAACATTACATAGGTCTTGATTAGCTTCTAAAACAACGCTTCACAACATTAATACATATGAAGTGTACAATATTCACGGAGAAAAAATGATCACTTATAGGCATCATCACAACCACTCACACACTCACCTACCCTCACCCTCAGCCTCACACACCCTCACTCATCCTCACCCTACATCACACCCTCACACTCTCCCAACCTCACACCCTCAATCACACTCATACCCTCACACACCATCACTCACCAACACACGCTCAGCCTCACTCACAACATCAAACGCCCAGACACTCACATCCACTCACACTCCAAGTCCACCCTCCAACTACACCCTAAAACACATAAATAGCGTTAGGCAACATTTACCCTCACCCCCTCATCCTCACACACACACTCACACCCTCACTCATACTAAAACAGTCACCCTCAATCACTCTCACACACCATCACACACCCTCAAACACCCAAACACTCAAATCCACTCACCCTCACACTCACACCGTCCAAGTCCACCCTCCAACTACACCCTATAACTACTATACCACCCTACAACTCTACCCTCCAACTACAACTCCACCCTCCAACTCCACACATAAATAACGTTAGGCAACATTTATTTTAATACGTAAAAATTGGATTACACACTTGTAGCTATTCAAAAATTAAAATTTAATGCAACGCAAGGACAGTGCAGCAATTAATACACAAAAATGAATAAAGGGATTGTAAAATAAAACATTTCTTTCACAAAGATCATAAATGCACACAAAAAAGGCAAACATCTGAATACACAGCAAATAATACAACAATTTAAAAGTGGACAAAGCGAGCTAAAGGAAACAAATTCACAACATAAAGCACTTACTAAAGTAAGGGAAAATAAACCATTAAACCATGCCAGAAAAAATCAAAAACGCAAAGAAAGTGCGTAATCACAAAAGCACGAGACTCTGGTGTTGCTCTAACTCATGCTGCTGTTGCACGAAGTGTTTTGGTGGTGCTAAGTGCACAACAACAGGAACACCGTACACCAAAACAGCATCAAACAGCATCAAAAGAGCACAACTCAACAACACAACAACACTACTAACAACCACCCCAACACCACGAATCAACACACCATTATCACTCAGCAACAACACATTAACACAATGCACCAACACAAAAACACTCAGCACATTAACATTGTCACACTGCAACACAACCACATCGCTCAGCAACACCAGAGCAACACCCAATAACACCACAACATCACTCTCAAGGACCACATCATCACTCGCAAACACCACATTAACACTACACAGCACCACACCAACACTCCAAAATACAACAGTACTCCGCACCATCACAACACCACTCTGCATCACCACATGGACAAAACAACAACACCACAATGATACTATTGTTTAATAATTAATGCAGCTGTGTTGGTAAGTGTTGCTAGGCTGCTGGAAAGTGATGCTGGATGTGTTGTTAGCTATCGCCCTCAATATACCTATCTAACTATCTATATAGATCACAAATTAACAACAACATCTATACAATAATAGGATTACACCACATTTAAATAAATAATAAACAATACAATGTATTCATGTAATGATGGACTAAATAACACGCCAAAAAAAAACACCTACACAATAAGATCTTGCTAACACATAAAAAACTCTTGTAAATTACAATTAAAAGACCATTCCTGTACATACGCCAAAAAACCAAATCAATTTACACCAAAAAAATGCACTTGGAAAAAGGGACGGAAGTAATACACTCATGTTATTAAAAATACAAGACCAATACTGTACATACGATACCTGAAATAATAACCCAACACCTACTTACTATATACCGATTCTATCGAAGCATGACAATACTTTAATACATTACATTATTAATAATTAACAACTCGGAAACAAAGGGAAATACTATTAGCAAAAACAAAAAAGTACACAAAATCAATAAATGCATACAATACACACTTTGACTATACCTTAAAATCAATACATTGCTATACATTACATAAAATTACATTACAACATTTCACATTCACAATTTAGAAAGTTCAATACATATTTAATAATATACTAAGTACATACGATAACGTAAAAAAAATTGTGATACACAAAAGTCTAACATTAATATTAAACTGTAAAAATTAATCAAATACATCTCTACATAGTCTATAATACATTCACATCATACATTAAATAGTTGTAAAAAAAAACCTACCTGTCAAACGACGCCGGAAGAAGACAGGAACAACAACACGCCTTTCCCCCACGAAAGTTCCCGAACATCTGGGGATTTCCCAATTAACGCACGTCAAACGCAACGCTACGTCACCAAACGTAGCTCTGCGATTGGCTAAGGATTACGTCATACATCAAACACATTCAGAATACACAAAAAGACTAGAACGCTAAACACTTAACGTAAATCACGTAAAGGAAACACATAGCCCCCGCCATTTTTATTTCAATAAAACTTTATACACAACGTTAAAACAAAAAACATTACTACACATAACACATACTTAACACCTTAGCTGCGATGGAACGTCCAGCTCCAGTGCTGAACGTTCCATTGCGCAGGTGCAGCTGGAACGTCCAATGGCCGACGGCAGCACTCCCGAGGTAGTGGTGCCGTCGGCCGTTGGACTAGGCGCAGCACTTATGAGGTTAAAAATAAATACATACAAGGACATGCAACACAATAACACTCACACATCACATCTGACAATTGCTATAAAACAACAAACACAAAGCATAACGCAACAACATATAATACACTTCATAACAAACATATATACAAAACTATTAATACACACCATCACAAGAACACAACAACTCAACTATGCAAAACTCAAACAACACTCAGCACCAACACATCAACATGTCAGCAACAGGACAGCACCACTCACAAATAATCCAGCATTACTCCCCATCAAAAACACATAAGTCAGCACAACGACCAACACTCAGTTACAACACAAAAAGACTCAGCAAAAACATGCATCCTTTAACAAAACACCAACATCACTGTACAACACCACACAGCACTGAGCACCAGCCCAGCATCACTCAGGAGCACCACACATCACTAATCGCAACAACAGCATATTTCAAACACCACAGCATCACTTGTACACAAAACAACATCACTCAGAGCAACAACATCATCAATCTGTCCAAAAATATATATATCTATATATTCAAATATATACTACCAATGTTTCAAACTTTATTACAAATGTCAAAATAATATGTTAAATGTTTTCACTTCAAAAAATGTTAACACTTTAAAATTTGTGAAGGCAACACATGTAAGACAGGGGGGAAATAGATATTGTAACTTTACTAATGCTATACATGTCACATGTGCAAAAAAAACATATTGGCATTTCAAATATATTAAATAAGTTTTATTTTTAGCAAATAATAAACAAAAATGTTCAACACTAAAAACTCAAACTTTCCTATTGCGAGACCTATTGCATTTCCAATGCTTGTTCTTCAGCCCACTAATGCATACATCATGGAGCAATGGTTAAGCCCACTACTACCATTGGCTAATGTTTCTGTCAATTACAGCATGCTGCTGTTTAATAAGAAGCACATCTACACACAAAATAGTTCCCTTCAGTGCCATAGACCTCTACACCAATGTGATTTTATAGACCAAAAAAAACGTTTACTTTAGAAAGTGCGTTAGGCATGACCTTTTTATTGTACTAAAATAATATTGATAATGTACATTTAGGGCTTTCCACCAGCCCTTTTTATCCCTTAGCTTGTTTTTGTCATTCACATGTTTCTTCTGTCCACTCCAACCTACAGCATGGGGCAACCCATTTCAGATATTGACGAACTCCACTGTGAGTGACAGCATTGTGTTCTTTCACAAGGCGCACATCCACACGCAATGTAGTTTCCTTCATTGCCCAGGAGTACTGTGCAATGTGTGCTTTTTTTCAAGCAAAAAACTGTTGTTTTGTTTTTAGCCAAATGTTTTAATGTATTGGTGAGGGCCCAGCACTTCACACAAAAATACAGTTTTACAAAAACCATGGGAAAACACGTCAAGCTTTGACAAGCTCAAAAGGCCGTTAGCAAGGCCAGATATATTGACTTTGCCAATGTTTTTTTGGGGGGGGGGGGGGGGGGGGGGGGTTGACGAGGACCAAGCCCCTTCTCTAAAAAAATTGAGTTTTGTAAAAACCATTATAAAACAAGCATTGACAATGCTCCAAAACCGGGCACCTAACAGCAGGCTTGTTAAATAAGGAATAACTTGTAGGTTCGGTTATAATTCAACCATGTTTATCCAATGTCGCCACTGTAATGGCATTTCATGCACTTAAATGAGTTTGCTGATTGGTTGGTGGTTTTGTAAAGTTTGAAGTACATTAGCTTAGCTCTTTGTGGTAAAATGGGTAATAAATGGAGGAGGTAAGGCTCAAATACTCCCACATGATACAATTAAAGGTTTGCTTAGTAGCTGCTAGGCAGACATGAATGTGCTAATCATTGGCAAATGTGTCTTCGATTTAAGGCATAAACCGGATTGAGCTGTCTGTGAAAGTCCTCAAGTAAAGGCTAGCGTTTTTAGGGGATATTAAGATTAAACTAATACTTCTGGCCCACACATTGTGGTAACATTTACTCCAAACGCTGTCTGCAGGGAGATGAATTCATTTCTCGCTTGGACCGAAAGCAAATCAAACAGTGTAATTACTGACTCGACAAAACGCACTGCAGATCCTTGGATCGGGTCCTTGCTGGGCTCTTTACTTTCCCGTTGTTTCACTTATTGATGACAAACTTCAGATATTTGCGTTTTTTTATTTTTTTATTTACATTTTAGATGCAATGAGGGGTTCTGTAGGAGACAATTTGAATCAGGGCTCTCCCATATATTGTGTTGTGTTGCATGCATAGGACATAAATGGGCATTAGGAAAAAGCCCTAAGTGTGGAAAATGAGGCATAACTGAAACATGTTTACATATTTACTGGACCGACCTCTAATGTCTTTGCCACAGAAAATATTAACTCAAGCTATCTTGAGATTGAAACACAGTGCTTTGAGCCCCATCATGGCTCTTGTTTGATTTTAGAGCTGCTGTTAGACACCAGGGGCCACATTACACATGCTGCACACTTTTCTTCATTGCACTGTGCACACCTTTAAAGAGGTGCACCTGGCGCAATGAAGTAAAGAGTGCCACAGTATGGGGAATGCACTGCCCCCAGGGCAACCGTGAACTCATGCATCTCATTAATTGATGAACCAGTAAATCTTATATTCCTTACATAATCCTCTAAATGTATATGTACCTTGGCTTAATTCCTGTCTAGGTAAACCACAACCAACAATGTCTCTCTTTGTCTCTGATGTATGTGTATAGTCTTTATAGCATCCCATATGTTCATTATTGCCATCCCTGGCATCATGTTCATCTTTAATAGACCTTTTAATTACTAGCCTGGCAGACTTGCTCTCTACCATTTATTTACCCAGTTTCCATTTCCCAACCCCAGGTATCTCTGCCCTGCTATCAAGCAAGGCTGAGGCTGGAGTATGATCCAAACAAGTTATTAAAATATGTTTGATTCGCTTGGAGCTGTTTGACCAGCAAAATGAGATCAATCCTGAAGAATGACTTGTGTATGGGGGAAAATAATGTCTAGCCTTAACACCTGCCCCAGTGAAACACTTTCCAGAATTCCACTGGTGTAATTTCTGTAAGCCCTTTCCTAAATTCTTCAGAAAAAAATCCTTGTGGATTAGCTCCCTCCTGCAGAGTGGAAGCATCACAGGGAAGGGGACCATGCTCATGTCACCACCAGGACAACCTCCCCCTCCACAACCCCTGTAATTGTACATGGAAATCTCGGGAGAAATGTGTCTTCTCCCAAGTTTGTGGCATACACCTCAATCTATGTAATGAATTGCCTATACACCTTCCGCTTCACAATTCTAGCAGTCATCCCTATCCTGTATCAATTTGCTGTTGTGTTTGATCGAAGAGGCACAAAGTCTACGAAAGATGCGTTTCCTGTAGCGTCAAAACATTTCTACCATCTATGTTGGAGAATTTCTAAACACTTGATCTTTTAGTCAATTAATTTGTCGCCTTAACAGTTAATCCCATAAAAGTAATGCTCTTAATTAGCCCATCTCAATAGCACCTTTATAAATTCTATACCCTTTGTCCCATCCAATCATCCACAGTGATCATTCCCACCACCTCTACTTAATAACAGAAACAAAATTAACCAAACATCAGAGTGTAGGAGGACATTACAAGAGAAGATGATCCTGCTTCCATACGAAAATCGTCGCACATTCACTCAATCTGGGACTACTGCATCTTATACCACTCCTTCATGAAGGGGAGTCTCAATCGGAGAAGCCCAGAGCTCAATCACCTTCCAAAAATCTATCCTAATCTAGACCCTCTTTGGGTTTCATAGGTGAGAGTTTATTTCTGCAAAGTGAAAACATCTTCCCTCTGTCAGGCAGTGCACCAGAGGTTCACTATTCTTTCACAGAATCCGTCCATATTATCAATACTAGGGGTCATGAACCAAATTTGTTAAGGGTGTGATCTCTACTAAGTATTTCTCCAAGTTCATTATTTGACTCTGCTGCATGGTAATGTGCCATTCTCTTCAACGGTATTGGGAGTTTCTTTTGTTCTACATGACCCTGAGTTTCATCTTTAGTGTTAGTTCTGTTCTTCCTATTATATAGTTTGTGCCCCAGCTGAAAGTGCAATCTGCACAGGAAAAATCTAGATAAAGTGCATCTCCCTCTGGATGACTGTCTCCATAATAGGTTCAGCACATTCCATGTTAATAGCGTAGTGACAGAAGATAGTTTGTCGATCCTGGAAAGTGTTAGGTGCTGCCTTTGTCTCTCCTAGAATGTTCTTTCTTCTGAAAATAAGGGCATCTTCATAAAGATATTGCTTGGATGCCTGTCATGCCACGACTACTCTGACACTGTGTTCTCTTAAGAATTAGAGCCTCACCATCCTTTAGATTCAAGACCTATGTGAAGATGAAACCCGTGCATCCCTATCTGAGAACATCATATCCTTCAGTGTACTCCCTAACATTGCATACCTGTCTCCTCTAGATCAGTTTTCCAGGTCTTCAAAGTTGAGTTGCAGAGATTCAATTTGGGATTCAACTGATAACACCTGAACCTCTGTAATCTAGTTCACCTTTACAACCTCCTGTAGTCTCTCCTTGGATTCAACTGCCCCTGCACCAATAAGCTATACATCTGACTGGGGAAAGTTGATGACATCTGCAAAGTTATTGCTGACCCCTTCTAGTTCCTCTTCGAGGTCCTTTTTCCACTCTGTCGGCATCTCTTTCTGGCAAGTCATGAGAGATGACTCTGTGAAAGAGGCCTCCAATTTCTTGATAACTTTGCCAAAAAAGAGGAGCATGGTTTCATAGCTTCTGTTCCCTCAGCAGGCCCTTGAGTGATATGTACACCAACAACAGGCAGGAGTCAGTTCACCTTAGAATGTAGTCAGTGACTATCCTACAATAAATGACCCTACTCTCAAGTATGGTGTTGGCGCTGGGAGCTACACACTACAAACATTTCAACACATTCCCTTCTCTAGAGGCAAAATCATCTTCTTCCCACTATTTTTGCACAGTATTAATTCTTTATAGTCTATGTTACTTCACTAAAGAGTTGTCTGCCACTCACCAAACCACCTAACTGACCATAAACCAAGCAGCAGTGGTACAGTTACATATCCTGTATTATACATTCAGAGGTGGTGATGAATTGTCTTCAATCCACAATTACTCTGGACCAATTAACTTCACAGGAGGCGACACATGTTTCCTATGAACTTCATTTTTATCCTTCAGGCCATCAGGGCTAACAGTGCTTACATTGGTAGTTTGTTGAGTCCCACCTGAGCACTCCTCTCCTCAGAAAGAGAAGCATTGAGTCTATTTAGGGAATATCTGAAGGCCTTGTGCTTGAACAGGGGTTAGACAGCTGCAATGCAATATAGACCCGAGTCCTTTAATTTTCCTGAGCTAGCTGTAGACCCTGGAAGGATGTGTGCCATTCGAAGAGATTCTTCCTCTAATAAGTATGAAAACAAACAAGGTATTGAGCCCTGAGACCTTCTCAGCCGAGTGGCAGAAGTCTTTTGAATCTATTCAATGAGCTAATATGGAGTTTAATTCTTTTAATCAAGTGACTTTGTTACTCTTTCAAGTCTCCAAAGTGGAAATTGAGAGATATAACATGGGAAGGATTAGATGTGCTCCTCCGACAGACGATTTACTCTACTAAAGTTAGAAGTGTTATTTTAGACAAAAGTACGAGCTACTAAGCTCGAAGTTATGCAGCCTGAGATGGTGACTCTTGGCAAGGCTGCATTTGTGAGACGTAGACTTACCTTACACAACATGAGGATGCTGGTCCACCTTGTTGAAAACAACATGGAACGTAGCAAAAAAGAAGCACTAGTATCAGTGTGCAAAAAAAAAGAACATTAAACAGGGTGGGCTTGCCTTTCCTTGTTAACATAATAATGAGATTCAACATTTCAGATAATCTTATACTGATGTAGAGGCTGAGTTACGTCAATCAACCAGGAATTTGTGAAGCGCGCTACTCACTGTGAGGGCCTCAAGCCACTAGGGGGGGGCATGCATCTCTGAATCGGCCGAAGAGCCAGGTCTTGAGGCTCTTCCTGAAGGTGTTCAGAGTGGGGTAATGTCTGATGTTGAGCGGCAGCTCATTCCACGTCTTTGCTGTGATGTAGGATGAGGCTCTACCACCTGCTCTGGCTCTGCGGATACTCGGTGTTTCGGCGAGGGCGAGGTCGGCGGAGCAGAGGTCTTTTAGGTACTTCGAAGGAGACTCTTTTGTTGAGGTATTGGGGTCCGGTGTTGTGGAGGGATTTGTAGGCATGTGTGAGCAGCTTGAAGGTTACCCTCTTCTCGACGGGGAGCCAGTGGAGGTCTCGAAGGTGCTGGGTGATGTGTTCATGTCGTGGGTTGCAGAGGACGAGTCTGGCCGTGGTGTTCTGGATGGTCTGGAGTTTGCGGAGCAGGTGTTTGTTCATTCTGGCATACAGGGCGTTTCCATAGTCCAGTCTGCTTGTTATGTGTGCGTGGGTGACTGTCTTTCTGGATTTGGGGGGATCCACTTGAAGGTCTTGCACAGGATGCCGAGGGTGTTGAAGCATGTGGAGGAGACAGCGTTGATCTGTCAGGTCATGGTGAGGGAGGAATCGAGTATGATGCTGAGGTTCCTGGCATGGTCCATGGGAGTGGGGGGTTGCCGAGGACAGTAGGCCACCAGGTGTTTCCCATGCTGAGGGGGTGGGTCAGAGGACGAGGAATTCTGTCTTCTCTGAGTTGAGCTCAGACAGCTGCTGCTCATCCAGTATGCAACGTCTTTCATTCCTTCCTGGAAGCTAAGTCTGGTGGTGTGGGGATCCTTCATGAGGGAGAGGATGAGCTGGGTGTCATCGGTGGAGGATACTATGCTGCGTCCATGCTGTCTGACGATGGCGGCCAAGGGGGCCATGTAGATGTTGAAGAGCGTGGGACTGAGCGATGATCCTTGGGGTACTCTGCAGTTGATCTCTGTGGGTTCGTAGAGGAAAGGTGCAAGTCTGATTCTTTAGGTTCGGCCGGTGAGGAAAGAGCGGAACCAGCTGAGGGTTGTTCCCTGTATGCCGGCATTGTGGAGTCTGGCGGTGAGAGTACGTGGGAGACGGTGTCGAAGGCTGAAGGTTTAGTATGATTAGGGCCACTGTGTGGCCCTGGTCGAGGAGAGTCGAGGACAGTGCGGATGTCGTCCGTGGAAGCGAGGAGGGTGGTCTCGGTGCTGTGGTTGCTGCGGAGTCCGGATTGGGAAGGGTCCAGGATGGAGTTGTATTTGAAGTTCGTTAGCTAGATGTTGACGATCTTCTCAGTGACTTTAGCCGCAAAGGGGAGGAGAGAGATGGGTCTGTAGTTTTTTAGGCCAGTTGGGTCTGCAGATGTCTTCTTGAGGAGGGGCTTGACTGCACGTTTCCAGTCGTCTGGAAATGTGCTGGATTTGAAGGTGGTAGAGGGACTTGATTTTGAGATTGAAGTAGGAGGCAGTTTTTTTGCAGAGGTCCTGGGAGGTGGGAGGGTTGGCTGGGGGGTTTGGTGAATTCCTGAATGATGCTGAAGAGTTCCTTTGAGTTGCTAGATGAAGGTCCTTTTGGTGGATCTGATGCGTTGGTGATATTCTGTAATGGCGTTCCTATAGGTCGTCCGATCTTCTGAGGTCTTGCTGTTTCTCCATAAGTTCTCAAGATGTCTGCAGGTGATTCTCGAAGGTCAGTGGCTTTCATGGGGAGCTGTCTGTCGGAGTTATGGAAGAGGGCGAGCTTTTCTGCGCAGTTGGTGATCCAGCTGTGTAGTTAATTGGCTGCAGAGTTGATGGTGGTCGTGGTGGGAGGGGGATCGTGATTGAGGATGGAGTTGAGATGCTCCTCGGTAACCTTATTCCAGTTCCTTCACGGAGGGCGTGGTGTAGATTTGTGAGTGGTGGCTTTTTCGATGGAGAAGTGTACGCAGTGGTGGTCCGTCCAGAGGGGTTGCGTGGTGTGGCTAAAGTGGATGTTGTTCCCTCCTGCGAAGATGGGGTTGAGGGTGCGTCCTGCCTTGTTGGTAGGGGTGGTGACGAGCTGTTTTAGTCCGATGTTGGTGAGGTTGTCCAGGAAAGCGGTGGAGTTGGGGTCGCTGAAGTTGTCGAGGTGGAAGTTAAGGTCTCCGAGCAGTATATAGTCCATGGCGGCGATGGCGTGGGGCGCGATGAGGTCTGTAATGGTTGTGGTGAACTCGGTTCGTGATCTGGGAGGTCTGTAGGTGAGGGTGCAGTTTAGGGTTGTTATGGGGCTGGTCTGGATCTGGAAATGGAGGTGTTCCGTGGAGGAAGAGGAGTCGTTTGTGCTGGAGGTGGTGAGTAGGAGGGAGTTCTAGTGCGCAATGGCTAGTCCTCCTCCTGGTGGTTGGGGTGGTCCTTCCTCTGGATCGTGTATCCGTCGGGGATGGCGGTAGCGATATTGGAGGCGGAGGTGGAGTTGGTCCAGGTTTCCGTGAAGAAGGTGGCGTCTGGTGAGAGGGTGTTGAGGAGGTCCCAGATATCTAATGCATGTCTGTACAGGGAGTGTACATTGAGGAGGATGCACCTCAGGGGTTCGGGTGCGCTGCTCTCCAGCGGAAGGGCAGTTACTGTGGGGTTGCAGAGGTTGGGGAGGGTTTGTTGGCAGTGTCAGCAGGAGTACTGGCCATGGGTGGTGTTCGGCATAGACAGCTGGCACTTGTTGTTTCTGGGTGTGAGTGCGTGTAGGGCAGCTGAGTCGTAGCAGTGGGTGGTCGGAGAACCAGGGCCCTGGTGTTGGTCACGGTCGGGTCGCGGATGGGCGCAGACGGGCTTGCCTTTGGTGCGCCCGTCATTGAATAGGGAACGGGGCAGGGAAACACAGCTGGGAGGGGGAGCTGGAACCAGCAGGGAGGTGGGGCCACTGGGCAGCAGTGGCAGGAAAAAATGGCACGGAGGACACAAGGGCAAAAAAGGACACAACAAGGCACAGAAATAGAAAGAACATAGGGAGGAAAAGAATAAAAGGAAGATAAAAGCTAATAAGAAAAACAACAGATAATGGGCACAAATAACACAAAACCAGACAGACAGACATAGGCAGAAGACAGAAAAACGCTGGCCGAGCAGAAGAGCAAGGCTCTCCCACTTGACCAGCAGGGATGAGGCACAGGCAGGAGCCTGCGGGTGGAGGAGGACCTCGAATACCTACCTGGACAGAGAGGTGCTGAGGGCAGTGGCAGCGGTGCAACGACTGACAACTGGTAAATGTAGGGGTAAATAAAGTGTGGTTGGCCTCCAGCAGACATGAGTGAAGTACCATTTAAGTTATCTCTTTGCCACCATTCCTTTCTGCAATGAAAATGAAGCCTTTGACCATTCCAGTAAAGGACTGAGAAAGACTGCAAGATTGTGGACTGTTAGGGGAATTCAGTTTTGAAACACTACCCACAAA
Organism: Lissotriton vulgaris; assembly: GCF_964263255.1. NCBI lineage: Eukaryota > Metazoa > Chordata > Amphibia > Caudata > Salamandridae > Lissotriton > Lissotriton vulgaris. Next base: position 372,573,264 of record NC_141696.1, read on the forward strand.
GTGCTCTTTCTGCACTAAGGTATACTGTTCCTTGTAAATCCCGACATTTTGCTCCTGAAATTAATAGAGGAGCTTAGAGAATTTGGCAAAATACTGGAAATTGAAGTTACATGTTAGCAAGACAGAACTCCTACCAATTAACCTTGGATCAGAAGTAGTAAACAGGATTGTGTAGTGGGACTGATAGAATCATGGGTAGCTTCAGTAAATATCAACGGATCGACTGGACCATGAGAGTAGATATCTCCTAAGATGTGAGTATGGGAAACCAAATTAAGGTCAATAGATAATAGAGTGACGTTATGATGTTTGCAATTAATTTAATGACCAACATATTTCTTAGGAGTAAGCAGCTTGGTTGTGTCTTACCAGAACTCTCATAGTGCTTTGCAAAATTAATAAAAACTTGTTTTTGCATATTTTTTACTAATATATCCCAACATTGCATTACCTCAATTGGCACGTTCTATCACGATGGGCTCTAAGCATATTATATATTATCTGAAACAAAAGAAGGAATTGATGTAACAGGCCAATTTAATTACCTTTTTTCTGTAATGTGAACTCGACCAAGCACTGTTAAGTAAAGCATCAGAGCTACTCGAGAAAAGTGATATTGAACTATTATAAATGGGGGGGGGGGGCGGTAAGTTGCAAGATATCTAACAAGAGAATAGAAGAAAAGCATTTAAATGAGTGCTGAATATTGTTATTACTATTACGAGTGTAAAATGTGGAGAGACTCGCGAACAAAGATGGCCGCCGCGCTCCTACACTAGCGCGTTTTTGTGCCCGTTTTTGCTAATTTTACGATGATCCCTGTCAGAGATTGCATGAAAAGAGGTCGGAAAGCCTCAGGATTGCATACCTGTTTTATTCAGCGAATTGTGCCGTTTTTGGAGCCCTAGAAGTTGTTTTTTGCGCAGACTGTCTTCTGGACCCAGCCCAGCTCCGAGGTACTGCAGGGGTTTCATTCAGGGGGGCGGAGTGCAATTCTAGGGAAGGGCCTGGCTTGGGCCTAGCCATGCCCACAGCTCATTTTAGCTGCTGCACCAGTTGTTTTTCACCCATTTTCATAATATTTACAGCATTTTGGGCTGGTTTCTTTTATTTCTGCTGTTGCCATTTTTACTTTTTGAGAAAATGGAAGATAAAGCTACTGTTAATAATAAAAGGAGGCAGCAAGTTTCCCCACCTCCTATTAAATCTAAGGTTGTGGAGTCATCTGAACCTTCCTTATCTTTAATATTAGAGGAGATTCAAGCTTTGCGAGTTATACTGAATCCATGGTGTCCGAAATTAAAAATGTACACAAGGAAATGGCTAGTCTATCCATGAAAATTTCAAATAATTCAATCAAAATTCAGTAAAATAAGGCTAAAATTGACTCTTTCACTACTCTAGTGACAAAAATTTCACCTTTGTGTTCTCAATTACTGGATTTGGAAAATCGCCACACAGGCAGTACAATCTCCGCAATTTTAATTTGCCTGAAGATGTTGAAGGAGCAAACTGCAGATTATATTTGGAAAATTTGCTCCCTGGTCCTTCACAGCTTACATTTCCTGAAAAATTTGAAATAGATAAGGCTCACAGAATTCCTTCACATCGAAACCCTCATCACTCCAAACCACGACAAATGATCTTTAAGGTTCTTCGTCACTATCACTTGGTCTTAATCAGAAAGGCAGCACAAGAAATTCCTTTGTTGATGGTTAATGGAAATAAGATCTTTATTCACCAAGATTTTGCCAAAGAAACTGTCGCAATTCGCAAGGAATTTTCTGCTTTCTGTCCTCATCTTCGACGTCTTGGATTCAAGTATGGATTTTTTGACCCATCGACGATGCGTATCTGGAAGGATAATTTCTCCAAATCTTTTCATCGTCCTGAAGATTTGAGACTTTTTATTGAACAACAGTCTCAGCATTCAATGGATACTCATGACTCCAATACTTGAGTTATAACAGTTATGCCTTTTCTGACAGGTTACTAAGACTTTTGTCTGTAGGGCTCCATCCAGGCACGGCCCGTGCCGGGCGTTATACTCGGGCGGTGACATCAGGCAGGGGAGGGTCAGGGTGGGGGGTTGTAAAATGCGGGATATGGACCATTAGAGGCAAGTACCTCCCCTGGTACCTCTAATGGTCCATATCTCGCATTTTACAACCCCCCACCCTGACCCTCCCCTGCCTGACGTCACCGCCCCAGTATAACGCCCGGCACGGGCCGTGCCTGACTCCATCGGTTCCGGCCATACTTGTAAACCGTTTCTACGTTTCACATTTCACATTTATGTATTCAGTTTGTCGTTTTTCCCATGTCTTTTGTCTTTTTCTATCCTTTGGTTTGTTTTGGAGCTACTTTTTTTCTCTTCTTTTTTCTCCTCTGATATCTTCTCTGCTTTTCTTTTTCTTACACCTTTCTTCTGGGTCTCATTTCTTATCCTTTTCTACTATGGCTAATGCTCATAAACTGAAAGTAGTGCCATTAAATGTCAAAGGATTGCGTCATCCAGTTAAGCGTACAAAAATTCTAGATTATTTAGGAAGGTATAACGCTGATATTTGTTTTATTCAGGAGACTCATATTGACGACAAAATTTTAGATTATATGAAAAAGAAATGGGTTGATATCATTGTCTCCTCTCCTCTCCTGCTTCTTGTTTGCAAAACGATGACATTGTCAAATTTTAAACAAACATTCTGATACTGATGGTAGATATATATTAGCAAAAATTAAAGTTCATGATACACTCTTATTTTTATTAAATGTTTATGGTCCCACTGTAGATGATCCTACATTCTGGTCCACTCTTGCTACAGAGGTCTTAAAAGTTGGAAATGTCTCTTTAATTGGTGGGGGGATTTTAATATAATTTCTGATTCTTTCATGGATAAACTTTCTCGTACTAAATTTCACCCCATCTAAAGTGTATTTCGCATTCAAAGCTTTTCTTCAAACCACTAAATTAGTAGATATATGGAGATTACATTTCCCCACAGACAAAAGTTTTACTTTTTTCTCCAACCCTTATAGCTCCCATTCTCGAATTGATTGTTTATTAATTTTTAGACACTTAATTAATTCTGTCACAGATCCTCAAATTGGTAATATTGGTATCTCTGACCGAGCCTCGGTTTTATTACTTTTGAATTTAGAATCCACATATACTAAGCAATCTAGGTGGCGAATGAACACTTGTATTGTATTAAATGAAAAGAACAAACCAAAACTTTTATCAGCCATTAAAGAGTATTTTTCATTTAATCAAGAAGGTTCTACCTGTTTAATTAACAGATGGGATGCATTTAAAGCTTACATTAGGGGGGTTACGATTTCCATTATGGCACATGAAAACAAAACCTTCAATGCATCCATTAAAGAATTACAAAAACAAATTGCGAAACATGAAAGACTTTTTATTACCTCTAATGATCCCAAACAAAGGTTTGCACTTCAAAAATTGCGATATGAATTTTACTCCATCCTTCGTAAGAGAGCAGGCACTCAAATTTCTAATGCTAAAGCCAGATTTAGCTTTAACACCAATCGATCTGGCTGACTTTTAGCTAATTATTTACGCATAAAAAAGGACAAAACTCAAATCACCTCTATTCACAGCTCTCATGGAAGAATTGCTTTTTCTCAAAATTATATTGTTAATTAATTTTTGAAGTTTTATTCTACATTATATAACAAACCTGATTTTCATGATGCATCCTTAATTGATTCCTTTTTAACTTCCTGTGATTTACCCAAGATTTCCCAATCTGATAAAAATGGACTTGACTCTCCCATCAATAAAGATGAAATTTTATTGGCCATTAATTCCCTAAAAAAAAGGAAATCTCCTGGTCCTGATGGGATTCCAGCAGAATTTTATAAAGAATTTCAATCACACTTGTTACCTTTTATTATTTCAACTTTTTACGTTTTTTGGGTCTACAGGTACGACTTCTGGTTCATTCACAGAAGCTTTAATAATTGTAGTTCCAAAGCCAGATAAAGATCCCACTCTTGTCTCTAACTATCGCCCTATATCTTTGATTAATCAAGACTGTAAATTATATGCAAAAATTCTCGCTACTAGATTAAGACCTATTTTAAATTCAGTTATCTGTCCAGATCAATCTGGTTTTATGAAAAATAGATTTTCTGCTAATAACACCAGAACTTTACTTCACGTTATTGAACAAAGTTCTACTTTACCACTCCCCTCAGGTATTCTGGCCTTAGATGCTGAGAAAGCTTTTGATAAGATTCATTGGCAATTTTTATTTCATACGTTATCCTCTTTTAATTTTTGAGATTCTTTTATACATTAGGTTTCAGCTCTATATTCTACTCCTACTGCTAGTTTATTTATTAATGGACACATTTCACATCAGTTTTCTCTTTTTAGAGGTACGAGGCAAGGATGCCCACTTTCTCCTCTTTTATTTTTAATTGGCATCGAACCTTTCATCTCTTCAATTAGAAAATGTGATGAGAATAAAGGAATCCCTATTAAGGATGTTCTTGTTAAATCCCTAGCATATGCAGATGATGTGCTTTTACTTATTAGTGACCCTGTGTCCTCTTTTCCACCTTTATTTCATATTATAAAAAATTACTCTGCAGTTTCTGGTTATACTTTAAATACAACTAAAACAGAATTTTTCCCTTTAAATATATATTGTACCCCTGACATGCTTCCTATGAATGGTATAATTTGGCAAAAAAGTAAGCTGAAATATCTTAGAATTTTATTTTCTACATCCATAAAGTCAACAATTACTTTAAATTGTGATTTTCTCTTAAATTATATTAAAGACAAAACATCTAAAATGGTCTTCACTACATCTCTCATGGTGGGGTAGATTGCATTCTATAATAATATGAAATTTATAATGCGCTCAGCTTACCCAGGGGCGTCCCGGCGCAACAGACCAGAAGGGGAGACTCAGCTAATCACTACTGTGGAAACAAGTGGGTCTTAAGAAGTTTCCTAAATGGTAGGATCTTGGGCTCTGAGCGAATCCTGAGGGGCAGAGAGTTCCAAAGAGACGCCACCTGCACCGAGAAACGCCTGCCCCCAGAACGAGCTTTTCTTACTCTGGCTGACTGCAAAAGGTGTTTTTGGTCCGAGCGCAGCAGACGTGGGGGTTTATTGGGACGGGCCATATTAGCAAGGATAGGGGGGCCTTTGCCATGTAAAATTTTATGGGCAGTACATAGCGCTTTAAATTTCACCCGCTCCTTCACGGGGAGCCAGTGAAGCGCTCTGAGGGCAGGAGCAGCAGACTGCCTTCTGGGAACATCCATAAGGATTCTCGCAGCTGCGTTTTGCACCTGTTGGAGGGTTTTGAAGGTCGCTTCGGGGGCACCGAGAAACAGCGCATTCCCATAATCGAGCCTCGATAGAATTAGGCCACGTATCAACAGCTTCCTTGCTGGATCAGGAAGCAAAGGTAGCACCTTTCGGGCTGATTTCAGTAAGCCAAAGCAAACCCCTGCGGTCTTCCTGGCATGAGTCCTGAAGGACAGATCTTCTTCCAGCCATACTCCCAAGGACTTGATCTCCTTCTTGGGGGATGGTGGGTCACCAAGAGACCGGGGCCAACAGGTCGCAATAATGGAGGGACTGGGATTGCCCAGGAGCATCAGCTCGGTTTTACCTCCATTGAGCTTTAAGGCAGAGATAGACATCCAACGATAAACATTGGCGAGGCAGTCGTGTAAAACCTCAGGTTGTTCCGCCAGCTGAGTGAGGCCGACCACCAGCTGAGTATCATCAGCATAGCTGATGATCTTCACCCCCGAGGGGGCGACCACTCTTTCAAGTGGAGTCATATATATATTAAATAGAGTAAAAATGACTTTAGCGCCTAAAATGATTTCTACCCTTGCAATGCTCCCGACTCAATTTCCACTTAATTTTTATAAAGATATTGATAAACATTTATCTAAGTTTTTATGGAACAACAAATCACCTTGTATTAGTTACAAACTACTAAAAATTTCCAAGCGTAATGCTGGTTTTGGTATTCCTGATTTTTTTTCTTTGTCATAAAGCCTTTATTTTCAAACAAACTTCACTTTGGTTTAATCATTCTTCATTAACTAATCCGCCTGTTTGGTTATCTATTGAAACATCATTGGTAAATCCTCACCCACTTCCTTCTCTAATAACAATGTCTAATACCACATAATTTTTCCATAAATCAGCCAGTATTAAATCTACTAAAATGATGTTTAATGATTTAGACCTACTTTTTCTCTCCCCATGAATATTTCTGAAGATATCTCCCTTATAGCAATGTTATCAAACTGAATAAACATGTTAATGTTTGATCTTCATGGATTAAAGCAGGTATTTTTTATCTTAAAGATGTGTATACCAATAATACTTTCATTTTGTTTGAAAATTTATAATCCCGTTTTGGTTTATCTTGTTCCCATGTTACCAAATACCACTACTTATGTAATTCAATGTTAGATTCTTTTCCAGATGCTATTCCCTCTAATGTTGCTGCTGATTTATCAATCTATATTCAAACGGTTTCTTCTTCTCATGGTGTTTCTATTTTATATAAAAAGTTATTGGACACTCTTGGTAACAATATAGATACGTTGTCAACTTTCTGGAATAATGAATTGTCACTTTCTCTATCTACTGACACTTGGAAAGATATATGGTGTAATGGTATATCTGGTTGGCTTCCGGTATCCCTCTATCAAACTAACTCTTATATTTTACTTAATAGATTATGGACCCCTTTACGGTTATTTCATGCTAAGCTCCTCCCTTCTGAAGACTGTTGGCATTGTAAATTAGAGTCTGATACATTACAGCATATGATATTTGAGTGTCCTCTAATTTTCAAGTTTTGGTCAGATGTTTGGGCTATTATAACTAAGATTTTAAACATTCAAGGAGATATTTCTTATAAATTGTTGATTTGCAAATCTATTCTTTTATCAAAAGACTTAAATGTTTTAGAATGTAAACTTTTCAATTTTCTCATTTCAGCATCATTGAAATCTATTACTTATTGTTGGAAAAATAGTTCCTCTTTATCTGTTCATGCATGGTGGTCGTGGGTTCTTTTTACTAGAAGAGGTGCTCAGTTATCTATGAAGGGGCTCGTTCATAATTCAATTTCTTTTCCATTGTTCTGGTTACCTGTTGATATATATTTGGATATTAAATGATGTATGAATAATTTTGTCACCTAGGTTGACTTCTTTTTCAATTAATATTGTATTTCTTTATTATAGTAGCTCTGGTCAATATTTGTGCTCTAATTGTATTTTTACCCTTTCCCTCCCCTTTTATTTTCATTTCAAAACGTTATTCTATTTACCTTATACTATTTCTTTTTATATCTTGATTGGTACATTATTTAGTGCTTTAGGTATTTTTGTCCTATGGTAATATTTTTTTGTATTGTGTTTATGTATTACCCGCATATAAATTTCAATAAAATATTTTGAACGGAACAAGTGTAAAATGAAAAATTGATGGACAAAATGCTGAGCAATGTCAAACACTCACCCCCAGTCAGACTGGAATGGTGTGTTGAGCACACAAACGATGAATGTAGGACCAGAAATCTGACTGGGGTGAGTGTTGGACAGCGTTTGGCATTCCGTCCTTCAAATTGTTCTTTTTTTAGTTACCATTACAAGAGCTTAAGATTCAATCAGGAAGGGTGTACTTCATGAGAACAGAGCTAAGAGCTGACATTGTGAGCACACCAAAATATCTTCATAAACAGTAGTTGAAGGCATTGTCTAAGATAACATTTTTTTTCTTTGTTTTAAAAAGCAGCTAAAATAAGAAAACAGCTCTTTTGATAGTGACGGTGAGACTTGTGTTGCTGTTCTGGAAAATAACCTGGAGAATGGAATTGACTTCTGAGGTCCCCTATTCTGCCACATTCGTTTTTGTTTGAATGATTATAAGATGTGAAGCTTTGAAAGTAATAGTGTTGAGTTTGAAGTTGAGCATGTGTTTTGGGGCAGTATTTGAGGGCTGCCGTGATTTGTTCAAATCTTCAAGTGCAGAGTTTTTAATGCAGCAGAATGTTTACTTCTACTGAACATTTTAACTTATACTATGTAGAGTCCACCGGGTAGAAAAGTTAATCTTCTGAGAAGTATAGTACTGGGTATAGCTAGGAAGCAGAGTCATAGATTGAAAGAAATATGATATCCTTCAGCCCACATAATATTTAGTTAGCCAGCATGAGAGTCACAAAGAAAGTGTGAGATTAACTAGAAATTCTAAGCTAGGAATACAAATAGGCATATAGCATGCATCAAACTTCACCCAAGCAGCATAGACCAGTGAATTAAATGCTAATATTTACCATTTCCTGTTGCTTGCTGTTCAGCAGTTTGAACACTGGCAAGCCCAGCTCAGTCTTCCATCTTTTTGAGGTCAGAAAATTGAGTGGCATTAAATTCGTTAATATTAACACCTGGCATTTACAGTTTTATAGTTAATGTTTTAGAGAAATGAAAAAGTCTTCATTAAATAGATGCTCAAAGAGGGAGTGCTGACACACAAGGCCCACCTCACAAAGAAGTCAGACATTTCTGCATGCAGTAGAAACTGACAATTAGATTGAAGACCTTCGGTCCTCAGGTGTTTCTGAACTCTATCCCTTTTCAGAGTTGTATAGCATCCAAATCTACTACCATTCTACTTTCTCTGATCTATCATTATATTCCATATTTTTACATGTGCCACATCCCTTCTTACTCATTTGGGAACACCCATTTTCCAGCCCTTCAGTCTCACAACTTTCCTATTCTTTAAGGGACATGTCTGCATGCAAAAATGTGCAGATCCTGACTTTGTGAATGGGGATATTACTTCAAGAAAATTGTCTACGTGTACTTCTAACCTGGACATAAGAAACGTTTTTATAAATCAGCCTGTTAAATCCTCACTTTTGCCTTCATTAAAAGTTTCCCAATTTAGGTGAGGAGAGGGTTAGGATCTCTTCTCCAAACAGTATCTCCCGCAAGTCAATGGAGATTGACATGCAGACCTAGGAATAGAGCATGCGGAAAACCGTTTCAGGGACTATTTTGAGGGCTTGTGGTGCTGCAGGGAGGGATTAGGGGAGAGAAAAGTAGGTGAAGCACTCACTGAAGAACAATTTGATGCTCCTCCCTCTTTGTCCCTGAATAGGGTGGTCGGGGCTAGACACAGCAGATGCCGCAGCTCCACACACACTACACAAGGCTCCAGGTGTGGTGTTTCCTTGCTTGGTATTACCTAGTCTGATATTTTCAGACTTGGTAATCAAGGGCCCCAAAATACTGGGTTACGCAGCATAGCTCAGAGCAGTGTCCTCCAGGAATATTACTCCCGGTTACTTGTAATGAGGACTACCATTTAAGCAAGTGATAGAGTAGAGCAAGAAGGTGATGCTAAAGACTTTCTACTCCACTTATGTCTCTTTTCATGGCCACACTTCAGTAGTTTGAAATGCGGTACCCACTAAATTAATTTTTCATGCAGCAAAATAAAACATAGGGGAATGTGAGACACTGGTGTCTGATAGCATCATGTGTGATCCCCATTTGTTAGGTGGATTGTGCACAGTCGCTCATCTCTGGTCAGCAGTTCTTAATTTGGGCCGGTGGTTGCCAGTGGGATCCACTGGCACTTATGTGTGGGAACTGGCACATATCTTTTTTCTGCATCAGACATTGCCCACGAGCAAGAAAGGGAAAACGCAAAAAGGGGGAAGAGTAGGGAGACAAAGACCTAAAACCAGTTGTAAAGGGGGAAAGCAGGAAGCTGTAAGAGTGAGTAAAGAGGAAGAGAGTGTCTGGTAGTGGATTAAAGAGGCATGGTCTGGATTAAAGACTATAGGCCTGATTTATATGTCGACAGGAAGGGAACTCCATCGTAGTGCCAAGAGAATTCCCTCCACATCATCATAGTGGTCTTCCCAATAAATCTTAAGTTTGGAGATGGCAAAGATACTCTATCTCCACCATGGCCAAACTTGGCCCATGGCCCTGTGAAGTAAAGGCCGTCGGACAAATGGCTATAAGTCCGTCCACCCAATTAGGATGGGTGGACATATACCAATTTTTTACTGTCTTTGACATCGAGGATAACCCAGGTGGTGAGGGATAGTAAAATGCAAATAATGCTCCCCTACTATAAGAGGGGGCTCCCATGGCTAGGGGAGTATTATTTTTTGTGTACAAAAGGACAATCCTGTTTCAGGATTTTGTCTTTGTAAATAAAAAAAAAAGAATACTCTTTGCTGCAGGACTGTTTCCTGCTGACACAGCCCTGTAGCAAAGAGTAAAATGCATGGTCAGGAACCGCTGTTACGACGGTTCTTGAGAATGCTTTTATAAATGACCGCCTGCTTTGTGGTCATTTATAAATTAGGTGGGTGGTCCCTTTGTCATGGGCACCGAGTAATTTATTCCACCCCATGTCGGAACAGCAGGTCATCCACCTATATATAAATCAGTGCCTTACTACTGCAGGTATTCGGTGCAATGTCATTTAATTGCACTGGCTGCGGGTTTCAGAGCAGAGCTTTGGGCAATGGCACTCGTATTACAATTTATTTACTACACCTCTGGTGCCTGTGTACTCTTAGTAGTGCAGGAGCCTCACAAATTGAGAATTCACAAGTATTAAAGGCAAGGTTATCAAAGGGGTGGTGGCTCTGATGTCAAAATAATGTGTTTGTTGAGCGACTTGGGAGGGGCTGAGACATCTTTCAAATACTTAATGGAATGTAGTTCGAAATGAGTACGAGAACAAAAAAAGTTGTCATGCTATGAACTTCATAGTATGACAATTTTATTTGTTCTCATGTTCATTTCTCGAAGGCCATGTCATTTATAATGTTGTAAAGAAAAGACAGGCATCTAAATGATACTGAACTCCAAATGAGACATCCATCTTTTTAAACAAATGTTTATTAGACCGAGATCACATCCCTGCCTGTTGCAACTGCAGAAAAGAAGTATGCTCTGCAAGTCAAACTGTCAGATATTGATACAACTTTAGGTGTTAAAAATCAAGAGCTAACATAATGAAACACACAGGGGATCCATTGGAGCCGAAGGAGGAAGATAGCAGAGGGACACATCAGCTGGAGAACCCTGTGCTGTATTAATGGAAGGGAAGGCAGCTCCAGCACTCTCCAACAATAGTGTTTGTGGGCCAGCCCAGACAGAGTTATTTTTTAATGGACGACAGCTCCCGCAGTCGTGTTTGTTGTGGCAGTCCAGTTCGTCACTGCAAGCTCTGCCGGCTCAACACTTGGTATACACTTCCTGCTCTCAAACTTGCGCAGGTTGTGGGGAAGTTGTCCAGAGGCCATATTAGAGCTCTTGCTTTAAAGTCCAAGCACTTGCAGGGTTTTCCAAAGGCATCCACCACAAGGCAAGCAACTTCTGCTGGTTCGGGATGTCACTGATTTGCTCAAACAGGCACAAAAGTGAAACCTTGGCCTGACCCCAATGCCATAGCAGGCATCTTGGGCTCAAGCAGACCATGGCCTCAACCTCAGGTTTTTTTAAGAACTGTATAATTTAATAGCCTCTCTGCTGAGAAGTGATGGCATTTCCCATTACAGTAGCCCTGTCGAGAATTTGTAGGTTCTGTAGGCCTGTAAAAAAGGTTCTGCTATAGTGCATTAGTAGCATAGCAGCTCTTGTGAGAAGTATGGGTAATGTAACTTTTATATCTTGTACCTGTGTAGTAAACATTTTCCACTTTCAGGCTTGGATCTATTAAAAATGACTAAAGCTTCTTTTTGCTAGTGTGAAGCCTATTATGCTTCAGGAGAATATCGACTTATGAAGCGCCCTAGCCGCAGTGGTGGGACCCAACGTTGCCCACATATTTGTAAGTCTATTTCCCTATCACTGCCTCCCCCGACAATGCCGCATTCAGCCTTGACGTAAAACAACTATTCCCTATATTCAGAACTATCTATGAAAAATTAGTGGCATAAGTGAATTATAAATGTATGAAATATGGCATTCAACATTCCTTTCCTGTGGATAACAGATCATTTTCCAGCCCGGGTCAAATAGCAGCAGCAGCCCTGACTGTGTGCATGATGTGGTTGGTGCCAGTCATGGCTGCCAACTTGGCACCCTGACAGTCAGTGAAGTACTGAGCTGCAGTCTATCTTCAGTCTGCACTGCTTGTAAAATCGTCCTTTTATAATCCACATATTTCAAGTTCATTAATCAAATTGTTAATATACTACTGGGATCTGTCTGATGTTGCCTTTTCCAAGAAGTTGTCTGCTCAGGAACATGACTTGCTTTTCCATGAGCTCAATATCTGAGATAAAAAAGCAGCCTGTTGAATTGTGGTAACAAAAAAAAAATCAATCTTACACCGCATCTTTCACTCCACTAAGACATGTTATATTTAGGTTTGGCAATACTTCTGACTGTAATCTTTCCAAGAATGGAAGCATAGAAATGGACATGCATAACTAGTCTGCAACTTTCATTACATAATCTCCAAACCATGGCCCTCCTTGTCTGCGGCCCTTGTGATTTCTGGCAATATTGTGTGGATGTGGAGGCCGTTTGTTTCATTTACTGTTTGTGTTTATGTCGCCTGTGTATTTATTACCTTTTCATGTATTAAATATTTTGTGATGTCCTTCTTGACTCACACCATGGTGACACATTGCAGAACAGCCCAGTCCTCATTAAATGGACATCCTGGGCAATGACTTAAGTGCTCCCAGCTGAACTGAGGTGCAGAAACGGCTTGTTCTACTAGTGTTTATTTGTTTTATATTTACGAAATATGAATTTACAGTCATTAACTCATGTAAATTTAAACTAAACTGGCATAATTTTATGTGTGGGCATTTCACAAACTTTTTGCAAAATGTATAACCAACATATGGCTGGGATTTATTGCATCAAAAGCAGCAGTAATTTGTATCTAGAGCTGGAAAAAAAGGAGCATCCCCAAAATTGGTGGGGGTGTAAGTGATGGCGATACTTCATGGGGAAATATCCCCATGGAGAAAAAAGTCTCATAAGGCTAAATGTACATTGGTTGCATTTATGCATGTGTGTGAGAAACTTAGAATTTGCAAAGGATTTCCAAAACTGTTTCTTTGAAGCTGGGACAGTTGCAGTTTCCAAGAGAACTCCTGAACTATTCTGAATGCCCAAAAAGTTGATAAGTCACTTCATACAAGTGTACATTTCCGACTTTCTTTTTTGCCCTCCGACTTATGGCTCCTCGTTTTATGCGCCATTTGCATTGCTAAAACCTTAGTCCCTGGTATCCGTAAAAGGTGATTAAGAGGTTTTGAAAAAATATATAAAAAAGTAAATATTATGTTGAGTTTAAATTGTTGCATTACTTCATATTTGCAGTAAACAGGCTTTTTTCCCTTCAAATGGCATTTTGCGGTTCAACTTTGATGCATTATCTTTAGCAGTGATTTTTGAATGACTGTCATACTGATATATTCACACACATTTTGTGTACAGGGCTCAGCTCATCACAGCACTGACAATTTTAGCCACTTCAAAGTTTCTTCACCTTCACTTTGACCCACGTCACAGAGGCCACGTTTCATAGAATCCTACTCTGAAATGGGAACGCTCCTTTACCTTCCTCCTCCCTGTTCTTTTCTTTTTTTTCCCACCCAACAGTTGCCTCAGGGAATCCCATTGTAGTCACAGCACTCATCTACAGGGTGCTTCCCTCTGTTGAAGCGCTCATCTGAAATCATGGACAGAAATGACAAGTGTACCTGTTAGAAGCGAGATGTACATTTTTGTGTACTTATTTCCTTGCCAACAAATATGAGTCATTGCGAACCGGGTATAAATCAGATATCTTTTTCTGAATGATACATAGGAAGCCAGCTCTTTTGTGCAAATTGTAGCTGCGAGGCTTGTCTTCAGTTCAGTAGAGCTCACTTCAAGTTTGTATCCGCCTGCATAGCTTTGGTGCATACTTTTTCAGTCACAGCTGCATTTCGACCTCAGAGTGGCTTGATTTAATCTATTTATTAAATCCTCTCCAGAGATGCCTCTGCTCAAGTTGAAACCTGTGTGCCTTGCGTTTCCTGTGAAGAGCTCCCTTGTTGTGCAGTGTGATCTATACCCCTCCCCCTCTCAACCAGGGACTGGAAACGTGTGGAATGCTCCTTCTGTGTAAATAGTAGTGAAAAACCCGGCTTACGGCTCCAGAGAACACTGGATCAGTGTACTGCTGTTCCTTTTAGAGACTTTTAGAAGAAAGGTGCTCACAAATTTTTAGATAATTAGATAAGTGGGGATTTGGCCTAGCGCCTCTATTATATGCAAGCTCTTTAAAATAGCTGAGCTTGTGCTTAAATCATTTTTCTAAACGAGACATTTCCAGACATGGATAATTTTAATGTAATTCCCATTTTCTCAGTGTTATAAAAAGGCTAATATGGTGTATGGATTCTCTTTGGTCTGGTATAATTTACAAGAACATTCTATCCTTACTTCCTGCGTAAAGCAAGTGGCTAATTGATTAATATTTATTATTTCCACTGGTACAGCACATATTTACCAACACAATGGCTACTTGGCACTCAAACATGTTCACATTGGCTATAATACAATCCCATCCTGAGCTGTTGGAGCCAGACACAGCCAGATACATGTTTTTCCATTACACTAATAAGTATTTTTTTAAATCTCGGCTGCCCAAATAAAACGTGCTGTTCTACCTATCGCGACTTTAGCAAAGAGAGAGATAAAGATTTTTTTTTCATGTCAGTGATATTATCTGGAGGGCAGTTCAATTCAGATGATATGTGTATTTTGGAAAGTGGGTCATAGATAACATATGTAATTGTAAATGGGTAGCTGTCAGTACGTTTTCAATTCTCCTGAGAGTGTCCAATGGACAAAAAAAGTGACCCTCCATCACTGTGTGCCAATATTTATAGAAAGTCAATACCTTGGGGAGAGGATGTGGCCTAGCAGCTAGTGCGGTCGACCTCAAATCTGGGGACCAGGTTTGAGTCTATGCAACAAATATCAACATCCTGTGATTCTGGGAAAATCACTTAATCTCCCTGGGCCTAACAAAAATGAATGTGTCCTTAGGTAACGCAACTGGTGCTCATGTAAAGCGCTCTGATGCCTAATACCTTTGGGTCAAGTACGAGCTATATAAAACTCTGAAACAAAAACAAAACAAAAAAAGTGTGACTCACTCAACACCCTCAGCGCTTTTTCTTCCTTCGCCACCCTAAACTAAACGACCCACTCTCAATGTGAGAGCAGATAGCTGGTGCCAGGTTGACAGCAGCTCAGTGAGAGCCAATGCCATTGTGGACTATAACCCACTGTCGGCTGCACATCCCTAAGGGCAATGGCTGATAAGCACAGGCGTAGGTTGCTGGTGCAAAAGCACAACCCACATTCCCCTTCCTTGTTTCTGCCTCACTTTGAGCCTGGTTTTACGATGCTCTGATCTTAGAGGTGTGACTAACTAGGTTTCTACTCTAGTGTTTTTGCTGATGGCTTCTGAAATTCGTTCTACACAACAGAACCTTACAGATAATGGACAGTGTTGAAGGTCTAATTTAGACTTGTCGCTCTTGGGCAGTGTTAGGCTGCTGGCACAGAACATGTATGTGCTTAGATTCGATAGGTGATCCAGGAGGCAGTAATATGCGGTATCACTGGCAGCTTAGTGATAAGATACGTTAGTTGAAAAATATAGTCTATATCGATAGTCCAGAATGGCAGGAATTGCAGCTGGAGCTGCTGAAAACATAAAATAGGTCTTGACCACTGCATTGAAATGCAAGCACAGAGTGAGGTAACGGGCAATAAGGCAGTCCCCATTCTTCGCAATCTAGACTTGTAAGAGGCAGGTGTTTAAATTGGGAGGGGTGAAAAATTATAGATACAAAGTCATTCATGTCCACAAAATTGACAACATGTTGCTGTGGCTTCATGGTCTATATATGAGTGGGTACAGAATATTGAGTAGGGAGTATCTAGAATTGTTAAGATTGTAGCCAAAATAGTGGGTATGTACAGATTTTGTATACCTAACTATGCTTATAAGTATATAGACAATATGTGTATGTAGATGTGAAGTTAAGAATAGCAAACGTATACTTATGTAGGATACTGTGATCCATAATGTTGCATGAAATGGACCGATTTAGCATAAGCAGAAGCACAAGCAGAATCACTGCAGGTTTCATTTGTAGGGCTTTAAGATGGAAATAGTGAAAATTTGACCATGAATGTTACATCACTGTGATCATCTGCCAAATTCTTCAAGTCGGCAGCCAAGAAAGAGGAAGATCGAAAAGAAGGCATCGTGGATACACAAATCTCTATGAAAGTTTGGAAATGGCTGTAAGGATCTCAGCACCAGAGATGTTTGCCACCAAAGGGTAAAAATCTATCGGAGGAACTAGTAACTTAGGAATTGTGCTAAAGAAGGAATCAAGAGAGGTGTGATTGGAGGGTGTGTCTTCCATGTATATTTTGGAGTAAAATATGGCAAAACGAGCCATGATCTCCTGGTCTTTGAAGAGTTGATTGCCAGAGGCATCATGTATGAATTCTATTTTTGACCTTTGTTTTTTAATTTTCTGTTAAATGGTTAACAACTTTTTAGCCTTATTAGATACACCATAGTACTTCGCATTCATTTTTAATAGAGCACTACTAGTATTGTTAATAGATGTTCTATTAAATTTAAGTTTGGCCTGGATGAGTCACTCCAGAGCATCCTTAACGGATGACGAGTAGTAGTCATGTTTTAGCTTCTTAATATGTTGTAGAAGAGTAAAAGATTCTTGGGCAACACCTTCTCTTTTCTGTGATACATAATTAATATTAATTCTACAAGAGTCCCAGAAATGGTGAAACTTGACTTCAGGACTAATATTATGTTAATAAAATCTCAGTGGGGAATTGTTCAAAACCTGTGATGAACTGCTGATCCTGTAATAACCAATTTTGAAGCGCCATCTACAGGTGCGGTTAGGGGAATGGGTGGACTCTAGATTGACTGTCACTAGGGCATGATCTTAAGTAAGGATGGGGCATAGTTCAACTTGGATCACATTTTGCAAGAGATTTTTATCTAGAAAAATGTAATCTATTCTAGAAGCCGAGTGGTGGGTAGGGGAAGAAACAGGAATAATCTAATAGGTCTGGGTTATACCTACGCCAGCCATCAAACCTATCCTCTGTCGGAAACGGTTCTGTGAAAGGCTTTTTGCATCTTGTTGGGAATGTATTTGAAATCAGATTTCTTGTCTAGAAAGTGGTCAAGCAGTTGGTTACTTTCTCCACCCAGCACCAGATTAACATTCATAACCAACATTAATTTAATTAAAAGTGAGTTCCAGAATTGAGTGTAAACATCACTACGACCATATAAATTGAAGGAGTATGAACATCTGTTAACCATTGAATCTAAATGAAGCCACCTACTGTCAACATCAGTCTCTTGTTTTAAAATATTAACAGATAAACTTTTATGGAAAAGAATAATCACACCATTTTTGTGGTGAAAAGCAGGAGAACAATAAACATTACCAACCCAAAAAAAATGTAAGCCTATGAATAGCATTTTCAGAAAGATGAGTTTCTTGTAACAATCCTACATGACAAGAGAGTTTAGAAAGGTGTGAGAGTACTCTTTGTTTTTAGATAGGGCTTTTAATGCCATTGACATTCCAAGAACCAATGTGTTGATTAGAAGGAAGTAGTCTTATGCTTGTAGGGGACCTTGAAGATACATGGATGAATTAGGCCATATATTGTGTTCATGTCAGGCAACACTGGGTGAAGATCCAAAAATTCCTTACATTGAGCAGCTGTAACTCAAGAAAACTTCCTGAGAGAGGAAGACCCTGTGACCAGACCAAATCATTTGCTTGGAGATGCAGAGAATCTGCATTAGGTCTGTATACTGGAGGAAGAGAATAATTATTCCTCTTGGTTTGGTAGAAAACTTTGAAACAGACGTTTTAGCACCAAGACAGTGGGTCTCTGGATATTGAAAGGATTACCATTGGTGAGTCCCACCATTTTGGGTAAATTCGTTTGACCCTTCGGCTCTCTCTGGAATACCATAAACACAAAGATTATTATGCCTATGCAGTGCAGTGAAAAAAATTACGCGTTCCCAGTTCAGAAGGCCCCCGGCAGCCCTCCACACACACCCACCGTGGCGTCAGATGGCCACTGGCCGTCCAACGCACGGAAAAGGTTAAAGGAGTCGATCTCCTTGGCCACAGTGTCAACTTTTAAAGAAATGTCTCTGGTTTCCACAACATTAAGCTCTGTATCCGAAACCCTGGATTCTAGTGAAGATCATTTATCTTCTAGCCATTGAAGAGTAGTGTTGGTGTCCATCATGAATGGTTTCAGCATTTTTAGTTCATCCTTTAAGTCCTCCATAGTGACTGGAAGGGGAAATATCCTAGGAGAAGCAGAGTCTTTTGTAAGTCTTTTATTTCCGCATCCCAGAATCTACTTGCGGGAAGCGGAGGCAGTACTGGTGAGAGATCCATTATTCAGAGGGGGACTAGCTCCCTCCACCATATTGGAGGTGTGTGCTGAGAAGCACAACAAATAATGAGGGATATGTGAGAGAAGTTCTCTGGCAATGACGTGGCTTAACTAATGAAAATGGAGGAAGCAATATTTAGGCAAAATGGTAATAAGCAACCCATCTGGTTAATGCGAGGGAAACTAAATACTGAAGACTGGAGGTGAAAAATTCACATAAGGATTAAGGATTACAGAGCGAAAGGCTGAGCCAGCATTGGAGGAAAGGGGAAAAAATTATACCTATTGGTGTGGAATGGACTTCATAAGGAGCGAGTGCAGCATCTGACTTCCAGTCAGTGGTAAAAGGCTAGGAAATGGCGATCGCGGACTCCAGCTGGTAGAGGGCTCAGGCTTAAAAAATGATAATAGGCAATAAAAGCCTTAAAAGAAACTCACTGCTACATTCCCCACATGCTGAGCCATTGTCCGCGGGCTCATCTCCGGTCAGCAGCATAAATGAAAAAACGGACCGGGGATCGAGAGCGTTAAATACTGGCGGCCATCTTGCGCGAACCCAATCGCGCACCCGAGGACTCCCGTTTTTACATGAGCATTAGGATTTTAGATGTGTTGATTAAAACACACATGCATTGCTTACATTATTCATTTGCAAAACATATTCACATACATATTGTTACTCTGCCTTTTTAGGTGAATTATGCATATATTGCGCATGCAGACGTTACGTTATTTACTAGGGCTTAAATCTTACTGAACAAAAATTTGTGTACCTATCCACCTTTATGAGTTTATCCCTGGACTTGAATCACAGAAAGGGTAATTTGAGCAATGCATTTTATGTACACAATTGTACCAGTATGGAAAAATGTACAAGTGTGCTAATCAACAATAACTTTTATGTTCTTGGAAATGGATGTAGAGTTTGAAAATTAGCATTTTGTGTTGAGGTACACGCGCAAATTGTTTAAGGACAGGATGCCATTGTAAATTGGAAATCCGGACGATTTGTTCCTAAAAATTCTCCCAAATACATCAAAGGCGTTTTCAGTGTAAAAAAGTAACCCTGACAATGAAAAGTGGCCATTGTCAATCACTCTCTGATAATAATTTCAGTTTTTTCGTGGATTTTGATCATATGTAATAAGGGCATATTTTGAGGTCTGCAACTGACTTTCTTGCAAAAGCCTTGCTGGAGTCCTCTGGCTGCTAAATCAGTGGACTTGGGCCTTAGATAACGATAAATATATGGGAGTTTAGCTTTCTTTGTGTGTGTTTTATTTAATTTTATATCACTTTTATTTTATTTTATTTGTACTACTTGTCACTGGCCACTCCTAGGTAGAACCATACTTTCTATGCAGATGTTGTGTTATTCATGTTCCGGATGTATGTCATGACAACGCGGGCTTTACACCGCGCTACCATTACAACGCATCCATCACAACGCAAGTCGTTACAACGACTTGCGCTGTAGGTGCTGCATTTAGGAATAGTATAATTTACTATTCCAACTCCAGCCTACGTAACAGTAGGGAAGGTGTTGGAATAGTAAATTATACTATTCCTTAGTATATAGCGCCATCCAGCGCAAGTCGTTGTAACGACTTGTGTTGTGATGGCTGCGTCGTAATGGTAGCATGGTGTAAAGCCTGCGTTGTAATGGCTGTCTCCCTCATGTTCCATCTCTTCCGCAATCATCTTTTATGCTTAGCTCGGTTCATACTTTTATTGATTACACCACAGCTGATAGTTAAGCAAAACAACTTGCGTATTTTTTGGCTTTGTAAATCTGCTGCCTTTTTGTGCCTACAAAAAAGTTGGATTTGTCTGGGTGCGTATCCATATGGAGAAGATTATACTTTTCTGAATCGGTTGCTATGTGTTTCTATTGATGATCTCATTAATTAATAAATAATTAAAAGATTTAGTTGAAAATGATAAGCTTGCAAGTTTGTACTCTTTGTCCTTTCTAGGTGTACCAATAACCATTTCAATTTGCAATCCTTTACAATGAGATTTATCAGTGGCAAATATGGAATATATTGTTATTTGCATTTCACTGCACACATTCTGCCTCTGTAGCAGCCTTGTAGACCTATTGGAAATTTAGTGACTTTCCATATGGTTGTGGAAAGGCCACAGTGTGATTATATATATATATATATATATATATATATATATATATATATATATATATATATATATATATATATATAATGAGATTCCAGTCCCATTAACCTTCTGCTGAAAACATCCAGGCACTCACGAGCATAGTTTCATAGGCTTATTTATTTAAGCAATTCCATCAACGTGTATTTATATATATCACGCTCCTTGCTTGAAGCGTCTGGCTGCCCACCTTTCACAGTCAAAGTCCCACTGCCTGATGCGTTTCGAAATAACTTCTTCCTCAGAGGCTTGTGTGGAAAATGAAAGAGCACCAGCTGGTTCAAACACTCCCTTTTTCCTTCTGCATGATAGCACGCCCCCTGATTGGGCTGTTCTGAATGAATCCTGCGCTGTGCATTGAGGGAAATGTAGTGCCATGTTATTATGGTGCTCTGTGCAAAATGTTCTGTTGGATAAAAGACCTTCAGATAGGTCCCGGCAGCTGGCGCTTCCTGATCCAAAGTGAAGTGCCCCACATGTGAGGACCGGCTGATGACAGCCCCCGTGGCCCCCAGGTTCTCAGGGTGGTGCACTTTCGACGGCCCAGCAGCCGCCTATAAATCACGCTCCTTGCTTGTCCCAGTTATTGAAAGGCACACGAACACACACAAGGCTTCAAGCATAAGCCTTTAATCACTGGTACAGAAGCGTCTGGCTGCCCACCTTTCACAGTCAAAGTCCCACTGCCTGAAGCGTTTCGAAATAACTTCTTCCTCAGAGGCTTGTGTGGAAAATGAAAGAGCACCAGCTGGTTCAAACACTCCCTTTTTCCTTCTGCATGATAGCACGCCCCCTGATTGGGCTGTTCTGAATGAATCCTGCGCTGTGCATTGAGGGAAATGTAGTGCCATGTTATTATGGTGCTCTGTGCAAAATGTTCTGTTGGATAAAAGACCTTCAGATAGGTCCCGGCATTCATTCAGAACAGCCCAATCAGGGGGCGTGCTATCATGCAGAAGGAAAAAGGGAGTGTTTGAACCAGCTGGTGCTCTGGTACAGCCAGACGCTTCTGTACCAGTGATTAAAGGCTTATGCTTGAAGCCTTGTGTGTGTTCGTGTGCCTTTCAATAACTGGAACAAGCAAGGAGCGTGATATATATATATATATATATATATATATATATATATATATATATATATATATATATATATATATATATAGCATGGGTATTACGTTTGGGTCATATGCTTGGTTAGGTGGCAATGTTTCATTGATTGAAGGGTGACTGCGAGATTTTTGTGTTTATTGGGCAAAGACGGATGGCTTGATCTATTTCTCAAGTATATTTTAGGTCAGTATCTGTGCCAATAGCCCAGCAAATGTACATATGTGTTTTTTTCTTGATGATAAGTACTGGTGGGTACTATAATTTTTGACAATTTGATGTCTCAGCAGTGTTTAATTTATTTCAGATCTGTTCTATTGCATTTCAGTTATAATATATCATGGTGAGAAGTGCTGTAAAGCACAGTGATAGCCCATTGTATGGGTGGGCTTTTTTTGGCCACCATATTGGGTTCACCAATCCTGTCAACAACTAGACAGAAACCCTTAGTCTCTTCATTAAATCACCTTGTGACCATATTAGTGGTGGCCATATTGGAAATAATAGTGACCATCAACCTTTTTTCACTGCTTTGTCAGTGTTAATTTTGTCCAAGTCTTTAAAAAAAAAAACACATCTTCTATAATAATAAAAACATTTTAGGTGGCATGGAACTGCATTGATGTGGTGTGGCACTCCACTGGACCCATGCCATAACTAGACAACCTGGCACCTGGTAACAAGAGTGGGGTGGAGTGGCAACCGCTTCACTATGATGGACAACCCTCCCTATCAGTGGGGCAAACTATATATCAGTACACTCACACCTGATGATTTCTTGATCTGTAATCCGAACGGAATAAAAGATGGTATTCTGTGATAATTCACTACAAGTCAGAGGGACACAGGAGGGTTTGTGTGTTTACACGTAAAGAGCTTATTCAGACAGGCCCAATATTGTGACTCAGCAGGAGGAGTGTAGTCTTAGACTCGTGAGATTGCTGGCTTATTGATCCTCCACCATTCGTTGATCCTCGACTGCTGTTTCCTGGACCAATACTAAGACCAGGACTGCGGCTGAGGCTGGTAGAGCCAGAGGAGCAGAGGCTGCTGCTTGGTCATTGACAGTCTCTGATGGACCATGCAGCGCCCATCCTTGGAAGTGGCTGGGGTGAATGTGATGTTGCTGAGACGGCCCCAGGACACCACTGTCTCCTCAGGTCTTCTCTAAAGCCAGGCGGACGTCCCAGCAAAGGGGCCACAGCCCTGTAGATGTCGCAGGCTTCTTGTGTCTGTAATCCTTCAGGTAAGCCCTAGGGGTTAGCGGTGGAGGGGTTGGAAGCACGAGGGCCCATGGGCGCAGGGTTGAGACAGGGTGGCTGGCTGGCGGTGCCAGTGAGGCTTGCAGCAGGCAAGATATAGATTTATCTCCCACAGTTTTTTTAACAGTTTTTTGAACAGCATTGGGAGCAGCAACTGTCAATGAAAATCCAAGATCGCTTTAGGAGATAAAAGAACTCTTTTACCTCCTTCCGGATCTGAAGCCCCGCTCTACTGTGGGATAAGCACTTTAATTAGCCTCGAGCAACCGACATTTCGACGGGATTCGGGAAGCCCGTTTGAAAATACATGTAACGCTCAGGACAAGGCTGGAAAAAAAAGAATATTATTAAATTAATTGTAAATCAACCATGTATCGCAATCTATACTAGAGTGTGGACTGGCAAATATAAACAGAATTAATGGCAGATTCCCAATGATTAATGGAAGTGATAAACCAATCTCTGAACACCTCTTGCCCTAAGGCTGGTGTTAGCTGGAATAAGGATACAGAAATAAAAACACAGACCCCACCAACTCAAATTAGTGCTTCGGATTATGGCACACCACTGCTCCGGCAGGCATCAGATAGAGAACCGATGCTGGAAGCATGCCTGCTCACCACGGGTAAGAATGATCTTGAGACTGAACACTGGTATCACTTAATACCAAACAAATTTGTGGACTGCTGACTTCCAGCAGCGTAATATAGAAGTATATCCGGATCAGGAAGTCTGGAAGCGCCACTTCATACCCTTGTACGGAACATCAAGGGCGTTAAAATTCCAATCACATAAATTTGATATTCAGATATCATTACTGGAGAAGCTAGCTCAGATATAGCAACTATCCCCCCTGACTATTTAGGGCTCAGCGCGCTCGCGCACTCTGTTGATTGCTAACATCCTGTGCTAGCGCCAAGGAGAACACTAGTACTGCTGCAAGCAGTGATTTTAAAACTGTTGTGTCGCGTTGTTCTGTATCTTTTTTAATTTCTGTTACTCCTACGCCTTACCTACACGCTGACTCCCCGGTCCACCGCAGCATTGTGCTGTTTGTTGTGGAGGGAGGTAATCGCGTCCTCACTTCCTGGTCTAACCACGCTGGGCGGCCATCTTTGGTGGGTGACGCTCTAGTCTTTGTACTCCCCCCAATCTATTTATACCTCTGCTCCCTAGCGCAGCGGTGACGCGCAGCGGAAGCGCCGAAGAGGCGCCAAAGAGAAGCCAGTCTGCGCCAGTCCGCGTCCAGACGCGTCCTGCGTGTTCTGGCCCAGGACTTACATCATGGCAGGGACTTTCTCTTACGACTCCTCTTCGCTTCTCTCCCTACGACCGCTTACCAAGTCGTGTTGTAACCATTCATTCCTCCCAACCAACACTAAGTATCATTGCAAGGTCTGTGATTGGCGCCCCCTTCCTTCACTCAGCTGTCATTCGTCCTCTGGACACAAATGGAGAATGTTTCTCCTCAACTGTCGGTCTTTACCGAAACACTTCACTGAACTGTACATGCTGATTGAAGAACTTAACCCCGATGCTCTGTTTTTAACAGAAACATGGCTCCAGTTAGACAAAGACCCGACTGCAGTATGGGTCATTCCCCAAGGATACACACTTAAAAGATCGGACCGCCAGACTGGGAGAGGTGGTGGATTGGCTATTATATATAGGGACAGCTATAAGTGCCGCGTCACTCCAACCACCACACCAGTTTGCGAGAGTCTCCACTTCTCGTTAGAACTTTCTCCCACTACCACCTTCTCTGGCATCCTAGCATACCGCCCACCTGGCCCCCTCAATAACTTCATTACCAAGATAATAGATCTTGCTGCAAGCGTCGTTTTGACCTCACCCAATCTTACTTTGCTCGGTGACCTTAACTTACATCTAGACGACCCCCACAACTCATCAGCCAACAATCTCCGCTCCAACTTGCAAGCCATGGATTTATGCCAGAAGGGCTTCCATGCAACGCATAATAAAGGCCATCTTCTTGATCACATCTACAGTAACATAGATAATCTCATGGTGGAGACTCCTATTCCACTACCCTGGACCGACCATTTTTTAATTCCCATCACTTGGTGCACTAATCCCCCCCCCCCTCCTCTCATAACCTCACCAAGCATCGAGGTAGGAAATGGCCCTCTCTTCCCCTGCCTGACTGGGAAGCCGCCCTTGCCAGAGACCCACCTGAGAAGGTAACTAATCCCAGTATGGCCACTAATAACTTTAACAACTGGATTTCCAGCACCCTTGACCAGGTCCTTCCCAAAAATGCCTGTAAATCTATAAGAAGACCTAAATTTGCCCCATGGTACACACCTGCCCTCAGACTCAGGAAATTAGCCTGCTGTAAACTTGAGAGAGCCTGGAGGCAGGACTATTCTCAACTCAGAAAGGCTGAGTATAGGGCTGCCATAAAACTCTATAAAACGAAGATAAAGGCGGCACAAGTTCTTTTTTATGAAGGGAAAATCAATCCGGCGGCGAATTCCCCCAGGGAAATTTTCAAAATTGCTAAATACCTTATCTCACCCCCTGCTGAGCGTCCCTCTGTCGAAGGCGCCCAAAACCGCTGTAATGATCTGGCCGTCTTTTTCTCCCAAAAGATTCAGGCCATATACTCCTTATTTAATAAAACCAAGGATGATTCGGAATCCCTCTCCCTCACCACCCCTGACTTCTCTGTCCCCTGTAAGCTGGATGAAATCCCACTCCTTGACACCCCTGGACTAGATAAACTGATCCCTAAGATCACCTCCGGCTCTCCCTACGACCCAGCACCACCTCAGACCCTCATCAAGGTCATGGACGTCATTCGTCCGGTCATCTTAGACGTTCTTAACACTTCCATCTCTTCCAAATCTGTTCCACCATCTTGGAAGTGCACGATGGGGAAGGCCTTGTTAAAAAAAACCAACCTTGACCAGAGCAATTTGGCAAACTATTGCCCTATCTCTCTTCTTCCGTGGCTGAACAAATTGCTTGAGAGGCACATTAACAACATCTTAATGGACTACTTAGAGTCCAATAGCCTGCTGCGTGCCTCTCAGACAGGGTTTCGTCCTCAGCACGGAACCGAAACCGCCCTCCTTGCGGTAACGGAAGAAGCGAGAGCCATTCTGGACCGGGGAGGAAAAGTCGCCATCATTCTATTAGACCTCAGCGCCGCGTTCGACACGGTTAACCATGCCACGCTATTACACCGACTGGCGGGCATGGGCGTGTCGGGCGCGGCCCTGGAATGGCTGACATCCTTCCTGGATGAGCGATTCTTTCAGGTCTTCGAGGGTGAGGCGGTGTCTCCCAAACACCCACTTAGGTGCGGGGTCCCCCAGGGCTCCTCCCTAAGTCCTACCCTTTTCAATGCCTACATGGAACCTCTAGACAGGATAGTCCATCCCTTTGGTGTGCGTATTGTCACCTACACGGACGATACCCAATTGGTGGTCTCTTTAGACCACTCTGAGGGATCGTCCCCCACCTTAGGCCCCTGTCTAGAGGCTGTTGCCAGATGGATTCAATCTTCCTGTCTGAAACTCAATGGGGAGAAGACAAACATCATCCTACTGGGCAACCCTTCCCCCTCTGCCCTTGCATCCATCTGGCCACCATGTTTAGGCCCGTCTCCCGTCCCTAAGTCCCAGATAAAGAGCCTTGGGATCTGGCTCGACAAAGCACTAGACTTCTCGGGCCAGGCTACCAAGACGGCCGCCACCTGTTTTGGGCTAATGAGGATGTTGCGGAAGGTGCTCCCCCTGCTCCCATTCCAGGCGAGGAGG
This sequence comes from Lissotriton vulgaris, assembly GCF_964263255.1. NCBI lineage: Eukaryota > Metazoa > Chordata > Amphibia > Caudata > Salamandridae > Lissotriton > Lissotriton vulgaris. The sequence goes on from NC_141696.1 coordinate 372,600,150, forward strand.
GTCATGGTCCAGGCCCTGATACTCTCCCGCCTGGACTATGGGAATGCTCTTTATATGGGAGTCCCGACCTCCGTCACTCAGAAGCTCCAAGTCACACAAAACAGTGCGGCTCGCCTACTCTACAATATCCCCCGCTGGCAGTCAGCTAAGAACGCCCTAAAGGAACTTCACTGGCTCCCAGTGGCGGCAAGAGTGCAATTTAAGGCTATGTGTATTTTGCACAAATCGTTCCATCGAACGGGCCCCGCAATTCTACACCCTATGGTGACGCCATATGTCCCGTCCCGCTCCCTTCGCTCTTGCACTCTTCAGCTGGCAACGTCCATCAAAGTCAAGAAAGCCTGCTGGGGAGGCCGCTCTTTTTCCCATACGGCGGCTAGTCTTTGGAACTCCCTCCCGCTTCCTCTTCGAGAAAACAGCAACCATATGTCTTTTAGGAAAGCCCTGAAAACGCACTTGTTTGCCAATACCTGCTGAACTACCCTGAGCCCGCACTAAGCAATCATTCACAAGCGCTGTGAGGCCTCCGGGTAGCTACGCGCTATACAAGTGCAATTTTTCATTTCATCAACGCCCATTTTAATGTTGCTACATCACAGTCAAGGAACTTTTGGTGCAAATTAAAGCTTTCACTCCCAAAACAGGAATGCATATGCGAACCAATATTGGAGAATTTAAGTACTCTTCCTGTAATACTATCTAGTTTGGTCAAGAAAGTTAAAGTTGCACAACCGCACATTGACGTGCATAGCAATGGCACAGAGCTTAAAACGCCTAACTTGGAAGCACTAGAAGAACTGCAGCTAAAATCCTCATTAAGTGAGCTCTCTTCTGTTAAAATATGTAAACTCATGCACACAGCAGAAATTCATGCTCAACCAGGCTCTGCTAATAGTAATAAAAATAAACTGGAAAATCTTAAGCCAAAGAGCAATTAATCTTTCAGATGTAGCAGAGTCCTCACAGCCACATAACGGTCTAACAATGTGAAGTAAGGCCGCGCAGCCTGTATAATCAAGAGGAAAATGAAAAAACAATTAGGACAAAAAGTAAAAAGAGGGGTAAAAAAGAAAAACCTCAAAGAATAAAAGAAACAATTGCAAACCTTTCCCTAATTTTTAATGCGCCAATAGAGACCCTAGATCGACGGAATTGCTGCAGCCGAATTACCAGTTGGCAAGATGGATGGAGAAGCGAAACAGACCAGTCAAGGATCACAAAGGGCTGCAGACTAAAGGATTACTGTGAATTCTTAACTCTGAACTTCATCAAAGCCAACACTCAGGTCAACTAAAAAGCCTTACTGCGTTTCCAGCAGTACCAGATTAAGGGATTAAAGCCCATTAACACAGCACAGTTTGAGCAACGGTGCCAAGGAAATGATGGAGAGCAATTCCTTCTTGCACCTTTCATACAAGGCTTTAGTAATGGAAGATACAAACTTGCTGGCTTCTATATTAAACACAAGGGACAATGATTAAATTCAGGCGTCCATAAAACAGTTTAACTCTCAGGTAGCAAAATATCCATTACAACAGACGTCATCACACCGTGGTGATATCATAAGAACTCGGACCACCTTATGTCCAGAATATAAATAATGTGGCTGTAATGAATGATACACTGAATAGGAGAAACATTTTGAGGCTCCTGGCAGTTAAGATGGCGTAAAGCATTTGACACCAGCAACATATAAGCCATCAAATTATGGCCACCCTCAGATTGTATGCACAATGAAACTACTATTGTTACGTGGGGGGTCAGAAGAAACATCAAGCTTAATATTAATAAAGCACCAAGCCTCTGCAAGAAGGGGTATTTCTGTTGCCAGTATACCAGAGTCAAGATATCCAATTATTTTATTGCCGAAAGAAGTAAATCTGGGGGATACAGACCTCAAGGCCCGGATAATCAAAAATGATGAGCTGAACCCGGAATCATTGCTCAAAAATGCAAAGGGGGCAGATCCAAACACCAAAGCCTTTGAGGCACCAAAGATAATTGTGTTGTGGAATAACTCACTAGGTTGCCGATGTACACTAGCTCAGTCTCCCAATTCTCAGACACTGGATTGGGGGGCTGGATTTTGAAAGCCCTGAATGAAAATAAAAAAGCTTGACAGGATCTCCAGAATAGAGCTAGCAACCCTCTAAGCAAAAAACCTGAGAAAGGCCTCTCCATGCTATCCTGGACCATAGCTGGTTCAAAATAGCTCTGCATTGACACAACCATGGATAATTATGTAATCTTCTATGAAGCGTTATGTATACAGGTAACATGGGAAGAGAAAGATTTCCCATTAAAGGGATTAGTGGAAGACTTTTTCCCCCCGCATGAACAAAGGCCACCTGAGGGAAGGACTATTGATTATTGTTTCCATTAACCATGCATTTGAAGTAAGAAAGCTGGATATTAGAACTCCAAACATACTAGGAATTAACATAGAAACTTGGGAGTTTGGGGACATCTCTGGGCTGGTGGTGATAATAAACATATACATCAACTGAAAACTGACCATTAAGACAACAATGATCAATATGCTAAAATATAACTTGTTTGAATTATCCTCCAAATATGGCAATATCCCCTTAATAGTAACAGGTGATTCCAATTTGAATCTCGACAATCACTCGAGGAGAGAAGGTTGTTTAAGCAGAATTGATGCTCAAAGCGGAAATCCAATTCAGACAACAAAATACAATAGCCTGGATCAATTAGACAATTGTTTTCTCACCACCTTAGAGGCCCTGGGACTATGGGTGATGAATGGGTGCTTCCTGCTAGATACACCTATGACTACAGCCACAGGGCTAATTAGAGCCATTCAGTGTTGAACTACACTTTCATCTCAACAAGTCTGTTTGATCAAATGAAAACCATGATGCCATAATCCCAATACATGAAAGTGACCACTATCCTCAGCACATTAGCATTAGAAACAAAAATGACGTGGCACAGTCTATATCATCTATAGGGTTACAATCAAGTCTATGTCAATGCAAGAGACTATCTTGGAAAACCTTTTCATTAATGCATTACAGGAAATGGAAACTTAGTGTAGGATATTGCAATCTGACATACAAAAGATCCCATTTAGCCTGGGGAGTAGTGCAAAAGGAGCTAAGAGAATACCTCAGAGACACCAGAGCGGACTTCAAATTATTAACCCCTTCGAAGCTAATGACGAGCTGGGCTCGTCATGGCGCTTACCTGCCGTGCGCGGATGACAAGGCCAGCTCGTCATGAAATAAAGTAAAACAGCAATTCCCAGCACAGGACGGGAAAACGCCTAGCAGCCATGTGGTTAAAGGAGAACACACAAAAACAAATGGTACTCGAAGAAGCAAAGGCCTCATTGAAAACATTTGAATAGAGAAATTAGCATATTAAGCAATCTGGAGAATCCCACCAAACACATTAGGATGGAAAATTTTCTAAGAAAAGCTTGTAGAAAAGCACTGTGGGAGACAAGATGGAGTGCGATTGATTGGAGCTAGTTGAAACTTTTCTAAACCTATATCAGCAAGAATTAGAAGTACTTCTCTTGCCTCATCAATTGCCTTTAAAGTGGCCAGAGCTGGAAAGTAGGCAATAATGCTGATCAAATAACATGGCTGTCTCACATTAAGCAGATGTATCTGGCTAAGGGCTCCGAAATTCCAGGGAAATGCAAAGCCTGCCTCACTCAGTCTTTTGATATACCACCACAATGAAATAAAATTAGAAAAGGCCGGCAAGACGGAGCTCCTGGCTCGAATGGCCTCCCAGCTGCTATTTATAAACAAGATCCGGAATACTGGTCAGAATCCTTTTCAAAGCTATTTAATCACTGCTTGGCTGCAGAAATTATGCCAGACTCGTGAGAGGGTTGGTATTACATCCTATATTTAAAAAAAGGAGCATACTAAAGTCAAGATAGCTATCGGTTGATAGCATCGTTGGACACAGAATCAAAATACTTTGCAAGCTTACTGCTGGCAGACCTAGAAGACTGGCCAGCTAAGGAAACATGTTACCCTACAGCCAAACAAGTTTCAAAGCTAAGTCAAGTACAATTTATAATTTAATCAGCCTAGTGATAATACATAAGTCAATCAAAACAAACAATTACTTTATACCTGCTTCATTGACTTTTTCAAAGCGTATGATCATGTCAACAGGAATTTACTATGGAGAAACCTCATGGAATGTCCCAGTCAATCTGCTTTGAGACATTCAACTATTACACACCAATACAGAGGTGCAAATAAATCTGAGTGGGAATCACATACTTTCACTACAAGTGCAGACTCAGAAGAGGGCTTAAATAAGGATACATTCTCACACCCACACTTTTTAATCTATTTAGCTCAGACTTGCGCACTCTTTAGACCGAGCAGATTCGCACCATTTCCCTGCATAAGGCAGAGTTCAACAAACAGGAATAGGCCTCCAGGGACTTTAAAATACTTTGGGCAAATACTGCAAAGAAAACCAAATGGCCATGAACTATGCAAAAACAAACATTTGATTGTCAGTAAAAAACTGAAAAAGAAAGGCTTCTTGCACTTGGTTGGGGGGGGAACGCCAGTTATGAAGAGAAAAAAAAATGTTGGCTGCATGACTGCAGGATCGTAGCTCATATCTTTTGCTTCTCAAAGCATTGAAACCAAAGCTTGTAGCTTGAATCTGTGCCTTTGAAGAGCTCCTTCTTAAGTCTTTAGCCCGTCACTGGTGCCGCTCCTACATGTTGTGCAGACAAAGCGCATGTCCGTGATATCCTTTAGTGTAGAAGGCTGCCCAGGATAAACCCAAGCCATTTTTAGGTCTAGCCTAACCGCACGCATGCTCTGCTCTGCGAGACCGTTCTGGATCTGGTCGGGGTGCTTAGACCATGCCCACCACTTTCTATTGGTTTCTTCTTGTGCCTTCCTGAATTCCATTGTTCATATTGGTGAAACACTGCTCTTTGGCCTACCTTTGTGTGTGTTTTTCTCTCTGTGGCGACTGCCCCGCTTACACCATAATGTATTTTAAATTTGTTTGGCGCACTCTTTGTTTTGTTGAATTGGTCACGTATTTTGAAAAGAGAGCTCCTACATGGTTTTGCCCGCACAACAATTGTTCATTCTAAAGATGCACCCCTGTACTTGCTTATTTTAAGATCGTCTTACACTGCACATTTGACATTTGCTCAGTCTCCAGCATCAAACGTTGTTGCAGCGCTCGGGTTATCTTAATTTACTTTTTTCCAGCACGTTGGATATTATGTATCCTTAAATGCCGATGACAATTATAGGCTTTCTGTGTGCATTCCTTTGTACTTTTACTTTTATGTCTATTGCCTGTTCCAGTTTTTTTCTGTTTTTGTTATTGTGGTCATTCTTTTTGTAACATCATACCGAAAAGCCTGTTCATTCCATGAAATGACGTTACCTCGGACCTGCCGACATACTGCACAAGGTATTCAAACATTCAAGTGTGATGGTGTATACTGTTTTTCGACTACAGCACACTTTCACATTGGCATACATGTTAGACAGTGAGACACTGCACAAATGCATCAGTCTATGCAAGCCGAGTCCCCATCTACATCAAATGACTGCCACACATTCTGTGGTGACAGGGGTAGTGGCGCCTAACTTTCTGCAGTGCTGCGGTGCCAGTTGGAGTGTCTGCGTCCTTATTGCAGGCTGAAATTACACGTGCAACTTTTTGTCCCCCTTCAGCATCCTAACCTTCAATGCCTATGGCATGCACTGCTGTAGTTTTGCTTCCCTGCTTTTTAGGTCTCAGCCTGTAATGGCTGCGCAGACATGCGCAGACGAGCTGGTGAGATTTAATGACTTTGAGTATTTTTCACTAGCGAGGCTAAGCCCCGCCGCTCTTTTCCATTGGCTGGCTTCACCATTCATGCTTAACGGTGGCCAGCCATTGGAGAAGAGGTCCCAGTGACGTTCTTCTTTCTCTTAAAGCCCCGTCCTTTTCAGACTGGGCTCCTTGACTTACGTGTGTGGTAAAAGGTTTCTTATCTTCTTTATGGGTCAAGATGGCCCCATAAAGAAGCTAAGGAACCTTTTATGCCAGCAGGAAGTCAGGCGCTTGTCGGGCGCTTGTTTTTTGGGCCGTCACTGCCACCTTATAGGATTTCCATTGTAGGATAGGTTGTTGTCATATTGCTGTGCTGAAGTGACAGCCACGGTGCGCTTGTGTTTTCTGAAGCTGGAAGAGGGACACCGTGAATATCAATGTGGGGGCGTTTGTAATTGCTTAAACAAACACTTTCGTTAAAACATAATACCCGGGTTAAGCTGTAAGGTTGCTGCGGGGGGCTTCATTCAGCCCAGAACCTGTGAAATCGTTCGAATTTGCATGTGAAAATAAGCACTAAAGAAATGCAAATGGCTGTGGCATGCGTTTATCGCCATTCTCAGAGGCCGCGCTGGGGACCCGTTCTGTACGGAAAGCATCACTTTCACAGATGTTTTTGGAAAGTGATTAATGTTTTGTTTTTCACTCTCTCATAATAATTATTGTCTCACAAACTGTCGGGTAACAAGTAAGTTTTCACGTTTTTGGGGTATCCACCGATTCATGTTTTACTTTGTATAGTGAGATTCATTGATAAGTAATCTACAGGTATTTATGGGGGCGGGAAGCATCCACTGTGTGGCCTGAAACAGGTTTTTCAGACAACTGAAAGCAATGGCTTTGTAGAAAGAAAAACAGTTCTTGGGGTTTTAGAATATTGTCCCAGGCCGCCCATATTTAAACAAATAAAGCGGTGTGAATATTAATACCGGCATTGAACATGTGCGTGTTACATCCTACCCATGCGAACTGCAATCTAGAACAGTGGGAGTGTGCTCTTGGAAAGTTAATATTCAGAGGAGACGACCCCTGACAATGGTGTCACTACGCCCTCACCAGAGGAGAATAGGAGCAGCATAATGGTAAAACCGATCTCATGCAGGGTGATAGATTCAAGGCTCAGCCAAGGCTGCTCATATTTCAACCTTTTGTAACAACCACTGGTCTGATTAACAAAGAAACAATTTGAAACTTAAATTTCCACTTGTGGAAATTTACCACTAGATTTGGGAGTACAGTTTCAGTTCTGGGGGGTTTATAAAAAAAGGAAATAAATATTCTTTGATTTAAAGTTTCCTTTACATCGACAGCGCCTAGAAATCACCTTGTGCTGCTTTATAGAAATCCATCCATATTTTCATTTACTTTCCACATTCCCCGTCCTTGTCTGAGGCATGGCGCACGGTGGGCCTCGTACGTTACTTTTCACTCGAGGCTGTGTGTGTGTTTGTATGTCTGCATGTCTCTTTCTCTGTGTGTTTACGCTCCTCTGTGCGCGTGCGTTTGTGTGTCTTTAGGTGTTTATTCCTGTGTCTGAGCGGATGTGTTTTGCTTCGTGTGTGGGTGTGTTTATTTGCACCACAGCCTACATCTCGTTTCTACTTTTACGGCGCCGAAAGGTGCTCGCTGTGCTAATCAGTACTATAGAAATGCTCCTGGCTTTCCAATGTATCGCTATGTTTCCCCTGCCAAGCCTATCTTTGGAAGGTGCTATATGGCGGGGTAGGACGGCCCCGAAAGTTATTGCTCACTCGTGGCGCTCCGTGAGTGTTTCTGTGAGTTCCCGCGTGTGTCGTGCGTGCGCCATTGGTGCATGGGTTCCAGTGTTAAGTTATAAACTCCACAGGCGCCCCACCGCCTGTGGAGTTAGAGTCGAAAGTCGCGGGTGTTTACTCATTCGGCCAATACACACTGCTTCGTGCAATGCCCCGGGGGGGGGGAACCTCATTGTCCCCTTCTTATTGCAGAGGTTGCAACAGGACTCTTCCCCCCCTTGCGGAGGTCCAGCGCCTCAATACCCTCTCCCTTACGAGTATGTGCAAGTTCCCTCACCCCCACCCCTCACTCTTGCGTCTCGCATGGAGGAAAGGTGTTCGGTGGGGGCTTGTATTCATGTCTGGGCTGCGGCCCCCCGTTGCTTGCACCGAGGGCTGCCTGGCGCTGCTGCGGGGGAGGGAGGGGGGCTGGCAGTGAAGGAAGGTGGAGCAGGCTGGCAGTAGTCAGCAAGAGATCAGGGGAGGGGGCAAGGTTGGAGACCGGGCAGGTGTGTGTGTGTGAGACACTCTGTGTGTGTGTGAGACACTGTGTATGACAGTGTGTGTGTGTGAGACACTGTATGTGTGAGACACTGTGCGTGTGAGGCTGAGTGTGTGAGAGACACTGTATGTGAAGCTGTGTGTGTGAGGCTGTGTGTGTGAGACACTGTGTGTGAGGCTGTGTGTGTGTGTGTGTGTGTGACATTGTGTGTGTGTGAGACACTGTGTGTGTGTGTGAGACACTGTGTGTTTGTGAGACAGTGTGTGTGTGTTAGACTGTGTTTGAGACACTGTGTGAGACTGTAAGACACTGTGTGTGTGTGTGTGAGAGACACTGTGTGTGTGTGTGAGGCACTGTGTGAGAGACACTGACACGCTGTGTGTGGGAGACACTGTGTGTGAGACTGTGTTTGAGACACAGTGTGAGACTGTGTGTGAGACACTGTGTGTGTGTGAGACACTGTGTGTGTGAGACACTGTGTGTGTGTGAGGCACTGTGTGTGTGTGAGGCACTGTGTGTGGGAGACACTGTGTGTGCGTGAGAGATTCTTTATTCACTCTCTACTACTCACTCTCTACTTACTCTCTACTACTCTACGCTCTATTCATTCTCTACTACTCTACTACTCTTTCTCTACTAACTCTCTACTACTATCTACTACTCTCTACTACTCACTACTACTCACTCTATATTCAGGCTACAAAGGCAGGACTCAGCGAAGGCGCTTCATTACTTAGAAGTGAGTGGAGCGGCTAGCGCTATTTCTGAAACTCTGTGTGACAATTGATTTTAATAATTGATCCCAAATTGTAACTGCGTGTAGCCCCCCTCTATTTTTAACCTGTGTATGACAATTGATTTTAAGAATTGTTTCGGCCTTGCACATTGCCCTTTTTAAACAGCGTGAAGTCCCCCTTTTAAAACGTGTATTATGACAATTGAATTTATAATTGCTGTACATTGCACCGTAGCACTTTAGCACATTTGTGAGCCTATTTGCACTGTTCCTACCTGACACCCCACCGCCTAGAATTCCGCCGCCATCTTAGGTGTTGTGGGAGTGCAGGACGCGCTCTAGCACTGTCAGGGACACGAGGCTACAAAGCCCTATGTTCTACCGAAAGCGCAGCGGACGGGCGCAGCGGGCGCGCCGGAAGCGCGCCGAAGGCTCGCCTAAGGCAAGCCCGTCTACGCCCGTCCTCGCCGGGCCTGCGCTTAGCGCTGGAAACGCTGTCCGTTTTCAGGGGCCCGCTACTCCAAAGTCGAGCTTTATGGCCTGAACCAGCGTCTATGTGATCATCCGGTGAGAGCCAATTTTGAGAATAATTGTGTTACTCCCAGATGCCCCTCTTGCGGATTCCTAATCCCTAATAACCTCCCTAATATCCCACCCAATATGCCGGTGCTTCCTCAAGATAGAAATGAAGGTACTGCATTAAACAACAATCAGCAGACTACCATTCAGAGCAATTATCAAAAGCCTGTGACCGGCAGAAGCAGTAATCTGAAATGTATCCTGCTGAACACTAGATTCATGCCTAAACACAAGCATGAGATCGAAGCTTTGATAACTGATCATGGGGCCGATCTCCTGTTCCTCACAGAGACATGGGCAAATGATGCCTCTGGACCTGACTGGAATATGGCCACCCCAGAAGGCTATTCTGTGGAATTTGTAAACGGAACCAAAAATGTGGTCAGGGGAATAGCAATAATTTACAAATCGCACTTTAAACTGCATGCCTGTCCCCAGCAGGAATTGGAGGCGGAGGCCATGACCTTCAAAATTAAAGAGAATAACTGTCTGATTTTTGAAGGACTGCTCGTGTACCGCCCCCCTGGTCCGAGAGGCCCTTTTATTAAAGCACTACACACCTTTTTTTTAGAAACTACCACAGACTCAGTCACCTATACTATCTTGGGTGACATTAATTTCCATCTTGAGGCCAATAACGATCTGGACTCAGTCACGTTACTGGATAATTTCCTTAGTTTCGGAATGAAGCAGGTAGTTGATAGACCCCCGCATTCAGCGGGGCATATCCTCGATGGGATCTTCACCAATAATGACCATATTAAGATGACCTCCGTTCTTCCCATACCTTGGTCAGACCACAGTGCCATCTTTTTTAATTTACAACTTAAAAAACCTTGTAAATAAGCGTAGGCATTTCGTACCCCCCCCCCGAAAAAACACGTCCCTGGAAAAAGCTTGAACCCGAGTCCTTAGCTAAGATATTGGCCAAAAATCCCCCGGACTTTGAAGGTGGTAATAGCAATAAGGGAGCAATTGACTTCCGCAACTGGCTTAACAAGGCGGTGGATGAGCTGGCCCAAATTGAAACAAAGAAACCCAGAAGGCGATCCGCCACGGCCCAATGGTATACGGCAGAGGTAAAGGCAGTCAAAATAAAATGTCATAGACTGGAGCGGACGTGGCGCTCGGACTACAGTCAGGAAAACAAACTTAATTATACTAAAAGCCTACAGGAGTATAAACTGACAATTGCTCAGGCAAAAAACATCCCACTTTACGAATAAAATCCAAAAGTCGTCCAACTCTGCTAGGGAGCTTTTTAAGGTAGTAGCTCACTTAGCAAAAACTCTCCTGGACAAAATCTTTGCTCCAGACCAAAACTTCGTGAGTGGTATCGCTACCTTCTTCCAAACTAAAGTGCAAACAGTGTACGACGAGCACAGCACCATGGTAACAGATACTGCCGACAACGAGGTGGAACATTCCATCGCGACCCCTTTTAGTTTTTCCAATTTTCCTTCATTGGAGAAAGAGCAAGTGTACAATCTGCTTACCCAGATGAAATCCGGCTCTCCTCTAGATCCTTGCCCCCTTATGTTTTGCATATGGTTCCAGAGAGCATTGTGAATGTGCTAACACCCTTACTCAATAAGATTATTGATACTGGTGAATTCCCCAGCAGTTGGAAAAAGGCCTGTATTAGACCTATCATTAAGAAGGAGAATCTGGATCCCTCCATGTCTAAAAACTACCGCCCCATTTCCTGTCTGCCACTACCTGCAAAAATCCTGGAAAAGGCCATGAATCAAGAAATCATGAAATACATAGATGAAAAGAAACTGTTAGATCCCTCACAACATGGTTTCAGACCATATCATTCCACTGAATCAGTTCTCATTATGGCCACAGAAAAAATATATAAGATTATAAACGAGGGTGGTTGGACGGCCCTGATCTTATTAGATTTGACAGCGGCCTTCGACACTGTAAATCACTCCGTCCTGCTAAAAAGACTAGTTACTCTAGGCCTCACCGGTAATGCTTTGACTCTTGTCACCTCCTTTTTAGACACACAAACGCAACAGGTACTTTGGAACGGGCTACAATCAGCCAAATTTTCTCTTCCAGGTGGAGTCCCGCAGGGCTCAGCATTGTCACCCACGCTGTTTAACCTGTATGTTACTCCCCTAGCAGCGCTGATTTGATCCTATGGCCTACATTTGGTGTCTTACGCCGATGACACTCAAATTGTAGTGTCAATCTCTCGAACCTACTGAAACCATAGCAGAGCGCTTCAGGAGCTGCCTAGCTGGGGTAAGAAAGTGGATGAGCCACAACTTTCTTAGATTAAACACGGACAAAACCGAAATCATTGAATTCGGCCAGAAGCCGTCCATCTGGAGTGATCTATGGTGGCCTCCTGAGGCAGGGTCTTGCCCTGCCCCAGTTGATAAGGTCAGGAACCGTGGTTTCCTACTCGACAAGGATCTATCAGGCAAGGCTCAGATCAACCAGGTGACATCTGCCTGCTTCTATAGCATTAAGGTGCTTAGAAAAATCTTGCCTTACATTCCAACTGCATTAAAAAAGACGGTGATGGGAGCCCTGGTTATGTCCTGGGTAGATTACTGTAACTCCCTCTACCTGGGAGCAGGAGAGGAACAACTGACCAAGCTGCAGGCAATCCAAAATGCAGCGGCTAGAGTACTGCTTAATCTCCCCAAGCGGCACCCCACTTCTAAAGCCATTCGGGAGCTTCACTGGCTCCCGGTTAGGCGCCGCATTCAGTTTAAGGCCCTCTGTTTGGTACACAGGTCATTGTATGGTAAAGGACCAGATGATTTCATCAAACTTCTACCTCGTTATGTACCCTCCAGAACTTTGAGGTCAACCAATCAAGACCTAGTGTGCCAGCCCAGAATAAACAGAGCTCGATGGGGTGGCAAATCCTTCTCTCATCAAGCAGCAAAATTATGGAATTCATTGCCCCCCCTGTTGCACGCACAAAAATCTAAAATGAGCTTTAGAAAGTCCTTAAAAACCTGGCTCTTTACCCAGTCCTAAATCTGCCCCATTGTGCTTCTTGGTACTCTCAGCGCCAAGATGCCGCGGCATTCGTGCGCTTTATAAGAATTTCAGTCAGTCAGTCACTTATATTCACTCTCTACTACTCTCTACTCACTCTCTACTACTAATAATAATAATAATAATACTGAGTTTTATAGAGCGCAACAGCTACCTCCGTAGGAAGTGTCCCGGCACTGGCATGGGCAGTGAGAGTCATAATGCAAGAGAGAAGAGATTTATTGCGTGAAAAGCCATGTTTTCAGTAGGCTTCTGAAGCAAGGTTCGGAGGGTGCTTGTTGGATTTCCTGTGGCAAGGTGTTCCAAAGCCGTGCCGTACTTACGGAAAAAGTTCTTCCACCTAAGCGCGCCCTTTTCACTCGAGGAACGTGGAGATGGACCTTAAAGCTAGACCTTAGGAGTCTGGCCTGAGAATATCTAGGCAGCCGTTTTTTAAAGTAATTTGGGCAGGTCCCATGAAGGGCTCTGTAGGCCAAGGTGAGCGCCTTGAATTTTATGCGACTTGCCACAGGCAACCAGTGTAGCATGTGCAAATGGGGAGAAATGTGATGTCTAAAAGGGACCTGCCTGAGTAATCTAGCCGCTGAATTCTGCACGATTTGCATCTTTTGCAACAAGAACTTCGGAAGGCCTAAATAGAGGCCATTGGCATAGTCAAGCCTTGAAGTGATTGTGGCGTGGATAATCGTTTTGCGACAGCTCACTGGGAGCAGTCGGAGAAATCTGCGTAGGCTCCTCAGTTTACCAATGCATCCTCCGACGACCTTCTGTATCTGGGGGGCAAAGGATAGGCCATTATCCCATGTAACCCCCAAATTCTTTGCCTTTATGCTCGGAGATGGAGCGGGACCCATCTCTTCCGGCCACCAAAACTCAGCGGGGGGGTGGTCGCTTGTGCCAAAGAAGATCACCTCCGTTTTGCCTGCGTTTAATTTCAGTTTGTTGGTATTCATCCAACAGGCCACGTCGCGGAGGCAGCCCTTGCAGTTAGAAAATGCTGCCTCCGAAACCTCAGAGAATGGGAAGACCAGCTAGGTGTCATCAGCGTAGGAAATTGCAGTGACTCCCCAATTGGCAATCAGTGTGAACAGCGGGGCCAAGTAAATATTAAAAAGCAGCGGGCTCAGGGCAGAGCCCTGTGGGACCCCGCAGTTCAAACTCCTGGAATCTGAGGAGAAGGTACCAAGAGCCACCTTCTGCGATCTGTTGGACAGATAGGAGTGGAGCCAGCCTAATGCCTGGGCTTGGAGGCCGATCCCAGCCAGGCGTTGTAATAGCCTGTCGTGATCCACCGTATCAAAGGCGGCCGATAGATCCAGGAGCACCAGCATTGCCGATGCTCCTGAATCCAGCGACCACCTGACTGACTCGGCCACCTCAATCAGGGCGGTCTCGGTGCTGAAACCGGCTCTAAAGCCTGATTGTGTTTCATGCAGAGCATTGCTGTCCTCCGTGAATTTATTTAGCTGCCGCTGGATTAATTTCTCAAGCATTTTACCCGGCGCTGCCAGTAAGGAAATGGGGCGTAGATTACTCAAGTCTTCTGGGGCCCCCACTCTACTACTCACTCTCCACTACTCACTATCCACTACTCACTCTCTACTACTCACTTACTATTCACTTACTACTCACTCTCTACTCACTCTCTACTCACTCTACTAACCCTCTACTACTCACTCTGCTACTCACTACTACTCTCTACCACTCACTCTCTACTATTCACTCTACTACTCTGTACTACTCACTCGACTACTCACTCTCTACTACTCACTCTCTACTACTCACCCTCTACTACTCTCTCTCTACTACTGACTCTCTACTACTCACTCTCTACCACTTTCTACTACTCACTCTCTACTACTCTACTCTACTCATTCTCTACAACTCACTCTCTACTACTCACTCGACTACTCACTCTCTACTACACTCTCTCTACTACTCATTCTCTACTCCTCTACTCCTCACTACTCTACTACTCACTATCTACTATACTACTCTCTACTACTCACTCTTCTACTCTCTAATACTCACTCTCTACTACTCACTCTACTACTCTCTACTACTTTCTACTACTCACTCTCTACTACTCTACTCTCTACTACCGACTCTCTACTACTCACTCTCTACTACTCTCTACCATTCACTCTCTACTACTCTCTACCTACTACTCTACTACTCTAGTCTCTACTCACTCTCTACTAATCACTCTCTACTACTCACACTGAAAAGAAAGTGTGACCTTACTCCAACCCTTTACTCTTTGCCTAAAGGCACTAGTGAAAAAACATTCAAATGCAATAAGTCTCATCTTTATTACACTTAAAGCAATTCTGTTTATAAACAGGTGGCTTTTTAGATTTACTTGTATTAATGTTTGTAAAACTTTCATGTACATAACATGCATATGCATATATATTTATTTCTGTTTGCACCACAATTACTTCATGTTCCTGAACCGGTATTATCAACAGGTCCGAGGGGTTGCCATGGGGGCCTGTTTCTCTCCCAGTTACGCCTGCCTCCATATGGGGTACTGGGAGAGACAGGTCCTCAATGGTATTCATCGAGATATCTGTACTCGCCATATCATTCGATGGTACAGATACATCGATGATATTTTAATGATTTGGCGTGGAACATATGAAGAGGCTGTCAGTTTCATTGATGTTTTGAATAATAACTCATTCAATTTGTCCTTCACATCGCATATCAGTCAGGAGGAAGCACACTTTCTTGATGTTACTCTGGAGATCAGTCAGGGCAGACTAGAAACCAAGCTTTATAGGAAGCCTATTGCAGGCAATACTATATTGCATGCGGGAAGTCACCATCCCCCGCATTTGATTCGAAGCATTCCCTACGGGGAAATGCTTAGAATTCAGCGGGTTTGTAGCACGGACTCCCACTGTATAGCAGCACAAGCTGCTAGTAAACAAAGGTTTCTGGCAAGGGGCTACTGTGAAAATCTGATTGATACAGCCATCAGAAAAGCCAATGCCCTGTCTCGTAATGAGGCACTGACCCACAAGAAAGCTCAGAGAACTACAGTAGCCAGTAGTGAACAACCAGTCAGACTTATTTGGACCTACAATAGTCAGCACGGGGCACTAAGAAAGATCATCAACCAACACTGGAATCTGATTAAATTGGATCCAGTCATTGGAGAACATATGCCTAATAGACCTGCGATCACCTACAGGAAGGCATTTTCATTACAGGATGCACTAGTTAAATCCAGTCCTGAGGTGATTCCACCCAAAAATTGGCTGGCAGCCAGTCGAGGGTTTAGGAAATGTTCTAGTTGTAAAGCTTGTTCTCAAGGGCTCAACAAGACCGAGTTCTTGACAGCATTCTCTACAGTGCCTCGCAAAATCAATAAGCAGTTAACGTGCAAGCCAGAGTATGTGGTTTATGTGCTGGAGTGCCCATGTGGCCTGCAATATATTGGTAGTACCAAATTGCAGGTCCACAAAAGGGTGCTCCAGCATATTAGGGCCATCAACACAAATGATGCCACATACCCTGTTGCGCGGCATTTCAAGGAGTTTCATAATAACAACAGTGGGCTCCTTAGATATTATGCCATTGACTCTGTAGGTCCTCTTAGGAGAGGTGGTAATCGAGATGGGATCTTAAGGGCTCTTGAGGCCAGATACATCTTGGAGATGGATAGTAAAAGTCCCAATGGTCTAAACTCCACGGAGGATTTTTATACATGCCTATAAGGCCCTTTACATCTCAGGGCCTTCCAATACCACCTCTCTACTTGTCTCTGTTGCTGGCTAACATATATGCAAACTGTCAAATTAACTACTGGTGTTTGTATGTTGATTAAATATAACTATATAAGAAAAGAAATACTAGGTTATATAATCAACCATAACATAATCATTTGCTATAGATCCTCAGTATGTGTGTTTAACTGTATACAATTTGATAACATCAGCAAAATTTGTTTTTAATCACACTTGTTTATATTTGCACTCGTAACAGCGGCATCTGTATAGGTATCAGCAACCATGGAAACTGGGCATTTGAGGAGAATGTGAGGTATATATTAGACTGTGCCTTTTTTATCCGATTAGCATACTACTACAAAATAGCATTTGAAAGATCATAGGTAGTAGTACACAAGATTTGGATTGTATATAGTTGTATATATATGAAATGTTGTGTATATATTTTAAAGAAAAGTTTGAGGACTTCCTGGTGTGTGCATTAGGGATTATTGGATTTAAGGCATTAAAGCCGTTATCACAAAAAACCTTTCAACCAATCCACATCGAGGTTGTTCAATTGCACATTTTGTAAATATATGAATTTTTGATATGTATTTGGGAATACCCAGTTTTTCCTCACTTATCAGAACAATTGAGAAGTATCGGATATTTGAAAATGTATTTATACATGTATAGCAACGATAGGCACCTTCACAAAATTACCTGTCTTCCCCGTTTTGCAATTGCAAGTTGATGCTCAATATTTATGTTGGACACTCCCACTAATTATGTTGTAACCAATCAGATGGTTCCGTTGTTACTGCTCGAGCACTTTAAATTTACGCAACTCTCTCGGTGCGTCATGTGACCAAGGCCTCTGTGTAGGCCGAAACGTTATGCTGGCGTGGTGTACTGAGAAATAAAAAACTCACCTGCACCCTGGGTCTTCCGTGTTCTTTCTGGTCGATGGCTGAGGATCGAAGGTCTGTCGCAGCGAGGGTACAAAGTGCGGAAGCATATATATATATATGCATATGTATGTGTATAAATATATATATATATGTACACATACATATATAGTCAGTCAGTCAGTTATATTCACTCTCTACTACTCTCTACTCACTCTCTACTACTCACTCTACTACTCACTCTCCACTACTCACTATCCACTACTCACTCTCTACTACTCACTTACTACTCACTCTCTACTCACTCTCTACTCACTTTACTAACCCTCTACTACTCACTCTACTACTCACTCTACTACTCACTCTACTACTCACTCTACTACTCTCTACTACTCACTCTCTACTATTCACTCTACTACTCTGTACTACTCACTCGACTACTCACTCTGTACTACTCACTCTCTACTACTCACCCTCTACTACTCTCTCTCTCTACTACTGACTCTCTACTACTCACTCTCTACTACTTTCTACTACTCACTCTCTACTACTCTGCTCTACTCATTCTCTACTACTCACTCTCTACTACTCACTCGACTACTCACTCTCTACTACTCTCTCTCTACTACTCACTCTACTCCTCTACTCCTCTCTACTTATTACTCTACTACTCACTCTCTACTACTCACTCTCTACTCACTCTCTACGACACACTATCTACTATACTACTCTCTACTACTCACTCTTCTACTCTCTACTACTCACTCTCTACTACTCTCTACCTACTACTCTCTACTACTCTACTCTCCACTCAGTCTCTACAACTCACTCTACTACTCACTCTCTACTACTCACTATCTACTCACTCTCTACTACTCACTCTACTACTCTCTACTACTTTCTACTACTCACTCTCCACTACTCTACTCTCTACTACCGACTCTCTACTACTCACTCTCTACTACTCTCTACCATTCACTCTCTACTACTCTCTACCTACTACTCTACTACTCTAGTCTCTACTCACTCTCTACTAATCACTCTCTACTACTCACACTGAAAAAAAGTGTGACCTTACTCCAACCCTTTACTCTGTGCCTAAAGGCACTAGTGAAAAAACATTCAAAATGCAATAAGTCTCATCTTTATTACACTTGAAGCAATTCTGTTTGTAAACAGGTGGCTTTTCAGCTTTACTTTTATTAGTGTTTGTAAAACTTTCATGTACATAACATGCATATATATATATATATATATATATATATATATATATATGCATATGTATGTGTATAAATATATATATATATATACACATACAGATATAAACATATATAAACATCTGCATATCTATATAAATACCAATATTATTGCATCCATACATATACATGCATATGCATGGTATGTACATAAACGTTTAAAAAAACACTAATAAAAGCAAAGCTAACAGCTACCTAATTACAAACAGAATTGCTTAAGCTTAACTAAAGCCGAGACCATTGCATTGCAAATGCTTGTTTGGCACAGGGATTACAGGATGAACTTCCTCCCCTGTTACTGCTCCACGGGTTTTCACCGCACTTCATCTTTGATAAGGTATTGATTCTAGGGTGACCAACCGTCCGTAAATTTCACGGACAGTCCGTAATTTCGGCCGTCTGTCCGTTGTCCGTGAAGGAATCTTTAACGGACGCCATTTGTCCGTCATTTTAACAGGGCACCGGTTGCTCCACCCTAAAGCCGGCACAGCTTGCACCCACCTCTTTTCTTCACTCCAATGCTCCACCAAAGCTCCTCAGATGCCCCGCAGCATTGGAGAGGCACAGCGGGATGGCTACCCTCACACCTCCAGCCCTTGATGACCTGTTAAGAGGTGCTTCGAAGGTGACTGAGAGGGAGGGGCTGCCGGTTCAGGAGCAGCGACATCTATTCACATGCAAACAGCCCTGAATGTGACAAGTATCTGCTATTTAGAGGGGGGTTCACACATTCCATTTCTACCCAGGGCCCCAAACATCCGAGACTTGGCCAGATTACACCCCTGATTACACCGAGGCAGCACGTGGTTCTCTTCACAGAGCTTAATTACTGTCACTAAATTGTAAGCAAACCTCGGTTCTTCAAACATGCAGTCTATAATGTAAGAAAATAAAGAAATGGCACAATCGCACCCACACTGATTAACAAAGTATGGAGGACAATCAGTTCAATCAGTTCTCTTAGAGTGTCTCCTGTAAGTACTGTACATCACAGTGGGGGGTGGCATTTTAGACAGAGAGCCTGTCTTCTCGTTGTCTTGTGCAGGAGAGGAGCCCAAGATGATACTAGAATATTGCATGCCCACCCCTGTGTTCCCTCTGCTGTGATGGCTCCTGCCCTCCCCTCAGTGACGGCACCTGTCCACCCATGTGGTGGCTCCAGTCCACCCCACGCCTGGGATGGCTCCTGTCCCCCCATGTTGTGGCTCCAGTCCACCCCCACCTGTGGTGGCTCTTGTCTCCCCCTGTGGTGGATCCTGTCTCCTCCCTGGGTGGCTTCCGTCCCAGTCCTGGAACGGCCCCTGCAGCGAGGGTGAAGTTCTTGATGGGCCTCTTCTCAAAAGGGCTCAGCTCAAAATTAATATGGAAAGGTCGGCGAGTAAGTAAGTGAAGGGATGGGTGAATGGCTGGATGAATTAGTGAAAGGGTGAATGGATGAATGAAAGATTGAATAAATGGCTAATGAGAGAGGATGGATGGATTGATGAGTGAGGGGAAGGATGGAGAGAAAATGTAAATAGCCGGATGTATGGGTGGAAGCGAGCTGGATGATGGATGAGGGGAAAGATGGATGAGGGGAAGGATGATGGATGAGGAGAAGGATGGATGGAGGGGAAGGATGGATGGATGAGGGGAAAGATGGACGGATGGAGGGGAAGGATGGATGGATGGATGGAGGGGAAGGATGGATGGATGGAGGGGAAGGATGGATGGATGAGTGGAAGGATGGATGGATGGATGGATGGAGGGGAAGGATGGATGGATCAGAAGATGGATGGATGGATGGATGAGGGGAAGGATAAATGGATGGGATGGATGGATGGGTGAGGGGAAGGATGGATGATGGATGAAAGGAAGGATGGATGAGGGGATGGATGGATGGATGAGGGGAAGGGTGGATGGATGAGGGGAAGGATGGATGGATGAGGGGAAGGATGGATGAGGGGATGGATGGATGAGGGGAAGGATGGATGGGTGAGTGGACGGATGGATGAGGGGATGGGTGAGGGGATGGATGGATGGATGAGGGGATAGATGGATGGATGAGGGGATAGATGGATAGATGAGGGGATGGATAGAGGGGAAGGATGGATGGATGGATGGATGGGTGGGTGGGTGAAAGGATGGATGGATGGATGGATGGATGGATGATGAGGGGAAGGATGGATGATGACGAGAAGGATGGATGGATGATGAGGGGATGGATGGATGGATGGATGATGAGGGGTGGGTGAAAGGATGGATGATGAGATGAAGGGTGGATGGATGGATGATGAGGGGAAGGGTGGATGGATGGATGATGAGGGGGTGCGTGAAAGGATTGATGGATGGATGATTAGGGGATGGATGGATGATGAGGGGGTGGGTAAAAGGATGGATGGATGATGAGGGGAAGGATGGATGGATGATGAGGGGAAGGATGGATGGATGATGAGTGGGAGGGTAGAAGGATGGATGGATGGATGATGAGGGAAAAGGATGGATGGATGATGAGGGGAAGGATGGATGATGAGGGGAAGGACGGATGGATGGATGATGGGTGGGTGAAAGGATGGATGGATGGAGAGTCGGTGGGTGAAAGGATGGATGGATGATGAGTGGGTGGGTGAAAGGATGGATGGATGATGAGTAGGTGGGTGAAAGGATGGATGGATGACTGGGTGGGTGAAAGGATGGATGGATGAGTGGGTGGGTGGATAGTGGGTGGGTGAAAGGATGGATCAGTGGATTGGATGGATGACTGGGTGGGTGAAAGGATGGATGGATGAGTGGGTGGGTGAAAGGATGGATGGATGAGTGGGTGGGTGGATAGTGGGTGGGTGAAAGGATGGATCAGTGGATTGGATGGTGGGTGGGTGAAAGGATGGATGAGTGGGTGGGTGGGTGGATGGTGGGTGGGTGGATGGTTGGGTGGATGATGGGTGGGTAGGTGGATGAGTGAAATGATGGATGGATTGATGGATTGATAAGTGCAAGGGTGAATGAATGGACGTATGAGTGAAAGGGTGGATGTAAGGATGGATGAGTGAGTGAAAGGGAGGGTAGATGGACAAAAGGATGAATAGATGTGTGAAGAAGTGAAATGATAGATGGATGAGTGATAGGATCAATGGATGGATTCATGAGTGGATGAGTAGATGGATGGATGGATGGGTGGATGGATGGATGGAAGGAAGGATGGCTAAGTGAAAGGGTCGATGGAGAGAGAAAGGGAGGATGGATGGATGACTAAAATAATGGATGGGTGGAAGGATTAGTAAGTGAAAGGATGGCTGGATTGGTGAAAGGGTAAATGGCTGAATGGATGAGTGAATGGATGGAGGGGATAAAGAGTGGATGGATAAGTGTACAGATGGATAGGATGAAATGTTGGATGGATGGATGGATGGATAATGGAGATGAGTGAAAGGATGGATGAGGGGATGGATGAAGGGATGGATGAGTGAAATGATAGATGGAAGGATACATGATGGATAGGTTTGCAAACGGTTGAATATGTTTGGAAATTGCTGGCGTTACTTATATACTATTGCGCGACCTCTGATGTGTCTGTAAAACGTACCTATTGTCCTGAAGTTTTGTCCTGAATTTTGACCTCTTGTCCTGAATTTGTGTCCTGAATTTTGACCCTTTGTCCTGAATTTTTACACTCACCGTCCTGAATTTGCACCAATGCCAGTTGGTCACCCTAATTGATTCTAGAGTAGTGCCGGTGTAATTGTACAATGCATCACATTTAGAACTGATGGCTGAATTTTCCCTGCTCCCCGTGCCTCATCTTTGACCTGATCATAATTCCCAAGCTGCAGCTGCTTTTCGCCTCAGTGGCCCACAAGATCAAGGTGCCGCAGGGCACTTTGAGATCCTCAGTGCACTGGGAGTTGGACTTGCAGGGCTATGGAGGGCTTTAAGTGGGCCGGGTCCTGCAGGTGCTCAGCACTGGTAGTTCTATAAAGCTGAAGCTGACACGGGTTCCTATCGGACTCTCCATTTTTGCCCTCACCCTCAGTGTGAAAAAAATAAACCTGAACTCTACAGCAGTATCTCCCTTCACTGACTTTGATGTCACTTCAAAGAGACTCGTTATAGTTCTTTCACAGTCTCACCATTTCAGAACTAAAGCATTTGCTATACTACAAAGCCATGGTTGTTGCTTATTCATGTTATGCAACTAATACCAATTGACAGAGTCAATAGTACTGGCCTGTTGCAAATGTAATGCTACTTGCTTTATTACATATATCTGGATGTGATAACAGAAGTAGCAAATTACCAGTCGGGCGACACATTAAACTAAGCACAGATTTTAAGCTTGCTTGTTTTTAAGTCACACCTTGAATTACATTGGTCATGCCCTTTTGAGAGACCCTCCTAGTTTTTTCATCCCGCTTAAAGCCCTGGGGCTATGGAGGTTTGTGGACAGGCTGAGTGGCCCATCCCCCCCCCCCCCGCAGTGTTAGGGCTTCCACTTTTAGTTATTTGCAACCCCCTACGTATTCTGTGACCCTTGCAGTAGATGTTATAGCACCCATGCTAATGGGTTGCATGGCTAAATGCTTACAAACCCTCAAAGGCAAGACCTATTGGCTATGCCACTACTTGTATAATCGGTCACAATGGAATGTTTATCGCCTGTTATTTCAACTTTCCAATAATGCTTCCCAAACGCAGATAAGGTTGGAATTTGGTGTATTTGACCAGGAATTGGCTCAGAAAGCATTGCTCCTCAAATATGTATTTTTCTTGAGGTAAGCAGGAGCAGCGACATTAAAAGCTTTTATTTGGAAGGAGGTGCTCCTAAGGACAAACCTGAACGCTTGAAAGTCAGCAATGATCTCGGCTCTCTAAGACTCGAAGGTGAAATCTCTGGGGGCCAAAACCTATTGTCTACTGACTTCAAATTGCCGCTGAATAATCAATTAGAAGTAATTTCTTTCTTCAGTAATAAAGATAATGTCAGGAAAAGAAGCCATGTTTTGGTGTCTGTCAACACATATAAAAACTTCCAACCACAAAGCTACGTCGCCAAAAGTTTTAAAAGCTATTTCAAGTTAACATTATAACTACTGTACTTTTGACTGCTTTCCTTTCACGACCTAACACCAAAATAGTTGAATAAGACTTCTGATGGTGCCTGCAGACTGTGTCATCACAAAATGAGTCATTAATGCACTTACTTTGCATTGGCACTGCTTTATGAATCGAATGCAGATAGTGGCTTTACACAGTGTTCAATCAATGTGGCAACCGAATCATGCCGCCAAGCAATCATTTTTTTGCGTGAGGGTTGATTTTGCAACTGTCACTGTCAGATCTATCAAATTTGTGTACGGAACAGAGAGGTTACTAAGCAGTAAAAATCATAGGGTAACTCCTCAAACCAAAATTGCTAAGTGACTGCGCAAAGAACATCGGAGGTCACTAGAAATATAAGACCTGGTGGCCCGTATAGCAAGGCCTTCGAGTGCGATATACCACCGAACTGTATATATACATTTTATTATATTATTCTTTCCATTTTCATTGCTGATGACATTTTAGTTGCTTGGTAATTTTTTTGATGAGCACCATTGTTTTTAAAAGTTTTTGATACACTGTATTTTACTTGTACATGGTCATATGAGTCTCTAAAGGATAAAGTAGCACTCCCTGTCATGCACTTTTCAAAGCTATGTCAAATTTTTCATGCTTGTAATTAACTGAAATAAATATTTACTTACCATTGTTTGTGGGATTTTCACATTTAAATGCCTCTCACAGTTGAATTAATAATTATGTAGAAAATCAGATTGAGAACAAGGTCCACAGGGACCTCTAGCACAGGTGGATCAGGAAAGTTAAAGTTTATTTCCTTTCATAGTTTTTTTACAGAGATGGAGGTAATCATGATTCATGGGTCAGGCTGCACACCGGGTTCATATTAAGGTCGAGCCTGGGCAGTGCATGTGCTGCTCTGTGGCATGCTGTATTGGAGTATGGAATAAAAGCCATATCCGCTCCCCGCCCATATTTGTCACCGCCTTCTTAAATTATAGCTTCCGTTTCATTAATAGGCTTATTAGGCCATCCTTAGTACCGCTTTGTCTTCATTTGTAACCTCCAATGAGGACTAGCCCTTTTACTTCTCTTGTTACATGGTACGTCTTTTTCGGTTGAGGGACCTATAAGCTGCTCAAAGCGCAGCTTCCGGTCTGGAGATCTTATGTTTTGGAGTAGGGCAGTTTAAACCCGCCTCTCTGCTCCGTTCGTTTCCATTGGCTGGCTTCCTAAACGGAGGCCAGCCATTGGAAAAGAAGGTAGTCACTCCAAACAAGCCCCGTCTCTTTCAGATTCGGGGGCATAAGTTTTGCTGTTCTTTAGCTCGTGACATCGTCCGTCACTCAGGACAGCAAAACACGCCCGGAATCCGAAATTTTTGTAAGCTTTGTGGCCGCCATTTTGGTTCCCCTGTTGAGGAGTCTGCATCTCTGCGATCCCCCTTCCAAGTTCCCTTCTGCTGCCCTTACCTCTGCGGCTCGAGTGTGTCTTCCCTCCCGAGAGCATGCACAGCAAGAAGCACTAGCCTGCAGCGCCGCCCTTTCAGCGTGAAGCAGCGTCTACCGAGGACATGAGGTAAGCCTCTGCCCCCCTGTTTGTGCCGTTCTTCGTGCCCCTGCCCGTCCCGTTTTTCCTGCCACAATCATTTCACGTTGCCAACTTTTACAGTACTGCCGTGTTAATGTAGTTCTGCCGTCCCCCGCTGGAGTGGCCAGTCTCATTCTTTCAGATTGCTTCTCTTCCTTTCCTGGCTTCCACAAAACCTACGAAGTGTGTGTGCTCCGCAAAAAATGCCTTATCAGCGAATCCAAAATGGTCAGGAAATATGTGCTGGTTGTGTTTCGTAAGTGCGTAACGCTTGTGGTGAGGAATGAAAGGGAAGTGTGGGGAGCGTTACATAATCTCCCGTTCAACACCCGCAGGCCACATTTCCTGTGACTAAGATCTCCGAGGGAAGCTGGTTTGCATGGGAGGTGGTTTGCAGGCGCCAGAAGCATGCAGGCAAGGACCACTCACCACTGACAAGTCGCAAGTGTGTCCTAGTGAATCCAAGTCATTCTGAGTTCAGCAAAAGCAGTCCTTATATTGCTCGACATTTGTTGGGCCATAAAAGCGGTATTTAGTTGGTAGTAATCCTACATCCTTGAGCAGCCAGCCCTCTTGTAGGGTGAGAGCCAATTAGCGTCTGCCTCAGTAGGGTCATCTGGCAGAAGAACAAGGGAAATTACTATAATTATCGCTGCGGCTGACCCGCAACTACATCCTGCTGCTGGGCGGCTCCCTGCAGGAGATGCGGCGGGTCCTGGGCGAGCTCAACGGGCCCAGGCTGCTGCTGGCCGGGCTGCCCCTCTTCGCAGGCGCCAGGTCTGTGTTCCTGGCCCAAGGAGGCATGAGCTGCGCAGAGTCCCTGTACCCCAACAAATACTTCTCGGTATCCCTGGAGGAGCAGCTGTGCTCGCCCTTCCACCTGCCTGGAGGAGCGGGCTTATGCTCCTGCGCCCTGTGCAAGTTCCCACTGCAGCACTTTATTCCCTCCGGCCTTGGCATTGCTACCTTCCAGACACGGTTTTCCAAGTGATGCCTTCTCTGCTCACTCTGACGACGAACTTGAACCATCCTCCTAAATCAGTTCCCATCTGTTGCGATCTCCCGCTTGGAAAATCAGAACCGACCTTTTGCATAATGCATTGACAAAAGCGCTTCAACTACTCGTCGGGGTAGTAAGCGCTATATAAATGCAACTCCCCAAAAAGCTCTTTTGACTCCACGCCCTGATCCCAAACCAGTCGGAACGACCCATGTAAAAGGTGTATCTTATTTTGTGTTAAAAGGATCGTTGTACCAGCAAATTTGCCATCCTAATGCACAAAACTTTTTTTCCTCTTAATTTCAAAGGGCCCGACCTCCGAAAAACCTATATCCCAAGACCCTCCAACTGGAAATTGTTCCTGTTAACTGTCTTCCGTGCCATAGGGGTGCCTGTCTATACATCCCACATCTCAATATACTGCTGCAGTACATTCTCTGAGGGCACCAGCCTTGCCCGCATTCCTGTTAATGACTTTACAAATCAGAAAGTGAAGGGGAGATGTTTGGAGGAAGGGAAAACTTACCAACCAACCGAGTGCTGGCTGGCTCACGGACTGGAATGCGTTACCCACAACACCATGTCTAACTTCATTCAGCGAGAAGAAATCAATTAAAATTAAAAGCTACATTTTTGCTAACAAACCCCGTAGAAACGCCCGTTTATTATGTAAATCCACCCACCCGCTGCATACCCTACATAAGGTGGTGGTTATAAACGCCACAGCGCCTACATGCTCTCCAGTGCAGGCTATTTTATTGTTTAGTGAAAACACTTTTAGTGCGCAGTCTGTTCACTAACATCCACATTTTCCTTCCTTTCGGAATGAACGAATATTTACTTTCTTTTAGCAAATCACAGTATCGCCAGTAAAATCATGTAATTCAAGATGTGCCTTTGCATAAAATGTTCGCACTTAACAGCCCCAATGTGTTATGTCCTAGCATTTTTGCGCCATCACGAACTTGATAGAACGACAGCTGGAAATGTACCACTTTATTTTCAGTGTACACAAAGTTTGAATAGACATCCATAACCTCTAATAAACTATGCAGTTATATTATTGTTGGTGCCGCAGTTCATGGATAAACTTGTAATTAACACTATCCTGTCAAAGTTTAGAACGCCTTTATTGTGTATAACAACCGTCGCTGTTAGAGCTCAAGCGGTGTTGCTTAAGCGCCTTAAAGACGCGAAAAGATGCAGTCATTTGTGATATGACAGTTGTCCGTGATTCTTGATGTACTTATTCTGAACTTTAGTGGCCACTAACTTTCGAGCACTTTACCTTTTCTTGTAAAATAATCCTTAAAATTTTACTAATTGTATCTGCTTTTGTGTTCCATTTTTGGAACCGTCAAAACTAATATTTGGTTCAAATGACATCTTGAAGTAAATGTCTTTGAACCGAGCATAAGTACATAAACCTAAAGCGAGCATTGCACTATCAAATAACTGCTAGAGTGAGTACTGTTTATACTGATTTTCTTACTTCAATGCGCTGTATTTTCTATTACTTTTTTGTTTAAATCGGTAAGGTTCCAGGAACGATTTTTTCTTTTGTTTTTTATGTCCTTCTTTACTTTTTTAGCAAATAAAAATGTAAACATGTAACGTGTTTGTGCTTTTGGTTTTTCCGCTTTCGATTTATTTTCTTCTGTAAACTAATCACTCCCACCGAGTCCGAACAAATGTATAAAGTACTGCTACTGTGTGATAAATAATATAACAGTTGGCTTTTCTAGGTTTCTGGGACATACGTATTTAGGTAGTCCAGTAAAAGGTATCACACTTTGGAGTTTGTAAACAGTTAGTTCTTTGAACAAGTATGCCCGTCAGTATTCAGTATCCTGTCTGTGCCCTCATGCCTCCTGTCTGTGCCCTCATGCCTCTTGTTGACTTCATTCCTCCTGTCTGTGCCCTCATGCCTCCTGTCTCTTCCCTCATCCTTGAAGCCTCACGTGTGGACACTCACGCCTGACTGCTGTCACTTGTTAACCAGCCCACCATGTGTCACCTGCCCCCCCACCCACCATGTGTGCATCTAGTGTCTCCTGTCTGCATGTCTCGGTGCCCGGGTGCATCGGGACAAATGGCACTGCTGCAGCAAGGAGCGGCGCCGCTGCACGTCTTGGGCGGACCTTGCCCCCCCCTGAGCGGAGGGTGTGTGTTGGTAGAGCCTGTTACCAGCCAGGACAGCCACGGTCTCCTTTTAATGGTGCCGTTCCCAGTTGCCAATAATGACCTCTCCGCATCTTCCTGGGGTCTGAGGTGGCGGCATCGGCTGCCCGCGCATCTCCAAGATGACAATGACATCAGCGCTGTGCCAGCCCCTCCCGGCTCCCAGACGCGCCCCTCCCATGTCTCCCACCACACTCGCTGCCTTTACCAATGTTTCAGCAGTCACCTTTGTTTGGGATCATTTTTGGATTTTGATTCTTTCGGTTTGGGCCTCCCACATTCTATTTTATCTGTGGTATAAGTTTATGTTCATTTGTCCTGACCTTTGACCTATGGTTTTTCCCTTTAGGCTCCGACCTTTGAATTTGACTTTGAACTTGTGCTTCTAACAACCAATGCCATTTGCTTTCTGTTATCTGGTTCTGATTTGTGACAAGCGCCTGCGTTGTCCTAGTCGCGGCCGCTCTGTGTGTGTGTGTGTGTGTGTGTGCGGGGCTCTGTGTGTGTGTGTGTGTGGGGCTCTGTGTGTGTGTGTGTGTGTGGGGTGGGCTCTGTGTGTGTGTGTGTGTGTGGGGGGGGCTCTGTGTGTGTGTGGGGGGGGGCTCTGTGTGTGTGTGGGGCTCTGTGTGTGTGTGGGGCTCTGTGTGTGGGGCTCTGTGTGTGTGGGGCTCTGTGTGTGTGTGTGGGGCTCTGTGTGTGTGTGTGGGGGGGGGCTCTGTGTGTGTGTGTGGGGCTCTGTGTGTGTGTGTGTGTGTGGGGCTCTGTGTGTGTGTGTGTGTGGGGCTCTGTGTATGGCTCTGTGTCGGCGAATACTCTACTACTCTCTAATGCTCACCTATTGCCATTGTAAATGACAATACCATTTATTTATGTTTTTTAAAAAAATGAAAAAAAATGTCATGAGCAATGCCAATAGCTCTACCTTTAATAATGCGGAGACCATTGCATTGTAAATGCTTGTTTAGTCTTTAAGCACTATTTTCTTTGAGTTTCTTCTACTTCAGGAACGACATGCTTGCCTGCAACATTCAGCTCACCATGCGCGCTTTCACTTTCCAAGCAGCCCGGGACAATGGCAGCTGCTTCTTTGAATAGGTCTCGCATTTACATGAGACAATGGCAGCTGCTTCTTTGAATAGGTCTCGCATTTACATGAGTTTGAGCTATTGGCATTGTAAATGACAATGCCTTTTATTTATGCGTTAATTAGCAAAAGAGATAAATAAAAGGCATTGTCATTTACAATGCCAATACCTTAAACTCTTGCAAATGTGATGCCTGTTGCACTTCAAATGCTTGTTATGGTCTGGCTTGAGAGAGCAACTTTCGCCAGACAATTAATTATGTGGGTATGACCGGGAGAAGGGCTTTGGCTCCACCCAAAAGTTGGGGTACAGGAGAACATGTTTAGATTAGGCAGAGGTTGTGTGCTTCCACCGAAAAAAGTGCTTGCCATCCATACAGCTGTGATAACTTTGTTTATATGGCTGAGATACCCGCCACCCCCTCTCAACACAATCCCCAAGAATTGGGAAACCGGAAACAGTTCTTGAACTTTTGGAAGGCGGGAAAGGAGTTACCCTTCCCGGCCGTATTTATTAAAATATGAAACAAAAATAAAACATTAAAATAACAGTTTCATATTATGTACAATTTCATTTCCACATTACGATGTTTGGCTAACCTTAACAGATCTCTAATACAAAGGTTCTCCTAGCCGAACTAACATCCTACAAAACATTTGACTTGAAATTGTACATCCTAACGTTAAGGGCCAACGGCAAGGTCGTAACCGGTGTCAGATCCCTAAACCAGACATACCCCCCTCACTTGTGAGAGGAGCGACCACACAGAGGCGTACCTCAAGTGCATCTACCAATTTCCCTTTGTACTTGACGGGGGCCCCAATAAACTCGACGCCATTTAACGGTCGTTCGAGGACTCGTGTGAGGTGTCTAAAAGGTAGCGTAAACCCCCTCCCGCACCCCACACAACTTACCCATCTGCCGTCGCAGATGTCCTGGCCCCGGGAAATTCCCCAGGAGGGGCCGTAGCCCCTCCTATCCAGGAAGGGGCCTTGACCACCTTTCCTTTCCTTCCGGCGGCCTCTCCTTAGACAGGACCGCCTCCCCGTTGAGGGGCCAATTGGCCACCTCCCCCGAGCGCTCCCATCCGTAATGGGTGACGCCCCCTCATAGGGATCTTCGAATTACTGCTCACCGATCATGACCTTACCGCCACAGGCCGGATAGTTGACCGGCTATCCGGACCCCCCACAAACACTCCTACCTAAAGGTCATGCTGCAAACCCCTTAACCAGGCTATGAAGTCTCCTATGAGTAACTCGTTCCCCACCCGGGACAAATGAACACCGTCCCCCAAATACATACTGTCCCCTTTGATACAACCATGCGAAACAGAATGCAGTGTATTTGAACGAAACAATCTACTCACTTTGTTATTTATCTTCCTTACTGAATGATTCAGTGCAGTAACCGAAATAGCCCCCCGCCACACTTTCCGTGGGATCATATGGGACCACGCAATTGTGCACCCTGGAACTCTTCTTGCCAACCAACTTACTGTGGAAAGCATTGCCTCAAGAAGAAGTCGTCTACCAGTGGCCACCAGATCGTTACCCCCAAGATGGACTATGATTATAGACGGCGGTGACCTCGTCCGCTCTAACAAACCCTCAAAAAAGAATTGAAACTGGTCAATACAGAGCCCGCCCTTTCCGTAGAAGGACACCCTGTACCCGTATTCCCCAGCCACGTGACTCATATCACCTGCTTTGAATACGTCCGCGGCACGCCTCACATATGAGTGGCCCACGACCCACACCTCCTTATTCGCAGACGGTGATTTCTGACCGCTGGTCCCCAGGAGTCGGGTCGACTGTACAGTCCGCCCCGCTTCGTAAGCTTGCGTAACTGAAAATCAAACAGAGACAAGAAGCGTGAGTATATCATTACAGCTTCACAACATGTGCAACCGCACATACCTTTTATAACAGTTAGAGGACCAACGCCCCACACGTTTTACTTGCTCCACACTCAGACCCCTGGCTGTAGCCTCAGTAGCAGCCCCTATCCGAAAGGAATGGGTCCCGAACTCGCCGGGGTTTAAGCCCGCGGCCGAAATAGACATCGCGAGCACCCTCCGGAACTGAAACCTCGTCAGTGGGGTGGCGTCAGCGTGTCTCAACAAGGTCCCCCCCATGCTGCCACCCTCTGCGCTAAATATTCCTCTACGCATACAACAGGGCACATGGAAGACCCGGGGATCCTCTGAATGATTACGCAGTCCCCGATTGCACCCTGATCGGATTTGGACCTAACAAACGAGACCGTCATCGTCTCCTCCCTGACCTGAATGTGTTCCCGGCACAGTCCCCCCATCGTATCCCGCTTGTTCTTTGCCACTAATTCGCTTACCCGCATAGCCCCATGGAATGCTAGTGCAAATGCGGCTCGGAACAACACTGCTTCGTACTGGGATGAACACGTTGCCGGTAGTACGGACAATAACAGGGTCAACCTATCCAGACCTATCGGGTGCCTATCGTCTACCCTGCGACCCTCAAGGCGTTGCCACCCACGTAGCGCTTTCTGCACAACGAAAGACGCTGTCGGGTCCTGGATCCCATGAGCCTTTGCCATAAAGGAAATGGCGGCCCGATGCCTCTGGGCCGTAGCTACTGATTTGCCTGCCTGATGTAAAGAGAGCAGGAATTTCACTACAAACTCTTCCTGACCCCAAAGCTCCCCCCCGGCAGTACCCAAAAAGGCCCAATAGGAACGGAACGCCCCTTCATATGCCTTCCTCGTCCTGGGTGCTAAACTCTCTCCCACGAGGTTTTGTAGTTCGGGGCACCGAGAGACCAGAGAGCTTCGGGAAAGGGTGCCGCCACCGGGTCCGCTGTGGGCAGAAAACCCAAGAAGGCCTGCATACGGAAACGAGAAAGCGCATCAGCCGCTTGGTTCATCACCCCCGGCACGTGTCGTGCCCTAAACAGTACATTCAGTTGCATGCATAACAACACAATTTCCTTGAGCAGTCTCAGAATCAATTTGCATCGTGCTGCCTGACTATTGACACACTCAACCACGGTCATGTTATCAGACCAGAACACCACAGAGTGATCCCTAAACCCTTCAGGCCATGTTTTCAAAGCCACCAGAATAGGGAACAGTTCGAGAAAAGCAATGTTACTCGTCAACCCGCACTCATGCCACCATGACGGCCATTTTTGAGCCGACCATTGTGTACCCAATATGGCGCCAAAACCTATACTCCCCGCCGAATCTGTCCAAAGCCCCAACTCCTCGGAAGACACCGCTGGTTTGTTCCAGACAATTCGACCATTGAAATCCGCCAGGAATGCAATCCAAATGCGCATGTCCTGGCGAACCTCTGCCGAGAGTCTCGTGCGGTGATGTCCTTCCTTCAAGCCGACCATGGATTGTGCAATCGAGCGGGAAAAGGGGCGCGCCATCGGTATCACTCTTAGGGCAAAATTCAACTGACCCACCACCTGTTGCAATTGATGCAGGTTTACTTTCGTTGCACGAATACATGTCTCAAGGGATAACCTGAATTTGAACACTTTTTCCTTGGGTAATCGAAAACAACCTTCCACCGAGTCGAGCTCGATCCCCAGAAACTCGATCAAGGTCGAGGGACCCACAGTCTTACCTGGCGCCAATGGCACACCGAATTGATTCATTAGGACACAAAATTCATGTACAGCCTGTCCACACTCAGGATCCCCGGCTGCCCCCAAAAACAGAAAGTCATCGAGATAGTGCATAACATGTTGAAAACCTGTCTTCCTTGTGAATACCCACTGCAGAAAACAACTGAACTTCTCAAAATAGGCACATGAAATCGAGCATCCCATTGGCATACATCTATCCATGTAATAGCGACCCTGAAACTGAAAACCAAGGAGACGCTGACCGTCTGGGTGTACCGGGAGCAACCGGAACGCTGACTCGATGTCCGATTTTGCCATCAGCGTCCCGGGCCCCAGGCGATTCAACATGGCAACGGCCTCATCGAAAGATGCGTACCGCACCGAACACACTTCCGGGTATATTGCGTCATTCACAGAAAGACCACGTGGGGCTGACAAATTATGTATCAGCCGAAACTCACCCGGGTCCTTCTTGGGGACCACCCCTAGAGGAGAACAAACAAAGTTAGCAACCGGTGGCAAATCGAATGGACCGGCGACACGACCTCGAGTCACCTCTTTCCCAATCTTTTCCTGCACCACCGCCGTGTGCTGCAAGACCGACAGTTGGTTCTTACAGTTAGATACACCCTGAAAATCCCCCACTGGGATGCGGAAACCATATGAAAACCCGTTTCGTAACACCCCAGCGGAAGCATGATCCGGGTATTCGCTGAGCCAAGGAATCATTGCCATGGTATCAATCGGGGTAGGTAAAGGCGCCCCTCGGACTGTATTAGACCTGTTTGGCGCCTCCCTTACCACCGTTATCACCCGTTTTTGCTCTGCACATGGACTCAGGATGGGATGTCTGCCCACACCCTCCACACTCATGTCTGAATTTGCATGACCCCTGGGGCCTCGTACATTTCCCTCTGTTAAAATTCCAACAGATCCCCCTTTTACCTGTGTTGCCACTCGGCTTCGAGTGGTACTCGTTACCTGCGCCCGTCCGAAAGGGTGTCCCAGAGTTTTGGCGGGAAGATTCCCCCCCGTTACTCCCTACCAATGGTACCTTCAACATCCCTGTACTCTCCATTTTTTGCCATGACACGGAGTCGTAACAATCCCAAGTCAACAATGGGTTGTGTTCTTTAGCTTTTCTAAACAGATTGTCATAGCAGAACCACTGATTGCCCCCATATGCCACAGAATACTCCATAATACGCGACTGATAAATGGGTAACTCGGTCAGCAACTCGGGCCTGCGCTCGCCCATGATGGAGGTAAAAATGCCCCACGCTCTGCCCCAAGTACCAATGGTCTCGTCGACCTTAAAGGTGGCCATTTTTGCGCGCCAAACACTCGGATGCATGAGCTCCTTTTGACCCTTCACATGCTCTATCTCGTAATGGTCGGTAAGCAATGAAAACATGTTTACATATTTATCCGCCTAAATCAATTCCTTAATTTCTTGTGG
Source organism: Lissotriton vulgaris (assembly GCF_964263255.1). NCBI lineage: Eukaryota > Metazoa > Chordata > Amphibia > Caudata > Salamandridae > Lissotriton > Lissotriton vulgaris. The sequence continues at coordinate 372,634,444 of NC_141696.1, forward strand.
GACGTGCTGGGCAATCTTCTCCCTTCGAGAAGGTACAGACCCCTCCCCCGCAATCGGCAATGGCCGCTTACCTGAAGTAGACCCCGCGCCTGTCGCCGAACTTGGGCCTGCTGTACTTCCAGCCGCCGGAACCTGTGGGGGAACAGAAGATGTTGCCTTCGCAGCCTCCCTAGATTCCCGCAGTTGCCTCATTACTGCCCGGGCGTCGTCAGCCGTGGCGCCCTCGCTATCGTTTCCCAACCACGCTGCCAATTGTGCCGCTAACTCGGGGGGCATATCCTCCCTGTTCACGGGGGTGACCACCACAGGGATTGGATTCCCCTCTTTCGGCACCGGGATTGGCTCCTCACGTGGGGTTTCGGGAACCGGGGTGTCTCCCCCAAGTGCTCCCCTTCTGGGCCTCTTGCTTTTTCCACCGGGGACTGTTCCCTGCAAAGGCCGTTTCGGTCCTCCCTCACCGTCCTTAGCCTCCACCTTTTTCTTCAGATCGGCTATCTCCTTCATGAGCATGCGGAGCATCTCCTCGGTACCGACCCGCTTTCCGACTTTCTTGGGCATTCTCAGACGGGATATCTGTAAGACAAAAGAAAGATTACAACGCTCAAAATTGGCTCTTCGTTCCGTCTCGAGCTCACGTGCAGCGGGGAGGTGCAGCTTCAGAGCACAGGAACAAGAGGATGCTTTCTTGGCTTCCGCTCCTTTTATCCGTCTTCAGGGTGGGCGTAAACCCGCCCCCGCCTGCCTCCGAGGGCGTGGCCGGCCGCGTCGGTGTCTAGGCCAGCCCACTCTAGGGCGGGAAAAAGGCGCGCCCCGGCTACGCCGCTTCGGGCATACCAGCCGAGACTCGCCTCCCGCCCAAGATGGCTTCCCGGGGGGATCGTGGTACTCCACCATACGTTCGGGGGGACCGAATGGTCGCCCCTTTCCATTTATCCTGCTGCCTGAACTTGAATTTTCAGGGGCACACACATGACATTGTAATGCTATTAACGTATCTTAAAATAACTTGATACAATTATAGCACAACTTTCACCTGACCTTTTAAGCTACCCCAACATTATTCTACTGTTCTTTGCTTCCACACAGATACACATATCCATCCCCACGCTACTTGTAATGCTTCACACTACCACACATCATTCTGTTAATGCCAGACCTATTGGCATTGTCAATGCGTGTTCTCCTTATCATGATGCACATCTTGAATACTGCAATAAAAATCAAGTTCATTGGGATGGACCCAGTCCGAAATCCTTGAGCCCTGAATGTATGATATAGACTGTGGTTACACATTGTGCCAGAAAATAAGCATATTGCGAGTTCTTAAGGATTTTGTTCTACCCCACTCTCTTTAATAAAGCAGGAGGGTCCTGATGGTCCATTCAGTAAGGTCATATTCATACGCAGACATCCTTAGCTAGCCCATTTTTAGAGGCGAGGGTCCTCATTTACATGGAGACCCTCCACAGAGGTCCTTTAAATAGGTGCTCTTCAGGTCACAAGATTCCTTTGTTGGCCACTCTGGAAGCCTTCTATAGGTACCAATCGCTTCCTTGGATCTGTGCAAACATTTTCACAAATCAGCTTGTTCAGAGGTGAGGCCTATGGACCCCGTGGCGGTGGGATCTCGTATATTCCCTGCTGCATAGTTCAAAGTTTAGAGAGGTAGGTGAGGTGAGAGTTTTCTTCATGGACCGTATGTTCTATGCAGACACACTCAAAATACGTGTGCCTTTCTACATAGGACAGTGCTTCTTTTGTAATAGATACCTGACTATTGTATGCGCTATGTGCAGGACTCCATGGCTAGTGCCTCTGGCAGAAAAATGGGAACAGATGTTATATAGCCACACTTCAATATCTATACTTAAATTGTCATGCAATTACAGGAGAATGTAGGGATTTTCCCATGACTAACTGCTGTTTATATTGTGTTTCAGAGAGATAGGAGGTCTAAGGGCTCATTACCTCTAATTGTTGGGAATTACATTGTATTGTATATGTACCAATATTGTAACATTGGCTTTTTTCGCAGTCTGTAATATTTGTGTGTTTCTGTAAGGTGTTGAGACTAATTCTGTACGGTTGTCCTTTGAGTGTATTGCAACTTTCACTAGAAATATAAAAGGCACTTTAACGGCATTATTGTTCCTATTTGTGATTGTAAAGGAATTTGTCTTCAGGTTCTGATACTTGCAAAATGTTTATGCGCTGGCTCTGTTCATCTTATAACATGTAATTTATTCTCAATTTGATGATTTTAAGAATGCAAAGAAATGTGAATTTACTATGATTTCGACAAATGTGTGTCATTCAAAATCCCAGTACTTTGCATAATATATGGAGAACTTTCCCTATCCTGATTGCAAGAAATAAGGAACCCATTCTGGATAAAATGATTTGACTCTCTAAAACGTAGGATATATGATTAAAGTTTAAAACCGTATGCAGTTGTTTAAAGCGACCTTATAAGAATTTGTAGTGATTGTGGAACTGCTGGATTCAATGAACCAAGATTCCCTAGCACTGACCTTGTAGTGAGTTTTAAAGAAATTGCAATCCTACAAATTACACGCATTTATGTGTTGCATGGTTTACTCCTTAAGCCAGCATTTGATGGCAGATGTTTTCATGATGTGAAGCCTTCCTTGGTGTTGGTGTCGATCAGAATAGTTATTTTATTTTATAGAGAACACCGTTACCATCATCTGGAGGGATCTCTTTATGGTAAAGAATAAGTGCAATCTACCATTCATCTGGGGGGATCTCTTTATGGTATAGGAGGGAGCGTGCAAGTAGACCAGATCTTACGTTTAAGAGTTTTTGCAGAGCTCCGCCAGGCCCTTTAGGTTTGCTACAGATTGTGCCATCAGGAAATTTAAAGGAGCATTGAAGTCCGCTTGTCAGGAACGATATAGAAGGTTAATGGGCATGACTGTGGCAAGTCTGCGCGAGTTATGCTGATACCAGGGCAATGATTGAGCGTAAGCCTGCAGGGAAGTTTCTAAGCGTGAACGAGTTACAAATGCTCTGGTGGTTTAAGGGACATGAAGGAGCTTGAGGGTGGGCTGGTTTTCATGACTAGCAAGAGAAAGTGGGAGACATGCTGCAGGTTACTACATTCAATTTCTGATTCTATTCAAAAGAAATTTTACTCTACATGAGGAAAACATTCATTAGATGCAATTTAGATTCAAAGCATTAATGGTTTTACATGTATCAGCTTCAATATATAGTGCATGCAGTATTTACAGTGCTCACAGCGTGATATGAAAAAAAGGAAAGTATTTGGGTAATGGGGGTGAGTAGGTGAGTGAGGGACAGGGTAAAGGTATAGTGACATTGGCACAGTAACTGTTATATACAATAAAACCTTTCCAGCCTAATATAGGTCTACAGTTCCCATATATCCATAACTCATAGGCATATATTGATTGGCTTATTTTGTTTCTATGAGTTCGTTGGCATGAGGTAGAAGGTTTACGTTTCGACCCCTGTCGGAAGGAGGGTAATTTGTTCCTCATTGCGGGGTCTTCATCAGGACAATGGTTGTGTGGCGAGCACTTATGGTAGGAAAGACGGTCAATAGCCGATCCTGGTGGGGCATTCAATGGCGCCTTTAAACTTGTTTGAGAAACTTGCAACCGGGGAAGTGAATCTCCCGATGCCGGTTGGATTCATAATCATAGGCAGGGTCTCTCTGTAGTGTAGTGCAGATTCTGCACTACACTAGAGAGAGACCCTGCCTATGATTTAATCCAACCGGCATCGCTAGATGCCCCCTGAACATCTGTCTCCCTCTTTCAAGTTCTGTTTCATCCCTGCTTTCTCCCTTTGTCACCGTTTTTCTGTTGTTCTCTTTTTCTGTGTTTCTCTCCTGCTATAGGTCAGTCTGATGAGGAAAAATAAGTGCTGGTACCCACAAATAAGTGTTGGTGGGCCCCACCTGTAACCACCCGCTCAAATAAAGCAGTGTGTGTTTGTGTGTTGTGGTGTGTGTTGTATGTCTGTGTGTTTCAGGTTCCTGAACACTTATAACCAGTTGTGTACCTAATGTATGGAGTGAACTGTGGCACTAGTGCCTACCTGTGCATGTATGAGGGTGATTACCGGACACATGTTGCCATCTACACTGCACACCAAGAAGTATTTCCGCTTCTGTACGAATCAGTAGCAAGACCATCATACCACCTGGAGAAGGTTTCTTTTCCCAGTGGCTTTGTTCTTCTAAGCAGGAGGCCATTTCTTTCTCTACCACATTTGTCTCGTTCTTTTTAAATTTGTGTTCGTTTTGGGGTGGTCGGTCTCGGGGAGGGGGGGCTGAACCATTGATACCACAGCTCAGACACTTTCTGAAATACTACACATACACTGGGGTTCTCAGCACCGTTCACAAACAAGTACAGGCACGTTGGTGATACTTTGGCAGTACACATAGAAACATTAATAAAAATGCAAGACATATATCCTCAATAAACACAACTCATAATTCGGCTGTCATTGCGCCATAAATAACGTCAACAACTGGCGCCTCGCAAATTGATCGTAGATCACATGACGTACCGCAGTGCTGTGGTGCACACTATGCCAGCATGGCGTCCTCCAAAAATAAACCTATTAATAAATTGGCACACGACTGCATGATAGGCGTTTCTTGAGCTTTTCATAGGCTGTCCAACTTCCTGCTGGCGCATGTCTGAGCTTCCCTGCCACATAGTATCCTGAGTGAGTTACAGCACATCTGTTCCTCGCTAAGCACTAATCTCTGGAATTTATTTGACTCTCTTTCCTTGAGAAATTAACTGCTTGTTTCTATTTTTTTCCTTTCTTTTTTATCGAAGAACTTTAAGCCAAATTGTTTTTGAAATGGCCTTAAATCCACATTTGCAAGTGAGGAATAATAGACACTCAGTCAAAATGCAGTACTTTTGTAACTTAAATGATTACAAATCCACTTTTTAAGTGCTGTTATACTTACCTATTCGTAGTTATTACAGTTGTCATGGATGCACAACAGTTGGATTTGGGGCTTTTATACTCAACGCATTGTTCCTTATTTTACACATCTTTACTTAAGCTACCAGCATCAGAAGAAAACGCATGTACAGAAAACAAGCAGTGTTTTGCAAAATACAGTAATGAGCATCACAAATAAACATTTATTAACATCCTTTCCCCCCGCGAAGCTGTGAGTACAGGAGCTGTCTACTAGGGAATTCAAAATTAGAGGTACTGAGTGGCACACCGCCTCTTAGAAGAAAGTCTCTGGTTTCCCACGCTGCATGCAAGCCTGTAATTATGCGGTGTACCGCATATGTACGTCGGCCTGTTTGAGGTACGGATGCCAACTCTAAAAGGATTCCCTTTCAAAAAGCAGACCTCCCTCAAAATATGATCCAGAGCAGTTACTATTGATAATATGACTTGAATTACCCACATGGTGCCAGACAAGAAGATGGCGACAGGCTTGACTGTAAAATAAACCTAAAGTAGACTATATGTGGGTGGGGACGCTTGGCACTGTGCAGCCATTATAGGGTGTTTGGAAAAAATAATTGGGAAGTAACGCTCTGCTCCAGTATAGGAATTTGTGAGTAACCTATTTCTTCTCTCCATGTTGCTGATTTTTTCCAAGAACATTTCAAATGTGGTGCAATTTTCAATTTTTGATGACTTCGTTTTATTATAATACAGTATCATACTCATGAACAGATAAAATGAATGAGGCGTGATGCTCGGCAGGTAAAGAATTCCAGAATAATCAAAAGCCTTCTAACAGTTCTTCTCCAACACCCAAAACCAACTCCCCTATAAATCTTGCACCCCCTAAAAGGGTATGCGCAGATTACCTCAACTGAAAATAAGATATGTTATTGACTAAAAGGTGCTGGAGGTCATTCTCAGTCCTCATTTTTTAAATAACAAATATTTCTTTAGGCCTCATTCCCCTTTTACCTGAGAGCCATTTGTTTAGTACAAGACCCCAATGGGGTATTAGGGGGGCGGCCAACCACAGGGAGGTTTGCAACCCCGGGGAATATTGAGGAATTAGAGCAGTCCAACGACTGCTTGTGGTTTAGACTGGTTGGGAGATATACGTAGCCCAGGGTATATATTAGGACACCAACCACCATTGTGTCAGGGTGACACGGTGGCTGGTAGTAAGAACAGTAGCGCTTTTGCCTGCCCTCTCACCTTAGAGCTGTTAGTTTTTTGAGAATTGATGTGAAGCCTTGTTTTGGTCTTTTGGGGGCAGGCTTTATATGGAAGAGATGCGCAAAGGAGATAACATTGCATGGTTGTCCCTTTAAAGCAGGATCGGTTGTACGAGAAGTTGCCATTGTTTACAAAAGTTTATTGTTGTTGACCGTGAAAATCCAGGCTGAAAGGGAATGGGTAAAGCTCAAGCCTGGACGAGCCAGGAAGTTAAAGGTTCCTAGGAAGTTACGTTAGCTAGAGGTTAGTAGTTGTGGTGAAATTCTAAGGGGGGTTTAAAGGTACTGGAGGAAGTAGAGACTTACAGAATTAAGTTGTTGTGGGAGCGAGGGACACAGGGGTGGGGGTACTTAACATAGGTGAACAATTTTATATAGTGTGGTTTGTAGTTTTGTAAGGTGTAAAGCCGAGGGTTGAGTTATGTGGTTAACTGTTTTGCTAAAGCAGCATTTTTTACACAAACCTGGTGTAAGCGGTCTGTACTGCTCCCCCTCTTCCCCAATACACAGATTTCCTACAAGTATGGAAAAATATACATTCAACGGGATGCTTTGCAAATTTATAAATACAAGGAAGTACTAGACGTGAGTCGAAGTAGCCTGGTGCACAGCGTGATCACTCAAAGGAGTGTAAATCAAAAAACTCTATGAAATATTGTTCAGTTCCTTAAATTGTACACAAGAAGAATTTTCAGAATGTTATGCGATGAAAGAAAATGACCAGATGAAACATTGGTTGTAGTTCATTATAAACGTTGTGTTGAAATCATGAAGGAAAAGTTTATATCCAAGGACAATGTTGACATTCACAGAATCCAGGACATGTTATAACAATCTTCAAATTCGATGAAATTACAAATCCCAATGCATTTCGGGTTTATGGAAAAAAGCCCTTCATCAGGGGATCTAGAGAAATGACATAAACCATGATTTAAACCTCAATTTTTAACACAACAACAGGCATGTATTTACTCAAACAAGGCTGTGAGGAGAATCATGCGAAATCGATGACAAAAAACACTCAATGCAAGGCGAGACCAAGTTGTGAATACGGAAATGAAAACGTAAGTGCCATGATAGAACATCTAGTGTGTAGAATAACGAGACCGTCACAGATAGGAACAGAGTGCACAGTTAAAACAGAAGTGTGTGATGGCAGGTGGCGTGATTGAAACCAGCCCAAGTTCACAGCCATCCGATCCTGCATATGAACCACCCGAGGTGCAACCTTGTAAACACATGCACGTGAAATGAAATCAAAAGACATGCAAGTGAGTTGGATTTTGAAAACTAGAATAGAATGTCAAAAAACGGAACATGCTCGAAGAAGCTTACATTATGAACCGAGTGCTCCGGATTGAACATAATAGGACTGTCGCGGAACGCTGCGGAAATTGAGAAAAGAACGCTTAGAATCTCGAAGCGTAAGAATAGTGCTCAAATACAAAGTGAAGCATGCGCGTATCTTACCGAAAGGAGCTGCAAAGACGCAGTGTGTCAATACCTGGTGCACTGAGGAAAGTGAGTGTCGGCGTCTGAAAGGAGCCCGTAATATACGTCAGCGGAAAGTCGAGAAGTAGAAAATAGAAATAGAGAAAGGACCCATGTGTGAGTGCTCATAGTCGGCCATGTGTAAGTGTGGGAAAAATAAATGCCGGGGCCAGTTTGCAATGAGTGACCATAAGGTCCATACAAGCAACATAGCACAGTAATGATAGAATAGCTGTGCGAGATACCTACATTACGATAATAAAATGAAATCAATCATGCCAAGAGAGAACTTCAAAATAACATACGCAAATGTCAAAGAATAATGAAAAATCCATTGAAAAATATATAAGACCATTTTAAGGAGAACAACATACAATTGTCAATTTAGAGGAAGCATGCCAGTTCAAATTTGTCATTGAGACCCAGAGGGGTCAAGGTCTGCATAAACCAGATCCAGTGTGTCTCGCGTTGAGACAAGTATTTACTGCAGTCCCTGTCTGGACGTAAATCAATAATTTCAAGTACCCCACATCTCAGTTGTGCGATGCTGTGTTTGAAGTTGCGCCAGTGTTCAGCAATAGGGGAACTCGTGGTTTGAGTCCTGATTCGACTTTTGTGTTCATTAATCCTGACCCGTAAAGGTCTCTCAGTTTTGCCGATGTAGAAGAGGCCACATGGGCATTTGATGAAATACACTAGATGATGACTAGTGCAAGTAGCGTTAAATCTGAGATGAATGGGTTTGCCAGACCTGGGGTGGTGAATGATGTTACCTTTAACCATGTTGCTACAGTTGGAACAATTCATGCAGGTTGCCATGCCTTTATATGTGACTTGAGGAGTCGGTTGAGTGTTTAGAATCTCCTTAAGGTTTCTCGCTCTCTTGTAGGCAAACATGGGTGTATCTTGAAATAAATCTTTGAAGTCAACTTCTGATTGTAGAAGAGACCATCTGTTGGTTATGATGTCTTTCAACTGCAATGATTGTGTAGAGTAAGTGGAAACAAATACTTCTCTCCTGGTAGTTGACGCCTTGGTAGTTTTGTGCAAAAGCTGCTCCCTTTTTACAGCTCGAGTTCTTGTTTCAGCTTCTTGGATGATAGAAGGGGGATATCCCCTTACACTGTATTTCTCTTTTTGAATTGGATTGGCTTGATCATCTACTTCTTTTCAAAAGGTACATTGATGACATTCTCATCATTTGGCGAGGCCCACGTAACACACTTGAAACCAGGATACAAGATCTCAACACCATACACCCACGGATTCAATTCACCTTCCAAATTGAAGCTATGAGTATTCCATTTCTGGATGTGTTAATCACGATACAAGACTCCAAAATAACTACCTCTCTTTTCACTAAGAAAACTGACAGGAACAATGCTCTGGCATACCAGAGCTTCCACCCATGGTCACTGAAACGCCATCTTCCATACAGTCAATTTTTGCGCATCAAGCGCATACACTCCGATGAGCAGACTGGCATGCAAACGATTGGAAAATTCAAAGAGAAATACCGTGTAAGGGGATATCCCCCTTCTATCATCCAAGAAGCTGAAACAAGAACTCGAGCTGTAAAAAGGGAGCAGCTTTTGCACAAAACTACCAAGGCGTCCACTACCAGGAGAGAAGTATTTGTTTCCACTTACTCTACACAATCATTGCAGTTGAAAAACATCATAACCAACAGATGGTCTCTTCTACAATCAGAAGTTGACTTCAAAGATTTATTTCAAGATACACCCATGTGTGCCTACAAGAGAGCGAGAAACCTTAAGGAGATTCTAAACACTCAACCGACTCCTCAAGTCACATATAAAGGCATGGCAACCTGCATGAATTGTTCCAACTGTAGCAACATGGTTAAAGGTAACATCATTCACCACCCCAGGTCTGGCAAACCCATTCATCTCAGATTTAACGCTACTTGCACTAGTCATCATCTAGTGTATTTCATCAAATGCCCATGTGGCCTCTTCTACATCGGCAAAACTGAGAGACCTTTACGGGTCAGGATTAATGAACACAAAAGTCGAATCAGGACTCAAACCACGAGTTCCCCTATTGCTGAACACTGGCGCAACTTCAAACACAACATCGCACAACTGAGATGTGGGGTACTTGAAATTATTGATTTACGTCCAGACAGGGACTGCAGTAAATACTTGTCTCAACGCGAGACACACTGGATCTGGTTATGCAGACCTTGACCCCTCTGGGTCTCAATGACAAATTTGAACTGGCATGCTTCCTCTAAATTGACAATTGTATGTTGTTCTCCTTGAAATGGTCTTATATATTTTTCAATTGATTTTTCATTATTCTTTGACATTTGCGTATGTTATTTTGAAGTTCTCTCTTGGCATGATTGATTTCATTTTATTATCGTAATGTAGGTATCTCGCACAACTATTCTATCATTACTGTGCTATGTTGCTTGTATGGACCTTATGGTCACTCATTGCAAACTGGCCCCGGCATTTATTTTTCCCACACTTACACATGGCCGACTATGAGCACTCACACATGGGTCCTTTCTCTATTTCTATTTTCTACTTCTCGACTTTCCGCTGACGTATATTAAGGGCTCCTTTCAGACGCCGACACTCACTTTCCTCAGTGCACCGGGTATTGACACACTGCGTCTTTGCAGCTCCTTTCGGTAAGATACGCGCATGCTTCACTTTGTATTTGAGCACTATTCTTACGCTTCGAGATTCTAAGCGTTCTTTTCTCAATTTCCGCAGCGTTCCGCGACAGTCCTATTATGTTCAATCCTGAGCACTCGGTTAATACTGTAAGCTTCTTCGAGCATGTTCCGTTTTTTGACATTCTATTCTAGTTTTCAAAATCCAACTCACTTGCATGTCTTTTGATTTCATTTCACGTGCATGTGTTCACAAGGTTGCACCTCGGGTGGTTCATATGCAGGATCGGATGGCTGTGAACTTGGGCTGGTTTCAATCACGCCACCTGCCATCACACACTTCTGTTTTAACTGTGCACTCTGTTCCTATCTGTGACGGTCTCGTTATTCTACACACTAGATGTTCTATCATGGCACTTACGTTTTCATTTCCGTATTCACAACTTGGTCTCGCCTTGCATTGAGTGTTTTTTGTCATCGATTTCGCATGATTCTCCTCACAGCCTTGTTTGAGTAAATACATGCCTGTTGTTGTGTTAAAAATTGAGGTTTAAATCATGGTTTATGTCATTTCTCTAGATCCCCTGATGAAGGGCTTTTTTCCATAAGCCCGAAATGCATTGGGATTTGTAATTTCATCGAATTTGAAGATTGTTATAACATGTCCTGGATTCTGTGAATGTCAACATTGTCCTTGGATATAAACTTTTCCTTCATGATTTCAACACAACGTTTATAATGAACTACAACCAATGTTTCATCTGGTCATTTTCTTTCATCGCATAACATTCTGAACATTCTTCTTGTGTACAATTTAAGGAACTGAACAATATTTCATAGAGTTTTTTGATTTACACTCCTTTGAGTGATCACGCTGTGCACAAGGCTACTTCGACTCACGTCTAGTACTTCCTTGTATTCAACGACAAAGGGTTTGCAGGACCCTTTACCTTGTGGCACGCAACTGATTAACATTGATGACTGGTACCTCTACTGGTATTAACATTGAGTATTGGATATAATTGAGTGCATCCAGGTTGCTCTTTTCCGTATTTGCAAATTTATAAACCCATTCCTTGGTAACAAAATTCATCCCTACTTTGAGAGTGGCAGATATCCTTTTGAAATGATTACAATAACTTGTTTAACCAGTCTCCAACAAGGAATGGAAAAATAGGCACTTAAAGCGTGCACTTAAACAGGATACTTCATGATACTACAATTACAACTACTCAAAGCTCTGAGCACCGACAAATGAGAGTCAGTGTGCATATGTTCATCACTTATCATACTTGGTTTTTCAACGAAGAAACATCACCGCTTCCTCGGATCACACCCTATTGCTGTGGAACCATTAATGTAAGGGAAAGTACTGTAAGCAGTATTTACCAATTATGTGTGGATTCATGAACATCTCCTGCTGGAGTCTGCACAAAAGAGCAACCTGCAGTCTAAGTAACATTACAGTGGGTGGGAAGAATCAACAGAGGCCTCAGTTTTTGTGAGGGGCGAGCATCCAAGAATGCCCTGTGGAAACTAGACTTCTAGTATTAATGCTTTTTACTAAGCTTGTTTCACAACATTCACACAGGCTCTCACATATTTTTTTTAGTTTGCTCACAATAGGAAGCAAACATTTATTTTCCAAAATACACTCTGTGTATACGGTCAAACAAAGCATAAAATGTGCTTAATAGTACCTACATAGGGTCAACATCTACCTAACTAGTCGTATAACCAAAATATTCATCTCAAAAAGACGATAAAAGGAGCTATCAGTTAAAAACTTCCCATATAAAGGTTACCAATGAGTTTTGAATCTTATTGCTCCCCATACTACAAGCCTTAGAGAAATGATCTTTCTGTGTTCTTTGCACTCAGTGGTGTCTGTGCCACTGATGCTTAGTACCGCTGAACACCAGTACTTAATTTTTAGATCAGGCGTTAGACAAGATGTTATATTCTTTATGTCCTTGCATGTTTTTTTAATGCTCTGTTTGTACATTTGTTTTTGCTTGAAACCCATTCTGTAATCTGTTGCTATGGTTCATGGTGTTCCATGTTCCATGCAACATAAGTTATGAGGATTTCTACTTGTGCAGTTGCTCATACTGTGCTGCCTTTAATAAAGCTTATCTCTATACTTATACATCCTGCTTGGACAAGTTATTACACAAGACCTTTTGATTTTTCTAAAATTCTATCTGTAATATACTAATAGTGGCATTAGGCCAGTCCTCTTCGTCCATTAGCCTGTTGTTTCATTCACATTTGTCAACCGCCCACTACAGTGATTTGTGTAGGGCAACGAGACAGCCCATTTCTGCCACTGGCTGATTTCACTGTGAGTACTGGCATTCTGCTTTTTCAAAAGGTGCTCATCGGCCTGTAAAAGAGTTCCCTTCAGTGCCAGGGACTACTATGGCAACGTGTCTTTTTTAGGTCTCGCCTAGAGTTTCAGCACAAATGTGCTGCCTTCGCTTTCCGAGGCATGCAGTATACACTATAGTGTGGAAGCTTCGAAGAAGCTCCGCCCACTCTCTGGCTTAGGTTATAAATGCTGCCTTCTGATTGGTTTTAAGCTTGTTAGACCCTCCCCATGACAGTCATGTCAGTCATTTGTATCCTTCCATGGCTACTGGCCCCTTCACTGTAGACTACTTTCTTCCCCCTCCTCTGCCCCCCTTCCTCACACATACTCAGTTCCTGACTTCTTGGGCCCGCCCCTCTCCCACGCACTCCCGGTCGTGCTCATTTCTGGCTAGTCTTTGACCCTGCCGGGGAAACTCCTCGACCTTGCCCCATAGAACTCAGGATCACAGTTCCCATATTTTCATGCGCTTCAACCTCTGAATAATCTGCCAATGAGGCTCCGTCTCCCACGCAGCCCTGCACATATCAGATTAGAAAACTGTGCGTCGTGGAAGCGTCAGCAGCACTGGCTACAAAAGACGAAGGGGGTGTTGAGTCCCTTTCAGCGCAAAGAGCGTTGGACGCCTGTGATCGAAGAATCCATGTTGCTATGACAACTGTGGCTTAACATGTTGCTTGTAAGCGGGGTGATTTCGGCAACAGGTCTTATTTCTCTTGTATCTGTGCAATTGTTAACGTTACAAGACGGTTTGTTTGATAGCAATGGGCTTTAACTAAAAAGTGAGTGCATGTGGTCCCATGGATAATATGGTGCATAGCTAAATACTTATAAGGTCCCAAAGGCAAGATCATTGCATTCCAAATGCTTGTTTTTTACGTTCTTTATTGAGTCTGTGTTGTTTTACAAATAGGAAACATCGCCAGTTCAAATTCAAGTGGTGTGAATATTGTGTACATGTAACAAAAATGTTAGTGTAAGCATACATCTTTCTGAAACATGCAGTATCAGTTTGACTCATGGTGTTACATACAGGCATACTATAGAGCACAGGTACTCGTTGGCACAACTAAGAAACATGTAAAGCTGTAGATAACTAGTCATTCACAAACATGTGAAAATGCTCTCAGTGTTGTCTGCGCGGATGTCTGGAAGCTAGGGAAATAGCAACTCTGGAGCATGGAAAAACAGGTGTTTCCAAGGCCAGAGGTCTACTAAGTAGCACTGGAACAATTTTTTGAAAGAAGGAATTGCTTTAAATGTTACATCACACGCCCACGTGCACGCCCATTTAGCATGAGCAGTAAGGGTGTGTTATGTAGCCCGTGGTGCATTTTGGAGCATACTGTTGCAAATATTGTATTAAAGCATGGTGAGGCAGTGCATTGTCATTTGCAAAAGTATATCTTGCACAAACAGTAATGTTTGTGGAAATCGGGGTTCAGCAAATAATTATAAGGTGTGCATCTCCAGGTAAAGTGTCTTGATTGGTTTGATCCTCATAAAATATTTGTTTCCACCACACCTCTGAATTACAAAAAAAGTCCTTCATTTGTAATTTCCTAATTGATGGTAGCTTTCGAAATCTATATTATGTACAATTTATTTTCAGGTATTTACATTTTTTGTCTTAATTAAGTTGACATTTCTTTCCTTTCACTCTCCCTGTACCCCGGGAAATGTATCACGTAATTTACTTTACAGCAATCTTTTACTTAGAATAACCAGAAATGTATCCGAAGACACAGCCTGACTTTTGACCTTTCTTTGAACGCACAGCAAATGTGACAAGATAAAATAAAATGTTGAAGATGTCTTTATTACTCATTCACCTTTTGAACTCCAGCATGGTTATTTTGGGGGTACCACAGCACACCCAACACAGTCCTAGTCCAGCACATGTAGGTCTTCCCCAGAGATGGGGAAGGAGAATCCATACCATGGGGGTCTGTGGTCCATCCTGCTGGGCTACCTCTCCTGTGAGTCAGTAAAACTAGCTTCCACCTCTATCCATTGCTCTGCCAGGGGTATTCTACTTAGGCCTCTATGTTCTTCCAGACGCAACAGCACTCTCTCTGTCAGCACCTTGTTCTTCACCTCTGACTTCCACTGTCCATGCACGAGGCCTTCTGGGGGATTTCCAGTGTAGGGCAATATCTCTGAAGGCCACTCATGTTTAGGTCTAGGAACCAATTGCCAGCCTCTCTCTCTGGCCTTCTGCTATAGAGACCAAGCAGGCATATCTGAGCCGTGTGCAGCAACTGCCTACCCAAAGTTTTCTCGAGCTCCAATGTCACCTGGAGGCAGAATCACTGGGCAGCTCCACATCATAAGGACGAAATACACATTGACCAAAGCACCTCTGGGGCAACTCAAGTCGTTAGCATGTATCATTGTGTTCAGCCTGTGGGGCATGAGGAAGGTGTTATGTAAATAGTTAAACTGCCTGAATTTGAATATTGTGTTTCAAAAAATAGTGTATGTGTATTCTAGGGTCTGCTCCCACTCATTTCCATCGAATTGTCTACCTATAATAGTCTCCCATCTGGTTCGCAAGAGACGGCAGGCCATCGGAGATCATGAGATCAGATCATGTGTGTGAGGTTTAGGTTTTAATGGCCCCATGGGTTGTCGCACCAGTACCGTGTTGATAAGGAATTTGTGCACTAGAGGTCACACCCTATAATTGGGATCTCCAGGCTCCCAAAGGTGCCCTCTGAGTAAAAGTTCCTCAGCGTCGGATCTAAGTATGCTGGCAAATGGTTCAATCGCCAATGCAAAAAGCATCAGAAATTGCGGGAAGCTCTGCCAAGAGCCGCAAAAAATTGTAACAGGTCGGAGATTCATTGGCCTACACACACTCAGACCCACACGTTCACATATAACAATGCAACCCATTTGTACCAACCCTCACTTAACAACATCTTCCGTATGATCGCTCTCAAGTAATTCCACCACAAACTCTTAAATGCTTTCCCACTCTCAATCACCAAGACCACTGCCTGAGGGTAGTGTTTTTGAGGGTCTCATCTAGGATCCGATAAATATATTTGATATTTTAAGATGTGTTTATGTAAGGGCCAAACCTGTATTATCTTACTAAAGGTTTTGTAGTTCAATTTTAACAGAGAGTGGGCAGCAGTTTGCCACATCAATGACATCCCCCTATGGTTTGGAGGTGGAGACTAATAGGGCTTCTCTGGTCATATCTGGTAGGGGCCGATGTTCCAATGTGTAGGCATACTTTTATGGCAATTTCTGCACCAGAATCCATGCATATGTTCGATAGACTTCTATCGGCAGGTCATCCCAATCTGCCATTTTCCCCTGTGCCAATTCCTCAAGTGCCCCCTGATTTCAGGTTCAGTGATAGGTGCACCCAAGGCCTCTCTCTCCTCCTCTGGCACCAAGGTTCCCATCGGGCCCTCTATCTGGGTAACAGGCAACCCCTATCCTCAGGACAGAACAGCCAGGAGAGGAGTCTTCTTACCTCGCCTCCCTTAGCATGAGCAGAGGTTCAGGATTTACATCAGTTCAGACCATGCAGCCTTTCCAGGATAGTCGCATGTTTTTCCACTTCTCATTCAGAGCAGGTAGCACCTGGGGATTATCTAGAGATTCCCTTGCCAGTCTACAGATGTTATCGTCTAGTGCTCATAGGTCTGCCGATAGTGATTTCTGAATCCATACTGATTGACTAAAGCAGCAGCCGCAGACCACCAACTTAAAAGCATCCCACTCGATAATGTGTGCAGTCGTGTGTTGGTTAATGCGAAAATAGTCTTCTTTCATGTGCGCCAAGTGGTCTCTGAATGTAAGTTTGTGTACGTAATTAGGTGGGAGCCACCTGGTGGTAATGGGCGATGCATGCCTGCAACACTGCATGCCCATGAGCAACGGGTTGTGTTCCAATAGCATGAGACCCAAGTATTCTATATGTGTACCCTGTGCAGAAATCTCCAGGTAGCCCACCAACTTAATATGAAAATCATATTATGGGGTGTAGAAGTAATTGGCCCTCTATTCCAGATTACTAAATCTGCACACGGTGAAACATACTCGATCTGACAAATCGTCAGATCACATAATTCTGAGTAATTCGCGTTGCGGGACCATTTAAAGTTTCAGAATTATTCTTAATGAGGGTCTTAGAAATGTGATTATATTGTAAAACTTCTTTTTTAATAAGTACCTTAACATGTTCGGAATGATTGAACCTGTATTTGTTACAACCAACGTGTTTGGATAGACGAGAAACCTGCCATGATTTTACAACCAAAGTCAGTCATTCTATCTTTAATCCTGATATTATAATAACCTCATGTCTTTTTGAACAGCCCTCTGCCCACATTTGACTGCTGCTGTTTTTACATCATTGATTCTCATGAAGGCTTTCTTTGTTGTTGCAGGGCTTTGTGGTGGTGGGCGATTGTTTAGGGCAGAGTGTCATGAAACATAGCACCACCCAGACAGAGGTTAAATTCACTCTTTGTTTGAAAACTTATCCAGCTGCTCCACCCTTCCCTCTTTGATCTTACCAGCAAACTAGCTAAGATTGTATTTATGTGGGATCAACATCTGAGTATGAAGTCACAATTTTGAGGAGTGATTTAGAGTCTTTTTTTCTAAATCTGTGGTAACTGAAATGGGTTCTTGTTTTTATCCCCTAAAGAGATCCAGAGGTTGGCAATTTCGATGCAGTCTAAACTGTACTACAAGTTTGTCTTAACTACCTACCGTACTACCAGTATACTTATTGACACGACTGCAATATGTTTAAAACATTGTGGCCCAACTGGTCTGCCTCAGGAGATGGTGTCAAATTCGCAATGCCTTGGTTGACAGTGGACATTAGACAAAAGAATAGCCTTTCTTATAGTTTGCTTGACTTACAATGGTCTGCAGTTTGAGCTCTTAAAGAAAAACTCTTCTACTATAATCCCAAGTGTCCTATTAGATCGATCTATAGGCACTGATGTTTAGGACTTTCTGAATTCTGGTATTTGGTGGATGATAGGGGGGAAAAGTGGTACTGCATGTTTTGTTGTTCAAGATGAAGACATTTTTCTGCCGGATTACTGCTTTAGAAAGAATGATGACGACCAGGTGCAGTGATCTCACATTTCATGGAGTTCACTGCTGCTTGGAACTTGTTGCATTGCTACCTGCTGTGAGAAACATCACTTTGCACAAAGCCTGAAATGATATTTGAAAGGAATCCGCCCACACCAGATCTGAAGGGTGATGGTGAGCATTTACAGGCTTTTCTGGGTTGGGGAGGCCTTGTGTACAGCGTAATAACTAAGGGCCTAATTTAGATCTCAGTGTATGGGTTACTTCATCAAAACTTTGATTGGTATCCCGTCCACACAAACATAAATCCCATTATATCCTATAGGATTAATATTTCAGCGGACGGGATAACGGTCACCGTTGTGATGGAGTAACCCATTTGCTGGGATCTAAACCAGGCCCTAAAACCTCAACAGTCAAACACTAGGCACAATAAATAATGTCCAACTCTGTGCTTATCTTTATGAAAAGGAAAGGTATTTTAATCTTCCTGCAAAAGTAAATACTGAATAATCCAATCAATGCATCATATAGGGTTATTATGAATTGTGCTTTAATCCTGAAGTGCTACACGTCCCCTTAACCCCTTCAGCGCGGCGCGAATTTTCGCGCTGTGCTGAAGGTTCTAAGGTTCTAACGGGCTCATGACGGAACGGTTCCGTCATCAGCACAGCTCACCCGTAGCTGATGACGGAACCGTTCTGTCATCAGCATGGAAGGGGTTAATTCCCATGTACTCGTCTTTCCTCCCACTCTGTTCGAGATCCCACTAGTACTGCCACACTGTACTCGGGTGTAGTCAAGGAGTGCACTATAGTGCAGATAACTCAAACGTTCTCATGAATTGAGTGTGCAACGATCACCAACCCTAACCTGGCAGCAGGGGGGCAAGCCGTGCTGCATTTTGTTTTACCGCACTGCTGGGGACTCAGAGTCCTGTGAGCACTTACACCAGCACACACCCATAAAAAGTGCCAGCAGTCCCGCAGCCCGTGTAGCCGCCAACGATCACCAACCTTAACCTGACAGCAGAGGAGCAAGCTGTGCCGCATTTTGTCTTCACCGCACTGCTGGGGACTCGGAGTCACATTAGCCCTTGTACCAGGACACGCGATAAAATGCGCCAGCAGTCCCGCAGCCTGTGTAGCCACCAACGATCACCAACCCTAACCTGACAGCAGGGGAGCAAGTTGTGCTGCATTTTGTCTTCACCGTACTGCTGGGGACTCGGAGTCACATTAGCCCTTGTACCAGGACACCCGATAAAATGCGCCAGCAGTCCCGCAGCCTGTGTAGCCACCAACGATCACCAACCCTAACCTGACAGCAGGGGAGCAAGTCGTGCTGCATTTTGTCTTCACCGCACTGCTGGGGACTCGGAGTCACATTAGCCCTTGTACCAGGACACGCGATAAAATGCGCCAGCAGTCCCGCAGCCTGTGTAGCCACCAACGATCACCAACCCTAACCTGACAGCAGGGGAGCAAGTCGTGCTGCATTTTGTCTTCACCGCACCGCTGGGAACTCAGAGTCCTGTGAGCCCTTGCGCCAGCAAACACGCTTAAAATGCTGCAGCAGTCCTGCGGCTAGACAAATCCTGGGCCAAGGGCGAGCCCGTACACGCTCATCAGAGTCTGGGCTGGGCCCCCCCTCTAACCACTGCAATCTGCATAAGGCACTTTTCATCATAATTGACTGCATTTGATTGAGGAATGGTTAAATGGAAGGGGACAAATGATCAAACAGGAGGAGTGGTAATGAACCCTCTCGATGCATTCCTAACAAGGGCAGCGAGCGTCTTTTCACATGAGAAAGTACTCACAGTGAGACGTCTTTCATTGGGACCTCTGCCTTCTCAGAAGCGATGTTCTCTAGGGGGAGGTAGTTAAGATAGTGTCCCCACGCAGCCCTCATTATCAGTCCCATTCGATCACTTGGCAAGTAGGGCTCCTTAAACTTCTGCTGTAACAGTCACTAGCCCCATAATACCTACTACTGGCCCTATATCTCCCCCGCAGTCTGAACGTAACAGAACAGAAACAAAAGCCGGTAAGAGTTACCTGAGTGACAAAAGCAAGGGCGACTACAGTTTTAGAAAATAGTAAGAGTATTCTTTTGCCGCTGGACCCGCTTCCTTTGATGAACAATGAGGACAGGTGGATAAAACTAGAAAATATGGTAACCCTCTTACTGAACCATCTCCTTCTCAAACTAACAGAGATTGAAGGGAGATTATCTTGCCTCGAGGATCAGGTTGTAAACAACGTACAACTCTTAAACAATCCACGCCCTGGGACTACTCAATGACCGCAGGCAAGAAACCAAATAGGGGAAGCTGATCCACACCACCCACATAAAAACCAACCGTCCCAGTGATGGGGTGGTTCAGGGAGGGATGAGTTCCAGAGGCCAGAGGGAAATGAGGCGGGGAAGGACTCTTACTCTTACCAGATAATGGATCTCCCTCCAGCAGCTTCCCCGCTTGTATTGGTTTTGGCCAATGTACCGATCCTGCGGGAGGATCAGCGAGAATCAACAACCCAATTAATGGCCAAAAACTTACATTGGCTGTCGAGATACTTGAACCATTTTGTAGGGGGTTGGCCTTCTGCCTAATAAGATTATCTTTGGCAGGAGAGGAGGGTGGCTTGGCACTTCTAGAAAATCTAAATTGGGCGACTGTGTAGTAATACATTTCAATAATAAGTTTGTAGTTCGATCTCCCTTAGGTCAGCTACACAAAGTAGCCCTCCAGGGTACACAGATTTCTGCCTTACCTCTGAAGTATTTCTATAGCCACATCTTAACCCTGGGAAATGAACATAGAAGACCTCCGATGGAAGGTCCAATAGGAGGCTGCATAGGTAGAAATAATGGGTGTTTTGGGGTTGAGATTGGAAAACGGATTTGCCCCCTTGGCAGACCTTGAAGCATGTGATTGACTACCCTTGGGTAGCCTTATATTTTTTAATGTATTTGGCAGACCCTTTTGTTTGTTTTTCGATAGCCACATTTTTGTGGGCCTGTATAAGGAGGAGAAAATGGACCTTAGATTGTCTGGAGCATCCACTCTAAAACTAACCTGCAGATAAAGGGTAACTATATTTGTATTGCATATGTCTTATAAGATTCGCCCATAAACACGGCAGGTGTTTATTCCACTTCTTAGTTTTACAGCAATGTCTATTTATGATCTGTGCAGGTAATTTTAGCTGCTACATGGGTAATTTAAAAACATTAGTAATGCATTTTTCAATTTATGAACTGGATTATTATGCTTATTATCGATCCTTTTCAGTGCTATTATGATCTGTATGTTAATGGATCGAATAAAGAATTTATTGATTGATTGAGTGTGCAACTCAGTTCAATGTCTGTTGTGGCCTTTGTACCAAAAAGCCTCAAGCAGGTGAAGCATATTAGCCTGTACATCTCAGGTTCTCTTTCTCATCCCCAGGTGCAACTAGGAGCTGCAGTTACATGTTGGTGGTCGATGACTGTTCAGAGATCAAAGTAGTACCTTTGGTTATATGAGCGTAACTTCCCATGTTTCTCTTACTGTGTGATATCTTGCA
Organism: Lissotriton vulgaris; assembly: GCF_964263255.1. Taxonomy (NCBI): domain Eukaryota; kingdom Metazoa; phylum Chordata; class Amphibia; order Caudata; family Salamandridae; genus Lissotriton; species Lissotriton vulgaris. The sequence continues at coordinate 372,655,816 of NC_141696.1, forward strand.
TATGGTAGAGTATTCACACACTCTCACCTTTTACTTGTTGGTGCTGATTTCCCATAGTCATTGTAAGAAAAGGCTGGGTCCAAGTGATGTAAACGTAGTTAATATTTACCAGCTGTCAACCATGGCATCTACCCAACCAGTTATGACCCACAGCATCTCCCACGGAGCACAATTACAAGATACTACAAGGGTTTATCTGACAAAGAACGTTTCGGCAAGTTATAGCTCAGTTTCCAATAAAACCCTTTTACAGCATAGTGAGTTTCGGACCAGGCACACCACAAATTTAAATTGTATTTTTTTGGGAATTATCTTTAATGTCCCAAGCCTAGTTCCAGGTAGCAGCGGCATGACTCAAAGTGAAAATGTTATTGTTGCAGGAGTGTCTGAAATTCTGGATGATTTTACATAGAACAGTATTAACTGTGGAGTCCAGTTGGGACTGATAACAAAAACGTGGATTTGACAGAGAGCATGAGGGGTTGCAGGGGGCAGAAGTGGGGGAGGGAGAACAACCATTTAGAAGAATACCATACCACACATCGAAATGTTGTTTTATTCCTTTACTTATACATATTATAACCATGAGACACATGGAATACTGATTGCTCGCGATGATTTACGAGATTACACTGGTCTTGTCATGTTAGTGACTTCTTGAAAGAGGAAATTAAATGGAGCTGATTCAAGGAAAGATGGGGGTTTGTGGTAGTGTAATCAAGGAAGCTAGTAAACAAGAAGGGGGGAAGGTAAGAGCTTTAAATTGGTGTGGAATAAAGAAAATACGATTAAATAGGGAGGAATGAGTGGAAGGGGAGAAGAATAGAACCAGGACCCAGAAAAAAAAGGAATATATATGAAAATGGGCAATTCGTAGAAAAGGCGAGTAAGGAGCCAGAGATGAAGGAACTGAAAAGAATTAATAAAGAGGAGGTACACATGTGGAATAAGACGAAATTAGACAAGAAAGAATGAAGTGTAATAGCTACGTTGATGCCTCTTTAACCAGAATATTTAGCTTCAAATCCTTGCTCCCTCACTTCGCAAGAACTATAGCCAATTAATTCGCCTCCCGGTGTCTCAGTTCCGCCAGGTGTCCGCTGTGATTCAAGGCAGGTTGACTACCGTTATTATGTGCTATATTAAAACCAAATTACTGTGGAGTAAAGACGAAATATGCAGGTGCAAAGATTCGCATTTCTTTCTGTCTGTTTATTTCCTTTCAACTCCGTGGAAGTGAAATTGGGAGCTATTTATGTCTCCCACTTGTCATTGTGAAGGAATAAGTAGTCATTAAACTCTAAAGTTGTAGTGCTCTTCAGTTTCTTTTTCGTCTATTTTATGACATTTATTCTCTTGTAGGATTTGCAAGTGCTCAAATCCTTTTGAGCTATGTTATAGGCCAATGTGCCTATGTTAAAATCTAATCCATGCTGTGCTTTTGATATTAACTTTTATATGTTGTGCAATAGTTGGAATGCTAAAACGTAAATAAATATATAAAACCGCTGTGAGGGAAAGTAATGGAAATGTTCATCTTTTACAACCAATGGACAATAAGGGCCCAATTACGATGTAGTTCGGAGGACACTGTTTCGGGGAAGGAACCGCCCGACCACAGGTCGGAGGCTCCAACAACCCCATTAGGATACAACCACACATGGTGGGGCCGCAAACTTCAATTTTTCAATGGGAGTGTGTGCAGCAGGCTGAAAGCGTTGCCGCGTAAGCTCCCATTGAAAAATGGAAGTTTGTAAATATCCCTGCCCCATGGAGCAGGCACCGTTAGGTCCTTGCCACATGGTGCAGGTATGTTTAGAGGGGCACCTCCAGGACCAAATGCGCAGTGTCCGGGGGAAGGGAGGCCTGAGAGGGGCCCCAAAGTCTCTTTCCGACAACCTATTGATGTTAGAAATGTTGGCATGAATTGGCTGTCAGAAAACAACATCATAATCCTGACTGCGGAAACGCCGTCCTTAAGGAATTATGGTGCAGTTCCGACTGACCAACAGTCTCCCGCAGGGAACTGAGTCGGAGTTCCCCACTGGTTTAAACTGCGACCACGGTCATCCTAATGTGGAGGTCCGAGTTTAAACCTACAATGTCGGTCGGAATGCCACTGACCAGCGGTCGGAGGATTTCCTTGCGACATTGTAATTAAGCCCTTACTGGTGGTTCAAAATGTTGGTGTTTCCCTCATCTTAATCTTCTCCAATTTTGGCCACACTGATCATAAATTCACTATATCTGGAGGAAAAGAGTAGAAAAGCAGAAGCAGAGCCAAAAAAATCAGAAGTGTATATTCACTATAGCACAGAGGTAATCTGATATCTCTTGATGCTTGGAGGCCCACCCTCTTCACATACTGAGTCTTTCCCACTGGCTAACTGGTGCCAATCACGGTTGAATCATGCATTATCCACAAACTTCTTAAGTGCCCTTCTCAAATCGACCTGAACAGTAATAACGTTTACCGCATCCACAATCAGTTCTCCAACCTATCCCTTTTTTTCTGGCTCTCATGAGATCTTGTTCATGTTTGCACCATCCAAAGTTCTCCCAGACCGAATAATGGCCACTTGCGGAATCACGTGTAGTAGCCACAATATTGGTGCTGGAGGAGTTGTTGCAGTGATGTACTACAATTACATGGCTATCAGCATAATGTTATGACTTCCCTGGCTAACTCCTATACAATTGCTCCAATAGCCCCATCTACTTACTCAGAGTATATGAAGAGTAATTGTACCCCTTTCCTCAAATGTTTTGCCTCATTCTCTGCTAACAGCTCTGTTTTGACCTGGCTTCTCTCTTTTCTTAGCACTATTGAGGGGTGTGAGATGGTAATCCTACTTGCAAAGCCCTTGTCTCTCCAATCTCCCCAGGCAACATACTGAATCTGGAATATGTTGAAATAGCCCTTCTACGCTGACAGGTAATAATTCAACTCCAGCTCTAAGCTGGTACCACCACAGAGCTGAATAAGGTACCTCCAGTGTGCACTCATGTCATTCTTTTGCACGCTTTGAAGACGTTCAAGACGGTTTTGGGGCTATTATGCAGCTTTCCAGATCTGGTCTTGACACTAATGGTTTGGTGACCATGTTTAAGAGCTCTTCGGTGATTCTTCATAGACATGCATGTTTGAAGTCCCTTGAACCTCACTGGTGATGTTCATGTAAAGGTTTTGATGTGGTCTTTGATGATTTTCACCTCCTTTGCAAACAGGCGTTCCCGAGTGAAAGTGCTGCTGCTAGGTATGCCCCAGTACCCGATCTTTGAGCTTACCATCTGCTGGTAATATGTTCTGTGGAGGTCACAGGAATCTCAAAAGCTTTATGCGGCTGTGGGCGTACAGGGATCGCTAACACTCCAACTCTGACCATCCGCTGTTTCCACCTACCCATGACCACAAGGGATCTGGTACCTCTGAACGGTACTTCTGGTAGAACCATCAGTTTTCATCTTTTTCCTCCCTTCTTCTCCTGTCAGGCCATATGGAATGCCTACCTGTAGAATGGATTTGTAATAGGAAAGTAGTGTTCTTTTGACACTGTGTTGTTCAGGCTAATGAAGCTAAAGGCCTTGCATGGGGGTTGTCCCCACTTCGAAGCACACTTGGCATGCTGCCTTCCTTCTCACCATCTGTCTGTGTTACCCTTTTCCCAGACAAGGGGATGAGAATAATTTGTGTTCCTCTGCAATGGAGGCCTTTCTCTTTGACAGGGCCTGAAGTTGTTCCAGACTGAGATCTTGCTTTATACTTGGGTATATTTGGTCTAGTTAATGCTTCTCTCATTCACTTTCTTTTTTCCTTCTCGAGGGAATGGTATTTAGGTTCTTATGTGGTTTCTAGGTTGGTTTATCTATATACTCTTGGATAAAGATTTTTTTCCCCTCTAACAGTTGACTTTGTCCTAGGTTTGAATGACAAAGGGTGGTGGTGGGAAGTATTGTGCAACGGGCACGTACATTTTTATTGGTTTTTGATCTCCAGCTGTCCTCTTTTAGTCTATGAGTTGTGTCTCTTGTGAGATTGTCTGGTCATCCTTCAGTTTATAATAATTTGCCTTGCTTTGCGCATATTGTATTGGCTTATATGCCACCTGCCATTTCTTTTGTGCCAAACTGCTTTAGCCATGTTGGAGTAGACCATGGTTCCATTGACTGATCAGCAGCTGAATGGTAGGTTGATCTGGACACTTCTGTGTTACCAGTAGTATGGATAGGTGTTAAGATTTTTACTTGCAGGCTGCTAGCGTGTGGAATAATTGTCTGTGTATGAGCTTGCTTGAGTCTCTGGTCTCTCCTTAAGTATGTGTCTTTGCAAGATTATGTCTGCTGTGTGCCTTTTGTTATGACAGCACTCTTTGGAAGCTTCTCCTTAAGGCTGGTGCTTGCTTCCACCTGCAGCTAGTGACCTTTCTGTTTGTCCTGGTCAGACTTGGTCTCTGAAAGGGAAGTCAAAATCCTCAGTAGGGCAAGACAGCAGGCTGCAGCTGAGAACAGCTTCATGAGACCAGATAGCCATTGTATGAGGTCCAACTGAAGCCAGTGACATTTGGTAGGTACGGTCTGAGTAAGATAAATTCTAAATTTGTGCCCAAGGAAGGTCCCTCACTGACAGGATACTTTTGGTACCTTCTCATGGTGAAGAATTCTGCCTTGAGACTTAATCACTTTTTTTGGAGCTCGAATTCCTCTAACTGAGCAAGGATAAAAAACTGCAGCCAAACAGAGCTCCATAAGGAGGACACCTTCTCCATGACGTCGCGCTGAATCAGACTTGCTGCTATAGAAAATCTCTGAGCTGGAACAACTGGAATCTTTGGCCCAGTTGCAAGGCATCTTGGGGAAAATCTACTGCTTAGGAGGCCGATGTATAGGTCTAGGTATCTTGTTTTTATCGCTATGGCAGTTACACTATTGTGCATAGCTTCCACATGGCTCCATCCTGAGGCACCATCTTTTGAAATGTGGCACGCAAGGTTTTACAATACATTCAACATGGAATTTAGTTTATATTCTGTCAAGGGGCCAAGAAAGCGAAAGCTTGGTATGTACATATGGGGCGCTATGGTTGAACATTTGACCTGTTGAAATGTATTTTCCTGGGAAATGGTATGAATTGATTATTTTCCATTATTGTATCCTGGTCTGTGATGTGTTTGTATTAATTGGCTTGATACTGTTAATTTTAATTTAAATAAAAAGAGAAGTAGGGTCATATTAAAAGCAATTATGTCTTTCAATCTCTTTACTAAAAATGTGTGTGAAGTCAGGAATTTAAGAGGGTGGACCGATTCAGGTGAAAGGAGAGTTAATTTTTTGGAGGGTGTTATAGGTTTGACCCATTGGCGTCTCAGAGGGAATGTTGTTTGTCAGGTGGGTGTATAGAAGTAAAAAAGGAGTGACACCCACCAAATGACAGTGACTTAACAGGTTGGCAATTGGATACAATATTTTCCTCAAAAGATTTATTGCAATTGGGGCAAACCTTTTTGTATGCTATTTGAGAATATATGATTTAGAGGGCATAGGAGGTAAACATTAAATCCAGTGAGACCAAGGGAAAATATTTTTCGATGGTTTCTGTTTTTTTTTTTAAATCATAAAGGGTCCCTTAAAATGCATCCCTTTTTTCTATGATGTAATACATAATTTTTTCCAGTTACAGAAAGAGTATTTTTGTCCTGTTTGGAAACTACATGGACATTCAACTATTGGAAAACATGCAGGTTATTTAAATAAAAGTTCTTTTCATTTAGTTTGGTTTGGTTTTGCCTTCATTTCTGGTTCTCTTTCTTCTTTCCTTTTAAGCAGGTGGAGAACCAGAATACATGACGAGCCTGAGTTCGCAATTTCCTGAGCAATTTCCTGAGCTGTGACAGTGTCTCTGTTGTAGTTGTCAGGGCCACTGGAATTATGCGACATGGGAGGGCCAAATTATGTGGCAGGGTTAACTAAATTCTGCAGCAAAAAAGGGCAAATTATGTGCCATAATGTGGTACATTTTGTGTTAGTATTAGTTAATTTGTTTGTCATTTGTACAAATGTTCCAACTATCTGGCCAAAGATTTCACCTCCTTCGTGCCAGTCTAATGCCCTAATACTGCACTAAGCAACAGAAAAATTAGCCAACCTTGGTGAAGGGGCTACCACAGCGCAGCAGAGCATTGCCTCGCTTTTAGTCATTTTTGATCCATTTGATCAAATTCTTGGTTGACCATGCACTGCTAAGTACCCAACATATTACATCACAGATGACTTCTTCTATGACATCATTGAGATCACTGCAACATTTGTAGTGAAATTATTGATGAGAAAACTCTGCATTGCGTGGGCATGAGATATAGTTGCCTTAGGATGCAAGTTCTAGCTACTTGCAATATGAATATCTGTTGAATTTCTATGGTTTTGTTTGTGCTAAATCAGAACTTAGCTATAACATCTCTTCTAGAGTATATATATATATATATATATATCTACCTACCTACCTACCTACCTACCTACCTAGTGATTTGGCCCAAGCAAGATTACATTTCAGAGGCCAAACGACAACTTTCGGATCCCCTGTGTTACAAAGTCTCTAGCATGAAAGAATACCTCAATGCCAAGAGTGAGCTACAACGGTTGTTATCCCAATGGAAGAGAGAAGGACTTATTTCCACCGAGGAATACAAATTTATGAATACAGAATTTCCTATAATGCCATCTTTGTATTTGATTCCGAAGGTGCATAAAGGAGTTACACCAGTGCCTGGGAGGCCAATTGGTTCTGCCATTAAAAGCATGGGCGAAAACGTTGGCCAGTATATTGACTTCTTTCTCCAAGATATTGTTAAAAATCTTGACAGTTATGTTCGTGACACCAGTGATTTCTTGGACAAGATTGCCTGTATTGAATGGGAAGAAAACATGTGGCTGATCTCGTTGGACGTTGAATCGTTATACACGAGTATCAACCATGCACAAGGTTTGAATGCAATCAAATATTTCTTGGACAAGAAACCCATGGCTTTCTATGAGCACAATAAGGTCATATTGGGACTAATTCATTGGTGCTTACATAATAACTTCTTCACATTTGGCAAAGACATCTACAGACAACTGAGAGGGGTGGCGATGGGGGCCTGTTTCTCCCCCAGCTATGCGTGTTTACACGTAGGCTGGTGGGTGGAGCAGGTCCTCACCGCATTACACTCCACTACCATGAGAGAACATGTTGTTTGTTATCTGAGGTATATAGATGACATATTCATGGTGTGGAAAGGATCCAAAAATGAGGCTTTGTTGTTTATAGAGGATATGAATGATAACTCCATGAATCTAAAGTTTTCTGTTAACATCCGCCAAATCAGGATGCAATTTTTGGACGTGGAGATCTATGTGTCTGATTCTAAGCTTAGTACTACACTCCATAGGAAGTCCACTGCTGGCAACATGACTTTACATGCTGCCAGTATGCACCCCAAACATACCATCATGGGAATACCCTATGGAGAGATATTAAGACTCAAAAGAATCTGCAGTTCCCCTTCTGACTATAAACAATGTTTAGATGAGTTGTTAGCACAATTAAAAGTCAGGGGTTATTCCGATAAGATTCTCAGGAAAGCAGTTGAAAAATCGGAACTTAGATCTAGAGAAAGTCTATTTCCTTCCTCTCAGACACAGACAGAAATTAGCAATATTTCAGATACTCAACAAGATGGCCCAAGGATGATCACGGCTTTCAGCAGTGAGGATAGAAAATTAAAGGCAATTTTTAAAAAGAATTGGCCTATAGTATTAAGTGACCACATATTGAATACCAGGTTGCCAGCCAATCCCATTATCACCTTCAGACGGGCGAAAAGTATGGGGTCCGCTTTGGACAAAACTGCCCCTGAATTGAAGTCTAAAACCCCTTGGTAAAAACCCTCAAGAGGTTTTTTCAAATGCTCCAGCTGCCGCGCATGTAGATTTGGCATTAACACCTCGCACTATTTAACTCCTTTTGATACAGAGCCAAAAAAGATTAAAGGCAATTTTAATTGTAAAACAGACTTTGCCGTGTATGTACTGATGTGTACCTGCGGATTACGATATGTTGGTAGTACCAAGCTGCAGGTGCACGTCAGGATTCTACAACATTTGCGCGCGATTTTGCACAGTGACCCTGCCTATCCGGTGGCCCGGCATTTCAAAAGAGCACATAACAAAGATTTATCTTGTTTAAAGTATTTTGTGATCGGAGCTATACCACCCCTGAACAGAGGAGGAGACAGGGAATCACTTCTAAGACAGCTGGAGACAAGGATGATACTAGAGCTAGACACGCGTTGGCCTAACGGGTTGAACAATATTGATGAGATGCATCACTTTTTGTGATGTATTGCATTGTTCTTCCGTCTATATTGCCTGTACATTTCCCCAGACCCGTATCCACTATCTTTTCCTCCCTCTTAGTTAGGTTCCCTATTTCGAGGTTGAGGTCGGGTCTGATAACATTCCTTGCTGCTTTTTGTACATAACTTGATGAAACTTTTCCTTTTTGTATATACGTGTATGTAGATATTTCATATATATATATTTTTATATGTTTATATCCATATACATTTCTATTTTTCTATATTGTTTTCTACTTTGATAAGATGAAGAATATCATGAGTATAGACATGAAATTGCCATATATATTTTTTGGGTTTTACATTTGTCATCATAGGTGTATATATATGCTATTTAATCTTGTGTATATATATCATCAATAGTTTATCACAAATCTAGGTGTATTTATTGGATTTCATAAGGTTTTAACTATTTATACTATTTATTATTATTAAGGGACGAATCATGCACATAGAATTTTGTGGTCATCAGTTGTACCCAGGGATCTGTGAGACTGATATGTGTTTTGATATTTTTCGTCCTTTTGTTAATGAATGGTATTGCACATTATCTCGTACAGCTTTCTCTTCCTCGTACTTTTTACAACTTTTGCACTTTATTTTCAACCTTCACTTAGCACTTTATCAAAACTGCCATGGTTATGCGAGCAGACAATCTTTTTGTACATTTTGATGTAGGAGTTTCCCAGCTTTAGTAGTTTTTCAGTATTCATACAAGAAATGAGGTTTTGTCATATTTCAATATTACATGATGTAAATTGGACTAATATATTGACTGCCTGAAATGTACATTTATGATTATGGATTTATCCAGTTATTTATCTTATTTGTCTGTTACCGTGAGATGCATATACATAAACTGTGGTAGTATGTTTTCACTGTTCATTAGGTCACATGACTCACTATGTCACTGTGAAGGGGTGTTCACTTTCTAAAATTGTATTTAAAAAGCATTAAGTCTTAAGTACATGTTGCAGCGTGAACAAGGGCATACCTTGCCAGAAACGCGTAGCTGCTTTCTGTGTACCGAAATAAAAACGATATGCTGATGTTTCGTGGTCCGTCTCCCTTCTGTTTGCTGGTGTGCTGAGCAGGCGCTGGAAACACCGAGAGATCCAGAGGAGTCACGTGGTATATATATATATATATATATATATATATATATATATATATATATATATATATATATATATATATATAAATATATATATATATATATATATAAATATTCGGGATAAGATTCCAGATTCCACAGTCTTTAACACTGAAAGCATCCAGGCACTCACGAGCAGGGTTTTATCAAAAGCTTATTTATTTAAGCATGTACCATCAACGCGTTTCGGGAGTCAGGCTCCCTTGATCACGATGTTTTTGCGTTGGTCTGAGCCTCCCTTTTCACACACATATAGGGTGATAAAAACAGTAAAAGGACTCACAATGAAACACTGTTAGAGTAAACACAGTGGCCATCTTGACATTTTCCAAATACATAGATATCAAAGTGAATATCTTATTGCAGGACCTCACACAACAAAGCATTTATAAGGGGATAATTTAAAAAAATGTTCAAAATAGAAGAGATATATATATATGTGTATCATTATCTCTTAGATGTAACATTAACAATTTTCAAAGTGCAAGTGCATATTTCATTCAACGGAAACATGTTAGCTCCCTTGTGCAAACAAAAAGTCTTATGTTTGCGATTTAAAAAAAGGCAAGTGCCTATTTCAATCGATCGTAACCCTTTCTTTTATGTGAGAGAAATAATTGTCCTTAAACATATGTGTTGCCAGAAAAAGTCACTGTATTAAATTTGACACAGTCTAGTCTCATAGGAAATCGTCCTGGCTCTAACTATCAAGTTTACATTACTACAACATGTGGGAGTTATACTAATGGAAATGCTGTCAAACAATTCTACCTTATTAAAAACATAAAGTGCAAGTGCATTGGTCAGCAGATAAATATATACTGTAAACAAATCGACTGGATATTGCACTTGGAAAATGACAAAGTGCTAGTGCTCAAAAGGTACTTAATATCTCAAATAAAGTGCAAATATTTCTGTGTTTCTCACAGTGATTCATATCTACATACCATCCTCCTATGATATATAATTACATAGCATTGGAGGGATTCCTTGGTCTCATTATAAAGGTGCAAGTGCCTTTACCTCAAAATACAGTACTCCTTTAATGTAAACATTCCACGCAAATTGCACAATGAATTGCATGATTCCAAAGTGGCAGTGCATATCACAGAGCAAAAGACAGCATTACTACATTGTAAAAGATTTCTCCCAGAGCCTTCATTCAAGAATAAAACCACCTCTGTATGTGAAGATACAGAAAGGAAAAGCTTCAGATTTGAACCATTAAAATCAGTAAGAAATTTTCACCAAAAGGAAGTTCATAATGAAAAAATCTTAAAAATGCAGTTCAAGGGTCGTCGAGGTTTATGAAATAGTTCATTGTATTTACACAGTCAACCCAAACAGGTGTATAGGTCTTCATCAACGTTCAAACCCTGTGGTTCCTTACAATTAAATTCTAAAATAAAGTAAGTCTCCAATCTCCTTAACTCCCCCTTTCTATCTCCCCCTCTCTTCTTTTTTGGGACTTCTGCAATACAGGAGTATAACAGACCTTCGGGGTTACTTTGGTGATGGAGTTCAAAATGTCGAGCCACAGGGTAAGACCTATCCTGGTTCACTATTGCTCTTCTATGCTGTAGAACCCGTTGGTGTACTGGTAAAGTTGTACTTCCGATATAAATCTTGGGACAGGAATATCTATATATATAATTAATCATCATAGTGTCCGAATACTCTATTCTATTTTCACTGTGTAGGTTGAGCTAGATTCTCCATGAACATGTTGCTTATTAAAACACTTCATTTCTGTCTTTGTTTTGGAAAATGCTAGTGAAATGATTCTAAGTTTTTTCCACTCAGCTTTAAAAATATACATTAATTGAGAAATGAGAGTTTGATAACTTTAGTGGGAAAGTAACTGTGTTAAGATGTACTTTGTGCTGCCAGGGCCAAAACTGGGTTAGCACCAGTTTTGCCACTCATCTGACCTCCAGAAGCTCAATGCACATTCCAGGTTGGTGTTAATGCTTTTCCTCTGGCCACCTGTGGGTACAGAAAGACAAGGGGTCAACGACTGGCATGTTAATAAGGATTAGCCATCTTGGAAGAGTGCAGCAATAGTTGGCAGAACCAACAAAAACTTTCAAACAACCTCCTTTGATTTGGAGATGCTACATCAGGCAGACCGGTTCTGCTCCCATTCATTCCCAGGGCCCTCCTATACTCTCTGACTTCAGTCCCAGTTCTTGGCCTGATAGAAGGAGAAGACTTAATTCTAATTATGGAAGTGGTTTAGGGAGAGCCAAAGAGCCTTCTGATGGGAGATAGGGTTAGCCATTTTGGATTTAGGACTTCTGGAAGTGTTTACATAAAAGTGAAAAGAAGCTGCTGCAAAATGAGGTGGACAAAGGCATGAAAGTAGAAAGGACTGGGTAGGTAAGATTCTTCAATCAGTGGTTAGTGCTTGGAATGAGACCGGAATATTATAAATTCCTCCTCAGAACATTCCTGGCCTTGGGAACAGTCCACCTGAAGAAGAAGACCCTGCTGGAAGAAAGAAGACTGAAGGACTTCTAGCTCCTACTGCCACCAAGGGACTGGAACTGCTCTCCAAGATTTCTGTGGTTAATTTCCAGATTGCCTGCTCCAGGGATACAAAAAGCAGATGGACTACTGACTTAAAAAATGCCAAGCTGATCACTGGGTACTGAACTCCTCAGAAGCCCCGACTGGTGAAAGACCTTGTGCCAAGACGTGTTCAGAAGGAAAGTTCGCAACAGTTGGAGAACGTTTGAACTTAGTCATTGTTTCCATCTTTGAAGGATTATGATAATGTAAGAGGGAGGTTGCACCATATGTCAGGCTAAAAAACAGGTTTGTCTCACTTGGAGCATTTTACTGTGCTGAAAACTGGTCCACGGTAAAGGTATATGGTTTTGTTGAGCCATGCACTGCTACAACTTCCAACCTTGCCTCGTGTGAGGGTTCTGAGACCCAAAAATAAAAATTCCAGAAGGTACAACCTTGGATCAGGGTGAAAGGGCAAATCTATTCTGACAATGATGCAACGATGCAGCCTCTTTGGCTGCGCAATCCAGTTTGTAAACCTCATAGCTTTTGGTACCCAAACAAACTGCTTCAGAGGGAGCTTGACAATCACGTTGCCTACTCCAGGAAAGCCTTGCCAGCTTCAGACTTGGCCTTTGCACAAATGGAAAATTCTGACTTCCCAAAAAAGTATATGTCTAAAGGTAAAAATCTTGACCAGGCCAGGCCTCTTGGTGTGTCCCACTTCCACTCACTACCACCTCATTGAAGTCAGAATGAAATCGTGGTTAGGACTGAAGGACAAGATCTTAATCAGATCTTATGCACAGGATTCTACGTTTGGACAAAATTCTGACTTTTTCCCAGAAAATGAGGAAGATTAAAAACCAGAATTAATTTCTCTGTATTTTCAAAATATGTTTTCCACTAAGGAATAACCAACATTTGTAGATGTGTATTAGGCTTCCTACAACTGCATCGCTTAAAATTGATCAGGGCCACTAGAATTATATGGCAGGGAGGATCAAATTATGCTACAGGATTGACTATATTATATGACAAGAATATGCACATTATGCAGTGTTCTTCAGCACACTTTTTGATAGTATTACTTCATTATTTTGTCAGTTTTACACGTGTTAACACTGTCTGGACAATGATTTATCTTTAGTACCAGCGTAACGCGCAAACATAGTAGTAAACAAAAGAAAGTTGACATGTCAACCTTAGTCAAGGATATTTCACAGTACAGCAACATGTGTTGCCACGTTTTCACCAACTTGTGATCTGCTTGAGCTAGAAGCAAAATCTTTTTTTACTTTCAGATTATGTAGCAGATGATGGATTATGTGGCAAATGCGGAAAGTCCATAAATATGTGGAAAAAGCTTTGCCCTAACACCACATAATTCTAGTGGCCCTGTCCATGATTAATCACTGACATTGGGCTTCCACGCAGTAGTAAACTAGTTGTACAGACAGCACTTCAGAACCCCATCAGCGGTAGTAGAAGTAAGCACTATACAAGTACTGGCACCATGCCATACCTTGCTCCAGCTGACCATTGTCCCTCATGTATTCTTAGATAACCAATGATAATGAAGGAAATGGCCAGATGAGAGCTAGCTGAGAGTTAATCACTGATGTGCAGCCAGCGCTTTCATTGCTGGCCTAGCCTCTTTACTGAATATGACGATTTGCACAAAAGATGTATGTTTGCCAGTAAGTGCAAGCACACTATTGTGCCACCATATTCTTGCATTAAGTCTATCTGTGCTTCTTTTTCTAACCAGGCGAAGAGTGGCAAATACTAGTCAAAGAAAACACAACGCTCAGTATTCCCTGGAGAGATAGTGGCATCTACATTGCTGCCAGCGCCACAAAGAGTGTACCAATGACTTTGCAAATTTTACAAATGTCTAGAGATTTTTACCAGATGTGAAAGACAACGCCTGGCTACAAAATTATTCCGCAGAGCGAAATTACAATCTTAAATATTTATAATTTTTGGGAAGACGTGCTAGCTTGATCCTAGGCCCTGCCAAGAGGGCTGAAGGCCGCACTGTGTGCCAAGGAAATTAAGTAGTTTGGCCAGCGCTGGAAGAAGTGTGTTTAACAATCATCAATTGAAGTATTCACTGCTGGCTTATGTTCATGTATCAAGAACGCTGCTAGTGCCTGTATCTATTCATGATGTACTACTGCATCTAGTGTATATGTTTGTTAATGTAACAAGACGTTTACTGTAGCCAAGGGAGTGAACTTGTGAGCAAGTAACACCTCTCCCAGAAACCAAAACCTTTTTTCCGTACAGTACTTATTGTTTGGTCCTTATTCTGAATGGGCGCATGGGGTATAAGCACAGTAAATTGTATAGACCTTCTGGTCAGATCATTCCTTGTTTTTGTCCCTATTTTGCCGAAGGAGGCTGCACACAACCCAACTGTGCTCCATTTCTTTTCTGAACATTCTAACTATTTCAACTCACTTATCAAATGGGTGATTTTGTGCTCTAACAATTATCCTTTTGAGGCCTATAATCAGATGTTTGCTACTGCCAGTGCCACTGAAATTATGTCATCTCGTGTATTTTTTCAAATAATTAAGGATTTGCTACCTTTGCTATATAATCCAACACCTGTTGCATTTTCTGCATATTTTCTCAAAAAATCCCGTATTTTACAGGGCAACATTAATCACGTGTTAGTCCAAGGTGAAGGGCGGCAATATAAAGTTGCCAGACCATAGCAAAAACAACACAAAAAGCAATAATAAGAAAAAGTGGGTGCAGGGAACACCAAACAGGGAAGCTTGCACAAGGAACAATAAAATAAAAACAAATAACAGAATTCATACAAAGAAGCTATGCTTCAGGAGGTGGATAAACACAGGAATACGGAGCATAGCAGTGCTGCCTTTTCTGCACATCACCCAAAATTGTTTGCCATTTGTTCTGGGCCCTGATTTTGCTGGTATTAAGACTCTGCCATTCCGTGTCACAGTGTGCATGCTCATGTCCTAAAATGGTTTTGTTAAAACTGATTCAAGTTGTTTCCAGCCAGGCCATAGTAGATGGCACAGAAATGCACCAATAGCATAGGAGTTAAATGTTATTTGTGGGCTCCAATGTGGATTTACCTCACCCACAAAGATGACAAAAAATTTGTATGGTTCTCAAGGAACCACTGTGATCCGGCTGGGCTGCAATTTGATAAAATGCAGTGTCACATAGGGAAACCTATTTTATATATTAATAATAGTAGCGGGTGGCAGGGAATGAGAGTGGAGGGGCAGGGGAAGGGTGCTTGGTGGGAGAGGAGGGGGAGGACAAATTTAAAAAAGCAAAAAAAAAACACTTACCTCATCTGCCAGTCCTGACTTTCCTCCGCTTCTCCAACGACGCAGCAAGTCCTGGAACCAGGGAGAACCCAGGCCCCCCATACCCAATCACAATGCTGCAATGCAGCGTTGGGATTGGCTTAGGGGAGCCAATCACAATGCTGCAATGCAGAATTGTGATTGGTCTGAGCACTGTGGATCGGTGCTCAGATGTGGACTGGGGGCCTGTGCATGTTCCCCACCACTGTGTAAGCAGCCTGATGGGGAAAATAGCCAGAGACGTCTGACCAAACAATCATGGGCACTTAGAGTGTGAAAACCACTCCTCCCCCTGTGCCACAAGCCCCGCCCTAACCAAGCCACGAACCTGCGAATTTTTTTTATTATTATTGTATTTTTCCTGCTCAAAGAGCAGTGGGGCATCCGCTCCTTCGCCTTAGTGGAGGAACCGCCCCTGATTAAAAAGTCTCTCCTAAAGTATATCTCATGAACCCACCCGACTGGGTGATTTATATATCTATATATATATGATCGTGCTTTAGCGCCACAGAAGACTTGCACTCCAGGATGTTTTTACTCCAAGAAAGTTTTAATCGGCTGAGCATTTCGACCATACAGGTTGTCGTCACGGCCTTTTCTTTCCTCACTTACGAGGAGTGTTTGTCCCTGCCTTTAAAAAAAAGGTGCATGACAACTGCTCGTGTCATCAACACGATTTCCTTCATTGCACACGTTGACATATGGATTACTGGGCCTTCTCTTTTACAGGCATTATGTAAACACACCTAGTAGATCCTTCATGGCTCTATGCTAAGTGCAGTTATGGAACAACATGACAGTTCTGAACGGAAGAAACAGCCAGGTTTTGACACATGCATCTCCCTCAGCTTACATGTAAATAATATCAGGTATATAACAAAGCCAGACACTGTCGGGTATATTTATCTATTTTTCTGGCAATCTTTCGCCATAGGTAAACACACCCTAGAAATCTACTCTGTTATTTTAAAGCCAGTTTTGGTATAGAGTAAATTAAACAAAATAATTGCACAAATCAGTAAACACATAGCGACAGCTTAAGTAACAAGTATAAAAAGGAACATTTGCTAAATATTATACAGAGTGAATTCTAAAATGCCCTACATGCCTAAGCAGCAACAGGATTGAACTAACGAGTTTCAGAATTTCAATTGGATCATCACACATTTGTACCTGTACTTCATTTCTGTTTGAGCAGTATGCACTCCTGGCTGCTGCTAAACAGGGTTAACCGATGTTTCTATTACAAAATATTGTATGCAACTCTCTCAGGAGCAGAGGTGTAAGTAGCTATTATTCCATTCTAAATGTGTTTATTTTGAGAAAGGTTAACTTCGTAATCATTATGTAAGACGAGAGAAATATTGTGAGAATTCCCTACAACACTCATGGGAAAGCCTAAAGTTATTCTGCTTTCTTCTAAACATCATCTATTTAAATATATAAGACACCAGCCGGGGGGGGGGGGGGGGGGGGGAGCCCTTTATGGGGTTGAACTGTGGGGCCACTGTTTCGACAACTCACTGGCTCTGATAGAGAACAACTTTTTTAGACGCCTTCTGGGGCTCCCGAAGGGTACACCACTTATTCCTTTGAGGCTCGATCTGGGAGCCGAACCCATAAAGGATATAATCGCCAACCACCCTCTTCTCTTTTGGCGACGACTCTGGAGCACCCCTGAACTCGTCACCTATAGGGAGGAATTAAAGAACGTCCTGTCCATTCTGGGAGCGGGGAAGCTACCATGGCTCCAACATATCAGACACCTCTGCATTAAAATTGGGAGACCTAACCTCATGCCCCCTCATTTCAAAGAAATCACTCTCCCTGGTACTAAAGGAACACAATTTGGCATGCCTAACACAGAACAGCCAATTGGGTGTTCTAACTGACAGCTTTTTGGAGGTCAAACACATCTATAAATTCGAGCAGACTCTGGACAACATCCAGACCTTTATGGCAAAGAAACCTTATCTCCAATTTAGGCATGGAACACTTCCACTAAGGGCTTTAACTAATAAATGGAGAGGTATTACAACCACTCCCTTGGGTTGTCCGGGCTGCATAGAAAAAGAGTAATCTGACCTCCATGTACTGTTATTTTGCCCCCTTTATAAAACAGCTAGAGTAAGGTGGATTCGGCAATTATGCAACAACTTGGGCCTCAGGAACTACTTAGTAGTCAGGATCCTGAATTACTATTCTCTATCGATTGCCTTTAAACATCTCAAGGTTTCTGTTCTCAATATGGTGCACTCGCAGAGCTAGGATTAAGGTTACAGAAAGCCTGTGTAGTTAGGTTCCAGCAAAACAACTGCCATGAATGATAAGCTTCTCTTGCTCCTTGGTAAACTGTATTCGTTCTATGTCTTTTTTTTTTACTTTTATTGGTATTTTAACATACACAATATGTCATATTTGTATTGTGACCCCATTTACATTTTTAACTCGGTTTTATGTAAAACTTTATATTATTCAGTGGATCAATTGCCTTAAATTTTAAATTTTATATTGCGTTTTCTATTCTGCTTTTATGATTGAAAACTGCCGAAATAAAGCTTTATTGACTTGACTTTCTATTTAAATGAATATGTAAACTAGAAGCATACAATCAAAATGCATGATAAGTATATTCAATGTGACTCTCATTGTTCTACTATAATAATGCTCCTCCAGCTATTTCATGTGTATAATGACTTTTGAGGCCTAAGCAAATGCACAGCATGGGGGCGGGGGAGAGCTTAAATCCATACAAGTCAAAATATATAATACTCTGATATATTTCCTCTCTTTTATGTATAGACTCTCACTGCTCCCTGCCACCTCCCCTGCTAGGTTGGTGGATTGTAGACGCCTATATGGTTTGGTACCCTGCCCATCACACTATACCATAGATCATCTAAGTAGATCCCTGCTCTTGCCCCCATCTCTGACGTAATAAAACCCCTGAACCGTATCAATGGATCTGCAGATTACATTCTAATCCCAAACTATTCTCAATTATATTTTGTGCGCTTATATCTCAAGACAAGATATTAGTACAGCTCTGGTCACAACACCTAAATGCTTCTCTCATTTGATCGCAATAAATTCAACACTGCCAACCATACGGTTTCCCATAGTGTAGAGTGCTATAATTCTGAAAATGCGATTTTGTACCCCACAATGTGGTGCGAAGCGCTATACAAAAACTACTGTACATTATAGCTCAAAGATCCCGGCCCACCAACCTGCCAGGTTAGCACCTTCCTTTAAATTCAGATATTTTCCTATAGAGAGAAGTTATACAGAGCTAGCAGGCCTCTCCAGAATCCCTCTAGAATAGATCAAGTCTATACGAATGTGTTAGAAGGTGCACAGCACAGTGTAAAAAAGATGTTTGAAGCATTTCATCATTTGCCCTGGTCAAAATATGTGCTCTTTATAAATTGGGTGCAGTGTTTTTGCTGCACCCTTTGCAATGCATGTCAGATCTCAGGCTGCTTCTCTGTAATATTTGTACTTGTTTATCCCAGTTCTTTTCTTTTTATTTCTGTGCTATATATAAGACAACCATTGCAACATTTAGTGATGGGTTTGCTCTTCTGAATCTCTTTGTGCCCCCAGAGTGCATCAGATTTTATACTGCACTGGTGCGCTCGAGTTTAAAAAAATATATGTCTATGAAGGAAAATGTTCCATTCTTGCTGCTCTGATTTCTCCTTTCATTTTCTTCTCCTCCTGCTGCCATGCCGCCATTCGGAGAAAACCATCGATGGGTAATGAGGGGTAGCAGTTACAGCCACTGACATGCTATATGGTATTCCTGGATACTGCCTTTGCTACCCATGGAATCAGGGTCTCTGAAGGGAGAGGTTAGAGCAGAAAGGAAATAGGGCTTCTAGAGTCATGTTTACTTTTTATCGCCTGTGTATATCTATACATTTTGGTGTTTTATAGTGCGCTGATTGGAATCTTGCGATATAAATAAGTTACACTCTAGACATCTGCTAGTTGTCTTTTTACATCTCCGTTTTCTATTGCAAAGATAGAAGCTGTCTAAGGAAAAAGCTTTGTTAAAGAGCTTGGTTTAGTATGTATGTGGCATTTATATAGTGCAAACCTACCCAGAAAGGAAGCAAAACACTCTACAGGGTCATAGGCAGGCAGACAGGCAATGAGGATTGTTACTGCATTGTGATGTAGTGTTCTTTCAAGAGGTGTGTCCTACTCTTTTCTAAATCGGAGCAGCATCAGGGTGGTACGTATGGATGCCGAGATGTTGTCCCAGATCTTGGGTGCGTAGATGGAAAAGGCCTGCTGACTTGATTTTTTCTTTATTAACACTTCGTAGTCACCAGTCTAATGGTGGCCTGGCAGCGGGTGTACCGAGAGCCACCGAGATGATGAGCATGTCCGTACGCCGGTGATGTGCTGGTTATGCTGACTTTGTAAATGATGTAGCTTTTTCTGAAAATGTTGGAGGCTGCCAAAGGACGCTAAGGAAGTTCCTTCAGGATGTTGATAGTATCATATTTCTTCTGGCTCCGAAGAGACATGCTTTGGTGTGCTGGATGCCCGTTTGAAGTGCCAGTCTGGACTCTGGTAGGCCACATGAAGGACAGTGACACAATTCAGATGCGAGAATACAAGGATTTGAACAGCAGTTCTAAAGTTGCTTTATGGAAGAAATGGGTTAACTTTCTTTAGGCAAGAGAACTGTTACTAGTCCATCTTTATTTTTTTGGCAACCAATTGTGAGGTTGGTGTCCATGGTGAATCCAAGGGACTTGGATTTCGGCGAAAGCTGAGGTTCGAAGCCATTGGGGTTCATGCGATTGAATCAGATTTGTCCTATATGCTGTTGATTGTTCTTGGCAAATAATAAGAATTCTGTTTTTGTTGAGTTGAGCTTCTGGTAGGCGCTGGACATTGAGGTCTAGATGAGGTGTAGGCACCGTTTGTGGCGTTGGATGTCTGGAGCAGAGGAGACTTTCAGGGTGAGTTGTATATTGTTGGCATATTGGTGAATCTTGGTTCTGTTATCTATGAGTAGAACCCTAAGGTAGCTCCATGTAAAGGTTGAATATGAGGGGAGACAGTAAGAAACCTTGGAGGACTTTGCAGCAGTAAGGGATCATTTGGGTCCTGGAGGCACCATGTGAACTAATGGTGTTGATGGGATAGGTGGGATTCACTAGCAATGTACTTGACTGGTGCTCCTCCTATTCGAGACTCAGAGTGTGGCTGAGGGATAAATGGTTGAGTGTATTGTAGCCAGCAATATCAGGAGTCAGCGCCTATCTTCATACGTTCATCTGTGATGTTTGAGGAAGTGGTCTCTCTGCTGCTGCATGACCTGAAGCCTGGTTGATAGACCTTAAGGTGATTGTCAGCACTGATGTTATTTTAGAATTGAGCACAAACTAGTTTTTCAGTTATCTTGCCAATGAAGGATAGGTGAGTGATGGGCTTGTAGTTGCCGAGGTCTTCATGGTCTAATGTAGGTTTCTTTAGGGGTGTCAGAAACTTGCCTATCGTTAGAGATTCTGGGAAGATGCCTTGAGTGAGGAGTTTCATGAAGTTAGATTCAGCTCTGGGTTTGGGGTGAAGAGTATTCCAAAGCTTTGCACTCAACACTCCCAAGGATCACTCTCCCTGTTTTTGCTGGTTAAAGGGGTGGCAAAGATTCTGTTGTTAGGTTGCCAGCCAAATGTTGCTTGTGGGGAAATAATGAGAGGACACTGCTGTGAGCATGCCAGGTCTTTTGTTCCAGTAAACTTTGTGGAGGATGCCAAGTGACTTGAGTGTAATGCTTGTACGACCTGGAACCCAGTGGAGTGCTTTAAGAGCCGGTCTGGACTTACCAAGATTTAGGCACATCTTGGTGGCTTGAGTTTGTCATCTCTGAAGTCTGTCAGTCAAATACTTGGGGTAACTTGTTGAAATCACATTGTAATAACCAATCCCCTCACAATGAGTCATCTTATCAGTTTGATATTCGTTTCCACTTGTTAGTTCCCTTGTTATTCAGCAGAAAATATGAGGCTCTTGGACAGTACATGTGGCTAAACCTGTGAGGTCAAAGGTTGCATAGTTTCCTCTAGCACTTTTGTGAATCAACATCAGTGTACAAAGTGCTGTTCTGCACCTCAAACATACACTACTGAACATAGCCGTCCAGTGGAGTAAAACCCAGTTAAACCCCGTGCATCCACCTGATTTTCTCCATCTAAGAAATTGTAATTATTTATTTCTGAAGTGAATTATATTGAAATGATTCTAATTTGATTGGATTTGTCAGAGCTCGGGGTGAATTGAGATAAGATTTCACTATATCAGACGTCAAATATGAACTGACAATACAGATGCAAGTTGATAAACCCTCTTCTCAGTCTAAGCCAGTGCTCTGGTTAATCTATCGATTCGGCAAATATATTTTTGGTGATCATACTAGGTACAAATGGCGTTAACCTGTTTACAATAAACCTGCTTTGCTGTGGGGTTCCCCCAATAATTTCCCCCTTTCCCTCTACCATTAACAGATACTGTGTGGAGCTAGCATTTGATAATAAAGGTTGTTTTGACCCAGAAAACTCCCAAGTGTATCCGAGTGCTGCCTTCTCATAGTTGCAGGCTTAAAGATGCAGACCATTGTCTGAACGTTTACAGGGAAGACTAGTATTGGTGGTTTATCATAGAAAATCTATTGATAGACGATTTTTGTGTACGAGAGTTGACACGAAGCAAAGGAAATTAACTGGGTGGCTTTCATCTGGAGAACAGGCATCATCTGGACATTTACTCTCACTGGTGTTTGTCTTTATTTTTTCACAGTCAGCTTGGACCACTTCCCATCTTGGTGTGCATCTCATCCTGGGTTCCACTGTAACGTCAGAACTTGAACTATAACATAGCGTGATAAAGGACTTGTGGGAAGGGCCAGTCTGATACTGGCATATATCAATATGTTTATCTATGAGTTTATATTTGTTAACTAGTTAAAAACTCATTGGCATCCGAAATCTAGGGACTGCCAACATGCTGTCAATAAAATATTAGTGAAGCACCATTGAGCTACTGTAAATACGTTTTCTGTGTTTTTTTCTTGAAAGTCTGCAGGTTTTCTTATTCACCAAGATGTTGTGAAAGTTGGTGTTACTTCAGAGATGAAAATAATATGTCTTCAGAGGGGAATTTGTTTAATTTTAGATAGTGCTAGAGTCCACTTCTCAGAGAATTATATAGTGTTGTTAATGTTCCATTAGTTCGTTTCCCATGAATTGCCACATGACTAAGTATGAAAGTTTGAATTCCACTTGGGCCTTGTAACAAAAGGCCAGTGATGTGGAGCCGAGAATAGAGCTCGTATTGTACTGTATTGTAATTGCATGTATATAGCGCTTACTACCCCTGGTGTTGAAGCGCTATTTTCGGTGAGTAGCACGCTACTCTGGGACCCATTAAGGATTAGTGCTGAATTAGTATAGTGAAATATGAAAGTAATTTGAGTGGTGTTATGTGAATTGG
This sequence comes from Lissotriton vulgaris, assembly GCF_964263255.1. Taxonomy (NCBI): domain Eukaryota; kingdom Metazoa; phylum Chordata; class Amphibia; order Caudata; family Salamandridae; genus Lissotriton; species Lissotriton vulgaris. The sequence continues at coordinate 372,678,735 of NC_141696.1, forward strand.
GGAGGATATCGGAGGGATAGAAGAGGTAAAAAGGATTGCATTTATATAGAGCTTGTTACCCCTAATGGGGTGTTGAAGCACTTTCTTGGCAAGTAGCATGCTACTCCGGAGTCCATAAGGATTAGTGGTGAATTAGTATAGTGAAATATGAAAGTAATTTGAGTGGTGGATATTAATCAGTTATTTGGATTCAGAAGGATAGCGGAGGGACAGAAGAGAGAAAATGGTTTGCATTTATATAGTATGATGGCAATCATTTTGTTCCCACAAAAGCAAAAACAGCTTGTGGTGGATTATCTAAGGTTTTAAACTTCTTGGTGGCTCTGACGGAATATGAGTATTATTCTGTCCCGTTGCTCAATCTGACTCAAGTATTCGTGGTGAGGTATACTGTGGATATGGCGGGCTTCATCAAAGTAAAAGTGGATTATGCAGACAGTATTGTTTACCGAAGCCAAAAATTACAGAATCTAATCAGAAAAGCATTTCCTTTTAACTTCTTCCTGAATGTTGAGTTGTTTGCTATTAACTAAAACTTTCTACCAGGGAGTTCGTTTTCTAAAAGACTTTCTATGTCTTAGAAGAAGTACCTCAGTTTCCAAACGATGGTTGAGGTTATCCTGCCAAAGTGGCAGAATTAGAGATGGCCATCATTTGTAATAAACAGAAACCAAAGTCTGAATAAAGCAAGAGGTTGTCAAGAGACTGTAGAGATCTGTAGAAATAGGGGGGAAATGCTGTTGAACATAGGGGATTGCCACTGGGTAGTGTGGTCTGCGGCATGCTAGTAACATACCAGGGCCATTGGAAGTATGTGAATCTGCTGCTGCGGTGTTAGCTTCATAATTATGGATTTACCACAGATGGCAAATCTACCGTATGCTGCATTATTTACAGATGTCAAAAAAACGTTTGTTCCTCAATCCAGCAGTATTATTGTGCAAATCACCAGAGTCAAAATTATGCTGCATAATTTATCTTTTTGTGCTTTATAATTTAGTCATTTACCACTACTGCATAATGGAGCATTGTTTGTTCCTCTGTTGGCGGATAATTCCAGTAGCCTTGTATTTCATTTTTCCATAATACATTATGGTCTGCTTCACAAAAAAGTAAACCAATGATTTGGAGTTGAGTCAGATCCCTTATCACCAGTGCGTGTCTAGTTGCACATAGCAGAAAGGTCCAGATATGAAGGGAGGTTTTCTACTTTTTACCCTGTGCTGTAGTTTTTCTTTAATGTTGATGTTGTTCCTCATAAATTCCTACAAACTTGTATCATAAGTTCAAGGCATTTTTTTATCTGTAATCATAGCAACCTTTTGGATCTACCAAAATCATTTCCGAATCCTAAATTTGGTTGAGGGTCTTCTAAAAATACATACTTCCTGCATGTCCCTTCTTGGGAGAGAGCTGAATGTTACATTTCATCTTCATTGACTCCTAGATTTATTGAAAAGGGTCTTCATGCAAATCTAAGTGTTCCACCTGCCTGGCTGATGCATAGTTGATAGATATCTTTATTCCAAGGTACAGATAATGAATATTAGGATACTGTGGGTCTGATGAATTTCGATGACACTAACCCATCATCTTTTGTGTAACTTCGTACAGTGCAGAGACAATGAATTTGATATACATTATTGAAATGTTATCCTCTCTCACTCAATGGTGTGCTCTATCCTCACAGACACCCATTTCGTAGGTTAACGCTATGGCATGGCCGCGGTTTGAATGAAGATGTAACTTATTGTAATTGTGGGAGGTGGTCACTGCTTGTCACTTGCTGCAAGGTATGTAATGCACTAGGCTAGTTACTACAAAGATTTTACACACTGCATTGCACCTTTTAAGTTTCGCAATCCAACCTTTGAAACTGCTGCCAGTTTCAAGTAGGTCTTCATAATCTGTCAACTGCTCTGCAAGACAGCTTTGTCCACTTGTAATAAACGTGCATGTAGTTCACACTGAAACAGTAAGTGCATAAAAATCTTTTTAAACAAATGAGAAATATTGTTTAAAAGAAAACGCCTACCGCTTCAAAATGCAGCATGCTGGGCATAATGGCTGGTGTCCACCGGAAGCTTGCCATTTTTCACTGCTTATTGATGATTATTGCTTTCACAATTAATATCACCTGCATGACTTTAGCAAGGCAAATCAGTTGTCTATGTATGTTGGTGTTTCATTTCCTCCTATTTGCAGTTTTTCTCTTTGTTTTTGTTTTAGGTTCGGGATATTACGCGGTAGAAGACGATGAAGATAGATACTCACACCATAGATATGCCAGTAAAGGTGACCGCTTTGCTTTACATACTAACATTCTACCCTTTTAGGCCACTGTTTCATGAATCATGAACAAAACACTAATGCACATTTAAAATGCTGAAAAGTTGTTAATAACCTATGTTTCTTACAATTAAGAATGCTGATGTGAACTTGATGTGCATTCTTAACCTTTTGCAATGGGTCAGTTTCTGCAGGACCAATTCACAATGTCTTTTGAGCATCAAAGTTGAACTTGAATGCACAAAAAGTGGCATTAGAGAAGGTGAATGCCTGATCCTGATTCACAGAATTGGGATCTGCAGACATTCACGGTCGCAGATGCAATTGATGACCTTGACATGGCAGATTTTCTTCTATTGTAGAAGTAGTTGCATGGACATGAAAAAATGGTGCATAGGGTATTGTCACAAAGGGCCTGCAGCATGCTAAGAACACTCATAAAGGTAAGACTTCGCTGGCAAACGCAGTAGTTTTGCAGAGCTAGTCCTTAGAAGCAATTGAAAATTCACTTGAATTTTTAGGGTGTTTTTAAATTTACTACGTTTTCCATATTATCCTGCCAAAATATTGTATCCAGAACAACCACTATGTCATGAAAGTAAGTATGCATCAGTAAGTATAGATTTACTATTCTCAACTTCACGTCTATCAACCTTGAAGATATCGACATTGGTCATTGCCCGGTGCTTATTAACTGAGCTCAACCCAAGAAGAGAAAGTCTACTCTTGAAAGTAAAAGGATGCAAGTCATATGTATATTTTATTGTGTTTTTTTCTATACATTGGACCTTTGTGGAGGGCAAGAGAGCATATAACAAAGGGCATAGGCTCTAATATACTGTTCATGATCATTTACAGGGATTTAGAGTAATATAGGTTCTTATGAAGGTGAGTCTTGTGGCTTTGCTAGGTGTGGTGGCTTAGTGGACTAATGCATCAACTGTAGGGACCTGTGTTTGACCTCATGGGCACAGGCTCCACTCCCGGCAGGTCCAATCATCCTTTCGTCCTTCTGAGGTTGATAAAATGAGTGTCATTGAGTTGGGTAACAATAAACATCTGTTATTCAGTGCTATGATGCCCTGGGTGTATGGCCGCTTTACAAATACGCATGTTGTTGTGTGGAGTGGTTGAGCCCAATTTATTTATTTATTTATTTGCAGAGTTTTATATAGCGCTGGCAAGATCCGGAGGTCTCAGAGCGCTTTATATGAGGATTAGCGAGATATAAAATGACATCAGTTACAGAAGCCTAGTTTCACATAGGAAAATAAAAACTGTGTTACACAGTAACAAGAGTTGCTATAGCATAGAATACCATATACACACATCATATACACAAGACGTGATGTTAGCTGAAACTGGGTCTCTATCTTATGCTTAAGAGTTACATTTCTTTTTAAAGTTGGTCAAATTTATGCTTCTTTGGATTGAAATTCTTTTTTGAGATGCAAATGTGTTTTTGCTTATTTCTATCAATGGACAGCCTCTTCTATCTGGTATTTATTTTCCCAAATCTGTCACAGAATGAAACAAACATTCTCCCTATCATCCTGAAAAGAAGATATTCACTCAAGACAAACTGATTGTGCCACTCACATGAGTAGCGCTGTAAAGGTAACTCAGACCTGCCACAGCAGTGTCTACAGCCAGTTTTAAAACTGCCATGTCAACCTGGAAAATGCACCCACTTGCCAGGTCCTACCCTTCCTTTTTCTTACATGTAAGGCACCCTTCAAGTATGCCCAAGGTACCCCCATAGGCAGGGTGCAGTGTATGTGACAGGTAGGACATGCACTGGTGTGTGTGTGTGACATGTCCTGAAATTGAAATACTGTCAATTTAGTTTTTTACTATTGGAAGGCTATCTGCCTCATAGGCTAACATGGGAGCTACTTTGTAACATTTTACAAGTATAACTTCCCATTGGGACAAGATTGAGGAACATAGTTTAGGCTCTCTGAACTCAGAAGTTAATAACACTCTTTTAGTAAAGATGGTTTTCAAATTGTGTGTTTAAAAAATGCACTTTCAGAAAGTAGGCATTTTCTTGGTTAACCATTCTATGCGTCTCTGCCTGTTTGTGAATTGACTGTTTGGTTTTGGAGTGAAAGGGACTGGGGATGTGCATTCACTGTAGACAGCCCCGGGGGCGGTGGGGTATTGAGGTGTGCCTGGACCTTCCTGGATAACTCAGAGCTGAACTGAATAGATCATGTCTGCGTTTAGAGTAGTGGGAGGAGTTGTCCTTGCACCTGAATAGGGCCTGTTCCCCTTGCACAATGTTGTCTCCGCCCCCTGTGGCCATACTGCACCAGTGATGACAGAACTGGTTTAGACTGGGCTCAGAGACCCTGGCACAAAGAAGAACAAAAAGAAAATGGGGTATTATAGTGGGCCTTAAACCCCAGAATTCTGGTCTCAAGAGGAACCTCTGCCAAGGTGAAGAGCTGGAGAAGCTGTAAGGAAGAGCACTGCCCCATTGCTGTGTGGATGCTTTTCTCGGTTGGCCTGCAGGGGCTGCTTTTGCCAAGGAGACTCCAAAGACTGAACTGTGCTGTGTATCCTGATTGAAGAAGATCTCAAAGGGCTTGGTGTAGAGCTTGTCTACTGTTCTGAAGTCTCAGGGACACAAATACTTCATTTCCTCTGTCCTCCTGCACCTAGAACCGTTGTTTCAGCTGCCACAGATGGAAAAAGCAACACCGACACCGGGGAGCGATGCCGTGACCTGCAACAAAAGCGTAGGCATTGCTCGTATAGTGCAGAACACACCGTCTGACTTGCACCCCAGCCCGACACCTGCAGACGACGTACTGTATCTCTGATGCCATCCCTGATGAGGCCGCTGTCTGCACTGGAGCCGAGGACAACACTCGTGACCCTCACGGCACACTGCCCCAACTCGCACCACAGCCACAACCTCACCAATGCTTGTGCTTTATCATCGCGGAGCTGACACCTGACCTGGGTGACCTGCAGAAACCTTCGACCCCGCATTGTCGTAAGAAACCGATGCCTCACCTCTCCAGCAACAGTAAGGAACTGAAGCCTCACCTCCCCAGCCTCGCAGTAAGGAACCAACACCTCATCTCCCCTGTGGTCGTAAGGAACTGATGCCTCACCTCCACTGTGGTTGTAAGGAACCGATGCCGCCCGGCACCAACGACGCATCACCTCCACAACGCCGTGCACCGTCTTTGTTTTCCTCGCTTGCCAAGGTACTGTCCTTGGCTTCTGTATGACTCTGTGCCCGGCCTGCGCATGGTGTGGTCGGCGCCGTACTTTGGGCTTTCCATCTCGATGTCATAATAGCCTCAGGTGGAGCTGTTTGTTGCTACAAGCTTTATTTTTGTGAATAACCTATTTTAGATAATATCTCGACATATGCATGGTGGATTTTTGTCATTTTGGTCTTGTTTTGTTTAGATATAGCGTACCTATTTTTCTAAACTGATGTGGTTTCCATTTGTAGTGTTTTCACTCTGTTACTGTATGTGTGCACAAATGGCTTGGAGATAAGCCTGACTGCTCATGGTAAGCTACCAAGGGGGTGGGCAGGGGGTTGTCTAAGGGCATAACTCCCTTACCCTGGTTAGAAGCAAGGGTTCCTACTTAGGCAAAGGTGCAAAGCATTGCCAACTAGCGATCTCAATTTCTAACACTACTCTTTTGTCTTTTTTATTTTTTAGTCATCATTGTGTGCTGAAACTATTTATTCTGGTTATGGTAATACAAAGTCAATAGAACCTTTTCTTTGTGCTGATAAGAATTTCTTGTGATAAGCATTAAAATTAGAAATGTTTTCTACATCTCTTTTATGTACACCTTCCTGCTTGCAGGTGCTCAAAAACAATATTCATTTTCATGCAAGCATGAGAAGCAGGGTTTCTTTTTAATTATTCTGGCATGTCCTTGCAGTATAATATGTTAGAAAACTAACTTTCATACTTTCTGGCTTTGCCAATGCATGTTTACCCTTTTTCTGCAATCCAATCAGTCAGACCTTCCCACTGCCCTGCCTGCCTCTCTTTCCTTTTTGCCTTGAGTGAAGATTACCAAAAGTCTGTCCTCACGTGCAGGTCCTTAATATCTCCATCAACCCACCCAGGAGATGTTACCTATCTCTCCTGCATTTACTAGCTTCTGGCTACTTCAGCTTACCTTGTAGCAGCCAGTAACCTTTACTGACACTACACTGACAGGGTAATGCCCACCAAGACTAGAATACGTGATAAAGCCATGCTAGCTATCTCAGTTTCACTGCAATAGACCAATTCCAGCAGCTGCTAAAGTTTAAGTTGAGCAACGCTGCCAAACTCTGTTGTGCTTTGGCTCTATAATACCAGTGTAAGTGAAACTTGATTACTAAAACCACTGTTGAGTGTTCTTATAGCAGTGACCACTTCTTTCTTCCCATGTACCATTCTAACATATTCGTCCTACTCCCCTCCACCTGACCTAACCAGGCATGCCTTTTAAAGTTCTGGTTAATGAATTAAATCGATTAAGCTGATTCTTTCACTGTACAGCACCTACTGACTCTGTGGTTGTGAAAGTCTAACATTCTTCACAGACCCATAGCAATTTTGGTGGTTGGGAAGTTGTGCCTTCCATGGGGCTGCACCTCGTTTGCTGTTGTCCAGATACCAAAGACTCCTAATATTTAGGTGTCTTTTGGGAGGCTGAATCTTTGACTGCGTTGCATTCAATTCAGCTTGGGAGAACCACATAAACTCATAGTTAGCTTGTGTTTTTTGGGAACCTGAGTCTTCTGGTATGTCACACTTTAGCCACCTCATTCTGGGCCCCAGAGACTTATAATAAAAAGGTAATTTGGGGTAATGTCCTCATCTGCCAGAAAAATATGCTCATACTTTGTCAGGTGAGTACTTGTCAGATGCAAGGTTCGAGTCAGCTAAATCTCAACTGAATGAGGGAATAACGCAATAAGTGTCTAATCCATCACAATTCCTTGACTCTGTTGAATAGCAAGACAGGTGGTGGCAATGCGCCTCAGGTAGCCTAGAAGTGAGGCAGCTACTGGAACTAATGTAGAAGAAAAATAGGCTGCTGGCCACTTTGCTCCTCCATGTTACTGAGTAGGTACTGAAAATGAGCACCCTTCTCATTCATAATAGAATAAATACAAATATGTTTCATAGTAAGTATTCCAAGAGCAGGAGCAGTACAGAGGCTATGTCAGAGCTCGAGGAAGGCATTCAGGCATTTGTTGTTCCATGGTACCCAACACTCACATAACAGTGAATTAACTTCTGTAAAGGCTTTGCAATCAGGGAAAGTTTTGGAATCCATTGACAACAGTAGACATCCATTCCCAAAAACATCTCCAAATCTTATGAGTCTTTGTTGAATTAATATTTAGAATCACAGATATGCGTTCTGTAGACACTTTTCTTACTCCTTTTTTCAATTTTGTGACCCCAGTGAATAACCTCTTTCTGGCAATATTGCATTTTTTCGGGACACTTTATGACCATTTTCTGATAAATATTTCAGCAGGTCAATTGTATCCAGTTTACAAGCTTCTTTTGGTTTTGCTGCAACAATCAGATCATCTATAAATTGCATCAGCACTGAACTGCAGGGCAGTTGTAAACTCTATAAATCGTTCTGCAGAAGTTGAGAGAATATTGATGGACTGTCTGTGTAACACAAAAAATGGGGGAGGGAGGACAAGGAGCTGGCTCTAGGTCCAGTGACTCGTGCTCCTGAAAAGTAGATTTGTTGTACGGGCGAGTCACAGTTCCTACGGATAATATGATAGAAAGAGGGGGGAAGAAGGTCGTTCTCTTAATATAATGCCAAGGTACGGTATGTCCTTGTCTTGGTGCCCTCACACACCCCGAAGGATGTCATGCTTCATCATTGGGCAGTGCTCCTCGTCGTTCCGGCGAAGCAATACCCTATGGGTCCCCCAAAGGGTCACTTTTTCAGAGATCTTTTGAGTGATAAAGCTGTAAAGGTATTCTGTGCAGTGTTAAAAGATGGCTGGAGGGGGGAGTAGTAGGTTTAATCAATAAAAAAAACAAAAGATTGTGCTACTTGAAGGTGATAATGGCCCCCGGTAGCTAGACAAGTGTCACATCCATTTTATGGACATGTGAAAGGTCAACATGTTTCGCGCAGTATAGCGGTCTCAGGGGGAGATCCTGTGCGCTTCTTCAGGACCAAGGTAGAAAGTGAGATGAGTGCCAGTGCAGTGTTGTGGCCTGTTAAATAGTCATGCTGCCACTCTTACGGGTAGTAAATTGATGTAATCTATTAAAAAAAAGGTGCAATGTGCCATGAGGTTCCGGTGAAGTTTTTCCTTTTGTAATAGTTACGATGAATAAAGCCGGTATATTAAACTAACCGACCTCTCACTGCCTCAGACTGTCTGTATAGCCCAGTCAATCAATCAAGCACGCTACTTACCCGTGAGGGTGTCAAGGCACTGAGGGGATGGGGTGCCGCTACTGCTCGAAGAGCCAGGGTTGCTGTATGTGGGTAGGGAGGGTGTTCCAGGTCTTGGCGGTGAGGTAGGAGAAGGATCTGCCACCGGAGGTTGTTATTTGGATGCGGGGGACAGCGGCGAGGTTGAGGCTGGCGGAGCGGAGCTGGCGGGCGGGGTGTAGAAGCTGAGTCTGCTGTTCAGGTAGGCTGGTCCGGCGTTGTGGAGTGCTTTGTGTGTGTGGGTGAGGAGCTTGAAGGTGATCCTCTTGTCGACGGGGAGCCAGTCTAGGTCTCTGAGGTGGGGGATGATGTGCCTGCGGCGGGGGATGTTGACGATTAGTCGGGCGGAGGCGTTTTGGATGCGTTGTAGTTGTTGTAGGTGTTTGGCTGGGATTCCTGCATAGAGTGCGTTGCCGTAGTCCAGTCTGCTGCTGACGAGGGCTTGTGTCACTGTTCTTCTTGTTTCGGTCGGGATCCACTTGTAGATCCTGCGGAGCATGCAGAGGGTATTGTAGCAGGAGGAGGAGACGGCGTTGACCTGTTTAGACATGGAGAGGGAGGAGTCGAGGATGAATCCTAGGTTGCCTGCATGGTCGGTGGGTGTTGGTGCTGTTCCCAGTTTGGTCGGCCACCAGGAGTCGTCCCATGCTGAGGGGATGGGTCCGAGGATGAGTACCTCTGTCTTGTCCGAGTTCAGCTTCAGACGGCTGTTCTTCATCCAGTCGGCGACAGCCTTTATTCCCTCGTGGAGGTTGGTTTTGGCAGTGTGCGGGTCCTTGGTGAGGGAGAGGATGAGCTGGGCGTCGTTGGCATAGATGATGTTGAGGTCGTGTTGGCGGGCCACATGTGCGAGGGGGGCCATGTAGACGTTGAACAGCGTCGGGCTGAAGGATGAGCCCTGGGGGACGCCGCAGATGATGTCGGTGGCCTCGATTGGAAGGGCGGGAGGTGGACGCTCTGGGTTCTGCCGGAGAGGAAGGACATGGTCCAGTCAAGGGCCTTCTCCTGGATTCCGGCTTCTAGGAGTGGTGTCTTTAGAGTGCGATGGCAGACGGTGTCGAAGGCGGCTGACAGGTCCAGGAGGATGAGGGCTGATGTTTCGCCGTTGTCTAGTTGGCGCCTGATGTCGTCTGTGGCGGCAATGAGGGCTGTCTCGGTGCTGTGGTTTCGTCTGAACGTGGACTGGGATGGGTCCAAGATGTTGTTGTCTTCCAGGTGGCAGGCCAGTTGCATGTTGACGATTTTCTCGATGACCTTCGCCGGGAACGGGAGCAGGGAGATGGGCCGGAAGTTCTTGAGGTCCTTGGGGTCCGCCTTGTGCTTCTTGAGGAGGGCGTTAATTTCGAAGTGTTTCCAGTTTTCCGGGAATGTCGCTGTTTCGAAGGAGATGTTGATGACCTTCCGTAGTTGGGGTGCGGTGGCAGTGTCTGCTTTGTTGAATACGTGGTATGGGCATGGGTCTGACGGAGATCCTGAGTGGATGGAGTTCATTACCTTGCTTGTCTCGTCGTCGTTGACGTTGGACCAGGAGGTCAGGCGGTTGGCGCTGGTGGTGTTCACAGGGGAGGTGGGGTCTGGCGTAGTCGGGCGGTCATGGTGTTGAAGCTGTCATGGATGTCAGCGATCTTGCGGTGGAAGAAGATGGCTAGTGAGTCGCACAGTTCTTGTGAGGGTGATATGTAGTTGGCGTTGGCGCTAAGGTTGGAGAGTTCCTTTACGGTGCTGAAGAGCTCTTTGCTGTCGTGTGCATTGTTATCCAGGCGGTCTTTGAAGGAGGATCTCTTGGCTATTCTGATGAAGTGGTGATGACTGCGAGTGGCGTCCTTGTGGGCTGCGTGGTTGTCTGGAGTGAGTTCGTGGAGCCATATCTTCTCCAGTTTCTGGCAGGCGCGTTTGGAGGTCTGCAGCTCGTCCGTGAACCAGGTGGCTCTCTTGCTGGCGTGGTTGTTGGAGGGTTTCTTGAGTGGGACGAGGGTGTTGGCGCAGTCGTCGATCCACTGTCTGAGGTTGCGGGCTGCGGCATCTGGGTTGGTGGGGTCGGTGGGTGGGTTCTGGGCGAGGGTGGTGATCAGCTGGTCTTCGGTGACTTTGCTCCGGCAGCGGCGAGGCAGCTGTTGGGTGTGGTGGTGCGTCGTTGGTTTGTTGAAGGTGAAATGGATGCAGCGGTGTTCGGTCCAGTGGAGTTCGGTGGTGTGGTCGAAGGCGACGTGGGTGCCTGTGGAGAAGATGGGGGTCCAGTGTGTGGCCAGCGGCGTGAGTGGGTGCGGTGACGAGTTGTCTGAGGCTGAGGTTGGCGAGGTTGGCGGTCAGGGTGGCGGAGTTGGCATTGTTGTTGTTCTCGAGGTGGAAGTTCAGGTCCCCGAGGAGGATGTAGTCCGTGCATGCGAGTGTGTGGGTGCTGGCGAGGTCGGCGATGGAGTCGCTGAATTGAGCTCGGGTCCAGGTGGTCTGTAGATGAGTGTTCCTCTGAGGGTGGTGTTGGGGTCGGTGTGGATCCGGAAGTGCAGGTGTTTGGTGATGTTGAGGGCGTCGTCTGCGTGGGTGGCGACCTTGAGGGTGGACTTGTGGATGATGGCTATTCCTCCTCCGATTCCGTTGGCGCGATCCCTGCGGGTGATCTTGTAGCCGTCCGGGATGGCTATGGCGATGTCAGACGCCAAAGAGTCGTTCCACCAGGTCTCGGTCAGGAAGGCCACATCTGGGGCGGAGGTGTCGAGTAGATCCCAGAGCTTGACGGCGTGTTTGTGTGCGGAGCTGGTGTTGAGGAGTATGCAGCGTAGGTGGTTGGGTCCAGTCCTTGGGGGGTTTGGTGGTTCTGTCGTAGGTGAAGCTGCAGGTGTGGCAGGAGAAAGGTCCGTGAGTCCGTTTTGGGGCGGCTTGGAAGCAGGTGTGGTTTCGTAGCGGAGTCTGGTGTTGTGGCGTTTGCGGGGTTCTGGCGCTGGGCGCGGCCAGGCGCAGACGGGCTCGCCTTTGGCGCGCCAGCGGTGCGCCCGCTGTGCGTGGCCTCCATAAGAGGTGGAAAAGGAGGGAGGAGCAGCTGGGAGGCGGGAGCGGGGTGGCCAATGGGGATCAGGGGGCGGGGCCGCAGGGACACAGCGACGAGAAGGAAGGGCAGGGCGACGGCGGCAGGCAGCAGGAGGAAACGAGGCAGCTGGCGGCTGTGTGGTGGCGTGGGGAGCGACCTTCCTGCGAGCAGGGTCAAAGGTCGCTCCCCAGTGGGAATTAACTCCAGACCATTTTTCAATTTAAAAATGGGAACACAAACCGATACTGGATATTCTCAGGAAGAGGAACAGAGGAAAATCCTTGATGCAAATCTATGATATTAAACCACTCAGCACTTGCAGGGATTTGGATTCAGTACCATGGGACAGCATGGGACTACAGTAACATTAACTTTGCTCCCCACTACATGCAACCTTATCAAGAACAGGAGCCCTGAGGAAAACACTCCTGGCTGCTAGAGCTGGCAACCAGGGGTCAAACAAGCCCAGGAACAGTAACATCGGCCCTGTGGAGCACGAAATACAGCCAGGTCCTAGGGGAGGGAAGCAGGTGGAGGATGAAGCATGTGGCAATTCGTCTGGGGTCTGACACAATCCAAGGAGTCCAGGGGACACCATCCCCTTAGGACAAAAGAAGAAGTAAATGGCTACTCTCTTGCCCATGTATGGAGTGCTCCATTCCCCTGCCTCGGCCATGGGCAGGAGAAGGCACTGCTGCTCCCACATCCAGACTGGAGCTGAAGACAAAGGGCTTGCTTCCACCCGAGGCAGGAACAGGGAAGACTGTTGCTAATCCCTGCCCGTGCCCAGGAAGGTAGCTGGCATGGCCGGTGCTGGTATGGGGCCCCACTGCCACCAAAGATCACAAATGCCTGTAAGTGTCACAGGTGGGATCGGGACACCCAGACGTCATAAAAAGAAAAGTGGTGTGAGGTAGCACTAAAAAGGGAGAGAGCATTTCGAAGGAGTGGAGACCCTGAGGGCAAAGGAGCACCACAGAAACCCCTGCATGGGCTTTCTAAATCTGTGTTGTTCACCGTGCACAGAGGCACCACTAATGTTTTGTAAAGCATGTTTGGGGTGCTACAGGAATTTCAGCATCCGCACCTTCAGGATGTTTTATGAAAAGCTAACCTAGGTCTCCCATGGGATTGAATCACGGATTCTGAGAAATTATTTCCATCATTCCAAGCATTCCTGTAGCTTGTACTGTGGTACAGAGGCTCTGGAGCTTGTCGTTTTGTACCGAGGCTCTGGAGTGCAGGGATCTCGGTTGGTCCAAAAGCTGCATCCATCTCCATAGTCATGCAATTGTGGAGTTAAACCTCAAATATATCTTCACTTTGTATGCAAAAATGTATATAACTGAATTAGTTCATTTATAAACCTATTATTATTTCAACTTTGGGGTCCATGACACTTCTTTGGTTTATTTAAGTTGCTGTTATGATTCAACTGGACGTCATATTTGTTCATGCGCCTGTCTCATTTAAACCTAGTACAATTCTCGCATGCAATTGTTGTTTAAAGATAGCTGGTTGACTTTTCATTAGCGGCTATTTTTACTTAAATTTGCATTTGTTTAAGTGACTTTCAATTTGCTTGAATGGGAAGGCTTCATTCATCCAGCACTTATCTTTAGGTACCCATATACCATACATGGTTTACAGTCCATTCTAAATATTGAGTTGTTTTTTGTAAGGATAATTCTCTCCTCTTGCATGTGACCTTTACTAAATATCTTTCATTGTATTCTACTGATCTTGGGCCCGGGGTTACCACACACATGGGAGGCTTGTATACTTGGGCTATACAAAAGAACCAAACTCAATAAGACACAAGCTCGGTTCTGGGATCTAGGCCTCATCACAGCCAAACGACTGCTCACTAAACACTGGAAACGAAGGGAACCGCCAATCCCCAAACACTGGTATGCATCCTTCACCAACTGGGCTAGAGCAGAAAGCACGGCACTACACCGGGAGGAGATAGCGGGCTTAAGGCAGTTCCCGATAGCACAACTCTGGGATGACATCCTGAGGTCCCTCCAGGGGGAGGGCACGGCAAGAGGGCTCACATAGAGACCGCTGCGAATGGAATAGCACTGCTGGGGTAGCAGGGACGACGACAGGGATGCAGGCTCTATCCCCCCCCCCACGACACCCGCCCGCCGGGAGCGCTGGAGATGTGGCGCCTGCGGCCAGTAGGCAGCCCGCCTCCCACCCGGACGCTTTGAGCAGCGGCTGCGCCATACGTCCGACATGCTGACTATGGGCACGGACGGCCGCCCACACATAGGCTCACTAATCCACGACGGATTGAAACATACTCCCGGCCCCTCTCCGAGGCATTGCTCCTGCAAGTACACTCTCCCCTCCCACTCCCCATCCCACATATATCCCCATGTTCATTGTTTCGGACTCTTGTTTCCCAAACATAGCCATGACCTCCTTACACGCCACACCTGGAAGAGGTACCTAGGCACATATCAGGCCACGGGACCGGACGCGGGTGGCGTCTTCCGAGAACACAGCATGGCTATACCGTGCATCCGTCTGGCGCAACACACACTCTATCGACAGCCCGTGGGGCCTTACTGCTCTCAATGGCTGTCGCACACCATGACAAAGGCAGACTGTGCACATGCACTGCTAACCCCTACTCCAATGCCGTGCCCCCAAGGACTGACGCTCCGTTCTATGGGTTTCAGTGTCATGGATGCCGGAAAGATACGTGATAGCGCAGCTAAAAATTGGGACACACCGATGACAACTGATCTGTTTTGTTTGCAGAGTTAAACTGTTTTACTTATAAGAAAAAATGTAAAATAAGACATCACTTGCAGACTTAACTGTATAATGAGCACATGTGATACGAAAAATTTACTTAAAGTCTCAATCACTGAGGGTACAATCGATGGTACGGTGCACCTTCCTCTGTACTCCCCTACCCTCATGTTACATCGTAATATTGCAGCCGGCCCAAAGGGTTGTAGGCTTCGCTATATGTACTGCTCTATTGAATACTAATAAGCGTCTTTCCAAAAAAAAAAAAATTGTATTCTACTGATCTTTCAGTGTAAAATGAATTCAGGGAACTTATTCCTCGATACATTGACTACCTATCATTAGTGTGTGTCTCAGTATCAGACTACATCTCTACCTGACTACCTCTGTGCCATTACCAACTAATTACCAACAAACTTCAAGGTACATAAACCACTTATCAAAGTTTTGTGAGTTACACCACCACCTCAAAATAAAAGTGGATCTACTGAGTATCATGGAATTACTCCTCCTTGCTTGTGACACCTATCAAGCATGTGCTGATATTGTTGGGCTTCCAATGAGCATTTGTTAGCATCGACCCCAGTGCCTTTTCTGGGATCTTAGCTGAAGTGAGGGAAAGGACCTTAGTCTGGTTCACTTTATCTGTGAACATCTGCACTCAACAATCCAATTGCATCGATTCCTCCCTTCCACTCTATAAACATCAGTATCAGCTGAGGGGGCAAGATGGTTTAGACTGGATCCTCTTATGAACTCTTTTATTTACAAACTGAGCAGTCTCCCTCAGACATCCGAGAGCATGGATGCAGGGCTCAGCGTTTTGGGGTTGCATGAGATAGGCCAACAATCAGCCGGGTCTGTCTCACTTTTCATGCGTACGGGCCACATAGGCCTGCGCGCCAAGACAGCACAGGAATTTCCGTGTGCTCACCTATCATAGCTGAAGGGTGTTCCCTGATATGAAGGGTCACAGGTAGCGGATTCTTCAAGTCTCCTCAACTCAGTCTCAGACTGGCGTAAATCATTCTCTAGCGCTGTGAGTGGACCAATGTTGGTGCACAGCTTGAGTCCTCTGATGATCACCTGATACGATTCCCACTCCAGGGCTCTAGTGGAGGCTGTGTCAGCATTTTCTGTAAAGATTTACACAATAGCCTCTTGTAGCGTTTCAGAGCTGGCCTTCCAACCACAATGGCTGCATCCACCATATGGGCACTGGGGTGGAGATCCTCACCCATGTCAGACAGGCTTTCAGTGGGTTGTGATCCAAGAGGGTTTACTGAGGTAATTAATGCCATAAATCCTGCCTGGAGTGGGGAAGGGCAAATCAGGCAGGCTATGGGCACGTGTACATCAAGAGGATTCCTTTACCCGTGAGTGCCGTATATGCCACACATCTCCAAGGGCCCAGTGGTGAAGCCAATCTGCAAGCAATGCCATGTTGCAGACAGCTTGTGTGTTTGGTAAGGGGGAGGTGGGGTAGGAGTGATCTAGGTTCATATCTAAGACAGCATTAAAATCGCCTACCAATAGCTAGGGAACAACCAACCAAGGTGTGAGTATATTAGAGAGTGCAGCCTGAAAACAGGCCTGATCAGAATTAGTAGCATAAACCAAGCCTAGTATCAAAAGGAGGCCATCGAGGCGCCCCTTGGTCAGTGCATACCTGCCATCTGGGTGGATACGGGACTCCTCCACACAGAAGAGAACCGCAGCGCAGATTCAAATCGTGGATTGCATATGAGGAGCAACTTATACTGGTAATGTGACCCCTCCATCTGCAGTGCAAGGCTGCTACCTCAGTTTTATTCAGATAGGGTTCCTGAAGGAAGGCCACATGTGCCCCAAAGCACCCTAGCTGTGACCGGATTTGGTCATGTTTCTTCGGCCCTCTCATTCCCCAATCATTCCAAGTGAGAAGAGTGTATTTTCACAGTGTCAAAGTAGCGGTACAGATGGATATAGTAGCTGCAGAAATAACAAGCATTTAAAATGCAATAGGTCCCGCCTTTTATTAAGTTAAAGCCATTTGCTTTGCTAATGGTATTGTATAGCAAAGCAAATGGCTTTAACTTAATCAAAGGCGAGACCTATTACATTTTCAATGCTTTTTTTTAAAGGAGCACCTCTTTTAATGCTAGGAGACGGGACACTCTCCATCCCGATTCTGTTCAAGGATGCCAAGCTCCAGATGGTTTGAAAGACAACTTCTAGCACCTTGAAGAAGTGGGTCACTCTCGCCACCCTTGCACCCCCTTCCTCCCACAGTTCACCCTCTTACTTTGGAGATCTGCTTCATGCCATAGGCAGCATGGCGGTAGCCGGGTCTTCTCTTGCACATTGCATACGGCTACACAACACACCCGCACTCAGAACTGCGCAGCATTACACAGCCTGGCACCATCCCAGAAATACATCACTGAAAACACTGCACAATCACCAGATGCACCCGCACTACGAAATCACACTACACAATCACCAAACACGATTACCACACACACACACACACACACACACACACACACACACACACACACACACACACATACATACATACATACATACATACATACATACATACATACATATATATATATATATATATATATATATATATATAAAATTAACTTGAACTAAGCTTAAACCAGCATTACGCACATCATCACCAACACAGACCACCGTTCTGCACAGACTTTTACAAACACACACGCCATGAGCCAAGCACCACATACAAGATCACCACTACACATTGCCAGTACTAGATAAACTGTCACACCACCCACCTACAAGACAACACACATTAGGAGCAGCACAAACACATGCGCACACAGCACGACAAACTCACCGGAAACAATTTATTCACTCACCCATCACCACACCCAAGTACGCAAACACACCCACTGGTTAACAGCACGGACTGACATGGAAAATCAAGCGTAGAGAGGAAAAAGGGCCGCTCTGGGGTTCTCGGAGCTCCTCTTCATAGGCAGTCCCACCAACATTCGGTGAGAAGCTGCCTCCAAGCAGATCTTGAAAAGAAGTGAGAGGGGGAGGGAGGGGGCCGGCTGGGTGGGTGGGGGTTTGGGATGGAAAAAGGCTCTGCCTCCCCCATTGGCTAAGGAAGAGGCAAATTAGGACTGCTTCCAAAAACACTGTACTACCTACGTGGCTTTAATCCAACTGTTTCCATCACTTCCTTCTCACAGACACAATTATTGCTAAGTTTATGAGGAAAAAGCAACAGGATCCAACAGCATCCCAATCGGAATTGGCAGACAGAGACTGAAGATTCATTGGAACATGCGCTTTTCCAAAAGTACCATGTTGCGCTCAGCTACAAACAGTAAACTGACCACATCGTGCTGTCACAGCCTCCATCACCTTGGCACCGTGCGGGCATCAGTGCCGCCTGGGACCCGCATTGTTCAAAGGCACGAGCACAGAGGTCCAGATGTGCAGAGCTGGACTGGAGAGCACAACGATGAACCTGTCGGACACAGACATTATACAGACTGGAGGTTAAAGAGCACTTACTGCATGTGGGCAGCCGAGATTTGGACTGGACAGTGCACTGACCCTGAGCATACGACGCACCTCGGATGGACATGCACGCATATGAATACCAGTTTGATGGCCACCGATTTGGGGCTGAAAAGGTACAATCCTGGATTTCGTGGGCACACCTCTTGACCTGGGGAGGGGGTATTTACAGCAGTAGAGGGACAGTCATTCACTTCTAGAGGCACCAACACTGGTACGAGGGAGCCGGGAGTGTAGTGACGCGCGTGACACCACAAGGATGTCACCCAGTAACGGGGCACATAACGTTGGTCTCAAGGACAATGGGCACAGGACACTACAGGACCATCTGATCCATGGGGCTGGGCAGACCTGAAAACCAGGGGCACTGAGGTGGGTGTCAAGGGAGCTGTCAGGCCCCACAAAGACCGTGTTAAGACAAGGCGGGCGCTCTGTATGGAAGCAACGATAACGGTTACCATTATCGGGCTAAAAACAAGTTTACCGTGCAACCAATAGAGAAAAGCACATTTTAATCTCAACAGTACCAACACTAGGAACATTTGCCATTATTTCTCAAACAATTTCACAAAAAACAGTGCGGCGTGTTCTATAGAAGAGCTACTGCAGCTGCCCTTTTGAGGCTGCAAATTACTGAAGGTATTAAGGCACAGCAGACTGTCGGATCATTACAGCTCGGCCCCTTTGAGCGCCCAAATCAGATGTGTTTCACAGATTTTCAGTCTGCCTTTTCCATGAACATGGATTAGGCAAAGAGGAAAATATCTATAGAAAAAGGTACTGCCCCATTCACTCTTTCTTTCCTTTCAAAGTCGAAGCTGATACAGGAATAACAAACCGCTTCAACTACCAGCAGTAGAACGGGCAATAAACATGCAAATACGACTCATAACAGAACATCTAGCTCTCTCTTCTGCACACAGCAGATGAAGCGCCATCGGGAATTGCCTCTCCTGTGACAAAGAGCGTATACTAGAGGTTTTTCAAGCTCCTTTTTCATGTATGAATGGTGTTCTGAAATGAAAGCTGTCCAATTCTAAGGTCGCCTCTCACTGGTCCGGACCCTGGCACTACAAACTGAATTACTGTTTTTCGACGTGAGACACCAGGTTTGCCGTACAAGGTGGGTGCTCACCTGGATCTGCAAGGGCACAAGTCGCACTTTGCACCTCTCGTTTACCGGGAAGCCCTTTGGCAGGTCGATGTACTGGCCCCACTTATCGGCGAAGAGCTGCCCGACTAATTTGCGATGCATGTCAATCTGGTCTCCGTACAAGCTGAGGAACTTCTGGATCAGCACTTCATACATGGAGCCGTGCGGCACAGCAGAGGGCCTGGCGAAAACCGACAAGCAGAAGAGCATGGGAACGCTCCCGTTCACCTGAGAAGCTGCCGCAGGAACAGGTTGCTCCATCATGTTCACGCTCCAACTCCTCGTTTTTTTTTCACTCCGTAAGATTGGCCCTAAACCCGGCCCCCTCGCGGGAGGGAGGGTGCCAATAGAGGAGGCAAGCAGACTGGGTGAGGGAGTGGGCAGCAAACAAGCCGTACTTGTCTTTATGGGGCCATGTGCGTAAGCACATGGCTCCATAAAGATAACAAACCCCTTTGCTACGGGAGGAATGCAGAAGAGCCCGTCCAAGTGGGCCGTCTCAAAAACAGAAAAGTCAACATCACAAAAAGCTCTTCCCCAATGGCTGGCCACCGTTTAGCCAGCCAATGGAAAAGAGGGGTGGGGCTTGAAACCCTTTACTAAAAGTCCTCCAAAACATTAAATCTCGCCAAACGAGCTGCGCATGTGCGCAGCAACGGTAGTCGAGACCAGAAAATGTCAGCTGGAGAGTATACGCCTATCCTGGGGGCAGGGAAAAGGAAGCACTGTCTTCACATATTATCAAGTCATAGGAACCACAGGTCCCTCCATGGAAAACAAACAGTAGGGTCAGTGGCACAACAAGCATCCAACCAAGAAAGAAAAAAACCAACTAATTATGCGCTCCCAACAGGGCAGTTGCAAGTAAAGTGAAACAGTAATGTAAAAAAAGAAGGAAAATCTTAGTGAGTATTTACTGCAGCTATTGGGAGCAAGTACTTAGGGAGGCCAACAATATGAAACCATTTAGAAAAGGGGGTGGTGATGAACAGAGTGTCTGAGTTGAACAGACCACTCTTACCCAGTCCAAAGATCAGGGCTTGATCCATCACCGTTATTTATCTCACTGCCCCATCCCAGCTCAGAACCTGGCTATATGCAAATCAGTCTGTCCCTGGCCCAGTGCATCATGGGAACAGGGCAGACTAAACTACCAAGCCAATTCTTCACCAGAAAGGAGACAAGCTACCGGGGACCGGTTTCTGGCATTTCAGCCTTCTTCGGCCCGGCTTGCTTGAATCCTGATGGAGCAGTGAGAAAGGGACTCATGTCTGAGTATACCCTGCCACACCTATAGTGGCCAAAAACGATTTAGAAAAGGGGGTGGTGATGAACAGAGTGTCTGAGTTGAACAGACCACTCTTACCCAGTCCAAAGATCAGGGCTTGATCCATCACCGTTATTTATCTCACTGCCCCATCCCAGCTCAGAACCTGGCTATATGCAAATCAGTCTGTCCCTGGCCCAGTGCATCATGGGAACAGGGCAGACTAAACTACCAAGCCAATTCTTCACCAGAAAGGAGACAAGCTACCGGGGACCGGTTTCTGGCATTTCAGCCTTCTTCGGCCCGGCTTGCTTGAATCCTGATGGAGCAGTGAGAAAGGGACTCATGTCTGAGTATACCCTGCCACACCTATAGTGGCCAAAAACGATTTAGAAAAGGGGGTGGTGATGAACAGAGTGTCTGAGTTGAACAGACCACTCTTACCCAGTCCAAAGATCAGGGCTTGATCCATCACCGTTATTTATCTCACTGCCCCATCCCAGCTCAGAACCTGGCTATATGCAAATCAGTCTGTCCCTGGCCCAGTGCATCATGGGAACAGGGCAGACTAAACTACCAAGCCAATTCTTCACCAGAAAGGAGACAAGCTACTGGGGACCGGTTTCTGGCATTTCAGCCTTCTTCGGCCCGGCTTGCTTGAATCCTGATGGAGCAGTGAGAAAGGGACTCATGTCTGAGTATACCCTGCCACACCTATAGTGGCCAAAAACGATTTAGAAAAGGGGGTGGTGATGAACAGAGTGTCTGAGTTGAACAGACCACTCTTACCCAGTCCAAAGATCAGGGCTTGATCCATCACCGTTATTTATCTCACTGCCCCATCCCAGCTCAGAACCTGGCTATATGCAAATCAGTCTGTCCCTGGCCCAGTGCATCATGGGAACAGGGCAGACTAAACTACCAAGCCAATTCTTCACCAGAAAGGAGACAAGCTTCGGCCCATTCAAGCAAACCGGGCCGAAGACAGCTGTAATGCCAGAAACCGGTCCCCGGGAGCTTGTTTCCTTCCCAGTAAAGGAATTGGCTTTTGTAGTTTGGTTTGTCCTGTTCCCATCATGCACTGGGACAGGAACAGACTAATTTGCATACAGCCAGGTTCTGAAACTGGGATGGTGCAGTGAGCTAAAAAACGGTGTTGGATCTAGCCCTGATCTCTTGACTGGGTGAGAGCTTTCTGCTTAATTCAGAGACTCTGTCCCTCACCACCCCTTGTTGTAAATATAACAATATGAAACCAGCTACATATCCGAGGTGTACATTAGGATCCTATAGCGCAGCAGGGTGCAGGTGCATTAGGAACCATAAATGGAGGGTCCAGAAGGCAATGAAGGGAATAAACTACACAAACGATGGGCCTGAGGAGGTTTTGAGACTAGCTGGGGCTGACTCCCCACTATCACAACTAGAAAGCACAAAAAATGTCCCCTGTAGCTATTTATCAAAAAGAGTGCTGGGATGTCCCTTTCTCAGGGCGGTTCCCCTCACCCACCAGTAGGTGGCATGCTTCATCATCGAGCAACCTCCTCGCACTACGAACCTAGTCGTAGTGCGGGCTACAACCCCTTCACTGAGAGGAAGGAGCTCAGGGATTTTTTGTTTGCGAAGAAAAGAGGTATCCTAAAACCTATAGATGAGCAGTTTTTTTACTCTTAATTTTGACCATTTGCTCCTCATGCTTTTGGAGTCTCCTTCACTCTTTATAACTTAACAACCAGGTGTGTAATGGCTGCATAGTAAATATATACAGCGGCACCAGCTGCATTACTGTAGTTTTGCCACGTTAACGTGTGCACACTTTTAGATTTTATTTCTCTATCTGCTTCTAAGTCAACTGTGTACTCTGTGTTGTCTATGACTGTACTTCTGCTTTCTGGCAATGAAGGGAAGCCAAGCCAATGGTGTCACATTCTGGTGACTCCTCTTCTTAACATTTTTGTAGGTGGGCATAGATGGAAGACGGGCGCTGTGAGGGTAGTACGGGGAACAAGGGATAGGAAGAATGGGGGAACAGTAGGAGGATGGCAAATAGATGGAAAACAGTGGACAAGGAGGCCCCATCAAATCAGGTCATCAACCGATTGCAGCCTGACTGGGTGCCCCAGTAGAGTCGTGCGTGGACAATGTGTTGCTAGAATCTTCTCTAGAGGAACTGTCTGTTACCTGCCTCTGCGTGGTGTGCAGTATGGCAGCCGTCTGAAGGGATGATTGTCCACATCGGGCCTGGGAGTGCAGGTTGTTGGTATGGTGCCGTGACCAAGGTAGAGATCTACTGCATCCCCAACGTTGGCTCTCTTCACTCGTGTGAGTAGATTTTGTCGATGTATTCCACTCCGAACCATGTTTATTTATCTATGATTGCACTTCATCAGGATCAGTAAAGACAATATATGTGACCCTTATATATCACTTTAATGCAGGAGGGGAACAATAGGACATATTTTAGCGCCAAGCTCTGACAACTTTTTTTACGTCCATAAAAGCAGTCCAGCAAAGTTGTATCGTTGAGGTAAAATTGAAACTCTTGACGCCCCCTCCAGAAGAGGGTGCCGATGTCGGGCTTGCTGCAGGATGTGGTCATGGTCCTTATGATTCAAGAGTTTGGCCACCATTGGGCAGGGGGAGGCTCCAGGTACAGGAGCTCTTGCTGGGAATCTGTGTGCATGTTCCATCATGTATGTGGAGGAGAAACCTTCTGTGGCAACCCCAGATTGTAGCAAGTGTTCTATATGAAGGGTGTGATTTATGCCCTCCATCCCCTCAGGCAACCCAATGATTCGGAGGTTATTTTGGTGCAATCTTCTCTCCATGTCTTCAGTGCGGCCCTCCAGTATCCTGATTCGGTCATCGAAAAGGAAGCAGTACACACCTATTATCAGGACATAGTAGAGAGAACAGATAAGCAATGCGGGCCATGGTACATGAGACCTGTAATCCTGTGTGAGGGGAAAAATGAGAGGGGACCCCTTTTTCCAAGCAGCACAGCAGGCTCTTGTCAGGTTTGCGATCCACTCCCGGTCCGCAGAGCAACAGGAGGTGAAATGGATATAAGGTACTTTGGTGAATGCCCATGGGACAAGTGGCTGGCATGCCGACTATGTGCCAGTGGGGGACACTGCCATAGTTGACAATGCCGGTCCCCTCGTACCACTGTCAGCGGGGGGCCTCCCCTCCCCAAGCACACAAAAAGGTCTTTCTCCCCTGGGGTGTCTCAGACCCCATTGATGCATCTGTAAGGCAGGCAGGTCTGTCACAGAAAACGGGGCCCTCTGATCTAGGCCTCTCAGTCCAGTCACAAGGAGAGGGTACCGGGCCGTGTTTGGGTCTTACAGAGGCCCCATCCCTCCTGGAGTGCAGCGAGGCACCACAGCAGAGACCAACAGATGTTTGGCTGATAGGCCAAGGGCCTGTAGGCCATTGCAGCTGGTGCTCCCAACAAGTAACCTGCCTTCCATCAGTGGGAGGGTGCCCCAATTCACTTCAGGACCGTTCACTTCTTACCTCCATTTCCCACAAGGCGTGGTGTGACCATGGAGAGAGGAAGACGAAAGCGGGCTGCCGCAACAGGCCTCAGTAAGAAATCAGGGACTGTCAGTGTTACCAGTCCAAGCCGAGGCACCTCACGCAGTCCAGACCCTTTGTACTGCTCTGGTACATTCCCGCAGGCCAGCTCTGAGAGGCTGGAATTTCAAGGAGCAGCCTCCAAAGACAAGATAGGGACGGTAAGGCCAGCCTCGTAGGCTACTGCACCCAAGGATGTTGCTGGATATGCTGGCTGAAGGATAGGATAGGATAGAGTAGGATGATATTTATAAAGCACACTTATACCCGAGGGTATCAAGGTGCTGATCGGACCGGGGAGGACGGATAAGTGCCAACACCCAGTTAAGAAGCAAATAGCCACGTTTTCAAAAGTTTTCTGAAGACCGGAAGAGAGTCCGCATTGGAGATGAAAGGGGGAAGGGAGTTCAAAAGCTTGGTGACTACCACAGAAAAGGAGCGGCCACCCCATCTGGACCTGTGATATCTAGGAGAAATCATTTTTTTTCCGTGAGGAGGTTCTCAAGTTCCTCCTTGGAGTGTACCATGGTTTTCAAATGTGGTGAGCCTTTGCTGTGCATATCCTTACATACCATATTCAGGACCTTGAAGGAAATGCGCTTACTGCTGGGGAGCCAATGTAAGGCTCGGATCCCTTCCCTGGCTGACTGATACTTAAGAATGTTAAAAATCAGCCTTGCTGCTGCATTCTGTACCACCTGGAGTTAGTTCAGGAATACTGCATTGATGCTAAGGTACAAGGCATTGCAGTAGTCCAGCCGGGAGATGACTAGTGCGATGAGAGTCGACCGATGCAGCTCAGAGGAAATACACAGCAGCATTTTTCTCAGGGTTTTTAAAATATAGAAACAGGTGCTGACTGTACGACTGACCTGAGCGTGGAAGGTCAGACCCTTGTCAAAGGTGACCCCCAGATGTTTTGCTGTCCTAACTGGGACAGGAAGGCATTTGTCCAGAATGAATTCTGTGAACCAACAATTAGCACCTCTGTCTTGTCTGCATTGATCTTTAATGAGTTACCCTTCATCCAGCAAATAATGCTGGGCATACATTTCTTAAAATTTTGTGCGACATACTGCAAATCATTTGTGATGGAAACAATGATTTGCTGTACACAAAGCTTGCATCAACCAGGTTTTCTGGCTGGCAACGCCCCCTCCTTTATTCAGTTTCATTATGTTCACCAGACTTATCCAACGCCAGCTCATTACCAAGTCATTTACCTGGAAATGTCCCTCTTCTGCTCCTGCTGTAGCTCGGACAATACTATGTTTGGTCATATGATTTGGTTGTGCCCAACTTTGTAGGGGTTGTGGAATTCTGTCACTGATTGTTTTGCAGACTTGACTGGTAAGTGTGACTTGAAGATGTTAAAAAGCATGCTTGCTGCGTCTCATGTCTAGGTCCAAAGCTAGCAGATCCCATAACAAATGTGTGGATCTAGCCCTGGCCCCTACCAAGTGACAAATTGACCTGCTCAACTCTGCCAGGGCAGAGATGGATGGTGTTTGGGCCTGACAGACTCTCGATTGGGTGCCGATTCTCATGACTATTGGCCCAAAATCTGATGACAAATCATTGTAGAGGGAGAGCTCCACAGACTCCATTTGCCTGCCACATATGTCTCTGTCTGAGTACACTTAAAATGATCATTTACTAATGCATATTGATTAAACTGAAGAGCTTGGCATCTTCGCCTAACAGTTGGGGGAAGGTAGTGGGTGACCACAGTGTGATTTCATATACGCAATTATTGATGTTGGTTTTTCTAGTGTGATGCAATCAGGTTTGTTTTGGCAGGACGTTCAGATAATGCTTACTGCTTTCATGGTTGTTCAAGCACTGAACCATCATGAAACTGGAACTGGAACTGGAAGGAAAAACAGCTGAGGAGGAGGGTGTGAGAACAGTCTCAAGTCCTCGTGCACATCTCAACATGTTACACTAGATTGTTCTTGACAGTAGACGGAGGCCTGTGATTTTCATATGCTGTCCTGGCAGTGGTCCAGGGGAGGCTGGGTGCAGCCCACATCTTCAATGAGTGTGGCCTTTGAGAGGAGAATGGAGACTGTTCAGAGCCTTCAGAGTCCGTAATCATCACAAAATCTTTAAGCCGTCATTAACGAACACACAGCGTGGTAGATGTAGCCGTCTATGTTCCGTCGCAGGAATCACACTGTACAGCAGTTGCACCACAACACAGGCCTGACAGAGGCGGTGCAGGATTCACACAGCTTGGCAATTGCAGCCCTACAAGTGCATATATAGGTTTCATGAAGTAGGTAGTTACAGCCCGACAAGGGCAATGGGGAGTTGCATCCCAACGTGGGCCAGTGCACCAGGGCCAGTGCAGGATATATGCAGCATGACTGTTGCAGCCCAACCTGAGCCAGTGGAGGACACTCAGCAGTTGCAGCCTGACACAGGCAGCTACAGAATCATGTACTACGGTAGCTTCAGCCTAACAGAGGGTGGTGCAGTTCTCGATCGAAACCACGGAGATACAGAGAGACGATCTACAACACAGGTCCTTTCTGGCTATGCTCTCTCAAACAGTCTGCGTTCTCTGGGTGCTCCTCAACCATGAACACTGGACTTCTCTGCCTTAACAAGATCTTCTCCTGTAGGGTCAGTTAGACTATGTTCAAGTCCCAGCAGACAGACCGTCTTCTAGGCCTAGGAGAAGTGTGGCTCAGGGGTTAGAGGTGGCAGACCCGGAAGCTGAGATCGGCCCTGGACCAGGGTTTAATTCCCCGCCCCGACGGGTGTTGGGCTCAATAATTCCACGGACTCGGTAATTCTCGCTCCGGTGCCTACTCTACTCACGGGTTCACACTCTGCGACTCTGGGCAATAGCTTGCTTAATCTCCACAACGGCCCCTCGCGGCGGGATGCCTGGCTTTCACCTTGTGGATACCCTGCCGGGGTATCTCACAGGGGAATACCAGGACGGGTTCCCTAAGCAAGCGCATAGATGCCTGCGATGTGGGCGATTTGCGCTATATAAATACATGTACATTTACATTTACATTTAGGCAGACCCTCAGCTCTTCCAGCAGAAAGTGTAGGCTTCAGTTGATGTTCCCTCACTTTTCCCTGTCAAGCAGATACCTGTCCTGGCCACACAGCAGTCCTTCAAAGAATCTGTGGAACACTCCTATATGTTATCAAGATGAACTTGGAACTGGAAGAAACTGTGGTGGTTTAGGTCCCACTTTCATATCCATCTTGTAGAAAGTGGGATGTGGATCCATTGTTTCAAACTACAAACCTAGTTTGGTGTGTTGTTCCACAGGTGTCTTAATTTGCTCTCCAAATGCAGTTTTTGTGTAACGTGACTCTTCTCACAGCAGCTAGCAGTGGGGTTGTCTCCAAGCTGGAGCACCAACAACATTAGCACAATGAAGTATGAGGTTTGTCATCAGCCTACTTGGGCAGTCATCAGGGGCAAACCAAAGGGAAGGCTTGACTTCAAAACTTCCTCACCTTGCACAACAAAAACTGCAGTCTTCCCCTCATTCCTACCATCAATCAAATGGCAGTGCTCATGAAGAGCTAAACAGTAGCCCCTTGTTAACAAAGTCTTCATGGAATTTCTCAAGTTAACCCCATGTCCACCCTCCTCACTCCAGTTTCCACCTGCCTGTGACACGAATGCAGGCAGTAGACCCCCACTGTCTTGGGGAAGCTCTTCTCACCCTCCCATCTTGTGCTGTGCAAGCCCAGGGACATCCAAAATGCATGCCACTGGCTTCAGTACACACATGCACAAGCATAGGCTTACACACACACACACTTTCTCTCACTCTCTCACCCTCTGTCTCATTCTTCTACAGCCATGCATGAATCACACCCACACTGTACACGCACATGCACTCAACCTACACACAGGATGTCACCACAAGATTATGGAAATTCATATAACAGAGGAATTTTAGAGAAGAGAGTTAGTACACCCCACTCTCACTGACTATGATAATGGCATTCTACCACCAGCCCTTTATGTGCTACTTCCAGGAGAGGGCCAATAGTCCTTCGTCCACTATAAGGGTATGCTTGGTGCACCCCCCAGGTCACAGGATAGGCCCTGGACCTCACATACTCAAGGCAGGCCTAGGCCTTAGTTTTCATTTTGAATTAGTATCATGCTGGGGAACAAATAGAAGTCAGGATGTCACATAAACATGCAGGGGACATTCCCATCTCAACACATAATCACAAATTCTGGCAGATTACTAGTTTCACCGCTAATAATCACCCAGCCTTTTGCCAGATTCTGTTCTCTGATTCAGGGTCCTTCATATTTTTTAAGTTACCAAAACTGATTTGCATGGCCAAACTATTTTGTTTAACTAGTTTTTCCATGGTTTATCTCTCTCAACTGAGTTTGAGGCAACAACTGTCCTTATTTATTTATTTATTTGCAGGTTTGTACCGCGCTGGCTTCACTCCCAAGGGAGTATCTCCGCGCCTTTGGCTTCTACAGAGGGTTTTGAGGGAGGGAGTCTTTAAAGCTGTTCCAGTCTGGGTTTACTGTTCAAACAAGAAGGTCTTCAACCTTTTCCTAAAGGGGAGATGGTCTACACATAGCCTAAGAGATACAGGGAGGCTGTTCCAGAGAGAGGGGCCAGCTATTGATAGGGTTTTAGTTCCATGTCTGGCCTTCTTAGCTCTGGGTACACACAGGAGACCTTGTTCACTTGATCTTAGTATCCGAGTGGGAATATAGGGCGTAAATTTGGTGGTTAAGTATGCGGGGCCCATACCATGTAGGCTTTTGTGTATGATGCAGCATACCTTAAATTTTGCCCTCTGTCTGACAGATAGCCAATGCAATTTGGTCAGCAGGGGTTTGGAGGGCGTGCGGGGAGGAGCATTCAAAACCAGGCGGGCGGCCGTATTCTGAGCTACCTGGAGTCTGTTCATGACTCCCTCGTTGGCAGACAGGAGCAAGCCGTTACAGTAGTCCAGGCGACTCAAAACGAGTGCCTGGACCAGTGTCTTCCTAACTGCATCAGGTAAAAATGGGAAGATTTTCCGTAGCATGCCAATAACATGAAAGCATGCTCCCACCACCTGGTTGCCATGTTGTTTGAGGGTAAGCTCCTGATCTAGACGGACCCCCAGATTCTTGACAGTTTGTTTAGGTTTGGGCACTGGGCCAAGATCTTGTGGCCACCAGTCTGGGGTCCAGAGCATTTTTGCCTCCCCAAACATCATGACTTCCGTCTTCCCCACGTTGCACTGCAGGTAGTTGGAGGACATCCATCGTGCCACCGCTTTCATGCCCCTGGAAAAAGAGTTTCTGACTTCAGGTGTAAAGATCTTAAAAGGAAAGAGGAGTTGAGTATCGTCTGCGTAAGATATTGGGATAAAACCATATCTTCTCATGATGTTGGCCAGGGGTGCCACATAGATGTTGAATAAGGTAGGGCTCAAACAAGAGCCCTGTGGCACCCCCTTGGTGATCTCAACTTCCTCTGACCTGTATGCACCCATAGCTACTTGCTGGGTGCGGTCTTTCAAGAAACTCTTTAACCATGCCAAGGCTTCCTGTTTTAGGCCGATGTTAGCCAGTCTGGTGATCAAAATAGAGTGGGATACGGTATCAAATGCCGCAGACAGATCCAACAGCACCAGGACAGCAGAGTAACCCCTGTCCTGGTACATGTGTAGATCGTCTGCGACAGTCAGCAGGGCGGTCTCCGTGCTATGTTTGGGTCTAAACCCAGATTGGGACTGGTCCAGTACTTCGTTGGATTCAATGTATTTGGATACATCCTTATGAAGCTTACTACTCTTAGTGTCTTTTGCCTCCAATTCTTTTTGAAGAATTTAGGGCCATATGTATATAGACTTCCATTTGAGATCTCCTAATAGCATTTTTCGCGATTCGCAATTAGGAAATCTTAAACAGCTATGTACAACAGTGTGCATTACACTCTTTGCGATTTCCAGTGGGTCGCAATTGACCTACCTCATTAATATTAATGAGGTAAGTCGCATTTTGCGACCCATTGGGAATTACTAAAAACACAGGGAAGGTGATCTACAACCATGTCTGTGTTTGCTTTCAAATAAAACGTTGTTTTTTTTTAAATGCAGCCCATTCTCCTTAAAGGAAACAGGATGCCTTTCAAAAACAAAAAATGAAAAGTTTTCTTTTAATTTTTTAAGAGTAGACAGTGGTCCATGGAACCACTGTCTGCTCTTAAAAAATGTTTTTGCATACATTCACAAAGGGGAAGGGTTCCCCTGGAGACCTCTTCCAGTTTGTAAATGAGTTACCACCTACTTGAAGTAGGTAGTAAAATGCAAATGTTTTGTGACTGCATTTTGGTTGCAAAAAGTTGAAAAATACCACTGCAAGTCGCTAGTAGAAAAGGAGGCCCTTAACAATCCCCTTCCTAATACCGATTCGCCTACCCATTTTGTGATTCGGTATTAGGTTACAGAATCGCAAAATTGGTTTGCTACATGGAAAAAACTTTTTGCTGTTGCAAACAGACCGATTCTGTGACATCAAAAAAACCTACATACATTGGACCAAAATCTTTCTTCAGTGTCACAAGCTTGAGGATTTATGAAAACGTCAGCCATTTACTCCCAATATCATTTTTCTCACTACTAGATTCATTAGGACTTTTTCCTGTGTTTTGTGGATAGCTTCCAGTGTTACTAGATTTGTTAAATTTTGAAAACATGCTTGGGTCAATAATGGCATTGTGTTGGTTGTCAGGTGTGCCTAAAAAGGCAGATGGAATAGCAGACTCAAATGGCTTCTCAGTTTTACTTGGTCTTGTCTGAGTCATAGTCATTTGGGACTCACACCTCACCTTCAGGGGTTGTGGTAAAATGTGAGTAATTTATGCTTCATTAACAATTCCTGCAGTCTCTCAGTTTCCGTTTCTTGACCCTGAGAAAGAATGACCATCTCTTCAAATAGGAGTTTGGCCGGGAACTTTCTTGGAAGTTGGGATTGTCTTTCCTTGCATTCAGATTATGTTTACTTCCCATTTTGGTGTTCTGTAAGCCTGAATGCTTACATATAGAAGTGAAATAGTTACTTAAGTCGAGAAAACTACGCTCAGGTACCTGCAGGTTGTCAACCTACTCGGCTATGTACACTCTTGTAATATGTATTAAAAGATGGAGAAATAGAAAAATATGTCAAATTTGGTATGTCAAACACTCTCGAATTTTAGGATGAAATTGAAGGACAGGGGAAGACAGCTATCCTGCATTACTTGCCTTATTTGCACCTGCTTTTTGAAAGACTATGGTGAACTTCTTGAACTAAAATATTAGCAACTGTTGAAAGAAAAAACAGTGAATTGACGGGTTAAGGTTTTGTTTTGCAGTTTTATATAGCGCAAACTCGACCTGAAGGTATTGGAGCTGCTTTACATGAGCACCAGTTACATTACACAAGGACACATTCATTTTTGTGAGCCACAGGGAGATTAAGTGATTTGCCCAGAATCACAGGATGTTGAGCGTCGACTCGAACCGCGTTCCCCAGCTTCAAGGTTGACCCCTCTAGTCCTTAGGCCACATCCTTTCTCTCTCTATGTCGTGCCAGGCCATCCAGTTCAAGCAGGTGCTTTCTCAGGACCACTGGTCAATGAATACGAACCTGTTGGATTTGAGGAACAATCCTTCTTAGGTCTTCTTATTGATTGCCTTGCAAATCCCAGCTTGGGTGTAAAGGACAATCTGTGCCAACTTGGGATTCTGAGCTTTTCAGGTAATTTCCGTACAAGCAGGTTTGCACTGATTCCACCAGGTTTCACTTGGAGAATATTGCTTACACAATCAAAACCCTCACATTCTGAATTGGAAAGGGGCATTTAGTTGCGGGTGCTGCCAATGTACAGTGGTCGTGTGGTGTGGCAGCAGCGGTGGTGGGTGGATGGATTAATAATAAAAAAACAACTTACCTGATAACAACCGGCCAGCTACCTCACGCCTCAGTGCTCTTCTGCTCTTCCTGCTCCCAGCAGTCCCATCACGGACTCCCCATCCAATCCAGATGCTTCTATCATGATATGAGAGCAGCATGGGGATTGGCCTGAGTGGGCTGGTTTGACACTCCCTCAGGCACAGCGAGTATGTGTTGTTTCTCCACCGACTGTGAAAGACAGCTGGGTTGGAGAAACCTAAATGCGCATGTCTGTTTGGCCGGCCTTAGGCAGCCTGCCAAACAGACATGCACATTTACAAGTGTCCACTACTCCTCCCTGCCCTTGCCCTGTCAACAGAGGATTGCCCGGCCCTGCCCCAGACTTAGCAGCATTGGCTGCCAATGAAAAATAAAGTATAATAATATTTTTTATTTTTTTATTCTGCACTAAGTGGGGCGCTGCTCCACTGCTATTACGGAGTAGCTGCCGCTGGGGTTATTGCCGTATTATCCTGCATTGCGGGGTTGTGAAAATCAGCATGATTATTTATCCCACAATCTTGACATTTACTGTGTGCAAGAGTATTGCACCAGATTTCCGCAGTACTCGTAATGAGCCGCTTAGTGGTCTGTAAGCAGGCCAAATCTTAAACCTGGTATGTAATAGTCAATCCTCTGTAGTTCAAAACAGATAAAACATACAATTCTTTTGAATGTTGCGTTAATATCCTAGATCGGTTTCTGCCCACCCAAATATATCAAAGGCTAAAGAGTGGGTCGTTCGTGAATAGAAACAAAAATATCTAGTGGATGATGATGATGATGACAACAGCAATTTGTCACATACACAGCTACTCCAAGGAGCGTCCTGGTATGAGTGGAGTCCTTCCTGCTTGGATATGTTTAATTTGAATTTCACTGTGGACATGGCATTCAAACAACCCTGCCTGAGATTTTGGAAAGGCTGGCATCGGCAAGGGTTTGGGGGAACCAGCAGTCCTAACGTCATTGGACTTGTTAGCAGCCATCTAAGCAGCTTCTCAGCGCTTCTTTATGTATCCCATGTGTCATGAGCCGACATGGGGCAGGAGAAAGACATTCTCGCTGGTTTCTTTTTTGTGGGACCGTTAATAGCCGATCAAGCTTTTTAAATCCAATCCGTGGAACCCTGGAGTACCCCACATTTCTTTACTCCTCTTCATTGGGTATGTGTTCCTATTGTCCACAAAGAGTAGGTTGTTCAAGGTGGAGTACCAAATGTACATCAGTTATACCCAACTGCTTTTGCAGATTGAGGCGGTTGAGTAAGGCAATGGTAGGTTTGCACCTTCCTGTGAAATCCCAAGGTGAATGGGGAGAGTAGAACAACATCTAATGGTTTTAGAGGTATTAGTGCATGATTGCCAACTTTCTCCCCGATTCCCTTTGCCTAGTAGAACATTTGGGTCAACTGACTGAGATATTTCTGTGAAAATCAGACGGGGGGAGCGGGGGGAGGGGAGATCTGCAACTCTTGCTGGAGCTTGCGCAAAAGGGGAGACAACCTTGGTGTCTGGTACACGGACACTCGCTAGGGCCAGCTGCAGTTTTCTTCGGAAAACATTGGGCCCTGAAACGTATTCTCTTAAAAATTAAGTACAGGACCCCATACTGGGGCGTTTCCTGGTCTGGACACTGATCCTTTTAATTTAAGGTTATGCAAATTATATATGTTTGGGCTTTCTGAACATGAGAGCACAAAACTGTACATGCTAAAAAAAACTACACATGCATTTTGATTTTCAGACTGAGAAAATAGGGCTCATCTGCTATGAGACTGCATCACTTCCATACAGCCTTACAGAGCTAGAGGCCATTGATATTAGAAGGCTTTTAAAGGTTCAAATACCCTAAGGGCCATATATATGACAATTTTGACGCTGCACAGCAAGTCGCCTTGCTACGCTGTCCTGCATCACAGGGAAAGGGCAGGGATGCACCATATTTATCCAATACAGCGCATTCCTGTCCTTTTTGTTTGCGCCGGTGCCATTTTGGCAGCCTAGCACAAATGGAGACACCTTTACACCATGGTGCAAGGATACCTGTGTTGTAGGCAGGATTGTTTTTGGGCAGGAAGGGCCACCTTCCTGCACAAAAACATTCCTGAGAAGTTTTGTCCTCTTTGTATATTTGCTACAGAGTGCAGCACACAGAGAAAGAGAAAAAACTAGGAGAAATAAAGATATTTCTCCTCATTGTGCCTCACCTGGAAAGGCGTATCTTTTAGGCGTACTTCCAGGTTTGATAAGTCTGGGAATGCGTACAAACCATGGGAGTTGCATGGGAACACCCCCCCATGCCCATGGAACGTCTCCCTTAGGCAGAGAAATGCAACACAGCATGTTGCACTGTGTTGCATTACTGCATATTTTTCAGGCAACGCATAGTGGCTTTGCCTGGCTTCAAAAATACGACTTTAGGTTTATCTCGCTCTTGCACCACTTTGCGTGGTGCATGAGCGATGCAAACCAGGACTTAAATAGGCCCCTAAATGTAAAGAAGTGCCTTCTGTAGTAGAGAAAGTTGCTGACTTGACTTGACTTGACTAGTTAAGGTATTAAACTCGTTATTGTTTTGCTCAAGACATCCTTAGTCTACTAGGGACAGCTATATCTCCTGAAGGATTTTTGATGAGTTGCTCTTTGAATCAAGGAGTAGGCAGTAATTCTTTCCAACGAGGTGTCTGTTTTTTTTGTCTGCAATGTTTTCCTCGTTCCAGGCTTTGGTGTGCATATTATTTTAAAGTACTAACATAGATTAAAACAGAATAATAATGAAATGTGACTATATAAATTGATGTGCAGCAAATAAAGATAGTTACACGAGCAGTTTTGGTCAATAGGATCTGGGGAAAGCAGAGAAACGTCGGCGAATATGAAGGGTCACCACATGCCAGAAAGGAATCCATGGGTAACCCTTGGCATTGTTTACCGTGTGGTTTTTCCAAGTCATTGTTTCCTTTGAGTCTGTAAATGTAGGTAACATGATTCCATGTTCTTTATCACACGAAGAAGAGCAAGTATCATCACAAATCTGGCTGTAACCAAGGTCATCATAAAGCCTATTGAAAGCTCCTGCACACGCGCAGGTCATGCTAGCACCAGTCAACACAGTATAAGCGGCTACTGCTACCTGCCTTTTGTGTGCACTATGATTGTCAATGAAGTCAGCATCAATGAGCCAGTAGCGGCTGCTCCCAGATCACTTACCTGCCTGCCAGCGCCTCTCCTCCGCCCTCTTCCTTGTATACCAGCAGGAAGCACCCAGGATCCCCTAAGTCAATCACAATGTTGCAATGCACTGTTGTGATTTTTCTTAGCACTGTGGTTCAGCACCTAGACAAGGACGTGAAGCCTTGGCATGTTCTCCACCCAAGCTGTACAATACAGCCAGTGGAGAAGATGCAAAGTGCGCAGGACTGTTTGGCTGTCCCAAGACAGCCTGCCAAACAGTCATGCACAATTAGAGAGTGCCAATACTCCTCTCCCCTGCGCTGCCCAGCCCCGCAAAACTGCCTCAGCACAGAAAAATAAAATGATAATAACATTACGCTATCATTTTATTTTTTGTTTTTTGCAGGGCTGAAAAGCAGTGGTGCAACGCTCCTCCGCCTTAGCGGAGGATCCACCCCTGCAATTAGCCGTAGGAGTTTACACAAGGTAGATGTTGTTTTAGTACTCCATAGATATTAGGAAATATAGAGTCACGCAAAAAAATATTTTGTGAGCACTGTAGCAACATCCTAGCAGACAAGCCTCATGCCACAAAATGGCAGTGGGTCTCTACATACATTGGACCAAAATCTTTCTTCAGTGTCACAAGCTTGAGGATTTATGAAAACGTCAGCCATTTACTCCCAATATCATTTTTCTCACTACTAGATTCATTAGGACTTTTTCCTGTGTTTTGTGGATAGCTTCCAGTGTTACTAGATTTGTTAAATTTTGAAAACATGCTTGGGTCAATAATGGCATTGTGTTGGTTGTCAGGTGTGCCTAAAAAGGCAGATGGAATAGCAGACTCAAATGGCTTCTCAGTTTTACTTGGTCTTGTCTGAGTCATAGTCATTTGGGACTCACACCTCACCTTCAGGGGTTGTGGTAAAATGTGAGTAATTTATGCTTCATTAACAATTCCTGCAGTCTCTCAGTTTCCGTTTCTTGACCCTGAGAAAGAATGACCATCTCTTCAAATAGGAGTTTGGCCGGGAACTTTCTTGGAAGTTGGGATTGTCTTTCCTTGCATTCAGATTATGTTTACTTCCCATTTTGGTGTTCTGTAAGCCTGAATGCTTACATATAGAAGTGAAATAGTTACTTAAGTCGAGAAAACTACGCTCAGGTACCTGCAGGTTGTCAACCTACTCGGCTATGTACACTCTTGTAATATGTATTAAAAGATGGAGAAATAGAAAAATATGTCAAATTTGGTATGTCAAACACTCTCGAATTTTAGGATGAAATTGAAGGACAGGGGAAGACAGCTATCCTGCATTACTTGCCTTATTTGCACCTGCTTTTTGAAAGACTATGGTGAACTTCTTGAACTAAAATATTAGCAACTGTTGAAAGAAAAAACAGTGAATTGACGGGTTAAGGTTTTGTTTTGCAGTTTTATATAGCGCAAACTCGACCTGAAGGTATTGGAGCTGCTTTACATGAGCACCAGTTACATTACACAAGGACACATTCATTTTTGTGAGCCACAGGGAGATTAAGTGATTTGCCCAGAATCACAGGATGTTGAGCGTCGACTCGAACCGCGTTCCCCAGCTTCAAGGTTGACCCCTCTAGTCCTTAGGCCACATCCTTTCTCTCTCTATGTCGTGCCAGGCCATCCAGTTCAAGCAGGTGCTTTCTCAGGACCACTGGTCAATGAATACGAACCTGTTGGATTTGAGGAACAATCCTTCTTAGGTCTTCTTATTGATTGCCTTGCAAATCCCAGCTTGGGTGTAAAGGACAATCTGTGCCAACTTGGGATTCTGAGCTTTTCAGGTAATTTCCGTACAAGCAGGTTTGCACTGATTCCACCAGGTTTCACTTGGAGAATATTGCTTACACAATCAAAACCCTCACATTCTGAATTGGAAAGGGGCATTTAGTTGCGGGTGCTGCCAATGTACAGTGGTCGTGTGGTGTGGCAGCAGCGGTGGTGGGTGGATGGATTAATAATAAAAAAACAACTTACCTGATAACAACCGGCCAGCTACCTCACGCCTCAGTGCTCTTCTGCTCTTCCTGCTCCCAGCAGTCCCATCACGGACTCCCCATCCAATCCAGATGCTTCTATCATGATATGAGAGCAGCATGGGGATTGGCCTGAGTGGGCTGGTTTGACACTCCCTCAGGCACAGCGAGTATGTGTTGTTTCTCCACCGACTGTGAAAGACAGCTGGGTTGGAGAAACCTAAATGCGCATGTCTGTTTGGCCGGCCTTAGGCAGCCTGCCAAACAGACATGCACATTTACAAGTGTCCACTACTCCTCCCTGCCCTTGCCCTGTCAACAGAGGATTGCCCGGCCCTGCCCCAGACTTAGCAGCATTGGCTGCCAATGAAAAATAAAGTATAATAATATTTTTTATTTTTTTATTCTGCACTAAGTGGGGCGCTGCTCCACTGCTATTACGGAGTAGCTGCCGCTGGGGTTATTGCCGTATTATCCTGCATTGCGGGGTTGTGAAAATCAGCATGATTATTTATCCCACAATCTTGACATTTACTGTGTGCAAGAGTATTGCACCAGATTTCCGCAGTACTCGTAATGAGCCGCTTAGTGGTCTGTAAGCAGGCCAAATCTTAAACCTGGTATGTAATAGTCAATCCTCTGTAGTTCAAAACAGATAAAACATACAATTCTTTTGAATGTTGCGTTAATATCCTAGATCGGTTTCTGCCCACCCAAATATATCAAAGGCTAAAGAGTGGGTCGTTCGTGAATAGAAACAAAAATATCTAGTGGATGATGATGATGATGACAACAGCAATTTGTCACATACACAGCTACTCCAAGGAGCGTCCTGGTATGAGTGGAGTCCTTCCTGCTTGGATATGTTTAATTTGAATTTCACTGTGGACATGGCATTCAAACAACCCTGCCTGAGATTTTGGAAAGGCTGGCATCGGCAAGGGTTTGGGGGAACCAGCAGTCCTAACGTCATTGGACTTGTTAGCAGCCATCTAAGCAGCTTCTCAGCGCTTCTTTATGTATCCCATGTGTCATGAGCCGACATGGGGCAGGAGAAAGACATTCTCGCTGGTTTCTTTTTTGTGGGACCGTTAATAGCCGATCAAGCTTTTTAAATCCAATCCGTGGAACCCTGGAGTACCCCACATTTCTTTACTCCTCTTCATTGGGTATGTGTTCCTATTGTCCACAAAGAGTAGGTTGTTCAAGGTGGAGTACCAAATGTACATCAGTTATACCCAACTGCTTTTGCAGATTGAGGCGGTTGAGTAAGGCAATGGTAGGTTTGCACCTTCCTGTGAAATCCCAAGGTGAATGGGGAGAGTAGAACAACATCTAATGGTTTTAGAGGTATTAGTGCATGATTGCCAACTTTCTCCCCGATTCCCTTTGCCTAGTAGAACATTTGGGTCAACTGACTGAGATATTTCTGTGAAAATCAGACGGGGGGAGCGGGGGGAGGGGAGATCTGCAACTCTTGCTGGAGCTTGCGCAAAAGGGGAGACAACCTTGGTGTCTGGTACACGGACACTCGCTAGGGCCAGCTGCAGTTTTCTTCGGAAAACATTGGGCCCTGAAACGTATTCTCTTAAAAATTAAGTACAGGACCCCATACTGGGGCGTTTCCTGGTCTGGACACTGATCCTTTTAATTTAAGGTTATGCAAATTATATATGTTTGGGCTTTCTGAACATGAGAGCACAAAACTGTACATGCTAAAAAAAACTACACATGCATTTTGATTTTCAGACTGAGAAAATAGGGCTCATCTGCTATGAGACTGCATCACTTCCATACAGCCTTACAGAGCTAGAGGCCATTGATATTAGAAGGCTTTTAAAGGTTCAAATACCCTAAGGGCCATATATATGACAATTTTGACGCTGCACAGCAAGTCGCCTTGCTACGCTGTCCTGCATCACAGGGAAAGGGCAGGGATGCACCATATTTATCCAATACAGCGCATTCCTGTCCTTTTTGTTTGCGCCGGTGCCATTTTGGCAGCCTAGCACAAATGGAGACACCTTTACACCATGGTGCAAGGATACCTGTGTTGTAGGCAGGATTGTTTTTGGGCAGGAAGGGCCACCTTCCTGCACAAAAACATTCCTGAGAAGTTTTGTCCTCTTTGTATATTTGCTACAGAGTGCAGCACACAGAGAAAGAGAAAAAACTAGGAGAAATAAAGATATTTCTCCTCATTGTGCCTCACCTGGAAAGGCGTATCTTTTAGGCGTACTTCCAGGTTTGATAAGTCTGGGAATGCGTACAAACCATGGGAGTTGCATGGGAACACCCCCCCATGCCCATGGAACGTCTCCCTTAGGCAGAGAAATGCAACACAGCATGTTGCACTGTGTTGCATTACTGCATATTTTTCAGGCAACGCATAGTGGCTTTGCCTGGCTTCAAAAATACGACTTTAGGTTTATCTCGCTCTTGCACCACTTTGCGTGGTGCATGAGCGATGCAAACCAGGACTTAAATAGGCCCCTAAATGTAAAGAAGTGCCTTCTGTAGTAGAGAAAGTTGCTGACTTGACTTGACTTGACTAGTTAAGGTATTAAACTCGTTATTGTTTTGCTCAAGACATCCTTAGTCTACTAGGGACAGCTATATCTCCTGAAGGATTTTTGATGAGTTGCTCTTTGAATCAAGGAGTAGGCAGTAATTCTTTCCAACGAGGTGTCTGTTTTTTTTGTCTGCAATGTTTTCCTCGTTCCAGGCTTTGGTGTGCATATTATTTTAAAGTACTAACATAGATTAAAACAGAATAATAATGAAATGTGACTATATAAATTGATGTGCAGCAAATAAAGATAGTTACACGAGCAGTTTTGGTCAATAGGATCTGGGGAAAGCAGAGAAACGTCGGCGAATATGAAGGGTCACCACATGCCAGAAAGGAATCCATGGGTAACCCTTGGCATTGTTTACCGTGTGGTTTTTCCAAGTCATTGTTTCCTTTGAGTCTGTAAATGTAGGTAACATGATTCCATGTTCTTTATCACACGAAGAAGAGCAAGTATCATCACAAATCTGGCTGTAACCAAGGTCATCATAAAGCCTATTGAAAGCTCCTGCACACGCGCAGGTCATGCTAGCACCAGTCAACACAGTATAAGCGGCTACTGCTACCTGCCTTTTGTGTGCACTATGATTGTCAATGAAGTCAGCATCAATGAGCCAGTAGCGGCTGCTCCCAGATCACTTACCTGCCTGCCAGCGCCTCTCCTCCGCCCTCTTCCTTGTATACCAGCAGGAAGCACCCAGGATCCCCTAAGTCAATCACAATGTTGCAATGCACTGTTGTGATTTTTCTTAGCACTGTGGTTCAGCACCTAGACAAGGACGTGAAGCCTTGGCATGTTCTCCACCCAAGCTGTACAATACAGCCAGTGGAGAAGATGCAAAGTGCGCAGGACTGTTTGGCTGTCCCAAGACAGCCTGCCAAACAGTCATGCACAATTAGAGAGTGCCAATACTCCTCTCCCCTGCGCTGCCCAGCCCCGCAAAACTGCCTCAGCACAGAAAAATAAAATGATAATAACATTACGCTATCATTTTATTTTTTGTTTTTTGCAGGGCTGAAAAGCAGTGGTGCAACGCTCCTCCGCCTTAGCGGAGGATCCACCCCTGCAATTAGCCGTAGGAGTTTACACAAGGTAGATGTTGTTTTAGTACTCCATAGATATTAGGAAATATAGAGTCACGCAAAAAAATATTTTGTGAGCACTGTAGCAACATCCTAGCAGACAAGCCTCATGCCACAAAATGGCAGTGGGTCTCTTATTACTTATTAAACTCAGCAAATTCCAGTTTACTTTTGCTGTCTGAAAATATAGTGAGACACCTGCCTATCAAGCGCATGACAATCATACAAGTGTTCCCTTACTATTGTGCATGCTACGCTATCTTACTGCGTAAAATGCCTGATATTCAGCCCTGCAACAACTTGTTGAAACACTTTTGTTGCAGTTTGTACCATAGCCATTACTCTCACAAACAGCGGTCTGCTCGACACTGACATGTTTTAAGGCATGGGCAAAGTGGGCTCAGGCTCAGGGCCCCAGCCTTTCGGGAGGGCCCCCGGGTAGAGCCATTTCTGTTATGCAGAGTCTTGCCCTGATGTCCTTGAATAATTCTTAAAGAGACTGTTTTAAATATTGTTTTCCTTCAATTTATTTTGTAATTTAGGTGATATGTGAGATTCTATTAGATACATTTTGCAGACAAATGGTGTGTTTATGTTTAATGCAACATCCATAAAAAAAGTTTCTTTTAGATTAAAACAGGACCTCACAGATGAGAAATCGGAAAGGGTCACCAATTTAATTTGTAGTAATATAAGTGAGCCGCTGCTGTGTCACAATATTGGAAATACACGTCCCTGTCCCTGAATATTAAACATAAACACATTTAGAAGTTGAACCAGTGTGCTTGTGCACTGTCAGTGACCTATCCAAAGAAGGCATGAAAGAGCTGACACTGGATCAAAAATTCAAAGCTGTTCCGAGCAACCGTCCCCAAAATAGGTTTGGCCAGGCCCCCCCAAAATCCTTAAAATGCCCCTGGCTAGGCATCCGTACTTGTTTATCAGTCATCTTACTTTGTGTTTGCTTAACCTCTTCGACGCTGATGACGGAACCGCTCCGTCATCAGCCGCGGTGGCGCTGTGCTGATGACGGAGTGGTTCCGTCATGGCCCGCCCGACGCGTCTGCACGGATTCCGCGCCTGGGCTGGGCGTTCTATTGAGCGGGTGGGGCCATGACAGAACTGCTTCGTCATCAGCACAGCTCACCCAAGGCTGGTGACGGAGCGGTTCCTTCACCAGCGTGTGAGTGCCGCGCGGCCCCCCCCCCGCCCCCGTAGCGCTGCGGCGGAATAGCCGCCGCAGCGAAGGTGTTAACGCTGAGCTGTGCTATTGTGACCTGTTTACGAGTGAAATCTGAGTTTCCTGCCGGTTGTACTGTCTTTAACCTACTTCACTTCCCTTTGTCTTTGTGCTCAGAGTCTCCATGGTGCTCTCCCATTAAGGTGAAAAATGGGCACGCGAGCTGCAGAGCGCCTCGAGGATTCTACTATAAAACCGTGCGGGGGACCGCATGCGACATTCACTGTCAGAAGGGCTTCGAGCTGCACGGCTCCTCGCAAATCATTTGTCAAGAAAACAGACGCTGGTCGGACAAGTATGCCTGCAAACGTGAGTGGGTTGAGCTATTGACTTTGCTTTCAGACAAATCTCTTTTAGGAGCAAGGGATGTTCCACAAGCTGATTATATTTGTCATTTAAGATGTAAATGTAGATTAAAAAAGAACACTTACATGTAGAAATGTAAACCGGTGCCATACGGGATAAAGAAAAACAGACAGTTATCTTTGCCTAGTTCTGCTTTGAAAACAATCACGAACAATAGGCATTCTAGAATGCTCTCTCACGATGCCAGCTTAGGTTTTGAGACTTATTGTGACCTCATTCACCGAATGCCCCTTTCAAGATTCTCAGAGCATGAAATGGCATTATATGAGGGACAAAACTTGATTTGTAAATATCATGTTTTTCAGATTTTCTCCTGTCGCGCGCTCTCTCTCTCTCTCTCTCTCTCTCGCTCTCTCTCTCTCTCTCTTATATATATATATATATATATATATATATATATATATAAATATAAATAACGTGGCATGAAAGTAGAAATTCACTCCGAAAGCGTGCTTTTGTTAGTTTGGTGTAAATCCATTCAGTTGATTTTGAGAAATTGGGCCCACATGCATCAAGCACTTTTTCATTCGCAAACGGTGCGATTCCTTAAAATCGGCCGTTTGTGAATGCAAAAGTGCTTTTTGGGATGCATGAAGCAATTTTAGAATTCGTAACATGTTTGCGAATTCTAAAATTGCGGGTGCTTTTAAGAAGTCGCAGATGTGCGATTTCTTAAAAGCAATGCATCATTATTTTAAAAAGTGAAAATTCGCAAATAGGGTGCCAAATTTACCGAGTGGTTGAACCACTCGGTAAATTTGGAAAAAGTGTTTAAAATGTTGAAAATGCTTTTTTTTCAACATTCATGTTACGGACACACATGTCCTTAGGACATGTGTGTGTGCAACATGATGCGAAAAATACATTTCAGGGGTGCATGGGGGGGTCCTTTGGACCCCCCCCTGCACCCATGAAATTTTCTAAGTGCCACTCGCAATTTGCATTGACTCCTATGGGCCTTTTGGCCCATAGGAATCAATGGGAATTGCGAAAATTAATTTAAGAATTCGGTATTTCTTTGGGATTCGGTAAAAATTGCGATTTTTACCGCATCACAAAGAAATACCGAAAAAAATGATGCATAGCATTTTGCACTTCTTAGTTTGCGATTCCTTATTTTTCGCAAATTAAGAAATGCAAAATGACACAATGATGCATGTGGGCCTTGGTGTTTAAAAAGTTGCCGGAGGGCTCTGTCAATCAAATTTTGAATTATTTGCTAAATGTGTGATAGGCAAGAAAAGGTCTCTGATTCTTTCTTTTTTTTCAACCTACTAGACATTTCACCCTGTGGAATAAATGTACTATGCCCCTTAGGGGCCCCCCTCAGAGGATTTGACCCGTGGTTTATAGTCAAAGGAATTGAAAACTGGAGTACCTTAAAAGAAAAAGTGCTAAGAAAAGCACATGACTCACAAATCAAAAGGAAATTGATTCAACCGCCAATTTGTGAAAAATTGCATGTTACTCTTGAATTTTACAATGGATGCAAAAAAGTCAGATTGCATATTAGGCTGAGAGACCGAGGAGTGGCTCGGTGGGGAATTGTCCCTTAGAGCAAGTGGGGTACATGGCATAACTGCACCAACCTCTGCCATGCATGGCTGAAGACAAGCGCTACAGCGCTTGTGTGCCTGTTGCAGTTTGCAATCAACCCCTATTGCGCACAGCCAAAGGCCATGTGCAGCGAGGGTGGCCAATCCATGCTGGGTTAGTCACAAACCCTGCTGCGGGCAAGACCCACACCCAACATACACTGCTCAAGGGAGATTGCTGTACGCAGCGGGTTGCCCACCTGTTTTCAACCCCTACGCCGCACGGCCAGCGTATGTGCTCAGCGGGGGTTGAGCACCCAATCCCGGCTTTGCACGTCCAAAGAGTCACTCTAACTGATATATATAACCATGACATTGAGGATGCACCTTACATTTTGAATTACCTGTCTGTTTAGGTTTTGTTTACTAGCCACTGTCAAAGTACTAGCCAACTTCACCTCCCCATTTACCATTGCTGTTTAGGAGACGTTATTGAGAATTTGTAAGAGACAGCATAATGGCCTTATATACAAACTGAAATCAAGAAGACCTGTGGAAACTTATGCTAAGTGTGAAAGAGGGGAATCATAGCCTCTCAAAAGCCTCCTACTAACCATCGCCTTCTTTATCCAAGGCGTGAAATGTTAAAGTGTGACATAGCATCTGCATACCCATTGGGACTCTTCCACATATCCCCCATGATTTTTTGAGAGTAACACTAATTCATATTTCTGATTCCATTTTTAGAGATCCGCTGCCACTCACTTACCATGCCACAGAACGGGGGATTCAAATGTTCCGATGGGTCATATTTTGGCTCCCGCTGCGAA
The DNA here is from genome assembly GCF_964263255.1 of Lissotriton vulgaris. Lineage (NCBI taxonomy): Eukaryota > Metazoa > Chordata > Amphibia > Caudata > Salamandridae > Lissotriton > Lissotriton vulgaris. The sequence goes on from NC_141696.1 coordinate 372,723,573, forward strand.
TACTACTGTTCCCCCGGGTACCAGCTGAAGGGTGACAGGGTTGTTACCTGCAGGGACAACAAAGCCTGGAGTGGGAGGCCAGCGACCTGTACCGGTGAGTAATTAAGATGTGATTCTCCAAATTATATTTTCCATTTGCAGAAATAGGCAGTAAATGGTTAAGGCACGACTACCCTACATAGCATCCACATTGGAGCATCTTGGTAGCCTTGCTTTTAACGACTTTAAAAAAATCATCATCAAAAAACTTTCGCAACTATGTTGTGATGCTACTCTTAACAACATATTCTGATACAAATCTTTAGATTTCTGTGTGGTTGTCTTCCTGCTAGGGTGACCTAAAGCTTACCCGCAAAAGCTTTCGCTGCCCATCCTCTGTTTCAACCAAAGGTTGGGTGTGACAGTGTTGTCTTTCCTGCCAAATATAACATTATGCTAAATATGCTTCCTTTTCTTGCGTTCTGTGGTACTGCCATTTTGTGGCATGTGACGTGTCTGCTATGATGTTGCTTAAGTGCCCACATAAAAGATTTTATTGTGTGAATCTATGTTTCCTAATATCTATGTAGTTCTATATCAACATCTGTCCAGTGTTCTTTACAATAAATGTAGCATCTAGAAATCCTATCGGGAACATTAAGATATTGCCTCTAACCACTTTATTTATCTTTTTCCACACCACAGTATGTTCCATATGGGCACTTTTAATGACCACTTCCTTTTGGGCAGGTATTCACTTATTATACTTAACAGCATTTGAAGTGACTTTCATCAAATTGCTTTTTGGTCTACATTTTAAAAACATGGCCGTACTTCACGCAAATATTATTACAATAAATCAAAGTTAAAAATGTAAAAGGCAATTGCACTAAAATCACAAACTACCATACATGGTTCATTAAAAAAGGAAACTATATTTAACAGAAGATTTATTGTAGTGCACAGCATTGATCAGTCTTATAAATAACCACGGTGACTCCATGCATTTTTCTTACTGCCCTTCGGCTCGGGTGGTACTCACATGAAGAGAAGCACTACAGGCCTTAAACAGCGAGACGGCAGGCTCTCCTGACCAAAGATAGTCAAAAGGGGGAATCCCTGGAGTCAACTGGTCAACAGATGACTATTGGCCTATTTTATTAAAGAGGAAAAGGTCACGGAGTGCAATGGGTATTTAAATGAACATAGAAATTGGTTTCCACACAGAAAATAGAATCGTTAACAATCTATATTTATTAAAATTACAATCAATAACACAATAAAAAGCAAAGCAAATTCATACAATTTTTGCAGTACAGTTTAAAATCCAAGGGATCCTTGGAGGGGTACAGATAAATATTCAACAATGTTACACAAACACAATATTACAGTACACAATAAATAGGGACACAATCAAAGTATATTCACACTAATTAGATAACAAACTACACTTAATATAAAAAAAAACCCTAATGCATACGTGGCCCACCGGATATCTATGCCACTGTGTTTTACCAGATCCAATGGCCTGAAACAGTTCTATTGCTATAAAGCTTTAGTGGAAAAATGAAATACCCATCTAAAGTTATAGCCGGCCCTGACTGGATTCTATTAAACAAGAAACAGTGCGTCGACGCGTTTCGGTGCTGTGCAGTTGATTTTGCGGCACCTTCCTCAGGACTTCTTTTTTCTGGGGTTTCGGGGAACGGCTGGTTACACCGTATCTGTAGATATATTGGGAGAGATGTACGAAATCAATTATCGTGCATAATACCTGTTTATCTATTTCATGAAGGGGTGGTTTTCTAATTTTTCAAATACCCTTTATCGCTTCCCCCCTCTGTGTTTAGCTACCAATGTTGTCTGACAATTCATATTTGCTGAATACACATTTGGTCACTCTTGGTATGTTAACCGGTACATCAAACTGCTCAATTTTGTTTGCATTGTCCACTACTGTTACTTTAGGACAATCCCATTTGCCATAAAACAGTTGGGCAACTCGCACACCAATCCCTCCGAGTCTTTTTCGGTGTGGAAAACCTTTTGATTCAAGGGGGACTATTACACCCAGGGACCCGAAGGAGGTAGGAAATGCGATTTCTCACCCTCAGTGTCGTATGGGGGACGTTCCAGGATGGGGTCTGTTTAAAATTTCACTTCGCTTCTGCAAATAATGTTCTTGAAGCCTTCTGTCAAATAACCAGATATTTTTATTAGGGATAAGATGACATATCCTGTGCTCTACCAACTAGGCGGGTCTCTATGTTTGCATAATTACCTCTCTCCTAAATTGGGAGCTCCTTGTCTTGGGGTTCCTTTCTTTGAGAATGTCAGGCGTTTTCTCAATTTTCATGTATCTGTGGTATTAATGTACATCGCATATTTATACCTTACAGTGTCTTAAGTATACACCTAGATCTAATCAAAAAAGCTTTATGTTGAGAGTGTCTTACCTCCTATAATTTTAAAACGTTCTTTGAACGGGCATACAATGTTGCTGGTCTATTCCAGAACTGGATATGTTCTGTTGAATAAAAAAAAATGTGACACAGTCATTCTCTACTTGTGTGTTAAATACTGCAAGATATTCTGATCTTAACTCTGTTGGTGGCCCTGGGGTCTAACTAGCACCTCTCTTTTTGATGCTCTCTTCTGTTTACTACTGTGATGCGCCCTCTCTCCTGATTGGCTCCATAATGTGCAAATTCCTATTAATTGCCCCTATTCTGTTGCTGTTTGGAAGAACCACATCATTATTTATATTAGTGCTCCCTGTACAGCTAAGGTTTAAGTCTAAAACTCAGAGTCCTCACCCAGGACCAGTGATGAATACCAAGAGTTATACCTCCTTTATATCATTAGATGGTATTAAAGCTACCTAAAGGATATTATACCTGGGGACAATATATCCTGTTGTTTAAATTATACTCTAAGTGGATTCCCCTACTTAAAGGGCATATGGGCTTGGAATTCACTTACCGGAATAGCGCTGTGGTCGTGCTTCTGCCTCGTTCGTTCACTTGCTCTAGTGTGTGGTGTTTAGTGCATGTATTTATACCTACCCCTAATTGCTAAAGTGTTTGCACCTGTCAGAAGGAGCGTCGATTTCGCGCTTCATTTCAAACCGCCAACGTGGGCGCCATCTTTGAACGGTGTTGGGGGCCGTTTTTAATGCCAAGAAACCTGCCCGTGTGCTGTTTCTGTATATAAGTTCGTCACCCGAAATATGAGTATATTGGTCTTCCGATAATTCAGGAAATATATAACGCTGATATATGTTTGGATTGCCGAACCGGGCCGAATCCAAACTTTAAAGGAGCTCCGATTTCGCGCTACATTACACGCCGCCAACGTGGGCGCCATTTTTGAACGGTATTGAGGGCCGTTTTTGATGCCATGAGATCTGCCCGTGTGCTGTTTGTGTATATAGGTTTGTCACCCGAGATATAAATGTATTTATCTTCCAATAATTCGGGAAATATATAACACTAATATATGTTTGGACTGCCGAAACGGGCCGAATCAGAAATAGGTGTCGTATTGTAGTACAATTGCGTGGCATAGAGAGAATTGCTCTCACGCTCATTTCTGGTCTTGATTTGTTGAAAAATAGCTGAAATAATATCGACGTGTATAGTTTGGAGGGTCCAGGTCTCCAAATGAATATTTTATTTGGACCAATGGGCCGCCCCGATATGTTCCCTTACTGTGGGCTCCATCTTAGACTAGTGGTTTAAATGTACATATGCAGCGCTTTTGAATCAATTTTAAGTGCATTTTCCTCTAGGTGATAACTTAGTCCTCCGTCATCCATGTGTGCATACGGGAGGAGTCACTTACAGGTGTCAATGGTTCTGCCAGCGTTTTTTGTTCAGACTGAGAATTTAAAAATTTTTCAGAACTTGGTTCCTTTTAATGGATGGCTATCTGCCTGTGGTTCAGTTAGTTGGATCAGAGAAATGGAAAGGAGGTATCATTGTGGGATAGGCTGCCTAAATGAGAGCCTCCCACTCTTCCCTAGAATTTAACCCTTTCCTGATGGTATTGAATTTAACCATATACCATTGTTCCTGTAATTTTCGTCTCTTAGTACTATCTCCTGATCTTGTGAGTTCCCTAATTCTTTCCAAAATGACCCATCTAAGGTCCTTTATTGTGTGTCCATTTTCTTTCCAATGAGACACCAAAGGGGCATTTTCTTTGTTGTTATTTATCGCAGATTTGTGTTCCCCTATCCTAAGCCTCACTTCTCTGCCAGTTTCGCCAATATATGCCTGGTTGCACGGGCATAGGATCATATATATCACATTCTTTGTTTTGCAGTTATTCAGGGTGGTGATTGTATGTGTGGTACCATTATGTGCCACTGTTTTCGTCACTATGCATAACTCGCAAATGCAGCAGTTTCCACACTTATTGTTACCTGTTGCTTTCTGTCCACTCAGGGTGGTTTGGGTCTCTATCCTGTCCTCTCTGTATGTGTGCACAAGATTGGACCTCAGGTTTTTATTCTTCCTGTACGCATACAGGGGACGCTCAAGGGGAGTAACGTCTGGGCCATTGTTTAGAATTTTCCAATTGTGATTGATGATATTCTTGATTTGGTTGGCTATGACTGAGTGTTGGCTCACCATCACTATTTTATCCTGTGTCTTCTTGTTGTCTGTTTTTTTGATGAGACAATCCCTATTGTAGTACTGTGCTCTTTTGAGCGAGTGGTTAATCAGTTTTTTGGGATAACCTCGGTCCTTAAATTTCTTTTTCATTTCTTGGGCATGTTTGTGGAAATCTGCTAGATCCGTACAATTTCTTCTGAGCCGAAGAAACTCGCCAAATGGTATCGAGTCCTTCTGGCTCTTGGGATGGTAACTGGAGTAATGTAGGATTGTGTTCCTATCAGACTCCTTCTTGTACAATTCCACTTTCAGTTGATGATCTTGGCTCTTAATACATATGTCCAGGAAATTGACCTTGGACCTACTGTGCACTGCTGTAAATCTGAGGTTGGGATCCCCTAAGTTGAGCCAACTGAGGAATTCTTCTAATAGCTCTACGGTTCCCTGCCATATGAAAAATATATCATCAATGAAGCGAGCCCAATTTCGAATATTTTCGAAAAATGGACTCACTTCATTGTATACGTGCATGTTCTCAAACAGGCTAACGTATATGCAGGCCAGGCTGGGCGCACATGTTGCGCCCATACTGGTCCCCTTCTTCTGGATATAGAGGTCTTTTTTAAAGAGAAAAATGTTGTTCAGTAAGACCATCGATACACATTGGACAATGAACTCTTTGTTGCCACCTCGTATGTCTGTCTCTTCCAGGAGGTTCCTAACTGCCATAATGGTGTCTTTTTGTGGTATGTTAGAGTAGAGTGACTCTACGTCGAGAGTCACCATCAGTTCATTTTCTTCATTGAAGGGGATCCCTTCCACTTTGGCTATCATATCCGCCGTGTCTCAGATATATGACTTTTGCTCAGCTACTAAGGGTTTTAGGAATCTGTCCGCATATTGACTTAAGGGTTCCAACAAAGAATCGATCGACGCCACTATCGGTCTAAGGGGGGGGGGGGTCACTAAGGCTCTTGTGGACCTTGGGTAGTCCGTAAAATGCGGGGATTTTGGGGTTAGTATTGTTGAGAAATTTCCACTCCTCTTCAGAAATTTTATTCTCCTCTAGGGCTTTGTGGAGTAATGTATCTACATCTTTCTTTAGTTTGTTTAGTCTCGATTGGGAAACTCTCGAGTAGTGCACTTCGTTAGAAAGGAGGGTGAGTGCTCTCTGATCGTAGTCAGATGTGTCAAAAACTACTACACCTCCCCCCTTATCAGCGGGTTTTATTGTTATACTACTGTCCTCGGACAGGGACTTGATGGCCTCTCTCTGATCTTTACTGATGTTATGCTGTTGAAAATGCTTTTTCTCTAGTAGGAGACCTATTTCTATTTTTACCACTGATTCAAAGGTCCAGAAAAGGAAAGGTCAGCCTAGTAATGTATAACAAAAAGCCATAGGACTGTATCTTTTCAAACCGGAGTAATTAAAGACATTACGCTTTCAACATAAGTCTCTATTGTTCAACAGGAAACTCCATGTTATAGAGGTGGAGGGTTAAGAGTGTAATTGTAAAGCTTTTCTTTCTAGATTACAGAACTGTTATCCTAAAAGAGGTGGTTAAATACCTCTTTGATTCCTGGTTATTAACATTGTATTCCAGTGGAATAGTTCAGAGCGCAGACCTTCAGAAAAAACTGAACCTTATTACAGTTCTGGAAGTGCTCAGGAATAAAATCACTAAGACTGAGTGTTAAGAAGAAAAATCTGAGACAACAAGTGTCTGGAAGTTCCTTCTTCAGCAGAATAAGGATGCTCACCTTCAGCTAAAAAAGATAACTCGAGGGAGAATGCGTGCTGCCAGATTTATGATCAGAAACACTGGGGCTCTTGGTCGTGTGGAATCAAACCTGATAATATAGATTTCCTGAGAGGCAACAAAGCACAGATTTCAGAGATGTTTCCATCCAAGACGTTATTCCATCCACAACTTTTGCTGTAATGGCTTCAGGTCCCCCATCCCTAAAAAGGAAAACAAATCAACCATAACGAAATGTCCTCTCAAAGCGTACCTCTGCTGAGGGTTCTATTGGTTGAGACCTCAACTCATGGGCTCCTGGGAATTCTCAGTAAGAATCAGCACAGCTTATAGACAAAATTCAAATAAAAGTCTACAAGCCCATATTCGGCTTACCACACAATGCATCACCTGCGCAAGTGCGACTCGAATTTGGCCTGCAGTCTCAAGTACTGCTGAAAAAATATGAGACTGCCAAATTCTGGTATGACGTCTGGATGAATCAGGAAATTGAGGTCTATCGCGCCATGTGGGAAGCAATTCATAACAGTCCGAATTCCCAGTACGCCAAATTCTTACAACACTCCCTTGAAACCACCAAACTAGCAGCACTTTGGGAAACCAAGCTTCCTATACCAACGTTTAAACAGGCGGTAAAGAAGGCTGCAAACAGGCACTCATTGTTCAATGACCAGTCAACCCTGAGCCATCGCTCACATGCCTGGATGACAATAGAATCATATAAAAAGTCTACTCCGGCAGCCTATCTAGAACTCGCATTTTCATCATATGTTAAACATAAATACCTTAGTCTAAGGTTGGGCAACCTGCCAACAAATGCTGATCAACCCAAATGGAGGACCCAAGACATCAAGGGGTGCGACCTATGTGGTGCCACAAAACAAGATTTCATTAATTTGATCTGCATTTGTCCCGCACTGGACCAGGAACGCCAGTACAGGCTAAAAGCGAAGTTCAAGGAATATGGAATCTGCACCTGTCGTTCCGCGATCATACAAGTCCTGTGCTCAGCGGACCCTAAACTCATCTGTAGAGCAGTCAAATTTATCACAAACTTTGAGAAAAAGAGAGGAACTTTGGCAAAGATCCAATTCATTCCCTGAACTTACATTACTTGTGTGACTGTTTCCTCTGTAACTGACTTGGCTTTTCGAAGTTCGAAGGACATTTTCATTCACGATGTTAACTTCTAATTATGTAACCTACTAGACACCATCTCTCCTGACGTCGCCTTCCTAACGGAAACATGGATGAACGCTTCCTCCGCCCCTGACATCGCCATCGCTATCCCTGACGACTATAAGATCACACGCAAGGACCGCACCGACCATACAGGAGGAGGAATCGCTATCGTCCATAAGAAATCCATCCGCATCTCCACCAGCTCCGACGCCAACCTCGCTAACTCCGAACACCTTCACTTCCAGATCCACATTGACCCCAAGACAACTCTTAGAGGCACCCTCCTCTACAGACCTCCAGGACCCCGCGCAAAATTCAGTGAAGACATCACGGACTTCATCACCCCACACGCGCTCCCCTCCAAAGATTACATCCTTCTGGGAGACCTCAACTTTCACCTTGAAAAGATCAACGACCGCAACACCGCCACCCTCGTGGACAACCTCGCCAACCTCGGACTTAAACAACTGGTCACTTCCCCCACCCACATCGCAGGTCACACACTCGACCCCATCTTCACCTCCAGCAACCATGTCTCCTTCAGCCACACTACGGATCTCCTCTGGACTGACCACAGCTGCGTTCACTTCACCTACAACAAGCCGAAACCCATCATCCACCTCCAACCAACTCTACAAAGAAACTGGAACAAAATCACCACGGATCAGATCTCCACATCGCTCCTTCGAACCTCCCCAGCCCTCTCTTCTAACGCCAACGAAGCCGCCTCCAACCTCACCCTTTGGTTATCCAACACCGCCGACACCTTAGCACCACTGAAAAAACGTCAACACAAACTTGGCAACAAGAAGGCCTCATGGTTCAACGATGATCTCAAGAAGTCCAAGAAGCTGTGCCGCTCCCTTGAAAAGGCCTGGAAAAAAGACCCATCCACCAGCAACAAGGACGCCTTCAAAAGCGCCACCCGTACTCACCACCAACTGATCCGAAAAGCCAAGAAAACAGCATTCAAGGATCGACTTGACAACAACGCCCACAACAGCAAGGAACTTTTCAACATCGTCAAGGAATTTTCCAACCCCTCGGCCAACTCCAACGACATCACCCCCTCTCAAACCCTCTGCGACTCCCTAGCCTCTTTTTTCCACAACAAGATTGCTGACATCCACAACAGCTTTGACAACCAACCCGGAAGCCAACCCACCCTACCATCTGCTGACCATCTACCCCCCGTAAATACCCTTAACGCCTGGAACCCAATCTCCACTGAGGACACCATCCGCCTGATGAATTCCATCCACTCTGGATCCCCCACAGACCCATGCCCTCACCACATCTTCAACAAAGCAGACTCCGTCATAGCTCCGCACCTCCGAGACGTCATCAACTGCTCCTTCAACTCCGCTACCTTCCCAGAAGACTGGAAACACGCTGAACTCACCGCCCTTCTGAAAAAACCCACAGCGGACCCCACCGAACTCAAAAACTACCGCCCCATCTCGCTTCTTCCATTCCCGGCCAAAGTCATCGAGAAAGCCGTCAACAACCAGCTCGCCGCCTTCCTCGAAGCCAACAAATCACTCGACCCCTCACAATCTGGCTTCCGAGCCAAACACAGCACTGAGACCGCCCTCATCGCAGCAACAGACGACATTCGAACTCTACTGGACAATGGAGACACAGTCGCCCTCATCCTCCTCGACCTCTCTGCAGCCTTCGACACAGTCTGCCACAGCACCCTTTTACAACGCCTCAGAAACATCGGAATCCAAGGAAAAGCACTGGAATGGATCACCTCGTTCCTCACCGGAAGAACCCAGAGAGTCCGCCTCCCACCATTCAAGTCCGAGGCCTCTGAAATCATCTGCGGCGTACCTCAAGGATCCTCACTCAGTCCCACCCTCTTCAACGTATACATGAGCCCCCTCGCGGCCATCGCCCGCCAACACAACCTCAACATCATCTCTTACGCGGATGACACTCAACTGATCCTTTCTCTCACCAAGGACCCCAGCACCGCCAAAACTAACCTACACGAAGGAATGAAAGAAGTCGCCGAATGGATGAAACAAAGCCGTCTGAAACTGAACTCAGACAAAACAGAAGTCCTCATCTTAGGTACTTCCCCCTCTGCATGGGACGACTCCTGGTGGCCGGAAGCCCTCGGAAAAGCACCCATCCCGACAGACCACGCACGGAACCTTGGCGTCATCCTGGATTCTTCACTCTCAATGAACAGACAAGTCAGCGCCGTATCCTCTTCCTGCTTCAACATTCTTCGCATGCTCAGAAAAACATTTCGCTGGATCCCCTCCGAAACAAGGAAAACAGTCACCCACGCTCTAGTCACGAGCCGACTGGACTACGGAAACACCCTCTACGCAGGTACCACCGCTAAACTCCAGAAGAAACTACAACGAATCCAAAACGCCTCAGCCAGGCTCATATTAGACATCCCACGCAATGAACACATCTCTGGTCACCTTAAAGACCTCCACTGGCTACCCGTCAATAAGAGGATCACTTTCCGAGTGCTTACCCACGCACACAAATCACTCTACGACATCGGACCAGATTGCCTCAATTCTCGAATGTCCTTCTACACCCCCTCCCGCCAACTTCGCTCTTCCAGCCAAGCCTTCGCCACTGTACCTCGCATCAACAAGATCACCATGGGAGGCAGATCCTTTTCTTACCTGGCTGCCAAAACATGGAACTCACTCCCCGCTTACCTTCGCCTCACCCAGAATCACCTAGCGTTCAGAAAGCAGCTTAAAACGTGGATATTTGACAAATAATCCTCCTCCCCTTCCTAAGCGCCTTGAAACCCTCTGGGTATGTAGTGCGCTATACAAATTTTATGACTTGACTTGACTTGACTATGTATCTCCAGATCAGTTTTTAAATATTACTGCATTTTATTTTTTGTAATGGTTTTTATTAACTATACAATAAAAGAATTTACACTTAAAGTAAGAATCAGCTTCTCTATAGGCTAAGGGGCCATTGATGACCCACAATTTGTTGTCAGTCAAGCAGAAGCTACCAGAACAATAGGGCCTGCATTGAAAAATGAGAGATTTATTGGCGAAAACAGAAAAAAACACATTTGCAAGCAAAGCGTGTTCATGAAGTGGGGGTGGCAGGGTGCTGGAACTCAGACCATCCCATCCTTACCTCTGCTCTGTATCAGTACCTGGTGGAAAGTGAGGATTCGCGAGTGCGAGAAACTGCACAGCATGCTAAATGTCACATGCTTCGGAAGGACAGGGAAAGACTTTGTGTGACCTCGAGCACTGGAGCAGAGGATCGCATACCTCTGCAGGACATAGAATAGGGATCGGAAAGATGATCACCCCCAGCACCACTGTAACAAAGACACACAGTGGATGACACAAGTGTTGAGGTCATACAAATAAACTAAACCTATTGTAGATGTGCAGCAATCACGTTACCAGTCCAGTTGTGCAGCACTCCTTTACAAATCATGCTCCAACTGTGATGTATTCGTGTGCACAATTTCACAAGTGCAGTGAATGGTTGGTAAGGAGCAAAGGTGTCGCTACGTTATAGGTAGTGCAAAGCAACAGGCTGCCTAGTGAACGGTCAATACACAGGCTAACCACCGAAGTGTATCTATGCATTCGGATGTCTGCAAATTACATTATGGGGTCGGCTAGTGAGGACCTAGATAAAGGTCTCGTTTGTATAACTTGCACCAACTTTTTCTCAAAAACATACAGGTAGATTCATCATTGAAAAATCGGCTCGCAAAGGGCCAGATTCTGAAAATCTGGCCCTTTGCGAGCGCAATTTTTGCATTTGGGATTCATCATCCCAAATGCAAAAATCGGTAATTGCGAATTCGCTAAATTGCGAGGAATTACATTTAAGGAATCTCTATTTGGGATTCCTTAAATGCAATTCATTAACCATTTTTAAATTGCGAAATCGCAATTTCGGGCCGCTATTTACCGCGAGGTCAAACCTTGTGGTAAATAGCGAAAACTTAGAATAATGCTTTTAAATGCATTTTTCTAAGTTGCATGTTGCCCACACACATGTCCTTTGGACATGTGTGTGCGCAACACCAATGTAGATTACATTTCAGGGGTGCTACAGGGTGTCCTTTGGACACCCTTGCACCCTTGAAATCGCATCCTTATTTGCGATTAGCAAATTGCTAATCGCAAATAAGGAATAACTCCCCATTCATTCCTATGGGCCTTTAGGCCCATAGGAATGAATGGGGAGTTATTCCTTATTTGCGATTAGCAATTTGCTAATCGCAAATAAGAAATGTGTAGGAATCGCAATTTATTTAGCGATTCCTACATGAATCCCATTTTGCAAGTCCTTAATAGCGATTCCTTAATAATCGCTATTAAGGACTCGCAAAACAGGACAATGATGAATCTAGCTATAAATTTCCATGCGCTGGGGAGGCTAGTGGGCCTTAGAATCCTGCTTCTTAGAATGCTGAGATCTCTATATGGTCTTCTTTCTAGTCAGCAGTAGAGCACTTCGAAGGTATACTCTGCAGCTCTTCCATGTATTCCAGCACGCTCTCTCAGTGAGTTCATACTCTCCGCTGGCATCTGCTATGATCCAAGACAGACTCACCTTTCCAACCGGTCGGTAATTTGGGTTCCGGTAAATATGGGCGACAGTAATATCTGTTATTTACGGTACTTAGAAACGCAAGTGGTGCGTATAGATAGTTTAATACAACAAGATAATACACAGAAACTTTATATGAGATGTATATTTTATGTATCATTTTTTTCAAAACTGACTGCCTTGCAAGGAATCTGTTACCAGACAGGCAGCCTACTTTAATTGTCCGGCAATGTGAGATGGAGGTCCTAACGTACCCGAGCTCATGTTTTGTCTCCTCTCCGCTTCATCCCTTTCCAGACTGAGTAGCAAAACTTGATTCCTCCTGCTTCTTAAGCCGATTTTATTACTTGAAGCTGGCAGGTCAAGTTTTGGACATAATGTGAAACATATTTTTCCTGCAGTGCTGTCATTTTTAGTATGGCCAGAGGGTGGCAGAGGAGGCGAGCTTTTCGTCGTTTGTGTTTTGTTTAACATTCCTACACGGGAACCGAAATTGAGCACAGCGGATACTACTAGTACTACCGAATGGATTTTAAAGAGTTAATAAATAGAATTCAAAGATTAGGGCCTGATTTAGAATTCTGCGAAAGGGTCGCTTCGTCACAAACGTGTCGGATATCCCGCCTGCCTTATTACAAGTGCCATATAAGATAATAGCACTTGTAATACTATCGTTACCTTTGTGAAGAAGTAACCCTTCTGCTGAACTCGGCCCGTAGCTAAATAGATTACAAAGAGAAAACAGTGCAATGGTTTAACCCCTTCGCTGCTAGGCCTTTTCCCCTCCTGTGCTAAGCCCTTTTTTGGCGATTTGGGGTAGTGCGCGCTTAGGCCCTTGTAACTTTTTGACCACATAAGGTATCCACGCCAAATTTGCGTCCTTTTCTTCCAACATCATGTGGATTCTAAAGGTGCCCAGGGTTTGTGGATTACCTTGGAGGGGTCCCAGAAATTAACCAAAATATAGTGATTTTTTTGTTTTTTTCAGAAAAATGGGAAAAATGGGCTGCAAATGAAAGCCTCTGGGTTTTTCCCTGAAAATGTTATCAAAAAAGGGTTTGTGGGGCTGAAATCTCCATTTTCTCAGCTTTTAGGAAATGACAGTCTTTTGTCAGAGAACCGACATTTTTCACACAGTTTTGGCATTTTTCTGGGACATAGCCTATTTTTGCTATTTTTAGAGCTTTCCACCTCCTTCCAGTTAATGGTAGAAATGAGTTTGAAAGCAATAATGGATCCTAGAAAGCTGTACATTTTCAAAAAGTAGACAAAATTCTGAATTCAGAAAGGGGTCATTTGTCTAAATCCATGAAGGTTTCTTTATAGAAACTAACAGTTAAATATTGGAATAATTGAAAATTTGTTGAAAAAAACAGCCTTTTGTCTCAACGTTTTCACCTATAACTTTTTCTAGTTTTGACAGCTCTTAGAAAGCAATATACCGTTACATCCGTTAGACCTTCCTGGTTGTGGGGATATATAGGACTTGTAGTTTCACCAAGAACCCGACGAACCCAGATCCAAAAACTGAGCAGCAACTTGCAATGGTATTTTTTCATTTACTGGGTATAGAGCACTTTGTCTTGGAAAATGTATACATGGAAAAATCTGTATGAAAGACACCTATGTATTTCTGAATTGGGTACAAAATATAGAGTTCAGAAACAGTATATTATTGCTAATTTTCAAAATTGGGAATACTCCTACTAGCATGAGAATTATTGGTCATTTTTCAAAATTATTTTTTTGTTACACAATGTCTTTCATTGAAAGGGAGAAATGCGCAAAAGCTTAATTGGTAATAACAGTTGATTTACAAATCTGAATTACCCCAAGTCTCCCGATAAAAACGGTACCTCACTTGTGTGGGTCGCCCTTGTGCCTGCGACAGGAAACGGCGCAAAATGCAAAGTGGTGACACCTAAATTTTGCAGTTACAAATTGACCCTTTTTTAGCAAAGTGCCTACCTGTAGTTTTTGCACCCTAGCTCTGCCGGCACCTAGGGAAACCTAGCAAACCTATACATTTTTGAAAAGTAGACACCCAGGGGAATTCAGGATGGGGTGACTTGACTGCCTACCACCAGGTCTTGTTACCCAGAATCCCTTGCAAACCTACGAATTTGACAAAAAAAACACATTTTCCTCACATTTCTGTGGAGGAAAGTTCTGGAATCTGCTTGGATCAACAAATTTCCACCCACCCAGTGTTCCCCCAGGTCTCCCAAAAACAATGGTACCTCACTTGCGTGGGTAGGCATAGTGGCTGCGACACGAAACAGCGCAAAACGCAACGTGGTCGCACCTCAATTTCCCAGTGAAATCTTGCGCTCTTTGGACAAAGAGACTACCTTTTGTTTTTGAGCCCTAGCTCTGCCAGCACCTAGGGAAACCTAGCAAACCTATACATTTTTGAAAAGTAGACACCCAGGGAAATTCAGGATGGGGTCACTCGACTACCTACCCCCAGGTTCTCTTACCCAGAATCCCTTGCAAAGCTAAGAAATTGGGAAAAAAAACGCATTTTCCTCACATTTCTGTGGTGGAAAGTTCCGGAATCTGCGTGGATCAACAAATTTCCACCCACCCAGCGTTCCCCCAGGTCTCCCGAGAAAAATGGTACCTCACTTGCCTGGGTAGGCATAGTGGCTGCGACAGGAAACAGTGCAAAAAGCAACGTGGTCACAACTCAATTTTTCAGTGAAATTGTGCACGTTTTGGGTAAAGAGACTACCTTTTGTTTTTGAACCCTAGCTCTGCCGGCACCTAAGGAAACCTAGCAAACCTATAAATTTTTGAAAAGTAGACACCCAGGGGAATTCAGGATGGGGTCACTCGACTGCCTACCCCCAGGTTCTCTTACCCAGAATCCCTTGCAAAGCTAAGAAATTGGAAAAAAAAACGCATTTTCCTCACATTTCTGTGGTGGAAAGTTCTGGAATCTGCGTGGATCAACAAATTTCCACCCACCCAGCGTTCCCTCAGGTCTCCCGAGAAAAATGGTACCTCACTTGCCTGGGTAGGCATAGTGGCTGCGACAGGAAACAGTGCAAAACGCAACGTGGTCACAACTCAATTTTTCAGTGAAATTGTGCACGTTTTGGGCAAAGAGACTACCTTTTGTTTTTGAACCCTAGCTCTGCCGGCACCTAGGGAAACCTAGCAAACCTATACATTTTTGAAAAGTAGACACCCAGGGGAATTCAGGATGGGGTCACTCGACTGCCTACCCCCAGGTTCTCTTACCCAGAATCCCTTGCAAAGCTAAGAAATTGGAAAAAAAAACACATTTTCCTCACATTTTTGTGGTGGAAAGTTCCGGAATCTGCGTGGATCAACAAATTTCCACCCACCCAGCGTTCCCCCAGGTCTCCCGAGAAAAATGGTACCTCACTTGCCTGGGTAGGCATAGTGGCTGCGACAGGAAACAGTGCAAAACGCAACGTGGTCACAACTCAATTTTTCAGTGAAATTGTGCACGTTTTGGGCAAAGAGACTACCTTTTGTTTTTGAACCCTAGCTCTGCCGGCACCTAGGGAAACCTAGCAAACCTATACATTTTTGAAAAGTAGACACCCAGGGGAATTCAGGATGGGGTCACTCGACTGCCTACCCCCAGGTTCTCTTACCCAGAATCCCTTGCAAAGCTAAGAAATTGGAAAAAAAAACGCATTTTCCTCACATTTCTGTGGTGGAAAGTTCCGGAATCTGCGTGGATCAACAAATTTCCACCCACCCAGCGTTCCCCCAGGTCTCCCGAGAAAAATGGTACCTCACTTGCCTGGGTAGGCATAGTGGCTGCGACAGGAAACAGTGCAAAACGCAACGTGGTCACAACTCAATTTTTCAGTGAAATTGTGCACGTTTTGGGCAAAGAGACTACCTTTTGTTTTTGAACCCTAGCTCTGCCGGCACCTAGGGAAACCTAGCAAACCTATACATTTTTTAAAAGTAGACACCCAGGGGAATTCAGGATGGGGTCACTCGACTACCTACCCCCAGGTTCTCTTACCCAGAATCCCTTGCAAAGCTAAGAAATTGGGAAAAAAAACGCATTTTCCTCACATTTCTGTGGTGGAAAGTTCCGGAATCTGCGTGGATCAACAAATTTCCACCCACCCAGCGTTCCCCCAGGTCTCCCGAGAAAAATGGTACCTCACTTGCCTGGGTAGGCATAGTGGCTGCGACAGGAAACAGTGCAAAAAGCAACATGGTCACAACTCAATTTTTCAGTGAAATTGTGCACGTTTTGGGTAAAGAGACTACCTTTTGTTTTTGAACCCTAGCTCTGCCGGCACCTAGGGAAACCTAGCAAACCTATACATTTTTGAAAAGTAGACACCCAGGGGAATTCAGGATGGGGTCACTCGACTGCCTACCCCCAGGTTCTCTTACCCAGAATCCCTTGCAAAGCTAAGAAATTGGAAAAAAAAACGCATTTTCCTCACATTTCTGTGGTGGAAAGTTCCGGAATCTGCGTGGATCAACAAATTTCCACCCACCCAGCGTTCCCCCAGGTCTCCCGAGAAAAATGGTACCTCACTTGCCTGGGTAGGCATAGTGGCTGCGACAGGAAACAGTGCAAAAAGCAACGTGGTCACAACTCAATTTTTCAGTGAAATTGTGCACGTTTTGGGTAAAGAGACTACCTTTTGTTTTTGAACCCTAGCTCTGCCGGCACCTAAGGAAACCTAGCAAACCTATACATTTTTGAAAAGTAGACACCCAGGGGAATTCAGGATGGGGTCACTCGACTGCCTACCCCCAGGTTCTCTTACCCAGAATCCCTTGCAAAGCTAAGAAATTGGAAAAAAAAACGCATTTTCCTCACATTTCTGTGGTGGAAAGTTCCGGAATCTGCGTGGATCAACAAATTTCCACCCACCCAGCGTTCCCCCAGGTCTCCCGAGAAAAATGGTACCTCACTTGCCTGGGTAGGCATAGTGGCTGCGACAGGAAACAGTGCAAAACGCAACGTGGTCACAACTCAATTTTTCTGTGAAATTGTGCACGTTTTGGGCAAAGAGACTACCTTTTGTTTTTGAACCCTAGCTCTGCCGGCACCTAGGGAAACCTAGCAAACCTATACATTTTTGAAAAGTAGACACCCAGGGGAATTCAGGATGGGGTCACTCGACTGCCTACCCCCAGGTTCTCTTACCCAGAATCCCTTGCAAAGCTAAGAAATTGGGAAAAAAAACGCATTTTCCTCACATTTCTGTGGTGGAAAGTTCCGGAATCTGCGTGGATCAACAAATTTCCACCCACCCAGCGTTCCCCCAGGTCTCCCGAGAAAAATGGTACCTCACTTGCCTGGGTAGGCATAGTGGCTGCGACAGGAAACAGTGCAAAAAGCAACATGGTCACAACTCAATTTTTCAGTGAAATTGTGCACGTTTTGGGTAAAGAGACTACCTTTTGTTTTTGAACCCTAGCTCTGCCGGCACCTAGGGAAACCTAGCAAACCTATACATTTTTGAAAAGTAGACACCCAGGGGAATTCAGGATGGGGTCACTCGACTGCCTACCCCCAGGTTCTCTTACCCAGAATCCCTTGCAAAGCTAAGAAATTGGAAAAAAAAACGCATTTTCCTCACATTTCTGTGGTGGAAAGTTCCGGAATCTGCGTGGATCAACAAATTTCCACCCACCCAGCGTTCCCCCAGGTCTCCCGAGAAAAATGGTACATCACTTGCCTGGGTAGGCATAGTGGCTGCTGCAGGAAACAGTGCAAAACGCAACGTGGTCACAACTCAATTTTTCAGTGAAATTGTGCACGTTTTGGGCAAAGAGACTACCTTTTGTTTTTGAACCCTAGCTCTGCCGGCACCTAGGGAAACCTAGCAAACCTATACATTTTTGAAAAGTAGACACCCAGGGGAATTCAGGATGGGGTCACTCGACTGCCTACCCCCAGGTTCTCTTACCCAGAATCCCTTGCAAAGCTAAGAAATTGGAAAAAAAAACGCATTTTCCTCACATTTTTGTGGTGGAAAGTTCCGGAATCTGCGTGGATCAACAAATTTCCACCCACCCAGCGTTCCCCCAGGTCTCCCGAGAAAAATGGTACCTCACTTGCCTGGGTAGGCATAGTGGCTGCGAAAGGAAATGGTTCAAATTGTACGGTGGTGAATTTACAATACCAAATTGCAAAACAACCTTGATTTTGGGGGGGGGGCACCTGAGTTTTTGGCCCGGGGCTCGGTGGTATTCTTTGGAAAGTACAAAACCCAAACAGTTCTGAAAAGTAGACCCCCGGGGGAGTCCAGGGAGGTATGGCATGCGTGGGTCCCCGAACGTTTTCCTACCCAGAACACCTTGCAAACCTTAAAATTAGGGAAAATAATCACTTTTTCAAACTTTTTTGCGTGGAATCACCGTGCCGGCAAAAATGTCCTACCACCCAGCGCTCCCCTTGTTCTCCCGAGTAAAAGGATACCTCACTTGTGTGGGTGCCCCAAAGCAGAACAGGCCAAAAACGAATGTTGAAAAAAGTAGTATTTCAGTGTAACAAATTAAGCCCCCCTGCCTTAGTCACAGGCCTTTGGCCCACCCACACAAGTGAGGTATCATTTTACTCGGGAGAACAAGGGGAACGCAGGGTGGTAGGACATTTGTGCCGACACGGCGATCCCACGCAAAAATGTATGGAAAACTGTTTTTTTAACCTAAATTTGAGGTTTGCAGGGATTTCTGGGTAGGAAAACATTGGGGGACCCACGCATGCCATACCTCCCTGGACTCCCCCGGGTGTCTAGTTTTCAGAACTGTTTGGGTTTGGTAGTTTCCAAAGATGCCCGCCGAGCCCCGGTCCAAAAACTCAGTCCCCCCCCCAAAAAAAAGAAGGTAATCTTGCTATTGGTTATTGTAATGTCTCCACCGTACGATTTGGACCGTTTCCTGTTGCAGCCACTATGCCTACCCACGCAAGTGAGGTACCATTTTTATCGGGAGACCTGGGGGAACGCTGGGTGGGAGGAAATTTGTGTGAACCCAGTGACGCCACGCTTTCCCACGCATAAAAAGTGTGAAAAAACTGACTTTTTCTGCAAAAATTGAGGTTTGCAAGGGATTCTGGGTAAAGGAACGTTGGAGGATCCACGCAAGCCATACCTCCTTGGAAGCCCCCGGGTGTCTACTTTTCAGAAATGTGTGGGCTTGGTAGGTTTTCCTACATGGCCGTCTCGCACGGGGCCAAAAACCCAGGTACCCCCTCTTTCAAAAGCTGGTGGTATTGAATGTCAATCCCACCAGCTTTTGAAAGAGGGGTTACCTGGGTTTTTGGCCCCGTGCGAGACGGCCATGTAGGAAAACCTACCAAACCCATACATTTCTGAAAAGTAGACACCCGGGGGCTTCCAAGGAGGTATGGCTTGCGTGGATCCTCCAACGTTCCTTTACCCAGAATCCCTTGCAAACCTCAATTTTTGCAAAAAAGTCAGTTTTTTCACACTTTTTATGCGTGGGAAAGCGTGGCGTCACTGGGCTCACACAAATTTCCTCCCACCCAGCGTTCCCCCAGGTCTCCCGATAAAAATGGTACCTCACTTGCGTGGGTAGGCATAGTGGCTGCGAAAGGAAATGGTTCAAATTGTACGGTGGTGAATTTACAATACCAAATTGCAAAACAACCTTGATTTTGGGGGGGGGGGGCACCTGAGTTTTTGGCCCGGGGCTCGGTGGTATTCTTAGGAAAGTACAAAACCCAAACAGTTCTGAAAAGTAGACCCCCGGGGGAGTCCAGGGAGGTATGGCATGCGTGGGTCCCCGAACGTTTTCCTACCCAGAACACCTTGCAAACCTTAAAATTAGGGAAAATAATCACTTTTTCAAACTTTTTTGCGTGGAATCACCGTGCCGGCAAAAATGTCCTACCACCCAGCGCTCCCCTTGTTCTCCCGAGTAAAAGGATACCTCACTTGTGTGGGTGCCCCAAAGCAGAACAGGCCAAAAACGAATGTTGAAAAAAGTAGTATTTCAGTGTAACAAATTAAGCCCCCCTGCCTTAGTCACAGGCCTTTGGCCCACCCACACAAGTGAGGTATCATTTTACTCGGGAGAACAAGGGGAACGCAGGGTGGTAGGACATTTGTGCCGACACGGCGATCCCACGCAAAAATGTATGGAAAACTGTTTTTTTAACCTAAATTTGTGGTTTGCAGGGATTTCTGGGTAGGAAAACATTGGGGGACCCACGCATGCCATACCTCCCTGGACTCCCCCGGGTGTCTAGTTTTCAGAACTGTTTGGGTTTGGTAGTTTCCAAAGATGCCCGCCGAGCCCCGGTCCAAAAACTCAGTCCCCCCCCCCAAAAAAAAGAAGGTAATCTTGCTATTGGTTATTGTAATGTCTCCACCGTACGATTTGGACCGTTTCCTGTTGCAGCCACTATGCCTACCCACGCAAGTGAGGTACCATTTTTATCGGGAGACCTGGGGGAACGCTGGGTGGGAGGAAATTTGTGTGAACCCAGTGACGCCACGCTTTCCCACGCATAAAAAGTGTGAAAAAACTGACTTTTTCTGCAAAAATTGAGGTTTGCAAGGGATTCTGGGTAAAGGAACGTTGGAGGATCCACGCAAGCCATACCTCCTTGGAAGCCCCCGGGTGTCTACTTTTCAGAAATGTGTGGGCTTGGTAGGTTTTCCTACATGGCCGTCTCGCACGGGGCCAAAAACCCAGGTACCCCCTCTTTCAAAAGCTGGTGGTATTGAATGTCAATCCCACCAGCTTTTGAAAGAGGGGTTACCTGGGTTTTTGGCCCCGTGCGAGGCGGCCATGTAGGAAAACCTAGCAAACCCACACATTTCTGAAAAGTAGACACCCGGGGGCTTCCAAGGAGGTATGGCTTGCGTGGATCCTCCAACGTTCCTTTACCCAGAATCCCTTGCAAACCACAATTTTTGATGGAAAAATCAGTTTTGACACACTTTTTTTGTGTGGGAAAGCGTGGCGTCACTGGGCTCACACAAATTTCCTCCCACCCAGCGTTCCCCCAGGTCTCCCGATAAAAATGGTACCTCACTTGCGTGGGTAGGCATAGTGGCTGCAACAGGAAACGGTTCAAATTGTACGGTGGAGAATTAAGTTTTCAATTTGAGAGCGTGTGATTCAAGGAAATTGTGACAGACAATTTCAAGTTTGCAGGAGATTCTGTATAAAAATCAATAGAATTCACCAGAAAGACATGACATATACTTCCATGGTTTAACAATAATAACTAAATTTAGTACGTTATTTATAGCTATAATGTACACCGTAACAGAGTTACTCCAAAGTGAAACATTCAAGGCATGGCTAACTATTCCTCAAAGACACACACATACAGGTTGGATTTGGTACGAGGGCGAGTGATGGTTCAGTACATAAAATTTTACTAACAAGAACTTTCGAAAAATGAAATGCTCTGTCAATAAATAAATGCATAAAAACCGAACCAGTGACTCGCAACTCGTGAGCTGTAAAGCCACGACAAGGCACCAACCGTTTTACAGGCCATTCACGCGCCTTTCATACCTGATACAAACCAGACCATTGACACCATCCAGAAAGAACAGCAACACATTACAACAATCACAATAAGGGACAAGGTACATCCTACTTCAGAAAGAGATAAAAGACAAACATTACTGCACAGCCATCTAATCCGCAAGCACACACACATTCTGGTTGGATTTGGCACGAGGGTGAGTGATGATTCAGTACATACAATTGTATTCGCAAGTAATTTCAAAAAAATGAAATACACTGCGTATAATTGAAAGTATGATAAACTGAACCACTGACTCACAGCTCGTGAGCTGTAAAGCCACGTCAAGGCACCAACCTCTTTACAGGCCATTCATACACCTTTCGTACGTGTGACACATACAAAACATTCACACCGCCAGCCGCGGACCCATCACATTTCAACACTCACACCAGCAGACAGCGCCATTCAAGGGCCCATCACTTTCACACGCCCACATTTCCGACATTGCAACAACACAAAATGATGGACTGCGTGGAGTGTCACTCACCTAGCAGTGTGTGTAGTGACCAACAAAAAGTAACTACTCGCACACCGCTAGCCGAGCGCCAGTCCACCCACACCACCATCCAAGCACCAGACCATGCACACCGCCAGCCAAACACCACTCAGCGCGCACCGACAGCCAAGTACCACTCCACACACACCGCCAGCCAAGCACCACTCCATGCACAGACAGCCAAGCGCCACTCCACACACACCACCAGCCAAGCACCACTCCACGCACACCACCAGCCAAGCGCCACTCCACCCACACCACCAGCCAAGCACCACTCCACGCACACCACCAGCCAAGTACCACTCCACACACACCACCAGCCAAGCGCCACTCCACACACATCACCAGCCAAGCGCCACTCCACACACACCACCAGCCAAGCGCCACTCCACACACACCGCCAGCCAAGCACCACTCCATGCACAGACAGCCAAGCGCCACTCCACGCACACCACCAGCCAAGCACCACTCCACGCACACCACCAGCCAAGCGCCACTCCACCCACACCACCAGCCAAGCACCACTCCACGCACACCACCAGCCAAGTACCACTCCACACACACCACCAGCCAAGCGCCACTCCACACACACCACCAGCCAAGCGCCACTCCACACACACCACCAGCCAAGCGCCACTCCACACACACCGCCAGCCAAGCACCACTCCATGCACAGACAGCCAAGCGCCACTCCACGCACACCACCAGCCAAGCACCACTCCACACACACCGCCAGCCAAGCACCACTCCATGCACAGACAGCCAAGCGCCACTCCATGCACAGACAGCCAAGTACCACTCCACGCACACCGCAAGCCAAACGCCACTCCACACACACTGCCAGCCAAGCACCACTCCACACACACCGCCAGCCAAGCACCAGTCCACGCACACCGCCTGCCAAGCACCAGACCACACACACCGCCTGCCAAGCACCAGTCCACGCACACCGCCTGCCAAGCCCCAGACCACACACACCGCCTGCCAAGCACCAGTCCACGCACACCGCCTGCCAAGCACCAGCCCACGCACACCGCCTGCCAAGCACCAGCCCACGCACATCGCCAGCCAAGCGCCCATCCACACACACTGCCAGCCAAGCACCAGTCCAGACACACCACCAGTCAAGTGCCAGTCCATGCAGGCCGCCAGCCAAACACCAGTCCATGCACGCCGCCAGCCAAACACCAATCCATGCACACCGCCAAATAATTTTTTTTTAAAAACAAAGAAAAAAATTACAAACCATTTGGAACTAGATATAAAACTACAACTACAAACAGCATTAACTAAAAAACAAAATACTAATGCCACAGATGCAACTGAATAACCAATAAAAAACATTACAGACCAGGCAGTACACCATTAGACTCACGGTAGCTCCCAAAATTTCTTTTGAGTGTGATACATTTTGAAACATCTGGGCACACAAAGCCCAGGATTAGAAGGACAATCAGCACAGTGCATACGAGTATCCTTCCGCACATCTCTTCGATAGCAGACTTTACATCTCTTACAGGGATTGTTTTTTCTGGGCGTGGCAGGAATGTAATCAGCAAAGTGGCGATCTCGCAATCTAGCCACTTCCTCCACCACTCCGACTCTAGGAATATGTGCCTGTTCCACAACAACAAGGCTGCCTATCACAGACTCCTGAAACTGAACAAAAGTCGACTTTGACGCAGGAGAACACTCCTTGAACACAACAAAAGCATTAAAAGTTGCTAAATTGAACAGATGGATGGCCAACTTCTTATACCAAATATAAGACTTACGAATAGCAGTGTAAGGTTCCAACCTCTGATCAACTCTGTCAACACCACCCATGTGCTTATTGTAGTCTACAATGCACACAGGTTTACGCACTTCAGCAACAGCACCCCAAACAGGCATAGATGTAGTACTTTCATCATGGATGGTACTCAGCATGTACACATCCCTCCTGTCGACAAATTTTACAGCTAGCAGTTCATCACTACGCAAGGCACTGCACTGTCCCCTCTGAAGCTTTTTGCAAACAAGCTCTTTCGGATAACCTTTACGGTTAGAGCGGATTGTGCCACAGGCAAAAGTGTCTACTTTCAACAACTCCTTAAACAATGGCAAAGCAGTGTAGAAGTTATCAAGGTACAAATGGTGGCCTCTGTTAAACAGTCCTCTAGCAAGATCCCAGACAATTTTCTCTGCCACTCCAAAAGTGGACGGACAACCAGGGGGGTCAATAGTGGAATCCTTACCAGTGTACACACGTAAATTGGAGACATATCCTGTCCTACTCTCAGACAACATATACAGCTTAATTCCATAACGTGCCCTCTTGCTAGGAATGTACTGCTTAAAAAGTAAACGACCCTTGAACAAGACCAAAGACTCATCAATAGAAATTTCTTTGCCTGGAGAATAGATCTCTGAAAATCGATCTACAAAATGATCAATAACAGGCCTAATCTTAAAAAGGCGGTCATAGTCAGGGTGATCTCTTGGCAACGCCAAATCATTGTCAACGAAATGCAGCATACGAAGCAAAAGTAAATACCTATCACGAGTCATAACTGCAGGAAATATAGACGTTGCCATCAAGGGACTGGAAGACCAATATGAAGCCAGGGAAGGCTTCCTTATCAAGCCCATCAAAAAAGTCAAACCGAAAAACCTATTCATCTCATCCAGATTTGTGGGAGTCCAACGGGTAGCTCTAGAGTGGGGCCTAAGTTTGGCACTGTTCTTCCTCAAAAACTGTTCCGCATACAAATTAGTATGCTCAACAATCTCAGCCAAAAAGACATCATCCATGAACAACTTAAAAAACTGTATAGGCAAGAAATTTTCACAATCCACTTTACACCCTGCATAACCAGTAAAGTCAGACAACACCGGCTGCACCATTTTTGGATCAACCCAGAGTCCAGCACTTCCAATGGGAATGCTTGAAGCACCAGGTTGCAAGCCAGATGTCTCTTGCTGCATCGGCACATCAATCTCCTCCTCTAAAACAGGCACTTCGTCCGCACTGAGATTGGATTCATCATCCGATGATTCCATGTGGAGAGAAAACTCACTGCCTGAATCATCCTCTCCCTCAGACGCACTGTCAGTCTCATAATCCAGCTCAGAGGAAGATTCAAGAAGCAAACTAATCACCTGCTGAGCAGTCATTCTACGGCTAGCCATAATGCTAACTAAAAAAGATTATTTGTCAAACACGTGAACCACAAATCCTTTGAAAAAAAAGAAATAAACACAATGTTGCTTTATCTCACAGACCTATATACTCCAACACTATACCACTCACTTGACAGAAGCAGCTAGACTCAGCACCACCTACTCTGCACAGACACGGAAAGGATCAACAATATCCCACTAAAAAAGAAAAAGGTAAAAAAACAAATTACACATAAAACAACGCAAAAAACATCGCAATTAATTTCATGCTCAGAACACAAACAGAAATACAGCCATTATGACAGCACTTACAAAAAAAGACATTTATGCATAACAATAATACTCATTTGAAGTAAACCCTACAAAAATGTTTTTCTTACCAAATAAACGCAAATACGCAAAACTGCAGAACAACCACTGTCAAAACCACAAACAGGAATCACAAGCTTTACACTACAATAAAAAGGAGAAGAAAAAACATTACAATCACATATTGAAATAATGCACCAGTCAACACACAATACACCAAAAAAGCTAAGGGGTAAGTGGGCCTAAGAGTATAAATAAAATATTCACCCCTGTAAAAGGGGAGAAACCCTTGCCCTTGAGGCCACCCCCCACACATGGCTTCATTGGTGGTCCAGTGGGCCAATACATTATCAAACATTCAATGTACCAAAATAAATTGCACCCTTTGGGGAGCAACCCTTGCCCAAAGGGGCCGCTCCCCATACACATCCCTGGTGGTCTAGTGGCCAAATGGATACTGACCCTTGCCCTAGGGGTCACTTTGCTTCTAAACATCCCTGGTGGCCTAGTGGGCCCTACAAAAAAATAGAATACCGACGTGATCTGCCTACCCCAAGGGGGCAGACTGCCAGAAACATGCCCCCAAGGGGAGTGACCCTTGCACAAGGGGCCACTCCCTATAGAACACAAAATCTGTGGTTCAGGCAGGCAGAAAAATACAAAATATAAGGGGGGCAGACACCATAGACATATTTGCACCCCTTGGGGAGTGAGCCTTGCCCAAAGGGGCCTCTCCCCACACACATCCCTGGTGGTCTAGTGGGCCAAAATGGAAAGTGACCCTTGCCCAAGGGGACACTCTCCTTATAACCATCCCTGGTGGCCTAGTGGGCTACAAAAAACATAAAGCATGGCTTGATCTGCCCCCCCACGGGGGCAGACAGCCAAAAGCATGCCCCCAAGGGGAGTGATCCTTGCCCAAGGGGCCACTCCCCATACAGAGTAAAATTGGTGGTCCAGGGGGCTCAAAAATACATAAATATATGTCCTGCCCCTCCCCCCCCGGGGGGCAGACACTGTAAAATTATATGCCCCCCTTGGGGAGCGACCCTTGCCCAAGGGGCCACTCCCCACACACATCCCTGGTGATCTAGTGGGGCCTAAATGGAGAGTAACCTTTGCTCGAGGGATCACTCTCCTTTCACGCATCCCTGGTGGCCTAGTGGGCTACAAAAAACAAAAAGCATTGTTTGATCTACCCCCCACGGGGGCAGATCGCCAAAAACATGCCCCCAAGGCGAGTGACCCTTGCCCAAGGGGCCACTCTCCAAACAATGTCGCATTGGTGGTCCAGTGGGCTACACAAATCCGCAATATATCTCCTGCCCCATCCCTGGTGGCCTAGTGGGCTACAAAAAAACAAAAAGCGTTGTTTGATCTGCCCCCCACGGGGGCAGATCGCCAAAAACATGCCCCCAAGGCGAGTGACCCTTGCCCAAGGGGCCACTCCCCAAACAATGTTGCATTGGTGGTCCAGTGGGCTACACAAATCCGCAATATATCTCCTGCCCCATCCCTGGTGGCCTAGTGGGCTACAAAAAACAAAAAGCGTTTTTTGATCTGCCCCCCACGGGGGCAGATCGCGAAAAACATGCCCCCAAGGCGAGTGACCCTTGCCCAAGGGGCCACTCTCCAAACAATGTCGCATTGGTGGTCCAGTGGGCTACACAAATCCGCAATATATCTCCTGCCCCATCCCTGGTGGCCTAGTGGGCTACAAAAAAACAAAAAGCGTTGTTTGATCTGCCCCCCACGGGGGAAGATCGCCAAAAACATGCCCCCAAGGCGAGTGACCCTTGCCCAAGGGGCCACTCTCCAAACAATGTCGCATTGGTGGTCCAGTGGGCTACACAAATCCGCAATATATCTCCTGCCCCATCCCTGGTGGCCTAGTGGGCTACAAAAAAACAAAAAGCGTTGTTTGATCTGCCCCCCACGGGGGCAGATCGCCAAAAACATGCCCCCAAGGCGAGTGACCCTTGCCCAAGGGGCCACTCCCCAAACAATGTTGCATTGGTGGTCCAGTGGGCTACACAAATCCGCAATATATCTCCTGCCCCCCCCCCCGGGGGGGGGCAAGCACAGTAAAACAATATGCACCCCTGGGGGAGCGACCCTTGCTCAAGGGGCCGCTCCCCGATAGAGGAATCCCAAAAAAAAACAAAAAAATCAGACTATTCTGCATTCCTGCTGCACGACCGTGCAGCAGGAATGCAGAAAAGAGGCACCGGGGGGAAAGGCAAACCCTTTTCTGTCCCCCGGTGCCTCGCAAAGAAAGATTGTTGCAGCGAGATCGCTGTACGTACCTGTTTCCCCACCGAGGCGCAGCTTGGAAATGGCGGCCACCGGTGGGGAAACAGAAAGTAAACAAGTGCCGACGTCAGCGCGGCTCGCGCGCTGACGTCATCAGTGACGTTGGAGGGGGCGGGTGGGGGAGGCACGGGAAGGTCTTCCCCTGCCTCCCGCAGTAAAAAAAAAAAAATCGCCGACACGCGGGTGGAGCTGCAGCCCTCCTCCCGCAGGTAGGCGCCATGACGGCCGGGAGCCGTCATCAGCACACGAGCGCTGTGTGCCATGACGGCTCCCGGCCGTCATCAGCATCGAAGGGGTTAAAAAAGATCGCCTTTGTCGACTTGTCAAAGTACACAGGCAATTAGGTTCTCTTTATTATTTCACATTATTTATTTACACCCCCCTCAGGGCATGCTCAGGCCCCCAAAAGAAACCTAAATTGTTGCCTGTGCAGTTATTTAACCCCTCC
The DNA here is from genome assembly GCF_964263255.1 of Lissotriton vulgaris. Lineage (NCBI taxonomy): Eukaryota > Metazoa > Chordata > Amphibia > Caudata > Salamandridae > Lissotriton > Lissotriton vulgaris. The sequence continues at coordinate 372,751,957 of NC_141696.1, forward strand.
CGTGCTGGTGACGGAACCACTCCGTCATCAGCCGCGGTTGCGCTGTGCTGATGACGGAGCGGTTCCGTCACGGCCCGCTCGGAACGCCTGCGCGGCGCGGATTCCGCGCCTTCGCTGAACATTCTATTGAGCGGGCGAGGCTGTGATGGAACCGCTCCGTCATGAGCACAGGGCAACCGCGGCTGGTGACGGAGCGGTTCCGTCACCAGCATGCGCCCGCCGCGCGGCCGCCCACCCCCTTAGCACTGCGGCGGAATAGCTGCCGCAGTGAAGGGGTTAAGCAACACATTGTATTGCATTGTATTGAAATGGCATTTGCATAGCGCTTACTACCCTTGGCTAGGCATCAAAGCGCTTTTTCGGTGAGTTGCATGTTACTCCGGAACCCATAAAGGATTAGTGGTGAATTAGAATAGTGAAAATGTGATAGTATTTTGAGTAGTGGAAATGTTAGTCAGTTGTTTGGATTGGGAAGGATAGAAGGGAAAGATTTAGATTTTTGTTTGTTTGTTTTGTGGCTCATAGCAGTAGGAGGAGGCTTGTGATGAGTAAAAGGGAGGTGGAGGGGGATGAGTAAACGGGAGGTAGAGGGGGAAGAGTCAGAGGGGGGTTCAGAAAGGCTTGTTTTGTGGGATTGGAATAGTAAAAAGACGTATGAGATGATGCAAGAAGGGGTGGAGTAGGGAAGAGAATCGAAAGGGTTATTTTGGGGATCATAGTAGTGGTATGGGTGTTGGGAAGGATGAGAGAGTGGAGGAAGAGGATATATTGAGAGAGGTATAGGGTGAGAAATAGGGTTGTGCATTGAATATGCTAAATTAGAAGAAAAGTAATAAATATATAGAGGCAAAAGTGTTACAGGTCCATACGTACATGGAATATATATAGATGCATAAAGGAAGGTAGGTTATGTAGATTAAAGATGCATTGAATAAACTCTGGCTTTGAAGTGTTGTGCTTTAGTTTTATTTTATTAATGTAGATATATTTTTGTAGCTTAATAGTGAAGCAATTGTAGATAAAGTTATGCAAAAAAGATTTACTTATTTATGCAGTCACTTATATACTTGTTAACAACATAGAATAATGTAACTTTAAGTAATATGTACATTTGTTAAGCAGAACTAATAAATATCTCTATATAATACTTTTTGTAAACATAAGTATTCTACACGTCTATACAAAGCAATGTACAAATATAGGTATATATCTATAGTAGAAATAAATCCTTTTATACATATGATATGTTTTTATCGAAATAAAGCCTTTCTGACTGACTTTATACATAGAGATTTGCTTTATGTTTCTATCTGTTTGCACATGGTGGTTATGCGGGGAAGAGCCAATTCTTGAATAGTTTTCTGAAGATAAGGTGCTTATCTGTGGATCCCATGTTGTGGTGGTAAAGAGTTCCATAGTTTGGCTGCTTTAACAGACAATGATAAGTAACCCATTGTTTTTTTCATGTATCTTGGTATTTTGAGGTGAGGTGCTACTCTAGAGTAGACGTTCCTTTATCGAATGTGTTTGGTAATTTTATTCCTGCTGAAGAGTAGTCCAGTTTCATGTATTGCTTTGTGGGTGATACACAGCAGATTAAACATGGATCTTCTGGCAAATGGTAACCAATGTAGGGCTTTCAAGGCAGGGGAGATATGGTCTTGCGGTTTTTTATGTATGAGTAGTGTTATGACCCTCAACGTACCCCGATATAGGCCTAGGTAGTAGCACAACATTTTACCTACTTTTGTCATACCATTATTCTACATAACGGTTCTGGTGCTGACCTTTGACCTAGTTAGGGGCCTCATAAACGTTGTGTGGTTTTCTCAGAAAACTAGCCTCATTTATTTTGCATGCAGATTCTCAGTATCACAGCAAGATTACCATCTTCTGCATAATAACTCTGTATAAGGGTCACCACTATCGTCATCCTTGGCCGACATGTCCACAGTACCATAACACACCTAGGTAGAACCCCTGAGGGTACCTTTTGGGTATATAGATCCCACATCTTTGCTGGGAAAATCCGAGGAAAAGAAGCTTCCATGCTGACACGGGATTTTGAGGTCCCTCTACACAGATACTCCAGCACGCAATCGTCTGACATCCCTCGCGGGGTGTCCAACTCAAGACCAAAACAGTGTCCTTTGTTCTCTCACATCAGGTAATAGAGTTGGCTCTTTCTTAGGGGTTTTCTTGGCTCTACACCTACATACATGCTACGTACAATCAGGTACATCTAGTTAGTGTTATATCGTAAGAGTACATATTATTACTGTCATGTATCTATATCTATATCTATATATATATATATATATATATATATATATATATATATATGTATGCATCTATTCACTGTTTTATCACTATGGGAGAATTCTACCTTTTCTTTACTCTGTTGGTGTTTATAACCGTGTACGTCTGTTTCTGTCTAATGGTTGTTGCAGCACACGTATTATTTACTAGAATGACGTTGGTTCTATAAATGCTTACTGAACACGTCCCCATCCTTTATTCTGTATGCCTCTCTGAGAGTAAGAGAGCTTGAGTGACTGAGCAAAAAGTACTGTACTGTTTCCACGATCCCCGAGGGGTCAGGGTTGGCATGTTTGATAGTTGCCAGAAACTATTCGCTCCTTGGTAAGGTTGTAGGGCTTGGATTGGCACTGTGAACTAGCTGGTCTACAGACTAACATATCCTTTTGGGGTGCCTGGAATCAGATGACACCAATCCCTAAGTTTATGTTGTCTAAACGGTCAGATCCTGAATAGATTTGTATGAACTACACCACAGTTGTCTGGAAGCCCAGTTCTGAATCAGGTGTAGTCTTTTCATGGTCATTAAAGGTGATCCGTGGTAGAGGCTATTGGTGTAATCGAGTTTGGAAAAAACAAGAGAGCTAGTAGCCTGGACCTTGTGTGGAAATCCCAAATGGTGGAATATTTTTCACAGAGTTTTTATAGTAACAAAGCTGATCTTGCTAGTTTGTCCACTTGGGCATTCATCGATAGCTTGTAGCCCATGGTCATTCCAAGGTTTCTTACCTCCTTCGATATTTTAGGCAGTGTTCCCAGATCATCAGGCCACACGGCAAGCGGATCATAATGTTTCCAATCGCCACACATGAATATGTCTGTTTTGGCAGCATTCAATGTGAGATGGCTCCATACCCATTGTTCCACGGCTCTTAGAAAAATGAAAAGTGGTGAGATTCTAATGTCTTTGGGGCATTGCGGTGGAGAAGTATTTGCATATCGTATACATAATTATGGTATGTAAGGTGAAGGTGATCGGTCAGTGCTTGTTATGACTTCATGTAGATGTTCAAAAGCATGGGCGAGATAGAGCCTTGAGGGACCTCTCCTTTTGTGAAGTACGGTTTGGACGAGAAAGGGGGTTTTGGATAACATTAGTTCTGTTGCGAAGGTAGGACGCAATCCTTTGAAGAGCAGTCTCCTCTATGCCGGCTTCTTTGAGTCTTTGTAGCAGAGTGTCAGGTCAACAGTGTCAAAGGCAGCCGAGAGGTCCAAGAGAAGTAGCGCAGCAACCCCATTGAAGTCAACTGTGTTCTTCAGGTCATCCCAGATGTCAAAGAAGGCAGATTCTGGTCCTTTGCCTGGATGGAATCCCGTTTAGAAGCCTGAAAGTGTGGCATTCTCTTCAATGAAATGTGACATCTGGATGAAAGCTGCTCTTTCTATCAGTTTGCCCAGGGAAGGTCCATTTGAAATAGGTCTGTAGGTAGCAGGGTTCAGATGGTCCAAGTTTATTTTCTGCAGTAATAGGTGTATGTTTGACTTTTTGAGTTCTAGGAATATTCCAGTATTTAACCCCATGGCTGCTAGGCGTTTTCCCGTCCTGCGCTGCAATTTGTTGTTTTACTTTATTTCATGACGAGCTGGCCTTGTCATCCGCGCACGGCAGGTAAGCGCCATGACGAGCCCAGCTCGTCATTAGCCTCGAAGGGGTTAAGGAGTTGTTGATGATTCTCCTTACTGGAGTGGCAGCAGAGGTTGTTAGAAGAATCGTCTTGAAGGTTTGCTGTGGACAAGGAATAAAAGGGCTGCCGGCAGGCCTGCTTGCTTTGACCAGGTCCATACATTCATCTTGTGAGATGTGTTGGAAGGAATGGAGAGGCTGGGTTACAGTATTCTTGGATTGTAGCTTTGTGAAAGGGTTAGTTATGATGCTTTGTGTCTGTTTCAACGGGTCTGCTTTATCCGTGTAAGTATTTGTCACTTTGTCTATGAACTCTTGATTAACGGGATGAGCTCCTTCTAGGCAATTTGGTTTGTCAAATTCATTGAGAATTTTATAGATTTCTGTATTTGCATATTTAGCATTTTGAAATCTGTCTGAATAGTATTTTTTCTTTGCGTTTTTGATAGCTGACTTGTACAATCTGTAATTTTCTGTAGGTGAAGTTTGTCTTGGTTGGAATTTGTTTTGCGCCAGGCATGTTGCAGCTTTCTAATTTGTTGTTTTATCTTTTATCTCTTTATTTCTCAAAGGTGCTTGTTTTCTTTTGTTCTGTTGTGTGGTTTTTAGTGGTATCAGGATATCAAAAGTTTCCTTTAGCCACTCATAGTATTTTAACATAATTGATTGTTTCTAGGTCTCTACTGGATGTTCGTTGTGTTTCTAAGTGCTCCAAATTGAGTTATTTCCACAGCCGATAGGCAGATGCACATTAGGTGGTTTTAGGTGCGTCAATTAGGGTTGTTTTATGTTGGAAGGCAAGCAAATGGTGGTCTGACCAAGTGACCAGAGTCACCATTTGAAAGGCAACTAGTGCTGTTTTAACAAAATCAAAAAGAACAATTGATGGACAGAATGCAGAACAACGTCATGCATTCTCACAGTACAGAGATGTGGGCTTAAATCCAACTTTTTTTTGCTCACCATGCCATTCCAGTTTGGACCCAGCCATATGCAAACCAGTCTTGACCCTGCGCCCAATGGGAACAGTCAAGCCCGAAATGCCAGGCCAGGTCCTCCCTGGACTGGAAACAAGCATCCTAGGACCGGTTTCGGGCTTTCAGCTCTCATCAGCCAGGCTAGCTTGATTCCAGTGGCATAGAGAGTACAGGACTCACGTCTGAGAATACCCGTCTCACTTGGGGTGACAAATGCAAAAAGAACAATTGATAGACAGAATGCAGAACAATGTCATACAATAACCCCAGTACAGAGAACAGGGTCTAAATCAATAGTTTTTTTGCTCACCATGCCATTCCAGTTTGGACCCAGCCATATGCCAATCAGTCTTGGGGTGGTGGAGTGAGCTAAAGAATGATGATGGATTAAACCTAGATCAGTTGACTGGGGGTGAGTGCTTGCAATGCCCCAACATGGGTCCCTTGCTCACTTTGCCACTGGATTCAAGATAGCCTGGCTGATGAGGGCTGTGAGCCCTCAAACCAGTCCCAGGATGCTTGTTTCTGGTCCAGGAAATATATGGTTTGGCAGTTCGGGCTGGACTATTCCCATGAGGCACAGGGTCAGACTGATTTGCATCTGGCCATGTCTGAACAGGGGTGACGGAGTGAACTAAAGAATGATGATGAATTAAACATAGATCAGTTGACTGGGGGTGAGTGCTTGCAATTTTCAACACTCCGTCCATCATCCCTCTGGTTTTGTTTTGTTCGCCCTAAGTTGGCAGGGAATGCCCCGACATGGGTCCCTTGCTCACTTTGCCTCTGGATTCAAGATAGCCTGGCTGATGAGGGCTGTGAGCCCGAAAGCGGTCCCAGGATGCTTGTTTCCGTCCAGGGAAGACATGGTTTGGCAGTTTGGGCCAGACTGTTCCCATGAGGCACAGGGTCAGACTGATTTGCATATGGCCATGTCTGAACTGGGGTGGCGGAGTGAGCTAAAGAATGATGAAGGATTAAACCCAGATCAGTTGACTGGGGGTGAGTGCTTGCGATGTTCAACACTCCGTCCATCATCCCCTTTGGTTTTGCTTTGTTCGCCCTAAGTTGGCAGGGTATGCCCAGACGTGGGTCCCTTGCTCACTTTGCCACTGGATTCAAGATAGCCTGGATAGTGAGGGTTGTGAGCCCGAAACCGGACCCAGGATGCTTGTTTCCGGTCCAGGGAAGACGTGGTTTGGCAGTTCGGGCTGGACTGTTCCCATGACGCACAGGGTCAGACTGATTTGCATATGGCCATGTCTGAACTGGGGTGGCGGAGTGAGCTAAAGAATGATGATGGATTAAACCTAGATCAGTTGACTAGGGGTGAGTGCTTGCAATGTTCAACACTCCGTCCATCATATCCTTTGGTTTTGCTTTGTTCACCCTACGTTGGCAGGGTATGCCAGACGTGGGTCCCTTGCTCACTTTGCCACTGGATTCAAGATAGCCTAGCTGATGATGGCGTATTAGCCAGAAACTGGTCCCAGGATGCCTGTTTCCAGTCCAGGGAAGACATGGCTTGGCAGTTCGGGCTGGACTGTTCCCATGAGGCACAGGGTCAGACTGATTTGCATATGGCCATGTCTGAACTGGGGTGGCGGAGTGAGCTAAAGAATGATGATGGATTAAACCCAGATCAGTTGACTGGGGTTGAGTGCTTGCAATGTTCAACACTCCGTCCATCATCCCCTTTGGTTTTGCTGTATTAACAAAACTGACATCTAGGATGTGTCCAGCGATGTGTGTGGATTTATGGACCATCTGATGCAGGTTCGGTTCTTCTAGGCCCGCAAATATTATTTTCGGATGGGGCATATTTGGTTTGTGAAACCAAATGTTGAGGCCACCCAGAATGTATAGGTTAGATTGTAGTGTTATCAGGTTTGAAACCGTGTCTGGAAGTACGACTGGGAATGTTGCCTTGCTAGGTGGAGGTCTGTAAAGGAACACTAAGTTACTGGAGGAAGAGGGTATAGGATTGCATCTGATGAAAAGGGTCTCACAATCTTTTATGGAGACGTTGTAAACTTTAGTGATATGTAATGCTTGCCTGAACACAACAGCTAGCCCACCTCCTTTTTTGCCTATATGATTTTGGGTGGTCGTTTGATAGCGTGGAGGAATGACTTCATGCAGGACTGGAGCTATATCATCTCTCAACGATGATTCAGTTATGAATAATATGTCTGGTTTTGCGTCAGTGAGAAGGATGTGGATGTGATGTTTGTTCTTACGGAGCCATAGAGCATTTATTAGTAGACAGTTTGTGTTTTGCTGATAGTGTGACTTTGTTTTGTAGAGGAATAAGCAGTATTTTGTGGGCTTGCAGCTGGTGTGTCCTTAGTGTTGGTATTAGGTATATGAGGATAAAAATCATGTTTTTTTGTCCAGCAGACTAAGAAGGCATTTTGATGGGCCTGCATGTGTAGGTGGTGAGGATGGTGTTTGAGAGTGAGTTGGTGCGCTGTGTTTTTGTAGTATAACCTTTTGTTGTGCAGTAGACATGGAGAAGCGAAGTTGTGAGATGTGGCATATTGCTTATTTTGTGTACCTCTGTTTAGGGCGGAAGGTATATGAGTTAGGGGTGGCAGTACAGCTTGTGGGTCATGTAGTAACGTTCTAAATGGTCCAATGGATGAGAGGCAGTTGGAAGACAGTTGCTGTGATGCTGTATATGTGTTGGGTGTGGTGGAAGAGCAAACGCTTGGTATTGGAGTTTGCTCATTTGTGTAATTTGAAAGGTGCATGTAGGTTTGTAGTTTGTGATGGTAAGTTAAAGCTAAAAAGATCCCAAATCAAAGACAAAAACCACTGGTTCAATGGACCCCTCAATACCGAAAGGAGAGCTCTCCGGCTAACAGAAAAAAACTGGAGACTGCACCCCTCAGCCTTCCAACTAAAACTTCTCCGTCAGACCAGAAACACATATAACAGAAACGTCCTCAAATTCAAACAAGAGTTCTTCAGATCCGAACTGGAAAACACTAGAAATAGACCCTGCAAGCTCTTTGAAATCGTCAAACTCTAATCAAACAAACTAGCCAAAACCTCCAAAGAAACTACCAAATCCCTAATAACCTGTGAGGAGCTCTCCTGCTTCTTTACAGCCGAAATTAACTCCCTAGAAAACAAACTTAATGTTGCCTCTAACTTCCCACCTCCTCCTCCCAGGACCCATCTCTTTCCTCATCCCCCCAGGTAACACCCAAAAGCCAAGCTCACTGGTCCAAATTCAAAGCATATGACGACCTCTCTATCTCAAAAATTCTGTCCCCCTTAAAACCGAATAGCCACCTTAAGGACCCACTCGCCTCCAACTGCTTGGTAGCGACCTGCCCATTCATCATTTCCATTTGGATTACAATAATCAACGCCTCCCTTCTTCAAAGGCTCCATACCTGACTCCCTAAAAACCGGGCAAGTCACCCGAATCCTAAAAAACCCACTCTGAATCCTGCTATTCCAGAGAGCTTCAGACCAATATCCAATATTCCTCTTCTTTCTAAAGTGCTGGAGAAATGTGTGCAACTTCAACTGAGCCACCACATTGCTAATTTCAATCTGTTAGGTGAATTCCAATCCAGTTTCAGGTGCCGGCACAGCACCTAAACAACTATTATTCACATTGTAGACGATGCTCTTCAAGCCCTTGGATTTAACCTCGGCATTTGACACAGTCAACCACGAGAAACTACTTGAACGTCTCAAACACAGGATGGGAATAAGAGGTACTGTCATCAAATGGTTTGGTTCCTTCCTCCAGAATCGCTCCCAGATATACTTAGTTAACAGCAACCTATCTGCTTCCACCCTGATAATAATCTGTGTCCCTCAAAGCTAAACTCTGTCCCCTACCCTCTTCAATCTCTACCTCAAACTGCTAGCTGAAATACTCCGCACTGCCAACATTTCCTTCCATATGTAATCCGACAATACCCAAATCTAATCTCTAGAGGAGACTAACTGTTTGAATGAGGCTCTGAAGTTAACTGTTCAATGGCTCGCCAGCAACCAGCTCAAACAGAAAGCACAAAAAACGGAGTTCCTTCTCATCTCCTCCCCTAAAAACACTACTGACATGCTGAAATGGACCAACTCGATCACAGCACTTAACTGCACACTAACCATAGTAGAATCTGCCAAATCTCTTGGCATAACCCTGGACAGCAACCTGAATATGCATGACCAGATCAACTCGATGGGCAAAACTGCCAAGTTCCACCTGAGCTATTTGAGAAAACTAAAACCCTTCCTTGTAGCTGCAGACCTAAAAACCGCAGTCCAGGCATTAGTTATCTCCAGGATTGAATACGACTGCTCAACCCAATCAGGCCTACCCAAGATCTCCACTGACCCCCTAAAAGCCTGCCTCATCGCCGCAGCAAGAGTCTGAACAGGCTTAAAAGAATTTAACCACATCTCTCCGCATCTGAAGGCACTGAACTGGCTCCCCTTTGTAGCCAGAGTCCAGCTCAAACTGGCGTGTATCATGCACAAAGCACTATACACAAATTCCCCTCCATATCTCGCCAAGAAACTCTTGGTAACTGGGGAAATCAGAAACTCCCGGTCTGCCAGAGACCTTGTGCTCCAGCCACCCCACATCCGTAAGTATAAAACCTATAGCCATGCCTTCTCTGGGGCCGCACCTAGAACATGGAACTCGCTGCCACCCTCCATCAGAAGTATCCCTTCTCTGTCATCCTTTATGAAGGAAGCTAAAACATTCCTAATGAGCAAATTCCTCCCTTAATTCTCTTTACCGTGCACTCTGCTCCGCGGTAGTACTCTGGTTATTCTGAAAAATCTCTGGTCTGCTTGGTTGCTCCGATTCTCTGTACTGATTCATTATTCCTTCATATATAATTGTGGACTCTCTCTGCATATAGCTGACCTGTCACCCCACATGTGTAATTGCTGGTTTTCCTGCATTTTGCTGACTTGTCGCCCCTCTGCTTAATGTATATACCCTGGTTATGTCCGAATGTAGCCACTTCCCTCTATCTCTATCTGCGTTTATTTTGCCTGTGTCAAACCTGTATACAACGAGTTTTCCCTGTAAAGTGCTCTGATACCACAACAGGTCAAGTTCACATTCTATAGAACCTTAAATAAAAATGAATAAGCATTATGAGCTGTTGTGCTTGAGAGATTTGTTTTGCTGGTGTGCGTGATATGTTATGTTTTTGAGGAGTAGCGGAAGGAGATGCTGGCGTATATGTTTTATGAGATGGATTTATTTGCACAGTATTTTTTTGGAAGTGGAAGTTGTAAGGTAAGAGGGGTGGTGATGTGTTTGTGAGGAGAGTGTATGTTGTGTGTAAGAGGGATGAAGTAGAGTTAAGAGTGTTGTCTTAGACTTGTTTGCTGCAAGAGGTAATATGTGTGGTGCAATGGAGTGTAAATGTCGTGTGGTTGTCTTATTGTGTCATTGTATGAGTTATTCAAAGAAAGAAGGCCAATATTAGGAAATACCTACCAACACCAGTGTTTGCAGAGTGAAAGCACTATTAGATGTCCTTTGTCCTGTACAGTGGACCAGTGCCCACCCAAGGGAGTGTACTGCACCCAGAGGTGGTTTCTGAGCTCATGCCTTTGTGTAACATATCAAAATAACTGATTTGCTCGTGAATGCAGCCAGGGAAGTTTGAGACACCATCCCCACTGAACCCAGACCCTCCCCAATGAAACTGTCCATTCATGAGGCACCTCCAGTTAGTGCTAGAAGGTCTCCACTGCCAGCTGGACACTCCCCTTTCCAGCCAGCCCTATACCCACCCCAACCTCTCCTATTGGAAGCAAACATCCAACCACAGAAGGTGTCTTCAAGTTATAATGTTTGATTTTCCTTTTAATTTCCGCCACTGGATGAGGAGGTCACTAGTTAACCCGAGCTCCCTATCCCAAGCTTCTGAAACTTTCAACAGTAGACATTGATGCAGAGAGGCACCCCCCCCTTGTTGCTCGACAACACCTCAAAGTGTGCCCAAAATGAATCTGCCATCTCCTCGATCTGGCTGATATCACTTGGAAGCACCTTTTTTAGTGCATCCAGAAAATTATCTCACCCCACAACTAAACTAGACCCACCGTGGGCATGTTTACTCCTACTGGCGGCCCCAGCAGCACCTCAGGCAGATACAGGACCATATCTGTCTAGTGCACACAGCACGACTCAATCCACCCAAGAAGGCACATCCCATATGGAGACAAACCTATCCCACCATGGGGATTGCCACTACCCACACATTGGATCCTTCACAGGTTTTGATGGTTTGGTGAGTAGATCGGTGCAGGGCCACATGCATCCTTAGTCATTGTTGCCTCATGTATCAGACTATCCTGGTGCAGCAAGGCCACTATTTTTACAGAAAAATAAGGGCCAGCAAGTGTGCTGTTGAAAATACCTCCTTATGACAGAACTCCAAACACCACCAACTACCTCCTGCAGTGTGCCACCAAGAAAAATGTGCACTCTCTGCTGGTGGTAGAAACAGTTGAGGAGTCTGACCCCTCATTCCTGGGACTGGTCCATCTTCCCACACGTCTCTGAGGGCCGCATATGACTAAGCTCTGGGTGCTCAAGCTGCAACCTCCACATTCAACTTTTAATAACAGATCTCATGAGGGTGCCAGCATCAACCACTGGGCTTGTAATGCTGAACGTAGAAGAGTATTCAGGTGACCTACCTGTCGTCCTTATTCTCAAGCTCCTAAGACCAACTGCTTAGTAGGTGTGAGCCTCAACACTATGTCCCAGCAGGCTTACTTGCCAATAGTGTGCCACTAGTGCATAGCCTTGAAGAAAAAATAGCAGCAACGCAAGCTAAAAAAGGAGCAGGGGCCAGCCTATGGTTCGACCTGACCCACTTACTATCAAGTTTAAGAGACGAAAGACCCTTTCGACTTGTTCCTGCGATTGTCCTTTCTTCCTGCTCAAGCACGAGTCCTCTAGCCATAGATATTGTGGGAAGCTCTAACTTTTGTTTCTCCATCATAGTAGTACATCTAGGACCTCAGCTGCTCTGCTTCTGATACCAGCTGATGCCATTCTTTGACTTGCTCATAAAATTATGTTGGCTCTCCTCCTTTCTGAGGGACCGCACCCAGGCGGTCAGGCTAGGTGACTTTACTACCACTCCTCTCCCTGTCACTTGTGGTGTTCCCCAGGGATCCTCTCTCTCTCCCTTACTTTTCAATCTCTATATCTTTCCTCTTATCTTCGCACTCCAGCAGCTGGAGGTCACCGTGTACAATTATGCGGATGATCTCCAGCTCATCTTTGATCTGTCCTCTTCCTCTCTCTCTGCCTCTAATTTCCAGTCAACAATGACTTTTATCAGGGACTGGATGAACCACAACCATCTTAAGCTGAACCCAGACAAAACCGAATTGGTTCTCACCGGTGGTTCATCCAGCCCCTGGAATTCCCTCTTTTGGCCCCCCTCTCTTGGTCCCGCACCCTCCCCCTCAACCACGGTCAAAACACTGGGTGTCAAAATGAATAATCAGCTCACCCTCCACTCACAAATCAGTTCCGTGGTCTCCTCCTGTTTCCTCACTCTCCGAACTATCCGCTCTGTCTCCCGCTTCTTCTCCCCTCAGGCACTTAAGCTGATCATGGCCGCCCTGGTGATATCGCGGCTGGACTACGCCAACGCCCTCTGTCATGGCATTCCAGCATACAGCCTGCGTAGACTCCAGTTGATCCAGAACCAGGCGGCCCGGCTGGTATATGGCCTTCCACGTTATCACCACTCCACCCCCCTCCTCAGGGAGCTTCACTGGCTCCCTGTAAAGGAACGTTCCCTTTTCAAGACCGGCTGTATGGTCTTCCAGGCCCGCCAGGGCACTGCCCCCGCTTTCATTTCCTCATTAATAAAAGCCTATGTTCCCGCAAGAGAGCTCCGGTCTTCCTCTAAGTCCCTTCTTCAGATCCCACGCTTCACACGCAAAAAGTGGGGTGGGTCCAACTTCTCCACCCTGGCTCCAACATTTGGGAACTCTCTTCCCGACCATCTCCGTTCTGCCACCCAGTATCTTTCATTTCGCAAAGATCTAAAAACCTTCCTCTTCAATCAGGCCTTCCCCGTTTAGTTCTTCACACCTTTCCCTCTTGCCTTCTCCCTCAGTTGCTGAACCCCCCACTAGCGCCAAGAAACCGCACGGTGCACGCTGCGCTTTAGAAATGTTTTGAATTAGAAATTATTGCGTTAAATTCAACCAGCAGGGGGTGTAGTCTGCAACTCGTCAACTTTCCCCTCAAATAGTATGAAAGTGAATTTGCTAAGACATTTTCTGAACTGACTTTTAAAACAGAAAATCTTGTTATATTGTTTTCCTAAAGTGTTGATTTAGTCTGTACATAGCAGAACTGTTCCTTCGTTCAAGAAAGGTGAAATTTCATTTTTTCATGGAATTGCTGACTAACCAGGTGTGTGTGAAATTTGCATAATTTGCTCTTGCTTAATTACACAGAATTTGGTGAAATTTATGCAAAATTGCAAGTTATATGAATTAAAATCTGGATTTTAGCACTAGATTCCTGGGTGTCCTTGCATCCATTTTGGCATGAAAACACAGGTGTGGTGAACAGTAGCCTCTTACGTTCTAGTTGTTCGTGATCCGACTCTCCTGGGAATTTCATGTGATAAGCGCCTAATGGAAAATTTCCAAAATTATTCAAAAATACACCAGCATAATTAACATTTAATCCAGCCTACCCATCTCCATTGAATGAATCAATAACAGATCTTGTTATATAAAATGCTGTTTCGAGTTTTCTCAGGTTCAGGTAAAGAGCATGCACCGGTGAGTACAAAGTTCTCTAGCTTGCTGTCAGATGTCTAAAGCCAGATACACATAGAATGACACATTTGTTATTTTCATTTAGTAGTGCTGGTGGTTTTACATTTCCTCTGTTGTATGGCATACTCCCAAACCACTCCCTTCGAATTACTGCTGTGTCCAGACTCCTAGGAGTCATGAGATGAAATAGATCATTGTGCCAGCGATTTGATCTTATCCTTTGTTCGCCTATTTTCGAACAAACTATACTCCTTTGAGCAAAATGCATTTCCTAACTTCCTTGACAAGCTTGAGCTTGCTTTATTCTGTCGACTTGTGGGTAATTGCATTAGGAGCGAGATGCCAGTAGCAAAATCCATGGAGGATTTCCTTTACTCTTAATAGCTCCTGTCATGAGAAACCTGATGTATCTCAAATCAATACATTGTGAAATATAAAGGGATCCAAAGCTGCACTGCTGACAGCAAATTGGTCACTGGTTACCATGACAATACCCAGTATAGGAAGATAGACAGCATGCTATGTTCCATTACCTAAAGGTAAATTATTATTATCACACTACTTACACACGATCAAACTATAAGCAGCATTTTCTCATAATGTGTATGGAATTTAGTTATTGGAAATGCTGTGTCCCTGGCTACATTAATTACCCTAATCATACTGAATTTTTTATGTACCCATACCATCCTGATTGGGGCCAGTTTTATCCCATTTTGGCTCCTGTGATGCTTTTTCTGTATGTTGGAAAACTAATAGAGACTGGGCATCCAATGGTAGCTTCATAGCTGCAGGGAAACTGTCCATGTTGAACTTTATTCTTAACAAGTTAGGACACCGCTTTGTGGATAAATAGCAAAGTGCCCTTTAGCTGCCTGTATTACGGTAGATACTTGAGTCCCCAAGGTTTGGAGAAAGCTAAACAAAGACTGGTGTATACCTCTTCAGTAGTTAAGATTTAACCCCAGCTCCTTCCTGTTATGTTTTGTTATGTTAGGTAATGTTGATTTGTACTGCTTAATAATCACCTGAGAGGGTATCCAGGCGCTTGGGCAAAGTGTGTAGGTGTGTGGGTCCAAGGTCCATTTAGGAAGAGCCAAACCTTCTTCTTCTTGTGGAACCCAAGAAGGAGAAGACTCTGATGTGTTGAGGGAGGTCGTTACATGTCTTGTACGAGAATGAGCAACCTCCAGTTTTACTTTTGTGGCTGTGGTTAGTGTGTGCGAGTGAGATGATGCAGAGAGTAGGTGTCTAGTGGGTTGGTGAATGCGTATTGGTTGCTCGTGTGAATAGGGAGCCAGTGTAGATTCCTGAGGTGCTTTGTGATGTGGGTGCAGCATGGGAGGTCAAGTATGAGTCTTGCAGCCACATTCTGGATTGTCTGGAATCTGTGAAGGAGTTTTCTGGAGATTCCAGCATAGAGAGTATTGTCGTAGTCCAGCCTCCAGGAGATGAGTGCTTGCATGACAGTCCGTCTAGTGTTCTGAGGCAATCATTTAAAGATCTTTCGCAGCATGCATAGGTTGTGGAAGCATGAGGTGTTCACCGTGTTGACTTGAGCCACCATGTTGAGCTTGTCATCTAGGATGATCCCTAGATTTCTTGCATGGTCTGTGGATGTGGGTATTTGTCCTAGCTCCAAAGGCCACCAGGTGGAGTCCCCTGGGTAGATCTTGTTTCCAAATATCAGTATTCTGTCTTGTCCGAGTTGAACTTCAGGCAGTTGGTTTGCATCCTGTCTGCTACCATGGTCATTGTTAGACCTGTTATCCTTATGGTGGTCTTCCCCCCAACGTCTTGCCTTCTTACCTTCACCTTTTGCTGTATCTTTTTGTTGGAGTAGGACTCTGAGCACTTTACCACTGCTTCACCCCTAAACATGGTGCCATTGCTGAACACTTGATTGGTACACTTATGTTGCCTGTAAGTCACTTGTAAAGTGGTATAGCATATACACAGTGCCTGGAATCTAAATTATATTAGTGGGCATGCAGCACTGGTTTTGCCACTGACACAAGTAGCCTTTAAATCCTGTCTCAGGCCTGCCATTGCACGGCCTGTGTGTGTGCAGTTTACTGCCACTTTGACTTGGAATTAAAAACTGCTTGCCAATCCATAAACCCCCCTTTTGAAAATCTAAAATGGTCGCATGGACAAGTGGCCAAGAAGTCACCTCTAAGGTAGGCCCTACGTAACCCTATGGGCAGGGTGCTGTAGAATTATAAGGTTGGACATGCTCTTTTAACGTTTTATATGTCCTGGTAGTGTCAAACTGCTACATTTTTTTTTCACTACTGTGAGGTCTACTTCTCTCATAGGCTAGCATTGGGAATTCCTTAAAACTCATTTAAACTGTAATTCCTGATTCAAAAAGAGTAACTGCATCATGTTTCATATCTTTGGAATGGTAATGATAAATCATCTTTAATGGTAAAGTTGAATTTAACATTACTATTTTAGAAATTACACTTTTAGAAAGTGGATATTTCTCTGCTCTTAACATTGCTCTGTGTGCCTGTAGCCTGTCTCCAATACATGTCTGGGCTGGGTGACAGCCACAGTTTGTGCATTGCCTCTAGACAGCCTCAAATACAGCAAGGGTGGGTATGACAGAGGTCTCCCCTTTATTCATCTACATTCTGATAGGCTTCTTGGGCAGGAAGGGGGAGAGGGAGATGACACATCTGAATAGGCTGTGTCCTATCCCCACACCAAATTTGGCAGAAAGGTAGTTGTTGGTACAGAAGGCACCCTTTTTTGTTAATTGGTGTACATCCGTTCAGTAGTTGCAGAGTTATTTAAAGGTTTTTCAGACATACAATGGGGAACATGGAGGATTTACGACCCGTCCAGAGCTCTTGTGCTGAGATCTGATTGGCTGCCAGCACTTCAAACAGGGATGTTCTGGCAACGATCTTGTGACTCGGTTGAACCAATTCACAGGAAAAAACGAAAAAAAGAAAATGGGGCAGGATTTGTGAATCCCAAACGAAAAAAAAGCAAACATAGGCTCCCCTGCTTCGTTTTGAATTGGCCCTCTAGTGGGCCAGGTCCTGGGTGCATGTCCAAAATATGTAGTGGGGGGGTATGGGCCCACCTCCTAGTATCCCGGAGCCCATGGTCCCAACACTAGAAAGTGGGGGTGAGGCCGGGGGGGGGGGGATCCCCGGGTCCAAATTGGCGGGGTGCGCAGTCCCACTCCCCTTGTTTGTTTTAAAAAAAGAAAAAGGCTAGGCCGGGGGGCGGATGGGGTCTCCGGGACTAAAATTTGCCCAGGGAGTGGGGCCACGTGGCTCTCCTCTTTCATTCAGAAAAGGCCTTTCCCTTGGGAATGGGGCCTCCGGGGATGAAATAGGGGCCACACAGACCCCCTGGCCTAATATAAAAAAAAATTGAAAAATAAGGGACCAGCAAATCATCGGAGGCCCTGCCCCCTTTTACCACCACTCTGCAAACACTCCACCTGGAGCACTTCTGATTGTGGCAGACGTCTGTAGGAACCTGGCTCTGTATATACTATACCAAAGTGAGGTATAGAGTCCAGTGGAACCACAAAGGTAGGCATAAGTAAAGTTAGACAGCACCTCACTCTCTATTTATGGTAGTGTGGTTGAGCAGTAAGGCAGTATCAGAGGACAGTGTTAAGCATTTGTTGTACACACTCAGTCAGAAAATTAATTCACACACTCAAAGACTGAACTTCAAATCAATTGTTGTTGTATAAAAATATTCTTTTAGTTATTTAATTATCTAGAACCAAGCAAGCCTGGCACAGTTAAGCAATTTGCAGCTTGCAAACAGTTTGAATTGTATTTGCATATGCACTTTGTTTTTGGTTGTAGAGAAATGCAATACTTTGTAAATACAGTCCATAGACTTGAATGGGCTTTTCAGTAAAATACTAGGTAAGTTACTTTTTAAATTACTTTTCTTACTCAGAGTAGTATACCTGGATACTACTTTGGGACATGTCCTGTAAACAGGTAAGCAAAATCATTTTGGTTAAATAGTAACATTTTAAAGAATTTCTTTAGGTTTTCAAACTCCACACTTAGAAACTTTTTCAAGAAAAAAACAGTCAATGTTATCCTATGGAGGAAAATAGTGTTATCGGTTTTAAGGTACGTATTTGGTAGTGGGAGTTGAGGTTCTGGGGGTAGACTCAGGGGTCCCCCAGAGTTAAGGATGCACCTCGGCGTCACTAAGGCAGCCGGGTGCAGAGTGCTGAGGCCCAATGTTATCCAATGGGAGATAAGGGGCCTCCACTTGGTGGTTGCTGATGAGCAGGCCAGTTGGTTGTGGGAACAAAGCACCTAGGCTTTAGCTCAGAGCAAATGGGGAAACAAAGTAGCACCAAAGGTGCACCCATAGTGTGGCACCAGGGCGGCCGGGTGCAGGGTGCTGTTTCGACATCGGGCGCCTTGTTGTTTGCAATGGGGAACCTCCGGTTTGCAAAGGCACTGCAGGCTTGGGGACGCAGGTCTTCAGGGTGCGACCACCAATTTGAGAGGTAAGTTGGGAAGTTAGGAGTTGGTTAGGCAGTGTTGGTTTGGCCACCCAAGGCGTGGGGCGTCGGGTGCAAGGGTGCCTTTTGGGGTCAGATCTTCTTACCAGCTCCTGGTCGCTGTTGGGGGGACCTTCCTGGTTTAGGCTGCAGGCATCGGCTGGAGTCTTGGGGCAGGTCAGGGGTTGCCATATCTCGGGTTAGGATTGCGTGTGGGCCCTAATCGTGGTGTTTACCCACTCGAACTCAGGCCGTAGATGGCGGGTGCAGAGTGGGGCGGATCCACGTTGTCCGGCAGGAAGCAGAGGTTGCAGATGAACAAATCCAGTGTTCACAGGAGACACAGTTTTGAGGTTGAAGGCAGGCAGGTCTTCCGGGGTTTTCGAGGTTGCTGGCTGCAGGACACACCGGGATATCGCAGGTGCAGGTTTGAGGTGGAGACAGGCTGGTAGGACTGGGGTCAAGTCACTGGGCGTCTTCCTCTTGTTAGCTTCTGCACAGCTGTTCGGTCCTTCTTCTTCTCTTGTAGTTTATTTTTGTCTGCTTTTTGGTTCAGGGCTGCCCCCTAAATACTGTATTTAGGGGGCGTTTTAGGGGTCTCGAGGTCAGTAGCCAATAGGCTACTGACCATAGGGTGACTACACCCTAGATGTGCTCACCGCACGTGGGGAGTGTGCACAATCCCTAATCCTGATTGCGGAGTGCCTGCCATCTGCAAGATGGCAGGCACTAAAGAGTGGGCTTCACCTCGCCTCCCCCACCTGAGGGGTGGAGTTGGCAGATGTGGGCACACCTTCTGGGCTGGCTAGCTTACCCTGCCTGTCTTCCCACCGAAAAAGAGGGGAGACAGGAGGGGGGCCTGCTCCTAATAGCAGGAGAAGCTGGGGGTCACATTACAAAGGCTGGAGAAAAGGGGGGGGGGCTGCTGCTGTTCGAGAGCCCGCTGCTGCTACTGCTCGAAGAGCCAGATCTTGAGGTGTCAATTGGGTTAGTTTTGGGGAAAGAACACAGGCCCTGGGAACCTGATTGGTAGGGACCCAGGGCACATCAAGTCAATAGTGCATCAGTAGTCTGGCAAAAGGTGGGGAGGTTACTGCAACAGAAACCCACTTTCCTACAACATTCCCCTGGCTCCACTGGGACCTTGGGGGGCCAACAAACCCTCCTGTTACCTCCAAGCCTTCCTGTTACTTCGAGTAAGTCCCACAGAGAATGATTGCTGGGCGGGCCTCTGAGGCCAGGCCCCTTTCTCCACCATTCTGCAAACGTAGCTACTATTTTAAAAACATTAGAAATTCACTTTAAAAAACTAAGGTTATTAGGACATTATAGTTGGGCTCAGATTTCACTCAAAAGAAACCAGTGAAATTCAGCCGTTATAAGTACCTGAGCTAACTATAACTTACACTCCCACAATGCACTGCCTATGACCTCACATATTACATCACTCATGGCTCTGTGTGCCTGTCGGCCTGTCTCCAATTCCCCTCTGGGTGCTAGGTGGATAGCTACATCTGTGCATTCCAGATAAATGGCCATAAACTAGGGGCTCAAAGGAAACTGCAGACCTCTGACTCTGAGGGGCTTTCTGGGATGGTTGCATGGGGTGGAATTCACACCTCCATTCCAAGAGACAGGAGCTTGGCCCCACTAAAGATAGTGATCAAACTCCCAGGGTAGGATGGCAGACACGACACAATTTAGAGAGGTCCTTTTCATTTCAAAGGTGGCCTTTTGAACTGAATGAATCTAAAAAGGCCAAAGTGAGTATAACTACTTGGGCTCTGGCCTCCAAAAGTAGAGACTCTTTTGGATTTGGAACCATGTGACGCTGGTTCGACGCTGGGATGTCGACATGAGGAATCATGAGGCCAGGAGGGACTGCAACTGGACTATCCTCAGACTTGTGGTGGTGAGGAACTTGTGTTCCAGGAAGGGGACTATCACTTGGTGGATTTTGCCTGGATGTTGTTGGCCTGTAGCTATGTGCCAACTGTCATGGCCCCGGTCCCTAAGTTCTCTCCAAAGGTCAGTTGGTTTGCCTCCTGTCCACAAGATCCCAGGGACACAAAGTATCTCATAATTTCCACAAGATCGAAAGGACCGCACGGGTTGCGGCAGAAACAGGTGGAGTGATTGTGGTTGGGAGAAGGACCGTCCTAGTATACACCATCATTACACTTTACAGAGGTGTGTGCTCATAAAGATCAGCAGCCACCTGAGGTGCTGGGAAGTGAGGAGTCCAACGAGTGCAAGGAAAGCTGTTAGAGTCTGAGAGGCCTGTGCTTGCAACCAAGGGGACCTGTGCTAGCTTGCACTGTGGAGAGGGTGCTGTCCGAGGGTTGTTGGAGGAACATGAGCCAGGCGCTGAGACTGTCTTTGACCGGAGGGCAACAGTACTTGACATTGTGGTCTCTGTCCGATGTCGCTGGCTTCCTCTTCCTGGACCCACGCCACAAGGTTCTTTGTTGTTCTTTGTTGTGGAGAACAATGTGATGAGGTCCAAGGGGTTTTGTGTGCCTTGTGGGCAGCTACTGCTAACATTCGGGGCTACAGCTGTTCACACCTCCACTTGAGGGAAAAACATTTCCTTCGACTTGGAAGTGCACCAGCTTCCTGGGTCACAACCATTTGTCTACAGGGGGATCGTTATCTGGCACTCGTGCAGGTGCCGCCAGGCATCTAGAGGTCTTATCTGGATGAAAAAAAACTTAGGTTTCTGTGTTAGGTGGTTCCGACTGTCTAGTCAACGGGGGGTCAGCAGGGGCAATCTGTATTGTTTGCTAGTGTAGCTGAGTTACTGGGCGCTGGGTCACGAGCCCTAGCCAAAGACCTGCAACTGTCTGCCTGTTCTGCAAATGGGGAAGTTCAACAATTGCAAATAACTGTAAAGTGTATATACAATGTGTATTTCATTTTGATGTCAATGGGGTAGTTCAACACTTGCATATAATTGTAAATTGTGTATACAATGTGTATCTTGTTTTGATTTAGGTGTGTGTGTAACAAAGGCAAGTATATTATACATACCGTGTGGAGTCTTTTTGTGGTGTACGCAGTGTGTTGTGAAGGTGGTGTTGTTCCAATACTTTACAGTTGGGCCCTGAGGGTAAGCCTGACTGCTCGGTGCCAAGGTATCCAAGGGTGACTCATTCTCATTCTATCTGGAACAGTGGATTGTGACTGGTTGCAATGTGGCCAACCAGCCCAAAACCAATGGGTCTAACAAATATATAGTTCTAGAACCGGAAAATAGAATAAAGGTAGGGGGGCTTGATGAGCTCTACCCTGTGATGAACCTTCTGTGACTTGTTTGTATATTGGACCTCCAGATTGGCTGACGTAGTTAGGAGGCAAGAAAATGTTATTGGAATTAAAATGTCAGTAATTGCATTCTGCTCACTGGCAGACACTGGCCACATTAATATGCAACATCAAGATTATGCCCTCTCAGTGGTTTAATAAAATAATATTTTTGGGCCATATGTATCAAGAGTTCGCAGAATTTCAGCGTTTGCGATCGCAATTTGGCCTAGTGATATATATGAAAGCACAACTGTCTCGCAAATTAAGGAATCGCCAATTGCAATTCCTTAAATGGAATGTATGAAGCACCCACGTTGTGCGAATATGGCATAAGGAATCGCAAATTACCACCAACTACAGGTTGGTGGTAATTTGCGATTTCTTTTAAAAGTGCACATTTTTGCATTTTTCAAAGTGGCATGTGGCGCACACACATGCCCTTAGGGCATGTATGTGTGCCACATGTGCACCCATGCTCATTTCAGGGGTGGAAAAGGGTGTCCTTTTGACACCCTGGCACACTTGAAATTGCATTCTCAATTTGCGATTCTATAATTGGGAATTGCAAATTGAGAATGTCTTCCCTTTCATTCCTATGGGCCTCTAGGCCCATAGGAATGAATGGGTAGGTATTCCTTAATTGCACATCGCAATAAAGAAATATGTAGGATTCGCAAAATGTATTGCAAATCCTACATACATAGCCTTTTGCGATTCTCAAATAGCGATTCTCAAAAATGTGTTATTTGAGAATCGCAAAACCTAACATTGATACATATGGTCCTTAGTCATTGGGGAATGAAAGCTTACATCTGTAAATCGCATCAATATGGAAGGCAAACTATTTTATCAATGCACAGTTCAGAAGAATTTCCAAAGGCTGGAAAGCAACACTCCATGAAAACATGATATGAAAAAGATGGAGTTTGATTTCATGGGAGCAGTGCAGGAGAAGCGAAGGGAGAGACTAAAAACCTGAAAGAACCATTTGGCAAATAAAACAAACCAAACCTCTGAGTGAAGAAAACTTCAGCACAGGATGCTATGGAAAAAAACCCACCTATGATTTTGATAAATTGCATGTCAAGAGTGTTAATACATCAAGAACTACAAGATAAAAACTCAGACTTTGTAGAGTCATTACTCATTCTTCTTGCTTTGATCTGGTTATGTTATAGATGTGGAACCTCCTCGAATCCAGTGCCCAAGTGTCAAGGAGAAGTTAGCAGAACCCAATAAGCTGACTGTACGTGTGACCTGGGAAACTCCAGAGGGCATGGACACTGCAGATGGTATTTTGACAGAGTAAGTACAACTCCTCCCAATGAATCATTAAAGCTCCCTTTCCTCTCTGTCATACTTATAAGTAGGTAGGTCTGGCTGTCCCCAAACATAATGAGATAAAATTAGCTTTCAAGACTACTACAGAAAGGGACCGTGAATCAGTTTAGTACAGACTTTGAGTTGTCAAAATATGCATGCTTCCACAGAAAGAGTGCTTATCCTGCTGGCAGCTGTGATCATTTCTTTATCCAGCTGTATGAACCATGCTCTCTAGCAAGCAAAGCTATTATGTTTGACCTTCGGTCACGTATATGCCACTGTAATAGATAGCAAAAGGAAAAAATGATGGGCGGAATGCTGAACAATGCAAACATTCACCCCAGTCACAAAGACCTGGGTTTAATCCATCGTTCTTTTGCTCAGCATGCCACCCCAGTTTGGACCCAGCCATGTGGAAATCAGTTTTGACCCTGTTCCTCATGGGAACAGTCCAGTCCAAACTTTCAAGCCAGGTCCTCCCTGGACCAAAAACAAGCATTGTGGGACCGGTTTTGGGGCATCACCCCATATCAGCCAGGCTACCTTGAATCCAGTGACGCAGTGAGCAATTTTATTACACAAAACTAAACATTAACGTTTATTAATATTAAAAAATGCTTTTTCAAATTTTTTAATTAACCAACAAAACTTTAAATATTCACTTTCCTCAATTTGTTTGAGGTGAAATCCTTCAGGATATCTTGGAAGTCTACTTTTTGCAAGACGTCGTATTCAGTGGCCATAATAGCAAGTAAGCTCAGTCGTTTTTGTGTCATT
This sequence comes from Lissotriton vulgaris, assembly GCF_964263255.1. Taxonomy (NCBI): domain Eukaryota; kingdom Metazoa; phylum Chordata; class Amphibia; order Caudata; family Salamandridae; genus Lissotriton; species Lissotriton vulgaris. The sequence goes on from NC_141696.1 coordinate 372,775,601, forward strand.
GAAGATCATTGACAATTTTTTATTAGTTTTAACTTCGAAAAGGTGTGTTCACCAGTAGCATTCGTGATTATGAGACACCTATAAGTTCTTAAGCCTTATTTACATATCATTTGGAAACGTTGCTTACACCATATTTTCAAACATGAGTTTGTACCATTGCGATGCTGGCACTTTTTCACCAGAATCTTATAACTGTGATCTCAAATACTTTAAATGAATCATTTAATCTGCAAACTCCAACTCGATGTTCTCAGGATAATTCTCTCTAACTCTTGGGGCAGTTTATTAATTTCGGTGTCAGTCTTTGATGAGAACTCAATGTGGACCCCAGATAAAGAATTAACTTTGTTAAATGCTTCCACACGACGGGAAAGCTTTGCAATAACTTATTCAACATCGGTAGGTAAGTTTCAATCTTGAACTTTTCTCTTCCTTGAAGCACAACCTCTTCCACATCACCATTTTTGTGATGTCTTTTTCTCACGCACGCACGCCTGCTTGCATTAATATATTGCACATCGATTTTCTCATTTGCCTTCCTCTCGTGGTCATCAAACATTTCTCTATGTGATGATAAAAAATCGAGAAGTGATTTCCAAAGACTGAAGGCAGTTTCAAGTTCTATTGCTTCGTTTTGTTGGGATTTTTCGACTCCTTTGATCTGATCTAGGATTACAGCCTGGAAGCCTACCACAATGACATTTTCCTATTTGAACCCGTCATTTAGCAGATATTTGACCTTGTGAATTGTCTCTGGTTTCTGATTCACATCTTGAGCAAAGACCTGCAAAGCCTTCTGAAGTCTGCTGAAGCAGTGGGATAACGCCTTGTTCGCATAAGCTCTTGCACACCCCCTTGTGCCAGTCATTCTTTCAAAACTTGCTGACGTTCGGCATCTTTGTCCTCAAGATATTCGAGCATAACCTCTCAACAGTGGGTTGATGCTGAGAAAAAGTTGTACATTGCTTGCACAAGCCCAAAAATTGATATTGCTTCCATGCAGCCTTCTATAGCACATACACCAACCAAATTGATCGAATGTGCTGCGCATTGAATGCAGTGTGCAAGCTTATTAATCTTGGCAATATACGCTTGATGACCATTGTAGCACCCTGGCATGTTTGCTGAATTGTCATAAGACTGTCCTCTCTGGTTTTTGATTTCAATGCCGCATTTGAATAAGAAGGTCAAACTGTGGTTGCTAGCGCTTCTCCAGTGTGGCTTGCTTTGAGGTTTGAAGGTGGGAAAACGTTCTACCACTTAACCATCTGACAATCCAACATATCTAAGCTCAGAGAAAATTACTTGGCTTCCTGGAATTCCTTTACAATAACTCCGCGATTTACTCTAAAATTCCCAAGTAGGTGATATTAATTTGAGAACCAAGGTGTTCTGTACCACTGTGAAAAGCTAATCCACGTAATGGGAGGAATTTGATTACTACCACTACTAGTTGAAAAACTTTGATCTGGTATTCTTTTTCTTTGTTGAACTGAATTTCCAAAGAGCAGATGATTTGACTTTGTGTGCATTGTCTACTGATCATTGTCTGTACACATGACCGATGTGTTACTGTCCTCGAGGCATTCTTCCAATCTGAAAATCTATCTGATAATTGAGTTTGGCATATGTGTTTCACCAAATAGGACCCTGTCGGGTATTGGGATCGCTACCAGTATGGAGGGCAGACAAAATGAATGAGGAGAGGGGTGATAGGGTTCCAAACGTTTATTTATTCTACGCATGTGTCACACTGTTCACACAACAGGTCTCCTGGTTGGGTTGATCCCGTCTTCACCAGGACTCTTCTTGGGCGTGGGGGTTCGGTCTTGGTTTCACCCTTTTCCCAGGAGTCGGTATCGGTTGTGGAATACTCAGGATATGCAAAAAGAAAACAATATCGGGGTCAATGGTTAGGAAGTATATACTTCCTGACTCAGGGGAACTGGAGTGAGCAAAGTAGTCACTGCTAATTCAACACCAAGTGGACCCCGTCGTGACCTCCCTCTATACCGCAGCCCTCCCTCTGCCGTGCCCCGTGAACCCCTGGACTTTTGCCCGTACCTTTGCAAGCCACCCCCCTCTTGGAGGGTGACTGGGTGAGACACAGTCCGGTAAGCCACCCGGCTTGATGTCCTCCTCTGCGGCAATGCCTTTCGACTTAGTGTCTTCCTCTACGGCAGCTTCTCCAGACTTGTCGGGTATCCCGCTTCCGTCTTTGTTTACTGTCCACGCCACGCACTCTCCTCCTCCGGGGACTCCAGCTTTCATCTTCGGCCAGAGGCCCGGCTCTCTTGTGTCGCCCACCTGCTCCTCCCATAGGACAGCTTCTGGCAGCGTCATGGGCCACGCCCCCAAAGATTCTTCTTGGTGTTTCCCCTTAAAGTGCTTCAGACCTGCCTGCATAGAGGGCGATATGACGTCTGTAAATGTCCAGTCAGTGTCAAAGGGTAACAAGGTCTGCAGTTCGTCATCGGATTCGGGACAACAACATGGGAAACAGTACACATTTCCACTGGACAGTGAGTACATGAGCCATTCTATTTTGATTAGTTCACCTCTTCAATTTTTTTGAAAGACCATGGCACGGGGAACATTCTTTTTACAATCTTCATACTGCCTTCTTTAAGCCGAAAAATCTCCATCAAAGTGTTGACTTTCTACAGGGTCTTTATTACACCAAAAATTCTGCACTTCATTGGTGATATTTTGCTATTACTCAATGTCATTTTGATAATCTGGTACGAGGATATTTCTGTTCTGAAGAAGTAACCACTGCACAAAGCTGGCATCAGAGGACCAGCACTTTTCTGGATTTGTTCCCTCCTGACAGCCTGTACCCAGTCTGTTAGTCTGGTCTCCTTCTTCTTGGACACCATCAACCACATTTGCAGAGCTCCACAAGGATCCTCGCTCAGCCCCACCCTCTTCCATGCCTTCTTCCTACGCGCCCACAGAATGAAACTCATATCCTACATAATGACACTCAGCTCATACTCTCCCTCTCTGACTAGGCGGCAAACACCTGCAGCAGTTTCTCCGCCTGCAAGGCCAAAGTCACTAGATGAATGAAAAACAACCTCTTCAAGCTCAACACTCACAAGACAGAAATAGTAATCTTTGTCAAAGACACTTCACCCTGGTACTCTGCTTGATGGCCTGCCGAACTTGGACCCACACCCTTCCCTGCAACCCATGCAAAGAACCTCAGAACAGTTATTTTCAACCAAGTCAAGCAGTCTTTGATGTTTCTTGTCTATTCCAGAAAAATATTTCAGATTTTGCCGCTTGCTCGGAGTAGGAGCTTCCACCATGGGCTTTCTTTTTGTAGGGAGGAGTAATCAGTTTGCCAGTCTAGAGCAGAGAGTTCCGTTCTGGGAGTATCGTTGTAGCTTTAATTTAATGAATGATGGTTGTTGCCATTTGTGGGCCTGTGGGTGATGCAGAAAAACATGCTTGCTGAGAGTTCCTCAGTGGGACGCTAGTGTAGAACTTGGAGGGTACTTATTGTGACATATTTTATTCTAATCAGTTTATTTTATTGATGTGTACATTTATTATAAAATATTCACACATGGGTCATTTTCATATTGTTCACGTTGACAAAATACAATTGACTGAGATTTGTTGTTTGACTTCAGTTATTTAGTTTAATTGTATATTTTCCTACCTAGAAGGGCCTTAACAATGCCATGCAGTTGCATTTGGTGCTGTAAAAGACATATCCAATAACTTAAAATTTTTAAAAGTCTGTTCTCTTTTACAGCGTTGTCTTACATGGACGACCTCCAGGATCTGACTTTCCAGAAGGAGACCATAAAATTGAGTACACTGTGATGGACAGAGCAGAAAACGAAGCTTCCTGCAGATTTAATGTTAGAATCAGAGGTAACAGTGCATGTGTACTCTTGTTGCAATTTTTGAATAACATGAATTAATCAACATGCTGAAGAAAAACTGCAGCGTGGCCTTCTAACAAGGACAGATTACATTTTAGAAACAAAACAGTCTGTTTTAGAGTTTGGCGGATAACTGTACTCCTTCGGGGTGGCGGAAGACAGTACCTCTGCCATCCTGAAGGGCCTTTGCCCCACCAAAATTATATTTGTCTCCTGGCCCTCAAGACAGACCTTGCATGTCAGTGTTTGAAACGTTTGAAGAGCAGAACCGTCAGCTATGACAGACTGCCGTCAAACTTTTCAATCAGTTTTGTTTTTAAAGAAAAACCTCCCAAAGTGAGAGTTTGTTTTTGGAAAACAAAAAACGAATGCACCCACAAGTTGTGAGTTGTCTACCAGGATATGGGGGTGAATATTGTTTTTTTCCTGTTCCTTACTACCAAGTTTTTCCTACCAATGACTGATAAAAAAAAAATTACATCATCCACCTTAAATAGTGCTAATGGTGTACAGTCCTTCCTCCGATGGCCCCTACACTGTTGAGCTGTCAAATGAAGCATGCCGGTGACGGAAACAATGGGGGCTCTTGGCTCTGTTGACAGAAAACTTACAGTCTGCCCGATTCTAATTGAGGTGGGCAGATAGAGCCTTTGGGGGGGGGGGGAGGGTATTCAATTGCACGTTCAATGGCTGTAACTTGTCTGTCAAACTCTATCAGGCTCAAAATCAAAAATTGAAAACCAGTTATTTTCTTTACTAACTCTCACAGAAAGTGGTAATGTGGTATTTCATGACAATCCTGCATGAAAAACATTTTTTTATTGCGCAGGCACTTTTAGAGTCAGTAGTATGTATTGAGAAACTATTAGTAGGCAGTTGATGTAGAATCTTGTTTCCAGCTTGACAACAGTTTAAATAATGCCTCCAACATCCCCTCTTGCATTAACCATGTAATCCACTGGATGAAGAAGAGCATCCTCTACATGAATGGAGTCAAAACTGAGATCCCCATAATGCAAAAAACACACCTAGCCCTCTACCCTTTGACTTGACAATAGGTCTTGAATACCCACCTTCTACTTCTTCCAAAGCCAGGAAAAGAGGTATAGCCTTTGCTTGTGTACTATTGTTCAACACACAAGACAATGCAGTGGTGAAAGATATCAACCTCCAGCTCGCCAAAGTTTGAAAATGTACATTATCCGTGTCCTGTCTATTGCAAAATCATCTAAACTGATCTCCCTAGGAAACTCATTGCTAAGCTAGAAAAACTACTGAACAAGACTGAATCAAATTCAAAAATTTCTCATCATTCACAATGCCTAATGGGCTAAAAGGACCATAAAACCCACAATACCTAGATTCATACTACTCTTATGCAGATTTCTCCACTCAATGTCCATTGTCTACCCACTTAATCCAGCAAGGGCCCCTCAAGAATTTGGAAGTTGGAGGCACATTCTTGGTGGTACAAGGACCAAAACTATGAAGCTCCATTACCCTACTTTGAAATGTGAACCCAAGTATGGTCGGATTCCTGACCCATTTTGTCAGAGTGGGTTGGAAAGGAAATTGAGAGGTCATTCTGACTGCCATCTGACGCGCTCAGAGAGCCGGTTCACCAGTCAGAATGACTTCCTTAATCCCAAGGGCGTCTCTTGTCGCCCGAGGAAATACAATGTCGGATTCCGACAGCCATTCTGTGCCGGCCGTTCCGATGCAGAATGGCTGTCAGAAGTTGACTTTTAGAGCCCCCATGGGTGCACGGCCTCTGTTTGGTGGCTGAGGGGGCACCTATGGTGCCCCCCCGTTAATTCCTGCACCTGTGGCAGGCACCATTAGGTGCCTGCCACGGGGCGTATGGATGAACTGCACCTCTTTGTTTTACATTGAGACCATGCATTCAGGTCGGAATGCATGCTCCCATTGTGAGTGAAACCGAACACTATTCGGTTGCATCCTAATTGGTCAGTCAGTCATTAGTAATTAGACCCTAAGAGTGATTCAGGAAACTTTCCAAAACTGTTCAAACATTCCTTGCACCTGAAAAGGTAACAGGCCACGGGTAATGATAAAAATATAAGAGACAAGGGAATTATCCTTATCTGATCTGACTCTAACTTTACACTCTTGCATGTAGCAATAGTTTACTATTCTTTTCTAGGGTCCTAAGAAACCAACAATTAACACACAGTGCATTAGGAAATTCACAAATAAATAAGTCTGAGATAGTTCACAAAAGGTTCTGAAACCAAATGTCCCTTGAACATGTAAATACAGATACTAGTTTCCTATTTTTACAATGCTATGTGAAATACTCTTTATATTGCCACAAGTATATTTCTAATAACGTTTCCTGTTAATTGTTTTAAGGGTATGCATGGTTGATGGTCCTAGCATGCACAGCAGACGTATCCATAGAATGAAATAGGTATCAGAAGTGACTAGTGAATGAGAAATAGATGGGGCAATATATTACATTCCAAGCTTCTTTGTGAGTAGTAATATCCTTGCCATGTTCAGAAGCCACCGTTGGAATCCCATTGGCATTCATGAATAAAGGAAGTAGCACTATAGGTGTACTGTTTTATGTACTCTTACATGCTTTGTGAATCTGCCTGAAACATCCAACTCCCCATTTACATTTACAGGATGGCGCTTCTATGCAGGGAAGTTTCCAATGAACAAAGAACAATTCCATTATAAAATGGCTACCACGTATGAGCATGCATGTTGCTGTGATTTGCTCTAGTACGACTCCTAAAATTCTAGGAGTAAACCCAGAGTACAAGAATAAATCACACTTTCTTGTATACCAATCTTTGAGAACTTGACCCTATGAATTTATCTTTAACGTTTAGTGCAAAGTAAGATCGACAAAATACAGTCACTGTAACTTCTTAGGTTGGCTCAGCGGTAAGCTCAGTTAAGGCGATATACAGTTAACTGCAGAGGCAGGGGTTGTTCCTGCGTGTTAGTAGAGGTAATCTCTCCAATCTGAAACAAAATTGCTGAAGCATTTCTTAGTCTAAATTCAATAGATGGCTATAATAAGCCCAGCAAAAGTGTGCCAAGAGATCCATATGTTAATAGTGCCCATCAAGTTGTAGGTAACAGAGAGGCCATGGTAAACCAGGTGACTGTGTCTGTTAAAGTGGATTCACAGTTACTCACCAAAGGCAAAGCCACCAGACTTACCACTTTAATGCCAGTACTACCCCCACCTCAGTTGTTACTCATACCCCACCACGACTAAGCTTACAGCTCAAACAACCCTAGAAGTTACAGCAACTGTATTCAGTCGATCTTTCTTTGTCCTCTTCAGGTTTGAATATACTGTGAATTTGCAAGAGTAAGCCACACTTACTTGTGCAAAAAAAAAGATTTGTGAACCAGGCCACACAGCACAAGAATTTTTGATGTAACACTATATAAATGCAAAAAGAACAGATGATGGACAGAATGCTGAACAATCAAACATTCACCCCAGTCACAGATCTGGGTTAAATTGATGCCATTCAAGTTTAGACCCAACCGTATGCAAATCGGTCTTGACCCTGCTCCTCATAGGAACAGTCCAGCCCGAACTGCCAGGCCAGGTCCTCCCTGGACCAGAAACAAGCAACCTGGTACCAGTTTTGGGGTGTCACCTCTTATCAGCCAGGCTATCTTGAATCTGGTGGCATAGCGAGCACTGGACCCATGTCTGGGCATACCCTTCTCACTTAGGGTGACAAATGCAAAAAGAACAGATGATGGACAGAATACCTAACAAATCAAGTATTCACCCCCAGTCACAGATCTGGGGTAAATCCATCCTTTTTTCACTTGCCACACGGTTTCAGTTTAGACCCAGTCATATGCAAATCAATCTTAACCCTGCTCACCATGGGAACAGTCCACCCCGAATTGTCAGGCCAGGTTCTCACTAACAGTAACATTCATGCAAATTTGATTCACATACTTAATCTCCTGGACATGAATTCAGGGATAACTCTGGATCCTACCCACTCATTATTGATCAGGAAATCCTTTATGAGACCTCTGTAGTTAATTTTCCAAGCTATTTTTCAACACTTCTGTGATTATACTGTTCTATCACAAACTTTTTATGTGCAGGTTTTCTGGAGTGGTCCGGCACTGTGCTTGTATCTTATTCAGGCCTGAAATTAAGTCTTATAGTTTCCATTCACCATTTTCCTTTTTTTCTTCTAGTCAAACGTTGCGGTAATCTCATTGCACCGGAAAATGGCTACATCAAGTGCTCATCTGCTGGTAATAATTATGGCGCCACTTGCGACTTCTCCTGTGTTAGTGGCTATGAGCTTCAGGGCAGTCCAGCCCGAGTATGCCAGTCCAACTTAGCTTGGTCGGGGCAAGAACCAACGTGTTCCCGTAAGTGAATGTTTTGTCATTATACCTCGTGTTGTTGCAGAGTTGCACCTTTGCATTATAATTTGTATGTTGTACTATCATGATTATTCTGAAAATATGTGTTTATTTATTAATGCACGATTGACTAATAGTAATGTATATGAGTCATTGAGACACCCTTGCCAGACATTCTATGTCATAATAGGGGCAGAGACCTACCCTAGTTCCTGTACTCCTAAAGCATCCAGTTTGTGACTGTGGCACGGGAGAGTGGACCATAAGTGCTGGGACAAGGAAGAGTAAAATGAGTAATGAATATTATCAGTAATTAAAAGTAACATTACTCCCTCAACCCATCCTCGACCAAGTCTTTAATAAATTAAGATATACCAGAGCAGCAGTCTCACAACCCACTCACTACCAACCACTGCCAACCTCAGAGGAACACTCCCTGCCCAATAAGAAACAACATAGTATCACTGAAGGAAATGAAGGCAAGAAAATATGAACTGCTTAAACCTGAACAACCAGTCAGAGACTACTACATACCCATAGCCCATTTCATGGGACAACATAGGATGAAGTAGTAGACTGGCACACCTGGAGTGGGGCTCTAACCTTTCCGGGCTAAATCAGGCCTAAATGAAACACATAGTCCTTAATTCTGCAATGGGAAACAACAACACAGGACAGCCAGTCCAAGAATGGAAACCTGAAATAAGGGCCTGAACTTGCCATGAAGCAACTAACCCTATACACGAGCAAAGGAACACAATGCAATAATAATCCAGACAGAGCACCCAGGTGCCTAGACAGAGGCACATATAAATGCAACAGTTAATTCCATTATCAGATCCAGAAAACAAACAAAACAATGTGTGGCCACAGAAGAAAGAACCACCAAAAGGGTATTTATTTCCTGTAGACTTGAAATTGGCAAATGACCACACCATTGGGACAGTCTAATAATAGATGTCTGCCATCCAGAAAGATGTTTTCAGAAACTCAAACTAAGCCATAGGATGACAGGAAAACATGCAAGGACTAAAACAGATAGGCATTGTCAAAACCACCCAGATAGAGGAAACTCAGAACTGCCAACGGGATCACAAAACAAAGCCAACATAGGCCAAGCACCAGAAAGCAAGAGACCAATAGCAGTCAAACAACCAGAGACATCTGACTAAGGAACTGAAGCTGTTCCAGAGATTAATCTCACAGCGCTGCAAAACACCGTCCTCACAAAAGCAGGAAGGAAACTAAGCAAGGGAATCGTGAACCAATCAACTAAGCCCTCCATGTGCTCCTCAAAGGCTCAGCCAGCCAGAATTAAAGATCAAACCCCAATACATGCCCAAATGTATCTGTCCCTTCAATTGAATTCTAAAATACAGGAAAACAGAAGGGCTGCTCCACCAAGTGCCAAGAGTCACATAAAAGGAAGCCCAGAAATAGTCAGACCATGGGCCTTACTGGAAAACGAAAATGTGGACAGTCAAGACCTAGGAACACCTAACTGAAAAGAGCACTGGAAAACAGGGTATCAAGCCCTGATAGCAACATACAGCATGACCAGAAATCCCAATAGCTCATGGAAAAGCATTAAAAGGACAGGTAAAAGACCCTTCCAGACCTCATAATAAAAGGAGAAGTGTACATCCAACAAGGCAGACAAACAGGAACAGGGCCCAGGGGATAAAATCCATTATCCATGTATATCATGGGGAAACCATAAAGGCCAATCCACAGATTAAAAGAATAAACTGATGAAGCAAGACACAAAGATGCTTAAGCGACAACCTCTGTAGACCGAGAAAGTTAGAGTCAAAACTGAACATCTTGAATGCCAAGCCCAGAAATGGGCAACAATTAAGCAGTGGCCCCCTAAGAAGGCCAAATTGACCATGGCCTGACACTACAAACTCGAAGTCCATTAAGGTGAAGCAGAGAAGGCCAGGGTAGTCAAGACTTTGCATCACATGGTCTGAGTGCAACAGAAGTGGACGCTAGAATGGTCAAGGCCTAACTTGAAACTCTGTACCTATCAAGGAACACAATAGGAGGCCAGAATGGTCATGGCCAAGTTTACAAGCTCCACGTCTAGCAGGCAGCCCTGGAGGAAGTCAGAGCAGCCAAGAACTAATCAACAAGCTTCCAAACTAGCAGGGTTCAAAAGAGGAAGACAGAATGCTAAAGACAATCGTGAAAGTCCCCATTCCGTAAGGGAACATAAGAGGAAACAAGAGCCCCAAGGTCTAATCCACAAGCTCCATGTGAGCACGGAGGACAAGAGGAACCGAGCGGTCAAGGGCAAATCCACAAGCTCCAAGCGTAACAGGGAGCACAAGAGGAAGCCAGAACGGGCCAGGCCCAGTAGAGCTGGAACAATTTTAAGAGTGGGGTGCTGCCATCAGTGTTACATCCAGGGCGTAGTTAACCCCCCGTTAGCAGCTACAGCGAGGGTGGGATTCTTGATGGGCCTCTCCTAGCTGCAACTCGGCAGAAAAAGGCTCATAATTAACATGAAAGGGTGAGTGAATGGATGGATGGACTTGAAATAATGGATGGGTGAGTGAAAGGGTAGATGGATAGATGCGTGGATGAATTGAGTAACAGTATAGATGTAAGTATGGATGAGTGAAAGGGAGGAAGGGTGGATAGATAGATAAGTAAAAGGATGATTAGTGAGTGAAAGGATGGATGATGAAAGGGTAAATGGATGGATAAATGAGTGGATGAATGAAGTGAAAGGCTGGGTGGATGGACAAGTTGAAAGGACCTTTTCAAAATTGCCCTTTGACAGAAGGGTCCAGAACTTCCTGCTATCCGTATGACGGATGGCCTCCCCAAGATCTTCCCATCTCCTTTCGTCCCATTCTCTCTTTGCATTGGCTTTTGCCTGTTTATATTCCTTCCTGACTTCACTTATGCTGGGTGCGTCCCTGTTTCTAATGGCTACGGACAGTCTCCCTCTCAAAACTCTGCATTCCCTATTGAACCATAAGTTGGAACCCAATAATGTAGCCTGCTTTGGCCCGGTGTTGTGGCCATGGACGAGAAAGAAGCTGGCCAGATGGTAAAAAAAGTCTCCATGGGATTTGCTACAAGCAAATGTTTTGGGTGGGTTTTCGGGCTCTACACTCAAAGACTCCATGTGCTTTTCTAAATCGTTTTTGATCAATCTAGTCATGGTTTCATCTGCAATAACGGCAGGCCATTTGAGCTGACGTTTGTTGTTGGAGGGGATTACCTCCTTGGTGCTCAATGGAATCAGAGTGACCTTCCCCCTTTCGCCCCATGGGTGCTCGACATTCAGGCTAAGGGGATTATGGTCGCTACCACAGGACGGGATGAGGACCATGTCCCATACTAGAGGCCATAAAGTAAGGTCTACTAGGAGGTAGTCTATCCTACTCACCCCTTTCGGTCTATTAAAGGTCAGGCCCCCTCCTTTGTCAGAGCTGGTTCTCCCATTTGCGTCCCTTAGCCTATGTTCTAAATAAATGACATTCAGCTGCAATGCTGCTTTCCACCATTTTTTAATGGGTACAAGCTCCAGAGGTGGCACCATCCAAGCCTTATCCTCCTCGCTCACGTCGTGAGACTCGATCCAGTTGAGTGACCCAAATATCACATTAATATCACCACGACTATTCGGGAATGGCCATCATGTCTAGCTTCCAGTAGATTGTCCAGGGCATGCAGAATTGGAGAGCTACCTCCTCTGGTGCTTCTGGCATACACATTGAAGATATCAATGGACTTGCCCTTGCCATTACTTAACCTTACCCTTAAAATATCAGGGCTGTTGGACGCAATTGCACCTGCGAAAGCCCCAGGTCCGGACACATCCCTGGTGACCTTTTCCGTGCATATAGGGAAAACTGGGCTACATTCCTCATTACATTGACCAACGATATAGCTGGTGAGGGGAGGATCCCCGATTCGTGGAAAGGGGCTGAAGTAATACCCATTTTCAAGAAAGGGGATAGGTCGATGCCTTCCAACTACCGTCCGATCAGCTTGATCGATTGTGCCCAAAAGGTCTTCTGATGTTCCGTCCTAGCCAAAATCTAGGACTGGATGGAGGAGAATGATATCCTCTCTCCAGGCAGGATTCCGTTGAAAGACCGGCACAATCCCGGCACAATCAACCACGCTTTTCGTCTTGGTGCACTATATTGGAAGGTAGTGGTCTTGGGCAGGGGAAGTTTATACCTTGTCTTTATAGATTTAAAAACAGCATTTGACCTTGTGCCCAGGGACTCACTATGGCGGGTGCTTAGGGATATGGGAATGCCTATGGAGATCCTGGAAATACTAATCCGGTTGCACAATGGAAACTACGCCCGGATGAGATGGGGGAACCAGGGTCAATATACTGAGCCTACCATGATCCAGCGGGAGGTCCCACAGGGATGTATTTTAGCTCCAAATATTTTCTCCCTGTACGTCAACCAGGTAGCAGACTTTTTGTGCTCTCTACCAGCGGATGCACCATCTCTGGCAAACTGTAAAATGTCCACACTACTATTCTCTGACGATACCCTGCTGGTTTCCAAAACTCCCATGGGTCTCCAAAAACTTTTAAACCACTTCAAGACCTTTTGCGAGGAGAGGGGCTTGGTCATTTACACCACCAAAACCAAGCTAATGATGCTGAACCCTCATAAATCCTTCAAGTGAAACTTATTCCTAGATAGTGTACCGCTTGAGATGGTTAGTTCCTTCGATTACTTGGGTATCAAATTATCGGACGGAATGGCTTGGAAGAATCATCTAGAGAAGGCTTCCTTGAAACTTACTCAGCTTACTGGGGCTTTGAGGAGGCAGCATTGCTGATCATATACTAGGCCTGCAGCTCCCGCTCTCAAATTGTACAGCTGCAAGGCTGTGTCCCGTGCCCTTCATGGGGCAGAGCTGTGGGGTACAGCACCCACAAATGAACTTGCAGTCTTGGAAAATAAGTTTCTCAGGAACTTGATATCCCTTTCCCTAAGCACACCCCTTTTTCTTCTTAAGCTTGATCTGGGTATTTAGTCCATCAACGATCTTGCGAGGCTCCACCCACTGCTGTTTTGGCATCAACTGGTCTCCACACCTGATCTGGCACCTTAAGCTGCTGCTCTTTGTGAGATCTCTACTATGGACACTGTAAAGAAAATTGTCTGGATAAACAAGTAAATGCTCTTCGGTCCAGTATTGGTTTGCCAATTCAGGCTATCTGCCACCCACCTTCCTACTCAAGAAGCCAAGTAAAACTCCTGTATTGGGCATGGGTCTATCAGAACAACCTCCGGAAAAGCCAACCTGGCAGCCTAACAGATGCTTTCACTGACTTGAAATCTAATCGTCATCTAGAAAGCTACTTTGATATCATTCTGGTGCCAGCCAACAGGAACTTGTATACACAGTTCAGGCATGGTAGTTTATCAATTAAGGCTTTTACCAATTCCAGGCAGAGTAACAAATCCCAAGGGCTGTCCCTCTTGTCCATGTCCACATGAAACAATAGGGCATATCTTTTTTGCCTGCACAGCATATGCAAAACCAAGGAGCAAATGGTTAGCTCCTGTGTGCAGACAATTAGGGACCCAAAAGCTCTAAAGACGCCCTACGGATATTAAAGTTAGAGGCCAGACCAATTATTGCCTGTGCCACCGTGAAATTCTTAGGCTATTTCTGGGCGATTAGAAGGAGGGCACAGTTAACAGTGTTGACTGGTCCCGATAAATAAATCGAGACTGTATCGACCAAACAAAATTTCCAATGCTGTTATTTTCTATTTTTTAATTAATTGGTTTCACTGTTGTATTTTATGTATTTTAGTCTACTGTGACTAGTGCTAGGGCTTTATCTTTAGACATGTGGCAATTATTCCTTATTGATCAACGTGTGGGTCATAAACCCGGAAACTGATTTGAATAAATGTTGTTAACGCATTACCACTTTAGCCCCATAGTACTGTTAGAGAGACCTTAATCATGAATTATGGGGAATTGCATCATCCATGTTATATCCATGCTGTTTTATCATGTCAATCTGAGCGCGTTTTATCCTTCATTTGCACACTTGTCTTTTGAAACACTCCTTTTAGTCTAATATGACATATTAACAATCTGTAGGGTTGTTTCCTTTATGGTTTTTGTAACCGAAATAAAGAATTTTTGATTGATTGGGATAGATGTAAGGATGGATGAGTGAAAGAATGGGTGGATGAGTGAAAGGGAGTGTAGAAGAGAAAGCTGGATTAAAAGGGTGGATGGATGAGTGAAAGGGTGAATGGATGGATAAGTGACATGATGGATGGGTAAGTGAATGAAAGGATGGATGAATGAGTCAAAGCGGATGGATGGATGGATGTGAATGAAATGATGGAAGGATGAATAAAAGGGTGGATAGATAGATGCATGAATGAGTGAAAGGATGGCTAAATGAAAGGAAGGAAGAATGGATGAGTGAAAGGGTGAATGGATGGATGGTTGAGTGAAAGAGTTGGTGGATAGAGGATGAGAGAAAGGATGGATGGTGGGAAGATGGATGAATGAGCAAAAAGATGGATGGATGACTGAAAGGGTGGATGGATGGAGAGAAAGGTTGGATGAATGGACTGAGTGAAAGGGTGGATGCATGAATGGAGTAAAAGGATGGATGGATGTATTGAGGCATGTTGTCAACCCGCCTGCTTTAGCAGCTACAGGGGTGGGGTTCTTAATGGGCCTCTTCAGTCTGCAACTCGGCAGACAAAGGCTCATATGGGATGATTGAGTGAGTGGATGGATGGATAAGTGAAATAATGGATGTAAGGATTGATGAGTTGATTGCTGATTGCTGATTGCGATTGCGAGCGGTGACACGCTTCTGCTAATGCTGGAATTGTTCATTTTTAATTGTGCACTAACCTGCCCTGAAAATCAACAGGTTATTAACTTTTACCTTGGATCCTAGGGGCTGTGCGTGGCTGTCTGTGAGCTGATTGACATCGCGGGCTTACAGCGGCCGCGGCCGCCATCTTGGCTTGGGCTGGATCGCCTAACCCCACCCACGCCACTCCCCCCACGCTACTCCTCCATTTAGGAGTGTCTCCGACGCCTCCCCAGCGATTGCGAGCAGCCCGGTGGCAGTGGGCTTGCTGGCAGGAGCTGGATGGTTGCTCTCTCATTTTTAAACTAGCGCACTTTGTCACGCTGATTGCGAGCGGTGACACGCTTCTGCTAATGCTGGAATTGTTCATTTTTAATTGTGCACTAACCTGCCCTGAAAATCAACAGGTTATTAACTTTTACCTTGGATCCTAGGGGCTGTGCGTGGCTGTCTGTGAGCTGATTGACATCGCGGGCTTACAGCGGCCGCGGCCGCCATCTTGGCTTGGGCTGGATCGCTTAACCTCACCCACGCCACTCCCCCCACGCTACTCCTCCATTTAGGAGTGTCTCTGACGCCTCCCCAGCGATTGCGAGCAGCCCGTGGCAGTGGGCTTGCTGGCAGGAGCTGGATGGTTGCTCTCTCATTTTTAAACTAGCGCACTTTGTCACGCTGATTGCGAGCGGTGACACGCTTCTGCTAATGCTGGAATTGTTCATTTTTAATTGTGCACTAACCTGCCCTGAAAATCAACAGGTTATTAACTTTTACCTTGGATCCTAGGGGCTGTGCGTGGCTGTCTGTGAGCTGATTGACATCGCAGGCTTGCCGCGGCCGCCATCTTGGCTTGGGCTGGATCGCCTAACCCCACCCACGCCACTCCCCCCACGCTACTCCTCCATTTAGGAGTGTCTCCGACGCCTCCCCAGCGATTGCGAGCAGCCCGGTGGCAGTGGGCTTGCTGGCAGGAGCTGGATGGTTGCTCTCTCATTTTTAAACTAGCGCACTTTGTCACGCTGATTGCGCGCGGTGACACGCTTCTGCTAATGCTGGAATTGTTCATTTTTAATTGTGCGCTAACCTGCCCTGAAAATCAACAGGTTATTAACTTTTACCTTGGATCCTAGGGGCTGTGCGTGGCTGTCTGTGAGCTGATTGACATCGCGGGCTTACAGCGGCCGCGGCCGCCATCTTGGCTTGGGCTGGATCGCTTAACCTCACCCACGCCACTCCCCCCACGCTACTCCTCCATTTAGGAGTGTCTCTGACGCCTCCCCAGCGATTGCGAGCAGCCCGGTGGCAGTGGGCTTGCTGGCAGGAGCTGGATGGTTGCTCTCTCATTTTTAAACTAGCGCACTTTGTCACGCTGATTGCGAGCGGTGACACGCTTCTGCTAATGCTGGAATTGTTCATTTTTAATTGTGCACTAACCTGCCCTGAAAATCAACAGGTTATTAACTTTTACCTTGGATCCTAGGGGCTGTGCGCGGCTCTCTGTGAGCTGATTGACATCGCGGGCTTACAGCGGCCGCGGCCGCCATCTTGGCTTGGGTTGGATCGCCTAACCCCACCCACGCCACTCCCCCCACGCTACTCCTCCATTTAAAGGGCCCACATGTGTCAGCGCAGCGGACGAGCGCAGCGGGCGCGACGTAGGCGCGCCGGAGTCACGCCAGAGTCAAGCCCGTCTGCGCCCGTCCGCGGCAGGCCGGGGCAAGGGGCACCTCATTATGCCCCTTTACTCACATATTCCTCTTCCCATCTCTGTTCATACTGGAATCCCGGTTCAATTGGACCCTCTGTCACCGACCTCCTGACCCATCTTGGTCTACGCTGCCTCCCCTCCCGCACCCCTCCCGCTATTATATCACGGCTGATCTCCTTGCCCACCACCCTCCCGCCTATTACCTCCCCCCTCCTACCCTCTACACTCCGGTATTTAATACCGCGGCCACGCTCCTGAACACCAGGTCGGCGGTCATTCATCAGTACGAGCTATTCGATTACATCGATACACATGAACCGGATCTCCTGTTTTTAACGGAGACCTGGTTCAAGGCCGACTCCCTGCCTAACGTTCTAGCTGCACTGCCCCCCCTCATACTCTGCCATTCGAGCGGACCGACCGGAGGGCAGAAGAGGCGGCGGAGAGGCCTTGATAGCTCGCACTGACCTTCATTTCCAGATCCTCCCCTTCCCTCCCATTCCTGAAGTAGACTGCCTGGTAACCCGGTCGAGCTCCCATCTGGCTCCCCTGACCTCTGTTCTTATTTACCGCCCCCCTGACTCCACCCCTTCTTTTGTTTCCAGCCTCCAAGATCTCCTGGCCACACTGGTAATAAACAACTCGTCAGTGTTAGTCCTAGGCGACCTTAACTTCTGGCCGAATGACCCTGCTGAAAGCTCCCTCTCTAAGGAGTTCACCGATCTCATGACTAGCCTTAACTTTACACCTCACATTCACAGCCCCACTCACATACAGGGCCACATGTTGGACTAGGTCTGGACCCTGAATATCCCCACCATACCCCCCTTCATTTCCCCTTGTTCCTGGTCTGACCACTCTTTAATTTCATTTTCCCTTGCCCTAGCTCCAGAAACTAAGCCCCCGCTCCCTAAGAACACCTGGGTTAGGAAATGGGACAAAGCCGACATGCCATCCCTCTGCTCGTCTCTGGCCAAATCCAGCCCTGATCTTTCCGGCCTTGCATCTCCTGCTCAGCTGGCTACTATTAATAACTGGCTGACCCAAGCGGGCGACGAATTCGCCCCCTTGAGGCGAATCACGGTCAAGCGATCCCACACTGCTAACCGCTGGTTCCCCTTAGACCTTAAGGAGAAGAAACTGGCCGCACGGAGAGCCGAGCGAGCATGGAGAAGAGCGTATTGCCCTGTTCTAAAAGCCACTTATTTATCTGTTCTTAAGATATACAAGCAAGGCATTCTTGACGCCAAAACTGCATTCTACTCTAATAGGATACTGGCAGCGGAGTCTCAATCAAAAGACATCTTTGCCACTGTGCATGAACTGGCCTCACCTGATAGAGCTACGGCTACGATTCCCCCCTCCCAATCCCTCTGCGATTCGCTCAACGATTTCTTCGTTGAAAAGGTCGCAAAGATTAAAACCAACATTCCTCCTCCATCCTCCACATTCATCAACCTCTCCCCCCTCCCTAAATTACCTACCATTCCCCTCCTGACCAAAGCCACACTCTTCCCCCTGCTTCAAAGGGTGAAGTCGGGTTCCCCCCTGGACTCTGCCCCTGCTCATATTCTTAGAGAAATTTTCCTAGCTTGCCCTACCCCGCCCCTCACACTCCTCAACGATTCACTCAGCAATGGGGTTGTCCCTACCCCCCATAAATCCGCGGTCGTCATCCCTATCCTAAAAAAGGCCGGCGCCGACCCATCATCCCCTTCTAACTATCGCCCCATCTCTCTCCTGCCTTATTTGGGTAAGGTTTTAGAAACCCATGTGACCAGCACCCTGAGCACCCACGTGGAGACTAATCACTGCCTCTCCCCTTGCCAGGCGGGCTTTCGGCCCCTCCACTCTACGGAGAAGGTGGTGATCTCAGTGATGGACGGGCTGCGTGAAGGCATTGACACCAACCTCCCGCAAGCCTTCATCCTCTTAGATCTGTCCGCCGCTTTTGACACGGTGGACCACTCCATCCTCCTCACCCGTGTCAGGGCGGCGGGCATAGAGGGCCTAGCCTTCGCGTGGCTCGAGTCCTTCCTGAGCGAGAGGGCTCAGGCGGTCCACCTTGCCGGTTTCACTGCCGCCTCCCACAAGGTAGTGTGTGGTGTTCCCCAGGGCTCTTCACTTTCCCCTCTTTTGTTTAATTTATACATCTACCCCCTCATTTTTATGTTGCAGCAGCTCGAGGTCACGGTGTTTAATTACGCCGACGACCTCCAGCTAATCTTTAACCTTTCCCACTCTCCCTCATCCGCCCAGAATGTCCAAACTGTCATGTTGTTCATTCAGGACTGGATGAACTGCAACCACCTCAAACTCAATCCAGACAAGACGGAGCTGGTCTTGACCGGAGGTGGTTGCAGCCCCTGGTCTCCGTCCCATTGGCCCCCTTCACTTGGTGTTCCCCCACTCCCAGTTCCCAAAGTCAAAACTCTCGGTATCCTTCTTAACCCCCAACTTTCTGTTCACTCTCAGGTTAGTTCTGTTGTGTCCTCTTGTTTCTTTTCCCTCAGGTCAATCAGGAAGATTTCCCGCTTCTTTTCCCTTCCGGCTCTAAAAATCATTGTGATGGCAATGGTGCTCTCACGCCTTGATTATGGCAACATAATCTATAATGGCGCGCCAGCCTATGCTATTCACCGTCTGCAACTAGTGCAGAACCAGGCTGCTCGCCTGATTCATGGCCTGCCCAAATTTTATCGTGCCACCCCTCTACTGCAGGCACTACACTGGTTGCCTGTGAAAGAGCGAGCCTTATTCAAACTTGGCTGCCTCACCTTCCAGGCCAAAATGGGCACCGCTCCGGAGTTTATATGCTCTGCCATCAAGCCCTACATGCCGGGTAGAGAACTCCGCTCCACCCACTTGGCACTCCTGACCACTCCACGATTCAAAAAGAAGATGGCTGGCGGAACAAAATTTGCGGTCCTCGCCCCAGCTTTCTGGAACTCCCTCCCTGTGGGACTTCGCACTTCACCTTCCTACACAGAGTTCCGGAAAAGTCTTAAAACCTTACTTTTCTCCGGAGCTTTTGCTGCCTAATCTCCCTTCGCCACTGTCGTTGTTCGCAATCTGAAAAGCGCCATGAAACCGCTTGGTAAAAGCGCGCTTAATAAATGTTTTTAAATTCAAAATTCAAAATGAGTGAAAGAGAAGGTAAATGGGTGGTTGAATGAAAGGGTAGATGGACGGATAAGTAAAAGGGTGAATAGGTGGGACGGATACGTGAAAGGATGGATGAGTATGTGAAAGGATGGATGAGTGAAAGGGTAAATAGATGGATAAGTGGATGGATGGATTGATCTAAGGTGGATGGGTGTGTGAAAGGAAGGATGGCTGAGTGAAAGGATGGCTAGATGAGTGAAAGAAAGGATGGATGGATGGAGTGAAAGGGTGGATAGATGTATGAGTAAAACAGTGGATTGGTGAGAGAAACTATGGATGATTGAAAGAATGAATGGATGGATGAAAGGAGGACAAACAAGTGAAAGGATGGATGACTAAGTGGATTTCTATGTTTGATGGATAGGTTTAATGATGGATGGATAGGTTTGGATATGGAAGGGTGGACGGAATGGTGACAGGCTGAATGTTGGATGAAAGACTGAACAGATGACAGAATGTACAGGTGAAATGGTGGATATCAGCAAGTGGATTGAAGGACAAAAGGATGAATATGTGTGGATCGAATAGATCAGCAACCTAATCTGTGGAGGGTCTCAATAAGTTGCTTCCCTTGCTTGGTGCCACAAGAGCTTTGGTTCAAAGTGGGGGGTATTTCAGTTTTCTGGCTACTCCTTTGGTTACATTACTGAAGTCATATGGTATGTGTAAAATCCAAGTGTTTCTCAAATAACAAGTATTGCACATGAGCCACGCCCATTCAAGAGGAGTGTGGTAAAGGTAGGGTATGTAGCCAATAGCAGATTTTGGAGTACACTGTTTAAAATATATTACTAAAACATGGTGTGTTAGTACACTGTCATTTACAGAAAGCACATTTTCCATTGAAATCACCACAAAATTCTCACAGACATGCAGTTTTACTGATACAACTATATCGCTCACAAATTATAATGTCCAGAAATCAGGTTTCTGCAAATATTAGTCATTTAGCAATTACCAAGTAACGTGTCTTGATTCTTTTGATCCTATTAAAATCTTCGTTTCCTTCATACTTCAGAACGACAAAATAATGTGCTTCATTTGTACTTTCTCAATTACATAGCATGACATTTGACCCCTGTATTTGAACCAACAGAGAATGCGACAAGATAAAACCAAAATGTAAAGGTATCTTTATTGATCATTCACCTTCTGAACTCCAGCATGACGTTTGTGGGGGTACTGCAGCACCCCAGTACCGCTACTTCCAGAGCATATGACCAGGCCTAGCCAACAACCTCCAACTCAGTTAGGTTGCACAAGAGGAATCCAGATTGTCTGGCCTAATCCACAAGCAGGGAATGTGTGCAGAAAGCAGATGTCCAGATGGGCTTTGTCCTAGTACCTGATGCTCCAGGGCCAGCAAGGAGTACAAAAGAAAGATAAAGCCGCACGGTCCAACACATCATGGCCTAGGGCCAGCAGGGAACAAGGGAGGAACATTATGGTCAAACCAGTGACCAGGACACAACTCCAAGACCAGCATGGTCAAAGGAGGAATCCAGAGCAGCCAGAGTCCAACATATTTCTATGCCAGAAACTCTGACAATTCACAAGTCAGTACAAACAAGGTGCAAGGGGAAGGAAGGTACCAAGGAGAGGACCCAATCAACAGTCATGGCAGGGTCCCCAAACACAGGAGTCTGTCCCTTCACCACAAGATAGGCAAGGCATTGCTCCACAGTTTCAACTTCCGAACTAAACAGGTCAGCCATCTGGACCACCCAAACCTAGAACCTGGTACCGGGCAAAATAGGACTCAGGCAACAAAGCCTCTGTCGCAAGATAGTGTCAGCATAAGTGATTTTCTTTGATTGATTCGGTGCTCAGGATGGCTGTTCTTCAAGACTCACCCAATCTGCTCTAGCCAGTATTCTGATTGTCAGAGTGACTTGTTGAGGGGAAAGAGGTTTAAAGGTAGGAAGCACAGGGAAAGAGATGTGCAAAAGAGAAAGAAAAGTTCTTACTGTTCCATTTTTAAACAAAAGACTTTTGGACATAAATAACTCGGAATTAACTGCATTATATTGCTATAATTCACTTGTCTCATGCTTCGTGAAAAGATTTACATAGACAAAACAGCCCTCTGTGTTAAACGCACTCTGGTCAGCAGGCAAAACGAATTCACAGAATGATATGCAAGGTATTCCAGCAAATATCACCACTGGACAATTTTCCAATAATTACAATAAAGTCGAATACCTGCACAGTCTCCTTGAAATAGTTATTAACCTCATGCTGGGATGTGATGTTCTAAATGCCCTAATTGGTTTCAGCATTTTAAATATATTTCTAGTTTCACTGAAAGTCATAGCAGTGCATTTCACTCTTTTCGTTACCGCCCCACGCATTTAAAAAAAAACAAAGATTATTATGTTCAAAGAAGATTCTCTTTCTAACAAGAACAATGACCTTCACCATGGATTTCAAGTTGCTACAAATATTGGGGCACATGCATCAAGCCCGCATTTTGCGATTCCCAAATAGTAATTTTACTGATTCGCTATTTGGGAATCGCAAAATGCTATGCATGTAGGAATCGCAAACAATTTGGGATTCCTTAACATTACCCAATATCAATTCGTAAATTGCGACTCACTATTTTTCTTTAATACAGATTTTACTGCTATTTTCAAATAGGTTGACACATCTTTTCAATAACCGCACAACAGGTTACACAACATGAGATGGATAATAACATCACTACGGCGGCACATGCAGTATAACTAAACCACATTAGAATTACCCTCTCCCACTCACCCTACAAAAATCAACATTATGCTAAAATCAGTCAACGCTCATTGCCATATTACTACTTATCCTAATTCAATTCTATCCCCCCAACTAGCCCCTCCCATCCCTCCCACCAAGCATGTCACATACAATCAACATGTGAGTTGTAGTTTGGATCAGTTGTCAGTTTAGGTGCGCGAACGCATCAAATATCATATGTCGTGATCGAAGCTACAATGATGGTCAGACGCACTACTTAGACTATTCCGGGTCACCATTGCGTACTGAACATGGTAGTAAGCTTACTAATCTACTGCTTCAGGTGTTGAGTCAGGAGACCTTCATCACAAGCATCCTCAGGATTCTTTAGGAGAACTACCAATGCCTCCCACGTCCTTGCCACCTCCAGGGCTCGCTCACTGCCCGCTCTTCTTGCTAGCTGTAGCCGAACTAGTCCATCACACTCCGCCCACTTGATTAATTCCTTCTTCTATCTACCTATATTAGGGCCCCACTGCGCTTTCCAATGCATGGTTATTTCCCGCTTAGCCAATAGGAGGCCCAAATCTAAAAATTTACTTGTGACCTTATTTTCGGCCGTGTGGGAGAACCAATGTAAGATGCATAACCCTATGGCCAGTTCAAGGTCTCTGTCAGTGATTTCGGTCAGTAAAGCAACCACTTCAACCCAATATGTAATTAACTGCGTGCAGCCCCAAACCATGTGGTAAAAATCTGCATCTTCCCTGTTGCAGCGTGGGCATGCTGCTGTGTGGATGTTAAAGTATTTATTGAGCTTTGCTGGGGTAAGGTAGGCCCTGTGTAATATGTAAAAGTGCACTAATTAAAATCGGGCTTCCTGGAACTCTTCCACTAACTCAGTCCAGGTCTTTACCGGATTCTCATTCCCCCACATCTGCCTCCCACTTGAGTCATAGCCCATTTAGGGGCACCAACATGTCCTGCGCCATACGTCTATAGAGACGTGACCGCCTTAAAAGTTCCTGCCACCGTCACTAACTATTGACACCCCATTGATGTTGGCGGTACAAGGAGTCCCTCCTTCCAGTGTTTAGCTGATATGAATGCCGAGCGCAATAAAAAGTCACCCCTACTCAAGTCATAACGGTCCTGCAAGTCGTTGAAGGGAAGGAAATTACCGTTGTCATACAAATCCCCTATAGTGGTCTGGCCCTTTTCATTTCAATGTGCCATCCCACTCCAGTTAACCCCATGTGGCAGTGATTCACACATGGACAGAGGGATGCCAGGCGTGTACGGAATTGCAATACGAGCCCGTTTCAGACTCTGTATGAACTTTTTACATAGATTTTTTCTATCCATACCTCTCCCTCCCCTCGAAATCGGGCCGCTACCGCCTGCGTGAGCCACTGTAACTGAGCCGCCAAATAATAGGTTTCAAAATCGGGAACTGCCAACCCGCCCTCTGACCTTTTCCTAATTAGAACAACCAATGCTACCCTCCTCCTACCAGTGCCCCACAGGAATCCCGTGATCATGGATTTAAGTTGACTGAAATATCTTGCTGGTATCCAAGTTGGCAAAGTCCGAAAGTAGTATAACAATCACAGCAGGGCCACCATTTTAAGTAAGGCAACCCGCCCAGCGACTGACAGAGGAAGTGTCCCCCAAAAGTCAAAGTTGACTTTCGTACCCCTTATTGCCCTACCTATGTTATCTTCCAGCAGATCCCCATGTGCATGATATATTTGCGTCCCTAAATAAGGGAGACATCTATATTCCCAGTTCACACTGAAAGTCTTGTGTGGGCCATTTTGGGAAAATGCGAATAACTATTAGGTAATGTGACTCCTTTCAACTCGACTCCTTTCAACTCCATTCATTCCTATGGGCCGACAGGCCCATAGCAATAAATGGGCACCCCACAAAAAAAGTTAAGTGTGCACATGTAAAGCACTCACATGCCCTAATGGCATGTGTGCGCTACATGGCACTTTAAACAATGCATTTTTGTGCATTTTTCAAAACATGCACATATTACCATCAACTTGAAGTTGATGGTAATTAGCGTTTCCTAAATGCGCAGTTCACATTTAGGAAAGTCTACATGCATCAGTATTAGGGAATCACAAATTGTGATTCCCTAAATGCATTCGCAATTTAGGTACCCACAATAAATTGCGATTTCCTAAATTGCGAATGCCAAAACCTACATACATAGGAAAAGGCCTTTCTCCATTTGCAAACGGGCCGATTCTGCGAATTGACCCATTTGCGAGCGGGAAAAGGCTTGATGCATGTGCCCCATTGTTCTTTTTTTGCGAGATAATCCGATGCAAGACTCCCTCGCACATGGTTTTCAAATTAAACAAATAAATGCGTCATTGATGTGTGTATCATAACTCTTCAGTGTTCATGTCTGAAATTTCTTCTGTTCCAGAACTGGTTGAAGAACCTTCACATGTGAACTGCTGCAGAACAACTTATCCACAGCCTCTCATCACCAAATTGCAGGGGCTGTTCCATGTGTGCTCTCCTCCCAATGATTAATTTATGGCCGCTTTTGCAGGGGCGCAGCACATATTTTATATCATCAGCACATTTTTATGGCACGCCACCACATGGTGGTGCAGTCCTTTATTTTTAAACAGAGAACGTAAGCACCATGTTTAAAAAATTCAATATATATCATAAAAATAATTATACCAGTGCACCCAGGCCGTTCGTATTTTTTTATAACCACATTTTTAATAGTTTCAATCTCACAATGCTTCATCCACTGATGAACATATAGCATATAGTTGAGAAGTGTGGTTCAATGGTTAGAGCGGCAAACCCTGTCGCAGAGGTCTGGCCCGGGACCAGGGTTCAATTCCCCGCCTCGGCGGGTCTTGGGCTCAATTTCCTCAGACCTGATAATTCTCGCCTCGGTGCCTATTCCAATCATGGAGTCCCACTCTACAACTCTTGGCAATAGCTTACTTAATCTCCACAACGACCCCAACAGCGCTGGGATGCCTGGCTTTACCTTGGGGTGCCCATTTTTTTGGGGGTATCCCAGTGCCTCATATATTGTTTTTTCTTGGCATGCACGCTGGGCAACTCCCTTTCTCCAGACCTCTGCGTTTCCAACATTGGGCATCATCCCTCTTAGCCACTAGAAAGGCCACTCCTACAAAGATTCTATCCGAACTTAGCCCCCCAGCTTCCTCCAGGAGACCCAGTAGTGCCATCTGGGGAACAAAATTGATGTGACGACCCAGCACCACCTTTTCCACCGGTTCCAGAAGGTTGTCAAGGCTGGGCAGAACCAAACCACATGGAAAAATTCAGCAGCAGGGAGGGAACATCTGGTGCATGTGGCCTGTGTCATGAAGCCCAACATGCAGGCCATTCTTAACCGCTTTGGATGACCTAGAATATTTGAAATTGTCACATTTGTTGGAGTGTGATGAGCAAGAGGTAGCATCAACAGTGGCATTTGCCAGCGCTGCAGGGACAGTGATTGATGCAAGCTGCTGTGACCCTCTAAGGCTTATATTGGGCCTTAGCACTTATTTTTGTTATTTTTAGGTCGAGCCTGGCCAGGGCATGTGCTGCTCTGTGAGGTTTAATGTATTCACATATGGACTTGAAGCTGTGCCCGCTCTCCGCCCATATTTTTCAATAGCTTGTGTCATTGTCCTTTGTAAATGCTGGCTTCCAATTCGTTGAGAGGCTTGTTAGTACCGCCTTGTCTTCATTTGTAACTTCCCATGAGGACTGACCCTTTTAATTCTGTTGTTACATGGTTTGTCTTATTTAGTCTGTAAACACTATTTTCATTAATGAGTTTCTTCTACTGGAGGCATAAAATTATTTCCTGCAACAATTAGCGCGCCATGTGCACTTTCACTTTCCAAGCAGCCCAGGACAATGATGGCCGCTTCTTTGAAATGAAATAGGTCTCGCATTTACAAGGTTTGCAGCTATTGGCATTGTAAATGACAATGCCTTTTATTTATGTTATAATTATCAAAACAGATAAAGAAAAGGCATTATGATTTGCAATGCCCATAGCTTAAACTCTCGCAAATATGAGACCTATTGCATTGCAAATGCTTGTTTTTTTTACAAACGAATCACGGTCTTCTCCTCTCACAGATTTTCCCCCATTGAAAGACTTGCAGCACTAAATGAGGATGACATGAGTATGGACCCCTTTATAGTGGGAAACCCCCAAGATGGTGGTAGTGCAAAGCATTCTGGACCTTGAAGTCCTGAAGGCCATCCAAATTGGTTTTTGTGACAACTCCACCAGATATTCCACAATTTCTCTTAACATACAGCCTTATGGGACAAAAATATTTCTCAGGTTTTCTAGCATGGACTACATGAGCCCCACGAGGATGGGTCTCTGCCTAACAAACAGCAATGTGGTTAAGCATGGCCAGGAGATAGTATAAATATTGGCTCTGCCGGGTACAGAATTGATTCTAGGTTTTCTGAATAATAACAAATAGAAAACAGTGCTCAAACATTTCAGGAAAGACAAAATATACACAAAAAATGAGTACATCTAAAGTTCTATTGAGGGATAAATCAATGTATTGATTTATCCCTCAATACAACTTTAGATTTACTCATTTTTGGTGTGGTTTTTGTATTTCCTTCTCTTACCTTTTCATTGATTATTACTGAAAAGTTTCAGCACTATTTTCTATTTGTGATTATTCAGTAAACCTAGAATCAATTCTGTGCCCGACGGAGCCAACATTTTCCACATTCTTGTACACCCAGGTTCTGAAAGGCACTGGGTTACCCCATTATACTTGATGCGGAAGATAGCATAGGCAAGAGGTGTCAACAGCCTTACTAGTGCTGCTTCCTGGGAAACAAAAAGACTAGTATGAACTACACCTATACGACCGACCTGCAGCAGATCAAACAACTCCAGGATCAGAACATATAGAAGAGTTTAACACAACCATAGCTCAAATGTCGTTATTTGCAGGTGAGGAGGAAAGGCACAAAAGGAATCTAGTGCAACATCTGATGCCTTGAAACCAATAGCAGTAGAAATGTGCTCCACCTCTAGCCCCATCGCTAGAATGGGAGTTTAAGTACCTACATTCTTCTATAGATGTAATTTTGGCCTTCAGCCAGAAACTTCAAACCTAGTAGGGAATGCATAGGGAGGTCAAAAGTTCTGCCCATCAGTTGGGAACACACTGAAAGTACCCAAATGAGATGAAGAGTCGGAGATCAACATCAGTCACAGCCTACAGCCCAACAGAGATCAATAAAGAGAGGGGAAACAAGATCTTCAACCTGAACGGCTGAAATAGTGGAAATTCAGTAGCGTACAGAATAGCAGCAGACAGGTTTATGAGAATCCATCCACTTCCAAGGAGGATGTGTATTCTAGTCAAAAGACTCAGGAATGTGAGGAACCTAATGCACAGCAGGCAGCTGTTTTAGGGATATTTGGCCATACACGACACAGTCCCATGCATCCTCAAATACCAGCTGGGAGGCTTAGATGAGGAACAAGTGTAAAGAGCCAATCCACCTACTAAAGAAAGGGAAAGGACAGAAGCCAACTTACCAAGGACAGTGGCATTAACTAGCAGAAAGCCAGAGAAGAGCAGAATGCTCCACAAACAACCTCAAGAACTTCCAAGCAAGCACTGTAGTAAAGATGCAGAGTAGAGAGATACACCAGATAACCACATTACTGGACAGTGTACCTGAAAATAGACTAAGCCAGTAAGACTCCCAACTGGGACCACAAGGACCACCACACATGTGCGTGCCTACAAAATGACACAAACACTTTTTTCTATTTAGTTGCTGATTCTAATTGGATTTGGGCGGGGGCAGAAGAAATACATAAAGGTGGAAGTATTATGTTTTGATAACAACAAAGGGGTGGAAGTATCACGGAGGGCATGGGTTAGAGGACGAGAAGCGATGCATAATAGAGCAACGTGGAGCGATCGGGGAGAAGAACAGGCACCAACAGGCAACAGTTGAGTACAGGGGTGAGAAGCTGATGGAACGAAGGGCACAGGTGGGAGAAACAACAAAGTTAATTGAGAGAAGAAGCAACGGGCAAGAAAGCATCATGCGGGAGTGAAGCACATATGCAAGAAAGGGAAGCACACAAGTGAGAGTGCAGTACGGAGGGGTGTGAAGAAGCCCACATAGAACAGAGAACAAATCCGAGTGCAGGGAAGTAAAGTACATAAAAGAGAGAGCTGGAAAAAACACTCACTCTAATGGAGTGCTTAATTGGAAAAAAGAGTTGAGTAGTGTTCGAAAAGCAATCAGTCGAAGCAAAGCAAAAAAGCCAGCCAATCAAAAGTGATGGTAAAGAAGCATTGCTCCATTGGGGGGGGGGGGGACAAACACAGGAATGACAAACAGAGACACGAATAAGAAGTAGGCAAATGAGAGAGACCGGGATGCCAAACAATGATCAGCAATGGGTGAGCTTTGTGCCCCTGTATGCTCTTGGCAAGCCCACAATATATCTGCCAGGAGACAGCACACTTGCTGTCTAGTAGGGGCGATCTAAAACAGAGCTTTTTAAACAGAAATGTAAAGGAAATTAAAAGAATGCTAAGTAAAGAGATTCCGCTCTTCCAGGGCCACAAGGTATCCTGTGGGAGCAGATACAAAAAAAAGAAAGCACTGTGATAGACCACCCCTTAGTGGCCCTCATTGGAGTGTAAAATGGACAGTTTTGCTAGATTACATGGTGCCTTGGGGAAGGTGGGCACACCTCATTCAGTAAATACTGAAACGAGCGTGGGTTGAGATGGTAATTACAAATTTATTTTATTGAGTTAAAAAAAATATTAGGCTAGTTAATTTGTGATCCTGCACTTCATGTTCCCTGTGCGAGACATCCATTATTTAACAGCTTGCACTAGATATTTCTGGAAAAAATTGAAAGTGTAGCTTTCAATTGTAGCTCAAGCAAACAATTTCAAAATTGAGCAAATCAAACTCAATTTTATATTATTTTAGATTGTCTAGCACCTATCATCCCTTTTGCACATTGAATAGGATCATTCTCAGCATCACTTTATTTGCGATCATGTTGTTTTTTGGTTGTTGCTTTATTGCATGTTTTACTAGACGAAAATAGCCTTAGCTACACCTCAAGGAGAACCTTTCTTGAACTATCCTAGAGCGGCAGGTTGTCTGTACAACTCTGTATAATCGCATAATGCACTTTAACAACGTAGCTGAGGGCCTGCTGCTTTCTGAGCCCATCAGTGGCACGTCTGATATACTTATGTATTCATTGTTGTTTTGAATGCTGTAAGATGTATCCGAGAGGAATATAAAGTTAGCTGCCAGCACAAAAGTGCTAAGCAAATCCTTGGGGATGGGGGTAGTTGAGTTAATCTTCTGGTTTCTTATAGTTTATATGGTGAAAACATAAACCTGGACAGTTCACAAAAACGGAAGTGGAATTTGGGATGAACCGAGGATCACAAGTGTGGCTCACTGGTTAGAGGAGGCAGACCCGGACGCTGAGATCGGACCCGGGACCAGGGTTCAATTCCCGACGCGGCAGGGTCTTGAGCCCAAAATGTCTACGGACTCAGTAATTCTCGCTTCGGTGCCTGACCTAATCATGGGTTCACACTCTGCAACTCTGGGCAATAGCTTGCTTAATCTCCACTACGGCCCCCCGCGGCGGGATGCCTGGCTTTCACCTTGGGGCTAACTCACAGGGAAAAACCAGGATGGGTTCCCAATGCAAAGCGCTTTGAGACCTGGCGGTGATATTGCGCTATATAAAAACCTATCCATCCATCCATCCACAGAATGACAGAATACCTGTATCCTCTACACTTCTGCAGGGTTGTGTGCCTTCAGCGAATGACTGGAACGCTCAGCCTGAACCTCAGTTTTTAACACACTCAACCAGTTTTTGTTCATACAGTTTTGGATGACAGAGAACTCCTCAGCAACTGTCTTAAGATCAGCCATTGGAATTTTAGAGAGATGACCGATAGTTTGGGTGAGGTAAACATAGTTGTGAAAGCTAATCCCCATTTCCACTTGTGATTGGTGGATGAGTTGTGGGCAGAATGAACGAGAAGCAGAGATAAATTTTAGCCCTGCTGCACCCCACAATGTACCATAATGGTGTTAGCTGATAATGAATACGGTAGCTCTCTGGTCGGATAAAAAGGAATGGAGCCAGTTTAATGATTGCTCCGACACCCATCTCACATTTATTAGACTTACAGCAAAGTTTGTTGCTCAATTGTGTCAAAGACAGCGTGTAGGCCAAGCAACAAAATGGTGGCTATGTGCCCCTAATCTACTGTTTCTAAAATGGGAACTGCCCATCAGTCAGTGCGCTCTTCATTCCCCTAGGGAGTGAGAGACTGACGACTTGGCACTTAGGATACAGTTTTTCTCCGCAGATTCTTGTAACTAACTACACTGTTTCTGCCATCTTAATAATGTGTACCATACAAGAAATATCTGTGATTGGGCAAGAACTTGTAGGATGTAAGGAATAGTAGTAGTAAACCCACAAACCCGGACATTTCACAAAAATAGAAGTAGGACTATCATTTCTCATCGACCTTGGGAGCCAGAATGACTTTGCTAACGAATGAAGAAAACACGGACACCGAGGCAACTAGGCGGAATACATTAAATACAACTTTTACACAGGCTGTCATAAGTGCTATTCAACTTAATTTCTGGAACTGATGGTACTTAATCGGGCATTGGAACACATAAAAACGTGTTGAGTCAATCCTCTCTAAAAACCAGGACGACTAATACATTTAGGGAAATCTGCCTCCCGCAACTCCGGGACGCCTGGTCACCCTGCCAGGGAATCAAGTTATTCTTTTTTTTAAAAGGGTCCATAATAAGGATTCTTTTGAAAATGATTTGGATCTCTCTGCTCCTAAAAGAGCTATGTTCAATACACTTAATATACATGGTGCTAGCTTCTTGCACAAGTGTTTTTATTAGTCTGCCTGGGCACAGTTCCTCTTGCTATTAATGTCAATACTCAGATTTCTCTTGTTTTTGAGCTTGGATAGGTTTATAAAAAATTACCATTCGTTATGCAACCCAAAAGCCGCTTCAGAGTACATGCGTCCGCTTAGAAGTCTTGTTTTACTCTTATGCCCTCCCAGGGCTTTAAGTGGGATAAACAAACTGGGGGGTCTCTCAAAGGGGCGTGGCAGTGTAATTAGGGGCGTGGCTTTAAAACATTTATGCTAAAAATCTGTGTTTAGCATAGTGTGCCACCCGACTTGTATTTTGCTGTTTCTGCCATTGCATCCAGGTATGTGATACAACAAGTAACATCGTACCTACAACAAGTAAGGACTATTGGCTTTGTCAATTGTTATTAGTTCCATAAGATAAATAAGCTGCAACTATGGCTTGTTACATATAATATTGAAAACTCTTCCAATTAAAGCCCTGGTGAACATACCACAATGTTGCTGCTCTTGGGTTTCAGAAAGAGAAGGGAAATCCAGAAAGAAAATGACTCTTTAAAAGGATTTCCCTTCCCCCATAACGCTCACCTGGCATGACGTCATGCCGAAACTTCTCTGCTAGTGAGAAGTGAGCAATGTGAGCAGCGCACATCGATGTGCCTTCTGTCTCTAAACGGGTCTATATCGGGCTGTTTTGTGCCCTGGCACTTTTTTCCAGACTGCAGTGACATCAAGCTGCTGTCACTGCAGTCCGGAAAAAAACGTACCGTCTGTGCCAGGTCTCAAAACAGAGCCCGATAGAGACCCGTTTCGAGGCCCCTTTTAAAAAACTGCCGGTGCTCAGACCCCTGGAGACCTGGCCCACTTAAAGCCCTGTGCCCTCCTAACATTAAGCTCTGATAAAGCATAGGGGCATATTTACAACAGAATGAGGAAGCGTGGGGGCGTGGGGTTAAGCAAAAATTGCTAATGCCACGCTTCACCAGTCTGAAAACGCAGGGATGCACAGTTTCCACAAGAATCAAGCGTGCTCCTGTGTTTCCCCTAGCGCTATTGCTAAATTAAGCTGCCTAGCGCCAACACGGGCACCCATGTACCATTGTGCAAGGGTATCTGCGTTGGGGGGAATGATTGTTTATGTGCAGGAACGTGTCCCTCCCTGCGCATAAACAATCAAGAATGTTGAGTTGAAGCTCCTATGTGTGCTTCATTGTGCAGCACACATAGAAGTTGCAAATCGCCATTTGTTTAAAGATTGTTTATGTGCAGGAAGGGACTCCTTAATGCACATACACAATCATTCATGGCGATTTGCTATTTCTATGTGTGTTGCACAATGCAGCACACATAGATACAGCAAAAAGAAGGAGAAATAATCATTTCTCTAGGTTTTCCATGGTCTTAATTTGAGTGCAGCCTCCTATTTATGCCACCCTTGTAACTAGGGGGCAGCGTCAACATCAATGGGTGTTACTGCGGAACACCCACCGCCCACCCCTTTCATGCTAAGTGTAGTGTGAAAGGGGGCCTTATTTACAAGATGGCAATAAGCCACATTAAGTGGCTTAATGCCATCTTGTAAATAAGGGGAAGGGATTATCAAAACAGGAACATCGCAAAAAGTGACTTTCCTGTGGCAATATGGGCTTTTAAATATGCCCCAGAGTGTCTTAAGGAAGTTGCTTGATTTGTCAATATGCCACAATGGCCTCAGCGACTTGTGATGTCATTACAAAGCCTTAATGTCTGTCCCTCTGATAAGATTTCCTAATTTCCAGGGCTGAGTTGGAACAAGCCTCAAACTGTCCTTCAACTTTGGTATGTGTTACAAGAAAACAAGTTTCAGATATTGTGATACTTGACTTCAAACTTCTCTGTGTAGCCTAACATTATCTGGTAGCATTGGGTAGGGTCTGTGTTGTATCTTGGTATCCTTCTTGTTGTTCCTTTAATGTTCTATGTTGGTATGACATGTTCACTGGATTCTAGAGTGTGGAATCCAGGGGGCAGACCAGAGTTGTACAGTTGCTAAAGAAGTTGGTTAATGTTCTATGTTGCTATGCCATGTTCCCTGGATTCTAGAGTGTGGAATCCAGGGGGCAGACCAGAGTTGTACAGTTGCTGAAGAAGTTGGTCCTTGGTTGCCTCTGGGGTTGTATTATTGAATGAACTACTTTTCTACTTTAAACCACTGTACCTCAAGTCATTTCAGTGGCCAAGTTATCCAGACAACGGTGACTACATTATTTATTTTAGTTATCCAGACAACGGTGACTACATTATTTATTTTAGTTCATTTTTTTCCTTCTTATGTATTTTGTGAATGTATTAATTTTTTATATTTAATTTTGTAAATTTAGTATGGATGTTACATCTTCTGTTGCAGCTCCTCCTAAATTCTTACAAAGCCCTCGTCCTCCTTCTATGAATTGGGAAGATTGGTCAGAATCATTTGAAACGTATCTAGAAGCTATTGGTGGCGATGTATTTTTACCCTCTAGAAAATTGGCTTTATTAAAACATAACTTAGGAGTTGAAGGGAGGAAAGTTTTAAAAACATTACCTGTAGTTAATCGTGTTGTTTCAACTGTTGTTGACACTGTTGATGAAGGCAGTGAAACTAGTGAAACTAGTTCAAATGACACATCGGTAGACGTATATTCTGAAGCTTTAAAAGCTTTAGAAGAAAACTATGGGAAGAAAACTAGCATTGTCGTAGAAAGGCACACATTTTTCTCTAGAGCACAGTTACAAGGAGAAAATGTGCAACAGTATGTAGCTTGTTTAAGAACTTTAGCCATTACTTGTAAATTCAAAGATTTACATGAAGAAATAATTAGAGATCAATTTATTAATAGAATTAAGAACATCAAAATTCAAGAACGTTTACTTGAACTTAAAAATCCTTCTCTACAAAAAACTCTTGACACTGCTAGGAAATTGGAAAACACCTCTCATTACGTTAAAGAATTGAGTTCTCTGCAACAAAAAGATAAAGATGAGTCTTGTAATGTTAATGCCATAAGTAATAGTAATAAAAAAAACGAATTTAAAAGTGATAACAAAGATGTGAAATTTAATGTTACCAAGAGCAAAAGCAATTTCAACAAACAAATTTGCTTCAGATGTGGAAGTCAAAAACACACTGCAGATTTTAATAAATGTCCTGCTACTAAAGTCACATGCATG
Organism: Lissotriton vulgaris; assembly: GCF_964263255.1. Taxonomy (NCBI): domain Eukaryota; kingdom Metazoa; phylum Chordata; class Amphibia; order Caudata; family Salamandridae; genus Lissotriton; species Lissotriton vulgaris. Next base: position 372,810,487 of record NC_141696.1, read on the forward strand.
AAATGCAAAAAAATAGGTCATTTCGCTAAATGGTGCAGAACTGGTGATAATAGCAATTGGAAACGTTCTGTCAATCTTGTTGAACCTCAATTTGATAGTGAGGATGATGAAAATGGAAACAATGAAATTGATATTGAAGTGATGGTTGTGCATGATGATACTGTGAATGATATTTCTGAAGATTATCAACCTCCTAAATGTAATGTGCTAATAAACCAGGACAGCATGGCACTTTGGGCTGACTCATGCTCACCATATACTATCATTGATAAAAGTATGTGGGAAAATGGGACCAAAACAACATTGATATCCTCTGATGTACGACCCAAAGGGTATTGTGGTATAAAATTACCTATGTTGGGTTATTTTGATGCTCAGTTAACCTTTAAAGGTAGATCTTGTATGAGCAAAGTTTATGTTGTTGAACAAGGACGAGCCTTATTTGGATGGAAGGATCTTAAAAAAATGGGGTTAATATTAAATCCCAATCATCCTGATCAAGTATTGTTATCCGATGTGTATTCTGATCAGGTATTGTTAACCAATGACAATGTTTCATCAAAGTGGGAATCTGTATTTCCCAAGTTGTTCAGCAAGGATCTTGGATGTTTAGTTAAATTTGAACATAAGATAATTCTTAAGGCAGACAGCATACCGACTGTTCATAAAGTAAGAAATGTGCCTTTTGCGTTGCAGGATTTATTAAGAGAGGAGTTAAACAGGTTGTGCAATGCTAAAGTAATTGAACCTATTGAAGCTTCTGAATGGCTTAGTCCCATTGTTTTGGCTCGGAAACTTAATGGCAAAATTAGGATGTGTGTGGACCTGAGAGATCTAAATAGAAATATTTGGGTTGACCGCTATCCTCACCACACATTAATGAAATGATATCCAGCATCAAGGATGCCGTGTATTTTTCATCTATTGATTTGTCCAATGCATATCACCAGGTCAAATTACATGCGGAATCTAGGCATTTAACATCGTTCATTACACCTGAAGGTGCTTTTCAATATCTTAGAATGCCGTTCGGATTAGCATCTGCATCTTCAGTTTTTCAGAGAGTCATGTGCAGTATTTTGAAGGATGAAGTGAATGTAAGGGTATTTCAAGATGATGTTCTTATTTGGGGTAAAGATTTATCTACTCATGATAAGGTATTGCATAATGTTCTTCATAAACTACAAGATGCTGGTTTGACTGTGTGTGGTGAGAAATGTAAATTTGGTGTAAAACAAATTGATTATCTTGGACATACCATTTCCAATGAGGGTGTTAAACCAAAAATGAAATTGTTGGATGAAATTGAAAAGGCACCTCACCCAATCAATAAAGATCAATTACGATCATTTTTAGGACTTACGGAATATTATTCCAAATTTGTTCCAAATTTTGCTGACAAGGTACATGAATTAAGATTATTGATGAAAAAGGGTGCTTCTTTTGTTTGGTCCACCTTGTGTCAAGAGTCATTTGATAGTATCAAAATGGATATTACAAAAGCTGTTGCTCTAAAGCCTTATGATCCTAGTCACACCTCTATTATTGTTGTGGATTCTAGCGCATATGGTCTAGGTGCTGTTCTTATGCAAAGACACAATGGAGCCGAACGGATCATAGCTTTTGCTTCTCGCACACTCAAAGGTGCTGAACCTTCTTATTCTGTAATCGAGAAGGAGGCTTTAGCATGTTGGTGGGGTGTAGACCACTTTAAAACATTTATTTGGGGAACAGCATTTGAATTAAGGACAGATCATAGACCTCTCATTGACATTTTTACTACAAAAGGTGCTTCTAGAGCCAAACCTAGAAAAGCAAAATGGTTGTACAGACTACAAGAGTACAATTTTCAGATAAACGACGTTCCAGGTCACAAAAACATCAATGCTGACTGTTTATCGCGTCTTCCTTTGCCTTGTGATATGGATAATGTAATAGAAGATGCTGATGAATGGTTACTAGCCAGTATTGAAGAATTGTGCAATCGTGCATTGAGTGAGAAAGAATGGATTCAAGCTGTAGCCAGTGATGATGTGTTACAACAAATAATCAATAATTTGCATGTAGGTGTAGATTTGTCATCTTTGGACAAGACTATTCTTGCTGATTATAAAATGGTCTGGTCGGAATTATCTTTTTTTGATGGTATCCTTAGAAGAGGTGACAGATTAGTTGTACCTTCAACACTACGGGACAAGATGTTGAGTCTATTGCATGAAGGACATAGTGGAATGACCAGCATGAAAAGGAGGGCTAGGAATGATTTTTGGTGGGTTGGTATGGACAAAGACATAGATAGATGTGTTCGGAATTGTGTAGCGTGTATGTGTAGTGATAAATCTCACAAGTCTCAGAAAACCACTATATCTGCAACTTCCTTTCCTGATAAACCTTGGGACAAAGTCGCTATTGATATATGTGGTCCATTTCATGTAAGAGGGATTGAGAATAAATATGCTATAGTTCTGATGGATTTTCACTCCAAGTGGCCTGAGGTTGCTTTTGTAAGGGATATTAAGGCTTCTAATATGATTGAGTTTTGTGATGAAATTTTTCGTAGGGAGGGATACCCGAGTGTGATCTTATCAGACAATGGTCCACAGTTTGTGGCTGAAGAATTTGCTGCCTACCTTAACATGGTGGGTGTGAAACATATTACCACCTCTGTTTACAATCCAAGAGAAAATGGTTTGGTAGAGAGATTTAACCAAGTGTTAAAAGAATGCATTCAACTAGCCAGTAACAATGATGACAATTGTAAAGATGCTGTCAAGGAAATGTTATGGTGCTATAGGAATACTCCTCATACAGCTATGGGAGTGTCTCCTTTTTCTTTATTAAAGGGGCGAGTGGCTGGGTCTAAAGTTAAACCAACTTGGATGTCTAAAAATAATAGCACAAAAACATTTGATGGTAAGGATATTTCCAGTAAGGTACAGGTGTATCAGAACAAATACGTTTGTGATCATAATGTTAAAGTCAAGAGTTCTTTAAGATCATTTAGAGTTGGTGAGTGGGTACGCACACAGCAGATGGGGAATCAAAAACCTGGGTTTTCCAAATGGTCTAGACCAAAACAAATTATTTATGCCGCAGGAAATATCGTGAAATTGGATGATGGTAAGCAATGGAATGTGAGAACTATAACGAGATGTAATGATTTGGAATTCAAACATATTTGAGTCAGGGAAGTAATGTTCCAAAGACATCTGTTGTGAAGAGGGATGATGTATCTGTTCCTCTCAAACCTTTAGTCATTGCATCAAATATGGAGGTGAAGGAAAGGCACATTCGACCTAAGTTTAAACCAATATGGATGAAAGATTATAAATGCTCGTAGTCGTGGTGCATTTAATTTGAGAATTTTGTCTAGTGCTATACCTTATTTCTTTCATATGTTTTTTGTCAATTTTTTATGTTATTTTATTTTGGTTATTTTATAGGAAGGGAGATATGTTGTATCTTGGTATCCTTCTTGTTGTTCCTTTAATGTTCTATGTTGCTATGCCATGTTCACTGGATTCTAGAGTGTGGAATCCAGGGGCAGACCAGAGTTGTACAGTTGCTGAAGAAGGTGGTCCTTGGTTGCCTCTGGGGTTGTATTATTGAATAAACTACTTTTCCACTTTAAACCACTGTACCTCAAGTCATTTCAGTCTGCAATAGAGAACAGCAAACCTTTACATAGGTTTTGGTCATGTTGCCTTGTAGGGCGATTATAATATAACAGTAAACCACACAATGGCTGAAAATTAAGGGGGAACTCTGGGCCTGTTTGTTATTAATAATGGCAAGGTTTAAACACCTAAAGAAGCGACCAGATTTACTGATCTAGCTTTGGTACTGGTGAAGTGACAGATTGCAATGCTAAGGAAAACTAATAACCCCCCTACCCTTAAATAAATGGAAAGATGAGCTTGGTAAATGGACTGAAGCGGGGCAATGACCCTCACTGAGCTAATAGGGTGGGTGGGTTAACTTTGTGACTCAGAGTGGAACACATTTATGTCTAAGATATAACTAAAGCTACTATTAGACCACCATGAAAGAACTGTGTGGTGTATAGTTAAGAGTAGAAACATTGTGGTAAGCACAGGTGAGGCACCGGAAATATGAGTGTGGGCGTGGAGGTTACTGTAATTTGTGTAAAACAAAGGACTGATCCTTCCGAAGAAATGTCTTGCAGTAGCAGATCCCAATGATCCTGGAATGGATACAGGATTCACAGAGCAATCTTTTGCAAGGGGAAAGACAATCTAGGGGGGCACATTTTGGCATTTGAAACATACTGCGAATATCCTATACCTATCTCGATGTTCACAATTTTGTAAAGTCTTCTAGCTCAATTCATACCTTTCTGTTTTTTATTTGGATAAGTGAATATGTATATTATGTGCACAGACATGTGATCAAAATTGTGTTCATTGTATATGTCACATGCACACATTTTGCTTCTTAAAAACGAATAAATTAATATAAAGAAACTGCTCTTTGTTGGTAGAGCAGCAGGGAGAATTGACTCACTCATGTCATTATCTGCACGTCGGGAGGAAGGAGCGGACACAGTCAGGTTTACAGACGAATGCACCTTGACGAAAGTGTGACTACAGTTGTTCCTGAGCCCTTCCTCTTTGGTGTCCAGATGACCCGATAGTGGTGTACTTATGTGCTTGCTGCACTAAGGGTCGACATAGGTCAACCCTATTGTGGTTAGTGGCACACACATGTGCAGCAGCCACACCTGGATCCTGTGTTTCCGTCCAGAAGAATACCACAGACCATCGCATTAGCCATCAGACAGAAGTTGAGGGTACATGTGGTGATGGAGTACTAATTCCCCTTATCTCCACGCTAGTTAATAATACCAAGTGATACCTCCTGTGAATATAAAGGTCTGTTTAGGATATCACATTTGTTTTTAATCCTTATAGATCACAGTGAGAGAGTCCAAAATCTTTACTTGCTAGATTTGTGTAGCAATAAATCGCAAATACAAAATGCATGCAATATGTCAACACGGAAGAACAAATTCAATTCAGGCTGCCACATTGATAGGGTAAAACATGTTGACGGTAAAATGTTATAAAACAATTCAGGACAGCAAATTTAAAAACACCACCTTATCATAAAATCGAAGATGTATAATAGAGTCTCTAAATCAGGCCCTTGTGATATTGCACATTTCCGTAGTTTTAAAACCTTCCAAAGAAATGAGACCATTGCACAACAAATCAGGGGACAATGTAACTGTTGTAGAAACAACAAGGCAGTCTGCACAGCCTAAATTTAGAAAACTTTAAAAAGAGGCAATACACATTTTCTTCTGGGCGTATCGTAGAAGATGCAAAAGAACAAGATGTGCAAATTACTCTGGGGAGAAACACTGTCACATGGGCAGGGACTCAGTCCAGCTTAAGTCTAACAGATAGCAGGATATCCTACCATGATCTGTAAAAAATTAAAACAGAATCAGAGTGCAGAGAAGCTGTTTTTATGACTGTTCTGTAATTGTATAGGGTCTAACTTGTCCCCCGCTGATGGAATCCAGTGGTTATGACCTCCACATCCCTTGTTATCTACCCACATAGCTCTGACACAGAGTTAAAATAAATTGTCTGGCTATTGAGGTTTAATTTTGCCCCAGGCCCAGAAGGTATAAGCCGCATAGGAAGTTGCCTTCTGAAAGTACCCACCCCTGACCAACAAAACCGGATGAGAAGATGATCGGACCAAGATACTGCCACCAGGTCATCTACTGAGAGTGGGACATTAGGAGATATGAGGTCTATGATATGCCCTGCAAAAAGTGTAGGTGCTGAAACTCCCTGGCTAAATTAAGCATGCCAGTTTCTCCGATAGTCTGACCGCCAATGCATTGTTTATATCATCAGTGGGCAAGTTAAAATCCTCTAACTGGCTTTAGTTAGAATATTGCAGGGCCGGTTGTGCTAGAGCGTCATCTAGTGAGTTGATTAACTCACCCGCAGAACCTGGAGGGCTATAGGCCAGAGCCTCCACCAGGGAAGTCTGCGGGCAAACTCCTATGCAAAAAACAAGGGGTTCTGCTAATTTCAGCTCGGCTATCTGAAGGTGTTACATCAGGTAAAGTTTTTTTTAAGTATCACATTATTAGGTTTTGACTGTACAGGTCCGACATTGACATACATTTCAGTTGCGCAATGCTTTGGAGAGCATCAAAAGAACTTCTCAACTGTGGCGAAATATGGTGCAGCTGTACTTTAACAACTTCAGTCACTGGGGCCCAGCATGGCCTTCCACATACCAATTTCACCATAATCATGTCCACAAAGAGGCATAAAAAATGTAAATCTACTAACAAAAAAGAGGAAATCAAGTCATCAGATACTACAGATACTACAGATAATGGTGTGTGTAACACTCACGCCAACATTGTTACAAAATAATCAGGGCCGGACCGGGAACCACAACCGGCCCTGGCAATGTGTTCGGCCAGCCCCCCATCCACACTCAGGGGGTGGGGGCCGACCTCTGTGGAGAAGTGTGGCTCAGGGGTTAGAGGCGGCAGACCTGGAGCTTGAGTTCGGCCCTGGACCAGGATTCAATTCCCCGCCTCGGCGGGTCTTGGGCTCAAAAATTCCACGGACTCGTTAATTCTCGCTCCGGTGCCTTCTCGACTCACGTTCACACTCTGCGACTCTGGGCAATAGCTTGCTTAATCTCCACAACAGCCCCTCGTGGTGGGATGCCTGGCTTTCACCTTGTGGATACCCTGCCAGGGTTATCTCACAGGGGAATACCAGGACGGGTTCCCTAAGCAAGCGCGGAGATGCCCCAGGGTAAGTCGTGCGCTATATAAGTTTCATTCATTTCATTTGCCTGGGCCGGTTTTCGGACGATTTTGGTACTGGGCCGATTTTGCAGCTATGCTGCAAAAACGGCCCTGTAACAAAAACGGCCCCCAGGGGCCCAAAACCGGCCCCCACTCGTGCAGCGCACCGGGGGATTGCCCGGTGCCCGCTATGGCCAGTCCGGCCCTGAAAATAATGCCCAGTATACCTCCATCTGCAGAGGCAACCTACTCCAACCCAGTATCAGCGATACTGGTTCAGTTTTGGCCTTGTGTGAACAGGTTAAGATTTTTTAAAGGCGATGGCAATCCCCCTCCTTTTTTCTCTCCCCTGTTCAAATGTATGCATGCGTAGCTCTCAGGGAGAGCTAATACGTTGACAGCAGCGGACAACTCGCTGGAGCTGACAACTCGCTCAGCCAGGTCTCCATTATAATCAAAATTTCCGTCTGAGACTTACTGTTGAGGCTGTTGATGTGTGCAGCTCAGGTAAGGCAAAATGTCACCTGCCTTCCACACTTAGCCCCTCTACTCCCCGCAGTAAAAATATGCACCAGTAAAATCTTTAAAATGTAGGTGGTGTCAGCATTTTATAAAGCAAAGTTCATGCATACATAAATCAACAATATTGTCAGTAATGATCAAAAAATAAATCAATCTCTGAAAATGCTGTCTGCAACATAAAGACCATGTAGGGGCTGCCGTCTTCCCTTGGATGTCTTTTATTTTATCCTCCATATCCACAATAATTTGGTTACGCTTTTCTGAATAGTTGAAGGTTTTTGTCCCATCGAACAACATATTGCAATTGGTAAGGGAATGGCGATCAAGCGCAAGCATACTGGAAATTTTCTTTTTTTATAGTTTTGACTGCATTTAGAATACTGTGCCGCTAGCCTGTCTCCTATAAAAAAGATGTGCTTTCCTGATGACTTTCAGAGAGAAACTGACGAGAATAGGTCAATATGAAAAGCACTTAAGATGAATAAATATTACGTGAGATTACAAGCGTAAATCTACAGGAAGAGGAATCTTAGTTATACCATAGACCTGAAATGACTTTCTTTGAAAGCTTAACTTGATGAAGAGTATATTGTACCACATTACCCATGTTAAGTCTTGAACCGCCTATTGTTGAGTAATTATTGTAAATGCTAGAGCTGCATTGCAGTATGATTTCCAATAAAACCCCCTACAGCTGATATCTTTGTATAACATGCAGTGGAAATCTGGATTATTTTTTTTTGAGGGAGAGCACCTACCCCAGCTGCCAAATACCAAATGCCTAGAATTCCGAAATCTAAAGTGATTAGAGGGAGTATGGCAAAAAAGTGGAATTCCTTTGCATAGGTTAGTAATTTGTACTTTATTTAGACTATTCTAGCAAGAATAAGCAACTATTAAGCAATAAGAATTTTTACATATGTTGATTGGTGAGATGTTGTTATATTATATATATAAAGACAGGCTCTTTGAAAAGAAGGTAAAAGCCTAGCCACTTGGTTATATCTCCAGCACACAAATCAATTGAGAGTAAGAGTTGTAAGTTATATGTATTGAAATACTTCAAAGTACTCAGGTATTATATGGGTTATGAGAATTGAGATCTCTTCATTATGATAAACCATGGTGTACCAATGGTCTGTCTTAGACCAAAGAGTGAGTTTGTTGATATCTGAACAGTCAAGTAAGCAAGAGTTCTTGATTTTTCCAAGACCTTCAAATAATTAACTTACCGATGTATGTGATATTGATAAATCATAGATTTTCGTGCTACTTTAGTTAAGTTGCCATGTGACTTTATTATTCCAGCCATGAATGTCAATGTTATTGTGAGAACTGCTGCAGCCCTCTTGGACCAGTTTTATGAGAAGAGGCGATTGATAATTGTATCAACTCCATCAGCAGCAAATTTCTTCTACAGAATGCAACTTGGGGTGTTTCAAGTAAGTAAATATTTGCATGTTGACACTTTTACATAATTTCTGTTTCATTTTTCAGTGTTTTACAAAACATACCCACTTACATTGGCACAATACATTCAATATTATCGAATGCAGATCAGACATATACCGATGATACTCAAATCCTTTTAGATCTACAACAGGGATCTAGTCATCTTGATTCAATGTTGCAGCGTCTAGAAGATGTTAAAGCATGGGTGACAAACATATATCTAGTATAAATGCAGGAAAAAAATATTTCTTTTCCTCAGTGGCACAAAGAAATCAGCTCCTTGGGACGTGACTGCTCCACTACACTGCGACGCCTGGCACAACTAGAAAATGAAGGGTTATTTCTTCTATTAACCTCTCTTTTCCGTCATAGGTTTTAGAGATCGTGAAATTGGTGAACTTTCATCTAAATAGTATATCAAACTTTTCTCCTTACTTGGAATTACTCGGACAAACTCTTTGTAAGCAGTTGTCCTCTCAAGATTGCAGTATTGATCAGCTGCGTATCTCCCCATTCCACAGAGTCTGCTCAAAAAGCTACAAATGATGAAAAACGCAGCTATTCATATTGGGCCCGATTCACAAAGGTAGATTGACTTTTGTCTTAGTTTTATTCTCAGTCAAACTTAAGACCAAAACTTAAGTTTAACTGAGACAAAAGTCAAACTTCATAGTCGTAAGTGCCCTTTGTGAATACTGAAAGTTGTAAAGTTAGTCTTTCGTCTCAGTTTACCTTTGTGAATTGGGCCCATAATTTACACCCTGAACCAAAGATCTTGCAATAAAATATCTGAGAGGCTTATTCAGGTTTATAAAAGCCTGCAGGAGACCTTCGCACTTTCCTGGTCCCAAGCTTGAGATTACCCTGTGGCGGTTTGTAAAACTCGGGTGAATACATTTGCAAGTGGCAGGTGCCGCCACGTAGAATTAACTGCCACATTATTTGTATTCTACTTAATAATTTTTCGGTTGCACATGTAATTTGAAACTATGGCGCTGATGTACTATGCTTGTTCCCAAACCAGGGATGTGCAAATTGCACGCTGGCTGGTTAGTGAACAGGGATGCAACTTGAGATGCAACATATGTGCCAGTAGGTCACATCACACATTGCTCATTCACCAGGGGTTTGCTAAATGACCATTAATTAGGTAGAACACATTTAGCAACCCTGTCTTCATGGCAAGGGTGAACAGACTACCATCTCCACGTTTCCCTTCACAAAAACAGATTACAATTTTTTTTTTTAAAGAAAGCCATGCCCATTTTAGAGATAGGTGTTTTATTTTTACCACACGGTAACACATCAAGGGACACTTGAAGTGATTACCTGAACTACAGCTTGACCCCAAACGACCACTCATCATGATTCGCAAAGGAAAAAATTCAGCTTTAGAAGAAGTTACTTTTCAAAAGTTTACAGCCGCAACTGAGGTCACAAATGATTGAAGCATTCCTTATTGACTCGAGAGGGGAATACCTCTTTATTCACACTCCTGTTTGTGACTCGGAAAGGCGATAAAGCCCCTTCTATTCTTTCAAATTGTAAAGGAGGTTTCAGACTAGGTGAAAAGGGGGGTTGCTGTCCAAAATATGCAGGTTTTGCGACCTCAAACAGCTGTAGTACATGAGCCCCATGGGGGCTTAAACTGCCAATTTAGAGTTTAAGCCTTCATGTCTTTAAAACTAGAGGTTTAGGATTTTATTAATTAATGAACTCATGCAAATATATTTATCCAATGTAATTTAAAATGATATGCATTTTATTCGTCAGTCAGTGAATGAATAAAATGTTTATTGTATCAATTAACAACAATTGTTACAAAAAGTTTCCTATAAAATATTCACAAAGTTTACTTGCTGCAGTAACCATCATTAACTGCTGCAAATTTAATGTACTACATCCGCTAAAACAAGTCCTGAAAATACAGATCATAGATCATAAAACACTTAAACCCATAGATCAATTGTGAAAAGAGAAGAAAAGAGAAGGAAAAAAGTGGGTACATACATTTAAAAAAAACACAAGGGGCTTTCCCCTGTATAGAAACTTCACATATCAGGCAAAATCATATAACATTTCCAAATAAAAAGGCGATCAAAGCAAACCCATTTTGGAACAGAAGTTTCAATAAAATGCAGAGTACATAAATCATGTCATAACATGCACATCTAAGTCCGGGCATACCCAAAGTGGCAGTCTTGAAGTTCTAAAGTGTAATGTGCATTACTTAAACGTTCTTTTACTTTATGTGCACATTTAGCAAATCTAGCCAGTTCCATCGGTATCTCGAGGCTAAAGAAAAGTTTCATAGCATCGTTGCAATTACGCGTCCCATATTTAACACCTTGGCTGCTGTGACTTTTCCCCTCCTGTGCTAACATACTATGGACACCATTGTTCATGACGAGCTCAGCTCGTCATAAGCACAGCTCCACTGTGCCTCATGACGAGCTGAGCTCGTCATGAGCATCGAAGGGGTTAAAAACAATGGCCTCAGTAAAGTGCGACATGCATATATCTAGCAACGGCATATGCAGACCAAATGAACCATAGATTCCTCATGCTGGTGACGTAGTCTGCAGTTTGTGATCGCCTCTAGGGATTTCCAGCGCCTGTTAATATCTTATATCTGCAATGCCGTAAGCCTCACTGTTAACATTTGCTTTAGAATGATCTTGTTTAGCGCAGGATCGAGATATGGTTGCCTTAACCAATCTTCATAGGAGCTTGCAAGTATCCCAATGTTGCTTTTGGAACTATTCAATTCCTTCATTTCTTCTTCCGTAGATAATCTAAGTTGTTTTTTTTAATATAGATTTTAATATGCCAGGCTGGTAAATCAAATCCTGCAATTTGGTCATGTCAAGCTGTAATGCAGTGCAGGCGGCTTGCAGGCCTTTGCTCCATGAGTTATTGGCTTTCGTAAAGATTATTTTCAGAATTGACTTCATTGTATTCGGACGGGCTGCACAAACCCCTCGGTAGAACCGCACAAACGTTGCCCAGTGCTCGTAGCTTTGTTTATTCAACCCAAATTTCAGTTGCACCAAGATATTTCGTGTGTGCGCAGGAATCTGGAAGATTCGCTTAAAGGCTCTGCAGTCGATATGTTCCAAGCTATTAACAAAAGCCGCTGGAAATGCTAGCTGGCCATATGTAACTGAGGGAAGCAGCTTGGCCCTTATAACCTTTCTGATTGATTTTGTTGTCGGGCTATTTAGTTAAGAATTAAGCCTACACAAGGCGAACGTCACTGCCTTACCCTTTGTTTCGACTGAAGCGAGGTGAGCTGTTGACTTCCCATTACTCATCAGCCATGCCCCCAGTTTGTTGTATTTGGTCACTGTTGTTATCTTCAAGTTACCCAACCTCCAATATTGTCTAAGTTTGTTGGCGTACTTTCCAAATATAACTACCTTTGTCTTCCCTGCATTTGCGCTTAGATCATTCTTGATATTGTAAAGGTTTAGTGCATCCAATAATCTTTGCATGCCTGTTTTTGTGTGATCTAATAACACCATGTAATTTGCATACTGCATTAAATATAATCTATCAGAGCCAATTTTCGGGGGGGTAAAAGATTTGCGTTGAGAATAGTTTTGGCAAGGTCTGCTGTATATAAATTATAAAGCAAAGGTGCCAATACACAGCCTTGTTTTAAACAACGGTCTGTTGGGATCTTTTTGGTAGCTGAGTTCATTGAAGTTTTTACCTGTACCCAGGTTCAAGTGTAAAGGCTAATAGAATCTCTGGTATCCCCAACCTTGTAATTTCCAGCACAGCAGACTGCGATTGACTCTATCAAAGGCCTCAGAATAGTCCACAAATCATGCAAAGAGTGGTGGCAACTTTTTCTGCGTAGTCTGTTCTATCATATAAGCAAGGGCTAAGATGTTATCCATTGTAGATGCTCCTGGCCTGAAGCCATTTTGGCTAATTGGAAGAATTTCATTTTCATGGACCCAGTTCTGCAGGTCTTATAGAAGAAGACTAGCATATCCTTTCGTTTCAATGTCCTAAAGGGCTATCAGGCTATAGTTTGAGGGGTCCACAGTACTGCCCTTTTTATGGATAGGTTATTCATCAGTCCCTAGATGCTTGATGTTCCAAAGTACTGCTGTGACTTTTACATATAAAACAGTAATAATGAATTGAAGAACACAAAAATGCTATTTAAGTTGGAATATCTTGAATGCAACTAGCATTTATCCTACAATTATCAAGTGTACTGACCAATGCAATAAGATCTGAAACAGTGAATCTAGTTTATAGAATTAGAGTTGCAAATCCAGAGTCATTGGCAATTTTTCTGAATCACCCCACATATTACCCAAGAAAATCAAATTGTAAACAACGAATCCAGGTTTAGCTCTGAAGGAGGCATCTTTGTATATGAAAAGCTCCCTTAAATAGCGAGCTGAGTTTCAAAAACTACTTTGTAGGAGTACGTTTTTTTAAAGTAAAATACACTTTTTAAAAATAGATAGCATTGGAATCCACATGAAACAAATACCTCAAGAAAAATGGGAGTAGACCGGTGCGAGAGGAATTGGGCAAGATGAGTGTGTGTGTGTGCAATAGATTGGTATTTTCTCACCACTCGAGTGCCCACTTAGTGTGATTTCATCATGTGAGTGTTTGCAGTGTCACCAAGATGGCTGAGCATGCAGTGAGAACCCATTACATACACATGTTTTCAAGTGTTTTATACTTTGTTTATATTTTTATTTTGAGATGTCAATATTTTTAAAATTGCCTGTCTTTTTCCTTCATTGTGGTTTCTACCAGTCCTAAAAATGGAGAGCTGATCACGAGTATTTCTTAAGTAATCCAATAATCAAAAGATGTGTACATGAGTGAATGGTGTCTGGAATGCCTGGGACAAAGAGTTGCATCAAACAGGATCCTGGTCTTGACGAATGGCACGGACACGTCTGGGTACTCGCCTTAGTTAAGATACACTTGAGACACCTTGGCGATTTCTATTTCCTGTTCTGGACCCCCCTTTCACCCCACAGAAAACATCCCCTACGTTCTTAGCACTAGGTAGGAAGCTTATTCGTAATTTAGGAATTCTTGATGAATGGAGAGGTGCTAGACTGAAGCATTACACCTGGGTAGGTGTGTGAGAGCTCTCTTTACACATTTTTGAAATATTCAATTTTACTTTTCTTGTTGGAGAAAGAAAACCAAACACTGTGTGGTGCAACTAGAATCCGAAAATAATTGATTACATAGCACAATTAAGTGTCAAACATTTGGCCTTCAGAAATCAAATAGCATCACAGGATGCTTTAATCGGAATACAGGGATTTTTTCTAAGTGCCTTCAGAGATCCCTGGCAGTGTTGCAGTGGTCTAGAGGCCAGAATATGCTTGGTGGACCACCTCAGTCCAGCAAAGCATATTACAAGTTTCCTCTCCCCCATGGTTTTCATGGTGGTGAGCCCCCATGAAAACCATGGAGGAGAGGAAACAAAAGGGGGAACTATAGGGCCCCCTGATGCCTCACAGCCGTGGGGTGCATGCAGGGGGGCACATGTTGTGATCCGGTGTGCCCCCCTGTGTGCATGCACCCCAGTACCTGCACAGCATGGCCTGCTGTATTCCATGCTGTGCAGGTACTGATTTTGACGTTCCTGTTGTGGTGCCTATTTCCTGGGCACTGCAGTGGGAATGCCAGAGAACCGCCCGCCAGAAAGGAGAAACCTTGTAACCTGGCAGAGGTTCAACCAAGGGTTTGGCAGCGCGGGAATGGGGCGGTCCTGCTCCCGTTCCCGCACCGCCAACTCCTAATGAGACCCTTAGTCTTAACCAGTTTTATAATTTTATATAGCGCAAACTTGACCCGAAGGTATTGGGTATTAGAGTGCTCTTCATAGCACCAGTTACGCTACATGAGAACACATTCATTTTTGTTAGGCACGAGGAGATTAAGTGATTTGCCCAGAATCACAAGATGTTCAGCATCGTTGCCGAGACTCGAACTCAGTTCCCCAGATTTGAGGTCGACCGCCCTAGCCGTTAGGCCAACTCCTCTCCCAGTTGTACATTTTTACATCTTCCAAAAGTCTTTTCAAACACTGTGGGTTTGGTTTAGACTTTGATGGATGGGTTACTCCTTTACAAATGTGGCTGATATTCCCCCCGCTGTATTACAAGTGCCACAGTATATTTGGCACGTGTAATATGGCACAGGGTCTATCTGCCACATATGGGTCAGAGTAACCCATTGACCAAACTCTAAATCAGGCCCTAAGTTAAATTTATATTTGTTATTATGCCTTTGGTGGGGGTGTGTTAGTGTGGGCTACCCCTGTGCTCCACAACAGTGATACATTCCAGAAAAATTATGATGGTAGACTGATAAGTGGAGGTACAGAAGTTAGATTTGTGGGTGGGATGAAAACAGTTGAAACTTGTTTCAGGCTCCCAAAGGGAGAGCTGTATATCAAAATGAGATATTATGCAATGGTTTGGAAGCACGGTTTTTGAAGAAATATCTCATTCTGGCCTTGGATATCAGGGTGTCACCCAATAAAGTCAAGGACACCATTCAGGGAAGTAAATATTGCAGTCCCATCTTGTGAGGCTAACTAGCAGAGCTCTAATTATTGTCAATTTACAGAAGTAAAGTCAGCCCAGTGAGCCATTTTATTAACACCAAAAATATCAGCAAATAACTTGGCACTTAGGAGAATTAAATTGAATCAGAGATTCTAACAGTTGTGGACAGTAATAGTTCGGAATGAGGGTTATTACTCGTAAGAAGAGTGTGCTTGATGTTGTATATGCTCTTTCCTTTGATGTTAGTCTTGCTATTCAATGGTTGATTCTGCATAATCCTTTGAGACGTTGGAAGTAGGGATGTGTGAAATTTGCCTAATTTCCATTTGCGTAGCTACATTATATTTATAGACAATTACACAAAATTACACAAAATGCAAATTGAGTATTTAGCACTGTAGTGTAGTTCCTATAGTCCCAATAGGCTCTGTGCATTGGAATAACATATACTGTAGTTTAGACGTAGGACTGAGGTCGACTAGGTCTCTATCGAATATATTAAACTTAATAGTGAGTGCCAGCTAGCTCAGAGATCACTAGAAACGTTCTTGAATAAACAAGAAGGGATTAGTTTCTGACAACCGCATAAACATGACAACTTTGTTTCCCAAGAATAAGAAATCAAATCTCTAGAGTCACGGAAACAATAGATAACTATTTTACTCTGTAAATCTTGCATGCTTTGTTTCACCAGAGATGCAGAGAAATGGAGAGATGGGCGTTTTCAATAAGAGTATTTATTGAACAGTCTTCTTTCTCAAGCATTGGAAATGAACTGCTACAATCGTAATACTGGTTATAAAGTACAAGGCATATAATACACACAGTATTGTAAAGTAGTACTGTAAAAGCATGATATGGTTTCTAAGCCATAAAGTGCATTAAATGTATAAAATACATACAGTAATAAATAATGACTAAAAGTACTCAACTGGTGCTTCTAAAATACGCCTACCCCGGTGTACCTAACCTAAGTCTAGTACGAGGGAAGAAGTAAGTGAGGAGTAGCCTAAGTTTAGAAGTTCTCTGCCAGGAATCTATTCCAAGAATTCTCTTAAGAGGTCTAAGCAGCTCGGTACCTTGGTTTTAGAATGAAGGAGGTCTTGTATCTCTCTCTCAGGACTCGATTTCCCAGATACCCGCAAGGATAAGCCGGAAACACTGGAGCTGGATTTCTCGGCAAGAGAAAAGACAGCGTCTCTCTCAGTGCGTCAGTTGGAGGGTCGGCTTCCTTCGGCACTTGCTGCTGCAGGGCGTCGGGCAAGTAGATAGTCGATCTGCTCCAAACCACCGTGTGTTTGTCTGGGCAAACCTAGGAATATTTATACTTTGAAGGTGCCAAGTTTGACGCATGTTGGAACTTAATAACGTCACTCAAAGGCTAAATTTTTGGAAAACGCCAGGAGTTCTTGGAGAACTTAATATTCAAGCAGGGGGAAGTCCCTAGCTGCTGAAAGCAGGTTTTTCCAAGAAATTGTTGTTGATTCTCGGAACTTAGTGGAAGTAGCCATGCCGTATTTGGGCTATATGGTTTAGGCCAAATATGGTAGGGATTTCTATGCCTATATAAGGATATGATAAAGTATACCTATATAAGGGCATGAATCGGGAAAATTACACTAGGGTCCTAGATTCATTTACAACAGCACTATAAATTCATGTGTCGGACGCATTTTGCTCTAAGAGATAGAGAAAAAAACACAAGCGGCGTAAACACTCATCCCTTGCATTTTGGACGTTCATGTTGTTTTCATGAACTTGCTCTAAATTTTTGCAGTGAACTGAACATAATTACATGACATAACAATGTACTTTCGGGAATTTCATGTGACAAGCGTAATGCGACATTACTGAAATTATACAACATTACGTTGATGTATTTGAAATCTCACCTGGGCCTACGTGGAAGAACCATACACTGAAGTTAATAACAACAAATTGTTTTCAAGTGTAGTATAAGGTGAAGGTTGTGTTGGCACAGTGTGCCAAATGATTTGTTAAATTAAGCAGAGTGCTGGAGTTTCAGAGATGGAGATACTGGTTTAATATATGAATTTTCATATGCTTTTGGCCTAAAGAGACTGGAGAGTTTACCACCCCATTGGCAATAGAACTGCATAATCAAGTTAAATTATGGAAAGCAAATTCTACATGGCACAATATATGCATTAAATGCGTAATAACAATTCGTTTTATTAGTTTTGAAGTAGTGTTCAGAGGACGGCTTGCAGATGGGTTTTATTCCATTACAGACGAAGATTCCATTCCACCCTCATATTTAGTTGTAGAGGTTTTCTTATTATTTTGCAACATTCTTCATCTCTCAAATGCAAATACGTGCTCTCTCAGCTGAATACATAGCAATGTGCATCAACTGAAGTTGTAAATAATATTATTTTACTTTAAGTAATAAGTGCAGCAGCAGAAACATTTTGGCTCCTGTCATTGTTTCAGAATGAGATGATTATATGAGCCAGATTGGTGTAGCATGAATAGATTTTAGAACTAGTGGATTATGTTTCTCTAATTTTCAGCCTGTTTTTCCATACACCTTTTGTGTATTTGGACACACATCTTGTTGTATCCCTCCATAGTGCCAGTTGTAAAGGAAAGTTCAAACTTCACTCCCAGTATGCCCCATATGTCTCATCACAGAATTGGTCAAATACCTTCCTATGTTCGTGCCATGAACTTCAGTGACAACCCCGATCTTGGAAGAACATGGTTTATTGAGTTCAGGTATCAACTGTAGTATTTCTTGCTGGACTGTTGTACATTCACGTTGTGAATAGACAGGACACAGTGAACAGGCTTTTCCCTTCTTAGTCTTCTCATCGCCAAACCGATGTGAAGCATTTGGATGTCTGACAACATTGAGAATGTGCCTTCTTTCGTAGGTAGCCTTACTTTTTTGAAGAGGCAATTTCCAACTCCACTGCAGTCAGACCTCAAATAAAATAGGTTTTGCTGGCATTTAATGTCTGTGGTCTCCAGACCAGATCTCTTATGATTTCAAAGGTCACTGTAGCAAATTAGATTCCTTAAGTATTTAAGTCGTAAGAATTCTATGACACAAGCCACCTAAATTAATTTGAACTATCTTAGCTGAAACATACATTATTTCGATTCTTGAATAATTCGTTT
This sequence comes from Lissotriton vulgaris, assembly GCF_964263255.1. NCBI lineage: Eukaryota > Metazoa > Chordata > Amphibia > Caudata > Salamandridae > Lissotriton > Lissotriton vulgaris. Next base: position 372,828,985 of record NC_141696.1, read on the forward strand.
TTGAAAATTAATCATGTCCTATAATTATAATCTCTCATTTCACATTCTGATTAGATTACATTTTTTTCACTGTCTCTCCCTGCCTGATCAGATGTATGATTTGCTTGTAATTTGGTATCCAGTAACTTGGAGCATCCCTTAATTTCCTACCAGAAAATAGGCATGTTATATTTAGGCATCCCATCATACTTTTCATGATGGTAGTAAGATGTTGATGAATTTGTCCTGGGGTGCTAACATTTAATTCATTTTTCCTTAGACCTCATATCAACTGAAATAAGCAAACACACTCCTGATTTCAACTGCCCATGGTGCTTGTATTGGGAGTTTGTTCTCAATCAATGTCTGCGCCAAGATACCAACCAGCACCATTTATTTAGAGCTGACAAAGAGGTTTAATCATTGGACATCATGGTCTTCCGTTAGACTCCAACTAATTCCAAAATGACCCAGATTCAGCATTCCTCTTATTCCATTTAATCTTTTGGTCTAGTTCCCTGAAATATCTCACGGAGTTCCACCACTCCCTCCAAGTTGGGAGTAGGACCTGGCACCACATTTTACATATCTCCCTTCTAGCCTGGAGGATCAAATAAAATATCAGCTACGTTTGAAGCTTCCAAGGGCCCCCAATTACAGGTCCTAGCTGTGCCGTACCGAACATGATTAAGGTGGGTCCTACCGCTACTTCCACTCCAAAGATGTCCGAGATCGCCTTACCCACATTACTCCAGAAGTTTTCCAAAACAGACAGTGGGCAAACATGTGGAAATCACCCATCTCTCGGGCTCTACACTCTTACATTTGGAGTTGCTACCACCTCTTATCTTAGCCAACTTCAACAGGGGCTAATGGACTCAATGTAAAGTGAAAAAATGGTTTCTTGGTAATACAGGAGAATTGATTACAGAATAAAGCATCCTCATAGATACTTGCCATGACTTTTCCAACTCCACACTTGGCAAGCATCCGTCCCAAACCAGGTGAGGGGGGTCTCATACTTTTAATGCTGATGTGACCAGATAGCCATACCAGTATGATACCTCCTTTCACGGTTTTGGATCCTGAAGATCCATCTCCATAGATTTTTCTCCAGAGTCCTTTCACCCCTGATTTCTGAGCCTCACTGATATCTGATAAAACTTAAATCCGGAGAGTGTTCCATTTGTCAATTCCCTCCACATGGCCCACAAAACAGCACTTGCCCCCTTCCACCGTCTCCCCCAGAGCATTATTCCACAGTCTTTCAGGGGTGACCGAACGTCATACAACATTTTTGCCACTGCTTTTAAGGTCTTCAGCTGAACTTTCTTAAGAAATGTAGGAGCCCCAAACTTATACATGAAACCACCCTCTGATGAATTAGTCAGCATAACACAATACATAAGGCTCACCAAAGAGCATTCAGGGTGAATCAGGAGCATTCTGCTATTCTTCAGTTGGCATGCCCAACAATACAATTGAAAATCTGTGAACCCCAAACCACCACTTCCTACCCTCCTTCTCAGCTTCTTCCAGGAAAGACTAATCCCCTTGTTAGCCCAGATAAAGGATGTGATTCTTCCCTGTATTCTCACAAGTAATTTTTTAGCGAATTCTAATGGTATGTTGTCAAACAAATAAGAAAACGTAGGTAGACTAGACATCTTGACCAGATTAACACGACCATACAAATTATGGGGAAGATTCTGCCATTTCTTTAAAATCCTATCTACCTCTTTAGAAACCTTCTCCACGTTCATTGGGGAAACCTTCTCCAGATCTTGTAGTATAGTTCTCCAGGTACCTTCGTTCCTTCGATAACCTGATACCTTGATGTTCCTGATTCCATACCATTACCTGAGTTTTACCACTATTAATTTCATAGCCAGACAGCTTCCAAAACGAGTTCACCTCCGTCATCAAACTTGGTAGAGCATGTTCAGTGTGTCTGAGGTGTATATCATTTAATCATCGGCATATAAAGCTATCTTCCTGGAGAAGGTTCCCACAGTGAATGGCATTATTTCACTATTCTGTCTCAGTCTTTATGCCAGGGGTTCCATATATAGGTAAGAAAATGATAGGGGACAGGGGTTAGCCCTGTCTGCCCCCCCCTACCTATCTTTACTAAAGAGGTAGAACTACCATTAACTAATATCTGTGCTTGAGGAGCCCTATAGATCTTAATCAGCGCATTCTGGAACTCTTTCTAAATTCCAAACACCTTTAATGTGCCTCCCAAATATTTACAGTTCACCCGATCAAAGGCTTTGGCCCCATCAAGAGTAACAATTGACATGGGAACTCCCTGAGTTGTAGGAAGATCTATTGAACCTATTAAGGTGTGTGTGAGGTCCATTATCTGTCTTCCTGGTAGAAAACCCTTCTGGTCTACATTAGTTAGACTCCCAGCTACTTTGCATAAACGGGATTGAAGAATACTTGTGAAGATTTTATAATCACAATTCAGCAGTGATATTGGCCGGTATGATTGACACGGCAGGGGATCCTTGCCAGGTTTCAAAAGAAGCGAGATAACTGCCTCATTCCAAGATTCCGGTAAAGGGGAATCCCTCATCAACACATCATTAAATAAGTCCAGCCAGACCTGAATTACTACCTCTGACAACCTAATGTGTATTTCGTTTTTGAAATCTCATCTGTCCCAGCTGTTTTCCCCCTTTTAAGTTTTTTAACTGCTGTCAGAATTTCATTCCCCATTATCTCACAGTTCAAGCATTGCTGCTTCTCAGAACTAAGCCTCTGAACAGCTTGCCTGAGATCGAATTTTCTAACTCAGCCTCATCTACCTCAAGCTTTTCAAACTATATATCCTGGAAGAACTTATGGAATTCCCGCTCTATCCCGTCTGAGTCCTGCACCACTCTGTCCTCCTCTTCATTCTTAATTTTCCTAATATGATTGCGTGTCCTATCCATCCTGGCCTTACAAGTCAACAATTTTCCACATCTCTCTCCCTGCTCGTACTCCCTCAACCTACTTGCATCCCACTGCTGTCATAATTTCTCCTCCAGTTTCAGCTTCAACTTAGTTGTAAATCCTCTACCCTTTCCTCCAGATCTTTTTTATAACCCCCTGAAACATTCCATTCTTTCAGTGGAGTAATTAATTACAAATGAGTTTCTTATATACTTGGAATCAGAAGCAGGTTCTGGCCAATTGGCTTATCCCCCATTATAACATTTTCAAGTTTTATAACATATCTTACTTGCCTGACAAGAACACACCTTTCACAGACTTTCTTTTTCCATTCATTGTTGATATATATTAAAAACAACATTCAACAGCATATATTCAAGCAGCATGGCCACTCTTAACATATTAACAAAACGTATGAGCTGAGTTCAGATAAGTCATTGTCATTTGTCATGCTGGTGTCATCGTTTGCATCTCTCTCTATTGTGTAGTCATGTAGTTCTGTCACACTGATTCTAGGTCTGGCTTGATAGTACAGCTGTCCCTGTCCTTATGTGATCCACCAAAAAAGAGCTTTCAGAGTACTACTAAGAGAGTGGTTTATACTCCACCCACATGGGTTTTACCTGAGTAAAGGTTTTCATCAGGTTGAAGTTACATACTTCCACTGAAAAGAGGAACTTTTTAGCTTTGTGGCAAAGCTTATACCCTATACAGCAGGGCTGAGTTGGTTATGGTGACAATGGCCAGTGTACAAGACAAAGAAGTCCGAGGGTCTGAAAAAAACACCTACAAATAAGATGACATATGTGTCAATAGTGCACCAGAAACTTAATGTGCACAGGAAGTCGTAACTTGAAGGATGGAATTCCATCACTCACCGAAGTGACATGCTTCATCATCTGGGATCTCCTCCCTGCTGTAACTCCTAGTACTGCCGAGGGCTAAAACCCCCTCTCTGTGAGGGAGGAGCTCTGGGATGTTTTTGTTGATGTTAACCTCAACTAAGGGCTGCTAAAACCCATGATGAAGAGCTGTTAAGGTTGTACATGAGTGATGAGCGCAGTGCAAACTAATATGAAAGTGTGAAAAGTGAAGCTAAAGCTATCTATCAGGAGAAAAAAGACCTTTAATAGTTATCTCTTGATGTTAGGATTAAAAACAGTGCAAAAAATGCAGTTTTGACATAATTACTGCAACTGTGGTCAACATGTTTCGGCTATTCTGACCTAACCAGTGTCTAGCCTTTTTCAGGACCTCAATGTTATGTGCTACTGTGTCATGATTATTCACAAAAAGTGTGACCAGCTTTGCAAAGCCAGGGGTACTGCCGGAGAGAGCGGTGCCTCACGTCCTGAGCGGCTGCCAGGTGAGATGACGTTCCTTATTCGTAAATTATGGGTTGACCAGTACACCATGAGCCTCCATCAGAGATAATGTGTGATGTAGGTTGTATTGGTTCCATTTATTTGTTTACTTATTTCCGTGCAAAAGCAAAGGATCTCTCCAGTAAGCTTAAAATGCGGCGCTACCCTCAAACTCTGGTCCGCAAGTCCTTCAAACGTGCTGCCAATAATCATCGCGAGCCCCTACTTGAACCTCCAGTCGCAAAACCACCTCTTGACAGAATGGTGTGTGTCACCACATATAACACCTCTTCGTAAAAAATGCAGAAAATCATCAGACAAAAATGGCGTATTCTGAATAGCTCTGGTGAACACATTCCTTTACCACTGTTCTCTTTCAAGAGAGGGACAAATCTTAGAGACGCTCTTGTACACACAAGACCTTGTGAAGAAGTTGCAGAATCCACTTCCAACCTGTGGAATCTTCCTCCAGTGCAGGGCCATTATCCCTGTGGCAACTGCTCAGTGTGTGCCCAAACCAGCAAAACCCTTGAAGTCGATGTTGGCACCACTAGACCCTGGAAACTCACACACCATACAAATTGTAATAGCGACAGAGTTATCTACCAAATCACTTGTCCTTGTGGCTTAAGGTACATAGGGATGACAGCGAGAAAAATCAAATTGCGCATCCAAGAGCACAAAAGCACTATCAGACGCTCTAAACAGGCTACCCGCCTTACCTCGCATTTTCTAGAGAAAAAACACCATCCCGATGAACTGAAGTGGTTAGTCCTGGAACAACCACATATACCCAGCCACATCACTGACATCCCACTGTTTCTCTTAAGGAAAGAGCAAAGATGGGTCTACAAACTGCGAAGTGACACAGAAGGGCTAAACGATGATATACCCTGGATGCAATTATGAGCATCTAGCTACACACTATCTTGTCTATTTATCTGGCATGACACCCCTGACAGCCTTGATATTTGGTCACTATGGGCTAACATTGTGGACATGTGTCTATTGAATCGCATACATAGTGGTCCTTTATATGATATTCCATTCAGTTGTGAAATAAACCCCCCCCCCCACTCCCCCCGGGAGGTTAACTACACATAGGTTCTTTTCTCGATGTCCCGCAGAGTTGGAATAAATCATCACGGCTCTTGATTAGAGGGGACACCAGACAAAAACATATCCTTGCCGGTCTGATCCTAAATTTGATAACATCATTGTTACACACAGCCACATGTTGGTGTTTCTCATACACTCTGGCAACCTATAATATACTGCCTTCTCTCTGTTATTTACAGACTCTTTGCCAATATGTTTGGTCGACCTTTTGGTGAAACCACGTAAGAATACCACTCCGTGGTTCTGAACCAAAATCACGCTACACCTTTTACTAAAAGCTATTGCGTGATTGGCTGTAAGCTCTCCAACCACGCACTCTGGGTCACAGCATATTCAGAAAAATTGTTTTGATATATTAGCAGCCATTGGTGGGAACCTTAGTCCAATGCGAATGCTTCGTTTGTACTCCTCCAATGAGGTCCGCCACTTTGACGGACTGCCAACATAATAAATGACTTCCAGAGGTCTTACAGCACGTGCTTCGCACAGCCCTTAAACATGATATTATCACTGTTTCATACAGCCACATATCCGTGTTTCCTATACAATCTGACAACCTACAATACGGTGTCTTCATTGATGGATGAAACCGCGCTGGTAGTTTGCTCCGCGGGTTTGTTCCACAATTTTGCTACACGTATATACCAACTATTTGTTTACTATTAGCTAGTGCGGGATTGGCTGAAAGCTTGCCAACCTCGCACTCTGAATCACAGTCTACCCAGGCATTGTTTTGATACACCCACAGCCATTGGCCGGTACACTATTCCAATGCAATTACTTCGTTTTTGGTCCCCGATTGAGGTTCACCTTGACGGACTTCTCACACAGTGAATGACTTCTTGAGGTTTCGTAGCGTGTGCTTCGTAAAGCCCCATACGAAAGCCTTCACTGCAAACATTGGCTTAAGACTTCTAACCAATGAGAAAGCGCAAGAAGGTCCGAGCTTTTGCAAGCTTAACTTGGACCGCCATCATTGGCTGTTTTTACCCAACCTATAGCAATGCACACACCGAGAGTTTTCTCTCAGGTCCGCCACCGGTGGTTAAAACATCCATTGTTCTGTAGCGTGTCACCTCCCCCTCGGCTCAGTCTTCGACCCGAGGCAACGACGGAGAGGTGAGTTCTTCAGTGCTCCAATTCGCGCTTCATCCTTTGAGGGCTTTAGGCATGAGTATTCTGACTCAGCATTGATTTTCCATTGGCGCTATCAATTAAGCGCCTCATTTGCCCTATTTGTTTTTCTCATTTTTGAAGCACAACTCTGTCAGCAGATCTAAAAGCTAGTAGGTTTGTTGTTATTTTTCAAGATAAAGTTCCCCCTAGTCTTTGACTTCGCTGACCTGGCCGCCGCCCTTTGCCTGCTGCTATCACTGTTTGTAATGTTTAAAGCAAAATGCAGCACTAAAATAGTTACTGCGCCATTAATTCCAAATTTCATGCGCTTACCTTTTAGTGCGTGGCCTCCTTCCCACCTGAGCTGTTGCCAGGCGAGGCGAGGTTCGTTCCCCCTACAATTAGGGTGAGTGACGACTACGTTTTCCTTGTACTTTAAAAGTATTACAGAGGTGTGAGGTGTGTACTACACGGTTTATAATTTACATGTTATTAACATTGTTTTTATTTCCCACATTTTCTGTGCACAGGAGAAGATACACCTTCATTTATTGGAGATTGGTCACAACTGAGTTCCAATTCACGATAAGTATTTGTTGCAGTAGCATATCATAGGTCCTGAAGAAAGCCGGTATAGGCTGAAACATGTCGACCCATTAACACACATGATAGATAGCAATTCTTTACATGCTATCAGCACACTGCTTTTTAACGATACCACTTTGATGGTCAAACCTAATAAAGCTTTCTTATGTCATCATAGTAGGTATTTTTAATCACAAGGATTAGTTTCCTTCTTTTCTTTCTTTGAGCACTGCAACTTTTGCCCCTTCCGCTCACACACTGTCTTCTGCTGGCTGGATGCTTTTTCTTCAGGGTCCGATATTAGGCTACCTCAGACTCTCCCTGAGGAGGAGCCTAGAGGACACCTTTCTTCTCACCAACCCAGATGACGAGACTCCACTGTTGAGTGGGCTGATGGGCACTTTGTTCTAGTTTTCTAGACTTTGTATCTTCTCCACCTCACATCTTTGACATAATAGTGTCATGCGTTCAAGATCAACGGTTTGATCTGAACATCTACATTGGACGTAATTTGGTCCTATGAGTTCTCTTCTTTTCTTCATAGACTTTGAGTACCTCTCGTGTTTTTTGCTCTAGTAGTTGGGGGACAAGGTACTTGCTCTGTCTATAAACTAACTCCCCTAGGACCCCCCAATGTGTTTTCTACTTATTGGTCACACCTTTTTTTAATACACATGACGCAGTAGCACATAACATCAAGGTCCTGAAGAAGGCTAGAACGTTTCCCTCTGACCCTCTTTTCCTGGTTTGTTTTTTTGGCAATGGCCAGTGCTCCTGGCTATAGGCGCTATCTGTTTATTATTAAACTATATTTTAAAGGCAGTAGGTCTGATGTATTTATTGTGAAATGCATAGATGATTAAAACCAATCCATTTATGGGTGGATTGTTTTTACCCTGTATGAAAGTTTGCATAGAAGTATTGTTTTCCATTGAACCCGCAAGATTACTGTAGTAGGCAAGAGTTTTGGTGTTGGCCATCCTCTCTGACAAACCTTGGATGGGGGGGGGGGGTTTACTTTGATGGCAACAGCCTATGACAAACCGTTGCTATGGAAGATTTGCTGTGTGTGAAACCTTGTTGGGCCCTCCTAGGACAGGTAGTATTTGTCTTAGCCAACTGTATTTTGTACACTTTTGCAATGTTATGGCTGTGTGCCTAATGGTTGCTTTGTGTGAATGCTTACACTGAAAACAATAGTCCTGAGTTGGCCATCGTGACTACCAATAGGCTGGACTGGTGCTAATAGTTTTGTCCAATTCCATAGTATGACCTGCTTAATATGAAAGGCAGTCAGCCTAGCTTATTTATTGGTAAAAGCATTTGTTAAACAATGGGTTGGTAGGCTATATGATGGTATTTTATAGATGCAATCTCACCGACAAGCGGAGTAGGCGCGGGTTGTGGTGATGGCTACCCACTCTGACAAACCCTGGGGGATTTCACTGTGATGATTCTTGTTAGACCCTATTGCGAGGGGCTGTATATTGATTTGCATACTGACTTTTTCTACATATCTGTAATTTTATAAGTCTGTGCATGAAGGTTGCAAGTTTGGGTGTCCTTCAATAGACCTGTATTGGTTATGGCATCAAGATAAGGGTAAAGACTATAGGGCTTATCAGTTCACTGTGAAAAGATATGGCAGATTCTATAGGTTTGAGATGTTTCTTTTGAAATGTTATGATGAAGCCAGTAGGCCCTACTTAGGTGTTCTGAAAAGCATGTGTTAAAGACAATAGGCTTTGAAGAATGGGTTGTCATTACAGTGTTCTTAAGCCTCTGGGCAAGTATTTTGTTACATGTAATCCCACGGATTACCATAGTAGGCAAATGGTTTTGTGTTGGTGACACACATAAACAACCCCTGGGGATGAAAGATGTGCACTCCGATAAACTTTACTAGGCTCTCTTAGGATGGACTATATATTGTTTTGACAAATGTAATGTTGCACATATTTGTAATTGTATTTCTGTATACCTGATGGCTTCCTTGTGAGATTGTTTATGCTCAACACAGTAGATCTGAGTTGATTATGTTGAAAGGCCAACATTAAGGGTGGTAGGCATGATTGTTTATTGTGAAGTGTTACAATAAAGGCAGCTGGCCTGACATGTTGATTGTGAATATCATATGATAAGGCCAACAGTTATTTAAGGGTCGATTGTTATTACTCTGTTTTAACACGAACAGATATATGTTCAAATTACCAGAGTAAGTGATTTTTTATATTGGTTACACCTCTGAAAAACAGTGGGTATCGAAGATTTGCACTGAGAGATGCCTTTTCAGGCTGTCTTAGGGGCTGCAGTATTTTGCTTAGCCAACTGTAACTTTGTATACATTTGTAATTGTATGACTGATGGTTTTATTGTGCAAAAGCTTAAATTCAGTAAGCACAGTATGCTTTCCCACAAGGCAACCAGAGTCGGTTATGATGACAAGTTATTATAACATCTGTAAGCCTGATTGATGTACTGGGTAGAGTGATGCCAGATGCAATAGATCTGGCTTTTTTAATTTGAAACATTATGAGTAAGGCAGTAGGCCTGGATTATTTATTGTGAAAAGCGTTTGATAAAGCCTACAGGCTTCTAAGAGTGGATGCTTATCACACTATGTTGCAAGTTGTAGACAGATATTTTGCTACATATATTCTCATAGAAATATCATAGCAGACAAGGGTTTTGGTGTTGATCTCCCAGTCCGGCAAACGCTTGGAGTTGAAGATTTTTACTTTGATGATTCTTTTTATGCCCTTTTGAGAGGAGTTGTATTTGTTTTCCCAACTATAATTTTGTATATGCTTGCAATTGTATACATCCACATCAAATGGGTGCATATACCTGCTGTGTCTGCTGAAGGAAATAGCACACTATTACAGCTGATTGTAAATGTTTGCCTCTGGTAAGAAAACAGAGGTGTGAGGGCTTAAGGTTTTCCAAAGTGGTCTTTTTTATAAGATTTAACTTAGGCGGTATTATGATTGATTTGGGATGTCTTTAGTTCATAATTAATTCCTTAGAAAGCAATGAACTCCAAGCACAGCCAAGGTAACTAGGTGCACTCTGCGAAGCCAAGGTTTCACATCATGCCTATTACTGTAATAGACCGACCCTCATTTATGTTGGATCCAGTGCAGAACATTGTTCCCTGATATTTCTATAGATTCAAGTGCACTAATTCTATTTTCAGTGACTACGTTAGTTACTGCTATGAGATGAGACAGTGCATTGCTTGTGTGATGTCTAAGTCATCAGCAAACACTATAGCATGTATAAAAACCTCAGTCAAAGAGATATATGTTTGTTGAGTCGCTCTGTAATATTTATAATAAAAAAAAACTATTGAACTTCGCTGCAAACAACGTTCTACAACATAACCCCAAATCCAGTTTGGTTAGTAATTGAATCAGCATTAGGGCGTACAAGAGTCTTTCATAATACTTATTGAAAAACCCATTCTTTCACAATGAACTTAAATTCTCAGCTAGATAGTAAATACTTCTGTAGCTAAGTGAATTAAAAGGCTCTCTTGTACAAAACATTGACATTAAGATCAGCCTTGCGCTCTATCTGAACCTTTCCTTCATCAACTGGCACTCGAAAATAGAAAAAGTACAATAATATTTCATCTAATGGATTTGCTCATTATTTAGAGAAATGCAAAAATGAGTAATGGGTATGGCAGTTGTTTTCCTAAAAAGGTTATGACAGAGCTTTTGCAAACATAAAAGTCATTTCATTATGTCTGAGGTAAATATAATTATTTTTTATTAGCTGGTCTACCTGACATGTGGCTTTGAAAATATCTCTTGTAATCCAAGATGTTTAAGCTGTCACCATAATACAAAGTGATTAGCCAGACAGTGATAAAGGTACACATCGTTGGAAGGTAATACGTTGGCCTGTGAGAATTTGGGAAGATAGGATACTTCGTGCAAAAGGCTAAGATGCCAATGTTTAGTATTAAATCTTTTTATTTGCGAAAAAAAGAAACTAAAACAAAAAAAAGGGGGCTCTTACATACAGCTGGGAAATATCAGGGTATCATACAGATAACAATGCGTCCAATGTTTAGCAATATCCGCAGAGCTCCACCCTACGCACAAGTCACAATGTCTTGTAGTCCTAGGTAGCTACGAGGTCAACTAGCAGAGTTTGTCCAGCGCTCATAGAGCCACAAAAGGAAAAACATCGAACTTTAACCCATCCCCTTCACCTATTCCCCAAACCCCCACCCCACTCCCGCCCTCTGGATCCTTCTTCCAACACCATACTTATCCCCCACACATTCATCCTGATTCGTCATTCACCTGTGACAAGCGGAGCAACCTTAAATACCTAGGACAGGTCACTTCTCGAAATTCGGTGGCTAGCAGGGATAGAAAGGGCTGCCACAGCTCCACATATTTCGCCCCTTCCCCCGCTCTCACCAAAGAGAGTTTTTCAATACCAAGGACAGACCAGAGTCGCCACAGCCAGTTCTGAAGGGTGGGGACTTGCGTGGTTCGCCACAGGGCTAACAGGGCCTGCACTGCGGAGCCCAGTGCTATCGCTATCAACCGACCCCTACGGGCTCTTAGAGGATAGGTTAGAGCATTAGGGAGCCCCAATAGGACATAGGCCGGAAATCGCAGGATCTCCGTCTCAAAGTGGGCATCGACTTCATCCAAAATCAATTTCCAAAAACCCTGTATATGACTGCAATCCCACAAAAGGTGTGTCAGAGTGCCCCTTTCCCCGCAGCCCCTCCAGCAGAGTGCGTCCCCCATTTGACCCGTCTCATGGAAGCGCTCTGGTGTGTAATACCAATAGGTTACTAGTTTGGTAAATGTGTCGGTCAGCCCCATATGGTAGGCCGAGTGTCGGGCGCGGTAGTAAATGTCCTCCCATTCTTTGTTGCGCAGAGTCCGCCCCAGTTCCCTTTCCCATCTTGCCCGTCCTGCATTATAAACACGCGAGTATCTGTCCAGGAGGAGTCGATATATGTCTGAGATGAGTCGTTTATCTGTGGTGCGTGAAAGAAGCCAGTATTCATATTTACTGAGCTTGCGCGTTGCGTCTCCACGAGTCAGGGGGTGAAGCGCCCAGTGTCGGACCTGTAGATACTTAAGACGTTCAGCCTCGGGAAGGTCCTAGGTCTTCCGGAATTCCTCACCTGAATACATATGAAAGAGGCATCAGCATCCTGCTGGGCGCCACCGTGCAAAAGCCTGGACATCCCTACCCAGACCGAAGTCAGGATTCTCCAACAGGGGTGTGAGGGGAGACGGGAAGGTTGTCAGGTCGTGAAGGATGCAGGTTCGATCCCAGACCTCTAGCCGTACCCTCGTGATGAAGGAGGCGTATAGATTAGGGGGCCGTTGTTGTTGACACAAGAAAGGCACCTCCTGGAGCGGACGCCCCGCTACTGCTTGGTCCTGGAACAACCAATGGCGCTCCGATTCCCATTTGCTCCATTCCACTAGGGTCCTGAGTTGGGTCGCCTGGTAATAGTCGTAAATCCGGCAGGCCCAGACCACCGCTCTCCGGGGGAAGCATCGCTAGCCTCAGCTTGAGCCTGGGTCGTTTCATGTTCCACACAAACTGAGCCAGCTCTGATTGTGTGCGGCGAATCCATCCCTCCGGGGGACGAACCGGGATAGCCCGAAAAACGTACAGAACTTGCGGGAGGATCGTCATCTTTACTGCTGCCACTCGGCCCAGCCAAGAGAGTGGGAGGTGCCGCTACCGCCCGACCTCCGCGCGGATAGTGCGACTAAGGTTAGCGTAGTTGATACGCACCGTTTCCGGTAGCGTGGCCGCCAATTGTATGCCCAGGTAGGGGACTGCGCCGTCCGCCCATTGGAAGGGGAATTGCGCTTCTAGTGAGGCCCGCGTTTGCGCCTCCAGGGAAAGGTCAAGGGCTACTGACTTCGTCATGTTAACCTTAAAGCCAGAAGCCTTTGCAAACGTATCCAGGATGGCCGCACCGGCTGGCAAGGATGCCGCAGGGGAAGCAAAGGAAAGCAGGACGTCATCAGTGTATAAGCTGATCGTGTGAATGTGAGCCCCGAACTTAATCCCTCTAATGGTCAGATGCGATCGCATGGCCTGCGCCAGGGGTTCCATATATAGCGCGAAAAGCAGGGGTGAGAGCGGGCACCCCTGCCGAGTTCCGCGTTCGATGGGGAATGTGGACGATGAGCAGCCATTCACCCGAACCGCCGCTGTGGGTAAGGTATAGCAATTCAGAATCCACGTACGAAATGTCGTGCCTAACCCGGCCTTGATGAGCACCTGTTCCAGATACGGCCAGTGGACACGGTCGAAGGCCTTCTCCGCATCAATCGCCAACATCATGAACTCTCCCGGCAGCCTGGAGGCCGGTTCCACTAAGTGGAGCGCCCTTTTTGTGTTATCGACCGGCTGCCGCTCCGGGATAAAGCCGGCTTGGTCTGGATCAATCAGACCTTGCATGAGTGGGCCCAGCCGTTTCGACAGTATACTGGTGTAAAGCTTCAGATCTACGTTAAGTAATGATATAGGGCGGTAGGCCCCCCATTGCGTTCAGTCCTTCCCCGTTTGGGAATGACCGAAATCATGGCACTCATGAGGTCTCTCGGGATGGCGCCGGGTTCTGAGAAGGAATTAAAGAGGGCAGTCAGCAACGGAGCAACCTGGGGCCAGAACGTTTTCTAAAAGGCGGCGGTGAAGCCATCCGGTCCCGGCGACTTGGCCAGTTTGAGGCGGGCAATCGCGGCAATGACTTCTTCAGGACGAATCACCCTGTCAAGGAATTCCGATTGTTCTGTCGATAAAGTCGGTAGGAACCCCAAACCCAGGAAGGCCGCCCCGTCCGCCGGATCCAGAGCAGCTCCCTCGTATAATGTAGTATAAAAGTCACTGAATGCCTGCGCTATAGCTCCATCCTCGGTCACTGTGACCCCTTCCTGCATGTGTATTTCCTGCACCGAGTGTCGCTGCTGCTGTTCGCGGAGCGCCCGACCTAGCAACCTCCCGCATCTGTCGCCTCCTGTGTAGTATGCATGTCGTACCAGTAGTGCCTCATATTCTGCTCTATCTTGGTCTAGTGCTGCTAACTGTTGACGTGCTACGCGCAACTGTTTCCACACCTGCGGCGCCACCTGTCCTCTGGTGTACCTGCTCCAATTCCTTCGTGCGGGAAGAGAGCTCATCCCTCTTACGGGCCCTCTCCGCATTCTCTGCCGCCGCGATTGCAATGAACTCACCCCGCATGACTGCTTTGAGTGCTGCCCAATGTGTTGCATGTGAAGTGTCTGTTGGCTTGTTGTGCACCAGGTATTCAGCTATAGCTTCCTTGATCTTGGCCACAAGCCCCTGTCGGTGCAGTAGCGTGTCCCTCAGTCTCCAGCAACGGGCGCTGCGCCCCACCGGCGGAAAGGTAAACACCGCCGTGAGAGGTGCATGATCGGAAAGTGCTGCCGCTCCTATCTCAACGCTTGACGCCAGCACTCTAAATGAAGTAGATGTTAGAAAGTAATCTAGGCGCGCATAGGTTTTGTGGGCGTTGGAATAATACGTGTAGTCCCGGTCGCCCGGGTGGAAGGAGCGCCACAAGTCCGTCATACCCAGTTCTGTCAATCAGTTCTGTCCCCCTTCCGATAAAGTGCCCGACAGCGTTTATCGCTGCGCTGACCTGTCAAGTAGGGTGTCAAAAACTAAATTGAGGTCCCCCCCAACCAGAACGTGTATCAGGTGCAGCCGCTGCTTCAGTAATCACTTAGTTGAAGAACTTCTCCTGCCCCTCATTTGGCGCATAAACCGCAATCACTGTGAAGGTGTGAGCTCCCAGTGAGAACCTGCAGAATAGGAGTCGCCCCTTAATCTCTGTCCCCTGGTGTAGCAGCTTCCCCTTAAATCGCTTTGATACCAGGATCGCCACCCCAGCAGTCTTTGTGGTTGTGGATGAGAAAAGTTGTGTTGGAAAGTGGCGGGACTTAAGCCTATGACAATCCTTAGTTAGCAAATGCGTTTCCTGGAGGAGACCGATATCTGCTTTCGAATTCTCTAGCAGGGACAGCACCGCCCGCCTCTTAACAGGATTGTTAAGCCCACGCACATTCAACTTGAGCACACACAACTCAGTCGCAGGCATAAAGAGTCACTCCCCACACGCGCTCTGAGAAAACCTCCGGCGGCCGAAACGTCAGCCATGGCCCGTCTCGCAGTTGCCCCGGCCACCCAGGACCCTCAGATCTTCGCAACTCGCCGCACCCCTTTATTCCAACATTCACTCGGATCCAGAGTTCTCCCCCCTTACCAACAACTCCCCCCTCCCCACCATGAACCAAACCCTTGACAACCCCCCACCCCCTCACGAACCCAAGATACAAACTTTGGTAGTCCTTCATCCAGAGATGAATGGGAAATGTCTCTCAACATGGGGTAGTTGTACTTAGGGTGTTCAGGATCACTCTCCCGCCGACGGCAACCTATATAGAACGGGTAGTAATGCCACCAGATCACCTCAGGTCTTTCACCCTGTGGGGTCACGACCTCCATCAATTGCTCCTGCCTCCAGTGCAGCTCGCTGGCCCTCCGCAATTTCTGTCGCTGGGGATTTCGTCACTCTTTTCCATCGCCGTTGTTGGCGCCATTGTGGCCTGTGGTCCCCTGTCTCTGAAGTGGTTCTCTGAGTCTCGTCCTCGTCTGCCGGTTGCTCAATTACCAGCAGACGGCATGCCTCTGAGACCGATCGTAGCTGGTATTGCTTGTTATCCAGCCTAAAGACTAGACGGAAGGGGTGGCCCCAGCTGTATGGAATCTTCTGTTGTTGTAGATAGGAAGTGACCGGCCTCAACAGACGACGCTTGTGGAGTGTGAGGGCCGCTAAGTCTTGGAAAAGCAAGGGCGACGTGCCCTGGAATGAGAGCGGGTGCTTCTGTCGCGCCCTCTGCAGTATCTCCTCCTTGGTACGAAAATCCTGGATGCACACTAGTATATCCGGGGGGGCGCCGTCGATGCTCTGGGAGGACCCGTTCTGTGCGCCCAATCGAGTAGGAGGGTCGAGTCCAATGGGCGCCCCAGCACATGGTTGAAAAGTTCCCGGGCATAGCGGAACACGTCCTAGGTAGCTTCTGATACCGCCAAATTGCGAATGCGGATGTTATGTCGTCTCGAGCGGTACTCCAAGTCCTCCATGTGGAGCTGAAGATCCACTTGCTGGTCGTGTAGGCGGATGATTTCTTGTTGTAGAGCCGCCAGTTCAGTGTCCTTGTTGTCGCTTTTTGTTTCAAGGTCTGCCACCCTTTCACCTAGACTGTCCACTTCCCGCCAGACTTCTTTGATTTCGCTAGTGAATTCAGTTTTGAAAGTTTGGATGTCGTCCCGCAGGGACGTAAAGAGGGACTCCAAAAACGCTTTCCTGATGGGTTCCGACCCGCCGTCTGCACTTTGCTCCATCTTCCTCGGGCCCGGAGTCGCGGAGTCCTTTTGTGGCGGGGTCTGTGGTTTCGCAAAAAGGTCTTTAACCGTCTTGCCGCGGTTGCCTCTGTTAGCCGACATCTCAAGCCCCTCGGGCTGTAGGTCTAGGCCTTTCCCCCTGCCGTTCCTGCAGGGCGATTCCAGACCGTTGCGGCGTCCGCGCTGCTACCCTGCCACTTCTGTCGCGGCTGGCCCTGTCTTTTCCCCCGCTCGCTGCTGGGACCCTCCGATTGCCTTCTCCCCACTGGCTTCGCAAGTTCTGGGGCGGTTGGGCGCCCTCTCACACTCACAAGATGGCTGCCCACTCCTCCAGGCCTCTACACCACCGCCGCCCTTAGTCCCTGCAGCGTCCTCCTCACCGTGCTACAGCCCACGGGTCAGCAGGCCTCCTCTCCCGCTCCGTCCCTCACTTCATAGGGCTGCCAGCACTGTCCACTCCTCAGCTGCGGCCCTCGAAACCGGCCAGCACCACTCAAAGGCCTGGACACACCACGGGGACTCCTTGCTGCCCTCGGGCGATGCAGCCAAGGCTCACTCTGCACGCCCAGTCCACCTCAGCAATCTCACCCGGGTCTTTCTGTTGACGGGCGCCTCTCCTGCAGCCAGGCACTTCGCTACTCACACAGCTCTTTGTCTGATCCCCCTCCTTGTTTTGTCCCTGTATCACCATTAACACATAGGATTACTGAGAAATTGGCACTGGTACACTGCTCCTCGCTATGCTTAGCCACACCATCAAAACCGCATCTCCCGGGAGACTGTAAACAAATCACGGGTGACAATAAGTATATGAAGGGGCAGGCCGATGATCATTTGGAGGGGGGCACATCCACTGAGCATGAGAAAGATAAAGTCGGTACCACCAACACATGCATAGTTGGCTATATTGACAAGGACAAAACCTCCCCTGAGGTGTGTAACGTAACTCCTTGTTTGGCACCGGAGGCTTTGCCATTTTCAAACTTTAGCCAGCCCAGGATAAGTAGGCGCAGATGCCCTCCTAATCCTAGAGAGGAGCGGGGGCACCGGGTACACTCTCGATACTTTCATGGAATGTGGCTGGGTTGGCCAATAAGTTGGATTCTGAGGAATGGGCGGAATTCATAGAGGAATATGATATCTGCCTGTTTCAGGAAACGTGGGCAAGAGAACAACACTCCCGTACAGGTTACGCAACCTTCGAGACTATGGCTAAATGGGGTGGGAAGGGCCGACCATCGGGCGGTCTATAAATTTGGGTGGGTTCCTATCTTGGATGCAGGGCAACAAACCTCGAAACTAATTCACCGGACTTGCTGTGCGTTGTCCTAGAGTGGCCAGCTGGAGTAAGAGTAGCAATAATAAACGTATACTCTAGACCAGTTGCCATTACGGGCACCTCGGGAACGATCGAGAACTTATCTGCATTTATTGATTCCACGACCCTTTGCCCGTTACTCGTAATTGGGGGGGGACTTCAACACTCAGTTTGAGCCCCTCCCGGATCATATGGAAGGGGTAATTAATGAAGAGGATGTTCTCTTGGAGATACCCACCGTGCCGGGTCCACCTGTAAAAGCATGGTCACCTTTAGTTACACAAATAATATCCTTCACCCTATCCCATTCGCTGAGGGCCTGCAACGGGCGGGTCAAGGGAGATATCCCACCCCAGCACACCTTCAACAGACCAGGACACGAATCGCGGATAGATTACATCCTGGCGCCAATTAAGGATTGGGCCAAAGTGAGGGACTTCACAATACTTAGTAGGACCGACAGTGACCATAATGCATTGTCACTGAGACTAGTTATACTGGGGGTCCCGATAGCAAATACAGATATAAATTCAACACCCACGGAGGGCCTAGTTGCAGCTTGCAACAAACGCAGAATCAGATGGCCAACATTAGTCCAGAACCCCCAAAATATCCAAAGGCTATATGAGGTAGTGGTGCCCGCCCTTGAAAAGGTCAGGGACCTCCCTTCACAGTCTTCCAACCCCGACAAGTACAGTGCGCTCGAGGATATCCGCTTCGAGCTCTGTACTAATTTGGCAAAAGTATTGAACCCGGAGGTCAGGGCGAAACAGGTTAAGGGGAAAAGAGCCTCCTGGTTTAATGCTGCTTGCAGAAGAGCAAAGGCTGCCCTTTTGGAGTCCCTTAAAACACGGGAAACTCCTAGTAAGATCAGGGATAAACGGATGGCCTACAAGTCCATCATTTGTATAGCCAAAATAGAATGGGACCAGGATAACTGGTCGGAAATGACGGCTGCCCTGGCAGTCCATGACGCCCGCAAGTTCTGGCTGATCGTCAAGCACGGATCAGCTGAACCATTAGCGGCAGTAAATGCAAACATTTCTGCCACAGTGTGGGAGGACCATTTTAAATCCTTGTATAGTCCGCCCGATCAGAGCCAAGTGGGCAATCCACCCGAACCCGCTATGGACCGAACCCCTGAAACCCTAGCCCAAATGGACAGGTTCACCCTGGATGAAATTAAAATGGCAATTCAGGGTCTCGCGGCCGAAAAGGCGCTAGGCCTGGACAAGCTCCCAGGAGATCTTTACAAGCACGAAGTAAGGATCTGGGCACCGTACCTAAGGATGCTGTTCAATGCAATTTTGGAAGGCATGATGATCCCCACAACTTGGCTGGGGGCAGAGATCGTGCCTATATTTAAGAAGGGTTCGCCTCTGCTCTCAGCCAACTACAGGCCAATAAGCCTGATAGATGTTTCTCAGAAACTCTTTACAAGGCTACTTTTGGATCGTCTGTCGGACTGGATCTTGGACAACTCTATTCTGAGCCCTCTCCAGGCGGGATTCAGAAGGAAGATCTCCACCACAGACCAGGTCTTCCGGTTTGCCCTCATTTTCTGGAAAACGGTACAGCTGGAGGGTGGCAGCCTCTACACCGTATTCGTGGATATGAGGGCGGCCTTCGACCTGGTCCCCCGCGGTAAACTATGGGAAGTGTTGGCCAAACTGGGGGTCCCGAGGAGCTTGCTAAAGATGATCATCCGTCTCCATACTGCCAACTTTGCCCAGGTGAGGTGTGGCAAGGATGGGGCGCTGTCTAATCGATTCCCCGTTGATAGGGGGGTAAGGCAGGGTTGTGTGCTCGCACCTACCCTGTTCTGCCTCTACGTCAACGGGGTATTCGCTCACCTCAACGGAATTGCCAACTTAGACGCTCCCAAGCTGGCAGGCAGCAGGGTGCCAGCGATCATGTTCACCGATGACACCCTGCTGCTCTCCAAGTCCCCAATGGGGATACAGCGTGTTCTAAATGGTTTTGTAGATTTCTGTGGGGAACATGGCTTAGAAATCAACACCTTAAAGACCAAATTAATGGTCTTTAATCCCCCACCTAAACTACGCTTTACACCTACCATTGGCCAGACCAGTCTTGAAAGGGTAGACACCTTTGAGTATCTTGGGGTCATGATAAATGAAAAAATGACTTGGTGCTCACACCAACAGAAAGCACTACTTAAATTGACCCAGTACTCGGGAGGGGTTCTGAAGTTAATACGGAATAACAGGTCATCTATCAAACCCGTTGGCCCACCACTCCAGATTTACAAGGCACAGGCAAGGGGGGCTGCTATGTATGGTTGTGAGCTATGGGGTCATGAAGTCTCCCCAGACTTAGTGAAAGAGGAGAACAAGTTCATTAGGCGGTTGGCGGGACTCCCGCCCAGCACACCCCTCGTCCCATTAAGGTTAGATCTGGGGCTGCGCCCTTTAAGCGAAGAACTGGCATTGCGCCCCCTAGTTTATTGGTGGAGGTTGTGGGCTGTCCCGGAATTGATCAGCTACAGGCAGGGTTTACAGGAGGTCTTAGCCATCCCGAATGCGGGGAAAATCAAATGGCTAAAATTCATTAAAACTCAACTGGAGGATATAGGCCTAGCGACACTCTGGTCTGATCCCTTGACTGTATCTCCATCAATTTCCAAGAAGAGGTTGGCAAAGGTCTACCATGACAGTAAATTAGCGGCACTCTGTCGCCAGCCAACACTGGGGACACTTACGGATGCATTTTTAAGTATTAAGGATTATTACACTTTTGAACCAGCCCTGGAAAAATTCTCCCTGTCTTACTCAGAAAACTCTACTTGCAGTGGAGGCATGGGACCCTCCCACTAAGAGCTCTAACTAGTAAGTGGAGAGACCCAACCATCAGTATATGCCCGGCTTGTAGAGTGGCCACTGAATCAGAGCTCCACATGATCTTTTTTTGACCAGCTTACAAAGCTCCCAGAAAGACGTGGATTGTCCCTATATGTAGGAACATGGGGTTTGCAGAGTGCTTGGCCGCGTTCAGAGTACTAAAGACAGACATGACTGACCACATTGTTTTTGCTGTAGCTAAATATCTAGGTGCAATGTGGACGCTGAGGATACAGAGTCTTAAGGCTGGTCACTAAGTGTACTCTGATCCCGAATCTTGTAATTGTAAATTTGTTGCCTTAGGAATGAACTGTGATGTTTTAAAGTTTTTACTGTTTTATCAATGATGAATGTACCTTGTGTATCTTTTATGGTGATATTACCGAAATAAAGATTAAAAAAAAAAAAAAAAACTTTGCTGCTTCACTCATCGGCCGCCACACACTGGCCGAGTTACCGGCATCCTCCGCCTCACCTCGGGCCTGGATTCCGGCTCCTGGGGTCCCCTCGCGGCTCCGCAGCTCTGCCGCCCCTCGCAGCTGCCCTGGGGTCTCGCCACACTCCTTCACGGCGGCGCCCACAGCTTTGGAGGCTCTGCGCTGCCGGCGCCTTTCAGGGAACACCGCCGCAGTCCCGCGCCATCCGCGCCCGGGCTCCGCCGCACTGCTTCTCACTCCGACTCGGGGAAGGCCTCGTCGCAGGCTCGGTGGGGGATGGGCGCTCCGCAGCTCACGAGCGCCAGGCAGCCCGGCGGATGCGGGTCTCCCCTCTCGGCGCGGTCTCTGGCCCCGCTCGTCTTCTCCCGCAGTCCCGGCCTCTCACGGAACCGGCAAGGAAGGCTCCGGAGCGCCGGAACCGGTGCTGTAATAAGGCCGTCGGCGGGAGCAGCGAAGTTACACGTCTGCTCTCGCCGCCATCTTGGCCACGCCCCCATGATGACAATGTTTAAAAGAAAACTTGCAAAACAGTGTTCCTGTGCTACAGCTGTCAATTTCTAGCTACTGGGCATGGGGGTCGGGCTTGCCTGTCTCCAGCTGTGGATTTAAAGCTATACCAACTGCATAGAATGAAAAGGCTAATATAAAAATGCACCATGGTCAAAGTTGTACAACTTTGTCATTCTTCGCATTGAGCAAAGTTTCAAAATCTTCACAACCATTGTAATAAAAGTCAGTTGCTTAAACTCAGATCACCACATTGGAAATTGGTGAGGTAAACCTGCAAAGCCTACGCTTCTAAAGTAAATAGGAGTTTTTCATTATTTTTGGCATTTTTAACTGACACGTTTTCTGACTCTCCCAAACTTTTCTTTTAATTTTTTCTTTTTTAACTAGCCACTTAAATGTATACTGGTATTCATTCTGTCCTACCAGAATTGTCTTCTGTCTGTAGTCTTGTCAGTGTAATCATTATGACCAATGGGCTTAAGTGGAATCCTGGTACTTACTTACTTCAGCGCTCAATCATCTGTATGACAACCAGCCAAAGCAATAATACTGGAAATGTCTTTTCAAGCAAGATCATCCTAATAAACTGAATAATTGAGGAAATGGCCCACATTAAATTTCACTTGGAAAAACTCTCTGGAAGGGTTTCCTCATGTTGGCACCAGCTCCGTTGTTTTGTCTAGTAGTTCTGGAAATAATTTATTTTTTATCCTTTCCTGGAATTTCAGACCTATGCAGCATATCTGCGCAAATCAACTTCTGCATCGCAGCGAACAATGTAGAGGTTTTTTTTTTTCAAACCTTTATTGTACCTTTACAAAATCACACAGCCATTCGCCTACAACCCAAAGGGCCGGCCGCTAATAATTGAACGTTGGATGCCGTGCATCAGGATAAGTCCATATTTGATCACGTTGCTGAAAAGTAAAAGGTTTACCACACGGCAAAGTGAAGGGTACATAACTGACGATATGTTGCTAATCAGTAATGGTTTTAGTTTTCTGGTTTTTATGAAAACAACAAAAAATAACAACGAGGAAATCACATTGCGGTCATCCAAAAGTAATTAGTGCTGTTTAGCTGTATTGAAAGTCTACCCGACAGTATGTGCAACTATTTATAGTCATTGAGTCAAACCCAGATTGTCGGGCAGTAACGCCCATGTTCCTACGAGTTACTGTACACCAGTCCCATCCATGTCTACCCATACTGCCCACTCCTCAGGACCCGGGCCCCCTCCCACTCACAAAGGCCTCTCCCCTCTGCAATCCCTTTGTGACACCTCAGCCGACCTCCCCCTCTTCATCTAACTCCAACGGGTCATCCTCTGGCAGAGGATCACAAATTTCACCCCGGTACACATTCCATGGGGTCCATATCTTGTTCCATTTCCCTGGACATGCACGACTCGAGTATACCGCCCTCTCCGTCACAATTATCTTATCCATGTTCATGCACCATTGCGACTTCGTCGGTAATTCTGCCGCCCCCCAGCGCTGTGCGATATCTCTCTTGGCCACTATTATGCCTAACGTAACCCAAAGTTGGCCACATCTGGACAGGTCATTCGGTCCCCACACATTTAAGAGACATTGTCGCGGTTCGGGAAGTAGAGAGGTCTCCAGGGTCTGCGACACAGTGCGCAATATTTGTCTCCAATAGTCTTGGATGCGTGGGCAGTCCTAGATTGTGTGAAAGAAGGACCCCTCCTCCCCACAGCCACGGAGACAGTAAGGATGTTGTATTCTGTGAATGCGGTGTAGTAGTGTTCTCGTGTAATACACTCTGTGTAGGACAATAAGCTGTACGAGTCTCAGCCTGGCTGAGATGCCTACCTCTTTTGGGGATGCAAGTGCCTCATTCCATTCGTGTTCGTCTAGGGCGTCCACTTCCCCTTCCCATCTCTCTTTCAATGAGGTCAGCGGGTCAGGTAAGTTATTAAGGAGCTTGCGGTATGTCAATGACATCGCTCGCTCAATCATGAAGTCAGTTAGAAGACGGTCCTCCAGCGGGGATGATTTTGGTATATCCACCCCAGAGGGGATGGCCGTGAGCAAAGCATGGAGTTTCTGGACGTAGCGGTATGATTCTTGTGGCCCCAGTTCGTACAGTTCCTTCAGGCGGACAAATGTTATAACCTCTCGTCTTTCCCACAGGTCACCCACCGTGGATATCCCAATGGTGTCCCAGTGAGAGAAGCCCTTGCTGTATCTCAAATTTCCCAAGGCACGTGTATCCCAGAGCGGGGTGAGTTTGGTAATTTTCCCCTTCCAGCCCAGCGCCACTAGTGCTGTATGCCACAATGCTGCGGTAAGTCTAGTGGGTCCCGCTAATTTTCGCACTCGACGTTGGTCATAGAGTGGGGCCAGCATAGTATTGGTACCCAGTTGTGCCCTATCTGCTTGGAAAGCTGGGTCAGTCTGTGGAGCATGAATCCACTGGTTAATGGGCTTAAGGTGAGCTGCCCAGTAATACAGTTTAAGATTCGGCAACGCGATTCCACCATCGTACCAACCCCTGTGTAATTTGGCTTGCGCAGAAACCACTGCTGCCACCTTTTTGAAGTACCCTGGCGCCACTGGATACGGCGTGTTCTCCAGTATGTATAGGAAGCGGGGCAAGGACATCATTTTGTATAGCGCTGCTTTTCCCAGCATTGTTAAGGGCAACCCCGCCCAGAACTTGGCGTCTTGTTTAAGCCGTTCCAAGGGTGGTGCCAGATTCAGTTGTACTAATTCCGTTGGGTCCATTGTGACATGGATCCCCAAATATTTAAAAGAGGAGCCAGCTAACCTTAAGGGGAAGTCGGGGCCCAGTACCGGGACCGGGCCTTTCAGAACATACATTTCTGACTTATTCCAGTTGATCGTATAACCTGAAATTTTACCATGATCATCGCATAGGTCCAAGAGCACCGGTACACCACGCTCGGGGTCTGTTAAGTATACCAGCATGTCGTCCGCGTAAAGGGACAGCCGGTCCTCCCAGCCTTCCTTCCATTGTATCCCTTTAAGTAAGGGTGTTTGCCTTATCAAATTCGCTAGTGGCTCTAGGGAGAGCGCGAAGAGCAATGGTGAGAGGGGGCAGCCCTGGCGGGTACCTCTCCCCAAAGGGAATGTTCGAGAAATGTGGCCATTTGCTACCACATGTGCCACTGGTTTCGTGTAAAGCAGTCTGATCCATGATATAAATTTCGAGCCGAAGCCCAGACAAACAAGAACCTCAAACAGGTAGTTCCATTCCACTAGGTCAAATGCAATTTTCGCATCTAAGGCCAGTATTACTGCTTGATCGTGGATCAAGTCCGCTCTCGCCAGTACCCCATGCACCCTGCGAAGGTTCAGTGCCGTGTTACTATGGGGCATAAACCCGGATTGATCCGGATGTATGAGGTCAGGTAGATGCGCCATTAACCGGTTAGCGACGAGCTTGGCCAAGATTTTACTTTCCGCATTCAGCAAAGAGATAGGGCGGTATGAGGAGCAATCCTCTTGCGGTTTCCCAGGTTTGGGAATCGCTACTATAGTGGCTGTTCTCTGATCGAACGGAAGTTCACCGTTTTCTAGGCATTCCTTGTACATGGCGAGTAAATATGCACTTAGCTCCTCTGATTGGGACTGATACCATTCTACTGGAATGCCATTTGGTCCAAGCGCCTTGCCAGGTTTCAGCGCTCGTATAGCCAATTGTATTTCATCTCTAGTTAAGGCCGCATCTAAGTCGGCTGCTGCTTCTGGCTGCAATATTGGAGTTTCTATCCTGCCCAGTGCCGCTCGTGCCATGTCAGTAGACACTGCCCGTTCTGGGGCATAAACTTCCTCAAAATGTGTCCCCAGTGCTTCCACTATCCGTTCAGGGCTTGTCTGAATTCCACCGCTGCTATCTCTCACCTGTTGGATCCCCCTTGAACTACCTCCCCCCTTATCTAGCCAGGCCAACATCTTTCCCGCCTTATCTCCCACATCATATATCCTGTTCCGTGTATCAGTTATGTGCCCTTTCACCATCTGCCGAACATGTTCCGTGTACAGCTGCTGGTGGAGTGTAAGTGTGTGCGCCGTGTCTGTTGTGGGGTTTGCCTCGTGTAAAGTTGTCATGTCGCGAAGTGTTGATTCGAGCTTAGACTGTTCGGCTGCTTGCTCCCTTTTGTGGCCCGTGATTGAGTTTATTGCCTGCCCCCTCAATACCGTCTTGTAAGCCTCCCATAGCACCTCCGAAGAGGTTACAGTGGCCACATTTTCTTCGAAGTATTGTGTTGTAGACTTCCAGAGGTTTTTCCTGATTTTTGGGATTTTAAGGTACGATGCCTGAATGGGATATACACGGCTGCAGGACTTTTCTTGAGTGGAAACTGTCAGGGTGATCGGGGGGTGATCTGATATGCCTCTAGGGTGGATGTCTACGGTATCGACGTGTTGTAAGCCGTCACCCAGAGCTAAAAAGTAATCAATTCGTGAAAGGCTGTTGTGTACCGTGGAATGAAATGTGTATTGCCTTTCCTGGGGGTGGACGTGCCGCCAGATGTCTACTAGACCCATTGCTGTCAGGAATCGTTGAAACCGGGAAGGTCCCCCGGTCGGGCCCGTCGCTGGGAATTTGTCAAGTTGTGTGTCTATTGTAGCATTAAAGTCCCCTCCCAAAATTACCTCACCCTCGGGGAGGGACAACAAAAATTCACAGAGCGCCGGAAGCATTATTGAGTGAATGGATGGCGGGATATATAGCAATACCACAGTTAGGGGCGACCCTCCCATTGTCCCTGCAGGGCTGCAAAGCAACCCTGCCCGTCAGTTTTCGTGCCTAGTGGGATGAATTGCGAGGACTTTTTAATCAAAATGCCAGTGCCCCCTGAGCCCGAGGTGAACTCCGAGTGGACCACCATCTTGTACCTCCTCCTGTCTATGGCCTTAGAAGCCCCCCCGTTAAGTGTGTTTCTTGTAACAGTGCTAGGTGAGGTTTTTGTCTCTTCAGCGTGTTCAGTACCATGCCACGTTTCACCTTATCTCCACGTCCCCTTACATTCCACGATAGTATTCGAAGGGGGGAGCCACCTGTCCGTGACTCAGCGTCCCCCGCATTACGTAGCAGACCATCCGCCATTTCCGGTCATGCAGACACACACAAATGAAACTAGGAGGTGTATCCGGACCCCTAATTTTACCTTTCCAGCTATAGTATTCACACAGAAAACACAATTTTTCGACCGACGTAGTGAATTTCCAACCAACAACCCCCCCTCTCCCTCTCCCTCCCTACCTCCCTGCTTAACGGATCTTCAACTGCCCGCCTCCCCAACTGAGCAGAGCGCTTAACCCATCCCAAAAACAGAGTACTTGCACGTTGGGGGAGAGTATCTCCCTGAGCAGGCGGCATCCCTGCTCTCTTCAGGGCACCCAGGCCAGTGTCCATCCACGACTCTTGTGCATTTGTAGGCAATAAAAGGAGTCAGCGTCCAATGTGTTCAAGGGTTGTCCACATTATTCCCCCCCCCCGCCAGCCTCAGATAGTTCTTGTGTCGGCAACTTGCTCGCGCCTCCTCTGCCTGACGTTTGTGAGCCAGTCCGGCTGTCGTCTCGGTGTCCGTGGTTCGTTCTGCCGGACCTACGCGGGGGCCCCGCAGTGCGCCAGCCATCGAGCCAGTCTCTGGCCGCCTCAGGAGAGTCAAAAAACCAGACCTTCTTGTCGGCGACCACTTTAGCCGAGCCGGAAATAACATGGAGTAGGGTAATTCTTGCTCTCTCAACGTCTTTTTTACTTCTAAGAATGTCCTCCTCCGTCGCGATACCTCCACCGTGTAGTCGGGTAAGAAGGACACCCTTGAATTTTGAATTTGGATGGCTGGCGCCACTCTGGCCGCCTGAAGGATGGTGTCCCGATCTCGAAAGTCAAAAAGTCTCGCCAAGATCGGTCGTGGCGAGGCCCCTGGTTTCGGTTTTCCTCCTGGTACTCTATGGGCCCTTTCCACAGTGAAGAAGTTTGAGAGACCTTTGGGGGCTAGTTGGTTCTTGATCAGGTCTTCCACGTATAGATCTATAGCACCCGTGGTTTCAGATTCCGGGACCCCCAGGATACGGACGTTGTTCCGCCGGGAGCGTCCTTCATGATCGTCCAGCTTTTCCTTGAGCAATTTATCGGCTTGCAGTTTCTCCATTTCCACCTGCAGGTCCGAGACATCTTCCACCAGGGATTTAGCTACCACCTCCACTTGCTTCACCCTTTCACTCATTTTCTGGAGGTCTGCCTGAATAAGGGTTACTTCCGTTGCAGTCGCCCCCACCGTCGCTTGCACTTGGGCCAAGGCGTTCAGCACATCCTCCAGCGTGGCTTTCTTCGCACCTTCTCCTTCCGTCCCTTTGCTTAGAGACTTGCGTTGTTCCGTCTGGGGGAGAGGCTGTTTCTCATAGGCAAATTTATCGAGCTTAGCTTGGGTGGAGTTATTCCTGGACCCTCTGCCCGCCATGTTCACACACCAAGAGTTCAAGCACTGTTGCACGCAGCCTGTGGTGATGTTCTGCCAGGGAATTGTTCGCGGTGAGTGGTCGACGGGGCTGCCCGAGTTTCAGCGGCGCCCCGTCCCCGCAGTAGTTGGGCTTTCCGGGCTGGATCCCCACAGACAGGTCTTCAGTTGCGTTGGTATTCTTAGGATACGTTGTCGAGCTTGCGGAGACCTCGGCCCTGGCCGCCCAGCCCGGTATTCGAGAAAGTTTGTGCCCGCAGTGGCGTATGTAATACAAAATGGCGGCGGCGGCGCACTTGTTTTCCGGCTTCGGTTTCCGTTAGCGTTGCGGCTGCCCGCAGCACTGCCTTGTCATTGGAGCGATATGTACAGCCCTTGGACGGTCTGCGGGGGCATCGGACACCTACTGCCGTTTTCGCTTGGGTCGTTCTCACCACGGACACTTCCGGATGGTAGCACCGCCGAGGCCCCACTTCCACCCGGGCAGCGCCCCAACCAGCCGCCGCTGCTTTGCACGTGCCACAGGGCCGTGTTCGGGTGTCGTCTTTTCCATCAGTTCCCGGGGCACCGCTGCTCCAAAACTTCTCTGCTAAATGCCGTTCGGTCACCGAACCCGGGACATCCCGTCTGGGTTCGTTGTTGAGCGGATAGGCATGCGGATTGATGCGGGAAGCCGCCTTACTCCGGGAGCCTCTCTAGTTTGCTGCCGCCATCATCGGCTGCTAGCCACGCCCCCCACAATGTAGAGTTTTTACTCAAAATATGATTCCAGTAATGTAGCATAAAATCTTCTTTTTTTTTTGTGCAATTTTCACCATCCAAAAAATGTAATCATGCATAGCTCTCTCATCACAGAAGAAAATATTTTGTACTGATAGGAGAATCGTTTTGGCAACTACTGGTACTAATGCCGCACTGGCCTAAAGAACTTAGGGGCATTCTATCGTCAAAATATTTTCTATTCTAAGAGTCAAATTAAAGATGACCTACTTTTCTAGTACCTTCCCCAAATGATATGTGATTACAAAATGATTCTATTTGCGAGGATTATGCCTTCTTTCTTCACTTTATTTCAATAGCAGCAACAATGGTTAACACAGACTATGTTTCCCATGAACCAAAGGGAAAGGTAGCAAAAAAGAACAGCACATAGTAACAACCAATCCCATCAAGGAAGCAGTGTCCAATCAGGGGCAACTGAGCCCAACCTAGTCCTTTACTAGTGTCCCCTCTTCCTATTTCTGAGCATGAAGCCAGGCCTCCTGTTCTCAATAGGCATCTTGCCTGTGAGCATCATAACCTGCAAACAACAGGGACACATTACCGAAGGAAACAAACTGCTAAAGCCTGTAAAGGAGCATTGAGCAGTTACGCTGAACACAGCACAGTAATACATGTGGTTAAAATCTGAAATAAAGTACTTACTGCAGTACGGGGAGGGTTTTCCTCCTGGAGCGTAGGGTGGGATAATCCTCTCCTCTGAGTCCTTAATAGAATTGAAACTTTCTATTACGTTAGCTAGGACATTTTTCATTCTATGTCAGGACTGGAGGCGAGGATTATCCTTGTGTAAAGCTTGCCCACAACCAAATGATCCATGTTGAGCACCAGCTTAAAGTAGAACCTCTTAAAGGTTGAGTCCAAAGACCAATCAGCCGCATTGGGGATATCCTCCAAGTGGGCACCTAAGCCAAATGCCTTAGAGGCCATAGCTCCTCGAGTGAAACGTGCCCTAAAGTGGCAAAGGCTTATGCCCACCTCTTGCATCACCCAGCGAACCCATCTGGTGATGGTCGGTGAGGAAATCAATTTAAAGGGTTTCCGGAGCGCAATAAGGAGTTGGCTTTTTCCAGGGGGATGGAACTCTTACGTCATTTCTTCATAAGCTTTGAGGCATCTGACCACACAAAGTTGCGGGGAGTCAGGAAACTCCGGATAGGAGATACCCCTGGTATGGCGTTTTGTGCGCCGAAGCAGAGTGAAAGTCACTCCATAAGGGTTAAACATCCTCCCGGTGATGTCCAGGGCACGGACATCCGAGACCCGTCTACAGGAAATCAGGCATAGAAGCATAGCCAATTTCGCAGAAAGCTTCTTCCTGGCGAGGAACGTGTTAGGTTGACAGGACAGAAAAAGATTGAGAACCTGATTAACATCAAGTGTGTAGAGTAACGCGGCTCTGGAGGTAAGGAAAGCAGGATGCCACGCAGTAGCCTGCAAACTATGGGGTGGACACCCATAGGAGTCCCATTGACCGGGACAGTGCCAGATGAAATGGCCGATCTGAAGGTGTCGATAGACTGGTAAGCCAGCCCGTCGGAAGCGAGCTGTGCCCAAAAATTCACCACGTGAACCACGTCTGCGACCAAGGGATCGAAACCCCATTGCAAACACCAATGAGACCATCTGCTCCATGCGGACCTGTACCTCTTGACAGTACTGTCTGCCCAAGCCTTGGAGATGAACATCCCAGCCTCCCGTGAAAGCCCTGGGGCTTTCCATCTACCCCGGAAATCCGCCACGCCATGAGCCATAACGAGTTCGTCAACACTAGCAGATGAGGAGTCCCTTCTGGTCTCGAGAGGAGGGTCAGAAAGTAAAGGAGCAGTATTGGACAATCCCAAGAAAGTTCCAGAAGAACCGGAAACCAGACTTGCGACTTCCAAAGAGGGGCGACTATGACTAGGTCCGCTGATTGTCTGCTGACTTGTGCCGTTGCCCGGTGATCATCGCGAAGGAAGGGAACGCATACACCTGCTCCAAGCTCCAGTCTTGGAGGAAAGCATTTGTGGCTTCCGCCAAGGGGTCCGGTCTCCAACTGAAGAACCGAGGGATCTGATGATCTAGTCTTGAGGTGAACAGATCTGCTGAGAAAGGACCCCTATGGTTGTGCTGCATCGCAAAAACTGACTGGTCCAGCTTCCAGAGACTGGAATCCTGGAAGTGCCACGAATGGAAATCCACTTCCAAGTTGTCTCGCCCTGGCAGATATTCCACTGTGGCCGATATCTGGCTGCCTAGGCAATACTGCCAGAAACTCACTGCCAGATTCAAGAGGGCTTTCGACCAGGTACCTCCCAGGTGGTTCACATAACGGACCGCAGAGATGTTGTCCATTTTCAGGAGAACGCAAGATTGCACTGATTATCTCATCCAGCAACGTACGGCAAAGGACCCCGCCAAAAGTTCCAGACAATTTATATACAACTTCTGTTCATCTGGAGACCACAACCCTCCCGTAGAAAGGTCTCCGCACCTGGCACCCCAGCCCAGTCTGCGGGCATCTGACTCGATCACAAGATCCGGAGCTGAACCGAAGATCGCTCAGCCGTTCCAGGCTTCCATATGGCCTAACCACCAATGAATCTCGGCTCTCGCCTCGGTGGACAGGGCGACCTTGTGGGAGTATGGGTAACCTTTGCAGAGGAATAACGCATTGAGGTGCTGAAGGGCCCTGGAGTGTAGCGGACCCAGGAAGATGGCCTGTATTGACGCAGACAGCAGGCCCACCACCCGGGCCAACTGGCGAAGGGACACCTGTTGCTTGGCAAGGACACATCGCGACTTGTGATGGATTTTGGTGATTTTTCTGGAAGGAAGACTGAGCATAAAGGTTGTGGAGTCTATTACGAACCCCAAGAAGGTAACGGACTGAGCTGACTGTAACAGTGGTTTTCGCTCGTTCATCACAAAGCCGAGGTCCTGGAGGAGGGTCACCGCCATCTGAAGATGAGTCATTAGCTGACGGGGGCAAGAAGCCATCAGGAGAAGTTCGCCTAGATACACGATCATTCTGACCCCCCCGAGCTCTCAAGAACTCCACCATCTGCTTCAACACCTTGGTGAAGCACCAGGTGGCGGAGGAGACCGAACAGAAGAGCTGAAAACTCATAAATGAGATGACGCCAGGTGAATTGTACAACCCGCCCATGAGGAGGGAAAATCGAGATCACCAAGTAGGAGTTTTTGAGGTCCAAACGGACCATCAAATCATGGGAGTGTAGGAGGTCCCGAAGGAGATGAATCTCCTCCATTTTGAAATGGCGATACACCAGCCATTCGTTGAATTCGCTCAAATTTATGATGGGTCTCTTACCGCCGTCTGTCTTGTCTACTAGAAAATATTGCTCAAAAACCCCCTGGGATGGAGAGAAGTACAGGAGATAGCGCCCTTGTGGAGGAGGGATGCGACCTCCTCGTCCACTAGGGCTGCGTCCTGTGCGGAAAACTGAAGGGCTCTATGGACCGGGTGCCCCACAAACTCTATGTGAAACCTACACACTGTTTGGAGTACCCATGCATCGTGCATTAAGGACAACCAGGCCTGGTAACAACTTGCCAGCCGCCTCCAGTCCTGACATAGAATGACACAAGCCAATGAAAAATATGGGCGAGGAGTTGGCGGAGCTTCAAGTCCCTATCTCAATACTACCTCAATACAGCATGCCTCGCAGAGCAGCGCATGCCCTGCCCAAGACTGACTCAAAAATGATATAGGACATTCATAGAACAACTTTGTATCAAGAGCTTTTTCACTGTTGATCTACATCTTTATTGAGAAAATGTATTTGTTTTTATTTAGAAAAACACCCTATGACAAGATCGCTTTCTTGAATTTATTTAACAGGATCTCTTTACTTGTAACTAGGGTGACAACAAAGCAGAGTTGTCGGAGTAAACCCGCAGGCGAGAACGAATGTTGTCTTATCTAGCCTTTGCGTAACGCATAAAGGCTAATAGTGTGCCATCATTACACTAACATACTGTCTGGGCTATTTACAAGTTTTAATAGAGAGATAGGTGTGTTTGGATAGCGAGATGTGTAAGTGTTTTATGTTCTATGTCGAAAGAGTTGGTTGTAATGCATGTTGTCCTGACATGTTTTCTTAGGGAAACAGCCGTTACAACGTGGGCTAAGCCACACATGCCGTTTTCCCACGAGCTCAACCCCGCTTGCCTTAACCACACATATGCGTGGTTAAGGAATATGTGATGTCTAGATGCTGCAATGGATGGGCCCAGGAACAGGAAGTTTTGGGAGAGAATGCGGTGAAGTAAGTGGGGCTGTTTTTGCGGGGGATGGGGTAATTTTTAAGGGTTGGGTTAGTCTCTAGGGCTCGGAGGGTCAGAATTGTTTTCAGGGCTCGGGGTGGGTTGGGAAGAATTTAGGGTTCAGGGGGGTTGTGTTAGTTTAAGGGCTCAGGTGGGTCTAGGTAGTTTTAAGGGTCCAGGGGTCTAGGTCGTATTAATGGTTTGGGGCTCGGTGGATTTTAGGGCTCTGGGGAGTTTGCATTCATTTTTAGGACTCAGTGGGGTAAGTTTTAGGGCTTAGGGGGTGTTGGGGTACTTTTTTGAGACTCGGGGGGGTTGGGTAGTTTTTAGGGCTTGGGGGTTGGGTTCGTTTTTAGGTCATGGGGGCAGGGTCGTTTTTAGGGCTCAGGGGGTTCAGGTAGTTTTTAGGGCTCAATGGACTCTGTGTGTAAAGGGATGCGTTGTTCAGACACATACCGGGTGAGTGGCAGTAGCCTGGCTCCACTGGGAAAGGCAGCACGCACAGGAGTGACATCTGCAGTCATATGTTTAATCTATTTTTACATTGCAGGCTATTTCTTCTAAGGCTGACATTTTACTTGTTTATTCACTTAGTTGGCAGCCTATTTTCACTGTGTTAGCGGCGTCATGCAGAGTTAAGTGCAGGCGCTAGCGCGTAATTTTAAATACAAAGCAGTTGGTTTCTCACTGTTTTTCGGCTCCCTTTGCCCCGGTCCATCGCTGCTCCTCTGCCGTTGCGTGGAGGGCTTGTCTCCTACCGCGGCTCTTCGTGCCGGTCCGGTGGAGTTTGGGCGCCATATTGAGAGGAGCCTGAAGGGCTGAAGGACCGGAGTTAGCGGTCCAGTCGCCCAGGCTCTCTCACATAAAGCTGAATGTGTCTACGGGAGCGCAGCGGGCGCGACGATGGCGCGCCGGAGGTGCGCCAGAGGTAAGCCCGTCTGCGCCCGTCCGCGAGCGCCCGGGACCCGGGGCCTGTCCCCCTGGCCAACTTATTAAATACTCCGCCCTGGACTTAATGTCTCTTAAACTTCCACTGAGCCATCCACTGCCTTTACCATCAGTCACGCTAAAACGCATTCAATTCTTGGGCATTTTTAAACCTCTTCCATTGATTGCTCATCCCAAACATAATACTCCTATACGTTCGGACTGTGGCCCTCTTCATAATGCAACGCACGACCTGCGTTGTATTTACTTAAACACTAGGTCACTGATTAAAAACCAAGTGGATATCTTTCTTCTACTGACCCAGGAGAAGCCGGATATCCTTCTGCTGACTGAAACCTGGATCACCCCCAACTCTTTACCGGATATCCTTGCCTCACTCCCTTCGGAGTATTACATTCTCACAGCTAACCGCACCCCTGGGAAAACAGGGGGCGGAGTGGCGGCCATCATCCTTAAGACCTACCAGTTCCGAGAACTGTCCCCTCTAGTTCTCCCAGGTACTGAGAATTTAGTTATTAAATTGGACTCCGAAAGCAGGGCTCTGATACTAGTACCAATTTACCGCCCACCTCAACACATGGCTAACTTCTCCTCACTCCTAATAGAACAGTTGGCTTCGTATGTCGTCAACTACTCTCAAACTATTCTAATAGGAGACCTAAACTTTTGGTTCGACAATGTGGGAGAAGACCCCCAGGCTGCAGAGCTTAAGGACCTACTGGAAGATCTGAATCTGACCCAGCATATTCATCTTCCCACCCACCAGAAAGGTCACAGCCTCGATCAAATTTGGGCACATAACTTACCTATTTCCCACACTTTCCATTTCCCCCTGCATCTGGTCAGACCACTATTTCATCCATTTTTCACTCAGAATGGGAGGGATGACCAAAACCAGGCCACCAGTGGCCAAAGAGTTTCGTAAATGGAAGTCCTTGGACCTTCCTGTTTTTTTAAAGACCCTGACCACTACCCTTCCTTCCTTGGGCGAGGATGCAGAATCTAGTGAAGGGGTGCTTTCAAACTGGCTACTTCAAGCAGCCGACCATCATGCCCCCGTGGTGAGTCTTCCAAATCTACGAGGGAATGACGCCCACAAATGGTTTTCCCCTGAACTAAAATTACTTAAATTGGGGATTAGACAAAAGGAAAGGAAGTGGAGAGCAAATTACTTGTCACAAGATGGAGAAATATATTGTTCGGCAAGGAAACTCTATCAAAAAACCTTGCATCAACATAAGACCAACTACTTCTCTGCAAAAAATTTTAATTCTACGAATAGGTCCAAAGATATTTTTAACATCGTGAATGAGCTCTGTGATGACAATCGAACCGCCCCGTCAATAGCACCCACGCAAAAACTTTGTGATTCCCTGAACGAGTTCTTTTTTGAGAAAATCGTGACCATCAAACAGAGTATCACTAGTTCCCCCACCCCACTACCTCTGGCTGACACTTTTTACAACTCCTCTACGCTTTATGTATTTCCCCCCATCGACTCCAAAACACTATCTGAATTGATGGCACGTGTTAAGTCAGGCTCACCAGATGACATTTGTCCACCTTACATCATTAAGGAGATAGCACAGGCTATCCCCCAAAGCATTCTCTCGCTCTTAAATAAATCTCTTGAACAAGGCATGGTACCTGATAGTTTTAAGCAAGCACTGTTGATCCCTTTGATCAAGAAACCTGGCCTGGATCTTCATGATCCCTCAAGTTACAGGCCGATATCCTTGTTGCCTTTCTTGTCGAAAATCCTAGCAGCACATGTTTCCAACTGTCTATCCAATTTTATCGAAAGCATAGAATATCTAGAACCCAATCAGGCAGGGTTTCGTCCCTGTCATTCTACAGAGACAGTGATTTTGGCAGTTCAGAACACCTTGCGTTGCAACGCAGACAGGGACGTCCACCAGGCACTGGTACTCCTGGATTTGTCGGCCGCGTTCGACACGGTTGACTATGCCATCTTGGTCAACCGTGTCGAACAGGCCGGCCTCAGGGGGCCCGCCTTGTGCTGGCTGAAGTCCTTCATTTCCAACCGCACTCAAGCTGTGAGATTGGGAACATTCACAGCCCCCAAGAGAAAGTCCACCTGCGGAGTGCCTCCGGGATCGTCACTGTCTCCACTTTTATTTAATTTGTATCTGCGCCCCTTACTTTACTCTTTGAAAAATTATAAGGTCACTATTTTTAATTACGCAGACGACCTGCAACTGGTGTTTCCTCTGAATTCCCCTGATGCTGTGTCGGAATTTCAACAGGTCATGTGCCACATCCAGAGATGGATGAATCTAAACCACTTGAAACTTAACCCAGGCAAGACAGAGTTGGTCTTGCCTGGGAAAAGAGAAATTAGCTGGGGGCCTCCTGACCTGGGTGCCACTCCGACTAAATCCAACACTGTCAAGAGTCTAGGGGTTACTCCTAGCAACGATTTATCTCTTAAAGCCCAGATTGGAATGGTTGTATCTTCTCGTTTTTTCCAACTGCGGAAGATTAAGAAAATTTCTCATTTGTTGCCCCACTCTGCCCTCATTCAAGCAGTCATTGCCCTAGTCTTGTCCCACCTAGATTATTCTAACAGTCTGTATCTAGGACTCCCAGCTGGGCAACTGAAAAGATTACAGTATGTCCAAAATCAGGCAGCTAGGCTTATCTATAATCTACCCAAATGGCAATCTATCAGGACAGGACTAGCTAACCTTCACTGGTTACCAATAGGTCAG
The DNA here is from genome assembly GCF_964263255.1 of Lissotriton vulgaris. Lineage (NCBI taxonomy): Eukaryota > Metazoa > Chordata > Amphibia > Caudata > Salamandridae > Lissotriton > Lissotriton vulgaris. Next base: position 372,865,835 of record NC_141696.1, read on the forward strand.
AGAGCTATATTTAAAACCGGTTGCATTATATTCAAGGCTTTACAAGGGAAAGGCCCCAAATTTATGATCAACCTGGTGTGTAAATATACCCCTTCACGCAATCTTAGATCTGCTCACAAAGATCTGTTAACTATCCCCTTAGTTAGGAGGAAGCGTCAAGGTGGTAGCTCTTTTCAGTTCTTGGCCGCCTCTTTGTGGAACTCTCTGCCTTCCTCCTTGAGACAAAGCGATAGTCTCCTCAATTTTAGACACGCCTTTAAGACCTGGCTTTTCAGACAGGCATATCCTTAGATTCGTTTTCTGACTCTCATGTTGTTGTGCTGTTGTGTTGCTGTTCCCAAAAGTTTCGATAGCGCCATGAAGCCCATGGGCGTACGTGCGCTGTATAAATTAAATTTAACATAACATAACATTCACGATTAGGGCAGTGTTGTTTGAAGCATTCATGGTTTAGCCATGCATGCCTCTATCATACAACGGTATTCTTGTTGTGTTGCAGAAAAAAATGACATTACTGGTATGCCTGCCAGTGTTAAACAGAGTTATGTGACAGGAGTAGAGAGTGCTTCATGCAGTTCCTATTCTAAGTAGATGCATTGCTGGATCACAACCTAAAGAAATCATTGATTCCACTGGATAAGCATTTAGTGAGATTTAAGTATGGGTTCCTTAAAAGGATATATCTATGGTAATCCTGATCTGTTATCCAGACGCCTAAATAGTTAAAAACAGAAATATAACTTGGGGCCTGATTTTGATTTTACCTTTTCGCAACAGAGTACCTTCTCTGTCAAACTCTTGGTCCAACTGCCCAATTTAGGGCTGGGTAGACCAGCAGTATGTTGACGGTGGTGCCTTCTTTGACGCTGTCACCAACTTGCAACTCTAACGGAGTACAGGCCTTCAGAGGCAATCTATCTCACCATCCACCCAATTTAGAGTGGGCAGTTGGATAGATTTCTTTTTACTGTCTGTCATTACCAGATAAAACTTGACAGTGAGGGAAAGTAAAAATAAAAATTGACACCCCCACCCACACCATGGGAGAAAACTCCCCTATTGTGGTGCTTTTAGTTGGACATATTTCAAAAACAAACTCATGCTTTAGGAGTTCGTTTTGAAAAATGTAAAGCTTTCAAACATTTGATGTAAGAGTCCATTACGATGAAAAGCATCCCAAACTTTCCATCGGCTTCTGCGAACTGCTGTGACTCCGGCTCTTACATATCCATAGAGTTCACCTCAAGGCTGGTGATAAACTTCCAGTTTGGAGAGTGGAGTAAATGGAGGGTGTTGCACATAAAGTCCTCTGCCACTCTGACTGCCTTTACTCTGTCCACCAAATACAAAATCTAGCCTTAGTCTAGTTGAACCCTAATACATGCTTGTGTTTTCTTTTTCATCGACCAAATACCATAATCTTTTTTTTGGTATAACTGGCAATACTTTATTAAAAACATGTTCATGTAACTTGTTCAGCCACCTCTGAAGACCAATTTGAGTACAGTCTTTAAAAAAAAGGATTATCTTCATATTGAAGCAACTTTTGGTATTTGGGAGAGGAATGGTAACCTTGGCATTTGCAAGGCACTGTCAAGATTTGCTGTATAGAGGCTGAACAAGGGAGTAGCCAATATGCCCTGCTTCAAGCCTTTATTAGTAAGAATATGTCTTGAGCCTGTGGTCCCATTTCCAACTTTAACTTTGTTACACAACAGTCTGGCTTCACTCAGATACTTGAGTCAGAGCTTCTGGGATACCCAGTTTACCCGGTGAAATGACCGTGATCCAGCCGGTAAAATGCTCAAGTAAAATCAATGTATCATGCTAACAAGTTGCCGTTGTGTGTTTGGGAAGCTTCAACAGCTGTAAATGAGAGCTCAACAACATTGTCTACTGTGCTGCACTTGAGCCTAAACCCGATTTGAAAAAAGTAATTAAGTGCTTTTAATCCAAACAATTTTCAAGTTCACACTACAGAATTCTGGTATGAACTTTAGCCTTGATATCTAACACGGAGAGCAATCACTAATTGCCAGGATAATTCCTGTCACGCTTTTCATAAAGGTGGTGCAATATGGGACGTTTCCGTGAGACGGGCACCAGAAGGTTCTAAAGTGAGATCTTAAAGAAAAGGGTGAAACAATTGGTCCCATATTCTAAATCTGATTTGAAGAGCATGCTTACAGCTCAGTAGGGCCCAGGGGGGCACTACAAGATGTACATTCCTTCAGTGCACCTTCAATGCTAACAGAATCAATGTTTACTTCACTATTTATCAGTGTATTCTGTGATGCTTAAATATCTTTTTGATTCAAATATTGGACAGTTGATTTTTCAGCCCAATGAGTAAAGTAATATTTAGTTCTATAGAGCCACAATCCTCCCAAGTTGGACCGTTGATCACATCCAAGTTATTATCAAACCACCAGAATTTTCTCTGATCTCGAAGACATGACAGTTTGTGAAAAAGATGCTCCGGACATCAAAAAACTTGCCAAACTTATTCATTGTAATATTTTCTGACATGAGTTAATCTAGATGTAAGCTCTGAATCATTGCGATTGTTGGCGTATTTTCTTATTATAGCTCTAAAATGCATCTCTTCTGTTTTTTAATTAGTAGCAGCGTGAGGTGGGGACCTGTTGCTCTGCCCCTTTGGCCCACAGTGGACATCGACGTTGCCATTGGAACCTGGGCATTTTTTCTGTAGGGAAGCTCAGAGGAGGCCCCTGATCGGGACCAACTGTTCTGGGAGGCTACAGACACTGGCAACCACTCTCCTGCCCTCCCCTGTTTCTTCACCTGTGCATTCCATCTCACCAAGTGGGACTTTGCAGAACTTGCCAGTGGCAGGGGGCCAGGCATTGAGACAACAGGCGGACAACAATTGGACCTGCCATTGGGGCTCCCCTTATGTGAACACATGCCATTTGTCCACAGAACAAGTCTCCATCTCCTACCTAGTGGAACGTACCACAGATAGTGGCAGGCGTAATGGAAGACACTGGCCATTGGGGGATCCATCAGACACTGCTATTCTGCCCAGGTCTGCCTCAAAATAGTTGCTGCCATAGACATTTCCCCCCACAGAACTGGTTAGACCCCCACAGACTCTGAGACTCCCACCTACTTGTAAGCCTAGGGTCTAGACCTCCTGTCTGCACTTATCCTATACATGGGGCAAAACGCGTTGGCACTTCCTCCACAGAATTGTTACCCCTCCCCCCCTGTTGGAATACACACGGGGACCACAGGCACCCCTCAGGCTGACAGCTTGCAGGAGAGCCTACACAACAAGTACTGATGGGGAAACCAAGGACAAACAAGCGGGGGCACAGCCTGACTTGGGAGAATACCCCTGACCCCAACCTGTGAAAACTGATGGCATGGACCCCGAGGGATCCTATTTACTTCCAACTGGAACAAATACACCCTGCCATTGCCGATACCAATGCCACCCTTCAGCAAGATATAGTCTTGTTGGGCCTGGGCATGCTGCAGTCAGACCACCAGAAATTGATAGAGCGAGTCAAAGCAGTAGAAACCTCAGTGGAGAAACTGTGGTCCGAACTCCAAACACTGTCCTGCCAAAAGGCAGACCTGACCGATAGAGTGCGTGTCCTTGAACATCGAGCAGAAAATGCAAAGGGACATAATAGACTAGATACTATCTGAGTGGTGGGACTCACTGAAGGTAAACAGGGGAGTGATATGGTGGCATATCTTGAACACTGGCTCCAGACGGAGGTTGCCCTGAACAACCTGACCCCATTCTTCGCACTAGAACACGCCCACAGAGTCCCGGAGCGCCAGGTTTTTTCCCGGGTTGTCTTCCCCAACCTGTGGTGGCTAGGCTGCTCCACTACAAAGACAGGGGTGTTATCCTGCAGAGAGTGTGAACGGGAGGCAGATTCACACAAGCCAATAGCAAGGTGCCAGTGTTCTCAGACTTCACTGCTGCTCTACAAGCCAAACGGGCTCCCTTCCTGGAGTTCAAGAAGGCCGCCGTGACGAGGGACTACAGTACTTCCTGATGTTCCAAGCCAAGCTCTGGATAATGTTAGAACTGGATCGACTCTCCTGATGGTGCATCCTAAGCCTAGTGCTTCCTAACGTAGATTAAAGAAACACTCTTATGGAGCCCTACGTGGCAGATCCCTGAAGAGGCCATCACTGTCACAAACCAAACAGGAGTTGGGCCCGGGCTGCTCTCCAGGCAGTGGCTGAGATCGTGATGACACAGAGGTCGGATTTGGGAACTAGTGCCCATTCTGCACGTTGATCAGTCCTTTCTGAGTCTTCCCTGGTCGATGTTACTAGCCTGCTGTTGGTGATGGCACAATCTGACGATTTGATAACCACTGCCACTGGCCCTTTGGTGTGTTGGTGGTTGGGGTGAGTCTCAAGATGGGGGCCCACCCTCACTGTAGGTTACAGAGTTGGAGGAGGCTGCCGCCTTGGGAACGCTGCATATTTAAGACTGTTATTTCTTGAGGGAGTCTGGACCATGGATGTGCTGGTGTCTACCATGGGGCCAGGCTAAGTGCCTGGAGAGTAAACATTGGCAGGGCTGGTGTGACACTGTGACCCTCTGTGGATCATGTTTGTATGTTTAGGTTTGGGTGGCTAGCCATTGCTGGGCCGCTCACGGACGAGGAGCTACTAGTTGGGGGGATATTATTTTTTACAGGGATCTCTCTATATGTTGAGGTGTGAGAACTAGATGTGGGGGAATCCCAGGTGGTCTTGGTGGGACATGCACTTCATACAATCAGATGCCAGATCAGTGGCACTCTCTGACCCTGCTGTCCTGGAATATTCAAGGGATGGGTACGGACACCAAACGTCACAACATACTTAGATATTCAAAGCGGAGATGGGTGCAGGTGGCTATGCTACAGGAGACACACCTTGCAAGGGAGGGGATTGACCACCTGTGCCACGGATTGCAGGCCATTCATATGCCACTTCATTATCCGCCTTCACCTGGGGGGCATTGATATGGATCAAGGCAGGGACACCATTCAAACCCACCTATTCCTCCATTGGCAAAGAGGGCCGCTATACCCTGATCAGGGGTAGGCTGTTGGACAGGGATATAATCTTAGGTGGAATCTATGCTCTAAATCAGGACCGGGTGACCTTCCTCCACTCCCTACCTGCCCCCCTGGCATCATCAATGACAGATGACCTCTTGTTAGGTGGGGATTTCAATTGTGTAGCTGATGCCCTCCTTGATTGTTCCACCCACCCCCACTCTGTCAGGTGCACCCATCTAGCGGATGTTTGGCGAACACAACATTGTGGAGACACTTGACTATTAATTTTACTCGCATATTTACCAACTACACACCTGGATAGATAAGTTTGTCTGTTCACACAGGCTTAGTCAATGTGCGACATACACCGAATACCTAGGGCGCACCCTTTCAGACCATAGCTGCCTGCTGCTGGGTTCCAACCTGTTGGGGAGCGCCCCAAATCAACATATGCAGGCTTAATCCATTGCTTCTAGAGGATACTTGCTTTTGGGACTCCCTGGGAGATGCAATCTCTGGGTAATTTGAGCATAATCAGGGCTTGGCGTCCTCCGGTCTATTCAAATTGGAGGCGTTGTGGTCCGGGGTCACAATTTGGGCCTCTCAGTCGGGGACCAGAAAGAATTGAACGGGGAGCTTCAGCCCCTGCATAGTAAATTGCTTGAGTTACATAACGCTCTGGAAACTGACATAACATCGCTAGGCAGACTGTGTGAGGCCTTGGAGCAATATAATGCTACCTTAGAATGGCTACGCAGCCATGATTATAAAAACTATCTTGCCAGGGCCCATGAGGAGGAGGGACTACCAGGAAATCAATTGGCCTGGCTTATCTGGCGTGAACATCAAGGGGCCCCTATTAAACATATTATAATTGGCAAAGGTGATTCGCTCTATTCTCCTGTGGCTTTAAATGCCTGGTTCTGGGAATACTAAAGAAATACTGTATGAATGTGTGGATTCACTCACGCTGGGATGTCAGACTGTCTTACTGGCCAGCCTGCCAGTGTGAGAACTTCCTCAGGAGGCTGGGGAGGCCTGTAACAGTACAAGAGATCGAATCCGCTATTAAAGGAATAGCAAAGGGTAAGACTTTGGGTTCTAATGGCCTTCCTGCAGAGTTTTACTCCAAATTTGCTGTTACGTTGTCCCCGGGCCTGGAGTCACTGTATGCGGATTCTCTGTGATTGGTGACACAACCTGACAAAACTCAAGACATTGTTTTGGCCCCCCTTTCTCCACTTTAGATGCTTAATATGGATTTCAAAATCAGTTGTAAGGTGCTGGCCCTCCAGCTCCTCCCCATATGCCCACTCTAATGCACGAAGACCAGAACTGCTTCAAACTGGCGTGCAACACCTCTCATAACCTAAGAAGACTTTACCATGTACTTTACCATCTGGAGGTACAGTCTTGATAATGGGCCATGTTGATTGACCTTGAAAAGGCCTTCAACTCAATACGCTGAGAACTTTTGTTTGAAGTAATGTGTGGGATCGGTTTAGGGGTTAAGCTACTTTATAATACACTGACCGCACAGGTCAAAATGGGCACTACCATCTCCCCGCATTACAATGCACACAGAGGCACCAGGCAGGGATTCCTTCTTTCCTTTGTTCACATTAGCCATTGAGCCCTTGGCTGAACTCTTTCACCGGACAAGAGTGGGCATCGGTGTGTAAGTCCAAGGTTGAGAATACAACCTCTTACTTTACCTAGCAGATGTGGCTGTGGGGTCTTTGAGAGAGTTTTGGGCCGCCTTATCAATAATACAAAGACATACACGATCCCCATTTCGCCAGACACCCAACAGCCCTAATCTCACGTCAAGACCTGACGTGGTCCCCATTCTTCCTTTCAATACCTGGGTATAAAGGTATTTCATCCCTTGGAGGACTTACAAGAAGGCAATCTGGGGAAAACCCTTTGACCCCTGCGATCATGCGTTCCTTTTTGACACTCTCTCAAGCTACTAGCTTTGTCGATGTTCTCACTAGCCAAAATGGTCATGCTCCCAAGATTGATTTATTTCTTTGTTGGTGTGCTGGTCTCTTGATTTCGACAACCGAACACCTTACTGTGGGAACTGATATGGGACAGGGGATGCCATAGAGTATTTCTGGGGGTTCTTCGGTGCCCACCAGATTAGGAGGACCTGAGTTCCCCTGATTTTGGCTGTACTTCTTGGCTTCACTGCTCCAGTGGGTTACTCAATGGCTAGACGTAGACCACCAGGAGGAATTGGGACCGGTGGAGTTGTCCACCCACTTAGGCACGTTATTGGCTAAGCTACTTGTGATCCCAGGTCATGCTGTGTTGTTGACGGTAACATTAAAGTGCTCGGCTGTGGATTCTCCCCTCTATACCCCGGCACTGCCTCTGGTGGACCTCCCAAATCGAGACCTTCTCTCCTTTTTCACTTCTGGGCAGTTTTTGGCCTGGACTGATGCTGGGCTGGTGACAGGGGGACTGCTACAAACAGGGTGCCCTTAAATAACTGGTAACCCAATATGGCTTACCCTCAAGACAATTCCTCGTGTATGATATTCTGAATGTTTGAAGGCCAAAGGGCCAGAGGGGCTCAAGGGTGTGGTGACTCCCTCAGTACTGCAGCTGCTGGTCTCCCTGGACACCACGAGACACCAAGTGACATGATTCATTTGCACACTATCCGAGATGACCCGTAAACCATTGCTGACAGTGCGCCAGAGGTGGGGGAGACACTGGAATGGGAAATAACAGAATTAGGGAGGCGCAAGATACTGACATACCCTAAGAAGGTCTCCGGAAACATAAGGCTAAAATGCATGCAGTCCAATAGCGTCCGTAGGACTTGTATGACTCCCCATAGACTTCAGGTTGTTTATGGTTGTGAACCATGCAGCTGCCGTAGGTGTGAGCATTCGATGAAGATTTTATACACAGGACATGGAGCTGCCCGGAGCTGCATACATTTTGGGGCACAATTATAGACACCCTGAATACTATATAGGGGCTTCACTTGTTCCCTAAAAGTCTGTTTGCTGAGGTTTTACCCGAGACCCCGCACACGGAAAGTAGGCTCTAGATTTTTAAGACCTGGCCCTAGTGTTAGCAAGGAGGCGAATAGCGATTGACTGGGAATTCAAAGCAGGGCCGATGGTGGGAGCTTGGATTAAAGGTGTTACCCAATCTGACACGGCTGAGGAGTGTGCTCTGCCTAGGGAGCATGCCTGAAGGATAAGGAGACGCCCAATATAAAGCTTGTGCACAGAGGTCTTAGATGCCTGGGAGCACCCAGAGGGAAGGTCAGAGGAAGATGCTGAGGTACAAGAGAGCCCAACCGAAGGGGATGGGGTGGCGTCCCAGAGGGACATTATTGGGGTAAAATCATACCCTGAGTGAGAAAACTGACTAGAATACTACTGCCCTCACATGCCCAAGTGGAGAATTGGGTGGCACTGGATCCATCCTCCCATCACCCCAGATTGTCACTCATGCCATGGGAGATTTCCCCTTTAAGCCAGAGTACGGCTCCAGGTCACCATCCCCTGCACCCCCTCTTACTAGCGTCTTTTTTTATTCTTCCTGAACTTGCCGGATTGAGCGATCCCTGCACTGACTTACTTATTTTCCTTTTTCTCCCCCTCTTTCCTTTCTGTTCTCTACACCTTGGATGTTGCAGTTCTACATGTAATATTTCTTTTTCTCCTTCATTATAATTGCTTTTGTTGTGACCAGTGTTCCTGATTCGGCAATGTTAACTGCTGAAACGTTATATGTTTTTGTATGGAACCTTGTTTGATAGACCACTACCTGCATCTTACCCAATTATTGAAGAATTGCAGTGCCCAGATTGTTAATGTTTCTATATGCTATTGTCTTCACCTTCTGGAGATGTTTGTTTTAATGCCAATAAACATATGTTTAAAAATAAAACCACAATTTCTTCTTCTCGAATTAATCTCTAGAGTGCCTCCTCCTTCTCTGAAGGGTCACCATTTTTTATTTTTGAGCATCTCAACTTTCTTCAACTTCTTTTATTGTCTATTCTTTCTCTCTTCAATTTCCAACTCTTCTCTCATTTGCCTTTTTATTCTTTATTCTTCTTTCTTTTTAGATAGCATATAAATCCTTTATATAAAGAATATAAGCATATTAAATGAATGCCAATGTTTAATACCGGTTTTAATATAACTCTAAAATGTCCTCCTCCTATTATTGCAAACCCATTTTTAATGGCAGAAGCTCCGCTGCATAAGGTTCCTAACATAGTAGTTGTCTCTAAAATTTCTAATTCAGGTTTAAGTTCAGAAATGTATTTTGCTAATTCTTCAGTTCTTCTTCTCTCATCTGTATGAACAGCAATGTTGAGCCTTCAAAATTTTAAGGACTCTGCCTTTCTCTGCTAATAATATATCTGAAGCTAATTGACCTTGCAGAACTATTGACCTAATAGCTACTAATTCCGTGTTTACTGCTAGCAAAGTGCCAGTTGTACTAGTAGCCAATTTATCTAGTACAATAGATAACATTCTAATCTTCTCGCCATTAAAAATTATTCCTACTGATGGTATGATTGCTCCAGAAATATCTCCCACTAATTGTAACCCATCAATAGTACTATGTGTGTGTATTTGAGATGGAGTCATTGTCAAAACATCTATGCTCTTTGCATGATACATCTTGGGGAACAAAAAAGCCAAACAGCAAACACCCTCCCAGCCAGCAGGTAATTGGCAATAGGCATCCTGTTTGCAAATGAAATAAATTCCAGGAATAACGGCCTTAAGCCCTGTTAAAATTTGAACAGACCCAAAAGTTCAAATGTGTGTTCCCGGATACTTATCCCACAGTATCTCTTTCTAAACTGTTTTCCCTTCTTGTAAACAGAGTTTACTTTTTTGTATTTTTTTTAACATTTTTATTTTTATCAGACAGAATTATACCATCAATACCGAGAACAATTGAATGGTAGAAAAATACATACTAACTTTCAACTGCCATCAAGGTATTTGAAATAAAGAGCGCCATTTCCCTAATCAAGGTTTATACAAAATTCATGAAATAAATAAAGTGACAAAGTGCATACTAGCAAAAAGAAAAAAGCAGCATACAGAGACAAGTATAGAAACTACCCATAATGAAGTGCAATCATGTAAACAGAAGAGAAGTGACATAGCGCACTTATCCAATACCGAACAAATGGCATCCAAACATCCCGAATAGGTGTCTCTTAATCCGATACCATTCAACCAATAATCTTGTCTCATAATCATGAAATACACAAAATATAAACATTAATATATTAATTGACGAAGAGGAGATTAGCAGGACACGTGGGCAAATATACAAACTACCTATAATAAAGTGCAATGATCATAACACAAGTACGGTGGCATAGCTATCAGCACAAAAACATCTCAGAAACATCCCAACATCTAGAATAGGTGTCTCTTAATGCGACACCATTAATCCAGCAATCTTGTCCCGTAATCATAAAGTACACACAATACAGACATTCATATAAGAAGATTTGGGATACAAACTATCATGTCACAAATCGAGATTTACAGTACTTATGACACAAATACAGTGACATAGTTCATATTGCCGAAAAGAAGATGAGCAGCATACACAGACACATATACAAACTGCCCAAATAAAGTACAATCCTTATAAGACAAGTAAAGTGACATTGTTCGCTTTCACAGTACAGAGCAGGGGCATACATACACACAACTCAAGTCGCATTGGTACCCCTTAATATAAAGGCATTACACCTGAAATTGCATCTGACAATGGTAAAGTGCACCAAATATCAAAATTCTACCGAGACTAAAAACACAGCATGCACGAGCATATCGGGAAGGCATAAAAATAAAAGAATATGCAGCAATGCAGGTATTACAAATTACATTGATTGTAAGCCAGGAACCGCCTTTTTGATTAGCTCTAAATACTGCAAAATAACGGTAAACTACTTAATGCCCCTGATTAGATTTGCATATGCTTCTTCAAACTTCTTTACTCTAAGCATTTGTCCCACCAACCTGGTAGTATCGGGACTAATTGTGTTCTCCAATTTAGAAAAATCAATCAGCGAGCTATTAAAAATACGATATATATAAACATCTGGCCCCACTTATCAATACTGGTGCTCTGACTCTGCTTGGAGAGCCCAAAAAGTACTAGACCTGCTTTCAGAGTGATCTTAGCCTGGAGACCAATACTAATAGCGGCAAATCATTTTTTCCAAAAAAGCCTCAGATTGTGGCAGGTAGAAAAAATATAGAGCCAGTTCCCAGCGCCTTCCTGGTGGCAGCGAAAACAATAATGCAAAACTGTTGGTTGCAATCTGTGAAGGGCGGCTGGGGTATAGTATGCCATCCATCTAGAAATGAAGGACATTCTATTCAAATTTGCCGCTCCTGAAAACTTATACCTGGCCTCCATAATAATTTGGCAATCGTTTTCAGAAACGCGACATTGAGTTTTCAACAAGATCTACTCTAAGAAGCTAGTCGCATGTTCCTGAGCCCCATGAATTCATAGCAACCTGTCCCAGTTCCAAACTCCCAGAAGCCTAGATCTTGCAAGTGAACGCATGGCAGGGTGGTCATCTTGACTTGCTTCCTGACCATAATTAACTGTAGAATGAATAATCTACTGAATTAAACTCAGAAAAAAGAGATTGCAGCAATCGCAACAAGAAGTTTGTGCCAAGTAATGTGCTTACCCCTTAAAATAAAATGACCAAGCTCTTTAAAAATATCAGGAGTTCTAATACCTCATCTGGGTTTTTAGATTCAATCCTCCCAAAATGGTAGCACCCCTGCAGCTTAAGATACATATCACCTACTGGGATGTGATTTGATATGAACAGAAAGTTCATCGGGCTGCCCATCTCCTGAAGTGAGTTACGCCTGGTTTACTTTGGCAATTTCACTACTTTAATATAAGCTGGTAAACTAATTTCTGATTCCTGGACCATTCTTAAAAAAAAAAAAACTCAAATACCCCATTGCAATGATCTTGTTAAAATATGAAAAAGTGATGACTCATAGTATGTCTGAACAGGAGGTATGCCGAAATCGCCCTGCGCAATATCTCATTGTAAAACAGACTATTTTCACTCAAGGGGCATTCCTGTTCCAAATAAAGCTTCTAAAAAAAGTGAATCTAAATCCTTAAAAAACTATTACTGACTTTTATGGGAACATTTGAAAACTAAAATAAATGTAGAGGCAAAATAGACATTTTGATAATAGCAAACCCTGCCAACCACTGTCAGGGGGAGACGTGACCATCTTTCCATTAGCCCCCCAAATCCTCTTCAGGGTTGCCATATAATTTAACTGCAATAGCTGTAAATAGTTATTCGTAACATATATAACTCAATAGCATATTGGGCTATGAGAACTAGCTTGCTGCTGCGGAGAGATGGGCAGATCACCCACAAATGCATTAAAAGATAGCAGTTCTGTTTTTATGGTGATGGATTTTATATCCGCCAATCCCTGTAAATTCCGCAAACTCATCAAGCGCCCTCTGTATATTTGCATTATCAGGTTTCAGATATAAAATTATGTCATCCGTAAATAACTTCAGGTTATACATACCCTCCATCGGTGTACAGAATCCTAATAGCCTGGGGCTCAATAAAAAATGTAAACAAAATTGGGCATAAGTCACAACTCTGGCGGTTGCCTCTATTAATTCCCACTGTTACTGCCAAACTGGAATTAATAAATATCTTTGCTTGTGCGCCATGATACAAATTCTCAAGCATGAAAATACATTGTAGAGGGAAGCCAAACTTCCTCAAACTGTAAAACATCACCTCCCAATCAACCAGATCGAATACCGTCTCTGCATCAATCATTATTTTTCCAGCGCCTGTATTAAAACATTGGTGCTGGCCACCATCAAACGATTAGAAACAAAGATACTCTGGTCTGTATGAATTAAGGCTTAACCAGAGAGAATAATCCGGGTATGCCATATTTTCATTAGTTCTTATCTTTTTTTAAGAAACTCACTATAGTAGATTCCTTGAAGGTAGAGGGAACTTCCGGGCCGTCCCTAATACAATTAAATAAATCAGTTAGGAAGGGTACTAATTCTGCTGCAAATATTTAAAAAAAATTCTGCCAGAAACCCGTCATTGCCACACGCCTGAGCAGTGGACATTTTTGAAAGGGCTATGTTGACCTCATCTACTGTTAAAATAGCTGCCATTTTCTCGGCTAGAGAATTTGGCATCTGCGGCAACATTATAGACCCATAATACCAATTTACACTAAACTCCAAGACTGAATACTTAGTTTCATGTAAGGTTTATAGTGCTGTAGAAAAACTTGAGAGACCTCATGCTACTCCGTTACTATCCTATCGGTGGCTGGATTTGCTAGCTTTCTGATTAACAAAGCGCCCTGCTTAATCCATGTCGACCAGGCCAAAAACTTGCCAATCATCTGGTTCTCCTCATAGATACATTGCTGATATACCTTAGGGCTATATATTACCCCTAATATGAAAAACTCTCTTATTAACTGAGACGCCAGGCGTAGCCCACATGCTATGCCATTAGCACACGTAATTCGCCCGGCATCGCTCCATACTGTGTTGGAACATGGGCGTAACAAGAGGCTACTGCTGAAAGTCCCAGTACGGAGGCAAGAAGCTAGCAACAGAAAACAGCGCTGGAATCACAGACTCTGTCTGCCCTTTCCTGGGAGGATTACTGTGGAAGCGCAAGCAGCGAGACTAAGGCACAGAAATTCTAGCTCTTTTCCTTTTTGAGCTTTCTATGAACAGCTTGGCCATCGTAGACAGATGTGAGTGCTGACGGTCGTGACGAGTTGGGACTGGCCAATATTTTGCCTCTGTTTCTATATATTGGATGCATGGCAAGCAGGAGCCACTCCAGTTCTACTGCGCTCTGGTAAGTTAGGGAAGGAGAGGTTGCGGAAAATTGGTGGTGATCTCTTGAAATTCTGGTATTCACCCCCCTCAGCATTAGTGCTGGAGTTGAGAAATACAATAATGCGCATTCCTCCCTACGCCATCCTCCTTGTGGGCGAGAGTGAGTGAAAACAGCAAGCTGGGATGGACATTGGCAGAGCTGGGGAGTCTGGGAGTGCTGAAGGCATGTCGAGGGGTAAGGAACTTTGTGTTGAGCTATTGTGCAAAGCCTGTGCAAAGTATGAATAAGAAGCATTCCAAAACCATGAATGTCGCTGGCACCATGAACGCCTCTTCTACCCTGGATCAGAAGGCAAAGAGACGTGCCATGCAAGCAAAGTCAGCTGCTGACTGGGCAAATTGCAGTTTCCATATGAGAACCTGTTCTAGGGTGGCAGCGAGCTCATAGAATTGCACATTCAGCATCCAGAAGGGAAACATGATGGTGGCTGAAAACGGCAATCAGTATTCAATATCAGAGCAGGCTTCAAAAGGGTCAATCGACACCTGAATCTGGAGCTCAGAATAACGAAATGCTTGTGGAGGTAACTGTTGAGGTGGATTCAAACCAGGGTAAAACAAAGGAATATCCCTTGTTTACGAAGGGGAGATTGACTGTATCCAACTCCATGACTTTACTTCAATTCACCGCTAATTGAGCCCCGTTAAAGGTACAGGCTTGTTTAGCCATAGCAAGCTCAGGCTCCTCTCTCGGTAGAGTTTTCTGCCTCGCATGCATCATCCCCCTCTGAGTTGAGTCTATCAACTGTATACGTGATCAGCCGCAATTTAAGACCGTTGCAGGACTTCAGGCCCTGTAGCTTTAGGGTCAGCTGCAGGATCAGTAACAGGAGTATGGAGGGAATGGAGGTAGCAAGGAACATGATGGTAAAGACATGCTCAACATTATTTTGACCGAGTTATGGGAGTTGAAGTTTTCGCAGGCACTTGAAATAGCTGTTTTACATAAGACACTACCTAAGATTGAAGAAAGCATGATACAACTTCCAGACGATTGAAGGAGGCTGAGTCTAGAATATCTGAACTTGAAGATAAGGTTGTTTCTATGCAAAAATAAGTCAGCCACTTTGAAAAGCAAATATGCATTTTGGAATAGAAGATTGAGGAGCCTGAAAACCACTCACAACGTACCAATTTGCAAATTGTGGGTGTACTGGAGAGGAAGATGGTCAGCAGGCACCTCAATTGGGTTGACTCTTTTATCAAGTCTTATGTACTGCCTGATTTTAACCATTACAAGGACCACTGTGTTCCTGCTCAGTGCTCTCCCAGCGCAAAATATCCTCATACCATTTTGGTTAATTTCTCTGACCATTGAATCAAGGAGCACATCTTGGCAAAGACAATTGAGAAGAAAGTTTTTTTAACTCCAGAAATACGTCATTGTCGCATTTTTCAGAAATGTCAAACTCAGTGGCTCGTTGTCAAAGGGAGTTTGGCAAGATGGTAGATTTATTCAGAGCTCAGGCATCCATAGTACAACTGTGCAAACTGAAGGTGTCAATAAAACAGAAGTTTTATTTGGTCTCTAGCCTTAGAGAGGCTCATGAGTTAATTCAGAAAATGAGGAAATAAGAATGAACGTTGTCTGATGTTGTCCTTTAAAATGAATTGAATTACACTTTTGAAGGTTAATATTGGAGGAGCCGGTGTGTTTTTTTTGCTGGTTCAAGTGTGCAATACCATGGCCCTTATTTGCTATGAAGCGTGGCAAGGGGATATTGTAGGTACTTTCCCCTTGGTGGAATGGGGTGTGTGGAGGGTCACTGAAATCTTTTTGGGTGGGTGTCAGGGTTGGGGGCAGCACTTATAGCAAACATAAGCAGAATTTTGATATGCTTATGGCCAGGTACATAAAAACTGTGGTAGACAGTAGATTACATCTTTACAATGGTGCTTAAGGTTAGGCTGATCTCTTGCAGTGTTAATGGCATTGCAAGTAGGCATAAATGCCGGTGCCTGAAATGATGGTTAACGTCACTTTCCCCCGAGGTAATATTTTTGAAGAACACCCACCTCAAGAATATTTCCCCCAAAGATTTTCATTCTTAAAAAATATCCCTATGCGTACTTCACTTCAGCAGGATTAGCGGTAAGGGGTGTTGCGATTTTTTTGGCACAGAAAGTAGATTGGGTGAAAAGGGAAGTAATTAGAGACCCGCTAGTCAGGTCGTTATGGATTAAAGTTGTGGCCAATGGAAGCCCATTGAAATTGGTTAATTATTATGGCCCAGTTGCTGATGAGGTGGAAGCACTATTGCAGATTCACAACATTGCAATGGGGGCTGAGGTACTAAAGATTCTGGAAGGGGACTTTAACTACTTCAGGATTTAACATTCAATACATAAAATATAGCCAAAACGTGCTAAACTAAAAGAGTGATTGATACTTTAAAGCAAGATTTTCAATTAATAGATCCATAATGTCAGAATCATCTGGGTTCTCTACATTGAATGTTTTTCACAGCATTATAGAACAGCTTCTCGTCTGGATTTCAATAATATTTCCCAGTCAATTAAATAGGTGGGCTCAGATACTACGGCAAACGCCTTTAATGATCATTCAGTTTTCTATATTCTGGTGGAGCTGGTAATGGTGAGGAAGGAAAGGCCCGGGTGGCAGCTGGATAGGTTTCTCCTTTTCAACCAAGAAAGGCTGGAAGAGATGAGGAAATTTATTGTTGAATTTTTCCTTGTTAATAGAAGTAAGGCCTCTTTTTTCAGTTTTGGAGGATTTTAAACCCACAGTATGGGCAAAAATAGCAAAGATAAAGACCAGGCTCATCAAATAGCAGATTTGCAATCAGCAGTAGACAAGGCTCTGCACGCCAAGAGCAGTCCGATAGATTCAGGGCCTCCATTTGAGAAATATTTAGAGAAGGCGAATCACAACTTAAGATAGTTTCCCTTTTTGTTGTCTATCTAATTTTAATTTAGGTTATACCATTTTCTTCTTTTATTCATCTTTCTCCTTCTTCCAAACATTATTTAAAACATCTTCCTTCTTGTGTGCCTTACGAAATATGTGAGCTCTTCCTTCTTCGAATGTTAAAATGTATTCTTTAAGGGCCTCATTAAACAGGTTAAGCTTTTTTTGTATGCCTTGGCAGGGTCTATAACTGTAGGGGACCTAAAGAAATATCATGCAACTTCCATATCCTTAGTTTACGGATGAGGTTTAATTCTTTTCTGAAAATAAATTCTAGAAAGCATCATATCATAATTAGAAAAATTGTATTCAAAACATTCCTTTCTGTAAAATAATCAAAGAAATAATTGTACATGAAAGTGGGATGTGGTGATACGTGACATCTTCCGCAGCTGAAGAAGGTAAGCGTGCACAGACATACTAATCATTAATATCTAAAGCTTAAGTGTATTCCTGAACTTATAAAGATTTCTGTAGCAAATCAGTTTGATGAATAATTTTTTTTTCAAAAAAAATAACATTTTATGTATTTCACAGTTTTAACTCCCAAAATTACAGCAGTATTTTATAATATTTGCTTTACTCTTTTAGCAAGCCCAGTGTGGTCTAGACCTAAGACACATCACTGTGATTGAGCTTGTTGGTGTTTTTCCTGCACAATTAGGAAGAATTGGACGAAGACTCCTGTCCCCATCACTTAGCCTGCAAATCAGGTAATGCAATTTTAATTATTGTATTGATTTCCATTCCAATTTTTATGTGTCAAATCAACATCTTGTTTAGTCTTTTATTATAAGTCAATTTAATACTCATAATGAAATATCAGTGGATATCGAATTCTGCTCTCTCCACCGTTTTGTAGAATTTGTTTGGTACCCGTTTTAAACACCATAAAGTCTTGTTCAATCAGGAACTCTTACCAAATTCCTTCTATTGAGAATTGCAAGTATGTCCTTATGTTGTTGGTCGTTGAAGTAGTATCTGGTGCTAACGTATACAATCCAGGAACTGGCTATACCTGCTTTGTAAATTTAACTGAACTGCTGATGTTGCTCGCACTAGACATGGTCCATTGGTGGTTCATTCTTGTCTGTCTTAGTTAGTGAAGGCACTTTATAAGTCAATGCCCCGGATCCAGCAGGGCTCTCCTGCTGAAGTTCTCTGGAAAAAGATATTCGTTTCTCATCAGCTTTTCTCTAGCCAGTCAGGCCTCCGATTTTTGTTCCCTATTTTTTGTCCCTAGTATGTCTGTTTTGTTCATGCCTCATTTCTCCGGTCCCAGGATGCTTGTTTCCGATCCAGGGAAGACCTGGCTTGGCAGTTATGGCAGAACTGTTCCTATGAGGCACAGCGTCAAGACTGTTTGGTATATAGCTGGGTTTGAAGTCGGGTGGTGAAGTGAGCTAAAGAACAATGATGGATTCAACCCAGATCTGTTACTGAGTGTCTGAAAAGTTTCAGTGCTCCGTCCATCATCTCCTTGTGTTTACCTCATTTTGTCCCTTCTTTTCCATTCAAATGTTTCTCAAATCCACTGTTATGCAATTTCTTTTTCATATTTTTTTAAGTGACTTTAACACACTATTCCAGTGAAGGTAAATTCATAACAAATAATACAGATTCATAGACACATATGGCAAATAGTGAAACACAGTTCTACCTCAATCAGTCTATATACTACAATCCCCTAAACCCCCATACATACAAGCCAAAAGAAAATCTATGGTGACACCCTAGTGCAGAATAATTCAGCTCTTGATTTCAAGCTTTTTCAGAAATACGAGCCCTTAAAGTGACTGTGCACATAATTATAAACATCCATAGACTTTTAGAAAAAAGCAACGCTGAGCGCAGTCACAACATTAATCGTGCTTATTTTCCTTGTTCTGGCACTTAAAATGCCAGTGCAGCATATAGCTCGAAATATTTAAAGTCTGCTGCATCAAAAAGTGTCAGTGCTTATCCTTCTTTAACGTTCATATGGTCAGAAAGAGACTGCACATAAAAAAAAACTATTCACTACTACCCCCTGGCCCATGTTATCCATTTACTAAAGTACTTGGTGGCACGATTGGCTTTTTCATAAAACCATGCGTCCTTCTAACTGACCTTTAGGATTTTCCCTTCCCACTCGCCCACCCTAGGGGCAGTAGAGAATTTCCAATAGGTAGTAATCATCTAAGAGCAGGTAAAACCATGGCTGTGAATATAAAGTGCTCAGTGTTGTGATGCTCTGGCCATTCAACATCAGATAATCCCGTAAGAGTCATTTTGGAAGAGGGAAGAATATTCAACCCGATTGCCTTACCTTCTGCCTGAAACACCCCCCTTCTAAATGTCTCTAAACTATAGTAGGCCCAGAACATGTCCCGAAACCCTTTCCTGATTACACGTTGGCCAGTTTCTGGATACAGCGGGCATATCTTATTTATAACTCGCTGTGTAAGGTACAGCATCCAGCCATTGAAAAAGGCCATGTGATGACATTTGACCCCTCTAAAACTTGAATAACTGAGATCATAATACCTTTCCCTTTGCGTTTTTATTAGCTATTGGTGTGCCTATCTCATTTTTATCTTTTCTTCTCTATGAACCCGAATGAGGTTCTTTGTACCAATACCTCAAAGTTATGATAACTTTGTCTTCCCTAAACAGCTGTCTTTCTGGGAGAGTCTATATCCACCGCTGACAGATTATGGAAGACTGCACGTATTTGGGTATATGCATATAAAAAATTAGAATGCACTTTCATTTTTTTTTCTGTAAAAAGGTTTTGGGATGATTTTAAACTAGCACTGTCATAACAATACCCTAC
The DNA here is from genome assembly GCF_964263255.1 of Lissotriton vulgaris. Lineage (NCBI taxonomy): Eukaryota > Metazoa > Chordata > Amphibia > Caudata > Salamandridae > Lissotriton > Lissotriton vulgaris. Next base: position 372,885,588 of record NC_141696.1, read on the forward strand.
CTTTAAAATAGATAAATCTGCCTATTTCCTTATTATACCTTCGGTCAGGCCAGAAGATAGAAACCTACAATATCTCAATGGCGTCTCTGGGTTGACCTTAGAGATTCTTTATTTAGTAAATATTTCATATTTGAACATCCAAATGAGGTTTAAAGACTTGTTTATACCTTACTTTTTTAGGTGATTTAGGGATTTGAATACACCACCTTAGGTTTGCTACCTCCAAATGCTTCAGCAGTAGTGGCCCATCCATTGCCAAAGTGTGGGAAGGCTGGGGCGGGCCGGGGCAGAGCAGGGTGGAGGAGGAAGGTGGGGAGGGTATTGGCCAAAAAATCATAAAAGCTCTTCCTGCTTCTGGCCCTGGTCACAGGCTCCCAGCCTGTTCTGCGGCCAATCCTAATGCTGATCTCGCATGAGAGCAGCTTTAGGATTGGCATGAGCAATTTGCGCTCCAAGGCAGACTGGGAGCCTGAGCCTGCTCTCTCGAGCACCAGCAACGCAGCTGGGGCTTGAGAGAGCTTCACTGCGCATGAGGGGGTTTGTCCAGCCTGAGATGGACAGCCAAACACCTCATGCGCAGTGCCCACCACTCCCCCAGCAGCAGTGTCATCCCCTGGACCAACCCCCAAGACTCGGCAGAGTCCTGGGGGCGGGTCCAAGGGATTAAAATAAAAAAATCATAAAATAGGTGACTGACTCATTGATTTTATAGCCCCCACAATCAAGAAAGCTTTAATCAATTGAAGAGCTGTATTAATATTACGAGGAGTCAGGGTTAAAAATAAAGCCATATTATTTGCATATAGCTTTATATTAGACCAAGAAGGTAAGGGTGGTACAAAATTTCAATTAATCTGAATATACTGTGCTATGGGTTTGATTAAAAGGGCAAATCATAATGGTGAGTGCGGGTAACCTTGACGGGTGCCCCGATGCAAGATGATTTGGTCTGACGGACAATTATCAATTAATATCTGCCATGCGATTTCATGATAACAGCAGTTTTGTGATGTAGCATTCATGGCTCAAAGAGGAAGAAGCATGATCCTCACCTACTATTCCACATGCTGTACCTCATTTTGGAGTAAAACCAGACTAGGATATATAACCTGATGACCCCAGGTTACTGAAAATCCATTTTGGTGAAAATCCAACTTGAGAAACCCCCTTTCTTTAGAAATGTTTGTTGATGTTCAACAACAAAAATATACAGAGCATAAAGGGTTATAGATGAAGGCCTTCCTGCTGCGCTGCCCTACAGCAAAAGTTAAGGGCAAGAGTTTGCTGTTTCTATTCGATACGGCACATTCCTGTCCTATTCCACCTGCGCTGGTGCACATTGGGCTTCTGTGCGCCAATGTAGGCATCTTTGCATCATGTTGCAAGGGTGCCTCCATTGAGAGGTGATTATTTTTGAGCAGGAAGGGCCTTTCCTCTTTCTATGCATCACATATAGAAAAAGGAAAAACAAGGAGAAACAAAGTTATTTCTTCTCGTTATGCCTCCCTTACGCCTCCCCGTAGGTTTTTGGAACTGCCTCAGACTTATGATTTCTCGTAAATGTGGGGCAGTGTCAAAAAGCCACGGATGTTGCTGGGAACTGCTTTAAAGTGAACAATATTTAAAATGCAGCATTAAGCCAAAAAAAAGTGTCTTTGAGCTGGCTGGTAAATGTGGAGCAGGCTTCTGCGCCACCGGAGCGTCACAAAATGTGACGCACCAGCGGAGCAAGGGGCTTATAAATAAGCTCCTAAATGTCGATGGATGTGTCTTTGGTGGTTACAGTAAACCAAATGCCAATAAACAAATGTTTAAAATAAATAAGTAAAGGGTTATAGATTGAAGAAAACAGCATAAGAAAACATTTACGTTGTGAAAAAGGGGCAGGTATAATAGAGAGGGGACTGAAAATAAGTCCTATGATTTAGCCAGAGGTAAATAAGGAAGTAGAACTTATAGGTATTAGGGTATGAGTGGGGTAATAAAGCATGGAGCTTCTATAGTAGGGTCTTGGTTGGGTAAAGGTAGTAGGTTATAGAAAGGGATAGAGTTACAGGGTTTAGATAGTGGCGGGGTAGAGGAGTTTCAGGGATATGGCATAAGGATATTGGTAGCAATAGAAGGGGATAGACGGGGCGGAGGGTCCTGATGGAGAGGTTGGGTTAAAGGTACCAGGAATTAGGTAGAGATGTTTAGTAAGGTAGAAGTAAGGGTAGAATTTCTAGACGTTTGGTAGTTGTAGAGGGATACTAAGGTATAGGCAGGGTGAAAGCTAAAGAAATAAACATAGTGATTGGGAAGGGGGCAATTGACTTGACTATAAGAGGAGTATTAAGAGAGGAGTATAAATAGTATGTAGAAATGGGGGAGACTCGAAAAGGAAAAAGAAGGAAGAATGGGAAGCAGATAAGTGGATGGAGGAGTTATAAGGTAAATGGAACAATGCATCTATGTGTTCATAAAGAAAAGGGATACAGTGAGATTTTCAACATAATCAGGTACAACCCACACAAATCTCTTTCCTGATTACTATTGAGAATAATTACCCACTGGAGGAGCTCATGACCACATTGTTTGTCTACTCATTTTAAGCGGCAGAATGACACTTTTAATTTCAAAATGTTCATTTTGTAACCCTTTTTTGTATTAAATTAACAGGTAGAGGGGGGGGGGGCGTGTCCTAACAGAGTGTCAGGCTGGAGAGTAAAAGTCGTGGCCAAATAAAAAGAGTATTTTAACTGGGGCCCATCAACCCCTACAGCACCTCGAGGCTCCACTGGGGGAGTTGCTACTGGAAAAACAAAAGTAAGGAAAGTAAACGTGAGAACAAAACTGATAAAATCATTAAAACAGGCGCCCGGCTCACCGGGAGCCAGGCACCTCCCTAAGAATACATGGAAATGAAATCAATGCGCGTTCTGGCATGTTCTAGCATGCTCTAGCAGAGTGCGTGGGAGAAGAAATGGCAACATGGGCACATCACATTTTTCCACAGAAAGCTGACCCTTTTGTACAAAGTGAGTAGCTGCAGATTTTGGGCTCTGGGCCAGCCGGCCCATTGGGAAACCTAGTAACCCTGCACATTTTTTAAAACTAGACAACCAGAGAAGTCCAGGGGTGCATGACTTGCATGGCTCTTTGTAGGTAATGTTACCCAGAAGCCATTGCAAACGTCAAACTTTGGTAAGAAACACACATTTGGCTCACATTTCTTTGACAAAAGGTTCTGAAATCTGTGTAGAGCCACAAATGTCCTGCTACCCTGAGTTCCCAAACGTCTCCTGATAAGAATAGTACCCCACTTTTGGTGGTGGGCCAAGAGACCAAAACAGAAGGCAATAGAGTTATTTGTGATATTTGGGTCATTGCTGTGTCGCCACCCATGCAAACCTACTAACCACATACTTTTTTGAAATGTAGATAACCAGGGGATTCTAGAGTTCCACAAGGTGTTCTTACCTGCAATGCCCTGCAAACCTCAAACTTTGCCTGAAATCACAAATTTTTCTTCCATTTCTGTGATGGAAACTTCTGGAATCTGCAGGAATTCACAAAATTCGTACCACCCAGCATTAACCCACTTGTCCAGATAAAATGCTACCCTACTTGTGTGGCTGGGCCTAGTGCCCACACCAGGAAAGAATGAAAACAGGGTTAATGGAAGTTCCACAGCTGTACTCCCATTGAACCCCAGTTGTCCAGTTCTCAGAAATGTGCAGTACTGTAAATGTTCCTTCTGAGTCTATCCACAACTGAAGCACAAATTCATACCTTTTGCTTTTGGCACTACCAGTAGTAATAAGGTCAAAGCATCAATACTATTACCATTATCTGACTATTGAACTCCTCATTTAATGTTAGTGAGCCATAAAGCTGCGTCAAGGAACCAACGACTTTACGGTCCATTCACACGATTTTAATGCATGCCAAACAAGGTCATTCATACTGCCCACCACATACCCAACACACACAATACTCACATCAACAAACCACCACAATTCAAGGTCCCATCACATTCATACACCAACTGGACTAAAACAGCAATTACACTGCCAATCAGCCACTCATCAACGTATTATACAAACACAGCTCTTGCAAACCAATACACACATTCCACCAGCCAACAGCCACACATTCCACCAGATGACAGCCACACATTCCGCCAGCTTCACTTTCTGCCAGCCGACAGCCGTACATTCTGCCAGCTGATTGCCACACGTTCAGCCAGCCGCTAGCCACACAATCACCACTAAATGCATATTGCCAGCTATGGTTGGGTTAGTGCTTTGACAGTTTCACATCGACCAAGTACATCTTCTACCTGAACAGATCACTATGAAAAAAAATAGGCTATGGTTTGAATTCCTGTTCATGTCCATTGCACCCGGTGTCTAATACTGCGAGGTTGCTAGGTACACCTTTATGAAAGCCTCTCTGTGGAACCCTGATCAGGCTTAGAGAGACTTTTCTTTCTTGAGCCTTCAGCGCACTAAATCCAACTCTTTCCAGTCAGTTGTGGTGTGTCTGAAGATGCATTTTTGGTCTATCCTCAACAGTGTCATCAAATCTACCTTTGTGCCTGATTTAGATTTCGTCGGATGGGGTTACTCCATCAGAAGTAGGGAGGAAGGGATGCCACAAGTGCCCTTATCTAACCTCCTAGTGCAGGCTGCAGCTACAGGACACATGCCCTTGAGGCAACGGGGTCTGTGCCCAAAAAGAGAAACCAGATCTTCTACTAAATTTCTGTTTTGTCCGGCTCTCTGTATATAATCCGCTCATATGAGGCTATTTTGTACATTTCGGTTATCCATTCATCATGGTTGGGGAGGTAGGGCAATCTCCACAGACGAAGGATGCTGTATTTTGCCTTGGTGTGGGCTGTGGCTAATAAGCACCTTGTGGGTGGTAAGGGTGGGGAAGTCATCCATATTGTGTAATATAATAAATTGCCGCAGGACGGTCTGAGGCAAATGCAGGGTCTCATTAAGGGTAGATTCTACTTCCCTCCAAAATGGCCGGATTTGGGGACAAACACTAAAAATGTGAACTATGGTATAGTCCGGTTGGTCACATCTCCAACATTTAGAATGGTAAAGTAAGCCTGCTGAATAGAGTTTATAAAGGGCCCAGTACCAGTCTTGTAATGTTTTAAAAAGGCCCAGTTTCATTCTGGATTCCTGGACTCCTTTGTCGGGACCTGACCCGAGTGTGGCCCAAACAGGTTCTGTGTAGTCTGTCTGCAGTATTCTTTGCCAGGATTCTCACAGCCTGGCAAGGTGTGGATTAGCATAGTTTGAATTTCTCTTGGAGCCATTCGAAAGGGCAGATGTCCCTGGGCAAAATTAGCTGGTTGCGGTCAGTATGCCAGCTCTGCACCACAAACCACAGCTTATAATGCTGCCATCTATCTTGTGTACTGCGTTGTTCCAAATGGGTGCATGTTTGTGCAACCACATGTCTGTCCACAGTTGGTCTTGGATGCGGAATCAGGACTTCACCTTGGAGTAAATGATCAGGTTCTGTGTCAGGGAAGTGGGGGATTGGGTTTATAAAGTAGTTGTACCCCGGGCTGGCAAAGATAAGGAGATGTTCGATGGCAACTGATAGGTGGGCATGTCTATTGTTTGGGCTCACAGTTTGGCCAAATGTGATAACTGCAAAGCAGTGTAGTAATACTTCACATGGTGGGGGGGGGGCTGCCCCCCTCGCTGCTGGATGACCTTCAGTTTCTGAATTTCCAGCCAGGGTTTGGAATGGCCCCATATGAAGGCTTTAATGTCACTGTCAATTGTTCATAGAAGGGATAGTTTGCCTGGGAGTAGTAACATGCCCATATGTAAACCTGGGTACTACAACCATTTTCATAACTTGTATCCTGCCCCAGAGTGACAGAGTGTCCATTTTGCGTAGTCCAGTTGAGATCCGGTTATCAGTTAGTCTAGGTTATCAGTTACCATTTTCTCCAGACCTCGATTGAGTGTGTCGCCCAGGTAGTGGAGTCGATTTATCTTTGTGACTTGGTACATGGGTAACGCCTCACTTTAAATCCAGTTAATCTTATAGCTTGCTATAGAGACAAAATCTGATATGAGACATGAGGGAGGGAGGGAAAGGCTGAGCTTTGTGAGTGTTAATAAAATGTCATCTACATAAGATAATATATTTGAACGGCCAGCAGGCGTAGGCACGCCTGATATGGAGGCATGTTGTCTTATGGCTGCCGCCAGAGTTTCTATAAGAGAAACAATGATGGTTGGAAATGTCATCCCTGTTGGGTACCCCGGTAGATAGGAAAGAGTTTGGATACAAAGCCTCCGCAGTTGACCTAAACCATTGGATTACTGTAGAGCCATTTGACTTTAGTGATGAAATTATCAGCCAGTCCAGGCCTCATGAGCATGTTAAGGAGGTCTGGTCAAACACCTTTTCTGCGTCAGGTGAGAGGGTGAGGACCTCCTCTGGTAAGTCTCTGATTTACCAGAGGAGGTGACCAATAGTGCTTAAGTGATTGTGGGATGTGCATCCGGGCACAAAGACTACCTAGTCCTAATAGATGATGTTATGGATTACACGTTTAAGATGGGAGGACAATATGCCAGCCAGGATTTTAATATCCACATTTAAAAGGGATCTCAGACAATAGGTGCTGCAAAGTAAAGGGTCCTTCCCTGGTTTCGGAAGGACAATGATTAGCACCTAGAAGGATAGAGCTGAGAGGTCGACGTTCGTTCCACCTCTTTGTACAAATTGTACAGGGAGTCCAGAATGTCTGACTTCAACCATTTATAAAAATTATCTGGGGAAACTGTCCTCTCTAGGGGTCTTGCTGTAGGAGATCTTCCCTTCTAGGAGAGCCCCGCCATTGACATTAAGGCATGACAATTTGAGAGTTGCAAAGAAGTGGTCCTCCCTCTCAGGTCTCCACCAGTTTCTGAGCTGTATGGGGCCTAGTACTATGTCATGAATTCTGAGGGTATTTCTAGGGGCTTTCAAAAGCAGGTCACCTGATCCATTACAAATGGCTGGGATTGCAGCAGCCGTCTCCTGTTGTTTAAGTTGAGCAGCTAAGAGCCTTCCGGCTTTTACCCCTTGTTCATAATGCCGTGCATATATTCTGCCTTGGATGTGTACAGGTGGTTGATTGCCGCCTTTGTGGGTTCAAGCCGTCGCCTGAGGTTTGGTGTTGATTGGCTCATGTATGCTCATGATTGGCATTTGTTATCTTCTTCTAAAAAGCCTTGTTGTTCCCTCTACCATTTGTCAGCAATAGCTGTGTCATGCATAATCTTACCATAAATAGGTTTCGTGCAGAGATTACAGACTGCCAGTTCTCCTCATAGTATGCGGTTACATGGGATTTCAAGCGGTGTTTTTTTTCTGGCATATTGTAATTTGAAGGGTTAAGGTGCCAAGGTTTATGGATCAGCGTAGTCAGGCCCCGTGAATATCAGGACCCACAGGGGCATGGTCCGAGAGTGATCCCTCTAATATCTCGAAGTACATCACAAAGGGCGTTAGCTGGTGAAAGGAGAGAAAATAGTCCAGCCGTGATTGTGTCCCTTGAACTGGTGATATGTACGAGACTTCCTTGTCATGCAGATGAAGCAGATGCCAGATGTCAAGCTGGCCCTGGCCGTCCATGACGTCTTGTAGAAACGCTCTGGCCCCATTGTTAGGCACATCAACCGGCTTGGTACAGTCCAGTTTGGCATCCGGGGCTAAATTCCAGTTGCCACCCAAGATGACCCCAGTTCTGGGATGAGTCTATTAAGTTTAAGAAACAAAATATGTTTTTCTCCAGTAGGGGCATAGATAGTCAGCACCCAGTATCCTGTCTCCTATGTGTAGTTTAGGAAGCGCGTAACCAAGTCTGTAGTACCATGCAGGCTAATAACAAAGAAGGAGTACCACCCCACATTTGTTAGGGCACTCGAAGGCTAGGAGCCTGTAGAACCATGCAGGGTATGCAGGCTAGTAACGTAGGAGGAGTGCCACCCAACATTTTCTAGGGCACTCGAAGGGCGGGGGTCCTGTAGGGTCCACGATAGTAGATCTGAAACTGTGGATAATGTTGCCCACCCAGTCTCATTTCAATTTGTCTGCCACAAGGGTGGAGAGATGTGTCTCCTGCAATGGGGCTTTAGCAGTGTGTTTGGAGGACAAGTGGGAGAGGATTTTCTTGCTTTTCACGTAATGCCTTGGACCTTTAACATTCAAGGATGTGATTCAAAGGGCAGTACTCATCACCGTAGGGAGGGCCAAGATGCAGTCACGTAAAACTCAGGGGCGAGCCGTAGGGTAAGCAGTCGCCCCTTTGCACCCCGTATATAGAGGTATCAAGTGGTCGAGCAGTAGTGTCTGATTTCAAACATGGAGGGAGTTAGAGAAGAAGGTAGCTTGTATATGTGCAAAGTAAGGTGGGTTCAGAGGCACTAAAGCAGGACTAGCCTCACCAGATCTTGTGGCAGCTGAGGAGACAAGTTGGGAGAATAATAGGGGACGGTGGGAGAAGCAGAAGTAGGAAACCAGTTGGAGGGGAGAGAGAAGTTGGGGAGGGAGAAGGCAAATAAATGGATTGTGCAAAACAAAAGCAAGTGCAGCGCAGGTGCACAGTAAGTGGCCATGTGATTGGTGGGGTGAGTGCCTAGGTTTTTGTCAGGAGGTCTGCTACATCAAATGCTCACATCAAAGTCGGTAGGTGGACGATGGACAATGGGACGGAAAAAAGAACAGGGGAGGGGGGAGGCCAGGGAGAAGTTCCTGTGTTGTAGAATATTTAAACAAGAACACCTCAAGGAAGGGTGTTCATTAGTATTGGGTTCCGGGGGGAGATAAGCAGCAGTGTGCAAGGGCAGGAATGAGATTACAACTGAGCATCTGAAGGTCCGCCATAAGGCGGGAGGTGAGGGGGTGCGCTACCAGCAAATGATGAGTAATGGGATGGGTGGTACGGTATCTCCACATGTGATAAGAGGGGGGAATGAGGGTACAGAAAAGCACTCACTCATCGTAGGCACAAAACTGGGGATGAAGGGAGTGGAGGGGCTCCTGTGGTAGTGCAGTCGGAAGCAACAATTGTGGTCAGAGGGCCGCACCCCTCCACGAAGGGGTGATTCAGGCTGCAAAGGTAAAGTTCAAGGGGTGGCCATAGAGGCCCATATCATCGCTCCATGAGGAGCTGAAACAACTGCTCTGCAGGGGCTTTTCCAGACTAGGTGGCAGTGATGGAATCGCACCTTGCAGTTTTCCTTTACAGCCTCAGGGAGTCACCGTGTACAGGGAGTCCCGGCCAGGAAAGCGATATGTAGGGGGAGGATCCTAAGCATCTCCTCAGAACTCCATAGCCTCCGATTCGGCAGAGGTCAACAGGATCAGCCAGTGTGGACTGGCAAGTGCGGGAGCAGGGGATCCATGAATTTGCTCTGGGGTAACGAGGCGAGGGAGCCTTTGCCTTGAGGTTTGGCAGCAGTGTGGTCGGGCAGCATGGCCTCTTTGTCAAACGTGGTCATTGATCTCAGATGCAGGTCCTGCCGTCATTGCTGTCATGCACCCCATGCTTTCCCCCTATTGGGGTGCTGTTGAACAGGAGAAGAGCCCTGCAGGAAGCTTAATGGGAACTCCCAAAGGCCTCCGTCCCTGCAGAGCTCACAGAGGTGGCCATCTTCATAGGGGGCCAGAAAACGTCCTCATCTCTGTTTTCTAACTACAACTATAGGTTGAATACAAAGGTACTTGTAGAAGTGATTGCTGTGTGTTGGGTGCAAAAAGGTATGGCATGAAGTTAAATAATCGAATGCTGGGAGAGTGTAGTACAGTGTGATCACAAGAACAGGTCTCAAACTCACACTTATCTGACACAAAGACCCAACATTGACAAAAACCTCTCTGAACATCCAACACTGCCAAAAACGTCTCCAACAAAGCTAAGAGAAAAAGATAAATATGAGTTCATGTTGCAACACACACTATAAGACAAAATCACATTATGCTACATTTGTCCCCGATGCCTGGAGAAAATTCTTTGCAAGATGTGCTACATTGTGAAAGAGCAGACTGCGGTTGATTCACAATGAAGTTATCCATTTGCACTATGAGCCCCTATACTTACCCCTGCCACAGCCAATGTCAAGCACTGATCAGTTCTTGTGACATTCACATTTTACTTTCCTCCAGCACAGCATATATCATTTCGAAAATGGGTGGGCACACTTCAACCAGTTTTCAGTTATTGTGCCATTCATTTAGTAAGTCTGCCCAGCGTGGCTGAATCCCCTTCAGCCGTTGCTCAGATATTCAGCTATACACATTTTGCTTACACACCCACAGCAATGCTTTGAAGCACTCTATCGTTTGAGGGCATTTACAGACACAGACTCTTTTATAACACTAGCTAATTAGAGTTGTTCTACTCTAATGTAGTTACGTGCTAGCCTCTCCCAGACCAACTTAAAAGTACATGCTCAACTTTTTTAATTCAATGCACCCTGCCCCTAGGGGTGACATGTGGATTAAAAAGGAAGATTTAGGCCTGGTAAAAGGTTTATTTTCCCAGGTCAAGATGGCAGTTTAAAACTTCATGCAGGTTAATATGGCAAGCCTGAGACATGTTTCAAGGGCCACATAAGTGGGTGGCACAATAAGTGCTGCAGGCCAACTAGTAGCATTTAATTTACAGACCCCAGGTGCATTTAGTGACCCTTTACTAGGGACCTATAAGTAAATTAAATGTGCCAGTTGGGTGTAAGCCAACATTACCTTGCAAGCACAAGCATTTTAGCATTGGTTAGTAGTGGTAAAGTGCACAGAGTCCTAAAACCCCCCAAAACACGTTTAGAATACAGGAGGGGTAAATTCAAAATGTTTGGGGTGACCCTGTAGAGAAGGCCAAGTCCAACATTACTGAACTCAGTTAAGACAAGGGCCCCGATCAAACAGTATTAGACATAGGCTTTTCACACTCCTCATTGGACTGGATCTTTCCCTGGCTGATTAAACTACACGTTTCTTATACCCAATAGTGGTTTATAAAACTTACAATTTTATCAGACATGGGATTTTCAACCTCCTCATTGGTCTTGATCTTTCTCTCCCTTGCTGATTAAACTACACTTTTCTTATATTAAATAGTGGTTTATAAAAGTTATAAACTCATAAGACATGGGATTTTCACCCTCTCCCTGGACTCCTTCTTCCTCTCCCTCGCTTATCAAACTACACTTTTCTTTTACCCAATAGTCTTTTATAAAACTTACAATCTCATCAGGCTGGGCTTTTCAACCTCCTTATTGGACTCTATCTTCATGTCCCTTTATTATCAAACTACACTTTTCTTATACCCAATAGTAGTTTAACCCCTTCGCTGCGGCTGCGATTTTACCGCTGTGCGGTAAACAAAAGAACAGGGCGGGCCGTGACGAACCCCAGCCGTCATCAGCACACGCCCACCGCGGGGCGTGACAGCTGGGGTTCGTCACCAGCATGGGAGGGGTTACAGAACATAACACTTGTCTGAGTTGAACTCATAGCATAGACTGTCGCTTGCAAAATTGTGTATGGTGCGGTTTCATCCTTGTGTTTATGTTTAAAAATGGTAGAACACATAGCTGGCTCCATTCACAAAGCTGTTTGTATGAGCAGGTGTGTCATGTTCCATGCCAGCTGCCACAAACAATGGGTGGGTGTGCCTTTGAGGGGAGCGCAGGAGGGGGAGCACAGGGCGAAGGAGTGTTAATAAATAATAATATTTTTAAAAAGAACTTACTTTCCGCTGCCAGCCATCTCCTGCGTCACGCCTCATGTGCTCTTCCTGGTCCCAGGAGCCCCATGGATATATTCCCTGTGCAAACTCTGCGCTGCTCTCCTGCTATGAGAGGAGCACAGGGATTGGCCTGCGAGAGGCTGCAAAGGAAGTCTGTGGGGTTTCGCTAGCCTGGCTGTTCAACGCAGCCACGTTGGAGAAACCTAAGTGTGCATGAGTGTTTGGCCGGCATGAGACTGCTCGCCAAACACACATGCGCAGTTAGAACATAGTGCACATAGCACTTCTCCTCTCCTCTCCCGTGCCTCGGCCCCTCCCCTCCAGCACGTGCTGGCTCCATGCCGCCAAATGAAAAATAAAATGATGTTTTATTTGTCACCTGCTGGCTCTCAGCCATGCAGTGAGGCGGTGCTCCTCCACCATTGCGGAGGAGCCGCCACTGCTACTCATAGTAAAAGCTTTGTAAATTCAGAAACCCACTAATTTATAACTCTAAGTACAGAGAAGCATTTTCTGCTTAAAGAGAAAGTATAAGACATATATGTTTAGTAATTTTGCTAATCTGTGTTAAGGCTAATTGGGATTTAGATTCTATGTGGTGGCACTATAATTCATGTTTATAGCAGTTTAATGTAGTGTTTCAAAATGATGGTTTCATAAGGTTTGAGTTGACCTTTATTTATTTTTCCTCTTCTGCTGTGGACTATTTCATTTTCTCATTGACAATGCTTCTGGCTAAGTCACTCTGTATGACTGAACATTGGACATCTAAAAGTTGCTTTTTGTTTGCTTTTCAGGCTGTTGTTGCGCATCCCTCATCACAAATACCAGATGGTCATTGTCGATAAACATGGTATGGACAAGGAGCGCTATGCTTCCCCAGCCTCAGCTGTCGAGATCTTCGACCTCATCGACACATTCCCCCTGAGGAAGGAAGAGATGAAGTTGCAAGCAGCAGCTGGTCACACATGCAACTACTCCTAAAAACACAACTCTTAGAATCCTGTGAAGACTCCTTCTTGACTCTCCAATGGGTGCTAAGCACAGCATGGCTGCTTCTTCAATGGTGTACAGATTTTTTGAATGTTTTTTATTTGAATGTGTGGATACTATCTGCATATTGCATATGCATGTTGCTTTTTGCTAATTTCAAGATTTCTTGAAACTGTGTAATCTTCCCCTCTTGGAAGCTCTTTGTACAGATGCTGAAAAAATTCAATCTTGCGTGCACTTGGCATAGCCAGTATTTTGAATATTTCATTTTTGTGTAAAATCGGGGGGTGGGGAGTTTTTACAGATGCCTTTTTTATCAAATATGTTTTTACCAATAAAGTTATTTTGCAGTTTTAACAAACCTGTCTTCGAACAAATTTGTGTTCATCCCACAACACAAATATGCACAATTTTTCTTCAGGATCTCATTATGCCACTCTAAAGAGGAGGCAGTAATTTGTGGATTGTGGGTGACCAGAAGGTGTCTGCTTTACAAAAGCCTTTTGCGAAGATCCTGCTCAGGACAGTCTATTCTCTAATTCTATGAAGAGCTGTTCCCATAGGAAGCTGGATTACTGGTTCATTGATTGAGATTACTGAAAAATGACTAGCAAGAGGCCATACTGAGCTATGCTGGTGATACACAGACATGAGTGCCTTAGTGGAGGACTCCCATCTGCATATCTTAGAGAGTACTCAGAGTATTCACAGGAATATGGAAGGTTCACGTCCATCACTATTTTCTGTGAAGGTTGTAGAATGCATTGTGTTTTTCCACAGAGAAGTGACTCTTCCATTGCTAAGTCTCATAGACCTGCGTTTACCCTGAGTAAATATCAGTGACAGACTTTCGATGTGACCAACCACTGCATTCATAGTGGAGGTCCTATAAAGTTGTATATGGCCTGAGCAGTTTCCTATGACTAGATCATGCAGCAAAGAGACCAGAGGAGACTGGTGCCAGCAGCCATTGCTAATCTCAGACTGTCTGCTGCTATCAAACATCCCAACATAAGTCCTTTTTTTTAAAGAGCAAACCATCCTACGCAGACCAAGCATGTGACATCCTTCTTAGCAGAAATTTAGGGCCTTACTATGGCTTTGATGGTCTTGGAGCAGGGCCGCCACACTGCAGCCCTGCTCAAAGACTGCCATAGCCATAGGAAACTGCCCGCCAGATTACGACTTTTTTGTCTCTGGCGGGCACTTCTTTGGCAGTCCCACTGCGGTGACTATGAAAAATGGCAATGCAATAAGACAGTCAACGGCTGTTCCTGCAGGGCTGGCACTGTCAAATCCATGCCCTGAAGGAACAGGGGGTGCATGCATACAGGGAGCACACCATATGCCCCCATCCATGCATCCCGTGGCGCAGAGACATTAAAACTATGGGGGAGAGGAAACTCCTAATATTCCTGCGGTGCTGCAGCATATTCGGGGCCTCAGACTGTTGCAAGACTGCCGGGATCGCGGATCCGTGGCGGCAGCATCGTTCCCATGGTGGTCCGACCGCCTTACTTGTAATAGGGTGCCGAACAACTGCCACCATGGGTCTGTTGGTGAGTCGGACCGCTAAACTCATAATAAGGCCCTATTTGTTTTTGTGCATTGTTGGTCAGTTATTTATGTTGTATGGAGGATATAGCGGGGCCAGATTTATTAACATTTTGCTCCATGTGGAAACTTGTGCAATTACGTAGTGCATGGGTCTTTTCGTGTTGTTTTTTCCCATGGTGTGGATTCTGGGTGACAACTCTGATACATCTGCACACTACTCACATAAAACGATTTACTATTGGAAAGCAATGCCACACAAAGTCACACAAGTGTTTTGCACGGAAAGATAATCCAAGCTCGAAGCCGGTACAGGTACAAATTCACAGTTTACATCAGCAGTGTATAAAGAAGCATAAGACAAACCCTCAATACTTTCAGATTGTCATCCTGCAACACAGTAAGTGGCAGGGGCAGCTCCTCCACTAAGGGTGGAGGAGCATCAACCCACTGCTTTCTCGCAGTGCGAGAAGCAGAAACAGAAAATTGTAATAACTATCATTTTATGTTTCTGCTTCTCGCACTGCGAGAAAGCACATGGCTTTCATTGGGAGTGGGTGGGTGGGCGCATCTGCTCCAGGGGAGGAGTGGCTTGCCCCTGCTGAGGGCACTGACTCAACCAGTCATGGGCACTCTGCTCTTTCTCCATGTAAGCTGCATATACATGAAGAAAATGTCCTCCCCATTGATGCCTGGCTGGACGCTGTTCCAACCAATCACAACACTGCCATTGCAGCGTTGTGATTGGCTTAGGGGAGGGGAAGAAGGTTGCCAGCAGGAGAGCAGGGCAGAAGCAGAGTTGGTGAGTTTATTTTATTTTTTTAAACCCCCCCCCCTCTGTGAGTCATGCTGGCCGCGACTGGTAGCACTGCACCATATCTGCCACAATCTCCCATTCTCGAATAATGGATGCTGCTCTGCTGAAAAGCTCCACTCTCCTGTAGTATGCACCATACTTGTTTTCAATGTCCTATATTATTTGCTTTTCTTTTGTATATTTGCTTGACTTAAAGTAAATTTAAATGATATTCTCTAATCTATTTTGCTCTGATGCACATATCATTTTTTATGTACTTAATTGTACTTGATTTCCACTCTTTATTTGCAAAGTTCATGTTCAAAACTAGTCTGATTCGGATTCTTTGTAATTGTGTTTTATTTTGCTCTAATTCAGTGCTGCACACTAGCATATTACTTATTGCCTGACTCCTCTTATCATCGATCCATTTTCTCCGTGATTAATGCATTTCAAAAAATAATTATGTGTTGTAATTGAAATTAATGCACACTTAAAGGACCATTAGTAAGACAATTGATGGAAGAGGTGATTAATATTCATCACGAAATTAATGAACATAAGGCAAATGATAGCTTAAGTTCAATTTCCACAGGAAAGAGGAAACACCCAGGAGCGGTTAATGAGAAATTGATTGTCAGAATCTAAGTGCAGCAATTTAATTAACCAATATGGTCAAAATATTTTATTAACATGAGGATGTATTATGTATTGTCACTTGCAGAGAACAAACTGAATTGGGAAACAAAGGAGGACTTTACAAGAGAGCAGGGAGAGTTTCATGTTTGAAAAGAGGAAGGGGTAAGGGCAGTGCTTAAGTTTAGTGGGTGGTCACAGGTGGGATCTGCTGTCACTTATTTTGGGGGATCTGCACTTATTTTTCCTCAACAAAAACAAAGAAATGAAGCTGAGATGATAAGAAACCAGGACAACTGATATAAAGGAGAAGAGAGAGTCTAATATGGATGAAAGAGGCATGAGGTGTTAGAAATGGGATTTCTGGTTGGCTAAGGCTTGCGCCAAAGCCAGGCAGAAACCACCACTCAGGTGAGGGCAAGGGAGTTACAAGCTGAAGATAACCCCTGCTCACCCCCTTGGTAGCTTTGCACAAGCAGTCAGGCTTATCCCAGAGGAATAAAAACAGGGTGCATAAGTCACATCACATAAGTCACATTTTGCAATCACAATCACAAGGGGCATAAACACATTGAATAGTTTTGTAGAGCCTGGCGCTCCACCTCTCTCACGCACGATGACCCCAGGCCAACTGGCCTTCTCTAGGGATCAAATGCCCTCTATCCAGATTGTCAGGGCGCTAAGCTGCCACTTGCAGCTAAAGCAAAAAGTGTGCAATACGCTGGCACCACAGTGCCTCCTGGGTCCCCTCCTGGGACTCCTCACTACAACCTGGCCTAAACGTAGCAGCTGCCCGCTAATTGCCAGGCATCTGGGATGTAAAGAAGGCCTGGCAGTCACTGTGCCTCTTCTGTCCCACTCAGGATCTCCTCATTACTAAACACCTGCGGCCTATATTGCAGCTGCCCACTACGGTGGTACAGCTGGGAATGGGCAAGACAGGCAGGGGCGCCACAGTGCCCTCTGGACCCCTCCTTGGGCCCTATGAACAAATGCATCCATGTTGCATCTGCCCGCTACAGCTGTGACAATTACCCCTCAAGGGGCCCGGCACCCCGGGCTCCCAAAACAACCATGCCCCCATCATGGGAGTGGCCCGCAAGGGGGTTCCGCTCAGGACATGGGCACTCACAAGGTGCCAGCATGCAGCCCCACTCACCGGGCTGCTGCATGTAGACTTTTTCTCCTTTTGCTGCAGGACTGGCGGAAGACTGCTCCTTGGCTGGTCCACACTCTGGAATTCTCCCGGTCTCCTCTCTTCACCCGGACCCCCTCCTGGGACTCGGGACTTCCATGGGGAGCCTGCGAGGCTCCGGACACCTTCTGCTTCTCTGTAGCTGGACTTACTCCACATGCAGGGCTCTCTCCTTCCTTCTCTCGGGAGCCTCAACTTGGGCCTGGCCGCACTAGTGGCAACCATGCAGGTGGGGTGGGCTCCCGCCTGCCTGCAGCTTAGTTTCTTGCACCGGGGCTCCCAACAGCTCAAGGAAGCCCCACTCAGACTTCCGCTCCACTGGCAGGTTCTGGACTACATGCGGCCGGCCCCGCCTGCATTCAGGCAGTTTGCCTGGCTTCCGGGCTGTCCGTCCTGCTTTCCCCAGGTTGCAGCGGTGGTTTTCAGTCAGTCAGCAAAGTGCGGGGTGGGCACCCGCAAAAGATACCATCATGTTTGATGGGAAGCCGCTCTGTAGGAAATCACCAATGCGGGGTGGACACCCGCTTCAGCGTAAAGGCAGGGTGGGCTCCCGCCTTGTGACAAACACCAACGTGGGGTGGGCTCCCGCTCTTCCCTCAATGCGAGGGGGAATCTCCATGTCTGGATTCCCTCTATGCATATGTGGCAGCCCAGCGCTGTGGAGCATACCGCTCCTCTCCTGGAACATTTAAATATAGTGCCCACGAAGCGCTTGATGCAGCAAGCAGTCCTGGGGGATGAAAAAAAAGCAAAAGGTCCCTAGGGGCATAGCTGGGCCCAGGGAGGCAAGCCCTTATGGCAGTTCCTCCTGGGCCCCAGCAGCAGCACGCCCCAGCAGGATCAGGACCAGCCCCAGAAGAACAGGAACTGAACACACTCATGGGGTCACAGCCCCTCTACTTATACCACCTAATCCTTTGTCTGTAGTGCAGGGCATGGGGTACCAGATGCAGCTGGTTCAGGGGGGGATTTGGAGCACTTTGTTTTGCAAGCTCCTCTTCGCCTTTGTCAGGTGGGGGCCAGGTGAGCAGACACACCACAGGGTGCAGAGCCAGCATTGTACAAGGCAGGCACACTTCTATTCAGAGTCAGGTGATTACCCCTACCACCACTCCCAGCACATATGTCCCATTCAGCCTAGCGCTGACTCACCCTGCCCCTCCTGGAGCCACACACACCTCCCAGCCCCTGTCACTCACAAGCCAGACATGCAATTCACATCAGGCAGGCAGACACATAGCACACAGAAATGGCAACTTCTAAAAGTGGCATTTCTCCCATAGTCATAATAAATCTGCGTGCAGCATTGCGCGGCATTTATTCTCACCATTTCATACATACTAGACTTGACCACACTGCTCCTCTCATAAAAGGAATTGCCACTGACACACCGTATCAGGGAATCTCCCATGCATTCCTACGGGAGGGCAGGCCAACCGTACCAATGTAACACAGAGTGCGCACACGCTTTACACTGGACTACAGTGCTAAAGTGCTCAGCGGCCTAAAATCACCAACACCAGGTTACAGAAAAAGGCTAGGAGAATGCAAAATGTTTTGGGGTGAACCTGCCAAAAGGGCCTAGTCCAACAAGGTGGAATCAAGTCTATGTAGGCTTGGTATACTGCACCCCGACACTTGATAGTGCTGCCGATGGGCTTCTGAGAGAAACTTTGGGCACCAGCACTTATTGTTTTGCATATTAAGCACTGGGGAGGGTAGAGGTATAGAGTTATCTTTGGTAGTAACTATAAAAGTGGAGGTATTGTCAGCTAAATAATGGCCACTCAGGCCAGAAGAAGTAGGTAATATCTACACCTTTAAAAGGTTGCAGAGTCTCTGGAAATCCTAACGATGTGATTGGAAAGGAGCATTCTTAGTTTTGGTCTACTGTGGATATCTTGGCATTTTGTGCTGCACGAGTCTCTTAAGTGTTATCTCTTTCTGCCAGGCAGGATTTTTCATTCATCACATTAACCTTGTATATGATGTAGCTGGTCTTGAAGATGATCCATGATACATTTTGTAGTCAGTTTAGCTCATTTAGTAGAGATATGGTTGCCATTTATTTGATAACTTTGCTGTGGTGGGCTGCTGCATGTACAATGCTTTTCAGTGGGGCTAGTATCGAGTTGTAGATGCCAGCTAGCAGGGTCTTTGTTCAACATACCAGAAACTTAGCTGTGGTTCTGAAGCCTTAGAGAAGATTTTCTGTAGAAGGACAGCTGATACCTAACTGCCTCTCCCACTAAAATGTAAGTGTTATTGATGATGAGGAAAGGTTGCCTGACATGATGGAAGAGAGGCAATTGGCACTGTTGGCGAGTTGTGGTGAATCAAATCTAATTTCATGTCTGCCAGCCAGACAAATACTGGGTCATCTGTGGTTGCTGCTTTCAGTGAGGATAAAGTAGGCTAGAGAGTTTCATATAATGCTAGCTATCATACGTGTATTGGTGCAATTTGATTCAGTGGTTGGCCAGGAGGCTTCCAGGGGATCCATGTATATGTTCATCAACACAGAATAGATGCCTGAGCCTTGTAGTATCCTGCAGATCACTTTAGCTTCAATATGTGGCCATTTGAATATCTTGTTGGTGATCAGAGACCTTAGAGGTGCACCAGTGAGGCCTGGTATCATCGAGTTCCATGTAGGATGGGATGTTGGTACGCTCCCCTGATCATGGTGTTTAGCCATGTAGATGACTGCTGAGAGACCCAACAGCAGGGAAAACACTTGTCCGTGATTCATTGGGTGTTATCTCCTCTTTTTAAAGATTAATTTAAAACAACTCATTCCTCTAGCTTCTGCATTCTGTGCTGTGAACATTCCCTCTGCTCTTTCTATGATCAATTTCCATAAAGATTTGTCTTTGTTTCATAGAGAGATCCAGCCTCAGTGTGGGTGAAGCAAGTTTCCTCCCTTTCTTTACCTTTGCTTGAGTTGTCCTTAAAACCAGGTAGTTGACCACTTAAGCCATAAGGAAGCCTAGACTGGAAAAGGGACAATGAGATGTGAACCAGAGGTGGTCATCCAGAAGAACTGAATAGTCTCTTGCTAAACATTATTTTACGTTTCAGACAAGCACTACAACAAACTTTAAAACATGGAGTGCAGGCAATTTCAATGTAATGTTTCCAGTGTTGTTTTTGAACTTAAGTAACTATATGAGGCTAATGTGTTATTTGTTGCATTTTTTCAAGAGAAGATAGAAATGTAGGTTTTTAATCCACAGTATGCTTTTCAAAACCAGGGCCCATATTACTCAATATTTTCTGCAACGCAGCAAGCCACCTTACAAAGGCAACACAAAACCTTGATAAATATGGGCCCTGTTCTCTTCATCCTGCTGTACAATATAAAGTATGTACATATATAATATAAGTATGTGTTATATTTTTAGTTGCAGTATGAAACCTATTTTCTTCACTCTTGCTTTGTCATTTACAGAGCAAAGCCCATGTAGCAGGAGTTTCATCAGATGACATATGCTGTCCTAGAGGTCAAATGCCAGATGATTATGTAATTTCACCGTCACCATATAGTCCATGGTTTTTAGGTTTTATTTCAGCATACTAAAGGGCATTTGTCCTAATATTTTCCTTGCTGTTTGCATCACAAAAGTGACACAAACTGATAATTATTGGGAATTTACTTTCCAGCACGAAACTTGTTTCCTGCTGCGAAGTTGCCTGAAAGTAAAGCAAAGCATCACTTTGCACTGCTTTGCACTAATTTATGTTAATGGGGCGTTCCTTGGATAATACCGGGCATTCCCATTCAGTCACCCATGGGTTTTGATGCAATTCTCTAAGTGTTAATGATGGAGAGGAAATTACATTTAAACTTTAGTGACATTGAGAATACTGAATATGACACTTTCTGAGAGAAAATTAATGAAAGTGGACCAGCTACACGTTCAAGAACAAGAGCATTTTGGTTACTGCGTTGTAAAAGATTGCCGAAAAAGTGTCGCTTAGATTATATCATTCGTTTAAATAAAATAGATTGTGATATTCTAATGATCAAATAACTATATTTTATTAATGTGCACTAGAAATGTGTAAGTGGTAAATTCTTATGTTATGGAGTTTATCTTTAATCATTTTTATTTTCATTTATGTGTGAATAACTAATGGGAATTTAATAAATTATTAAGATGAATTGTACTAAATTTACTATTGATGATGCTTTCTTGAAACTTTCATAGACTGTATTTCAAATATATATTAATGCTATGCATACATAATGATTTACCAAAGGTGTATTTTAAAATATATTTAGATGTATTTTAAAATATATTTTCACGTTACTACGTTCGACAGACAGAAAGCTGTCATAACACGTTATTTGTAACCATACTTAATGATTTCAAGTCATACTAGAATCTTGATAACCTTATATTTCATGTGAACATATGCTTAATGTTTCTATATATTTCACGTTATATTAGCACCGTTTATTGTAGGCCAAACTGCATTTGTGAAGTTTCTTGACTCGCTGAATCTACTATAGGTGAGAGAATTCCCCAGTAAAACAAATAACGTGAAGCAGTGTTTTCTTTCCTGCGTTCTCATGTACTGTACAATAAACTTTGCTAAATTATCTTGATACAATCCTAAGCAGCTGCCTGGGAAAATGTCCTCTTGAACTTGCCTTTGTGTTTTTGCTAAAGGAGCATTTTTCCAACGTTTTACATATTGGATTGTTTAAGGACTGCGTAATAGTCCCACCTATTTCTCCGTCTTTTTTATGTCGCCTGACACCCATCCTATACAAACTGACCAATGGACTGAGTGGGCTAACCAGATGAGGTGATTCCCGGAGGTGTCACCCCCGGAACTATAATAGTGTCTGAAATTGTAACTCGATAGCAGCAGCGGCGCTTGTTGGCCATTGGGCCAAGACTGATTTGCATATAGCTGTGTCTGAACTGGGGTGGCGAAGTGAGCTAAAGAATGATGAAGATGAATTCAACCCAGATCTGTGACTAGGGGTGAGTGTCTGAAAAGTTTCAGCGCTCCGTCCGTCATCTCCTTGTGTTATTTTATTTCAAATGTCTGATTAGCATTTAACCAAATTGTCTATAACCTGATTTGTTGAGGAACTTGTTTACCTTAAATTTGATAAACTAAATTTACCCTATTGACTCAGTTATCATGATTGTTTCCTCTTCAATTGAATGAGCATTTCTAATTTGTGATTAATGACCAGAGGAGATCATATTAAAGAGATCTCAGAACATTAAATTCTAAGGCTGTTATTCTGCATAGCTTTAGCAGAACTCTTAGGGGGGGATTTACTAAGATTTTACGTAATTTTTGTGTCACAAATGTGACACAAATTGGCGCAAAATCTTTTTTTCCTGATTTACTTTCCAATGCTACACTTATTCAGATCTGGAAATAACCAGAAAGTAATACAAAGCAGTTCATAACACTGCTTTGCATTACATAGCGCCATGGGGGCATACCATGGGTGGAGCCTGGGCCTTCCCATGCAACCACTCGGGGTTTCTCACGCTAAACCCAATTTACTAAACAACGTAAACAGGGTTTGGCATGAGAAAACTGTGCCCTTTCAAAGTAGGTGCAAGGAAGGAGACATGTTTAATTTCTCCTTCCTTTTCCAACTTTGCATGTGTGCTGCACTGTACATGACAGATACGAAGTGGGAAAAGGCTTCAAGTTAGTCCAAGCATGGTATTTTGTACTGGAAGCGTTCCCTTCCAGTACAAAACCTATTCTAGACTCCCATGGAGCAAGGGTTTCTCCCTGGCACAGGGCAGCTGATGTCAGCACCAGCGCAAGGGAGAGGGGAAGAGAGTGCCTTGTTTTAGTAAATTGGGCACTCCCTTCCTCCCTCCTTTTCACGCAGCGCAGCATTTGTGGCTGCTGCAGTGCGCTACTTGAAAACATGGTACGTCTCTGCCTTTGTGTGTATGATTTTTGTTTGCCTCCGTTTCTTTAGGAGATATAAGCTTGTTGTGATAATCTGTTACCTCTATAGCATTGTTCTGAGAATAATATATATGAGTTTGTTTTATAGCTTGTAGTTCAGTTATCCAATTCCTGGTCCTCATTGGATGACTGTTGGAACCCTTATATTCAACCCCTATCTGCACTAATTAAGATCCATCGCAGGATCAAGAGGGGAGAACTAATCATTGACAGGGAAACAGCTAAAACGCTATCTGGTGATAATTAAATTATATTGACATGAGCCTAACACTACAGCCCTAACAGTAGACATGGTTTTGTGCCAAAAAATAATTCCTGATTGACATTGGTGTAAACTTGGAGATAAGCTTTTATTTCTCCAAATGTTTCCAACTTCATGTGTGCTGCTCTGTATAGCACAAATCCTAAGTGGGGAAATGTGTAAAGTTTGTCTAGGAATTTGGTTTTTTTGCAGGAAGGGTATCCTTCCAGTACAATACCTTACCTAAACATGACACAGACATCCTTGCTCTATGGAGCAAAGGTGTGTGTGTGGCTCCTGGCAGACTGGTTGCGCGCCAGCGCTAGGGAGAGAGCAGGACAGTGCCATATCTTAGCAAATATAGCACATTCCTGATCTCCCCCTCTCAAGCAATGCAGTGCAGCAACTTTGGATGCGGCACTGTGCTGCGTTGCATACGTTTTTAGTAAACCTTCCCTCAATATCTGTGGTATTACTGTAGAATGTACACAGCTGCAAAATGTAATTGACAGGCATTGCATTTTATTATTTAATATAAAAAAATCACACGTGGGTCCGACTAGACATATGAATCTAAAATGCTTATTAATTTAAGAACAGCATTAAACTATACAACAAAAAACAGTTTGGCTTAGAGCACTATTGTACTCTATATTTTAATGAGAAAATACAACATTGACATATGGTACTGTAGGGCAAACGGAAATCAGTTTCTTATGACACAGTACATGGGATCAGTAGATCTGTTCAGTTGCCTTCTGTAATAGGCTGACGGTTCGGCAGTCGCGTGTGCTGTCTTCTGCCATGTATCCTAGCGAATTATAAACATTATGGATGTGTAAAAAGCATAAGTCACCAATAAGGAGCTGGAATGTGCATTGGCATATCTGCATGCCTCTTGCTGATTGTGCATAACAGACTGTTCTTCAGGTCGTATGGGCTACTGTGCTTTTTTACAGGGTATCTTCTTTGACTTTCACACAATGTTGCACCTTTTGTGTTTGTTCTTTTAAGGAGTGCATCTCAACTTTCCACTGTCCATCATTTCCACTCTTCAAAGTACAGTCAGGAGAAGTGTCTAGAAAAATTCCGCTGTTCGAAAAAGGCTGTGTTTACTGTGAAAAAGCAGAGCCTCAATCAATGGTGTACCAGGCACATCTAGAGCTTTTGGGTCAAATAGAGTTAAAGAGACTGTGCTTTCACTCTCATATGTGCAAAAAGTGAACGAATTGAAGTTAGCCAACTAACAGTTGACCCAGCACAAGAGTTGGAAAAGGAGTCTGCCAAGTCCAGGTGCTAGACGTCGCTCTTCCCGGCAATCTTAAGTTGTCAGGCACTGCGTTTTCCCATGCTAGACCTCAGCATTAAGGTGCTTTCAAAGGTTTCTCCAGGATTGTCATACATCTTTTCCCAGAGGTTCCTCTCTTCTCCTTGTGAATCCATCCAATCCACTTGGGTTCCATTACCCACACCTGGCAAAGACAAAATATTGACAATTAAGTGCATGAGAATGGAAAGTGGCATATTATATTAAGTCAAGCTTTTTCAAAAGTAGTGCCAACGACAACCAATACATCTGAGCCATCACACAGCTCTCTTAAAGTTAAGGGCCTGATTTATTTATTGACATTCGACCCATGTAGAGATTTTCGTTGGCCCACCAGACCTCTCTAGCATTTGCAGTAAACAGTGTCACAGTAGTTCATGGTAAGGCATTGTAATTTTGCTGTGTGGCTCTGTAAACATGACAGCAAATTTATCAAGTGTTTTTTATTTTCAAAAAGAAAATCCCAATGTTGCTTCCCATGACCAGAGGGTCATTGAGCACTTTTCAGTGCCCCTTAACACCAGCTTTTTCCTGGTGGTGACGGGCATTAAAAACGGCTATGTGTCTGCCAATCTAAATTAGGCAGTTGGATATACAGCCAAACCTCCAACCGCCGTTACTCCATCGGCCCATCAGAGTAGTTACAACACAGAGAAGATGGAGTAGTCTCTGCTGTCGTCAAACTATCGTCTATCCACATTTACATCTGCCGGTGGACCATAGTCTTGGTAGGGAGAGAACTCCTTAACTGTTGCAATGAAGTTGCCTCCCTGCCAAGATCTAAATAGGGTCCTAAGTTTTTGTCCCTTTTTTCCAATGTGCAGGGCCAGAAATGTGTTTTTGCTTGCAACTGTGATTACTTTTTTTGTGTGGTTTTTCCTATAGTTTCTGTGAGTGTGCAAAAATGTTGGTATGATTTCAGTGCTCTATCGTCTCTTTGGTATCACATGGTTAGAGCTTTAACTTTTCTTAAATGTTTGCAATGGTGCCATAAAGTGAAGTCTGTAAATCTTCTCTTTTTGAGACTAAAGGTAACGTTGTTGGCCTGTAATGCAAACCTCTGGTGTGATGGAGACGTCACTGCTTCTACAATATTGTCTGTGGCTCAGAATCCCAATTAGAGCTCTCCCCTTGTGTAACAAGGATTTTGCTCTCCAAGCGGCTCCTGCTATGTAGGCAGGAAATGATTTGGGACAAAATGATATCTGGGGGCATGATTAATTTTTGTGCAAGTCAATCATGATTATGACTGAAGTCTCCGAATGAAGGGAAGTCCATGGACATGGTGTAGACTCAAAACTAGGTGATGCACTAAATAGCAATTTCATCAGCATCATGGCTGCCAAACAAGTGCTCCTGCTGGTGGAGTTGATTCCACCAATGCGGTCTGCAACACTGTCTTCCGACTTGCCAAAAATAAGTTTGCATAACACACTCGGGCCGAATAGGAGATGTGTCTCTTTGGAAGAAGTTCCATTACCTCTACTCTAAGTCAGGCCGCAAGGGATCATTCCAAGATCCTTATGCTAGATAGTCCAACAAACCTACACATTTTCAGTGCATTTTTACCAGAAATATAAGACAAGTAGGAAAAGGAGAAAACAAACTCTTAGGGTATTGATATATGTCGATGGTATTTTAGTTCACACCACTTCTATGACCAGACTATTTTTGGTTTGCCTACAATTTACATTGAATTTGGGACATTATCTGGTTATTGTTCTCAGCAAATGAATACAGAGCCAATGAGCTGGACCTGACATTGAAGCCATATGGAATTACTAAAACAAGTATTTACATTGTATTGTTTAAGTGTAGGTACGCTAGAGCTTCTCAGCACTGAGGCTGAAGTTATGAAAAATTTCAGATTAGAACACTGACACAGTTTACATGACAGTAGCATTCAAATTTCATGTGATTCTTTAATGTGTGATGTTGGTGCTATGGTCTGAAGTCTCAAACAGCAGGTGGTCAACATGATCAGTCAGTGGGGTCCAAAGATAACAACTTAGGCTTTACTTGGGATGTCAATCTTTTTCCCAAAAATACTCAAGTTGGAGCTGTTATGAAGTCATCTTATCATAAAATCCAGTTTCTGAAAGAGAGAATTCCCGCTCATAACCAGCAAATGCCATGCATGCTGTATGCAAATGCTTTGAATGCGGCCTACGTTGCTGGCACGTAATCGGACTAACATGGAGGCAGAGCTTGGTAGATAGCCTTATTTCAGGTATCAGTAGAGCTCAATGTCATCTTCTTGAACAGTGATACGTAAAGTACGACCTCGCGCCACATGAGACTCTTTTGACCTTTACATGTGCCCCCCTGGACCACAGCAGCACTGACTCAGCACAAACATTAAAACAATGTTAAATAAACAGCAAGCATTTATTTAAAGGTTAATTACAGGTTAAAGAAAGGAAGTAACTAGTGTATACTACACCCCTTAGCTTTAGGAACACCTGCCTCTTTAAAGACAACAAACGTGTAAAAATATGATAGGTTCATCAAAATTCTAAAAGTGTATTTCATTTACCTGCAGAACCGTTCACCTTAGTAAGTCAGATTTCAGCAGTACATTCAGAAGTATTTTTTTAAAGTGATAGTTTTCATACATGATTTTAGAAACGGTCATGCTCTTCCATAGTACCCCCACCCTGGCAAGACTGCCATTAGTGAACAATTCCAAACACAGGAGAATGTTTTATACAGCACGCTTCCTGAAGTCATGTATGTCGAGATACTCTTACGTGTAATGATAAAGAAAAAGGAGGGACATTGAAATAAAACAATTTCCCAGGATCACACAATTTGGTCAAGTGGGTAAGATGGGATTCATCTCAGGTCTATTGGTTCCCTATTGTGCAATTCTGTTCAGCCACTAGCTGTAAATGCTCCTCTTCCCCTACACCCACTTTAAGCCCCTCCACCCCCACACACTAAACACGCGGTCCTCGGTCATACCAAAGACCTAACTTTTTGGCACCTGAGAAAATACTTGAGAGTACCCATGTTCTAGATGATTCGATTATCTCACTATGAAAGCTAAGGCACTTTCTAATATGCTTGTTGACTAAACACTTGTATGTTCCAGAAGGATCCCTGTATGGTCTAGAGACTGAATTAAGCTACTACAGACTGGTAATATCAATGCAACCAATGGTGTGATGTTTTTACAAGCTGCTGTTAGTACGAACACTGCGTAGAAGGCTCTCCCTACACATGCATCAAAGATTTTTTTTATTTAGACCACAAAAGCCTTGGGGACCTACCTGTTTTATGTGATAGCACAGTCTGAGATGTCCCTACTACCGGTATTTGTACTTACTACTTCTTTTTCCTCTCATATATTTTTCTGTGTTCACCTCTATTTTTCATTGTGTTTACTGATAACTTGAAATTTTATGGGTTGTGTTGCAATTTATGGATGTGCATTATGATTTATGCTCAGTTGTTATAGTAATGGCAAGTTACAAATAAAACATTCCATATAAGTATAATCCTTTTGTAATCTGTATTATTAGGTTTAATTGCCAAAAATGTAAAAAGTTATTGTTTGACAATTAAAAATAAGAATTACTGAACACGTAAGAGGAACTGATAGAAAAGATCTAAGTTATTCCACAACACAGCATTCTTTGGAGGCCCATGTCTGGTATTACAAACAGCCAGAGGCGAGTGGTAGGGAATGGGGTGGCTGGGCGGGTGGAGACGGGAGAGGGGTTAAAAAAGATTTTCTTTTAAACAATGACCTTTTCCGCCATCTCTCCTCCATCTCTGTTTCTCTTCTCTTCTGGACATCAGTCTGGAAGCAGCAGGAAGCAACCGGGTACACAGCCTCCCCTGAGCAAATCACATCGCTGCAATGCCATAGATCGTCGCTCAGATGGGGACAGGGAGCCTGTGCATATTACCCACCAGGCTGTACATTACAGTCTGGTGGGGAATATGCAAAGTGTGCATGTCTGTTTGTTCGGGTAAAGATGGCCGGCCAAGCAGTCATGCACACTTAAGTGTGCACAAACCACTCCTCCTCCCTGAGCCAACAACCCCACCCCGCCCAACCCAGCCCCACAGGAACGGAAAATAAAAAGATAATAACGTTGTTATTATCATTTTATTTTTCCCTTTTTTACTGCTCTAAAGGGCATATGTATCTAAGGATACATTTGCAATTCTCAAATGGCGATTTTTAGAGAATCGCTATTTGAGAATCGCAAAATGATATGTAGATCAAAATTAGCAATTTTTATGTGATTCCCTCGTATTCCTTAAATGCGATTCGCAAATTGCGAGTCACAATTAAGGAATCCCTTCCCATTCATTCCTATGGGCTAAGCGGCCCATAGGAATGAATGGGAATTGCATGCACAATTTGAGAGTACCCAATAGGTACTCGCAAATTGCGCACGCAATTTTAAGGGTGCAAGGGTTTCAAAATGACACCCTGTTGCACCCCTGAAATGTGCATGTGTGCACATGTGGCGCACATAGTGTGCCACATGGCACTTTGAGATTCCTTAAATGCAATTGCAAAATAGGGAATCGCACATTTTGCGATTCCCTATTTTACGATGACCCTTTGGGATGATACATCCCAAAAGATTCTTTCCTGTTCGCAAACGGCCCAATTCTGAGAATCAGCCCGTTTGCGAACGGGAATTGGGCTTCATACATATGCCCCTAAGAGCAGTGGGGCGACTCTCCTCAACCTTAGCGGAGAAGCTGTTACTACAAATAGCTTTAGATTTTCTTGCCATTGATTTGGTTCAAGCAGATATAAAATGAGATGAGGAAATAGATATTTCCTACTGAACAAGATAGAGATTTAATTAGTGTATAAATGTGTGGTATTATAATTGGAAGAGTTGAATAAAGATTCTGAACCTGATTTTTCTTTACTGAAACTTGCAAAATGTTTCTTTGGGCTAAATGTGTGAAATGTTTTTGCATTCACTAACACTCCCTTTTAAAGTTTGCCAAAGCAAACACTTTTCTGGCCATGCATAAAACTTTTAAGAGTTGATAAAGTTTTACTCACTGCTAAAATAGGTTTCTGACTGGATTTCGATTCAGTCTTTGGAAGGGGTGTGTTTTGGGTTTACCTTCCAAATAGTGAATCAGATTTATCAATGATTTTCAACCGTTTGCAAACCATTGAGAAGTCATAGTTTCCTCCACCCCCAGTGGCGGTGGTAACTCACTTGTAAAAGGGAAGTGTTACATTGTGGCCCCTCCCAATTTGTGAATTGTTGAAAAAGTGGGGAATAACTAGTGTTTAACTCTCATAGACACTTTCAAATATATATATATATTTAAAAACCAGCCTTATATCCCTTTAAGGAAACCTGACTGCATTAATTTTTTTTGCTTTAATTAAAAACAATCAGAAACATGGTGGTCTGCTGACCCTTCCAGGCCAGCATCCCTGTGAATGTGAACAATCAGATTCAGTCAATATTTTTATTAATATTAGTATTAGTTAGGTAGGTCAGATTGCGGCTCTATCCAAATCCTTATTTTGGAAAACGTCTTCCTAGCACATAGGTCTATTTATAAAAGAAGTTTCCAGACCACCTGACTAGCAACACATGGAATCTAAAACTGATATCCCAGTGCCACTCGTGCAGACAACACTTGCCAGATACTTTAATTATTTTTTCATTGAATGATTCATTGATATAACTGTAGCAAATGATTATGGTATCACTGGCTCGCAAACCAATAGAAACTTTCTTAGCAAAATAGTTAGTTGTTCCAGGTTGCAAATGACCGACTCTGCAAAATGCATATCAATTTACCAGGAACTGTATAACTACGCGTTGATCTCATGCAAATGGCATGATCGTTTTTTTTACCTTGTGACAAGCAGTAAAATGCATTTGGATTCTTCAAGCATTTTAACTTTCTCTTATGTGGTAGAAGTTTCAAAGTAGCTTCTTTTGTTTGCCAAAATGTATTGTCTAGTCAAAGTTGACAAAAATACAGTATTCATTCTCTTACTCTGAAGTGAGCCATACGCTGCAAAGTCCAACTCAAGTTATAAAAATGATATTATTTTTTATCACTGTGCTCAACAGCTGGAAGATCTAAATAATCTTTCAAACCCTTACTATCCAAAGAAAGTGCCAACATAGGCTGTCGTGGTTGTTTCAGTTCTTTGCAATTCATTGTTCAACTGATCACAGGATGCACATTTAGGTTTCCTTGTCTTGGTTCACTGCTACCAGTTGTTTTTTTTACCTGGCAATCTGGCTCATACATAAAAAAACAACTTGCAAGAGGAAAGTGACTGAAACATCTTGAATGCTATATATTTCTGACAGTTATGCATGCTGGAAAATTCAGTTAAAGAGAGTGGTTTGGTATTCCATTTTTTGAGGGCCGCAAGCTAGAAAGGCTCTAGGAAAACATAGGGCCAGAGGTATGAAGCATTTTTGAGTTCTCAAACGGTCCGATCCACTGAATCTGGGGTGTTTGAGACCACAAGCAGACTTTGTGACATGTATGAAACCCAAATTGTGATTCTGTTGTACGTTACTGAATCGCAGTTTCAGTTTCTGACCAAATACCGATTAGACAATTAGAAGGCGCAGGTTTAGGGCTTCCATTGCAAATACCAAATCAGAATGGGATGTATTAATGTTTTCCAACCGAAATCTGGTCATAAAACATTTATTGTTTACTTACTACAAACATGTGGTGGTAACCCATTTGCAAATTGGAAAGGGTCCTTAAGGGATCCATTCCCCTTTGTGAATGTTGGAAAAAGAAAATGTTAAGTGTAGGCACCTACTCTTACAAAAATATTACTTAAACTTTTATTTTTTTTTATCACATCCCATTTTCCTTTTTTAAAAGTAATCACAAACATGGTGGCCTGCTCCCTGCAGCATTTTATAGTGGGTGGCAATTTGCAACTTAACTCATTAATACTCATGCGGTAGGTCGAATTGGTTTTTCTGCCAACCAACCTTTTTAGTACATGGGTCGGTTTGCAAAAACAGAATGGATTTGGTATAAGTCGGTGCATATTGTGTGACCATTTTGCTGACTCCATTCATAGTGCATCTAGCTTACATCTCTGTTCAATAAGCTGAAATAGCCATTTACAAATACATGACTTCTAAAATCTTTTTTCCCTGATTATATGTCCTATTGTTTTTTATTGCCTGGGGCGTAACCTCTGGTCCAGCAGTTAGGGCATCCAGGTCCAGAGGCAAGCAGTAGCATCTGCATACTGTTTACGGATTCCATTCGGCCCAACCTTCAAACTAGAAAATGGTCCAAAAGGACTTTGAATGATACCTACCTACTTAGGAAAGCCTTCAATTCAGTAAGCTAGATTCAATGGATGGGTAAAGTCATGTCTAACTACTCATGGCTAGACTTTTACTGGCCATGAACTATTGGAAGAGGAGGAATGTTCCAATCTAATGGTACCTCTTTGAGTTCTCCATTAGTAGTAATGGGGCATATCGTTAACCACTCCAATACGCCAGACATAGATGCGTGGGACTTGCACTATTGAATGCATGCCTGGGAGTGGAAAGAGAAGAGTGCCAGGTATCACATGGGAGAAAATGCAGGATATCATCTAGTGCATGCTTAAGAGGTTTTACCTCCAAGTCAGTGGGAATGTTCTCTGTAATGCAAAAAATTGGGGACGTCTCTGGTTATTCGAAATACACCAAGAGCCAAACTCGGTCCCTAATTGTGAATGGTCCAGTGTTTGGGCTGATATTTATAGGACATGATAAAATCATGATAAAATCTGACTCCACATCCGCTGGGTCAGAATTTATCAGGTCTGATAAAAAATTCCCATTTTAAGTTTGTCCTCGATATTGGGGAATAGCATGTCGGGTTTGATGTTTAATGCTCTGAAATCCACAATTGCCAGTGATTAACAGGCAGCTTGACATACCATATAGTATTGTGTTAATTTACCATGGGCACACTGTAAAACTATGCAACTCTGTGTGACAACCAGCACAACTCTTAGTACATCTAGGCCCAACAGTGCTAATCATTCTCACAAAAGACAGACATATCATCTTCACTCACAGCTTACATAATAAATGCAATTCATCACAAAAAAACACCTTACCAGTTCCCATGCTAAGGCGCAATCCTCCCAGAAAGATGTTGCTGGAAAGAGACTCTTTATCCCAGACTGTCAGTTCCAGGCAGACATTTAGTAAATCGCTGTGCTGCAGGCTGCTGAAAATGAATGTATGGTTCCACTGGGGGTTCACTGTCTTTTTGACCACTGGAGTTTTATGTTTCGATGCTTTGCTGTGATTTGGGAGCAGGTACCTATGGCGCAAGAAACAGAAGTCAGTCAGTGCTTCAGTGCAAGGGCCATGACTGGCGAGGTGGAAAAATGTAAGTGCATAATTAAATTCAAACTGCAATTTCATTAAATGTAGGATTTCACAATGAAAATGATTGTGACTAATGTTTGGAAGAACATCATATTCAGATGCTTTGTATATATTACATATTCATCTATATGCATATAATACACATATAATAAAAACACAACAATGTTTATATGAACAAGGCAGGGGATCCTGCCGAAACGCGTTAGTGTTTGGATGGAGATTTTGATATATACATATACATATACATATATATATATAAAAAAAAAAAAATATATATATATATATATATATATATATATATATATATATATATATATATATATATATATATATATATCATGAGATTCTGTAATCCAAGTATATTTGCCTGTCTCTAATTTTTTTATAATCGGATACTTGTGAAACAGTTATAGAAATAAGACATCAGAACTCGACTATTAAGAAGTCAGAACTCGACTATTATAAATTATTACAGTCGAGGTCTGAGGTCACAATGCTTGCTACCTACAGCCGAAGTGAAAGGCGGGTCTGGTCTGGGACACAACTGAAGTAACTTTTTAGCAACAAAAACTAAAAGTAGCTTTTCTTTTTTTGCTCTATTTTTCTAGTTTACAATGACAAGACGAGAGAACGTTTCATTTTTGGCACTCCTTAGACAATTAGAGAAAAGTTAGAATATTTCTGCATGTTTCTACACGATCCGAACTAGGGCAGCTTTTAAGAGAAAAAAAAATCACTTGTACTGAACTGTTTCTAATATCTGTTTGCGACAAATATGTAAAAGGTTCTGAGGTGTTTCATTTTGCACTAGAGATTTTATTTTTATTCTTGATGTTTGCAAACATGCTCACGCTTTCATATGAAAGAGCAATGCACCAAGGGTTTAAATGGTTTGAGGGAAAGTTGATGGTGTGACCATGTACTATATGGGATAAAGTACCCACTGGTGAACATGATAGTATATTCCAAGCCACCTCAAAGTTCCATAACCTGAAATTAGCCTTCGGCCTCATTCCTCTATATGGTTATGAAACTCCTTAGTGACTTGCAATATCCTTATAATGTATGGAAAGGGGTACTGAGTACTTATCCAATATATGTATGTGTATCTATGTATATAAAACTTTTTAAAAAAGTAGCACACACACAGTGTGTGAGCTACTTTTTAAATTGGACTATTTTGTGTTTTTATTGCACATAAAACAGTGGTATAAAAACCTATATAATATGCAAAATATTTCACGGTTGCCTGTGAAATATGGATTTCATTATTATAATAACCATACCCAAACCACTCTGCAGAGCTTTAACATTTTTATAGCTACTAGGATTATGCAGCAGAGAAGACCACTTATATGACAAAAAAGTTAATTATGTGGCACATTTTTGGGGCATAATTTTATCATTCTTTGTCCCTACAAGGAACATTCTTGATGAAATCTCGAAATTTTCCATGTTACGTGGCAAATGATGTGGCACCTGTTTTAAACCCATAATTATGTTTTGAATACTGCAGCTACAGAGGCGCAAAAACCTACCTACCCCACGATCGTCCATTGTTTTATTTACATTGATTCATGAAAATCTAATCAAAAATATCAGTAACCATTTGAAGCTAACTACCCCAATATAAATATGTAAAAAAATCCATAACGGGTAGCATGTATATGGATGACTTTGGGCCTTATTATGACTTTTACGGTGTGGCAGTGGGCCACTGCCACACCGCCAAAGCCATAATGAGACCACCTGCCGTATTCCAACTGGATTACAGGTCGGGTGGTGCTGCGGCCGCTGGCCTACAGTTGTACAGTGCTAAGGCTCATACGTGGCCCTGTTGTGCATCCATTGTTTCCTCACCCCCACGCCATGGCAGGTTTGTGCCATGAAACCAGTGGTGGTGAGGAAACTCTAAATATTCTAGGCAGTGCCGCAGCGGCATCACCAGCATATTAGAGGCCTCCGACCGCTGCAAGACCGCCAGGGATTGTGGAGTTCTGGCTTCAGCAGCGGCCCCATAGATATCTGCCTGCCCAACTTGTAATAGGGTGGTCGGACCCCCTCCACCACGGTTTAGGTGGTCCATAGAACCGGCAAACTCAAAATAAGGCCATAAATATTGTAATCTTGGATTTCTGGTGAGATTTACAAACCACTATATAGCCTAACTAGGATCACAGTTAAAATATATCATCCATCATATTGTAGAACACCATTTTGATTCCAATGAATAAGCTCTAAGTTGTATGTAACAAAATCGACTTTTAAAATTTTGACTGTGTTAAACGAGTTGAAATTGCTGAGCTCATAATTCTGTACCTTTCATTATTACCTATGCCAGTCCCAAAAATCTAGAATTTTGAGTCATTTTTATTATATGCATTCTTTAATTCATCTAACTTTTGCTTTATAGCTCATTAGTACTCCTTAATGCTTCTCCTCCCAGAACCCACAAAACCCCAACGACCCTTTAAAGTTACCTTTCCCTGAACCCTAAAAATCCCTCAATATCCCTTAATTTTACACTTCCCAGAACCCTAAAAGTACCCCAACTACTCCTTAATGCTACCCTTCCCTGAACTCTAAAAACCCTCTTTCCTTAGCCATAAAAACCTTACTACTCTTTAACACTACACTTCCTTGAACCCTAAAAAACAATTGCTAACCTTTAACACTACACTTGATTAATCCTAAAGGTCCCTTACTACCTCTTAATACTACCCTTCACTGAACCTAGAAAAACGTAGGGGCATATTTACGAGCACTTTTGCATCGCTCCTGCACCATGCAACGTTGTACAAGAGCGATGAAACTTCAAAATTAGATATATGAATACACGCAAGGCCACCTTGCATGGTCCTGAGTGGGTTCATAAATCTTGAATAATGCAGCACAGAGCAAATCTCTGTGTTGTATTACTCTTCGCCAGGGAGGCATTTCCATGGGTGTTAGATGGTTGTTCCCACGCATCAGTCCTGGATTTTGACACATTCCCAAATTTACCAGATGGAGCAGACCTGGGAATGCGCCAAGAGCCTATGCCTGTCCAGGTGACGTGTAACAAGAAAAAATATCTTTATTTCTCTTTGTTTTTCCTCTTTCTATATGTGCTGCATTCTGCCTTCGGCGATTGTTTTGTGCAGGAAGGGGACTCCTGCACAAAAACATTTCACCTTACAACACAGGCACTTTTGCACCATGGTGCCACAGTACCTACATTGTCGGTAGGCAGCCAAAAGGGGACCAGCGCAGAAAAAAATAGGCAGGAATGAGCCAAATTGACTTCAATACAGCACATTTCTGTCTATTCCTTGTCTTCGCAGTACAGCACAGCAAGGTGACTTTCTGCGCTAAAAGCATGACTTGACCATAAATATGAACCACTTCGTTCTGCCTAACACTAACCTTACCGGAACGCTAAAACCCTTTACTTCCCCTTAATGTTACTCTTTGCTGCATGCTGAAAACATATTTATCGTCTATTAACACAGCCCTTCTCTGAAGCTAAAGAAGCCTTACTTCCCCTTTTTAGTACCCTTCCCTGAACCATAAAAAACCCTTTCTACACTTTAATTACGCTTGCCTGAAACCTAAAAACACTTCACTACCGGTTTACACTGCACATCCCTCTTCCTTAAAAATCCCAAACTACCTCTTTTTACAACCCTTCCCTGGATTCTAAAAAGCCCTTCTATCCACTTATTCTAATCTTGCCTGAACCCTTTTACTCAACTCATCCCTTAACCCCAAAAACCCTGAACCACTCCATAATGCTACATTTCCCTTACCCTTAAAACCCCCCTAACATGTTTCTTATCCCTGAACCCTATAACCCCTTACTAACCCTTAACACTAACCTTCACTGAACCTTATTAAAACCTCATTAGCTTCTCACCCCTACCCCACATTAGAGTATATGCTACTGACTGCTTTAGCAGGATTAAGTACCCTTGCCCTTTTACCAGTACACTTACCATTGCCCTAAAAGGCATGACATTTTTCATTGTTTTGCCCCTTCCTGCACAAAACCAAACCTGCCTTTAATGGAGGCCCTCTTGCACCATGGTGCCAGGGTGCCCAAGCTGCCAAATTGTCGCCCACGCAGTGAGAAAGGAAAGAACAGGAATGCACTGTATTGCTTAAATACGGGGGATTCCTGCCCTATTACTTTGGCTTAGGGAAGCGCAGAAAGGTGCGTTGCCCTACGCCCGAATGCCAGAAATGAGGCCCTTAATGTGCAGAAAACAGCATAGAAGCCCAACGTCAAAAGGCCACATAGGTCTAGAGAGTCTCACACCTCCTTTCTGTATGTGGCTTGCTCAACGGGGAAAAACTGGGAAAAGAAAAGTAAAAATAAACTAAAAACATTTATACAAGGGATAAAAAAGAAAAGGGAGCACAATAACATTTCTGTGCCCAAAAGTCACATTGAACACAACTAAGCAGAATCTCTGAAAGTCAAGAGATTGCATTGTATCAGTCCATTTGTCCAAGTCCTGGAGAAAACAGACACAATTGGCCAATATCAATGACCGGTGCTGTTGTCACTGGTGACCCAGGGGTAGGGGACTGTCAGAAAACACTCTCTGCTGTAAGCTTCTCTCGTTAACATCAACTTGTTCAAGGAGTTAAGGCCTAGTCTAGGAGGTGAAATATATTTGGGCAGCATTGAGGCAACATTCACACACAATAAAATCCAATGTATCGTTAGTGTTCTTGTGTTTAAAAATAAATACAAATGCATTTACACTTAAAATTAGAAAAGCTAGGAATTAATAAAAAAAAAGTAAGAGTAACAAACCTGAAGGTCTTGACATTTTTGTAACCCGAGCTATAGGTCTAAAAGTGTCTTTTACTTAAAGGCAAGTACAAGGTAAACCAGATATCTATTCAAAAAGGCTCCCTAATATTTGATTTACCAAAAATTCTTATTTCTTTTGACAAATACAAACATTGCTATGAACAAGTTGCTGAGTCGAGTCAAACCCCTTTGACTCGGGTTGATGGATTGAAATCACACCCATGCTTTGAGGGGATATTACAGTTTTGGCTTCCTTGCTCGAGTAAATAAAGGGCACATTATATATCCACCGTCTGTTTATTTTGACTGAATTCCTCAAGAGAGGAAAAGGTCTTGTGAAGGCAACACAAGAGCCTTCAACCAAAGGTGTGGCATTCGTCTACTCACAAGAGAGTACTAGTCAGAAACAAACTATGGCTGTTTTGCGGCTGTGAAAGGCACTATATTGCAAAGTGTCTTTGCTGACTGTCCGGTGGAATCCTGAATTTTGGTAAGAATAGGGAGGAACCCCTCAGGCGCACAATGATTCATGGAACTATTTCAGTATCACATTGTTCAGTTCAAGTGCCAAACGAATAGCAGGGTGGAAAGTTGTCTTGCAGTTTGTGCCCAAGTGATTTGGATGACATCCAGTGCCTGTATCTTGGCTCTTGCCAAGATCAACAGTGCTTACCAGGCTTCCGTGGACTGTGGTGTGGTGTTACAGTGGCTTTTAACCTTCTTTTGATAATATCTCTCAAGGGCATGGTCTGAGTAGTACAAAATGTCCCACCTTTAAGTTGAGCAGGGCTAAACCATGGAAAGCAAGTGAAACAATGTATGGCTTTTCTGAAGGAGAATAGTGAGGGGCATACATCTGAATCCCCTTCTTGTGCATTTTTATATCAAGTGAATGGGGTGAGCATGCTTACTGATCTTCTTGCAGACACATTGTGAGGCGATTCGTGTGAGGCACATTAATAGAAGATCTTGAACTGTACCATGACTAGAATGGGAAGTCAGTAGAATTTGGCAACAGTGAAAATCTATCTGGAGTTTAAATTCTGTAGGTTGGTAGCAATTACAGTTGATTTATATCTGTGCAAAGGCACTGTTCTGACCGACTTTTGCGGCCCTCCTTTGAGGGAGAATGATTGAAGGTGACTCCAGCCTATTACTCTTCTAGTGCAGGGATTAGAACTATAAACAGGGCCTATTCATAAGGCACAGTAGTGCACTTTCGTACCGTTTTCCTTAGATCAGGGCTTATAAACTTAAGCTAGGGGATAGATTCATTAGTATTAGTGATAATCCGTCCTTTTGCAAGAGTGTTAGTATACCTTCTATGGAGTTATGCTTATTTCGGGCCTTGTATGCCTCAAACGGGAGAGACTCCATCTTGCTTTCTGCCCCGGCAGCTTGAGATGCTTCTAGGCCAAGTGTAATGTTTTAGTTTCGAAGTGTTCTTCGCTTGGAGAGAACCGGCTCAGGCTGTCCCTTATCGAAAGACTGTATTTTTCTCCACTCCGAAGACACAACATCAGGCCGGCCGGCTGGGAACGTGTCCTTGGTACAGGGAGGTACAAGAATTTGGTGGGCGGCAGGTTACTGGCCGCAACTTTCCATGAAAGGACAAGCTTCCATATTAGCGAAAGTGTTAGGCAGTGAGTCAGTCAGTCTGTAGGCGGCAGCTAGCCGTTAGCATCAATGCCATTAATTATTTCCAGGCAGACGGTCGCCATCTTGAAGTCCGAGAAAGATCATGAAGCTGATACTCTCTGAGAAAGATTGAAGGAGAAGGAGAAGTAGCGCAGAGCGAGTGGAGACAGAGAGAGACAGCAGCTAATAAAGAGGAAGGTTCCAGTGACTTGGAGGAAAGTAGAGACGACAGAGCATAGAAGTGCAGACGTGTACTCGTGACTGCTGAGGTGTGATTCCGAGACGAGCCAAGGCACAGACGAGAAGGGAACCTAGATGACTGTTGAACCCCGACTTCGTGCTCACAAGGGGATCTCTGTCCTATAATGTGCACATTCTAACCTTTCACTTTTCTTTGCAGGATATATGTTATAGTATAGTGCTGTGTTTATAATTATTGTAATAAAATACCCCAGTTCTTAGTGAACCAACATGCGCCTTGTATTCTTGTTCAATCAGGGTAACCTGGTCTTCTAGTCAGACATCGTTTTCATGAACGGATGTAAATCCCGGTCAGGTAAGAGGTGACTGAATAATGAGGGAGAGAGGGACCATTTGATGCTGAGAGCAGAAGGTACATGATTCAATTTGGCAAGCTGTGCTAATTCCTGTTATTATAGTATCATCCCGAGTAGCCAATGAGAGATTCCTTCCAAAGGTATTCATAGGAGAGTGATCGTCGTTGGTAAGCGGCGTTAATGAGAACACCAGGTGGGAGACTGGTGCTTAGATCCGCCGGATTGCGGATCGGGTTGTAAGTAAGCGAGCACTGGGAGGGAAACCAGTGTTTAGGTCCGCCGGATTGTGGACCGGATAAAAAGAGAGCACTGGGGCTGCAGCTCAGTGTGTATGGCACGCCGGATTGCGGGTCGAGTGAGCACTGATGGTGATCAGTGTGTAATGGTACATAATCAGAACTGCCCCAGGGTAGATTAGTCTGGGCCTAAGTGGCCGTGAGACTAGCTGGTATGAATGGGATATTGTAGAAAACCTATGCATGTGTATTGCTATTTTCCCCATCCTTAGGTACGAGATGTACATACATATATATATATCACGACCAAACAATCCCCCACTTGTTGAGAGACGAGAGCCACACAGGTAAGTTTGAATCCTTTTCCTTTAATTACAGCTTGCAGACAAAAGCGACTGACATAATGCATTTCGGCATCCCTGCCTTCCTCAGATGTCTCGTGTCCTTTTCTCTTGTATTCACTGTCCGCTTTTAAAATCAAAGTGCCTCACATGGATTGGAGGAGACACTCTTGCCTGTTTGGAGGGCTGATGTTCCAAACTCGCTGCCCCGAGTTTTTTTGCCACGGAGAATCATGTGGAAGTCCTTGCCCCAGTGGGCGGTGTCCGCAGCTGCACCTCCAAAGTCTGGATTTTCAAAAGCAGAAACGGAGCTGGATTCCCGTACCTTTCACCCCACCTGCACTGCCCACAGCGTGGCAAGGCGCCCACCGCTACAGTGAGCATGGGCACTATCATGAGGTCATGACCCAGTGTGATCCAGCCTGTCGATCGCTGTGGCACCAGGTGGTTTGGCGGTTTCCCAAGCACTTTGAGACACACCACTTCGTTTTGCCACACTCCGCCAAACTTTCTTTAGGGATGGGGGATCCTGTGCTTGTGGCCAGCACTACACACCACGACCAAACAGTCCCCCACTTGTTGAGAGACGAGAGCCACACAGGTAAGTTTGAATCCTTTTCCTTTAATTACAGCTTGCAGACAAAAGCGACTGACATAATGCATTTCGGCATCCCTGCCTTCCTCAGATGTCTCGTGTCCTTTTCTCTTGTATTCACTGTCCGCTTTTAAAATCAAAGTGCCTCACATGGATTGGAGGAGACACTCTTGCCTGTTTGGAGGGCTGATGTTCCAAACTCGCTGCCCCGAGTTTTTTTGCCACGGAGAATCATGTGGAAGTCCTTGCCCCAGTGGGCGGTGTCCGCAGCTGCACCTCCAAAGTCTGGATTTTCAAAAGCAGAAACGGAGCTGGATTCCCGTACCTTTCACCCCACCTGCACTGCCCACAGCGTGGCAAGGCGCCCACCGCTACAGTGAGCATGGGCACTATCATGAGGTCATGACCCAGTGTGATCCAGCCTGTCGATCGCTGTGGCACCAGGTGGTTTGGCGGTTTCCCAAGCACTTTGAGACACACCACTTCGTTTTGCCACACTCCGCCAAACTTTCTTTAGGGATGGGGGCTCCTGTGCTTGTGGCCAGCACTACACACCACGACCAAACAGTCCCCCACTTGTTGAGAGACGAGAGCCACACAGGTAAGTTTGAATCCTTTTCCTTTAATTACAGCTTGCAGACAAAAGCGACTGACATAATGCATTTCGGCATCCCTGCCTTCCTCAGATGTCTCGTGTCCTTTTCTCTTGTATTCACTGTCCGCTTTTAAAATCAAAGTGCCTCACATGGATTGGAGGAGACACTCTTGCCTGTTTGGAGGGCTGATGTTCCAAACTCGCTGCCCCGAGTTTTTTTGCCACGGAGAATCATGTGGAAGTCCTTGCCCCAGTGGGCGGTGTCCGCAGCTGCACCTCCAAAGTCTGGATTTTCAAAAGCAGAAACGGAGCTGGATTCCCGTACCTTTCACCCCACCTGCACTGCCCACAGCGTGGCAAGGCGCCCACCGCTACAGTGAGCATGGGCACTATCATGAGGTCATGACCCAGTGTGATCCAGCCTGTCGATCGCTGTGGCACCAGGTGGTTTGGCGGTTTCCCAAGCACTTTGAGACACACCACTTCGTTTTGCCACACTCCGCCAAACTTTCTTTAGGGATGGGGGCTCCTGTGCTTGTGGCCATATACCTATTGTAAATACGTTCTAAGGAGGGAGGTGATTACGTTCCGACTGGGTTGGAGGGGCTCTCAGGAGCTGATCCCATCTGGTTCGAGAATCCGGTCGTTACAGGCACGCTTGTAGTTTGAAAGCTGATCTCTTACCCAAGCATGACTAGTCAATCAACGCTCATTCACATAGATGTAAATATTTTCCTTTGACTATTTTTATCTGCATAACCACAATGGTTGATATCATGGTACTCTGTCTTTGTACTAACTTGAAGCTATCTTGTTGTTGGAGTCCTCTTCCTCTTGCAAGTGGAATAGCCCTCTCTTGTTATGGTCCATCACTTCCTTGATTGATTCCTGAACATGCATTATTACGATGGGATCTATCATTTTGCCCAGTCTCTTAATCAGGCACTGACTTTTTTTTTTTACACTTTTTGTTGTTGGGTGAAACCAAT
Source organism: Lissotriton vulgaris (assembly GCF_964263255.1). Classification (NCBI taxonomy): domain Eukaryota; kingdom Metazoa; phylum Chordata; class Amphibia; order Caudata; family Salamandridae; genus Lissotriton; species Lissotriton vulgaris. Next base: position 372,928,191 of record NC_141696.1, read on the forward strand.
GAAACTCACTTGGAGGGGCAACATGTTCTTAGATATTGCAATCCTTAAAAGGCTGCTTTTTTCTGCATCTCTCTGGATGAAGAAAACATAGACTAATATTGTCATAATCCTGTAGCATAACTCAGTAGTTAATTTGCTCTTGCACTGCAATAAAGATCTTGATCAGCAATTTTGAAATATTACAACAAATGAACACTTGATAAAGATTGTTTTGTAAATTAAGGGGCAGATTTATGATAACTGGCGCATCCCCAGGGATGCGCCAGCTATTTTGCGCCGCTGCTCCCCCACCAATGGTGCTCCGCATTTACAATGTGGCGCACCATGGGGCAAAAATGGCACAGATGCGTGACGCATCTGTGCCGTAAAGGTGACGCATTGCTGGAGCTGCGTCGCAAGCGCGACGCAGCTCCAGCAAGGCTCGGGGGTGCCCCATCTTTACAATGCTGCGTCAAGACCTACGCCTGCTTCAAGCAGGCGCAGGGTTTTGACGCAGCATTGGCCTGAAAGTGACTGAGTGAAATCTTAAAGATTTCACTCAGCCACTTTTGCGAGGCGCACCTGCCCCGGAACGCCCACCCTGCGCCGGAACGCCCACAAGTGGCGCAGGGCTTTAGAACGTGACACTTCTGATTAGATGCGTCACGTTGTAAATGGGTCGTAGGGATGCGCCACGTTTACGGCGCAGTTGCGTGATGCAAACGTGGCGCATTCCCAACATAAATCTGCCCCTGTGACTTTTACACGTAGGGGCAGATTTATGATGCCCTTGCTCCTCTTTGTGCCGCAATTGCGTCACTTTATTTGACACAACGGCTGCGCAAACAATGCGCCCTATTTACATCGTGACGCATCTAGGAGATATGTCACGTTGTAAAGCCCTGCGCCATAAGGAGGCGTTCCTGCGCAGGGGGGGTGGGCGTTCCTGCGCAGGAACGCCTCCTGAAAGTGGCTGAGTGAAATCTTTGAGATTTCACTCAGTCACTTTCAGGCCAATGCTGCGTCAAAACCCTGCGCCTGCTTGAAGCAGGCGTAGGTCTTGACGCAGCATTGTGTAGATGGGGCACCCCCGAGCCTTGCTGGAGCTGGGTCGCGCTTGCGACGCAACTCCAGCAATGCGCCACATTTCCGGCACAGATGCGTGTTGCATCTGTGCCATTTTTGCACCATGAGTGGCGTAGCTGTGGCGCACTGTGGCGCACATTAACTGGCGCATCCCTGGGGATGCGCCAGTTAACATAAATCTGCCCCGTAATGTACAAATGTATTTTTCAGTAGCAAAGGATGCCATTTGTAAAATCACTGGGTTTTTACGTGCAAAATACTTTCTATTATTACCAGAGGTCCTTTTGCAAGTCGGAAAAGGTTTTATGCCTAGTAAAAGGGCTTTTATGATGCTTTCTGAATCATAAATGGAAGGGGAAGTGAAAGGGGTTTCCCTCGCCTATTTGCACTTTAGAAAGTGTGATATGCGTCGGCTTGGAGACCACAGTTATGGTCACCAACCATTGACCAGATTCTGATACCTCAAAGGGAATGGTATCTGATTCGAAAAGACAAAGCTGTTCTGGGAATAGCTTCCCCTTAGAGAATCACATTGTGCAGCCTTGAGGGGAGTAGGCAGTGTTCAAGAGGACAGACAAAAGGTGATGGGAGAAAGGCGTGCAAATAGTCTAACCAGAGGCAATCACTTGGGGTTATGGTCCAACCCATTGTTTATTTGCCCATTATGCTATCTGAGATTTGACCAACCCATGTACAAATCAGCAGTGGTTCTGCTCCAGGCCCTTAGAAATGAGGGTGCTCATATTTATCCTAATGGCTGACTATTCTAAGGATGAAATCTCATTTCTTTCTATATAGTGATCTTTTATCGTTGGTCAGAGATGGATATGCCGCTGGCAGTGCGACACGGAGGGGAGCATGGGCGGGACAGCGCCCTATTCCCACACGTCGGGCGAACGTAGCCTGCAGCGCGCCCCCCACAGTCTAAATACCTCTGCCTGGCACAGTAGGGTGCCCGAGCCAAGATCCTGGAGCCGAGGGGGTTCCATGAAACAGCGTCGGCGCCCCGTTAGTCCTTCGGGCGGTCGGGGGCCTGAACCGACCGGGGGTGTGCCTCATCTCCCCGCCCTGACAGGGGGGGCGGGAGTCTAACGAAATAAAGTGATAATGTACTGCACCGTCTGAGCATCGCCTCGCCGTGCAAGATGGCTCCTTGGGCATGCGGGTCAGCGAGAGGCTGCCGCATTGGATCGCCTGTAAGATGACCCACCTACCAGTAGCTGTGTTGTACGTAATAAACCTGCATCACTGCTTTCCCACAAATATGTCTCATGGTTTCCTTGGTATGTCAGTGTAATGTGCGCAGGGCGGAGTAAGCACTGATGGTGTGGGCACTATGCGTTCGAACACAGACGGTACATCCTTTTTTGTGTCCTGACATTTCTTTTTACATGAGTCAAGAATAATTGAGAAATCAGGCACAATGAGCGATTCATGATGGTGGACTCTTCCAGCAGTTTCTTGCAATGTTTAGGTTGGTTTCAGAGCCAACTTCCACCTTGATATAGTGACGCATAAATAGCCATTTAACTCCCGTAACAGTGTCTGCCTTTTCAAGATGTCTTCTCAGCTTTCGTAAAGTATTCCAACTGATTGCTACTCAACCCTTTTCCTTTTTCAAGTTCTTTTTCAAACGGTATAAGTAGTTATACCAAATATAGTGTTTCGGTAGAAGGTGCTCATCACGGAAATTGTCCTTCCAGTTTGTGAAGAGCATTCCTGAGTGAATCAAATTAGCATTGTTTGGATATTTAGGCGGTCCTTGACTCTCAGTAACTTTGCAACTATGAAATATATCAATATGATATCAATAAATAATCAAGGATTTAGAACTCCATGGTTTATGCAAGAATGGCAATCGTGTAACTTTCAAGCTGGCTGATGCCTCTTCTCAATACATACACCCCATGGAAAATGAAAAATGTGGTTCCTTTTAATGAACACACTGATCAATGTAAGCCTCTTTGCTTTGTTCAGTGTTACATGCAATTTTCACAGAACTATTGTTTCAAGTAATGCTTAAATCACAACTTGAAATTAATTAAAATGCGATTTTCGGTAGGTCGCCAGGGAGAAAGATAACGCAATGCCATTTCCTGTAATATCATATGTCAGGCTAATTAGGAGCCAGCAAGATATAATTGCTGTCCTTTCTTTTTTCAGTGAAACCAGAGGACATCGAAATTTGCATTTTCCTTGTGGTTGCTCAGCAAATTAAAACACGTCTTTTTGAGGCTGTAATTTTGAAAAACTAAAATGGTGGTAACCATGTGAAAACCTCATCAGGCTCACCTTGGCAAACCTAGATTTTCTTCAGATGTTCTTGATACTATATTACATCTGTGCCTGTACTCAGAGATGAAATTTTACCCTCGAGTAGCTAAGAAACACTTATAGTTGGTGCATGAAAGCGAAGAATGGTCAGAGGTCATGGCAAGTTGAGAACTATTATTGAGACTCAGGTAGAACCGGCTGTCATATGGGCAACGGACCAGAGATACTGGCGATGCCAAAGGCTTGTATGGCACAAATCCAAGAAGGAGTGCAAAGATGGAGAACATGAATAGTGCAAATCTGAGAGCCCAGTGAAAGAATACATCTTTATTGCTCATTGCTTTGAGGAAAACCCCATGAACCAGGGAGACTTGTCTGCCTTCTGTGCCACACCAGTGGATGCAAAGTAGATAATGACACGCCCACCAAGTAGGTGGAAGTCGAATGATATAGTTGGCCTCTACTGATATGGCCAGAAGGCTGACCACCTACCACGGTCTAAATGACCCGTATGTTGACACACAAAATCATCATCCTGAATGGGTGCATGTGGTAGTTGATCCAGATCCTTCAAATGTCCAGATAAGTTCAAAATAGTGGTGAAAGTACAAGATGACTTAGTTATGGGGAGGGAGAGAGGAACCTAGAGACCTCTGCCTAAAGTACAGAGAAGGGCTTTAGAGGTGCAATTCCCACTGTGATGTGCAGATAACACTGCTCCAACCACCTTGCCCAGCCATCTTGGAAAGTAGAGAATCGACCCAAAAGTTACACTCAAATGCAAAACATGGAGAAATAGAGAGAACTGTTACACAATTTAGGACACCTTATGCTGGGACAAACTACTCATCTAAGCAAAATTAAGGTCCTGTAACTATAGATGACTTGCATAGATCAAGAAGTATAGTTTAGCAATCATAAATACTTACGTTGAATCATACAAGGGAAGGGAGTGAGGCAAACAGCAAGAATGAAAACAATTCAGGACACACATAGATACTTTAAAGTAGGCGGAACAAGCAAATAATTGTATGGGATTCAATCCAAATTTATGGAGCAAAAGCAACGCCCATCCATTTTCCCCAACACATCCATTTGTGTGATATAGAATGGGTTAGGGGACACACATTTCCACGTTCATGAAATAGAAAGATGTTTGCACCTTGAAGCACTTGAGGACAATGATTCTAGAGCTCTTGCTAAATACATATACTCCACTTTTTATCTTGAACATGATTTTGCACATGTAATAGTAATTTGACAAAGAAAAAGGCGTCAATAAATAACCTATCAAAAGAAATAGATGTGCGTGGTTTGTTGCTCTTTCATGGATCTCCAGCACAGCTCCCTATCTGAGGCCCCGCACATCAGTAGAGGCATGGACTGGTGGTATCTTGGTAGTCTGTTGACATGTCCCACATGTCCCCTCACCAAGAACCTTGGAGACGAGCATTAACCTCCTCCCTCCAAGGACACCAAATACAAGATGGTGGCCGCAGGGTGCTTGTTGGCCTGTGGCCTGAATAGCAGCTGTGGTAATGGAGTTACACCCACTCCCCATTTTCTAATAGCAGCTAGTGTGATACAGAATGTAACAACTGGAATTTTCACTATGGCAAATCATGAAGCAAACTGATTTCACATGACCTTTGCTGTTTGCCTAATAAGAAATTGAAAAAATACAATCCTCCCACTGTCCATATAGAAAATGTGGGACTATGAGAAACAAATATCTCAAAATAAATAGCTGCTATTTAAAGTTAATATAAAAAATTCTAAAATTAACCAAATTCGTCACTGAAGAGAAAATAACTAGTTTTAGGTAGATGTTCACTAAATCCAAAGGCTTTCTGCAGTCACTCAAAGTAAAGGGAGCCATGAGTTGCTCCATTCTGTATGCTGTGGTGGTCTGAAGCAAAATGTGAATGACAATTTAACAGACCAATGAATGAATGAAGTCTGCTGACCAAAAGCCCAAATTTCGTATGGATTTTTTGGAAAACAGTTTTGTGATACAGCTAAAGATGTCTCAAAGGACAGGCCTAAAAAGCAAAGGTGTAGAAATTCTTACCCTTTCACAAATGTGTCTGAAGTTCCCCCAGATTTTACAGCTGTCAAATTTTTGGCCTCCTTTATATGAACTTCAAGCACTCCTCCACTTGGCAATGGAGCACTACTTTTCTTCAGCGATTTCTTGAAGCTCCTTTTCCCTAAAAAGAATGAGAGAAGTAGCTCATGATTGATGATCAGCATGCAGTCATCATTTGTGTTTAACCAACCATTGTTTATTTCGCTGACAGCAACTTATTTTATATAAACACTTTATCCAACTAATATAATTGTTATGTCACCACTGGCTATTTACATAGTGCTCACCCCAAGAAGGAATTGACTCCTGGTGGTATGGAATGTGGGTGGTTCTGAGTTCCCTGTGTGAGGTTCTGTTCGAATTTCATTTGGCAGTTGCTGCCGGGTGCTGGATCCGATAAGTGAATAAAGCAAATGTTCCTTTACGCCATGTATGGAGCCTCTTTTTAGTGGAGATGAGCTATCGGCTTCGGCATCCCTTGCTGTGCCTCATTCCTGCTGTGCCCTGTGTCCTGCTCTTCCGAGTGTGGCATGTCGTCCTGCTTCGAGTGTGGTGACCCGGCAATTTGAAGTTGGGTGTTGCTGTAATAGTGATGTGGCGCACAGAGGGGGGTGAGTTCAGTGGAGTCTCAAACCCCACAGACCATCATGTCAGTGAGAGTGGCGTTGTGGAGATATCCTCCATGATTGTGGGCCACACAAAAGAAGCCCAACAGCTTCTATGATAGTTGTGAATAATAGAGGTATTAACTTCTCTGCAGATTCTGGTTCCCCTTTCACGCTGATTAATGTGAAGGATTTGGTAGATTGGGGGACATTCAAGTGCACCAGTCATTCATAAAATGTTTGCAAATGGGGGCAAGAGGGTAGAGGGCATGGGTAAATTTGATGCCAACTTGGAATTTGATGGCCTGTGCACATTGTCAACGAAGGTGCAAATGTGTTATGTTGGGATGAGTAAGGGGGACTTGTAATTGTTTTGGACCCAAATCATCCTGACATGGCATTATCTAAATCCGGGCTTGAATTTAAGGAGGTCTATTTTGCACAACAAACAACAAACCTCCCCAATTCAAGCCCGGATTTAAAGGCTGGTGATTGGCTCAGGGAATTTAATGAGGAATTTTTCAGCACTGCATAATTCTCAAAGATGATGCACAAGCGGTGGCTCATAAGTGCCTCTATGCTTGCGGGTGAATTGAAACTCAAATTAGAGAGATTGTGTCCTAATGTTGTAATTGAGCCCACTTAGGGGTTGGAATGGTTGACCCTTCATTGTTCTGGCACGCAAGGATGACAAGTGTCTGGGACTTTGGGGCTGATTACGATGGCAGTTAACCCTCCACCGACAGGCTGTCAGTTACATCGTGTGGCCATTTCCCACCTGCCATAATATAATGGCTGGTGGGACCGTGGTGGTTGGAAACACTGACTGCCATGCACCCGACGGGCTCCTTGAGCCTGCCGGTGCTGCGGTGGCCCACGTATTCCCATATATGGCAGTGGTGCCTACCAGGCACCACCAGTGGGATTACGATCCCATCCCTGCCAGCCTATCCATGGTGGCTCACCCGCCATAAAAAGGCTGGCGGAGATTGACTTTGGGAGCCCGTAGCAGGCCCCCCTTTAACCTGGGCACTTCAGTTTTGGGGGCCACCATTTCCCTGCACCATGTGTCAGGCATCGCATGGTCCCTGTCACGTAGGAGAGATATCTAAAAAGTGTTTTTTTAACATGGCGGCGGGTACTGCAGCCAGCAGCAATCACCACAATATTAAAGTATGGCACTTGTGGCCGCCGTGGTGGCAGCGGCATTGTAATACAACCTGTGGGACCGCCGCCTTGTAGGCGGGTTATCCAAATCCCCGAGACGATGGCGGACGGACTTTGTGTGGATTTTAGAGATCTAAATTTGAATATTTGGTGTATGGATGGCTAACTTCTGCCTAACATCAATGAGATGCTGGCAAATTTGGGTGATGCTCGTTTCTTCACTTCTTTAGATGTCTCTTCAGCTTACCACCTCACATAATTCATTACGTCTGAGGGTGCATATTGCTATGTCCATATGGCCTGAAGTGAAGTTTTTGGACAACATAAATTAAGGAGCAATTATAAAAATTTTCAGGGAAGTATTCTTAGGATAGGGATTCCCTGAAGAATGAGTGACTGAAAATGCATGCAGCTTGAATCCAGGGAAATGGAAATCATTTCCTGAACAAAATTGGCATAAAACACATTCTAACTTCATTATTATATCAACCCCGTAGCAATGGTTTAGTTGAAAGAGTCATTAAGGACCAGTTGCAACTGGCTCTTATCAATGGGTTGCATTGGAAGGAGGGGATTGAGGATATGCATGTGGGCCGTGAGAACATCCCCTCACGTAAGTACAGGAATATCCACATTTACATTTCTAAGGGGTATGATTGCAGCCACCAAACTAAACAAAGATTAGATATCCAGAAAAAGCCATTGGTTAGGAAAAAGTGGATGTAAGAACTACAATGCAGAGCAAATATAGTACTGTGAATAATCAACACTGAAACTTATTTGTTCAGATTACGGAATGGGTAAGGATCAAGAGGCCTGGTTTTGTTCGCATGGGTTTGTGAAGGTTTTCTGCACCAATTGATGTGAAGGAGGTGAAAGATCACGTGGTTGTGTTGGAAAACGGCAAAACATGGAACAAGTGCTTTGTCTCCATGGTGGATTATGTTACTTACCCGGTAAGCATCTGTTTGTATAATGTAGTGCTGAAGATTCACATGCTCTGCATACTCCTGCCACCTAGTGTAGGGTCCAAAGTTGTGCAAGTGGTTTTTCTTCGAAGACGTCTTTCAATTCATGAGACTGAGTGACTCTTCCTCTAGGTGATACTGTGCATAGGCATTGACTCCTTTGTTAGATTGTTTTCCTGCAGGCGGGTGGGAAAGGAGTATAGAGTGTGTGTAAGAACAAAGATGTCCATGCTAAATGTAAAAGTATCCTGTAAAAGTATGTAACGTAACTACAACTGCCACAAGTGTCTGTGGAGAAGGGAGGGCGCATGTGAATTAACAGCACTACATGCCATAAACAGATGATTAATGGGCAAGTAACATAATCCATTTGTCGGCATGTGTGGCTGTAGATACACATGCTTTGCATAGACTGTAAAGCAGTCCCTCATCAGAAACCATTTTACGAGCTAACCTGTAGGAGTTGCAGTTGTTTGAAAAAGGGCACGTAGCACTGTCTGACCTACACTGGCTTGTTGGCATGCTAAACATCCACACAATACTGTTTGGTAAATGTGTATGGGGTAGACCATGTAGCTAATTTACAATTGTCGGCTACAGAAATATTTCCTAAAAAGGCCATAGGAGCTCCTTTTTTATGAGATGAGTGTGCTCCAGGAGTGACTGGTAATGTTCTTTTGGCCTTACTGTAGCAAGTTTGAAAACATTTGACTATCCATCTGGCTATGCCTGATTTGAATATAGTATTGACTTTATGAGGTGGAGAAAAGGCTACAAAGAGTTTCTTTGTGTTCCTCAAAGTTGCAGTTTTATCTATGTAAAACATGAATTCTCTTTTTTGTCTAGGATATGAAGAGCTCTTTCTGCTATAAAATCAGGGTTAGGGAAAAACACTGGGAGCTCAATGGATTGATTGATATGAAACTGAGAGACTACCTTAGGTAGGAAGTTAGGATTAGTATGAAGAACCAGTTTGTCTCTATGCATTTTGAAGAATAGTTCCTCCAAGGTTAGAGCCTGGAGCTCACTAACACGTCTGTGTGCAGTCATGGCAACTAAGAATGCCACTTCAATGAAAGAAAAGGAAGGGCCCATGAGTAAAGAGGTTCAAAGGGGGGACCCATGAGTCTGGTTAGAAAAATGTTGAGGTTCCAAAAGGGTGCTGGAAGAACCCGAGTAGGAATGACTCTTTTGAGACCTTCCAAAAAAGACTTAATGACTGGTATTTTGAACAGTGAGAGTTTTTCTGTCTGTTTTGGAGGTATGCAGCCATTACATCAAGGTGTAACCTAATGGAAGAGTAGGCTAAATTCGCCTTTTGCAAATGAAGTAGGTAGCAGATAATGTCTTGCACCTTTGCTTTCACTGGCAATAGTAAATTAAATGTTTCCATTTTGCAGCATAACATGATCTGGTTGTGCGTTTGTGTGCTTGTTTAAGAATGTCCGTACAATCTTCAGGTTATCAAGATGTCAAAACTCTGCGACTTCAGGAGCTAAATTGCTGAATTGACAGCTTTGGGGTATGGATGTCTGATTTGTCCTTGAATCTGAGTGAGAAAGGGGATCTTCTCATGAGGAACCACTGAGAGATCTAGTAGTGTTGTGAACTAGGACTCGAGTGGCCAAGTGAGAGCTACTAGGATCATGGTGTGAGATGTTTGCCTGAGTCGCCAAACCAAAAAATGAATGAGGGGTAGGTGGAAAAACATAGGCAAATATCCCTGACCAACTCACCCATAGTGCATTGCCCTTGGATAGTGTGGGTACCTAGAGGCAATGTTTGGGCATTTTATGTTTTCGTCTGTTGCAAAAAGGTCTATTTGAAGAAAACTGCATTTTTGAAAGTAGGTAAGGAGGACTTGTGGGTGGAGTACCACTCATGGGCCTGTTGCTGCACACTGCTGTGAAGGTCTGCAAAATTGTTGTCTACTCCTGGCAGATATTTCGCCACAAGATGAATGTGGTGTTGAAGAACCCAGTTCCATATGGTGTGAGATAGAAGTGACAGTTAAGAGGACCCCCCCCCCTCTCTTTTTGTAAATAATACATGTCTGTCTTATTGTCCATCCAGACTAGGACAACCTTGTGAGGCAGATGAGGAAGGAAAGCTTTTAGTGCTAGGAAGATTGACTGAAACTCCAAGTAGTTGATGTGTAAGGATTGACGTTTGGTATCCCACAGACCTTGTACTGTGAGGTCTTGTAGAAGGGCACCCCAACCCGTCTCTGATGTATCTGTTGTGAGAGTGAAGTAGGTAACAGGATCTAGAAAAGGGCGTCCTTGTAGCAGATTGTTGGTGTTCCATCACTGCAGAGAATGGTAAGTGCGGCGGTCTTTCGTCACTAGATCCTCAAGGTGACCCTGTGATTGAGACCAAGGGGGAGCTAGACATTGCTGCAGGGGACCCTTGTGCAACCTCATGTGGGGAACTATGACAATACAAGAGGCCATCATTCCTAGCAGATGACTGACTGTCCGAACTGTGAGAGTTCAGTTTGGATTGAACTGAGGTAGAGTTACCTGAAAGTTCTGAATTCGAGTGGGATTGGGATAGGCTAGTCCTAGCTGTTGGTTAAGCATTGCCCCTAAGTAAGGTTGAATTTGGAGAGGTTGAAGGAGAGACTTTGAAACGTTTATTGTGAACCCTAGTCTGTGCAGTAGATTCACTGGCTTTGATGAGCCAATCATCCAGGTTTGGAAATGCATGAATGTTTTGTCTGCGCAGATGTGCTGCAACTACTGCCAAGCATTTTTTGAAAACTTGAGGTGCTGTGGTCACCTCAAATGGTAGAAATTTGAATTGGTAATGCTTACTTGCTATAACAAATCTGAGGTATTGTGCATGGTATTTTGGTCCATGAAAATAGGTGTCCTTGAGGTTCGGTGTTGCCATAAAGTTGCCCTGTTGAAGAAGTGGAATAACATCCTGTAGAGTAACCATATGGACATGTTTTGACAGGATATACTGGTTATGGGGTCAGCAATTTAAGATTGGTCTTAGAGACCCTTCTTTTTTAGGAAAGAGAAAATATAGAGAGTATGCCCCTAATCCCTGCTGTTGAAGTGGAACAGGTTCCATAGCTCCTTTGTGAAGGAGAGCTTTCACTTCTTGTTTTAGAAGTGTTAGATTATCTTGTGACTACCTGTAAGTGCAAGGTGAGATATTGGTTGGTGTAGAAATGAACTCCAGATGATAGCAATGTTGGATAACGGCTAGATCCATTGGTCCGTGGTGATGGATTCCCAGACTGGGTGAAATATCGTAGTCTGCTCCCGACAGGTGTGGAGTGGTTGGGAGGGAAGGATTGGGTATTCACTGCTTGGCAGTGGATGTTGCTACATTTGTGGAGGCACCCCTGCTCCTTCACTTTTTGTTTCCCCCTCTAAAGGGACCTGTAAAGTAGCCCTTACTGTAGACAGATTGACCTTGTTTTTGTAGGGAGGTGGAGGCGTCTGAAGAGGTAGATTTGAATGCATCCTGTAGCCTGGTAAACGAAAGGACCTTCTGGAGACTTTGGTTTGCAATGCTCCAATGTCTTTAGCTGTGATGGTTGTATGACATTACCATGCACGTCTTTTCCATGCCTTTTTAACCATGCCCACCATTATCACGCATGTACATACATTAACATTAAAAGTACACTTACCTCACAACCAACAACCATACACACTTCCACCATGCATACCATTTCTCTTTTTATGCTTTAAGATTGTATAGTAAACTTACCTGTACACAGCATTCTCTGCTCCGATCCTCCGTACTGCTTCAATATGCTCTATTTTCTGTAAAAAGAGACATTCAAGCCCATACGTCCTGGAATTTTTGTAGACAGTGAAAATGGACTATAGCAGTGACACAATATATGCCACTCTGGTTTGAAACCAGAACACATAAGCCATGCATATTGTCTTAGGAGCTCCCTGGTATTGACAGCACTAGCAGCTGTATCCACTGAATCAAGCGTTCATCGGATGGAGTTGTTGGTGATGGCCTGGCCTTCTGTGACAATTTGTTGTCCACTTTTCCGGCTTTCCTCTGGGAGGTATATTGTAACAGTTCGTTCCTCCATCTCATCCCAATGGGCTCTGTACACCAATAATTAGTTTACTGTGCTGCAACTCATTTCCCAACTCCATCTATGTGCTTGCTTTTCTTTTCAAGTGGTGGAGTGTCTCCAGTGCCTGGCTATTAGCTCTTTTACAAGCAGCTGTGGCAACTATGGTGTCAGGTGGGACATGCTCCCGGATAAAAGAGTGGGTCAGAAGGAGCTGCCCTATATGTTTTGTCCACTGGTGGGGTAATACCTCAGGTTTGGAATGGTTCTTTAAAAATGCCATCTACATGGCTGTTCATGCCAGAATGCATTGGTAAATACTGTGTGTCCCTATGTGTGGAAGAAAGGGTGTCAAACAAAAAATCCTGCTTCAGGGATTCTTTGTGAAGCTCAAGATTGTGACATGCAGATGCCCTAGCAATGAGTTGTTGGAAAGAAGTGGCATCTTCTGGAGGGGAGGGACGAGCCAAATACAGATCCGGATTGTTGGGGTAAGGGGATCAGTGTTGAATGTATCCAATGGGTCAGGATGCCCTAATGGCACCTGTTACCACCCATCATCTGTACCTGGTGACCCTGGAGGTGTATCATCAAGTGGGCCATGTTTTGGAGATGTAGAAGGTGAAGGAGGGGGTGGAGATGGTGGTGGTGGAGGAGGAGGCTGATGTGTAGGACTGGTGGCTTTGGCCTTCATCTTCCTCTTTTGAGGGATAGCGCTTTCCAGTGCTTCTTGGATGAACAGCTTCTTCTTTGGTGGTGGAGAAGCAAGGATCTGTCCTGTCCCTTCCTGGAACTGAATTTTCTGTTGTTGAATGTCCATTTTTGCAAGAATGGGTTCAACCGAACACATGGAAGCAGATAAAGATTGACAGGTTTTCTGCTTTGTAATTTTCAGATCTGAGGTTTTGGTGTGGAAGAGAGTTTTTTAGTCGGCTCCATGGTTGAAGTTGTTGGTTGCCGGCTCGATCCCAATGGTCAATCTTGGTCTGAAGAGGTCGGTGCCGAAGGCTTGGCCTTGTTATCAGTTTTTTTGCTGTGTCCAAGGGTGGGACGTCTGAAACAATCTTTCGGATCCAACCACGGCCCAAAGGTATTGGTGGTCCGACCACCTCTGTATGAAGATGTTTGGAGGCATGCTTGTGTGCTGGAGCAGGGTCAGGGGTAATTGTACTCAGGCACTGACCAGATGGGAGGCTATGTAACTCCATATATATTTTGACATCCGAGTCAGAGCTTTCTTCCGGGGAGAAGACGCCTTGTGCATCATCCGAAGCTGGCTCCTCCTGGGCATGTTCCTTGCCAGAAATGTCAGGGTGTCATCTCTGCTTCTGTGAGACATTTCCAAGTGATACACCCTTCAGTCATAAAGGGTTTTCTTTGACTGAAAAGACTTACACGGGTCACAGTCGGCCTCACAATGGTCCGGCAAAAGACACAAGTTGCACATGAAATGTTGGTCTGTGTGCGGATATTTCACGTGGCAGCGGGGGCAAAATCTTAAAGGTATGCATTGCATTAGAAAGACATCCTCAATGGAAACTAGTGCATACTGGAATAGGCCCGAGATGCTGCACCCCAAAGGGAGGTCGGTTAAAGCCCAAACTGCCGAAATTCAATAGCAGGGCAGAACTGAAAAGCACGATTGAAACAATTCCGTGGAAGACAGTAAAAAGAACTGGAGAGTCCTACCGAACAGAGTCAATTCAAGGACCAGAGGCCCACACGTGCGAAACCGAGGGCGAAGAGAAAACAATCTAACAAAGGAGTTGATGCCCATACAAAGTCTCACCGAGAGGAGCAGTCATCCAGTCTCGTGACTGGAAAGACTTCTTCGAATAAAAACAACTTGCAGAACTGCGGACCCAAAACTAGATGACAGGAGTATGCAGAGCAGGTGTATCTAAAGCCACACGTCATTGAACAAATTATTAATTCATTTCATTTTTGTGAAGGAAGAGGGGGTTGTTGGGTTATGTACTTGCCTGGGGGTGCAATGGAATGGTGGGTGGTATGGAATGTGGATAGTTATGAGTTCCCTGCATGGAGTGAGGTTTTGTGTGAGGTTAATTTGGCAGTTGCAGCCAGGCGGTGAAGCCGATATGTGAATAAAACACATGCTTCTTACAGCTGTGTCTAGACCTTTCTTTCCCCTAATCATGGGAACTCATTTTGTAGACCTCATAATGATGAACGTCTATGTATGCTTTCCAAATTTTAAACATTTGACCATCACCTTCATCCCAGTGAGCTAATTTTACAAGCTTACAGGTTAATATAAAAGGAACATATAATGCATTTTGTAGTACTAAGTCCATCAAAACAACTATTGTCAACTTTTTTGAATGAGTTACATTTCCTAGTCATATTTTTAACAAATATGACAAAGTAATGCAAAGCAATGAATTTAAATAAGGTCTCTAGAATCAGGTAATTTTTATTCATGTATATATGCTTCAGGTTCTTTAGGTAACCTGCATTTGTGAGAATGTGTCATGGGTATCCCACTCAAAGCAAGGATTTCTAATGTTAATGTTTGTGCAGATCAGGATCACTGATTGTGGTCCATATTACAAATACTGCTGTGGGTGTGCAACAGGTGTTTGCGACCACTTTTGCACACCAGGGAACCATGTTGATGTAGAGGGAGGGAGTACAGATGCCCCTCTAGCCAAGCTATAAGGACATCACAGAACAATATGTGATCACAAGGGGGTGTTCCCTAATTTGCTTGGCTGGAGTGGCCCCATACAAATGAGAGAATGGCTCTGCACCTACACTGCATTACAGGTGCAGGTAAACAGAAACTGTGTGCTAAATAGAAGGCGGTGCAAAGTGAGCGCAGCCTGAAAGTGGCACCATGGAAGAAGGGAGTGGTGTCCCAGTACCTCCCAAGGCTTCTCCTCGCATTATACCAATTGGGATGCACTTTACCTTGTGATTGGTCAAGTGGAAGAGTAAGGTTCTTCTCCGGGGGACGGTAATGTAAACTGAGGGTCAGCTCTCCTTTATACTGAGGAATGACATCAGCTGGAACATCCACCTGAGAAAACAGAGAGAAGAAAAACAGCTTGACATGGCAGATGAGCTCAATATTTCTTATATTTATATAGCGCTTAGACCAAACAGTATTTAGATGCTTGTTGGTTGAGACCTTTGAAATCCCTTTCATTTGTATGGTGCTGTATGTTAGGTACCATGAAGTTTGCATCTCAATATGAACATATTTATATAAATAACACATTTCAAAATGAAGGGCACTGAAAGCAGTATGCAGGATGTATGCAGATCAGTGCAACACCAGGAATCACCCTGTGCCTTTAACTTAGATCATGCTACCTACAACTATTTGTCTCATAGTAAAACAGTGATAAAATGATACATATAAATAAATAATGCACTGGTGCACAATTTTCTGCCTTGCACCAATGCAGGTACCCTTGCCCTGTGGTGCAAGAGTACCTGCTTTGTAGAAAAGATTATATCTGTACAGGAAAGGACAGCGTCCTGCACAAAAACAATGCTTAGAGGATTTTTCCTCTGTCTATGTGTGCTGCAGATTGCAGCACACATAGAAAGGGGAAAAACAAGCACAAAGGTTTTACTGAAAGCTGTGGGTTCTGGTTAAGGATGGAGGGTATAAAAACGGTTATGATAGGGGTTTGCATTAGGAGAAGGGACAGAAGAAGACCTCTTAACAATCCTGCTGTGTGGGACATACAGGAGATAACAGAAGGGATTGTTCGCCCCCAAGAACCCTCAGCAGCCAAGAACACCTTATTCCCCAACTAGTAGTGCACAAGGAGGTGTGTTTACAGAGTGGTAGAGAAAGGGGGTGCACCACAAAGACCTCTCAGCAACCCCGCAGTGTGGGACTTACTGAAGATAACAGGAGGGGTAGTTGGCCCACATGGACAAGTCCCACACAGCGTGATTGCTTGGAGGTCTTCGGAGTTCACGCCCCCTTTCTCCACCACTCTGGTTGGGGGTGGAGTTCCCTTGGCTCCAGAGGGTCCTTGGGGCACAATAAGACCTCCTGTTACCTCCAGTAAGGCCCACACAGTGGAATTGCTGAGAGGTCTTTGGAGGCCAAGCCCCCTTTCTCCATCACTCCTCCTGGCGCACTGCTGGCTGGGGGAAGAAATTCCCTTGGCTCCAGTGGGTCCTTGGGGGACAACTACCACTCCTGTTACCTCCAGTAAGTCCTACATAGTGGGATTGCTGAGAGATCTTTGTAAGACACACCCCCTTTTTCCACTACTCTGCAAACACACCTCCTGGCACACTACTGATGGGGGAATGAAGTCCACTTCACTCCTGAGGGTCCTTGGGGCTCAACTACCCAATCTGTTACCTCCAATATGGCTCAAATAGCTGGATTGCTAAGAGACTTCTGGAGGCCATATCCCCGTACTCCACCACTCTGCAAATGCACCTCTTGGTGCACTACTGGTTGGGGGAAGAAGTCCACTTTAGTCCTGAGGCCCTCAGGAGGTGAGTTCGCAGAGTGGTGGTTAATGGGGATGTGGCCTCCAAAGAACTTTCAGAATTCCTGCTGTGTGGGACTTACTGGAGGCAACAAGAGGGCTTGTTGGCCCCCAAGTACCCTCTGGAGCCAAGGGGACTTCATTGTTCAACCGATAGTCCAGGAGGTGTGTTTGCAGAGTGGTGGGGAAAGGGGTGGGCCTCCAGTGCCTTGTCGTGTTTTTTTTCTTCTTTCTTATTTTCTTCTTTTGAGGGAGGGGGTTGCTTTGGCCCCCTAGACCTGGACCATTTTAGGCCCAGGGACTCTATCCCCAGGGACCAGGCCTTTTTCAATGGGTGAGGGGTCCGCACGGTCCCCCGCCTTGGGCCGATTTCGGCCCGGGTACACCAACGCCCGTGGCCCAGCCTTTTCATTTTTTTTTTTAAAGGGAGGTTGGTCACACTGCCCCCCTCCTGGACCAGTTTCAACCTCGGGCACCCCAGCCCCGAGGGCCCGGCCTGTAGTGTGGGTGCCCTGGTCCCACCCAGGGCACCCACTTTTTAAAGTAGGGGACCGTGGGGGAGCCTCAAGGATCCTGCAGTCCCTGACTGTTCGCCCCCTCATGTTGGTGCCAGCATTGCTTTTACACATAACCTGCAGCCTCCTGTGTGTAAAACCAATTCTGCTTCCCTTCTAGTAAGTGAGAGCATTTAATGCCCTTGCTTGGCAAGAGTTGTGCTCCAGCCAAGCCATAGCAAACTGCAATTACCCAATGGTGGGCATGCCAGGACATTGCAGAAGCAAGCCCAGGGGGGCAGCGGTCACCAGGGCCAACTAGGGCTCCAAGAGGGGGCCGCACAGCCACCCTCCAATCTTCTAATTTGCCCCGTGGACGTGGCATCCCCGGGGCTGCACAGTGGCAGCGCGGACCCCATGCATTTTTTTAATTAAAGCCCTGGGGAGGTGGCGGCCTGCAGGGGCGTCTATGAGGCTCCCTGCGTCAATTTACAATAAAGCATCCAGGAGGTGGGAGTTCCTGGGGCTGGAGGGGGTCCAAGAGGCCCCCCCATTTAAAACAAAATAAGCCCCAGGGAGGTGGCGGTCCCCAGGGCAGCGGGAAGGCCATATGGGCCTCTCCCGCAATAATATTTTAAGAAGCCCTGGGGAGGTGGTGGTTCCTGGGGCATAATAAGTCCCAGGAGGGGGGTGTGCTCCCCCTCTTTTTTCCATAACCCCACCAGGACCTGGCCCACCCGGGGGGCGATAATGAAAGAAGCAAGGAAGCCCGCACTTCATTTTAATTTGTTTTACATTGTGGGCCTGATCCGCAGATCCTGGGTTCACAGTGAGACCACCCTTCCCTCAAGAAGCCTAGGGGGTCAGGGTGTTTCTACCCTTCCCCCTTTCTTTTTATGTGAAAAAAAGAAATTTGTCGGACTCAGTTCAACCAAGTACCAAGATGCCTGGCAACCCTTCCTTGTTGAAATGTTGGCAGCTGATCAAATTTCAGTAGGGTTTCGGTAGTATCTATATTTATAAATTTAAATATCTCTGAAACTGCAGAGTGGATTTACACCATATCACAAAAAGCATGCTTTCTGGACCATACATCTAGCTTTCTGCCAAATTTGGTGTAATTCCGTTCAGTGGTTCAGACTGTGGTTGTGTTAAAAAAAGGAAAAATCCCCATAGACATGACATGGGGAAAACGAGTTTTGGGACCCCCTCTATTTTCTCAGCCCCAGCTTGATGGATCACCACGAAACTTTCAACAGAGCAGCTGATATAAAAAGGGGACGTTTTTAGAAAATGTTGTGAAAATTGGTCAAGCGGCGCCAAAGTGTATGGCAAAACGAAAAACGTTTTTCCTATGGAAACTGTGTTCCTAACTATAACTACCCACTGGCGACCCCCAGTAGGGGAGGAGAGAAGGAGGTGAATGTGTGTGTGTGTCTGTCTGTCTGCCTATCTCTCTGGCTGTATGGAAAGCATGAGAAACAACAGACATTATACAAAAATACTGTGCCTATAGTTGTTCACCAGGAGGTATTATCCATTAGATGAAGAGACTACTGGGCAATAAAATGTGGCAATTGGCTCATTTTATAGCACGTCTAGATCACTCTTTCCCAACTTGTGGGTCGCAATTCATTGGTGGGTTGTGAGATCATTTTTGGTGGGTTGCAAAAGTCAGAGCAATAAATAGAGATGTGACAGAGCTCAAATGGCAGACTGATTTAATGCAAAGTGAGAAGAGATTTTAAAGTGAATTATGTGACAATGTAGGATGTTGCATTTCTACAATATTTAAAAATCTATAAATAAACTGTATGCATCCATCAGTCAAGTAGGTTTAAAGAGATCAAAAAAACTCAAGACACTTGGGGATGGACAAAGGATAAATATTCACACAAATCTGGTTCCCACAGAGTATCATTTTTGTGCTGTATAGGTTTATCAGTATAACTCAGTATAACTGTATGTCTGTTCAAATGTAGTGCCCATTTTAATGGAAAATGTGCTACCTGTAAATCACGATGCGCTACCACGCAATGCTTTAGTTACATAAAAAAATCACACTGCCTCATGTCAATCAAAGGGAGATGGACCGTGAAAGTTGGTTGGTATAAAAAGTGGGTGGCAGTTCTAAAATGTTTGGGAACCACTGGTCTAGATAATTTTAGCATGTGCTTGCTTCATGGGAGCGCAGGTACAATGGTATTATATGGAGAACTGAAGCTATCCAGTTAGGTTCAGTAGGGGGTAGGGGGTATATCCCTAGTGTCCTTCTAATTGAGTGTAAAACTTGGAAAGAACTATCACTGCCCTCCGCTGACAAAACCACCAAATTTAGATTAGCTGAAGATGTCTGTAAATCTGGATATTTTGTCCCACTGTGTTCGCTGGCTGTGCAACACTGAATCAGTGAGGCAAGTCGGCGGGTTCACGTTTATAAGAAGCAGGCTCTCAAGAAAATCCACTCTGGATTGCCTATCTATAAAGAGTAGTGTGGTCTAGAAATTGATGAAATCAGGCATTGGGCTATGGTTCTTGGATCAGTGACACATGGCACAATTTGCAGTAGACTTTGGCATGCCGCAACCCAGTTTACCCCAGCCGAAGCCTGCAGCTCAGCGCATAACAAAGCCCATCATTGTTTTAACACCATGTCATTACTATCTGGATCACTTCTGGTACTGCAGCAAGAGTATGCAGTGTTACAAACCACAACCCTGCCAATTTACACCATAGTTACCTGCTGACACAACTGATCACACCCACGTCCTGTAAACATATTTTCTTCATTAACAAGCAAAAGCAAAATCTTACCTTAGGTTGAAGCTTGAACCATTCATCCGATCGGTTTTCGAAGTTCCAGGAGTCGAGGGCAATTTCCACCTCCCCTAAGAAGCTGTTGCGGCCAAACCGGTCACTGTGCCAGACAGTGAGCTGCAGAGTTCTGGTCTCCAACTGAGTGTGGCTGATGACATACTGTGAAATAGAGGGATCAAAATGTGATTTTTTTTTTATTGAGAAAATAATACAATATTAGCGAAAAACAAAGATATAAACCGAGGTGAACACATTTCTTTAATGGCAAGAATTGTTTCTGTTGCACCCCTCACTACAAACTACAATCCAGAAAATTATATAATTACAGAAAATGTAGAGAACGCCAGAGGTTTCTTGTCTAGCTCTTGGAAAGTACTTTTATTTTGAAACATGTATTAATTACTCCTGGAAATCCCATGGTGCGAATTACGGAATATATATTACAAATTTAAATATTTATACATACATATGGAAGCAGAGCATGTGCAGGTTTTCGTGGTTGTGTAGGTTTCAGTTCCAAAAAACGAACTATGAGGACTGGTTTAAAGTGTCCCCCCGTCCCTATAAAGTGTAAACAATTACCAAGTTCATTATGCAACTTGTAGAAAAATATGTGCGGGTGATGGTAGTAAAATGTTTCTGTTAGAAATGGGATTTCTGGTTGGCTTGCGCCTAAGCCAAGCAGAAACCACCACTCTAGTCAGGGCAAGGGAGTTACACACCAAAGATAACCCCTGCTCACCCCCTTGGTAGCTTGGCATGAGCAGTCAGGCTTATCTCCGCTGCAATGTGTAAAGCGTTTGGGCAACACACACACACAGCAGCAACACACTAGGCACACTACAAAGGAAACTTCACACAACGTTATATCAAAAATAGCCTTTGTATTCTCTTAAACACTTTAGAATGATAATCACACATATACATAGTGCAAACTGGCACTAGGCAATATTCACAGGGGATTATATAAAGGACTAGGCCAATCGGGCCCGGTAGGAACCATCAGAACAGGTAAGTAAATATAAAACACAACCAGTAACTACTGGTACGATAATGACCTCAGCATTATTACATCAGGCATAAAACACAATAGGTCCAAACCTCCTAATCATAAATACATTACACATTAGGTATCACCAGCAAAAGCACATTTTGTCTGATTCAAAATTAGGCCAGAACATTGCGCATAAATATACTAAGCAAAAACAAGGTATGCAGTCACTGTAGGCATGAACATTTATGCATTGGTCATCACGTTAGGGCCTGGCGCCCTACCAACACTCTCCACTGACCCCAGGCCAACTGGCCTTTTCTAGGGCTCCAGTGCCCTATGTACAGCAAAGTCAGGGCTCTGAGGGTTACCTCGCAAAGGGCTCCCTGGCTTCCTCAGTAGCAAACACGAAGTGTGCACTGGGCTGGGGCCTGGGGTGCTTCTCACCCGTTTTCTCATTGACAAAAATGCCCCCAAACGTCGCAGCTGCCCTCTGTCAGGCGGGGCAGCTGTGGAAATGAGGCCTGGCACAACTTTACCCATTAGGCCCCTCTGGGACTCTGAAAATGATTTGGCCTAAACGTCGCAGTTGCCCACTGTCCGGCAGGGCAGCTGTGGCACAAGTGGCCACTGGCACTAACTGTGCCTTGGGGGCGAGCACCAACAAATGCCCCCGTTACATCCCTCACCGTTGGAGTGGCCCGCTCTCCTGCGGGACCAGTCAGGCACGATAATGTGCCTCGCACTGCCCCCAGCCTCTCCTCCCTCGCCACCACTCACGGGCTCTCTGCTGCGACGGTCCCAGGCGCCTGGGATCATCGTGGACTCTTCTCCTCAATTGGATCAGGCTGTATGGGGAGACCGCGGTCGAACCCCATCTCCTGCCGTCAATCTCTGTAGGGATCCGGGTGCTGGTGAGCTGGCGCACGGGTCCAGTCTCGTCGATGCAGGCCCACAGGACGTTCTCTGTTCCACACGGGGAGGTCCTGCCCACAACCAGGCGAGGAGCCTGACTTAATGGCCGGCTGGATGCTTCTCCGGGTCACTGCTCATGTAGCGGTGGCCCTTCGGCAACAAGCAAATGCGGGGTGGGCACCCGATTCAGAACGAGGCTCAATTGCGGGGTGGGCACCCGCCTCCAAACAAAACGGAGATGCAGGGTGGGCACCCGCATTCAAAACCACTCACAAAGCAGGGTAGGCTCCCGCCGGCAAGGCTGCACGAACACTGGGTGGGCTCCTGACACTCAATGCAGCATAAATATCCAAAAGCACACCGCAATGCGGGGTAGGCTCCCGTTCCCCTTCAGCAGCGGCAGTGCGGGGTGGGCTCCCGCTCTGCTGCAGAAGCGCCATAAATGCTGTGGAATCCCATGTCGCAGCCCAGTGCTGCTGGTCAAAAACAGAAGCGCTCTCCTCAGCAGTAGGAAGGTAGCGCTCCACGAGGTGCTAGCTCCAAGGCAAAGGTCAGGGGGCACAAGGCTGGGCTCAGGCAGGCCAGCACACAGGGCCCTCCAGTAGGGAAGCAGACCCTTGTGGCAGTTCCTCCTGGAGCCCTGCAGCAGCAGCCCCCAGCGTCAGAACAAGCATAGGAACCAGGTCAAAATCATGGGGTCAGAGCCCCTATCTTTATACCACTTTTCCCCTTTGGCTGCAAAGCACAGGGCTTGGGGAAACCAGTTCCAACTGGTTCTGGAGCACTCTGTTTACCAGGCTCCTCTTCCCTATTGTTAGGTGGGGGCTCCTCATCAGACACACCACAGGGGGGCAGAGCCAGCATTCACTAGGGCAGGTACCATCCTATTCAGGGACTTCTCCTCCCACCACTCCAAATGCAGATGTCCCATTCAGCCTAGCACTGACTCACCCTGCCCCTCCTGGAGCCACACACACCTCCCAGCCCCTGTCACTCAAAAGCAAGACATGCAATTCACAACAGCCAGGCAGACACACTGCACACAGAAATGCCAACTTCTAAAAGTGGCATTTCTAAAATAGTTATAATAAATATGCGCACACCATTGCACAGCATTTATTATTGCTATTTCAAACATACCAAACTTGACCACGCTGCACCTCTCATTTCAGAAACTACCACTGAAACGCTGATCAGGGAATCCCCAATGCATTCCTATGGGAGGGCAGCCCCACAGTATTGAGACACCAAAATAGCTGTTTGTCACTATCAAGACATGTCACACACTTAAGGTACATGTCCTATCTTTTACCTACAATGCACCCAGCCCATAGGGCTAGCTAAGGCCTACCTTAGGGGTGACTGACAGGTAGTAAAAGGGGGGTCACAGACACGGCACACACTTCAGGTGCCACGTCACAGCGGCAGAAACACTGCACGCGCAGGCCCAGCAATGGCAGAGGCCTGGGATAGGATTGAAAGGCTACTTTGCTGGGTGGCGCAATCAGCGCTGCAAGCCCACCAGTAGCATTTAATTTACCAGTCCTGGGAATCTGAGATACCACTTTACAAGGGACTGACAGGTAAATTAAATAGGCCAAACAGGTGTAGACCAATCTAACCATATTGAACACAGAGAGCGCACGCACTTTACACTGGACAGCAGTGCTAAAGTGCCCAGGTTCTAAAACCACCAACACCATGTCAGAAAAAAAACTAGGAGAGAGGCAAAAAGTTTAGGGATGATCCTGCAAAAAGGGCCAAGTCCAACAGTTTCTTATGAACATGTAGTGGGAATTGCTGAATGCCGGTGTTGCCAGATACCAAGGCTACCTAGTCTCAGTGGCGGCAGGTATCCATGAGGAATGGTGAGGTGGGCAAATGAGGGGTGGATAAAAAATTAAATAAAACCCACTTACCTGCAACACATCCTCCTCCTCACTGCTCCTCTTCCTCCTGCAGTCTGGTATTCAGCTCGGGCCCCATCGAAGTTCCTTAACCAATCCTGGTGCTGCTCTCATGCTGCATGAGAGCAGCACCAGGATTGGAGGGAGCAACTGCTCTCAGTGCTCCCAAGAGCACTGGAGACCTGCACTTGACCTAACCCAGTTGTTTTAAGAGAGGTGGGTTAGAAGGCTCCAAGTGCGCAATTTTGGCTGGCTATTGCAAGACGGCCAGCCAAATGGACTTTGAAACGAAGTATCCGTTAGCCCACCTTTCTCCCTGCTGCTGCTTTCAGTAAGCCCCGCCGGTCCTGACTCTTGGTTCTGGACGGGCAGATGAAAAATAAAATGTTAATAAATTAACTTTATTACCATTTTATTTTTCATCTCTGGGGTTTAGGGGTATTTTGGTTAGTGGGGCGACGTTCTTCCACTCTCACAGAGGAGCCGTCCCTGCCTTGTTTCGATTCCATCTCATGCCTCTTTCTTCCACTAACCTACAATTTCTGTCTCTTTATCTTAATCTTTTAAATTCATTTTAATCCAAGCTTTGTTTTGCTGTGATTTTTTTCCTATCAATTGCTTTTTCTTTCTTTCTCCTCTTTTTATCTGTAGCTCTCTTTTTATGCTGATCAAAGTCTGATGATGAAAATAACTCCAGATCCCCAAACGGCAACCACCTGCACAAATTATGCAGCACAATGTCTCAATGTTCAGAAACATTTACTTTTATCCAATGTTTTATCATCCTGTTAATCGTAGTGAACATGGATTCTACAACAGTACATGCACTCTCGATTTAAGTCAAATACCACTCATAGTGGCTACAAGTTGCAAATATATTCTTTAAAGGAGCCATCCAGTGAAGAGAATAAAATAGTTAATAGATGCCTTTACCAATTTCGCATCACTTACAATCAACAACAAACTAGGATTCTCGAATTTTGCTTTGTTTGATGACATCTGTTTTGGTTTTGAGACACACTGGGGATATGTACAAGCCACTATTGCAACCACAACGTCACCTATATTGAAGATTGTGGTGACGATAGGGGCTGGCCTTATGTACAAGGCAGCGTGCCACTTAACATGACTTAATGCTGCCTTGTACATAAGTCCCCCTTTCACGCTATGATTACCGTGAAAGGGGTGGGCACTGGGTGTTGGGGCATGAGTTCCACCACAACACCATGGCATGCATAAGAGGCAGCACTAAAATAAAGACCAGGTAAAAACTGGTCTTAAGTTGGCGAAATAAGAAGAAATGCATTATTTCTCCTTTTTTTTGCTTTTTCCATGTGTGATGCCTAGTGCAACTCGGGTCATTGTCAGGGAATGTTGTTTGAGCTTCCGAACCACTGATGGAATTAGCGGGAGAGGTGGAAAAGCACAAGCACATTTTCCTGACCAGTTCATCCTTGGCACATTGCCTTTGGACAATGGATGAGGATACCTGGACTCAAAGTTTGGGCATTTTGCGTCGAGGTGTGTGCCGAACAGGTCTATTTCTGGGTAGCAAAACATTTGGAAGAATGGGAGGAGAACTTGAGGATGTAGTTCCCATTCATGGATCTGTTGTCTTTGACGACAGCAGATCTGCAATTTGGCCCATCTCCAGATGCTTTGAGCTAGTTGTGAAAGCTGTAGAGAGAGTGTCCCCCCCTGTTTCTGTATGCAGTACATTGCTGTCATTTTTTCTGTACGAACTAGGACAGCTTTGCCTACTAGATGCAGTTCAAAAGCTTTTAATGCTCGAAAAATTGCTAATAGCTCCGGATGATTTATGTGGAGTTGTTTTTGTTGTGGGGTCCACATGCCCTGAATGGTATGTTTTTGAAGATGCGCTCCCCAACCAGTGAGCGATGCATCTGCTGTTAGCACTATCTGTGGAACAGGGTCAACAAATGGCCACCCCTTGGAAAGTTTTGTGTATTCCACCTAAGCATGGGTGAATTTTGCAAATCTGGCGTTCGCAAATTTGCATATTTGCGAACTCGCAATCCGCAAAATCCGCGAATTTGCGGATTTTTTTGTGTTCGCAAGGGTTTCTGCCAGTTCGCGAGGGTTTTGTACCAGTTCGCAATTGCGAACTTACTTGTCGGCTCGCAACGGTCGCGACTTTGTTGTTTCTACGTCTGGTTCATCATCACAGGTTCACAGCACCCTCTGTTTCACCACTGCCACACTCTGATTCACCCATGCCACCCTCTGGTACATCACTGCCACCCTCTGATTCATCACTGTAGATTATGGGGGGGGAAAGCAAGCACACCTGCCCTGCTTCAACTGACATGAATTAATTTGGGGTTGATTAATGTGTCACTGAATTTAAACTTCCTGTCTGGCACCTGCTTCCTTATCTGTAATTTGCTTTCTGTTGCAGTGCAATTTTTTTTCCCAGGACCTTTGTGGCCTACTTGTAGCTATTCTATGAGCCTGCTGCGAGGGTCAGAGCAGGGTCATAGAATAGTTGCAAGTAGGCAACTGAACTCTGGAGGGTCCCCTCAGGAAGCACTACAGGGAATGGTTACTAATGATGACTTTGAACTTTTGCACCTGCTGAGTGCTTTCAGTTTTGCAAAACTCGTTTTTCTGCAGAACAGCAACTGTAATGCCCCAAACAAACGTAGGCAACTGAACTCTGGAGGGGCCCCTCAGGAAGCACTACAGGGAATGGTTACTAATGATGAGTGAACTTTTGCACCTGCTGAGTGCTTTCAGTTTTGCAAAACTCATTTTTCTGCAGAACAGCAACTGTAATGCCCCAAACAAACTTACTTGTGAAAGTTGATTTCTAATCCAAAAGTGATCCAAAGAAAGTCAAAAAGGCCTCAAATCCAAAAAAGTGCAGGCAAATGTCAACCTGAGGAGTTATTCTTATATAAATCATCATTTATGCTGCTTGCTGGTGGATTTCTTGTGCAGAATTGCAAATTTTGTAATTTCGCGAGTGCGAGATTGTTGCTGCCCGCCGCATCTACATGTTCGCAATTGCGAACTCTCGCGATACGTCGCCAAACTCCCGCGGGATCCCGCAGCAACATCCAAAATGGTGCAGCACTCGCAAAATATTCAGAAAAACAACTCGGCAAACGCTGAATGACGGTAAGTGAACGCCGCACGCCGCAATATTGTATCACCAAGCAAAAAAATCCGCTGCGTGCAAATTTGCGGATTTTCGGTAAATTCGCGAGAGGTCGCGGATTGCGAATTTACCGAAAATCCGCAAAATCCGCGAGCGGAACGCATTTTCCGCCCATGCTTCCACCACTGCAGAGAGCAATGGGTGCGGCCATCCACCAATACTAGATCGGTTAACTGACCTTGAGCGTGGTTCCACTGACGTGCTAAGCATTCCTGTAGGAGACGCATTGGGAGTTTTGCGTAAGGAACAATCAGAATGCAAGAAGCCATCCTGTCGATTAATGTGTGATAGAGAAAACAAGGGTACCCCAATATGTGAACCTGGGGTGGTAAGCTGTTTGGGGAAAACAATGGTTCTGCTGTGGCCTAAAGGTCTATTCAGAAGGTCACTTCTAAATGGACCTTTAGGCCACAGCAGAACCATTGTTTTCCCCAAACATCATGCCGATTAATTGCATGAACACTCTGGCTGGTAGTGAGTGTTGAGGTTGAAATTGTGATATCAGGGTTTGCATGCTGCGTAACCTGACTGGGCTGGGGTGTGCTAGAGCTTTGCAAGTGTCCATTATGGCTCCTAGATATGCGTGCATGTTGGAGGGCTGGAGATGAGACTTGGTGAGGTTAACAGTGAACCCCACGTCATGAAGCAGCTGAACTGTTTTCTGAGTGTGGTGTATGCAGCTGTGTTGCGACTTGGCTTTTATTAGCCAGTCGTCCAGATAAGGGAAGACATGAATGTGTTGTCTTCTTATGTGAGCTGCGACTACCGCTGGACACTTGGTGAAGACCCTGGGTGCTGTAGTTACCCCGAAGGGTAGAACTTTGAATTGATAATGTTGTCCATTCACCACAAACCTGAGGTATTTCTTGTCAGCCGGGTGAATTTAAAAAATATGGAAGTACGCGTCCTTTAAATCTAGAGTGAACAGAAAGTCGCCCTGCCGAAGCAGTGGGAGCACCTTTTGGAGGGTGACCATGTGGAAATTATCTGTTTGAATGTATAGGTTTAGCTGTCTGAGGTCCAATATGGGCCTGAGAGAGCCATCCTTTTTTGGAATCAAAAAGTACAGGGAGTACACTCCTGTCCCTTGGTGTCATAATGGGACTGGTTCTATCGCATGTTTTTGTAGCGGAGAGAGTGTGAGATGTTCTGGTGAAATTGCACATTCTCTTGGAAGAATAGTTGGGGGAGTGTTGGTAAGTTCCAGGCAGTAACCATACTGGTTAATTTGTAATACCCACTTGTCGAAGGTGATTGAATACCAGACAGGTAGTAACTGTGAGAGACGTCCCCCCACAGGAGCGGAATGATCGGGGGTAGCGGAGAGACTTCACTGTTTATTGGCAGTGGAAGTGCATGTGGAGTTACCTCTGCCTCTTCCCTTGTTATAGCCTCTGGAGGAGTTAGATTGGTTGTTCCCCTTGTAAGAGGAGGAGGGATTTTCTGACGACAGTGCTTTTGAGCTACTATTGTAAAAGGAGCGACAAAAGGAACAACTTCTAGAAGGTAATTGTAGGGCTGCCATGAATTTAGCAGTTTTGGTGTCTTTCTTCATTTTTTCTAATGAAGTATCTACGATTGGCCCAAAAACGTGCTCTTTATCAAAAGGCTGATTAAGTATGGAGGATTGTACCTCCTACTTGAATCCAGAGATTCAAAGCCAAGCCTGTCTCCTTAATAGTATGCTAGTGTTGATAGCACAAGAAGCTGTGTCTGCCGCATCTATGGCACATTCATGGAAGTGTTGGTGATGAGCTTCCCTTCCTGAATGAGGTCATTACCTTTAGTTTTATACTCCTTTGCCAAATGTTGCATGAGTTTTTCCAACTCATCATAGAGCGCCCTGTTGTAGCGTGCTAATAAAGCCTGAGCATTGGCAATACGCCAATAATGGCTGCCTGTGAAGCTACTCTCTTGCCAGAGGCATCAATAAGTTTAGACTCCTTATCACGTGGAGCGGCGTCACCTGTAGTTTGAGAGTTAGCTCTCTTGAGGGTGTTAGATACAACTAGAGAGTCTACAGGTAACTGACCTCTTATGTATGCAGGGCCTGTAGGAGAGGGCTTGTGTTTTTTATCTACCCTAGGTGTCAGTATCCCGGCTCTAACTAGGTCTTTGAATACGTCGTCGGTATGTTTTAACATGCCCTTCAGCATAGGTAAAGTGTTAGTAGACCTTTGAGAGTGTGTAAATGTTTCCACAAGGAAATCCTCTTCTAGAGGGTCTGTGTGTAGTTCCACCCCGTGGTATTGGGCAGCCTTGTTGATAAGTTGTGTAAAGCCAATGTTTTCATCAGGTGGGGAATGTCTGGAGGGATACAGGTCAGGGTTATTAGGGTGGTCTGGATCCTTATCATAATCATCCCAGGGATCAGTGTCATGTGGTATGTCTGGATCTTATGGGGTATGATGATCGTCATCCCCATTCCCATCCCCAGCCCCACCCCCAACCGCAAAATCCTCATCCTGTGAGTCAGGTGACATTGGAGGTGGTGAATTTGATGGTGTAATATGTAAATTGGGAATAGGAGGGGGAGAGGAAGGTATGTAAGCGGGAGAAGGGTTAGTACTCATATCTCTTTTTTTCTTGAGCGGTATAGGGGCATGTCCTGGGTGGTCCAGTTTGTGGATCAATACTAAGTCTTTTTTATTTTAGATCCAGATGTGTGTCTTCAGATGGAAGTTCCTTGAAAGGAGTATCTGTTCCTTTAGGAGTGGATTTCGTCATTGAAGAGTTGGGCTCAGTGTCTTTGGGTGTTGAGTGTTTGGAATCTGAATGCTTAGTTTTAGCCGGTTTAGTCTGTGGAGTCTTTGGAGTGGCATGTTTCAGCTCTGAACTTTTCAGCATGGAGGGTGTTAGCTCCGAGATTTTTGGTGTGGAGCGTTTCGGCTCCAAGGCTTTAGGCTTGGATAATTTTGGTTCCCAGTCTTTTGTTTTGGAGGGTTTCGGTTCCAAGGTTTTCGGTGCCGAAAGTGTCTTTGGTGCCGACGACGCAGGAAGTGGCACATGTTTCGATTCAGCACTGGAATGGGGCTGGCTCGAGCCCCGAGCCGGAAGGCTTGTGTTTAGGTTTCATAGCCGGGCTGGAGGGCAGGGCATATGAAACTTTTTCTTGGTGTCGACAGGAGTCCGAGGGCGAGGGTGACACTGGAGTCTTATCTTTTGGTTGAGTGGGCACATGGGGATCTGTACTCACGGTATGTTGACCAAGAATATGACGTTAAGGTCTTCCTCCATGTCGGAGTCAGCTTCGGACACAGAGACCAGTTTTTCTTCTTCGGTAGGACGGTGGTGTTCTAGGTCTTTGCCCAAGATGTCCGGTGCGGAGTCGCTGCCGGGTTGCATCTCGTAGCGTTGAGCCAGACGATCATGGATGGTCTTGTTCGATCGGAATGATCGACACCCTTCGCAGGTTTTTCTTCTGTGTTCCGAGGATAAGCACAGGTTGCAGACCTCGTGCAAGTCGGTGCGTGGGAACTTAGCACGACACCCGGGACATAACTTGAACGGAGTCCGTTCCATCAACTTCTGGCGTGGTCGGCACGGGTATGCCCAACAGCCCACCTCGAAGTTCCTGATTGTTTTTGTTTTTACAGTGTACACGATATGCGTCGAATGGGAAACCGTGATCGAAAGACAATACTGTTGATGGTAGAGGATTTCGTGTCGAAGGGGTTCGAAACAATACAGAACCGGAGTGCAGCAGTAAACATCCAAACCCAATGGCAGAAAAAAGCAATCTGGGGATGTTATCGATGCCCATGCGCACCATCACCGAAAGGAGGAGTCACCTATCTCGTGACTACAAAGACTTCTTTGAAGAAAAACAAGTGCAAACATCCAGGCCCAACACCAGATGGCGATCTATGCTAAAGCATATGATCCACAGCACATATGCCTAAAACATGATGTTTATCCTGCTGACCAAAGACACAGATAAATTGAATTTCACTTGCAAGAAGCTGTTGAAAGGGAACTTAATTAATTGCTCAAACATATCATTGAATGCTTCACTGGCCCAACAGATTGAGTTTTTCCGATCGTAGTAGTGTCTAAAAGAGACAGTGAAGGATTTGTATGCCTTTGCGTTGACATGCATCAGCCCAACAAGGCAATCGAGAGAGAACAACATCCCAGTCTGCACATTGCTGATGTGATAACTCAAATGAATGGTGCAAAGTTTTTCTCTCGATGTAAACAAAGGACATCACCAGTTGGAACAACTTGAAGAAAAATGCAGGTACATAATAACCTTTTCTACTAATATTGGTCTGTTTCTCTATAAGCAACTGAATTTTGGTGTATCCTCTGCTGCAGAATTTTTCCATGAAGTCGTTCGACATATCATACAACCTGTTGTGAATGCCTTCAACTATAGTGAAGACATATTGCGTTTTGGAGCTACTCTGGAAGAGCATGAGAAAGCTCTCATTAAGGTATGCCATTTGCTAAATGATGCTGGATTAACTTTGAATGTTGACAAACTTGTCTTATGAAATTCACAATTTTCTCTGTCATTTTTAGTGTTCATTTTCACTTTTATTGTCCCTGTTTGTTATGTCATTTTTGTCTAATTTGTTTATTTATTTTTGAGTTTTGTAGAATGCTACATGTTACATTTCAATTACTCCAAAGAGCTAGAAAAGTAGATGAAATGCAGTCTGGTGGAAAGAGCAAAACGTCTAATCATAAGAGTGGGATCAAAATAAGATATTAATTGGTTGCAACCATTGTCAGTTTTCTTTAAGGCGATTCTGAATAGTTTGCCATTTAGGGGATTGCGGTTTCAGATGCTGTTTAGTATAGGTCTCAAATTGAAGTTGAAAGCTTTCCACAGTTTGGGACAATGTACTCCAAGAAATCTCACACCATTTGTCATCCTCTTGAATAATTGCTGCTGGACCAGGTCGTCAGAAATGATTGGAGGTTCCTGGCTGGGTGGTAATGTGAGGCTAGTTCTGTTGTGTTTTTGTCCTCAGCTGACTTTATTGTGTTGGGATAGAAGGGCATGATTTAAACTAGGAGGGTAAAGGCAATTTTATTGTCATTTCCTGCTGGTGGAGAGGAGTTCGATGTACATATTCTTTACTCCATTCTTGAGACTGGGAAGGTGGCATAATGGCTACAGTTCACCTGAAAGAAAACAGAAGAGGCTGTCGCTGATGCCGTTGATGGGCTGCATGCTGTATAGAAGGATATGCAGAATGGGTTTCGGGTTCATTAAAAGGATGATATAATAGGACTGAAGGTCATCAGGAAGGTCTCAAAGGTCATGGACAGACACATGACCTGGGGGAGGATAAGTCCATTGACCAAGTGTGCATAAAAAGACGAAAGATTCCTTTAAAACACTAAATGGAAGAACTAGGAAGCACCCCAATTTCAACTTTTCCTTGAGCTTGGTAACATGTCCAAGGGTCAGTAAGCAGGGATGGTGATCACCAACAAGTACCATGTGTTAATACAAAGTAGCAAGTGTTCTGTTAAGGATGTTACCTCTGCCAATGTCTCTTAAAAGACCTGCTCTACTTGCAGAGGGGTGTGTCTGGCAGTGCAGTCATTGGTGCATCCATTACCATACTGCTGAACTTTTTGTTTTCCTGGCTTGTGGTGGGATAGTGCCATGCACAGATACCAATGCCAAACAAAACAGCCTTGTGTGTGGGCACTAACAGAAGCCGCATAGAGAACAGAGAAGAAAAGCTACGCCCTCATTTAGTAGTTAGGACCAATGTGGCACTCATATGTGTGGCACTGTGGGGGATGAGTAATTTATGAGACATGTTGTGTGATACTCCTTAGATTGTTTTTTATTGTGTCTGATAAAAAACAACTCCAATCATTAGTTTTTCCAATCCAAATGGAGAATACCATAGAGATGTTGGTGCTTTCTGCACCAAAATATGCATGTATCAGTGTGTATCATGCCTCTAACCTAATGAAATTCTCCTTAGGAAAATTGTAGGAAATGGAGTAATTGCAGCTCACCTTGTGATACGGGTCCATGGGCAAACATGTTTATGTAGGGGCCGATGAAAAATCTGGGGCACTCATAATTGTGGGTGCAAGTGTTTTTGGCACATGACTCGCCTTTATACTGATAAAAAATTGTTACTGTGCCTGTAAATCTTCAATGTAGACATGGCCCTGAATTAGGCCTGGGTGGTGAACTCCACTCCATTTGCTGAGTTTGCAGAGTTTTCCGCACTCTGTGGAGCATGCGGAGTTCTGAAAAACTCCACTCCACAAAGCAGAGATTTTTCCTCACTTGCGCTCGCCAACGTGATTTCTCAATGTAGGCAGTCGCGGATGGTCGTGACCGTTCGCGTGGAGAAACCTTCTGTTCGCGTTGAGGTAGCTGTCAATCAAGTAGAACATATAGTCGGTTGGCGCTTTGATCATTTAGGTGATAGATTTCACACAAAAAAATTAAATTCATAACTCTGGTTCTGGTAGTATTTAGTTCATTTTAGAGTCATTTTATTTAGTATGTGTTGCACAGCTCCGTGGATAACATGCCCAGCATCCACAGGCACTGCTTGAGCGGCAAAACAGGCTGCTCACAGCAATCATGATGCTGCTCCTGCAGCGTCATGATTGGCTGGCAGAGTCTGAAGCCTGGGTGCTTCCGGTGAAGGAAGCAACCGAAGAAGACGAGAAAGAAAACTGGGGAGAGGTGTGCGGCCGATGCGGCGGCAATGCAGGTAACTTTACTTTTTTCATCCCGATTCCCCCCTCCCTCTGTCCCACAACCCCCATTCAGAAGCAATCACCTCTGGCATTTAGACACGCTCAGTGGTTAATTTGTAAAATAAAAAGTGCCGGGGC
This sequence comes from Lissotriton vulgaris, assembly GCF_964263255.1. Classification (NCBI taxonomy): domain Eukaryota; kingdom Metazoa; phylum Chordata; class Amphibia; order Caudata; family Salamandridae; genus Lissotriton; species Lissotriton vulgaris. The sequence continues at coordinate 372,962,033 of NC_141696.1, forward strand.
TCTCCTCAGGAGGCAGCGCTTACAGGAGAAATGTGCTGGTGTAAACTGCCTCTGAACTAGAGTCCCGGCACTTATTATTCTGGAGAGGACTTTGCCTAATGGCTAGAGCTGCCGATTTCGGAGCTGGGGAACTGGGTTTGAGTCTCAGCGTGGCTCAAAATCCTGTGATTCTGTGGAAAATCAGGCTGCCTTTCAAATGAGTGTGTCCTTAATCGGTGCTATTAGCACCGGTGCTGAGGATTAGGTGCCGGTGCTGAGCACCTGCAAGCACCTGCTCAAATTAAGCACTGGACACGCTTTTGGGAATAGAATGTTGGGCAGTGCACCATATTGAAAATATATCTCCGTTTAACACTCAATAGCTTTAATCGAAATGTACAAAAGCAACACATATTTCAAGGCTTTTGATGAGTACACTCTACCAAACACAAATCTGACCACTTTCCTTATCTTTGAATGGAAATAGGTGGAATGTTCATTATTAGAGTCAAAAGAGATGGTAAAAACACAGAGTTTGGAAAACAAAGGCAGCATGGAATACATTACAAAATAGTAGGACAGCACATTAAATACATGTTGGAAGAATCGTTCATCATTTTAGTTTTAGTCAACATAACGGGTGTGTTTCTAGAGCGCATGTTCGCCTACAACCCAGGGCCCTTGACGCTAATGATAAATAATGGATATTTATTGCTACCTAAGACCTTGATTACTAGCACAGAATTCCATGTTGAGCTTTTGGCTGGCTGAAATTACTGCACGGAATGAGTGCAGTTATGAGGCATACCCCGCTGAATGGGGAATAACTGTTTTTTCTCGATGGTATTTCACATTGAATTCACTATTCCATGGTGTTTAACACAGACATTTACCAACTTCTCTGCTACTCCCATTCCTTGGTTGAGGGTCTTTTAGGGGATGCGAAAAAAGTCCGAAATGCAAAGCAGTCTAATTCCAAAGGATTGTTATCAGCTGGAATTTGTGGTGTGAATTCGGGTCCAGTGATTCCACGCCTTTGAAATCCGGATTTGAGAATACTAGCTAACATTTAACTTTGTGAACAAAATTCTGCTACCCACCACTCATAATCAAGAAAATATTAGTAAACATTTTTATAACAAATGGTATTGCTTTTTCTGTTAATACAAGCAACAAATATCAACAAATTATAGTCGTCTGCCGTCCTATGGTGCTGAACTGTTCTTACAGGTGAACGATAATTCATTAAAATCCAAGCCCAAAATGTTCCATACATTTGCCCCAGGTATGCGGAAGCATTTACTGGCCCGTGCACATGGGTTCTTCCACCTATACACACAGGGCACAAGTTCTATAAAAAGAAGTGGGGTCACTGGAAATATTCAAATGACCCCATGACATCACGTGCTCAACGTGTCCCGGTGTCTGAAAATTACACCGGGACACGTTCAGCTTATTTTTGTGGGGGCCAGCTTCTTGGCAGGGGGAACGACGTCCACCCAGTGAAAAGAGTGGGGGGGACGCCGTCCACCCGCGTGTACCCCCGATTAGAGCCCTGTAATAATACACACCAGCCCATCCATTCTCGCACGCCATTTGGTATGTATTGGGGGCGGGGTCGGCTCTCCTCCATCTCCTATTTGTAAACATTTTTATCAACCTCAGAAGGATGAAAGGCTTATTGGATCTGTCGGGATTCAGACGTTTGACTATGTGGTCAAACAGGCCCATGAGTGTTTTTTTCTGCGTCAATCCACTGAGTCAACAGCCCTGCTACTGTCTTTGTAACTGACATGGCGTCCAACAGGCCGCGATGCTTCTATCGCACTCCTGCGACCGATTAACTCATCTCTCTTTCCACCTACCTGGCGGAGGGTCTCTTGCGAGGAATTAAGTGGTAATTGCAGCATTTACGGATGGATAAAAATGTGCTGCAACAACGGATTCTGACTCACGCGCCGCTTGTTCCTGTGAGGCTCGCGACGCTTGTAAAGAGGAGGGCAATTAATGAAACAGCTTCTTCGAGAATTCTTTATAGGAAAAGCTGCTGCAGTGCGCAGTGGGCAGGAGGAGGCCTGACTGCCGGCTGCAAGAGATACTAATGACTAATATACATAAAAATGAACACATGATTGCAGCATGGAAGCCTTAATTACAGGGTTCTACTAAAGCAGACATGTGCATTCCGTGCAGCCGTTGACAAGTTTATGAAAGATAAACTCACAAACACATTGCGCTGTACATTTATAGAATAATGCACATTTCAAACAATATTGCAGGAGGGTTCTTATCAAGCAATACACGAAAACAATGGCAAAATAGTTCTATTACCGCTTTTGTCAATGTTTTAAGAATTAAATTTAAATGCACTATGGCAGAATTTACAGTATGCCAAATAACAGATGAACACTATTTGCTCGTCCCTTTATTTAATACCTTGGGCGCGGCCGCGATTCTGCGCCTGTGCGGCACATTCCGATCGCGGGTGCGGTCATGGCGGCAGGGAGCCGTCATCAGCACACGAGCACTGTGTGCCATGACGGCTCCCTGCCGTCATCAGCATGGAAGGGGTTGAAACGCATTATCAAAACTATTAGGTCACGCCTATGCAAAAGCTATTGGCTTGGCCAATATGTTTTAGCCACAGTGTACACCAGCGTGGCTGATGTTCAACATGGCTAAAAATGAGTGGGGTCAAGGAGAGTGAGTAGTGTGTTGTAAAGTAGAGTGGAGTATTATGGAGTGGCGTAGAGAGTCATGAAGTGGCGCAGAATCGCATAAACGTGGTTTTAGATTTGACTACCGTCGAGAGAAGTTGGGTGCCCTGGAGGGGCATATAGTGAGGTAGTGTAGAGTGTTGTGGAGGTAGTAGAGTCTCGTGGAGTGGAAGGCTGCACAGTAGAGTTGAGTGGCATACTGTGGAGTAGAGTGTTGTAGAGTGGAGTTGCATAGAGTTTTGTGGAGTAGTGTAGAGCAGAGTGGAGTGGCATAGAGAGTGGTGCGGAGTAGAGTGTTGTAGAGTGACACAGAGTGGAGTGGACTGCCGGAGAGTGAAATGGCATTGAGCAGAGTAGTGTAGGAAAATGGAATGTCATAGAGAGGAGTTGAGTGTTGTAGAGTTGAGTGGTGTAGGGTGCAGTGGCACAGAGTGTCAGTCTAGTGGCATAGAGTGGAGTGCGGTGGTGTAGAGTGGAGCAGTGTGGAGTAGTGTGTTGTAGAATAGAATGGAATAAAGTGGCAAGGAGTGGCGTAGAGGGAGTTGCATAGAGTGGAGTAGTGTTGAAGAGGGGCACAGAGTGGAGTAGAGTGGAGTGACATAGAGTGGAGTAGTGTTTACTGGAGTAGAGCGTCATAGAGTGGAGTATAATGGAGTGGAGTAGAGTGGACTAAAGTGAAGTGGCCTGAAGTACAGTGGTGCAGAGTAGTTAGGTGTAGAGTTCATTGGTTTTGAGTAAATTGGTGTAGAGCCCATTGGCGTAGAGGATACTAACATAGCGTAATGTGGTGCAGAGTAGATTGCAGTGGCATAAAGTGAAATGACACAGAGTGGAGTGTCTACAGCTTGCACCCCCCCTATGCATTGCTCTTGACCTCACATGACACATATGACACATGACATGGTATGTGACATCAATCATTAAATGAAATATATGTTTATTTATAAATAGAGAGAGTTGTGTCTTTCCCTGTCAATAACAGTTGCTATGGGGCTCCTAAGTAACAAAGAACAGTGTGCTGTATGATGCATGAAAAATAGAAAGACAACTGGAAGGGTGACAGTTCCTAGGTAACTGTTCGAGCTGCCTAATTTGTACCATGCTTTCTTTCGTATCTGATATTCCCTTCCATTTCTACTCATATTTCCGTGGTGGGACCCCTAATTTTCAAGTAAAACCGCACACTGCATTCTCCCAAGGGACAGCCTTGGTGCACCCATAACTGGTCTTCCACGCATAGGTTCAATAGGGAAACCCTTCTTAAGCACTGTGACTTGTATCAAATCTGGGGTACAGGAGCAGCACCCAATAGGTATGCATATTAGTCTGCTGGGTAAAATAGTCCAATGATGTCTGTTAACAGAGACCACTTCGCATTTATTTTTATTGAACGCTATATCACACGGACACGAGTCTGTAAAATCCATTCAGAGGAGGGAAAAATTGCCCTAACCTGACTGCGTGGATTTCTGAACCTAAGGAATGCACAGGGAGCTGATTGTCAGTGTGTGGAGGGGGCGGACCACAAGCCCCAACAGTGCTCATGGCAGTAAGCAGCTCAAGTTGTTCCTGCACCAGGAGGCGCCAGCATTAAATCTCGGCCGGGCTCCCGCAGCGCTGGAGCCAATTGTCAGTGTGTGGCGGGGAGGACCACAAGTCTCAACGGCACACATGGCAGGAAGCCACTCGAGTTGTTCCTGCGGCAGGAGCCACCAGTGTTAAATCTTGGCCAGGCTCCCACAGTGTGGGGCAAACACGGGGTGCGCCCGGGAGCATGCCTGAGCCAATAACGGGCCAAGAGTGGGCCCGTCTGCCCCCGTCAGCACCCGGAAGAGCTGGGCTCACCCTTATAGTCTGTTTGAGTTATTCAGTAGCTGCATTTGGACGTCGCCTAGACCGGAGGTACATCTCTTTTTCAAATTTTATATTGCACATCTTTGAGAATGGGTAAAAGTAAGGCCCCCGTCGCTGGTATTTCAACCCAAAATACTACTGCGATTGACACCATGCTGGCTAAAGCAGTGGGGGCGATTTCAGCTGAAATTATACTGGTTGAACGCAGGCTTTCTATGGATCTGGTGCACTGTTATAAATATTCTACAACTGATGGAGTTCCTAGTCCCCCGCACAACCTGTCCTGCTTTACCATGCACACATACCTCACCATCCACAGTTAATGGATGCCCTGACCCTGTATCAAATATTGCCCCGGTTACTTACCGGTAATCTTCATTACTCCGAGTCCATGTCTTCCTCGCCACAGTAATTACCCATGAGCCTCCGGCTCCACACAGAACTCCAAGTACAAAAACAGCGCTCTAGTCTCCCTCTCCCTCCTCCAAGATGGCCCCCAGTGGCTCCAGCCAATCCCATAAAGGGACACAGAAGCACCAACACGACCTGAAGAACCAAGCCGCAGACATGAAGCCACCACCAGGGCCGGGAGGGAAGGGAAACTATACTGTGGCGAGGAAGACATGGACTCGGAGTAATGAAGATTACCGGTAGGTAACCGGGGCATTACCTCCTCGTCCTGTCTTCCTCGCTACAGTAATTACCCATGAGCCGATACCAAAGCAATCAGCTTCATGCAAGGAAAATACTCCACAGAAACCATGTAGAGAACATATCCAAACACAAGAGGTACAAATATTCCACAGAAATATACACCTCAAGGAATACCAGCCGACAGTACAGAGGAGGCAAAGGAAACAGAAACCCCACCCTAATCCGAAGGTGAAAATGGGACCCGAAAGTATGCGGGGACGACCAACCGGCCGCCCGGCAAACATCCTCCATGGACACCCCTCAAAGGCGGCCCACGATACAGAAACAGATCCCGTGGACCGACCCTGAACAGTAAGAGGGGGAGGAACATCAACAGAACCGAAGCCAACCGTATGGCCTCCACAATCCAACGACTGACAGTGGACAGGGAGGGCTTCAGGCCCTGACGAGACAAACCAAAAATCGACAAACAAAAAGTCAACCTTACAAAAGTAAGGAGTGCATGAGAAATAAACCAACAATGCACGACGCACATCCAACAGGCGGAGAAGGTAATCCGCAGCCGAGGAAGTCTCCGGACAAAGAAACGGAAGAACCACTTCAGCAGAACGGTGAAAATAAGAATCCACCCCAGGAAGAAACGTAGGATGAGGGCGCAAGACTGCACGATCAGACAAAATGACCAAACTGGAGCAGACAGTAGGAAGGCACCCAGCACACCAATACGCCTGGCAGAAGCAATAGCCACAATAAACACCACAAAGAGTGCCAAGAAAATCAGGCCCACCGACACCAAAGGCTCGAAGGAGCCGACAGCAAGGAACGCAATACCAGAGTAAGGTCCCAAGGAGGAGAACACAAGAAAGGACGGGGACGTGGCAAAGAAAACGACTTAAAAAGCCGAGCCATCAAAGGAGAAATTCGAACCAAAGGCAGGACATGAAATGCCCGAATGGCGGCCCAATGAGCCCTGAGAACGGAAACGGCCAAGCCCAAAAGGAAACCATGAAGTAAAATTACAGAATCCGATCAGGTTCCAAGGAAGCCAACGACAGCCCGTGACACACACATCAAGAGGCAAAGAAATCCCAATGCTTAGCGTAGGACTACAGAGTAGAAGGCCTCCGATATAGCTGAATGACGCCAGCCACAGACATAGATCAACCTCCATGCCTCAGAGAATCCCACACAAGAGCCAGAACCTCAGACCCACGTAACGTAACACAGGTAGAGGAAGAAGAGGACCCAACAGAGGGTAAGGCACGAATGGTAAGGCCCACCCTGGAGACACAGCCAAGTCAAATAGTAGGGGATATCAAGTGCGACGGATCCAACCAGGAGCAATCAGAAGTATAAAGGATCCCTTCCTCTTGATCCTCCGCAAGACCGCCGGAAACAGGGGAACAGGGGGAAAGGCATACAACAGGCCCCTTGGCCGAAGGAACGACAGAGCGTCCACCAACCAAGCATCCTCGCAAGGCATAATCGTGCAAAAGCAGCGGAGTCAGGCAACAGCCCAGGAAGCAAAGAGGTCCACAATCGGTGACCCAAACAACCTCCGCCACCCCATGAACCTCAAATGTGTGAGGGACAAAGACTCCATGGAAGGAAACACCAGGTTCAGAAATTCCGTCACAGTGGTCGCCGGATCCGGCAGGTAAATGGCAGACAGGGACGCCAGGTCCACCCCCGCCCAACAACAAAACAGACGGCTGAGGCAACTGAGGAAACAAACCCTGCATCCCCATTGACGGTCCACATAAGACCTCACCACCCGACCGTCCGTCCGGACATGCACATGGAGACCCCGAAGAAGATCCGAGAATCCAGCAGATCAAAAAGGACGGCCTCCAGCACCACGCATTTGGAGGAACACGACAACACCGACTGAGGCCAAACCCCCAGAGTCGCCGAATCCCCCAGAGCAGCACCCCAACCCAGCAGGCGGGCACCGGTAGTGACCAAGCGGGTGGGAATAAACAGAAAGGGGCGGCCCCCGGACAGATGACCCTCGTCCAACCACCAACTCAGGACCACCCGAACATCCACCGACATAGGAACCAAAACACCCATATCGAGGGAACAGGGGTCCTAACGCGACCAAAGGTGGGAACACCACCGGGTACAAGTGGAGGCGAGCCCATGGCATCGTCAAGAAAGAGGCCGATAACACACCTAGAATCCTCAACCACAGGTGTACAGGACGAGAATGCCCCAATAACAGGGGACTAACATCAGACATCAGGGACAGAATCCGGGGAGGGGTTTGGAACACCATCCCCAAATGAGTCTCGAACAGAACCCCAACGAAAGTCAATCCCCGTGCAGGAACCAGGAAGGACTCCGTCACATTCACGAGGAAACCGTGATGCCCCCGGACACGGAACACACTCCGGACATGAAACTCCGCCATAGAATGAAAGTGTCGTCCAGATAAGGAATATACACTAACGCCCTCCCCATGCAAGAGTCCAACAAGAGGAGCCAGAACCATAGTAAAGGACCCGGGAGAAGAGCAGAAACCAAAAGGCACTACCAGGAACCGGTAATGACGACCCAGGACGCAAACTGGAGAAACCGCTGATAGACGGGATGAAACAGGCACATGTATACAAGCATCTCTCAAGACCAAAGACGCCCGGAAAACACCCCGAGACACCAGAGGAAGGATCAACTGCAGTGAAACCATAACGAAAAACTGGCGCGGGATAAAAGCCTCGACCTACATCTGGCCCATCACAGGATGAAGAATCCCGGAGCGCATGCACACAATAATATAGGAAGGAATACACGTCCAACCGCAACAGATCGCAGGGCACAGGAAACACCGTATGACCGGTCATCAGGGAAACAAATGCCAACCAAAGCATCAACCGCCTTAGAGGGACTCTGGGACAAGGCGCGGACCCGAAACAGCCTGGGGGAGTCGGGTAAACCCAAGAATAACACCCTCTGAAACCACTTGAAGAACCCATAGGACTGACACAGTCCCTTGCCAAGAGCCCACGAATCAAGAGAGGCGACCCCCAACCGGACCAATACCAGGAACGATCCAGACATGACACGTAAGCCCAGCACGTCCCCTCCCAGAACGACCAAAAGCATGCTGGGAATCAAAGGCACGGAAGAAACCAGTACGCTCAGGAGCAATGAGCTTATGGCCCAACACAGTAGTAAACACCATGTCATTCAAAAGGAGGACCAAGCAAAAGAACCCCGAAAAAGGGATCACCACCAGGAGACTCCACAGCGCATCGTCAGCCGTCCAGGAACGAATCTACAACTGACGCCTGGTAGCGACAGATGACCCAGCAGCTGAAACCGCCCGTCCCCAATGAATCAAAGGGAACATCAGACAGCAGGCGTACATGCCGCTCCAGCATTTCCAGATCAGAAGAAGCATCCTCCCCCTGATCCAACCTACAGTCACGGAAGCAAATCCATCAGCAAAGACTGGATCGTGCAAGAGGAACAGGCAGCAGCCCCGACAGAAAAATGCACAGCCGCAAAAGTGCGCAACACCGCACCATCCACTGTACGGTCAACCGGGACAGCAGAAGAAACCCCCGAAACAACAGTCCCTTGAGAAGACATGCTGGCCATCAAGGAATCAACCTCCAACGAGGAGGGGCATACACAGCAAAATCCTGCAGGGGTTTCCCCTTACACAAAAAACGCGGAAAGGAACCCTTGTCCAGAACCCTCAAAACTGAAGAATGAAGGGGCAATGACCCAGGCTCAGGGCGCTGATACGGAAAGAATAAAACATCAGCAAGAGGCGACACAGATTCAGGGAAACACCAAATGTTTGTGAATGTGCCCAAGGACCAATGCAAGAACGGCCCCATGCACAAAGCGTCATCAACTCAGGCCCACATCACCGCAGTAACCGGCCCCTGACACCGTAAAGCAGCAGCCACAGCAATTTCAAACATGTGCATCAACAACTCCATAAAGGGAATCGCCATCCCAGAAGGAGAACACACTGAGAAGGAGCCAGGATCAGGCACTGCAGAAGCATCACGCCCCATGTCCACTCGAACAAACACAGGCATAAGTGAAAACTACACGCACAGTAAAAAAGGGACCCTAGGTCGCTAGGCAACCGTCCCAATCACCATAACACACGCCCCATAACAGAATAAGAGCGCATGCAAACCGGCGCGCTCCGCCTAATTATTTGTTTTCAGCAAAAACACACGTCTGAGCACATCTCGCCCATCGACAAGCAACAGCACACAGACGCGTCAGAAAGTAAGCGGAGGGGAAGAGGAACCGTCACCGCACCCGGCCGCGCCAAGTTAGCTCAGCATGACGCGCGGCCGGGAAAGAGCAGTCCCGAGAACGGTCCCGCTCAGCAGGACCCCAGGAGCCCCTACATAGCGCGAGGTCCAAAGCGACCGAGCACAAACAAACAAACGCCCCCAAGGTCCGCTACAGCAGGACACGGAGCGCAGAGGCAAACGAATGGGGAATAAATGCAAAAGTCACAAAATGAAATATATTGATACAGAAACAATAAAAACGACATCACATCCCCCACCGAAATACCCAAGGCCAAAAAGGGGCTGCTCAAGCAAGACCCCAGCCTTCAATAAACAACAACAATCACTCACCTGACCAGCAGGGAACACAGCACTCGGAGAAGTGCAGAAAAAAAGAACAGGTCGTGTTGGTGCTTCTGTGTCCCTTTATGGGATTGGCTGGAGCCACTGGGGGCCATCTTGGAGGAGGGAGAGGGAGACTAGAGCGCTGTTTTTGTACTTGGAGTTCTGTGTGGAGCTGGAGGTTCATGGGTAATTACTGTGGCGAGGAAGACAGGACGAGGAGGTAATGTCCCTTCATGCTTAAACTCTTCCAAAACCTTATATACTAAACAACCTGTTAAAAAAAAGGAGGAAACCAGCTGGGGCTACTAGAGGGGCCAGTACAGTGGCTACATCTAAAAAACAGCTACAGAGAAGTCACAAACAGAGTTCAACTTTACACCGGCCTAACTTCCACAGTGTGACTCAGATCATCCAAACAGAGGAATTTACACAAGATGGCGAACAAAGCACTTTGATTTCAATATTCAGCTCAATGCTCGATCAAAAACTCTGCCCAATAATAATGCGGCTAGAATCAATTGAGAAATATCTAGCTAATCACTGTGATTAATACAATGCAACCAAGGACAGGTCCACTGCATACTCTAATTCAACTTAAACTCACCCAACTCAACTTCAGACAAGGTCGACCAATGGTACTGAAATAATAAACAAGCCACAAAGGGACCCTTCCTCTAACAATGAAATGTTACTTAGAAGGAACTTGGTCTTTCAAACAACTATCCCTACCATCACCATTTCTGCTAGAGAAACATTCCCTCTGAGATCAAATCGTCCTGACTTCCTCCGAGGAGCTAAGGAATTGTCTACCCCCATGCAAGACTCCTTGAGCCTCCCTCCAGCTGTTTTTCCATATGTGCTGATATTGGCAGGGGTACAGCCATTGAAAATAGGCTCAGTGGAGACTTGGTCAAAGTTTATGAACAAAATTGTACACTGGTTGAATAAATATGAGCCGTTTGAGATTGAGAATGCGGGGGAAATTATCACGTAAGGAGAGTTCGATGGGTGAGACAAGGTGAAAGGACATCCCAGGAGACTGTATTGAGGTACATTTTAGAGCTCCAATCTTCTTACATAATCTCTTAAAATATGGAGAATCATTGTCACACACTCATTCGCAAATTGTGTTACTTTCCCTCAGCTATTTTTATAAATCTGCAATTCCACTGACTATCTGCAATCTACCTATTAGGGAAGCACCCTTACTGAATTGTAATAATAGATTAGAAGTTCTTAGTACACTGGAAGACATAGAATGACTCCCAGTGGCTGCCACCCCTGCACACCCCTTGCCTAATTTCACAAAGAAGCCTACCCATATCACCACCGCGCTGCCTATCCAGGATAATAGGTTGCCCATTATGAGTTGGAATGTGGCAGGCATTAGTTCCAAACTATCTGTGTCGTAATGGCTCTCCTTTATTAAAAATAAGATATAATTATGTTACAGGAGACGTGGGAGGTGCTACCCACCATATTAGACGGGTACCAGTGCTATAATATTCCTGCCATTGGTTCCCGTTATTGTCAGTATGGCGGAATCTTGCCCTGGGTTGCCATGTAGAGGTCCTGGAGACTGGTAGTAATAGCTTTCAAGCGCTCTGTTGGAAAACCCATTTTATTTTTATCTGGTTAATTTTTATAATAATGATTTTAATAATGCACCTAACCCAATATTTCTAGAATTAACTAATTTTATTACCAAGTTATCTGACAGGGTTATTACTAAGGGCCAGGGATTATACCTTTGGGGAATGCACAGGGGGAGGTTACACCATAGACGTCAGGAGCTGGGATCGATAGTGGAATCCCATGACTTATTAGATATTATGGTAACTGAAGGGAAAGATGTTATCATTCCACCAACCTATAAAGGTCGAGAGTCTCCATGTATGACTTGATTGTATACTTACCACCCGGAGCGGAGAACAAATTTTGCTTCATGGGTCAGATGTTGAATCCACCTTTAGTGATCAAAACCCACTTGAGGCTGACTTTTTAATAGCCCCAAGGAAAGTATATGAGCGTCAGATAGGGGCCTGCATTCTTCAACCGACAGTGGATAACTTAAAACCAGTATGGAGAATGTGCGACCCAGCCCAAACTTTAGAGAAATTGTCAAAGAAATAGGAAATCAATGGAGGTCTGTCTGTCTGAAAAGGATAGTGTTATTAGTATAGTGGGTGACTTTAACAAACTTTGTTTAGGAATAAAAAATACCCTTCTCAGACCAATATGCCCACCCAATAGGGAACATGGTTGGTTTGATCATGACTGTACAACAGCTAACCACTTCTCACAGATCAATGGGGGACACTAGCACAAGCAGCTAATGTGAAGGACAGCAAGCACTTCTGGGCCATAGATTCTGGTATGAGACGTAAAAATCTGACAGTCTCCATAATCTCTTGCAATATCACTAGTGAATCAGGGGAACATCATTTCAGCAAGGATTGTGTCTCCCCCCCAACATAGCTTCATTATACATAATAGAAAGCTAATAGATGTTAGAATAACAGTGGAGAAGGTAGAAGAGGCCCAATCCCAAAGTATGGGCTGTAAAGTGTGGGGCCCAACGGAGCACCAATTGATTTACTCAAACTTAATACCAAACTGTGGGCTCCTATTTTAACTAAATTGTTTAGAAAACTGCCGGACTCCTAGCGCGCTTCTATTATTGTCCCTATATTTAAGAAAGGTAATTGAGAAGGCCCCAGTTGTTACAAACCAATATCGTTATTCAACATAACTGTAAAAGTCCTGGGGCATGTTATATATAATAGGATTCAGGAGTGGGCCCAAATAAATTCAATATTATATCCCCCCTGTATGGATTTAGAAGTAAGGTCGGGTTAATTGAGCAAAGTGCCAATCTGAACTTAATAATTGGTAAGTACACAGTCGCTAAGCGTGCGCCTTTATACATGGCATTTATGGATCTAAGTGCCGCTTTCGACTGTGTGAAACGATCAAAACTATGGCATATGTTGTTACTTAAGTGCCTGGAAGCCCCCCTTGTTAATTTGTTTGCATTTCTCCACAGGGGCATGAGAGCCAGAGTTAGAATAAACTATAATGGGAATGTATGTAAGTGTATTGAAATTGTCAGGGGAGTTCGACAGAGGTGTGTGCTAGCCCTGCTCCTGTTCATACTATACATTAACGATTTCAAACCATCATTTAATCTAATTTTAATTTAAAAGAATTTATAAAGCGCACGTATGCCATGCGGCTTCATGGCGCTGGTGAACACTAAAACCAGAAACAGGGGAGCAAGAAGATTTTAGGCTGGGAAAGCTTTCAAGAAGAGAAAGGTTTTGAGTGATTTTCGGAACTCTATATAGGAGGCAGCTGAGCGTAAGGCCAGTGGGAGGGAATTCCAGAAGGAAGGGGCCAGGAGAGAGAATTTCAGGCCCCCCATCCGGCTCTTCTTGAAACGGGGAACTGTCAGAAGGCACATAGAGGAGGAGCGCAGCTCCCTAGTAGGCTGATAAACTTGAATTGCCGAGGAAATATAGGCAGGCGCCGTTGCCGCTCGGGCTTGAAAGGTGGTACAACCTAATTTGAATAAAGCCCGCTCCTTAATCGGCAGCCAGTGAAGGGACTTCAGTAAGGGTGAAGAGTGGTGAAATTTGGGCAGCCCGAAGATCAGCCGGGCCGCCTGGTTCTGAACTGACTGAGGGTGCTGGAGGGCATAGGCGGGAACAACGTTATAAACGATGTTCCCGTAGTCTAGCCGAGAAAGAACCATCGCCATCAGAATCAGTTTAAGGGCAGGGACAGAAAGAAACGGGAGATTTTCCGAATGGTTCGGAGCATAAAAAAGCAGGAAGACACAACAGAACTAATCTGGGAGTGAAGGTTGAGTTGATGATTGATGGTGATGCCAAGGGTTTTAACAGAGGGGGAGGGTGAAGGGGGGGAACCTAGAGACGGGGCCAAAAGATGGGGGACCAGGGACTGCCACTGCCGCCGGTCAAAACTAACTCAGTTTTATCCGGGTTGAGTTTCAGATGGTTGTGATTCATCCAATCCCGGATAAATAGCATGACCGACTGAAAGGAGTGAACACCGGATTGGGAAGGGGAAAGGTTAAAAATCAGCTGGAGGTCATCAGCGTAATTGTACACCGTGACCTCCATCTGTTGCAGAGCAATCACAAGGGGGAAGATGTACAAATTCAATAGTAAGGGAGAAAGGGAGGACCCTTGAGGAACACCACACTGGCTTCTCGCGGGGGAGCTGAAAAGTCGGCTAGTGCGGCCATTGAGGAAGGAGCTAATCCAGGCCAAAGTTGAACCCCCCCATACCCGCCGCCCTGACACGAGATAATAAGATGGAGTGATCGACTGTGTCAAAGGCGGCGGCTAGGTCGAGGAGGACGAGGGCCTGGGGGGTGTTAGTGTCTAGTCCTTCCCTAAGCTGGTCCATGACCAAAAATGACCACATTCTCGGTTGAGTGTCGGGGACGGAAGTCAGACTGGCAGGGAGCAAGATAACCGCTGTCCTCCACCAAGGAGCTCAGTGTCTGGGTGACATGAATCTCAAGGGCCTTACCCAAAAAAGGGAGGAGCGAGATCGGACGGTAGTTAGCAGGGGAAGCAGGGTCAGCCCCTGGTTTTTTCAGAATAGGGATAATGGCGGCTGCCTTGTGGAGAGCAGGCACTGTGCCTTGAAATAGGGACTCGTTCAGAAAAGTCAGAGGTGGCAAGTAAGAATCAGAGAAAATTTTCCGCAGGACATAAGCCGGACAGCCGTCGGCTGGGGATCCTGACTTGACACAGGCCAGGAGGGGAAGAAGAGACTCCTTGGTTAGAGGGGGTATGATGTTAATTGTCGACCTATTAAGCGGGGGCTGGGGATCAGAGAAAGAGGGGGGAGGGGGAGGGATGTTGGATTTAATCAGAGCGACCTTGTCGATGAAATAGTTATTGAGCGAATCGCACAACAACTGGGAAGGAGGAATTTTAGGAGATGTCCTGTCAGAGGAGGCCAGCTCGCGCACTGTGGCGAAGATTTCCCTAGGCTGCCTCCCAGCGGCAAGGATTTTCTCTGAGAAGTAGTCAGTCTTGGCCTGTAAGATGGCATTTTTATATTCCTTACATACAGTTTTGTAGCAGGCTTTGCGGGAGGGGCAGTAATCAAGCCTCCAGGCGCGCTCCGCTTGGCGCACCTCCAGCTTTTTTGTCTTAAGGAGGGGGGAGAACCATTTATTTGCCTCATGAGCGCGCCTAACAGTGACACGTCTCAGAGGAGCTTCTTGATCACAAGCTCTCGAGAGCCAGCCATTGAGCATGGCTACTTGGGACAATAAAGGGGTGCCCATTAGGTCAGGGCAGGAAAATGACAACGTAGCGCAGAGAGCGGAAATGTCTACAGTGCTCCAGTTCCTGGCCCAGGAATTTCTCGGGGAAAAGGGTATCTTTACCAAGTTAAAGTCTAGGTGAAAAAAAATCAAAAAGTGGTCAGACCACACACAGGGAATAACAATAGGCGTGGAAATAGGAACGTTTAACGTCCAGATTTGGTCCAAAGTGTGGCCACGGGAGTGGGTAGGGGAGTGGACGTGGGAAACAAAATTAAGACTAAAAAGGAGCTGAGAGAAATCTCTTGACGGGGCGTCTTCCGCCAGGTCGCCAGGCCAGAAGTTGAAGTCCCCTAGAACTAAAACAGCTGTATTATTGACTACTAGGGTGGCCAATAAGTCTTGAAGAGCAGGAATAAACCCTGGATTGGGTTGGGGGGGACGGTAAACTAAGACGTATGTAACGAGGACCTGAAAGGAAGCCGAGCGTACAACTAGGCAGTCGGCAGTAGGTAAGGGAGAAGAAGGAAGAACCTGAAAATGAAGTCCAGTGCGGAAGATCAAGGCCACTCCACCCCCGTCTTCCCCTCCGGCCGATCGGCCCGAAGGATCGAGTAGGAGGGGGAGAGGGCTGCCAGCACGTTGGGCAGAGAATCTGGTCTGTACCAGGTTTCTGTTAAAAACATGAGGTCAGGTTTATGGGAATCCAAGAAGCTACAAAGCTCTGTCTGATGCTTGACTGCAGACCTGGTGTTTAGCAGAAAAGCTGAAGTTGTGGGGACAGGCGGGTGATTGGGAAGGGAGGGAGGGAAAGCCAATGAAGGCAGCAGAGGGACCAGGAGGAAGGTGGAGGGCCTGGCCCGAGCCAGTCCAAGCTCCGTGATCCGAGTAAGGGTAGGGAAGGGAAGGACCCATGAATCCTGATAAGAACAAAGTTGGGAGGCCGAGTAAGACAGGAGAGGGGCATGGTGGAGTGCCCCTGGCCCCGGCCGACCGCAGATGGGCGCAGACGGGTTTAACTTAGGCACAACTTCGGCACGCCTTTGTCGCGTCTGCATGGGGCGGTCCTTATGTGGGGAGAGGTGGCTGCCCTTCCCAAGATGGTGGACTGCAGCCCCGTCAGCCCTCCGAAGACCGGCCCAGTGCCGGAGCGGGGTTAGGGCTGCAGCCAGCGGGAAAAAGGGGGAAGCAGCAGGTAAGCCTGGTCAGAGAGCAAAGTGCACATAAGAAGTCAAAGTCATTTTTAAAAGTGGTCCAGATAAAAGCGCTGTCGCAGGGTCCACCACCCCTCTGCCACCGGGGTTAGCCCCCATAACTAGTCATCCATCTGTGGAAGGGAAATCTCTAACTACACTTTTATATGCTAATGACGCAGTTCTAATGACTTGGACCCCCAAGGCACTGCGCCTTTTAGTGACAGCGTTCATCGATTTTATGTTTAATCTCGATCTCCAAACA
The DNA here is from genome assembly GCF_964263255.1 of Lissotriton vulgaris. Classification (NCBI taxonomy): domain Eukaryota; kingdom Metazoa; phylum Chordata; class Amphibia; order Caudata; family Salamandridae; genus Lissotriton; species Lissotriton vulgaris. The sequence goes on from NC_141696.1 coordinate 372,978,613, forward strand.
AATTTCACAAAATCTCATATTATGGCATGTGGGCCACATTGCATTTAATTGTCGTCTATGCGATCCTTCAAATCTATAAATCCCAATGACTCCCAATTGTCACATATAGTTCTGCCATCTGTGGGGGGTACAAATTGGGTAATCATACAGTCAGAGGAAAATAGGTACTGCAGGAGTTTGCTGGGCGTACCATTTTCTCCCCTTCCCCCATATCATTTGTCATAAAGACTTACATTTGTTTTATATAACTGACTTTATCAGAGGGAGGCCATTATTACTTTGGTTATCTATTTGTAGTAATGAGCAGGCATTACTTACAAGAGATATAAGCATGGGCGAATTTTGCGAATCTCGCGTTCGCGAATTTTGCGGATTTGCGAACTCGCAATCCGCAAAATCCGCGAATTCTCGCGAATTTGCAGATTTTTTTTTTGTGTTCGCGCGGGTTTCTGCCAGTTCGCGAGGGTTTTGTACAATTTTGCAAACGCGAACTTACCTGTCGGGTCGCAAGTTTTGCGAACTTGTTGTTTCTACGTGTCCAGCCTGTTTGGGACACTCTTCTTCATCACTGCCACTCTCTGTCACCACTGCCACTGTCTGACTACTCATGCCACCCTCTGGCCCACCCATGCCACCCTCTGTTTCATCACAGCACCCTCTGGTTGTCCAGTGTACATTATTGTGGCAAAGCAAAGCACACCTTCCCTGCCTCAAGTGACCTGAATTAATTTGGGGCTGATTAATGTGTCACAGAATATTTTTTTAGCTGGCACCTGCTTCCTTAGTGTTTCCTGATTAGTGATCTTTTGCACTTGCTAAGTGCTTTCATTGTTGCAAAATTAGTTACAACACCTGCCCTGCCCCAACTGACAATAATGAATTAGGGGCTGATTAATGTGTCACTGGATTTGAACTTCCAGCCTGGCTCCTGCTTGTCTGCCTTAGCTGTAATTCAGGACCTTTGTGTAACTATTCTGAGGGTCAGAGCAGGGTCACATAATAGTTGCAAGTAGGCAACTGAACTCTGGAGGGGCCCCTCAGGAAGCCCTACAGGAAATGGCTACTAATGATGAGCTTGAACTTTTGAACCTGTTAAGTAGTTTCAGTTTTGCTAAGATCGTATTTCTGCAATTTAGCGCTTATTCGCGGGGCGCGAAGTTGAACTGGGAAGCCGCGAACTCACGCGAACAGTGCGAGCAAGCCATAAAATCCGCTGCTCGCGGATTTGCGGATTTTGCGGGAAATTCGCGAATCTCGCGGATTGCGAATTTACCGAAAATCCGCAAAATCCGCGAGCGTAACGGATTTTCCGCCCATGCTTAGATATAATACATGACTGCATTTCCTGTGATAATGGCCTCCGAATTCAGTGGTTCGCATATATTAAATCGGAATTTGAGAAAATTGGTATGGAGAAAGATTGCACAAAGAGAGATTTAGGCCCTACTTTCATTAAAAAGGAAGTAGCGGGGGCGTGGCCAGGATGGCGGCCTGAGAGGACGCGACTGAAGGGAGCTCCTCGCCCCAATCCCCCACGGCAATCGTTAAAACGCAGATAACACCCCCATCAGTGTGGAAACTGCTACCCACCGTGTGCGAGACCCCAGCTGCGACTTTTGCCGAGTCTGCGGGCGCCGGCGATCGAGGCGCGGCTCCCAGAACGGTGACAACAGCTGTCCCCGGCCGGCCTGCAGGATGAAGGCGGCGGGCCGAGATCTGGGCTGCTGAAGGCCGCACCCCTCACTACAGCGTGGCGGCCCCCGGAACCGGTAGGAGCGAGGAGGGACAAGGGTAGCAGATCGACCGCCACTAGCTCAAGGGAGCTCACGGAGCAAGAGACGGCAGAAGATGGCAGGGCGCTGCCCGAGGCCCAGACTTGGGCCTTCCCAGTGGAGCCGGTGGTGGCCGAACATAGAGGTGAGGAGCGAGCAGACGGAGCTCGGGGAGCTGGGACTTGGGGGCGGGCAATCGAGCCCCCGGCGATTGGCGGGCCTACCCCCACCAGAGACCCGTGGCGGGAGGCCGCATCGAAGCACTGTAGGAACGGCAGGGCTAAGGAGCCTGGCAAGAGCTGCCGGAGAACAGAAACAGGGGACGGCCGATGGCAGGGAGGAGAGGGGGCGCGAGGGCCCAGGGTGCATCCTCGGGGGGTGCCTTGCGAGCCCCTGGCGTACAGCGACACGGCATTCCGGCCCGGTGAGCAAGGAGCAGGGCCAGGAGGCACAGAATCGGCCGATACCCGGAGGCGCGGAGCACACGGGAGATACACCGACGACGTTCAGCTCCGGGGACCCGTGCTCGTGCCCCCGGTGGGAGACTTCCCCAGATCAGCATGCAAAGGCTCCCCCCGGGCTGGGCCTACACCGAGCGACCTACGCCAGTAGGCGAGTTAAGAGGCGGCCATAACTGCGAGCCCACGCGGCCACAACATTGGGGGACTGCCATCGGGCCCTCAGGATGTCCGGGGGGGCCCACGAAACAGACAGAGGCTGGGTTTTGCTGTAGAAAGGGCAGACTGGAGAAGAGGCAATCGAGCCTACGGAGGCCGCCAGCAGGCCCACACGCAGAGAGCCAGCGGCCCTGATACAGGGCCACGCTAGCGAGCCTGTCGGGAGAGACAGCAAGCCCAGGACCTCGAGTTCGACTCATCGCCTCACTCACGGGACCGATATTGGTCCACGGAATTACTGATAGACTCTATAGACACAGGTGGAGCCACCTGAAGAGAAGGGAGTGGAACATGTCCTCCACAAATCGCAGGGGAGGGCGCACCATCCCCGAACTGTTGGCTAAAGGAACTCCCAAGGGGGACAAGAGCCCAGACAAATCGACGCAATTGAGCCAGCCGAGAGACAAGGAGAGGGATGAGGGAGAAGCTCCAGCGACAAAATCATTTATGGAGGCCCTGTTCACGTCTCTCAGTGAGGATATTCAAACCCTCAGGCAAGATATGGCGGGAGGCTATAAAGAGCTGCGCCACAACATAGACGATATAGGGGAAAGAGTGGCGGCAGTTGAAAACACAGAGCAGACTAGGAGTGAAGAGGTAGGAAATTTGCAGCAAGAAATCATCGGGCTCCACGAACAACAAACGGACCTCCAGGCCCACGTGGAGGACCTTGAGAATCGCTCCAGACGGAACAACATATGGGTGCGTAATGTGCCATCCAAAGCGGAGGGGGGATACATCACGGCATACCTACAGGATCTGTTCCTTGAGGTACTAGGGGAGAATGAGGACGATGAGAACCGAATCGATAGGGCCCATGGGGTGGGCCTAGCACGCAAGTCACGGCCCCCCCTCTGGATATCCTGGCCTTCTTGCCTGACTATCCCCTCAAGGAGCGCATTTTGAAGGCGGTGCGACAAAAACAACCCCTTCGCTTCAGAGATCATGCAATAGAACTCTTCCAGGACTTGTCAACGATCACTCTACAGAAGAGACGGGCGTTCAAAGTGGCAACCACCTTCCTACGGGACAATGGGGTCCCGTACTCCTGGGGTCATCCCTTCAGACTGATTTTAAAATGGAAAGGGGCACTCCATCAACTTAGGTCCTTGAGAGACACATGCATAGTACTAGGCATTCCTCAGGAAGGGGAGGCACCAGCCGATGGCTCTGGACAACAGCCCTCCCAGTCAAGGTCCCCACAATCGATGAGAGACGGGTGGCAGAAGGTGATGTACAGACGCACGCCTAAGAAAGGGTTCAAGCTGGATCCCGAGACCGTGGCAAACGAGCACGCAGTGGCGATACAGGAGGTCACCAAGGACACGAATGCCGGACCATGAGAGGGCATGAGCGGGGGTGTATGTTCGCATTGCCGCAGCTTTGCCGTGGGGAGGCGGGACGGGGGCTTCAGGTCCGCCACAGACACGCTTTCCCTTCACCAGACACTATACCACAGGCCTGGACTGTCGTTGGATAGGCCTTGGACAATGTTCACCAGTTGGGGTTTCAATGTTGGGGTTTGGGTGGGGGGGGGCGTGAGGGCGTGGGACAGGGGGTTCTGTGTGTTCGATTCGATCAGGTGACTGGCATGAGAATGGGAGGTGGCTCCGGACCGAGGTATGAGCGGACAGGGCACGCACTGCCTTATGGCTGACGAACCCGTCCGGGTCCTCACCCTTAACGTAAAAGGGCTCAACAATCCAGTTAAGAGGAGGGCGGTCCTCTCATTCCTAGAACATTCTGGGGCCGAAATCTGTCTGCTTCAGGAGACACACTTATTGGCGAAAGACTGGCACCGCATGAAATCTAGGGCCTTACCCCATCAATTTTACTCCGCCACCGCCGAGAAGAAAGCAGGGGTGGCCCTTTTAATAGCAAGACACTTCAAGGGGCGGGTGGGGGGCAAAGTGGCAGAAATGAAAGGTAGACTCCTGGCCCACACTATTCTCATAGGTAACCTGACGCTCATAGTGGGGTCTATTTATGCACCCAACACCAAACAAGAGGCCTTACTTAAGGGGGCGCTATCAGATGTACTGGCCGGTGACGCAAGACACATCTTGATAGGAGGGGACATAAATTTGGTCATGGATAATGAGGTGGACAGATCGGGGCGGAAATTTGGAGATTCTGGAGCACTATCCACAGCGGGGAAGCAATGGCTGACTGACAGGGGGCTTGTAGACGAATGGCGAGAGATACACCACACTGCCCCGGGGTACACTTTCCATTCTCACGTGCACTGCACATACGCCAGGATAGACCACTTTCTGGGCTCTGCGGACCTGACCCCCATGGTACGGGATGTGGACACCACCCTAGCGGCACTGTCAGACCACGACGCAATGGTCCTTGTGTTGACGGTCCCACGCACACTACCACACAGGGGTAGATGGCGACTTAGAGAAAGCCTACTTTCCCGCAAAGGGGTTGCGCAGTAATTATCCCAGAGTATTACTGATTACTTAAGTCGAAACGACGCAGGGGAGGTGGCCCAGTCGACAGTTTGGGGGGCGCTAAAAGCGGTTCTCCGAGGCGAAATAATGGCGATCGCAGCGGCAGACAATAGAGAGCGGAAGGAGAGGCGCCAGGGGTTGGAGGAGCAAGTGCTAGAATTAGAGAGGGTTCATTGGCGGACCGGTGCCCCCAGAATATGGTGCAAGTTGAAGGCGGCCAGGGCACAGCTCGCGAGCCTGGATCTGGACAGGGCGGAATATGCGGCACTCCGCCTCCGCCACACGTACTATGTGGGGGGGACAAAACCAGCCGCCTGTTGGCCAGTAAGCTTAAAGACAAGACTGTCCACTCCAAAATTCCCGTCATCCGCGAGGAGGGAGGGGACGACGTTCAGGAGGACGACCGCATTGCGGAGGCATTCAGAGCCTTTTATGCAAAGCTCTACGCGGCAGACCCGGCTTTAGATGGCGAGGTGGGAAAGGCATACTAAGAGACCATGGAGGTCACGGCTGTCAACGAGGCGAGCGCCCTAGCATTGGATGCCCCCATATGCCTGGAGGAGGTGATTTCAGCAATTGTCAGACTCAAACCACTAAAAGCCCCGGGCCCGGACAGCTTCTTGGCAGGCTTCTATAAAACATTCTGCCCCCTCCTGGCGCCTATACTAACAAAATTATTCAACTTCTTCAAGGGCCCAGGCTCGATCCCACAGGAGATGTTGGAGGCAGGAGTCATAGTTCTGCCGAAACCAGGCAAAGACCCGACTCTATGTGCGCCATGCAGGCCGATCTCCCTCCTCAACTTAGACCTAAAGTTATTCACAGGCATCCTGGCTGCGCGACTAGGCCCGTGCCTACCAGGCATAATAGAGCCAGACCAGGCAGGCTTTGTGTCCACCCGGCAGAGTGCGGACAACACTAAACGCCTGATGCACGTTATCGACAAGGCACACTTCAATGCCTCAGATGCGGCCTTGCTGTCGGTCGACGCCGAAAAAGCGTTCAACAGGGTTGATTGGAAGTATTTGGACAACACGCTGCCAAAATTCGGCATGGGGGACAGGTTCCGGGCCTGGGTGGCCAGTTGCTATGCGTCACCCCAGGCAATGATCAAAGTAAACAGGGTCAGCTCCAGACCGTTCGACATTCGACGGGGCACACGGCAGGGCTGCCCGCTCTCGCCGCTACTGTTCGCCCTCTATATCGAACCATTTGCCCAACGCGTTTGAGACAACAAGGACATCACGGGCATCAAGTTCGGGGGGGAAGAGCAGACCTTAAGTCTATACGCGGACGACATACTAGTCGCAGTGGACAGCCCAAGGGTATCGATACCAGCATTCTGACGGAGATGGAAAGGTTTGGGGAAGTGTCAGGCTTCAAAATGAACGTAGGGAAGTCTGTTGTTCTTCCCCTAGGTAGCAACACCCGTCAAGCCAACAGGGGGACGCTACACATTGAGGGGCTGGCAGTTCGAAAGGCACTACAATACCTAGGGATTGAACTGACGCCCACGACGGCCCAGACAGTTGAATTAAACTACACCAAACTCCTGACGCGCATCCAAAGTGACATCTCGAGATGGAGACAACAACCGCTCTCATGGCTGGGCCGCGTGGCGGCCGTCAAGATGTCCCTCTTGCCGAAGGTGCTATACCTTTTCCAGACCATCCCCGTCACCCCGCCCTTGGGTATGCTTAAGAAGCTGCAAGGCACCTTGCTACAATACGTCTGGGCTGGTAAACGCCCTCGAATACGACGTGATTTGGTCACACGTGTGACGGCTGAGGGGGGGCTTGGAGTGCCTGACTTATGGCGCTATTTCCAAGCGGCACAGATGCGATATCTCTTAGAATGGCCCCGGCCTCTTTCTGAAAAGCACTGGCTATTTCAAGATAGGGCTATGGCAGGCATGCCTCTCTGGAAAGTCCCTTTTCTGGCAAGACCGGACAGGCCGGCTTACCTCAAGAAGTCGCCCATCACCAGGACGCTTCTCCAGGTGTGGGACGCAACGGCGGTCTCAAAAGGCCTAACGTCCTTTCCATCACCAATGACACCCCTGCTGGACAATCCAGCGTTCCCACTAGGGATGCCTCCGGGTTCCTTCCCCCAATGGCGACAGACTGAATGCCGCTCCGCGGGCCATTTATTTGACCTACAGGGCTTCCTGACATGGGACACGGTTAAAGAGGATTATGCAGTTGACACACCGCAACGCTTCCAGTACTTTCAATTCAGGCACTGGCTCACACACAAAGATGTTGCACCACATGCCAGCCATCCCCTCACTCCATATGAGAGATGGCTTATCACTAAATCCTCAGACTCTCGGTCAATCACGGAACTATATAAACTGCTATCCCCCCCACCGCCCACGACAAGGTCAGCCGGTCAGAAACGATGGGAGAAGGAACTGGGACGCACGCTCTCAGACAAAGAATGGCAAGATATCTTTTATAGAGCACACCACACTGCTAGAAACACGGCCAGCAAAGAATCGGCGGTGAAAGTGGCCTACTATTGACACTTGACACCGGAACGCTTGCATCAGGGTAACCCACGTAGAGACCCCACATGTTGGAGGGGATGCGGGCACACAGGGACCATGCTACACATACTCTGGGAATGTGTGGAGATACAGGAATACTGGGAAGGGGTACTCAAGGACATAGACACCTACTTTGAGACAGAAATCTCCCGCTTCCCAGCGTATGCGATCCTCGGGCTCCCCAACAGACTCACGTTCCCGCTCAAATCAATAAGGGGGAAACAGATGGGATTGGCGCTAGGAGCTGCAGCACAACACATCCTCTCCCTATGGGGCACGTCGAGAAAACCCACGCACACGGGGTGGCTACACAGACTGTGGTACATCATGGGGATGGAGAGGATACAGGCTTCGCTCACACAAACATCCGACACTTTCAAAGAAATATGGCAGACTCTAGTTTCCCTGCTGTCCCAAGAATTTAATGAGCTTACATGCCCTAAATACCTAAGGGTCCTAAAGTTAGCGGTTGAATTTCATGAAACGACAACTAAGGAGGAACGCAAGGTCTAGAACAGGTCCTTTTAGTCACCTTCTGACGACGCACCAGAACACACGGAGGGGAGGGGGGATAGGGGGCACAGAGGGAGGGGCAGTTGGGGTGAGGGAGGGTCTCAGGGGAGGTTTGTATACAGGAGTTCTAGCTTGCATTGAATGGTCAGGTTTCCTCCTTATGAGCTTACATGGACACATGACATTCCTCCCTAATGCTCAATTGTCTGGGGGGCATGAGGCAATCGGGATGGAAAGCCCACGCAACGCTAAGTTTGTCCGAATGCTGTTCTGTATTGCTTTGCTGATCTCAATAAAAATAAATTTGATTAAAAAAAAGGAAGTAGCCTTAACTTTTTATAATCTAGCACGTGAAATTCGTCTTAGAAGTGTAGTAGGAAAATTACTGTTAACCTCATATTTTTCCCAGAGTATCTCCCTGCTACCACCTGTCTATTTAGATCGGTCTTGTGGGAGCTGGGAGCGTTCCTTTCTATTTAGGTTTCATGCTGATACGTTTAAATATTTACTGTGTTTTCCTTCTGGGTACAAACCGAATCTTGCTGCTTCTCCCTGCCCGTGTAATATTAAGCCAAGCCAAACCAAACCATGATACATTTTTTACTGTTTTGTAAATTTGTACACAAGGCTATTTTTTATACTACTCTTTAAAAGGAGAAATCTCGAGCTTAGACAGGGTGGTGCAATGTTTCATCAATTTTCAAACAGTCTGACAGTGAAACATGTGTACATGTAGGCTCATTTTTAAGACATGCTGTGAGGGCATGTGGCAATTTATTATTATAACAATCTGCTGCTATTTTGTTTTTAGTTTTTGTTTTCAATATATAGTGTTATGTATAGATATGCTTTTATCTGATTTATAATAATTTGATAATATACGCATGTCAATAATTAGATGTAATGTTGATTGTTCCATATGCATGTACTTTTATGGAAGGAGAAACCTTTCGAATAAAGAAATTGAACTGAATGCACTGCATGTCATTGGCAGTGACAACCGGGAACACTGAATATATGCTGCAGCTCCATTCCAGGAACGGGAATATCTACATTGAATCTGACTACTATGAATCCTGCAGCATTGTTTCCTCGACATGGAGCTGCATGCGATCTCTTTATGTAAGTCTAGAACTATGCCCAGTGGGCGGTTAAAGATGGAAAGGTCGGGGCGTGGCCAAGGCGCCGTACGGGATGGACACCTAGAGATCTCTCTCTGCTGCACCGGACCCATTGTCAGAGTCTTTGTGCCGTTCTTCCTTCACCACGGCACCAACAAATATTAATAATGTGAACCAGAATGAACACTGCTGCTGGTGAGCACATTTCCGAATTTCGTCAAATCGCGCTAATTGTCTTTTCCGATGCCAACGCATTTATCCCCTCACGACGCCTGCCATTTTGGTCGCGCGCGTCTCATGCTCGGATCTCGTTGCCTCCATAGGAATGCTTTCTAAATGCCGGCTCCTTTGTTGTTGCTGCATAGTTTCCTGGCAGGAACTTCACCAATCACTAAATGCTTAAAGTACAAACTGCTGCATTGACCTACCATTTGCCTGCTGCTTATTATTTCCTATCCATTTCCACACAGCTCTGTTCTGCTTTATTAAAATGACCATCATTTCCTCTCAAATACAGGGTCCTCTGAAATACTTTGCTTTACTAACTGACCGTCATATCTGATACATAACTCTTTGATTTCTTCCATGAGGGCAGGTTGTTTATGTTCATCTATGGGCAGGTGTGTCACTTCAGGAATTTATTGCCACTGTGCGCGCATATTACTGTTATTGTGGTGGGAGCTTTGAATATCTGCAGTGTAGCCCTTACTCATCTTGCTGCTTTACAGTGGATATTCGTCATTGTTTGAGACTGGACAATTCTTGTTTTTGTTTGTGTTTGCGCCATTAACCTCCTTCCACATAATGCTCCTTACTTAACTCACTAACTGACAGGAAGTAGTTCCTATGGGCAAATTACAAAATCAAAAGTTTGTTTTCGTACCATCGAAGAGTGTTCCTGCTACAACACCCTCACTTACCTCAACATCAAGCTCCTCCTCTATTACAACCCAAATAGCTGGAGCTGCTCCTAATCGCTTTTCCCCAACACAGCCCATTTCAAACAAGAACTCTTCCCCTTCTACATCAACTAAACGCCTGAAGCATGATCTTCCATCTACAGATAAGCCACCATCTCCCATCTCTATGGAATTGCTTTTGGAGGAGATACGCGCTTTGCGCCCGTTTGTAGAGGAAGCCAATAACAAGATGCAGTTTCTTGAGGAGAAATGGTCGACTACTTATAATAGAGTGACATCTGTGGAGCAGCAGGTCTCAGAGATACAAGTCAATTCTCAACTCATCTCCTCTTTGGAAAAGTCCCTGCTTGCTCTGCAATGCCACACTGAAGACTTAGAAAATAGGAATAGAAGGAATTACCTATGCATCTATGGATTACCGGAGTCTCTGGAAGGTGATGACCCTCTGACCTTCTTCACCTCCTTCCTTCCGATAATTCTGGATATGCCAACCACAACTTCTCTCAGCATCCAAAGGGCAAACAGACTCGGTCCACGCTCATCTACTTTAACTAAACCACGAGGAGTCATCATTCTCTTTTTGAGATTCACAGATCTTCTTTCAGTCCTCTCCGCACCTAGATCTAAGCGTCAAGTCTCTTGGCTGGGTCAGAGGATATTTCTCTCCCAGGATGTTTCCAACACTACTGCGTCTCGAAGAAAAGAATTTCGGAACTTTCATGCTCCTCTGCGATCTCTTGGTGCTAGATATGGCTTATTTCATCCATTTATCTTTAAAGTCACTCACCAAAACCGAACATGGACTTTTCAAGATCCTGCAGAACTTAAAAACTTTATTCATATTCAGTCTAACAGTGGCATGGATACTTCCTCTTCTTCTTATGGTTGATTCTTTTAATTATTTTTTCTTACAGTGTTTCTGATACTATTCTATACTTAAGTTTGCTTTTTGATGAACCTCCAAAAGATTTAGTATAGTTCCTTTCAACGCTTATTTATTTTTTCTTTTCATGTTTATCTTCCTTAGACATAGTTATTTCTCCACAGTCCCTACCTCTTTGAATTACTTGTTGGTCTGTTGCGTGTACCCTCAATTTCTTTCATTGCTTATTTCTCTTTTAACGTTTATCCCCATTTGATATTGTAATTTCTCTGATTTCTCTATGTTTTAACATTGATTCGCTGGTCTGTTGTATGTATCCTAATGAATTTTCCTGTTGTTCACCACTTTTTATATTTATTTATATAGATACATTGGTGTGCTTGCCCTCAACTCATATGGTTCCCCCTCCTTTGTCTTCCGTCCTGGTGCGGTTGGACTCCCAGGTTTCGGGTGGTTCATCTTGTTGAGTGTCGCCATTGCCCCATTGTCCTCTTTTATATTCCCCTCAGTTATGTTGTTCTCAGTCATCCTTTTTGGATATGTACTGTCTCTTCTTGTACTTTCTTCCTTTCTTCCTTCCCCTTTCTCCCTACTTTCTCCTTCTTATTCAATGATTAAGTTCACTTTTCCTCTTCTTTTGCCCTTCTTTTATGCCTATATTGGTATAAACCTCTTTTTCTTTGCTTTACCTCATTCCGGTACGCTCTGTGATGTACTCTACTTTTCTTACTTCTTCTTTCTTGTAATTTTAGGCATTATTTTACTTGTATGTGTTATTGAAGTTTTAGTTTCTATTGATGTTTTGCTGTTTGTAAATTCAGAGTTATCTCCTGGAATGTAAAATGTTTTATTAGTCCGATTAAGAGGCAGAGAGTCCTTTCTCACCTTGCCTCTCTTAACCCTGATATAGCTCTTTTACAAGAGACCCATCTTACAGAGGCTGAATCCCTTAAATTAAAAAGGAGCTCGGTGGGTACGGTCTTGTTCTCGCCTTCCACCAATAAAAAGAATGCTGTTGCTATGTTATGTCACAAGAAATTAAAATGTAAAGTTTTGTCGCAAGAAAATGATGCCAATGGGAGGTGGATAATTGCTAAGCTACTAATTAATTCTGTACCTTTAACTGTTTTTAATATCTATGGTCCCACACAACCTGATTGCCTTTTTTGCCCTTCAATCATGAAAAAATTTATGCAATATAAAGATGACTCATTTATTTTAGGTGGTGATTGTAACCAGATTGTAGATCCGTTCATTGATCGTAAATCCACAGTTCGCTTTATACCTCACAAAATTCACAAACAATTCCTTGACACTATTTTGCAGTCACATTTTATTGATTCTTGGAGACTCTCTCATCCTGACACCCTGGACTATTCCTTTTTCTCTCCTCCTCATGAGTCTATTTCCCGTCTTGACTACATTTTCCTCTCTCAATCTTTATCTCAACACTTATTGTCTTCTTCTATTGAACCCATAGTAATCTCAGATCATGCTCCTGTCGTAACAGATCTTGATTTACTCCCACCACACCCTAGATTTTCCCGCTGGCGGTTTAATACTTCCCTTCTTACTGATCCTCATTTCTCTTCCTCTTTTCGTACCTTTGCTAATGATTTCTTTTTGATTAATTGTGATCCTAGTACTCCTTCCCATATCCTATGGGATTCCTTTAAAGCCACTGCAAGAGGATTCATAATCGACTTTGTCTCTAAGAAAAAGAAACAATATCTCCAGAAAAGGAAAACCTCACTAGCTCATATCAAAACGTTGGAACATACATTTTTTACCTCTTCAGATAAGTCTATTTCACCCGATCTTTTACGAGCTAAATTGGAGTTTAATAAATATCTACTGATAATGCCTCATCGCTACTTCTCCGAAGTAGCGCTCGTTACTATGGTGGTCATAACAAATCGGGGAAGCTTTTAGCTAACAACCTCAAAGCATGTAAGGAGCGTACTCTTATTGACTCTATTTATTCTTCTGACAACACTCTCCTCCACAAAGATATACTTGACCAATTTCGATCGTTTTATCAACATCTTTATACCCCAGAATCCCCTCCTACGTCTTCCCTTATTCAGTCCTACCCTGAGAAACTTCCTAAACCCTCTACTTCTCATCTTAATTTTCCTGACCTTGAAACTGATCTTTCATTACATGAGCTTTCTGCAGCTTTGAATACCCTCACTAAAGGAAAATCACCTGGTCCAGACGGCTTCCCAGTTGAATTTTACTTACATTTTTCTGATCTTTTACTTCCCAAACTTTTAATCCTTTTTCAATCATTTTATTCATCTGGCAATCCGGATAGCACCTTTCAAGATGCCACTATTTGCCTTATCCCTAAAGACGGTCGTGATCCCCAATTCTGTAAAAATTATCTCCCGATTTCGTTAGTCAATGTGGACTATAAATTATTTGCTAAATTGCTTGCGTTACACTTAGATCCCTTTATGCCGCATCTCATTGGTAAGGAGCAATGTGGCTTTGTTAAAGGTAGACTTACCTCTGATAACTTTCGTCTTTTTCTTAATGTATTGATTAAAGCTTCCTCTCTTTCTATTCCTTTAGCCGCTATCTCTGTTGGTGCAGAGAAAGCTTTTGACAGAGTCGACTGTTTTTTTTTGTTTGCTTCCTTACGTTGGAACGGTTTTGGTCCCAAATTCATTTCCCCTATTTCCCTGTTATATTCTGCACCTACAGCTTCGGTCCTTGTGAATGGACAAGTTTCTTCATATTTCACTCTCCAACGAGGCGTCCGTCAAGGCTGTCCCTTATCCCCTCTTCTTTTTGTTCTTGCTCTTAAGCCCTTTTTATCTTCCATCCGTAACAATAGTTCCATTTCCTGTTTTCCTTATGGTGATAACCAGTTGAAAGTTTCTGCATATGCAGATGATATTCTCCTATTTATTTATGATCCAGAAACATTCTTTCCCCCTTTAATATTTGAATTTGACTCTTTTTCACAGGTTTCAGGATATAAGATTAACTCAGAGAAGACAGAAGTTCTTCCTCTAAGGAATACTTGTCTCCCTCATCTCTTCTCCTCTACTGGGTTTGCCTGGAATAGTTCGAAGATTAAATATTTAGGTATTTGGTTCTCTAATAATTCTAGTGCCTCTTCAATCAAGTTGAATATGTCCGCAGTTTTGTCCCGTATTGAAAAATCATTTACCACCTGGAATTCTCTTTTTCTTTCCCGGTGGGGACGTTTGGATTCAATCAAGATGATGATTGCCCCCATATTGATATATATCTTTTCCATGTTACCCTTTCAAATTCCTACAATCTATTTTAAGCGTATTGACTTGTACCTTTGGAAATTTCTCTGGAGAAGTAAAAAATCTAGAATTTCTTTAGCTAATGGTGGAGTTAATTTTCCATATTTCCGACCCTTGATTTAGCCTACTACCATCACACGTGAATCTTTTTTAAACATCCCTATTTGGTAAAACTCACTTATTCTTCTCAATAATAGACCAATCTTCTGGAATTATTGGCGATAAAAAGTCGTTATGTGGGTTAATCAACTCTTTGATGGAGTGTCACCTTGCTCCTTTCACCAATTTCAGCTCTTATTTCATTGCCCTCACTCCTTTTTACAGAAATGTACTATTCTTATGGCAATTATTCTTGACCGCTATTATTCTCTCCCCTTCTCAACATCTCTTGTACCTCAGTCTCCCCTTCTTAAAATTCTTTTTACCCTACCTAAGTCCTCTCTTATTTATAAAATATTTTCTTCTCCTAGTCCAGATTGTGTTAAATCTAAACTAGAACTCTCTTGGGAGGTGGACTTGGGATGTTCTTGGTCTGTTGCTCTCTAGGATAAAATTTGGTACAGATCCTTAAAAGTTTCTCGTTCTGCTTCTCTTACTCAGTCTATGTTTTACTTATATCACAAACTCTATCTTTCCCCTCTTTCTTTGTCACGTTTCTCCTCCTCTTCTAATTCTATTTGTTGGACATGTCATTCTCCTAAGGCTGATCTTCTACATATTTTCTCTTTCCTGTTGTCTCTAAATTCTGGGAAAAAGTTTGACTATATATTTCTTGCATCTTTACACTTTCTGTCCCTTACTCCATTTCTCTTCTTTTTATAGATAGACTTTCTGACTCTCTCGATCTTCCACCACACTCACATGGTCTTCTCGATCTTATGATTGCTCTTGCATTTCAACACATCTCATCTAATTGGAAATCTCTTACAAATATATCTATACAAGCTTGGTGGAACACCCTATACCACTTTCACAGACTTGATGTCACCTTTGCCTCTTCCTGTAAACCAGTCCGTAACACGGATCTTTTCTGGTTGCCTCTCACTTCATATTTGGATTGTTTGGCCCTGAAGAAATTTCCACATAACAATTCAGAAAACTTTAAACCTCCTTGAAGTACTTTGACTCTCTCCTTCTTGCCACCTTTTACTGGTTCTTATGTTTACATTACTTTTTATGCTAGACATTATATACTGTTACTTATAACGTGTTTTTAGGCCATAATTGATATTTATATATTGCAATGTTAATATCTATCCCTTTCCCCTCCTCACTCCTTCCTCCTCCTCTCTTCCCTCTCTTCCCCCTTTCCCTCCGTCTTAAATCCTCATAAAATGCTTTTTGTCTTTTAATATTTGATATCAGCCCTGTTAATGTGCTATACTATTTTTGAATATATCCCCTGTTTTATGCTGATATCTTTATGCAATAATGGTTGTCTAAATAAAGCTTAAAAAAAAAGACGGAAAGGTCCAGTCTGTTGCTAGTGTTGCCCTTTCTTGCCTAGCAGCACCCAGGTACCCAAAAGAGTTACAATATGGGGACACAGAGCACAAAACAAGCTCATTCTCTGCCTGTTTGATTTGCTTTACATTTTCCCTCACCTATGTAAAACCTCTGCACCTTGCCTTTTACAGCTACCCACAAGCCTCTGCAAAGTATGGCAGTGAGCTTGGGCCACCATCCTACCTGACCAGGGTGCAGAAAGAAGTAAAGAGCCGCATTTGTGGGTCCCGTGCCTTGCTGCTGCTCTGTGTGCTATCAACCAGTTGGCATCAGGCTAGCTAGATTCAGATATTGTACAAGGTCCTTCATGTTTCTTGTGTATGCACTTTGAGCCCAGGCACCCATGCACACAATGCCCCCAAATGTCAGGCTCACTGATCCATATGTACTAAAGATTATGCAGTCCATCAGGTGATGCAAAGCAATGTATTGCTGCAAACGTAAGCCTTTAAAATGGCTAGGAAATTGCTGATAACCCTTACACTGCATTACTTCATATGGGTGGGTACAGACAACCTCTTCAAATAAGGGCCAGTCTATCCCATTTGATGCAAGGACTTGTCCCTACTGAAGACAGAGCCATTGACCTAGTGCTGCTACTCTGGATCACCAAACATTCAGGAAGAAATGTGCAATCCAATGGTAAATTAAGTGACAAATCAGACTTCTCAGGTGAATACGTCTTAACCACAAATACTGGGAACATTGAATTTCATGTTTTTCTCAGCAGGTTGCATTGGTCAAAAAGAGTGTCACTTGTGTTGTAAAAGATCGTAATAGACTGGTATACTTTAATAAAATAGTAGATGGTATATTTGGTGGTGAAGTTGTGATCCTCATTACTGACAAAAAGCACGAACAGCACAGTGATTACAATCAGCTAGTGATCAAGATGCCCAAACCCTGTATTTGGATCATAAAGAGTTTGCCTACCAGTGCAGCTGCCTGTAATTCCTGTCTGGTATTTTATGACTCCATTAAATTATGTGCCTTATTTAAGTGCTTATATATATATAGTCAACGTGTCCATTTTACAAAGTAACAATCCTCACTATACATTCTTTATTGCAGCTATTAGAACTGTATTATCCTCTATCTCTTTCAAAGTACACTGCATCCCCGTTAAGCTGGGCATTGACTATTCTAACAAAGCTGCCATGGAAAACTAGGAGTCTTGAAAGGCCAACTTTCCATTGCAGACCATATAACTAAGTCGCCAAGAATTAGATCTCCCTCCCAGCAAGGAACGATCAATAAACAAAGTTAGAACATATTCATAAATTAACTTTAATCAGCATTCATTTGTATATACAATCGAATAATGTTCATTGATGTAATATCACAAAAGGAAAAGTTAAAGAAAAGATACACATCCCCACAACACAATCATTCAAGCATTCAACACAACACATATTCCTCATCCACTCAATCTCATTTGTCCTGATCCTAAAGGATCCAATCATTCAAGCTAAATTTAAAACTATTTTAAGAAAGGCGGAAAAACAACAGTACTAAATAGTAGGCCTAAGAGACAGATAGCATTCCTACATCTATATCATTTTAACAGATCGATTTGTGCTGCCTGGCCTTACTCATGCTATATGAGGCAACTAAAAGCCACACAGGGTGGCTTTGCGTGACTTCATAAATGTTTATGAGAGCCCTGCCTCACACATGTACCACTTTACATGGTGCAAAAGTGATTCAGGGCTCCGATAAATAAGACCCTATGTGTGCTCTAAAGATAAAGAGAAGACAGCTATTTATACTCTGCAACCTGCCTTATGGATGGATACTCCTGGGTCTTTAGTTATTTTGTGGACTGTTGCATGCATCCATAAGATGAAAGGAACACTTATTTAAGTGGCATTGTAAAGAAGAACAGCAGGTCCAAATGGTGTGGGATGATAGGCTTCTGCTATATTTTCCAAAGGTTTGGAAAAATTCAGCTTATATCAACAGTGTATGAGGTGTCCATCTCAACAAACGATCACCCATGCCTCTGCTGAGAAGGTTTCACTCATATAGTGAAAGTGATCTAGGTACCATAATAGACAGAGTGCTGAAGGCAAAGCCATAACATATTGGCAGATATTCACAAAGCCTGGAAAATTGGATTTGCAGAGTACAAATCACACAGATTGACCTTGGCTGTGGAAGGTGGTCCACTATACAGGGGAAATCTGGCAATAGCCCACGATACAATATTCTAACCTAGACACAGTATTTTACCTAGCCACTTTGCTGCAGAATATGATGAAATCCAGGTGTCCAATATAATTGTATGAGACCACCAATGTTTGAGCACAGTGTCCTAGCATGAATTCTTGTTTTTCTGTAGCAACCTGTCTTTGCAGACTCCTGCTCTGTGCAGGCAGTTATGCAGGCAGTTATGTTAATGGATATAACAAACGTTTTGTTGCCCTGTTCCAGTCATAAATGTCTTTAGGATGTCTGCAATTTCTGTGCAACTGAACTTAATGATATGCAGCCAGATCTTGAGCACTGATCACAATGTAAACATTGGTACATATATGTGAGCAAATGTATTCCAGATTGTGTTATCAACATTCAGTTATTATTTGTTATAGTAAATCTGTTTTGAGTTCATGTGTCCTTTGTTTCTGCTTGCTGTGACTCTGACGATATTTTGGTGTTACTAATTATCCACTGTCTGTGGTTATGGAACCAGGTTGTGACCTTATAGTTCGCCATAAAACTAATGAAGCTTAAGTAGGCAATTTACAACAGTGAGAAAAATGAAGTACAACTGCGGAAAAGAAATACATTTCCACAAAATGGGTCAGAGGAGCATTAGAATATTATATAAGGGATACAGTATCCGCTGCTGCACATTATAAGTATATTGCAAGTCACCAAGGAGTTCCATAACCAGATATAGGAATAAGGCCAAAGGCCGAGTTTCTTTATAAGGTTATGGAACTCCAGGGTGACTCGAAATATCCTTAGGGCGAACAAAGCAAAACAAAAGGGGATGATGGACGGAGTGTTGAACATTGCAAGCTCTCACCCCCAGTTAACTGATATGGGTTCAATCCATCATCATTCTTTAGCTCACTCTGTCACCCCGGTTCAGACATGGCCATATGCAAATCAGTCTGACCCTATCCCTCATGGGAACAGTCCAACCCGAACTGCCAAGCCATGTCTTCCCTGGACCGTAAACAAGCATCCTGGGACTGGTTTCTGGCTAATCAATCGTCATCAGCCAGGCTAGCTTGAATCCAGTGGCAAAGTGAGCAAGGGACCCACTTCTGGGCAGACCCTGCCAGCTTAGGGCGAACAAAGCAAAACCAAAGGGGATGATGGACGGAGTGTTGAACATTGCAAGCACTCACCCCCAGTCAACTGATCTGGGTTTAATCCATCATCATTCTTAAGCTCACTCCGCCACCCCAGTTCAGACGTGGCCATATGCAAATCAGTCTCACCCTGTGCCTCATTGGAACAGTCCAGCCCGAACTGCCAAGCCATGTCTTCCCTGGACCGGAACAAACATCCTGGGATCAGTTTCTGGCTAATCAGCCGTCATCAGCCAGGTTAGCTTGAATCCAGTGGCAAATTGAGCATGGGACCCACGTCTGGGCCTGTCTGAACTGGGGTGGCGTAGTGAGCTAAAAAATGATGATGGATTAAACCCAGATCAGTTGACTGGGGCTGAGTTCTTGTAATGTTCAACACTCCGTCCATCATCCCCTTTGGTTTTGCTTTGAAATATCCTTCTCATATAAGTCAGGGGTACTTTTTCCCATATAATACATTGTCACAGCATCACCTTTTACACAAACCACTTAAAACCTTGCAGCATAGCTCTTTCATATGAAAGAGTAAGCATGTTTGCAAACATGAAGACTAAAAACAAAACTCTAGGGCAAAATTAAGGATATTTGTTGCAAACAGATATTAGAAACCGTTCAATACAAGTTAGTTGTTAAAATAGGTAGAAACATGGATAAAGATTCTAGCTTTCCTCTAAGGAGTGCAAAAAAAATATTCTCTCTGCCTGTGATTGAAAGCTATAAAAATAGAGCAGAAGAAAGAAAAAAAAAATCCTTTTTGTTGATTTTTGACATCTGCTTCAGTTATGCTCTGTGACCAGACAAGCCTTCCACCTAGCTGCTGGCTCTGGCAGCAGCCATTGTGACGTCAGAATTCTACTATAATACCTTAAACTAGTCAAGTTCTGATGTTGTTATTTTATAATCTGTGACTGAGTGCGTCACGTCGCAATTATAAAGAAATTGGAGAGTTTATACAGGGATTAGAGAATCCCATGTATTATATCATGATTTTATCCTTACACTGGTAACTTGCCATGCACAGTCAGTTAGATGAATCAAGGCATGAAAATTACATTAGGTCCACATAATGAATTCTGTTGCAGCAGCAATTGATCTAACGGTCACACAACTACTGCTGCATTCAATCCTGTATTTGTTGTGGCATCTGATGGGGAGGTTTCCTGCTGCAGCATGAGATGTTGCTGGTTAAGTGCACTCCCATGTCTTGAAACAATTTCTCTGTTTGTCCAAATTTTCCACATTTTTGGTGGTCTGTCCTAGAACAACTGAAGAAACTATTTAAATTCATCCGTAAATAAAAGGATTAAAACCTGAAGTTATTGTTGGACCTTTGATATACGCCGTTTTGGCATTTGCAGTGCGCTCAAGTTTGAAGTTACGCGCTTCAATTTCATTCGTTTTGTATACATCACGTGGTTCTAGGACAGACCTCCAATTGAGCAGCACGCTAAAAATGTGGAAAATTTGGACAAACAGAGAAATTGTTTCAAGACATGGGAGTGCACTTGACCTCGAACGCTGTATCATACCCTTGTCCTCATCAAGTTGCACCCAGATTACTGAGGATAAAATACACGGAAAGAACGTTTCATGAAGAATTACCATCTATTCACTCGTTCCAACATGTGGAACATTGAACTGTCATAATCATGTTATATTCTATCATAGATTTACTACTCATGGGCGCTCGTACCCAAAAAGTTTCTGAATGACATGTATAATACACTTCAGGGTGGGCGGGGTACGCTATTTCATTATCTTTAAACCGAGGCTAAAATCATATTAATAGCGTTGGAAATGCATATTTAAACAAAGTGGATGGATCAGGGTTGTAAACAAAGCATTGTGGGATTCGTAGTATTTGTGTGTTCTACCTACCGTTGTATTGGTTAAAAACTGCAGGGCGGAGTTTGAGGAGCACCTATTAATATCAAGTATGTTGGGAAGTAGAGTAATGACATCTTTTAGAAACGGAAGGCTGTTTAGACTACGATCGATTGAAGGTATGAAACTGTTCAATTGCATTTGAATATGTATATAGTTGTAAAGGGGAATAACATTAACGTGACTTTTGGTTAAAGAGTATAGTGCTTAATTCAGCGTATAGCGGGAAAATGTCTATCAGGAAATGTAGTAATGTTTTAACAATACGGTTAAGATATGTATAAACCTAACAGTTATGTTTATTTAAATTTGTAGTGACCCCCTGAAGAAGGGCTACATGATAAGCCCGAAGTGCACTGGGAACAAGAAAAATCACTAAAGATCTGTTTTAAAGTACAAGCATGCGACAGCAAGAGGTTATTAACACAGCTGGCGTGTACAAGCAGTGTTACTTTTTCACGGTCTACTTTGTAATAAGCACAACTGAATAAACTATTTAAATTCATCCGTAAATAAAAGGATTAAAACCTGAAGTTATTGTTGGACCTTTGATATACGCCGTTTTGGCATTTGCAGTGCGCTCGAGTTTGAAGTTACGCGCTTCAATTTCATTCGTTATGTTGCTGGTTAAGCCACTAGAAATGTATGGTGGTGGGTGTGTAACCCACAATACAGAACATGTGTTTTCATGCTATACCATCATGCATGATGGGAAATATTCTCCTAAAAACATCATATTTATCTGAGGCTACAATTTACAGTTCTTTTAAGAAAGCGTGTATTCACACGTCACTGACAAGTTCCTTTATATTCTTGCAGAAACTGGAGAAATATACAGTGTCACAATTACCACACATTTGTCCTTTTCTGTAGATTTTTTTAGTGATCCATTAATATTATTGCAGTTCTAGGCCCTTATTATTGTAGTTCCAGGGTGCAAGCACCGAATTTCTCCATTGGTTTCCCATCAGTATAATGTTAGTGTGAAGAATCTACATAAAAATGCACATGATGTTAGATAACATTGTTGTCACACTTAGGGCCATATTATCAAGAAAGGGCGATACATTATCGCCGCTTTTATCGGTGATAAATGGCTTGATAATATGTCCTTGTGAATTCCCATAGCAGCCCAGGTTCTGGTGTTAACCTTGGCTGCTATGGGAATTCACAAGGGCATATTATCAAGCCCATTATCGCCAATTTAGCAGCAATTTCCTGCCCACAAAAGCAGCAATAATGTATCGCCCTTTCTTGATAATAAGGCCCTTAATTACTCATTTGTTGCTCTATAACCCTCAATGATGCTGTGACACCGTTTTGCAACGCTATCATCGTATATTGGTATACTTACAGGATTTTGCACAGGACTCTAAAGTTCTACACTTTCTTATTTAAACAACTTTGTTAATTACCATTGATGCTCAGCTATCACAATGTTTTCAAAGATGCAAGAATAAGAAGTGAAACTGTTAGATTAAGGTTTCAAACTGGGAGATATAGTTAAAAACAAAAAAAACCTGAAAAGACGTCTCTCATAAGTTGAAAAAATGCTATATAAAGTCTTACCTTTAGTACTTCATTATACTCAGGATTGATATTGTTGGGTTTGATTTTGGTCTTGCGTTTACTTTGACGTGATTTGTCTGGTAAAAGGTAAGCTTTGACATAGCTGTTGATGAAAAAGGAAACCTGTTAGACCTTAACCTACACATTGAGTGCATTAGCATTGGTAAAATTACAGCACGTTTTTGCGACTCAGGTTTCGCTTTGTGGTGGAAACACTCGAAATGTTGTGGTATTACAATATCGTTGGCAGAATATAGTGTCCTTCATATCATCTACAGAACTATTCTCCAATTGGTAATAATATAAAATATACACCCATATGGAGACATTTGTACATATTTATCATACATATATGTACATCGAAGAGGTCTGTATCTATACATGCTTCTTATGTTTAAAATAGGTGCTCAACACAATTGTGCGGACAAGTATATGGATAAAACAGATTTGATTGGGAATTTCAAAGGTTTTTTTTTAAAACTGTCCAATCTACTCAGATGCTACTGCATCTGATCTGACACACTGGAGGAAGGGGGGGGGTAGATTGAATGGAGGTATTTTAAACCCCAAAGAGACAGCTCTATTGTCATCTTTTGTAACTCACACTATATCTAGATGATATTGGCGGCATCAGAATAGCGAAACATAAATGTTCTCTATCAATAAACGTAGAGAAAACCTCACATTGCTCTAAAAGAATAACATAAAGATTTGTGTGGAGTCTTCGCTCAAATTTAAGTTGTGCATCATCTGTCTCAAAAGTGACTTCACACATAGAATCTTTAATCATAAAACTGGACCATAATTTTTGCCCAGACCTGTGAATGTATTTGATATTAGGAAAAAAGCCTCCTTGCACATGATTGAAAAAAAGAGATCTGTGTAATACGCCCAATGTGAATTTAGAGTTAAGAAAACGACTTTCTGGAAGTGAGAAGGATTGCATTTTACAAGTATCAGTAGACAAGAGACCTATTCTTGAATGGTCTTTCATAGAGTGTTGATCCTCAGTAAAGCAAAACAGAAGAGTAGCTGAAAACAAAGCGTCTGAGAGATTGATATCATATGTGTTAATTACTTTTAGTCAGCGTGGTATGAAAAATGTATGGGAAGGGGAATGGTTTGTAGAATGACAAATGTGCATAAGTATCAAAATAATGTTATGATGTAGGTCACCAGTACAGTTTGAATCTCAAAAGCATGTAGCACATGGAGGGCAAGCATATACACAGATGTATGTATTCAGATTTTGGACAAGAAAAGCATGTGAAGTAACTTTTTTCCAAAGGGAGAAGACAACACTTCCAACGAAAGAAAATTGGCTATTTAGTAGTTTACAAGAGATGCAAGTAACTGAATATGTGAGGACTATTAACTTTCCATCTGTCACAGCAGGATGCAGATGCTGGCAGATGTGCCACTGTCTGGAAAAATAACACCCAGAAGTATATGAATGAGCTACCCTATATCACTGTATGGTAGAGGAAAGAGAGATTTTTTATAATTGAACTTGGTGGAAGAGAGGACACAGCTTGAGCCCTCGAGTATTAAGTTACTGGATCATTCTAGCCAACACTTAATTTTTAACATTTGGGTTTAATTGAGGAAAATGTATTATTGTGTATTTAGTTGGTATAGTGCAATATTGCAAATTGATGATCCGGCATACAAGACAAAAACTCAAATAGCAAGAAAAGTTGTGAATTGATCTAGAAACTGTGTTCACCAGGGATATCAGCACATAGCCTCTGCCACACTCTCTGTGACTATAGACAGTATTTTCTCTTTTCCACTTTTCAGGCATGCACATTGTAGATGGTTATCCTTTCTGCTGTCACAATGATTACATCTCTGAGTTCACTGTCTATGTTGCACCCTCATGGGGCTCACATCTGTAGCCTTAAATGTCGTCTTTGGGGAGCTAGCAGTATTTCTGTAAAAGGATTCCCAGACTTGCTTCGCCTTTCTTGCTCTTATTGAGTAGAAAGTGGTATAGGTGTACCTAACCATTTATCCACCTAAACATAACTGTTTGTCTATCAGCTGTCATGTAAAAAAACAGCAGAAATTTAGAACAAGACTTCTGCTGTTTTAAATTAACATATGGACAGAAAAGCCCATTTTTGCCATGCTGGTTAGCAATGCACTCATCTTCCTCCTCTCATCCTCAAACATAGATACAACATTTATAATGTTTTACCTAACTTCATGAGATGTTTGTAATGTTTTCACTAACAACCTGTTTGAGCATCATCTCCTTACCTAACATTTCTTTAACTCCATTTACCTTGTCATGTTTTTTACTTTGTTTGACATTTTCTTCTTCCAGTCCCTAGGTTAGGTGATTTGATGATAGGGCTAGGTAAGGATATGTGACTTCTTCATGGCCATCGTGTTCATGGTGGCTGAAGTTATCATGGTCAAATTAATGGTGAAGTAAAATTGGCACAGTAAGATTAAGTACCAATTTTAAGGAGGTTTTTAAAAGCATATACATTCATGTATCCTGTCCTATCAATACATTTGTATTAAAAACAGATGTAATCACAAATGTCTCATGAGAGCGTTGGGCTTAAGAGATGGATGCAGGCTGGCTAAACCAACAGATACAGAAAAGAAAAACTGTTGTTTGCGTCTTGATACCTTTTTTCAGATTGATTTAAATACTTCATGTACAAATTGATATCCTCTAGAAAAAGAAAGACATATTGACTTTTCTGACCCTCACATTTTGAATTGTTTTTAGCTCAAGGACAGAGACAGAGAAATTGAAAAAGGTAAATGAAAAATTCTAATGACTCTAAATTATTTGCTTTGCATTTTGATTGTGTGTCCATTCCTATTTAAAATATTGATACAGATTTGTAATTAACCATAATCCTTTTATTTTAATTTTGATTAAGAGTTTCTGTCATAAGCGTAAAGAGTTAAATAATAATATTTTAATAGAAATAAGTATCTAGTCACACTGTGCCCGTTTGGTGAATACATGACCCAATCACATAACTGCTCAGTAAATTACAAAAGTTGTATTTTAAACCAAAAATATTAATTTAGTATATTATGTACCTTTTTTTGATAACAATTGTACATTTGTAGATGTGTCACATTATTTAACTTAACTGTGTGCAGTATCACCCTGTCGTTAGCATTTCCTCTAAAAGGTGTGCTTTAAAAAAAGTAGAGAAATTAGATACAATTCTAATTTCCTGTAATTTTCTTCACTCCCCATTCCACATTCACATATACCAACATTGTCAAGCCGAAACCAAGGCACAAGCACGAGGCATGGGTAGGTAATTATTCATGGAAAGTCTCTTTTTTTTTTTCTTAATTGTTCCAAGAAAATGCTTAGACCAATATCATAATCAATGGATAGTGTAAACTTAACAGTATCTTTGCTGGTCATTAAAGTAATTCTGCCATTAGACCATACCATTTGTTAAGAAACCGAAAAGTGGAGGCTGCCCAGGAACAAAACAATGGGGAGGAGATGATTGGGAATGATTGGTTTCTTGTGCATTTTACAGCATTTGGGCCTGATTGGCAAAGACTGTCCTGTGACTTTCTCTTTCATTACTCAATACATTAGTTAACCCTGGAGTACTCCTGTCTACAACTGGAATTGAGGAGAAAGCTGTGAGGAACCAGGAGTTCAGTAGTAAGCTAAGAGTATACAAATCGAAGCACACCTAATCATATTAGGATGCTTTATTATTAGATCCATATTTTATTGATTTCATTGGCAAATTATAACATTGAAGGTGTTTGTTATTTATAATGTGCTTAAACAATATGTTCTGCGTAACCAGACTTTGTCTAACTAGTTTGTGATACTGAAGTTGAAAAATGTATTTGAAGTCTGAAACTTTCATAGTTCCTCATCATTAACGAATTTGCATTACCTACATTTTTTTAAAAAGATAAATGTGAAAAAAATCATCATCTGAATTAATGTAGTCATTCTAACTGAAGAGCTAAAGGAAATTGTAATACTACAACATAGCAAATTTGAGTTTATTTATTTTGTTCTGCTTGTACGTTTCTATATTGATCTCTGTCTATTACATATTTTATCGGGAAGCTGCATTTGGAATGGTAGTAGAGTCAGTCAAAATATATTTGGACATTTAAGAGTTTAGCAGCAGGAACACCTCACTTCGTACCAAATTATGGAATATTCATTTGCATGAATGTAGGAAAGAAAAATGTAATTCCCACCAGACTTCTGTCCTTTCCCAGGATCTGTGGACAAGCAGTAACAATCTCCTGTTTTATCTAAGACTGACTTGAAATATCACCTGTAAAGTGGTGAACGGTGAAGTTCTAGAACAAAGGAGAAATGGACTGAAACAGAAAGGTCGTACAGAAAGGGGGAGTTAGTCCCATTGCTTTAGGGGCCATGAAGAGCTTCCAGAGCTCATCCTCTTTGCTGAACAATTTGTTTCCTTCACATGGCAATAGGAGTTCATCAGATTGCAGTACCAAAATTAACCAAGGATTAAATCCATTAAAGGTAAGTGTTTATCTGGAGGGGAGGGGCAAGGAGTTCCCCTTTGTCTTGGCACTCTATGATGATTCAATTTATAGTGAATACTTTCCTAGACATGTCTATGTGCAATATTATTCAAAGTGTGCATGGCGTGGCACAGAAATTCGCTACATCCCACACGTTAGTCCTATGTGATAGGAAGAGTCCCTACGGCCAGCTTTGACATGTCTCTTATCTGGATGAATACTCCACACTCTAACAACAGTAAAAAACGTAGTGACCAAAGCTGCTTACGCATCAGTTCGTTGTTTCTTCTCATCTGCGACAGCCAAATTCTTGCAACATTTTACCAAGACATTGAGGGCCCCAGTTTGGTAATTATAGTTGAGGTTCAGAAGTATTTCTCCTCTTATATTCAGATTTCCATAGTCACCAGTTTCACTGTAGACACTCATCATGCTGTTAATGCTGGTCTGAAAGAATCAACAGAATAAATTATGCATCTGAAAATGTATTTACACATAGCAATTAATTACTCTGGAGGGTCTTGCTGCAATTGGTCTTTGCATTCCTAAGTAGAAATAAACAACATTTCATATCTGTATGTCTATCCATTCCAAGCATAGGGATGATTTGAGTTTGCAGATAAAAAAGGATGCATGCAGGCCATGTTAAAGGGTCCACTGGATCAGACATAGATTTGATGATATGAAAGACATTTTGCATCTATGGCTGCTTCCGAACTCAGGCTCAAGGTGAAGATCAATGGCATTTTGATTAAACACAATAATTTAGATTCCATTTTTTTATGGTTGGCATATTCTTCTTTCTGGGTTACACCCAGTTCAATCTACCCAGGGTTTCTGAACCAGCCACCCCTCTGCAGAGAATTAGAAAATGTACAGGTATCTCAAACCCTTCTCTTTGGACAGTGTACATTTGGAGGAAAGGTGTTTGAAGGACAACAGACCAGTCAGATAGTTTGAAATCTCCCAAAATCGGGCCTCACTCAACCAGCAGTTATGTTAGTCGATGCTTACTACAACATAATGTGTTAGAAAATATGGATTAGAATTGTCATTATGGTAATACAGACACGACTAAGGCCGGCAAACCTAGATAAAAAACATAAAAGCACCAATCAATATGTTTTGTAGGTGACAATACAAGCCATTCCCTCTCAAATCTGCTGACCTATGTAAAACGTTCCCTGCGGACCAGACCATGTGACCTGGCTATCGACTGGCTGGTGGGAAATGTCCTTGGGTTGGACTTGGCTTCCAGATGTGTATGTGGTCCTCACCTTCCTCACAGAGAGACCTGAGGGAGTTATGTGCCTTTGTGCATGAATAAAATACTTGCCTGGTAAGTGTAGCATGGCCCCCGTTACTCGGAATGGGTGTATAGAAACCAATTATTGGTGGGAGCAATTGGTAAACCACTACTGGGCTTGGCCGCTTACTGACCTGTGGTGCACAAGGTGGCATAGCAAACATGCATATGGATGACTTCTCAGCCTAGAAGCTGTCACTGAATCGCACATTATAGATAATCATGTGTCACACAGAGATGGCTTGCAGGTGAAAACCACAACCCATGAACTAGTATTTCCCAAAATCCCAATGAGGCAATGGTGGGACTAGTGATCGCGTGTATAATCAGTACTGAATTTCTGGGCTCTCAACTCTGAATGATGCATATTAGTTTGTCTCCATGCTCCGGGTCCTCTGCACTCAAATGTTCTGAAGACTAACTCAAATAAAAAATTATATTGGCAATCATAATGTCTCTGTGTAACTAATATGATTTTACACTGTGAATGAAAACATTAACATTGATTTGTTTCTATATCTGATTCTTTCCATTCATAATATCATATAAATAGACTTCAAAATAAATGTGGTATATAAAAGATAACACACATTATGAAGGCAAGACAGTTGTCTGTCTACAAGTCCCAGGGTACCTTCAAAGTGCCTCACCTATGTGCTGAGCCAAACCATGTTCTCTCCAGCTTATTGATCCTAGTACAACAGTATGAGTAAACCCCTTTCGTCCTTTTGAGTGACTGATAGTTCAGCCTCCTGCGACCTCTCTAATGTATCTGTGCTATACTTTGAACCCCTCCGCTATTTGAGTGATTGGTGCCTCTGCAACCTGGGAACTTTCAACTGTATGTGTGCCTTACTTTTCCCCCCTCAACCCCATGCCCTGTACCATGCAAAGTACACCCTCATTTGAGAGATTGGTGCCCCTGCTCCCTGTGGACTGCTCCCCTCACAACATTTCAGTGATTGGTGCCCCTGTATCCTGAAGAATTTATAATGAGTATATGCCCCAGTCTACACACTGCTCTCACAGAGAAATGAGTGTCCCTAAATATTTTTGTAGATTATGTCTATGTATGTCTTGGTATCATAAAATAGTATTTAATACCTTCTCCATCTAAGTGATTGTTGCACCAATATAGATGTTCCAAATAAGGAGCATTAAGCAACACTTCTCAACTGCTAAGTGCCAAGATATTCTTGTGGGTTATAGTGCGCTTTACAAAAATTAAGAACATAACACAAACTGAATGACAACAAGAAGAGCTCTGCTGTTCCCATACATGCACACGCTAGCACATCTGTTGACTCTTACAGTTCTGGATGACTACCATGCACTGAGTATGTGATTCCCTCTCAGCCACACTCTTCCCTCTTCTCTACCACTACCTTCTCTATTACTAGGTATTTCTGCAGTTCTTTGCAATTCTTATTCCCTTGTTTAACAACTCCAACATCCATAAACAATCCAGAAATCCCTCATTACAATATTGTATATCCCACCCCAAAACGCAAAATAGATCCTAGCATCATACTGTTGTTAATGGAATGGTCCACCCATCTGCAACAAAACAGTTTCAATGACTTATTTCTTTGGCTCCTCCTTAACTCACCTCTGCCAGATTGGTTTACTCGAAAACTAGAGTGAGCAGAATTACTATGCCAGAGCAGCTGTCTGCCAGTCTAACCTCACCTCATACTCTCCAACATTGTGGAGGTACTGGCTTCACTTAAAAAATTCCCTCATATTCACCCAATTGCCACTTGCACAACCCTCAAACTTCACCATAGAGTACAATGCCATTATAAAAACAGTCCCTGTCAAAATACACATAATTATTTATAATCTACCACCCCTACGGTTTAAATAGATTCTATCTTTATAGACCTTGAGGGCAGAATGTAAGAAGCTGGCTCTATATAAGGTGGACCAAAATGAGTTACACTGTGTAGAGTCCAGGCATCCCCATTAATGACAGAGCCGCAAATGATAACCAAAATGCTCTCTTTTGTAGTAGTATGTCAGAGTAGTTAGACTTTCAGAGGGTAGTGCTAAGCATTTAGTGCACACACAAAGGCAGTAAGTGAGAAACAAACTCAATTAAGAAATGCAACACCAATTTAAAAATAATAACACATACTTTTATATGAATTTAGAAACCAATATCAGCGGAATCAGGTAAGTACTTTTAGAGTTATGAATGTTTACAGTTTTCAAAAGTTGACACTGCAATTTTAGGGAGTGGGAATGTTATCCTATGGGGAAAAGTACTTTATTTGGGCACTTAACAGCGACTTATGGGACTGTTCTTCTAGACTTAAGGTGAGTATGGGGCAAGGTCCAAGGCCACACAACAGGTCATCTTGGGAGGCTCTGAAGCATCTGGGTGCAGAGGTGTGTTATGGTGTTGGGGGTCCCATTCAGTTCAATGGGGTATGGTCCAGTCAGAAAGAAGCTGCAAGCTGGGACTCGGGGACCAGAGGTGCTCGACCCTTGACAAGCTCAGGCAGGTAGGAATACCATTGGTCCACTTCTCCTCAGGCTATGGGGCTTGGGTGCAGTGGTGTGTTTTGGCATGGGGTTCGGTGCGGGAGTCTCTTGTAGTTGGATGGGGCATGCAGAAAGAGGCTGCAAGCGGCAGCTGGAAGTCCAGTCAGGTCTGACCCAAGGATGGACTTGACATCTGTGTGTCTGAGGACCTGCGGGCACCGCCACCTCCCTTAAACTAGGGCTGTGGAGCGCAAGACAGAGGCACTTTGAGGTGTTGGGTGGATGCCGTAGGGGACACACTCTTTGTCCCTGTTTCTGCAGAAGGGGGGCAAACAGGACAGCTGGGCCATTCTTGATGTGGGCCTCACTGTCCCTGAAGTCTCTCAAAGTGCAGGTTGGTTTTATCCGATGTGGGTGTCCAGACTTGAAAGAACAAGCCTTGATTTCTGCAAGGAGTCTTGGTACTGCGCAGTTCCTGTCAGTCCTGACATCCTCACACTTGGAGGGAGGATGAATCTGGCCATTAAGGGCACAGTAACCTCTTCCTGGGAGGTTGCACTATCGGTAATTCTGGTGGGTAAACTGGATCTTGCTTCTTGGGTGCCTGTGGCTGCAGGGAAGTAGCTCCTCTACGCCAAGGGGGTTACTTTGGCATTTGGCGAAGCACAGACAGCCGTTAGGGGCATTACAGGGAGTGTCAGGTAGTAGCCAATGGGCTACCTACCTTTAGGGTGACTACACCCTCTATATGACAACTTCCTGTGGGAA
The DNA here is from genome assembly GCF_964263255.1 of Lissotriton vulgaris. Lineage (NCBI taxonomy): Eukaryota > Metazoa > Chordata > Amphibia > Caudata > Salamandridae > Lissotriton > Lissotriton vulgaris. The sequence continues at coordinate 373,010,154 of NC_141696.1, forward strand.
GCGGCTGTAACCCTGACCCAGAAGACCTAATTCCATCAGAAACCAAAATGATGGAATTTTCCGAGTCGTGATTACTTCAAGTAGCCCACCTTAGAGATGGTACTAGTCTGAGGGTGAACACGCCTCCTGACTAGCTAATTTTCCTGCCTGTCCTGGAGCCAAATGGGCCCTGGACATAGAGTGGCCTTTACCCTGTCTGTGGGGGAAGCCAGGGATGCATATCACAGGTGGTGGAGGCCTTTGAAGCCTCCTGACTTGATATGCAGATTCCTAATCATCCTGCTGGGAGGAGGTGACAACATTTTCTGCCATTGCAGGCTTTGTTTCTGACCTCAGAGAGCATGGGCTCTTACCTCCAGGGGGTCAGACACACGTCTGTGGTGGAAGGCTGGACAGGACCAGTCAGCTAATACAATAGAGGTTGGCAGGTTTTCAGGGGGTACCTCCATGGTACCCTCTGGGTGCATGTGTTAATAAATCCATCACTGTAATCAGTGTGGGTTTATTAATACTAGGTGCTTGATATCAAACACCATTGGTTTCAGTGAAGCCATTATGTACCTGGGAGACTTGTTTTGACCAGTGCCTAGTACATACCTTAGGATGGCTGCCCTGTTCACTTGTACTGTCAGTAATTTAACTGGCCAGCTCAGGGGAATATCTGCACATGCAAATATGGCTCCATGTGTAATATAATGAACCTTGCCTTAGGGATGTAAGGCATACTGTAGGGGTGACTTACAAATAGAACATGCAGTGTTAGGGGCCATGGTACACAGGGTGTGGGCCAAGTCATGAATCACTTTTTAAAGCACCTTGTAACACAGCCCACAGTGGCAGGCTGCATGAATTTGGTGCTGGGTCCCTTAAAGTGGCACAATATATGCTGCAGCTCTTAGGGACCCTCTTTGGTGCCTATTCCCAAGGTACCAGGGGTACCACTTACTAGGGACTTACAGAGGTGCTAAAGGCCTGGTCAATTGGGGATCAATTGATCAGTGAACTTGTTTTGGGACTGAACACTGGTGATCTGGTTAGCAGGAACCCAGATAACTTCAGCCAAAGTTCCATCAAACACCAGGCAAAAAGTGTGGGGACTACTGCAACAGAAACCCTGTTTCCTACACATACCTGACATTGCACTCCCATTAACTTACTTTGTGGTCTTTAAGCAATTCCAAACTTCAACTAACGAACCATACACCTTACCTGTGTTAAAAAAATCCTCTGCTAACTACTCTCCTCCTAATAATTACCACCCACATTTTCACCACTGCTGCATCTCATACATTCTTGAAAGACTAATCTTTAAAACCTCATGCACTCACAATCTTAAACATCCATTAAGACCTGGTTTCCTTTAGCTCCACTCAACAGAGGCAGCTCTCACATATAGTTCTAATAATATTGTTCCTGCTCACTAAAATTACTTGTCCCTATTTTCAACCTCTTTGACTATTCTGCAGCATTCAATTCTGCTGGGCACCGAATCCTTCTCGCCTCCCTCACTTCTGTGGGTGTAGCAAGTGCAGTTCTTGAATAATTTGTTTAATCTCTCTAATGACAATTACATTTCTATTGATTCTCTTTCCGGTCTTCTACTAACTCAGGTATAATTGTTGGCTCATAAGGATCTGTCTCAGGCCCCTTCCTCTTACCCCTCAACAAAACTTGCCTGGAAAACCCAATCTGCTCCTTTGGCTTTACACATAGATGACACACAAATAAGTATCTGCTGCCACTCATTCACACCACACACAGTAAAGCCGAATTACAGAGAAACCCTACACTGTATGTCATTTCCGAGACCCTGGGCATCTACTTCCAAGCTAAGGTAACCCTAAAAAGTCACTTCCTTCTTGTTACCTTTCCACTACCCCATTATCCCATCCCCGTCAGCAAGAAATCTAAATTGCTGTTAAACTTCAGCATAAAGCTGAGATCATTCATATTTGCTTCCTGAAACCTCTCCTTTCACACTGCCAAATCTGTAATTCACACTGGTGAGAAGAACGCTGGATGCAACAATGTACTAGTATAACTCTTCAAAGATGCCTTCTTGCCTCTTGTGTTGGTAACCTGTATCATTTGCGTTCTCCGCATACACACACCTATCTCCCTCTACAGACACCAAGGGCCATATTATCAAGAAAGGGCGATACATTATCGCCGCTTTTAGTGCAGGAAACTGCAGATAAAGCAGCGATAATGGGCTTGATAATATGCACTTGTGAATTCCCATAGAAGCCCAGGTTAACACCAGAACCTGGGCTTCTATGGGAATTCACAAGGGCCTATTATCAAGCCCATTATCGCAGTTTTAGCGGCAGTTTCCTGCCGATAAAAGCGGTGATAATGTATCGCCCTTTCTTGATAATATGGCCCCAAATTAGTTGGCTTTAAACACAAATCCCAAGTCTGTGTTTAAAAATACTACGAAGGCCTTTCCTCTCGACCTTGAGGGCCTTTCCTCTCGACCTCGCCTGTCTCTTTGTATGACTAATATTTAGTGCTTTTGAGGTACAGTGAACCCTAATTTTAAAAGCCCATCCTTTCTAAATTAGAGCCTTACCTCCCCCAATACTTCAATTGTGCCATTAAATCACACGTAACAGAAGAAGAAAACAAGGAATACTGATACACCTCACTATATCATCATGAAAACATTATTATATAAATGGAAAATAATGTTAATGTTCTGACAGCATGTTGCAATGTCTTGTCCCACCTTCCTCTTACTATGGACAACACTCACCTGATTACTATATCAAATCAAATCTCAACCTATGAGTAATATTTTAGAGTTTAAGGGAAAAGAAAAAGTGATTGATGGAATGCTTGAATTAATCTTAGCCACTGGTAATTACTCAGGGCCTTGTCCCCGTCTGATATTTTTTTGGCGATATACGAACTCTAGACAGAGACCACCCATGTGCAAACCAACCATGGTCCTGGTTCAATAGGAGCAGTTAAACTCAAAATGCCATGCAAGTTCCAATCTAGATGGGTACTCAGACCCCAACTCCCAACCCCAGACCAGTTTAGGCCTATTTAGGTCTCACCAATGAGTTGAAGAGTGATTTCTATGGCACTGTTAGCACTGGCCCCATGTTTAGAAATGCATGTTGCACTTAGGGCATCTATTGAAAAAAGCAAAAAAGGTGATGGTGGAATGCTTTAATTCGACCCAGCCTCTGGTAAATATTTGGAGTTGCATATCAGTGTCATAGTTTTTGTGCCACTGTTGCACTCTAGAACAAGACCAGCAATATGCAAATTAGCTGTGGTTCAGTTCCGATGGGAGCAGTCCAGTCATATAGGCCATCTCCCTCCAGATGGGAGCACAAGCAACCCTAGGGCAGTTTCAACCTAGTTAGCACTAGTTGGTGAGACTGACCACTACCTAGAGTGGCAGAGTGGGCAAAAATGATAGACTGATGCAGCTTTGAATTACTTTCTTGCAACTGAATTTTTTCATGCTTTTAATTAGTCTTCTCTGCTGTAGACCACTAAAAACAGTAACAATACATTGAAAGGTGAAACATACAAAAGAAGAAAGCATAGGAAGCCAAAGAGAAGAAAGTAAGAAAACTCACGGTGTCAGCATCTGCGTCAGGCACATTTAAGTGGGTCCATATCCTGTCAGAGCCTGCTTGGGCGTTCTTTTCAGGAGAGGGCAAAGGTCAAGAGAGAAAATTGAGTTAGAGACAATGACAGACAGACAAAGAAGGACAATGGGAAGGTAAAGTGGGATATAAGAAGTTTTCTATACAGTCCCTAAATTGTTAAAAAAAATATATATATTGGTGAAGGGGTCCAAACGTTTGTCTTAAGAACCCGCCAGGGTTGCTGAATACCAAGGCTGTCTATTCTTGTAAATTCAGGCCACTTTCTTTTCCACCCTACACTTGTTTCTCTTTATCTCAGTCTTGAAGGTTCCTTTCCACCCTGCCTTCTCTCCTCGATACTGTTTTCCTATTATTCTCTTCCTCCTTCTTTATCTCTTTTTGGCCTTAATCTCTCTTGCTGGACCACGATCTGATGATGAAAAGTGAGTTACGGATCCAACTGATGAGCACCAGCATAAATTAAGCACAAAACCCAAAGTCTACTTTACATCAAGCATTTGTGAATATGATATGGCCAGGAACGTTGTTCTCAAATGGAAGAGATTTTTAGCTTTCATGGTAAAATAAGCCCAAGTTTGCCCAGGACTGAATGAGTCCTAGGGGCATATTTACCAGAAATAACGCAACGATGCGCAAATGCAGCGATGCGTCAAACATTTCTGCGCCTGCATGAAAAATCCTTATGATGCGGTGGATGCGCCTTATTTACAAAATAGGGCTCCATGGCACAAGGTCCTAAGGATGCCTCAGAAATTCTGACATATCTGTGTGAAGGATACCGCAAGGCATCCAGCTCAAAAGTGGGGCACAGCTGTAGTTGGCCATAAAACTGACTCAACTACAGCAATGCGTCAAAAAACAGAGTTGATGAGTCAGTTTTGATTGACACAAGTAGCCTACTGTATGGGGACCAATATAATAGAGTGTCAAAAGGTGAAAAACTCACCTTGCACTCTATTACATTAGTCCTGGATGTCATACATACATGTGGGCATAGTGTACTATGTGTACCACTATGCCTACCTTTGTGTGACATAAGTCATTAATGGTGTGTAATGTGTGATTTACTGTGTTACTTACCTGTTGAGGGGATGTGACTTGATTGCAGATTAAACTGTTTCAAGTCACTTTAAGTGGTCAAATTCCTCCGAAACAGCCAATACGTAATTCCTGCTCCTGGGTTTTAGAGGCGCAGGAATTTTGATACATCACAAGCGCAGCCCGCCTCCCGAAGAAATGTCACTTTGGGAAAAAGTCACAAAGGGGGGAACGCCTACCTTGTATTTATTAAAACTAACATGACTGAGGCGATTCTGACGAAGGTACAAAACGACGCTGGCCGACGAAAAGTAATGCATCAGTCTAAATGCATCACCTTGAAAATATGGAGCAATGACAGTGCTGCTGCTACGTCAAATAAAATGACACAGTGGTGGCGCAAGCTCCTAGTAAATAGGCCCCTTAGTGTTGGTTGTAGGAATCTGGTTGAGGCAGGAGTTTTGTCCAGGGTAGATGAACGGTGAGACAGGTTTATGTTTCTGGGGTGAGGTAAATCTGAGTTTTTTAATCTTCCAATAGTGGAGGTATATTTTTTAAACATTTTTCCACCGGGCAGCATTGACGCAGAATCCATCTTTCTATTATATGGGTGAAAGATTAGCCATAGACTGATTCCTGTGTTTAGGTCTAGGACCATGGTAATCCATGTGTTTACTTTCAGCAGGTAAACTGAAACTGCAAAATTCATGGACATAGGTTTGGGTTGATGTGAGACTGGAATTCCTCCAGAAAAAGGAGACAGATAAAAGACAAATGCTCACTGAGTATCAAACTCTCCTGCTCTGTCCTGAGCAATCAGGGTGACCTGATTCTGGTCTGTCCAGGTTTTTTTGAGAACTTGGGGCAGGAGTAAAATAAAAATGTAAATGTGTATACTTGTAAAGCGCACTGTGACTCCATCTCGGAGTGTCCTGGCGCTGTATACCGCTGGGGAACCCGTCCTGGCTTTCCCTGTGAGATGGTCCCTCCTGGGCATCTCCAAGGTGAAGCCAGGCATCCCCGGCGCTGAAGGGGCTGTTGTGGAGATTAAGCAAGCTATTGCCCAGAGTTGCAGAGTGGAACCCATGGTTAGAGTAGGCACCGAGGCGAGAATTATCGAGCCCGTGGACATTTTGACCCAAGATCCTGCCGCGTCGGGAATTGAACCCTGGTCCCGGGCCAGACCTCTGCATCAGGGTCTGCCGCTTTAACCATTGAGCCACGCTCAATGTGACAGGGATGGAAAATTGTACAGACGACCAGTATCCCACTGTAGGCAGAACACATCTCCTTAGGAACCCCTTGATAGAAACTATGGTGCACAATAATAGCAGCAATGTCTCAACGGTGACTTAAATATCAAACCAAGGCATTCCCCACTGGGGGAAGATGCCTTCCACCACCTTCAAATGAAGATGCCATTTGTAACTCGCCAGCTGGCATCTGCTGACGTTCACCCACCTTGTTATTCAACGATCCCACTGAATGGTTCACAGTCAGAGAGCTCTCTTGAAGGCCCAGCCATTTCCAGAGACACACTAACTCTTGGCATAGAATCTAAGAGCCCACACCACTCTGCTTCTTGCAGTACAACTCAATGGTTATGTTAGTTATCTTGTCAGTTAAGACTTGAACTGGTTTTCTCTTGATGGATTTAAGGATGGTGTTACAAAGAAGAAAGATCCGTAAGCCAAGTGATGTAGAACAGGATCCCAGCTTTATTCACAAGATCACTTCTTGGTTACATGTATAATATGTAATAAGTAAGATCCTTTAAAGTGCCCCACCAGGAGCAGGCTCCTCACTGCTCAGCCCATCCACACCAACCAATTCTTTCTTCCAATCCAAACACAATCAACATTCTATCTGACCTCATCATAGGCTGAGCAGCAAGGGGGAGAACTTCTGTAGGGAGAGTGCATTGAGTAAAAGGTACATTACAACACATCTCCCCCCTTATAATGATGGAAAACATTCAAAATGTGTGTAGGTTATAAAACACACGTTTCAGCAAAGAAGGATGCATTAATAACAAAATAATACATCACCCCTCTTCTATAATGATCAATACAATCAAATGCATGAAAGTTGTGAAACATACAAATGAGGATGCATAAAGTAAGTAAAATTACTACACACATCTCCACTTAATAATGATCATAAACAACAAGAATGCAAGTTAAATAAATACATTTCCAAAAACGTAAAAACAGAAGATACTATCCACCATAACTCACACCCCAAACTGCGGGTACAATACCAACACACCTCACAGAGTACCCATTACGCCACAAACTAAGGCACAAAACAGTGGCAGAACAGGGATCTACAACCCTCAACTGCAGATACCAATGGCAGAACAGCTTTACCTCAAAGAAGAGGAATAAGACTCCACCCATTCCAATACAGCGTAAATACAATCCCCAAAACACTCTAAAAACTTATATGGGAATTTTCAAATCCAAAGTAAATCCAAGGTATCCCTTAACCCAAAGCAACATATTATGGGTCTGCTTAAACCCAAGGCAAACATATTATGGGTTTCTTTAAATCCAAGTCAAACATATTTTGGGTATCTCTAAACCCAACGTGCACAGCCAAAATGCACAGTCCAAACACCTCCAAGGGGCAACAACCACATACAGGGTATCAGCAAAACCAATAGAAGAAGTTACACGAGAGGTAAACTTCCCACGTGTGTACCCATAACGCACAGTCTAGTACATACTCAAGAGAGAACTCTCCAAAACCAGCCTCATAATAAAGGAAAACATTTTGCAATATAAGTATATTGTAGATTTATTGATAAGATGACAGCTTTAAATAAGTTACTGGAAGATGTAAAGTCCAGGCGATGCCCCACCAGGAGCAGCCTATGTCCTGCTCAGCCTGCACACTCCAACTGACACTCACAACCTCACCAGGCACCCATCATTCCACGACATCATCAATCATCCAACATTCCAGACATCTCCAAGCACACCAAACACTCATTCTGGCTGAGCAGTAGAGAAGAGATACATAGGCAAGGGGGAAGGCAACAGTAGATCATAACACATGGCCTTCAGATGGGGCAAAGATTTCAAACATTAATATGGAGTTTTTACTCCACTCTGCGAACCAGATCTCTCTGATCTCAACCTCTCCTAGATGATTGCCCTAACTTAAGACATTATGCATTCATCACTACAGTGAGCTTTGGATGGTGTAGGGAGAATGGCCAGCCGCCTGTCATGTTGGCGGTCTAACAGCCAACACAGAAGGTACTGGACTGATTCCTTTTGTAGATCTTGTCCAAAGTGGAACCCTGATGCCAACCCTGATGCTGCACTTACTGCACACTGAATGTGCATGCACCAACAGGCACTTGGGATTAGCAGGATGCATGAAACCAAAAGAACACAAATCCTCAAAAAAATCTGTGCACAACCCCAGAAATGAGTCTGGATAATATCTTGAATATCCTGGACTCTCTGTGGGGTCTTGAATCCTGCTATGTCCAGAATGGACCCTTTGTGTAGGTTGAACTAAGGATTTAGCTTGTTGATGGAGTGTGGAAATGTGCCTTTTTAGGGGCACACCGGTGCAGGGGTCACCCTTATCTTTGTCCACGGGTCCTTCAGACCAACAAAATAGAGATTGACACTGGAGCTGAAATTCAAAATAACAAGTTTATTCACTCATGAGTGAGACCACATCCATACAACACCCTCGAGTGTTCCAGGAGGTAGTGACTTGAATACACAGACCATGGGCCTTTTATACTAGTTTTTCTGCACTGCTAAGCATGTAGTTACAAATAGAAGGTACAGGAATAACTACTGACAAACATGGGCAAATGTGGGAATCACTTAGTCAGCAAAGTGGGAGGGGGAGTAGGAGTGCTTATGGCAGCACTAAGAGATTGACAGTTGAGTCAGACTAGGTGTTCTAGCAGCTACAAACTGTTTAGCATGCATATTGCTTTTAGCTGAGTCAGGAAGTTAACTAAAATAGACAGCACAGGCAGGGAAAAAGACGAGCAGCAGAGGATGGAAGAATTACATAGCTGACAAAATGGATGCCACAAACAAGATGGTTTCAGCTGATGCTAATAGAGATTATTTGCGATCTCCACAGGAGAATCCAGAGATGAAACACACGTCATCTGCATATGGTTTGCGACCAACCGTGGCGACCCTGCCATCAGCAGCTAGTTGTTGAGGTATGTGAATACATGAATCCCCAACCTGTGAAAAGGTAGCTTGATCACCACCCTCACCTTTATAAACACTCCCAGGGTGGATATGAGGGTAAAGTGGCAAACTGGTAATGCTCTGATCCGACCCACCATGAACCAAAGAAAGAACAAAAGAACTGCAGGGTGAGAAAAGGAAAATGCCCATCCCACAAGTTCAACAAAATGATCCAGGCCCCTGGGTCCAGGGCACCAAGGACCTGGGGCAAAGCAAACATCTTGATCCTGAACAACTTGTGCAGGAAGTTGTTCAAGAGACAAAGATGTAGAATTGGCCTCCGACAACAGTCTTTTTTGGGCACCAAAAAATGGTGGAAGTCACACCCCATTGCCCTCTCTGCCTCCAGGACCTTCACTATGGCCCTTTTGGCCAGTAATTACTGGATGTCATGCACAAGAATGGAAGCAAGCTATGATGAAGGTTAAACAGAAACAGGTGGAATATGAGGTGGAGTGGATGTGAAGGGGAGGGTGTAACCTTGTTGGACAATTTTCAGATGACCAGTGATCTGAAGTAAGAGTATTCCAGTTGGTTAGGAAAATCAGATTCTGCACCTTATTCGTCTTGCAGGACCAAAAAAGAGGGAATCAGAGCATCTTGGCAGCAGCTGTTGCAGATGAAGAGCAAGAAGAAAATTGTTGCCCGTGATGATGCCAAGGCCTCTACCATCAACACATCCTCCTGAGTCACAAGAGGGCTGTGCTATCTGTTGCACAGACCATGAAGGGTGCATTTGGGCGTAGCTGAGATACTAAGAATTTCATCTCAATTTTCAGTACTGTTGGTGGAACTGACAGGACGGTGAAAGTAACCTTAAGGAGCGCCCATAACAAAGCGGTCTTCAAAGAGGTACTGTTTACTAGGCACTCTCCTCAATGAAAGGCCCCAGTGGAGAGTACAATTCGGTTTCAGGCAATTCGTCCACTTAGAGGTGAACGATGTCACAGTGCATCTCAAGACCAAAGCAGGCATCATCAAACAAAGCAATGTTTTAGAATGCCTATTTTTGGTGATTATTGGTGATGCACTACTGAGTAAAGAGTACTGTTTTTTTCTGCACTCTAGGTGGCCCCTTTAGGGTTTCTTGGAGAAATTTTATCTAACTTTTCTGCAAAATACCAAGGGGCAGATTTACAATAACTGACGCATCCCCAGTGATGCGCCAGTTATTGTGCGCCGCACCATGGGGCAAAAACGGCACAGCTGCGTGACGCATCTGTGCCGTAAAGGTGGCGCATTGCTGGAGTTGCGTCGCAAGCGCGACGCAGCTCCAGCAGGGCTCGGGGGTGCCCTATCTGTCCAATGCTGCGTCAAGCCTTACGCCTGCTTCAAGCAGGCGCAGGGTTTTGACTAAGCATGAGCGAATTTTGCGGATCTCGCGTTCGCGAATTTTGCAGATTTGCGGATTCGCAATCCGCAAAATCCGCGAATTCCCGCGAATTTTTTTTTTGTGTTCGCCCGTGTTTCTGCCAGTTCGCGAGGGTTTTTACAATTTCGCAATTTGCGAACTTACCTGTCGGGTCGCAAGTTTTGCGAACTTGTTGTTTCTACGTGTCCAGCCTGTTTGGGACACTCTTCTTCATCACTGCCACTCTCTGTCACCACTGCCACTCTCTGACTACTCATGCCACCCTCTGGCCCACCCATGCCACCCTCTGTTTCATCACCACACCCTCTGGTTGTCCAGTGTACATTATTTTCGGCAAAGCAAAGCACACCTTCCCTGCCTCAAGTGACCTGAATTAATTTGGGGCTGATTAATGTGTCACAGAATATTTTTTTAGCTGGCACCTGCTTCCTTAGTGCGCCCTGATTAGTGATCTTTTGCACTTGCTAAGTGCTTTCATTGTTGCAAAATTAGTTACAACACCTGCCCTGCCCCAACTGACAATAATGAATTAGGGGCTGATTAATGGATTTTAACTTCCAGCCTGGCTCCTGCTTGTCTCCCTTAGCTGTAATTCAGGACCTTTGTGGCATATGTGTAACTATTCTGAGGTTCAGAGCAGGGTCACATAATAGTTTCAACTGGCAACTGAACTCTGGAGGGGCCCCTCAGGAAGCACTACAGGAAATGGCTACTAATGATGAGCCTGAACTTTTGAACCTGGTAAGTAGTTACTTTCAGTTTTGCTAAGATCGTATTTCTGCAATTTTGCACTTATTCGCGGGGCGCGAACTCACGCGAACAGTGCGAGCAGTGCGAGCAAAATCCGCTGCTCGCGGATTTTGCGGGAGATTTGCGAATCTCGCGGATTGCGGATTTCCCAAAAATCCGCAAAATCCGCGAGCGGAACGGATTTTCCGCCCATGCCTAGTTTTGACACAGCATTGGCCAAAAAGTGACTGAGTGAAATCTTGTATATTTCACTCAGCCACTTTTGTGAGGCGCATCTGCCCCAGAACGCCCACCCTGCGCCGAAACGCCCACATGTGGCGCAGGGCTTTACAACATGATGCATCTGCCTAGATGCGTCACGTTGTAAATGGGTCGCAGGGATGCGCCACGTTTACGCCGCCGTTGCATGACGCAAACGTGGCGCAAGTCCAACATAAATCTGCCCCCAAAGCTCCTGTCACATTTACAGGGACCGCATCTTGCCGTTATTCTGATTCTACTTCCATGTTTTGACCCTTATAACATGCCCATCAGATAAACTACTAGCAGTTGTTTAAGGAAGGTATTATTTGCTTACGATGAAATTATATTGCAAATTCTCACTATTTACAGAAAAAGGAAAATGATGGCAAAAAGAAGACTTTGGAAGCGGCTGTTTCCTTTAAAGCCGGTACAGATAGTTGTATCTCAATGTATCATCAAATTTTGCCATACTTGCTATGGGTGTACATCATTCTTAAGCTCTGTGCAGTGCAAAACAAAATATGTGTGCACACATACACACTAAATAGAGAATCATATTTGCCTAATATCCACATTAATGTATTTTCTTCTACGCGGGACATCTCTGCATGGATTCAAGCAACCTTCCATGAAAGGAAGACGATAGAGCTCATAATGATGTAATTGATTTCCAGATTAAGACACACCCATCAGTTGACTTTCCAGCCTAGATGGCTGTAACGGTATGCAATTTGTCGCCTGCTAATGGACAATGTTGACTTTATTTAAACTTATGAATGCCCAACTATAGCAGAAGAGGCCCCAAATGCATTTGGTGCTGTATCTCCTTAATTATGATGACTACATATTATGTGAATTTTTAGCATCTAAAGTGTTCTATGTAGGAAGTTGAGGCCCCATCTGTTAAACATATGTAAAACCATGTTACTCTGGGGATCATCACCCATATTCTTTCTAATCTTATCCATATAATAATGATATTGCTAATAAAATGCATTATTCTCTATTAAATACTTCATACCACACTTCATATTTTTCTTTCGCTAGTTGGTGAACTGAGCACCACTTTATTGATGGTAAATTCATCAACCCTGCAAAGGCGCAACTGTTATTAGGTCTTGCTGGGTCTCAAATTTGAATTTCCTTTTTCATAGATATAACAATGCCCCTCCCACCTTCAAGCATGTTTGTAACATCCCAAGATATCCAAGTGACTAATCCTTTGTCATCAGTTGGTAGGAAATTGACATTTAGTTAGTCAAACATAAGAATTTTGACCCTACATCTCTTTGAAATAATATCTGCGGCAACCATAATGTAGCAACCTTAAATCAAAGGTATGCGCATGTAGGTATGATGATGTTAAATTAAATGTTAAATGTTGTATACTTGTAAAGCGCACAGCTGCCCCAGCAAAGGGGCGTCCCGGCGCTGTATACCGCTGGGGAACCCATCCTGGCTTTCCCTGTGAGATGGTCCCTCCTGGGCATCTCCAGGTGAAGACAAGCATCCCCGGCGCTGATGGGGCCGTTGGTAGAGATTAAGCAAGCTATTGCCCAGAGTTGCTGAGTGGGACCCATGGTTGGAGTAGGCACCGAGGCGAGAATTATCGAGTCCGCTGACCATGGCCCAAGACCCTGCGCGTCGGGAATCGAACCCTGGTCCCGGGCCGACCTCTGCTTCCGGGTCTGCCACCTCTAACCAGTGAGCCACACCACTCCTGATAGTCTGAGCTGCAATGAATATATAGTCAATTGATTTACTGAAAAGAAGAAGTGAGGCACACAGTCACATCATGTTGTTCAGTAAGGATTTTTGTCTTTGACTTTAGCATTTACACCAAAGGAGGTACTTGTAACCAAGTTAAGTGAGCAGATTTGTTTCTATGCTCCTCCTTTTCCCTGTCCTTATCCATGCAAGGGTAGAGATATACAAAATAACTCCACTTTGTAAACGTACATTCCTACTGACTAAAGGGATAGTCCGGTAAGTCTTCAAATGTTTTCAAAGAAATTGCAAAACAGTTTCAATGAATTCTCGATTGCAAAATTTTTGGAAGAAAGTTTATTTTTCAAGCAAAAATGTTAAATATTTGACATGTTTTATGCATATGGTTTTGTAAAATCACTGACTGGCACAGGGTTGATAGTTTCTGTAAAATGTTATTGAGGAACATTGAAGACTTTCATCACAGTGATTGGTTCTGCAGGACTCTCGGTTAGGGACCCTGTGTGCACAGATGGTATTCAGGTTGTTTCTGTCACCCTCGTGGCTTGGCACACAAACAGTCATGGTGTACATCCTAGTGCCTTTACTTTGGATTACTAAGGGCCCGATTATGATGTCAGGTTGACCGCAGCCGACTGACCGTCGGATGCGGTCCGCCCGACATCTGCCATTGCAGTCCGCAAGCCATATTACGATGTAGCAGGCCGAGGCATTGGGTGGGGGACCGTGCTTTGGACGTCGGAAACACACATAATCCATAATGATGGCAGAGCCAGCCTCAGCCCTGCCGTCAAGATTACGAACGATGTCACATTCCAACTGCCTTTCTATGCCGACATTTCTGACAAGGAAAGGCTGTTGGAAAGTGACTTTGCAGGCCCCTAGCAAGGCCCCAATCCCTCTGCAGCCTCTGCTATGAGGCCTGGAGGGCACTATGGTGCCCCTCTAAACATCCTTCCACCATGCGGGGCCTACCACACCGTGCAGGGATGTTTAAAAACAACCATTTTACAAAGACAGCTTGTGCTGGGAGCCTTTTCCGCCTGCTGCACAAGCTGCCATTGTAAAATAGATGTTGTGTGGTTGGAAATGCCGACTTATGGTCGGGTGGTTCCAGTCCACTACTGTGTTGGGCAAACGCAAGTATTGTTCCCCTAAGTTCAGACCCCATCCTGGAGAATACTTGCAAACTGAATTTTAGGAAGCTCAGTAACATCAGATGGTGTTTCAAAATGAATAATTTTTGCTGTAAAGAAGCAAATCCTACCTCACTACTAACAAAATTAACTTGAAGCATATTCATTCCAACAAACGGCCACTGGATGCCTGAATGATTCACCCATAGCCCAAGCTTACATTCACAAAGTGCAAGGCTATCTCTCCTGGACAATTCCAACTTTGTGAATGTAATAGCATCACCTATGAGGAGTCGGTATGATATAGTATATTGTGGTCACAAAGCCTAGATAGATATCATTGAGACACGTAAGGGGGGTCACCTTTCTCATCCAGTCTCCTTCTTCCAAATTGCAAGTATTCTCAATGTATACACTACAAAGTAGGGTTTTGTGGTTGCAACATGTGGTTTTGCAAATCATAGGCTTCATGACTCCAAAATCCTTTAATGTTTTAGTCCAGTTGTTGATCCATTGACTAATAGACTATACCCAGATCTCAGTAGAAGTCACAAAGCACACTAATGCTTGCCCACTGTGTAGGTATTTTAGCAGTGTTTTGCCTAATTTAAAAAATATATATATTTGGTATATTTTTTGCACAGTTTATAAATGACTAGTACTTTGAACTTCTGAGTACTAAATATCACCACAAAAAATGTATTGAAAAGTACAGAGGTACTATTCATATGATAAGCATATTGCCAAAGTATGTAGATTAAATCTATATTCACTTACCCCTGCCATATTCTGGTAGTCAATATTCTGGTCACAATATTTTTTCATGTTGAGATTTAAACCTCAATATTCTGGTACCAAAGCTATGACTGCTTCAGAACACTAACTTACAGAGGGTGGGGAGGGGTCTAGTAGGGGAGGCAAACAAACAGTGAAGTAGTTAATCGTGGAGGGAGACTGGTTAGGAAGACACAAGCATGAACTACAAAGAAGCAGACATTGAGACAGCGATGGACCTGGGCAAAGTCAAGAATTCCGGCTGACCGTAATGGAGTGCGGGCCAGATACAGGATCCATGCTGGCCCACTGAACACAATAACTTGATGCTGGTCGCAACAGCGAGATGCAAGCAGCTGCGGCTGATGGAGGCAAGAGCGGTGGGGTGGGCGGGGTGGGGGAGAGTTGACAGACGATGACAACGGATAATAAAAGTTAAAAAAAAGAAAACCACTTCCCTTGCGCTCCCTGCACTGCCGAGTCGGCGCTGCGGCAAGCGCAAGGTGCTTTTCTTTTTTTAAATTGTATTCTCTCTCGTCGTCATCTGTTGATTCCCCTCCCCCTCTTGCCACCACTCTTACCTGCACCGGCCACAGCTGGATGCAAGGTGTAACTGCCATGTGTTTTTTATTTCAGTGTAGATTCCGCAGCCATGGTGATGTGTTGATTTTCTTCATGCAATGGCAGCAATGTGTCCGTTCTGAAGACAATGCGCTGAGCTGAGAGGCATTGGTTCCGAAGACAATGTGACAGGTTCCTCCACGAGGGGATGCGCCGATCTTCCTACACTGCAGCTGTGGCGATGTGTTGCTTCGGATGCGTCAGTTCTTTTGGCTGATATGCTGGTTCCGACTGTGATGCGCTTATTTTGCTCCAGTAAAAGGGACGATGCACCGATTCTGCTATACGCAGACTGGAGATGCGTCGATTTCACTGGAGCAAGCACTTGGGTCCACTTCAAATGGACCAGGAACAGGACTAGGTGATGAGACTTTGATATCCCTGAGTCTCAAGCAACAGGAGGTAAGCCACCAAACTCTTGGAGATCACGCGGGGTTCAAGGCAGAGTTCAGCTCTCTCTCAGCAGGGTCAGGTAGCAGCTAGCAGCAGGGCAGCACAGCACAGCACAGCAGAAAAGCAGGTCTTCCAGAGCAGCAGTCCAGCAGAAGGACAGTTCTTGTAGCAGCACAGCAGTTATTTTGACAGAGGTCCTTTACAGGTCCAGAAGTGTCTGAATTGGTATGGTCAGAGTCCCAGTACCTACACCCAGTCGTGCCTTCGAAGTGGGGGTTACTTCAAAGAAGGTCCACTTCCAATGGACCAGGTACAGGACTAAGTGATGGGACTTTGATATCCCTTAGTCTCAAGCTACAGGAGGCAAGCCAACAAACCCTTGGAGATCACTCGGGGGCATATTTACAATAACTGGCGCATCCCCGCATATCAGCAGGGATGCGCCAGTTATTGTGCGCCACAGCTCCGCAATTATGGATGCGCCGCATTTACAATGGTCTGCTCAATTCAGACACTCTGTTCATCACCACCCCCTTTTGTGAATCGATTTTGGCCACTATAGGTGTGGCAGGGTATACTCAGACATGAGTCCCTTTCTCACTACTCCATCAGGATTCAAGCAAGCCGGGCCGAAGACGGCTGAAATGCCAGAAACCGGTCCCCGGTAGCTTGTCTCCTTTCTGGTGAAGAATTGGCTTGGTAGTTTAGTCTGCCCTGTTCCCATGATGCACTGGGCCAGGGACAGACTGATTTGCATATAGCCAGGTTCTGAGCTGGGATGGGCAGTGAGATAAATAACGGTGATGGATCAAGCCCTGATCTTTGGACTGGGTAAGAGTGGTCTTCTCAATTCAGACACTCTGTTCATCACCACCCCCTTTTGTGAATCGCATTTACAATGCGGCGCACCATGGGGCAAAAAAGGCACAGATGCGTGATGCATCTGTGACGTAAAAGTGGCGCATTGCTGGAGTTGCGTCGCAAGTGCGACGCAGCTCCAGCAGTGCTCTGGGGGCCCTATCTAGTTAATGCTGCGTCAATCCTTACGCCTGCTTCAGGCAGGCGCAGGGTTTTGACGCAGCATGAGCCTAAAAGTGACTGAGTGAAATCTTGTAGATTTCACTCAGCCACATTTAGGAGGCGTTCCTGCGCCGGAACGCCCAACCCTGCGCAGGAACGCCCAACCCTGCACAGGAACGCCTACATGTGGCGCAGGGCTTTACAACGTGACGCATCTCCCAGATGCGTCACGTTGTAAGTACCCCGCACCATGGCGCAGGATGTGCGCCGCCGCTGCATCACAAAAGTGACGCAACGGCGGCGTAAATGAGGCGCAAGGGGCTTGTAAATCTGCCCCTCCGTGTTCAAGGCAGAGTTCAGTTCTTTCTCAGCAGGGTCAGGTAGCAGCTGGTAGCAGGGCAGCACAACCAAGAAGTAGGTCTTCTAGAGCAGCAGTCCAGCAGAGTGACAGTCCTTGTAGCAGCACAGCAGTTATTGTGACAGAGGTTTTTTACAGTGTTGCGTGTTTATCTAGGTTCCTGATCGATACTGTAACCTTATGCCCCTATTCGGCTATAAATCCATTTATTCCCTATATTGGCATAACCGTTCAAGTGCGATTTTCTGAAAAGTCATCTCTGGCCTCACACGAACAGAGCCACATTCCAGCATAGTTCTCTCTGCCACTTCCTTTGCGACCAATTAGTGCAATGACAGAGCAGTAGTCACTATCTGATATTCCTAGATAACACTCCGAGTTCTTCAACAAGATAAAAACTCAGCAAACCTGGAAATCCCCGCTTGCTGTGTTTTGATTAGTAATGGAACTCTAATGAGCAACTGATAACTATCACTTCCTAGTGACATCTTTAATTGACGTCTTATGTCCAGCAAACTTGCGTCAAACCCGGCACCTGTCAGGTATAAATATTACCAACGTTGCCTTAAGCAATGCGAGCTACTGTTGCTGATGCCAGCTGCCTGCAAGACCCCGTGTTGGTAAATCTAGCACTCTGTCGCTGCAGCCTGCTGTCCCTGTGGTGGTGAAGCTGCTGATACCATTATCGCTGCCAAAGCGCGAACTATGGTGCAGTACGCTTAAGGAGCTGAACAGCCGTCCTCTGCGAAGACATCCAGCAGATTCCAGCTGCCCGCGGACGCTGTCCCCCCTCCTTCCTCGACGCGCTGAAGAGACCCGCTGCCTTTCTCGTGCAGAGAAATCCAGCCACGGCGTTTCCGGTTTACCCTCGCAGGTGACTGGGATATCGAGAGAGACCCCTGAAGGAGATACCAATCCTCCATCATTCTATTCAGAGGTATGGTGTTGACTAAACCCTTAGACGAGAATTCTTGAAACAAACCTTGGCAAAACCAACTTAACTTAAAGCTACTTACTTACTCCCCTTTCACGTGTTAGGCTTAGGTCAGGCACACTGGGGTAGGCTTAGTTAGAAGCACCAGTTGAGTATGTTAGCCTAATGTATATATGACTGTATATATGTTTTATTACTTTTAAACCATTGTATGGCTAAGAAACCATATCAATGCTTTTACAAGTTCTATTTCGCAATACTTATCTTACTGTACGTACTTTTTATAATAACAATTATTGCAATTGTGGCAATACATTTCTCTTGTACGAGAAGAAAGACTGTTCAATAAATGTTAACCCTTTATTGACAAACGCCCGTCTCTCTATTCTCTACATCTCGTGAAAGTAAACTGCACTAGACTGACTGAGTGAAATACATGTCTATTGTTTCACACGACCCTAGAGATTGACTCTGGATCTGAGGAGCAAAGTTGTCATGTTGCACGGTTGTTGGAAAGCTGAATCCCTTCTTGTCTGTGCCAAGGAAGCTGATCACTTCCTATGCAGAGAAGAAAGTTTCCAGTGACCTCTGAGCTAGTTGGTAACACAACCCAATTAAGTTTAGCATAGTCAGTGGAGGCCTGGAATATCCGCAGTTCCACGTTGATACTACTGTTTATGTTATTCCAATGCGCAGGGCCTAGTGGGAAACTAGGAACTACACTACATGGCGCCCTAACGTTTGGTAAGGCGATAAACTAACGCAAGACTTTTAGAGTAACTCAGTCGTGCATATTTCACACCCCTTTCTCCCGTAAATACTCCAATAGACGTCTGGAGTGGGTGAAAGGTTAAAATCCGCCCGACCTTAGTAGGAAGAGATTCCTATGTAAAGCTCTGGTTTATTCAACGTTGAAGGATACAGTGTTCCAAAATATTGTGCACCTAATCTTTGTCTCCTTGGAGACCTACTCTGCAAAAGCTGCATTTATACAATGTCAGTAGAAAACGGAACCAATGGGACCGCAGCAGATGCGACTCAGCAAGGTCCCGAATACACAGACCCGGATGCTATTATCATCCCGGTCCACTTAAGAAGATCTATAACTTTAAAACTTATAGAGAACGGACTGACACCACAGGGTGGTACAGTAGTCTTCGTGATAGAGGCTCACGAATATCGGCAGACAGAGGTATTCTATTCATGGATAAAATTTCCAGCGGCAAACACAAGAGTTCCACTACTATAAAGTAGAGGATCCACCGGAAGAGTACGCTCCTTTCGAGGAGATTGAAATTCCTCTTAAATTTCAAGAGCACCTGCTCTGGTTTAATGGCGCCCTAAAACATACTGATCACATTACCAGGCTCGGTCCACTAGGTAGACCAGGAGCCACGTGGCCGGTTCTAGCCAGCTACACACCACATCCTGACATTGTAAAAATGTCTAGAGAAGAGCTGTTAGTACAGCTAAACACATTAATAAAAATACATAGGCAATTAGTCCAATATGTAATGCGGACTGCAACAGTCCAACCAGCTGTTAATACACCACAGCTGACCCCTCATCAGGGGAACACAAATAAAATTACACCACAGAACATACAGTCATGTCTTGGTAAAACACCCGTAAAATGGGAACAAATTCCTTTCTGGTTAGCACAGAAAATCACTCAAATAGAGGCAGTATTTCCTGATACTACCCCTATTGAGAAACACAGAATCTTGACCATCTGCCTTCCTATGGGAATCGCACCACATGTGGAGGACTGTGACACTTGGGGTACAGTTTTTGCTTCCATTTACACAAAAACACACGGTGTTCCGTCTATGGCGGTAATACCAGAAGTGCTAAAACAGATTCAAAATGAATTCGGTCCAGAACCCGCTTTAAATCTAGGTATGAAATTACTGAAACACTTCAAGCAGGTCACGGCTATATTATTAGCCAACATTAAAGGAGAAGCAGCATCTGTGGCGATTCGCCAGAAGTTGAAGGAAACAGATATAAAAGATCCTGTTGAGCTTGCAAAAATCATAGAAAAATGCTATGAAGAATTAGGTAGAGACAGCTTGGGTGGAAAACCAGTTAAGCCCCAACTGCTCGAAAATCCTGAAAAATTATTTATTAAAAATAATTTAAACACTCCCAAAAAGAGCTGGGATGGAAATAAACAATCCACTCCCAAGGAAAAAGTTTTCCAGTCCAGAGGAAGGTCTCCTCGGCGGAGGGAAAGAACTCCGACTCGAGAACGCCAGTCTCCCCAGAGGGAGCCCTCTGAGAAAAGATATAACCTTAGAAATAGGGATAATCTGAAAAAACCTGATAGATATCAAAGTATTGATACACGTCCCTCTCGATCTTTTCCACAGAATTCGGAAAGAAGAGGACGGTCAGACCCAGGAGAGCACACCAAGTCCAAAGACAAGGAACCTGCTCAAAATAAGAAATCTCAATTTCAGAAAAAGAAGGTTGCCAGTATTAGAGTAATCAACCATGCCGAGAATACTGAGGACACAGTTGAAAAACGGGGAGTGGGCATTAACAATGTTGGACAGTGCAGCAGAAATCAGTATAGCGCGCAAGATCTTGATGAGTCATCTGGAGACAGTGGACACGAATGAATACATTCAAGTTGAAACTGCCGACGCCAGACTTAGCGAGCCCCATAAAATATACGAAATAACATTGCGTATAGAGGGTGATAAGACTAGGAAAATTAAGGGTCTATTTTGAGATAAGCTCTCAAAAGGCTATGATATTCTGTTAGCTGAAAAAGATTGGCCCCCGGAGTTTGTCAGGGAGTGCCCTCGTGGCGAAGAAGTGATTATGCCTGCCTTCTCGAATCACATTCCGATTCACAAAAAATACACATATGCAAGGAAATGGGCAGTGGCCCAGGCACCTGCATTGTATAAAAATCATGTAGGATGGGATGAGGACTCAACTCCTCACAAAATCCAACTAAAAAGTGAACCAACCGCCCAACGGCAGTATCCCATAAAGCAAGAAGCTAAAAAACAAGTCAGGGAGATCTTAGATCAACTTGAATACCAGGGGGTGATTGAAACATGCACCTCTCAAATGAACAATCCTTTGTTTCCTGTCTCCAAGCCAGACAATTTATATCGTCTAGTTTTGGACTACAGACACCTTAATACATGTTGCAAAACCTTTGCAGTACAAAACTCGCATAGTGCAGCCCTAATGAATAACATAGTTAGGAAAAAATATAAAACGACATTAGACATTTCTAATGGTTTCTTTTGTCAAAACATTGCACCAGAAAGCAGATATTTGACCGCTTTCTCTGCATTTGGGTCACAGAAAAAATTCTGTCGACTCCCACAGGGGTTCAAGAACAGCCCAGGACTATTCTCAGCTAGGGTAACAGAGTTACTACAAATCTATGATGATGAAGCATTATCTTACGTAGATGATATTTATCTCACAGACGACGACTTGGATACTCACTTGAAAAGAGTGAACACCATTATACTTGGGTTCGCAGCAGAGGGTTACAAATTCAACTTTAAAAAGTCCCGAATTGCCCATCTGACAGTACTATTTTTAGGGTACGAATTATCAAGTGAAGGGAAAAGCCTAGCGGACAACTTCTTAGAGAAGTGCGCTGTACTCCAAGCTCCAAAAACGCTGAAGAATTTACAATCCATACTAGGTTTTCTGAATTTCGGAAGAACTTACATACTAAATTACGCAGAGAGGGTTAAACCTCTCTACGAACTAATTAAACCTGATTTTAAACAAATCAATTGGACTCAAAAACACACAGAAATTTTGAGATCACTGCAAACAGACATGTTAGCAAAAACAAAATTAGATACACGTGACAACACGATCGATCTTGTAATCCGAGTCATCCCAGGAAGATGCGGATTCACGTACCTAACCTCTAATGAGGGAGAAAAGGTACCTATCTCAATTAAATCTCACTTGTACACACAAGCAGAAAAAGCATTCAGTCCCACATAAAGAACTGTGAAAGCAGTGCAAATCGCATTTGCAAATGAACGAGAACTAGCACACGGCAAACGGATTAATATCCTTACAGCGGAATCCGCCTTCGAGGAGCTATTCAGCCCAGTAAACCTGCCTACAGTGTCACTGGATCCGAAATGGATACAGTGCATAGATTCTCTAGGAGCGGAAGACGTGAAATACTATTTCGCCCCGCAATTTGAAGAACTGAATGATTTAGAATATGAAGAAGAATATCCTCTGCCAATCGAAATTCTGCCTCTCCCACAATACGCCTGTATAATCTATACAGATAGCTTTGTACAGCATTTCAACGTAGAGAGAAAATCCTACGATGCAGCATGTGCGATCATTAAAGGTCGTTGGCTGTGCGGTAAATTCAGACCGAAAGTAACAAAAACTGAATCTGTAAGAAACTGTTCGGTTCAGAGAACTGAAATCAGATCTTTAAAGATGGCGCTAGAAAATGCAGAACGTGAATTCCCGACACTTATAGTGTGCGATTCTCATTTTTGC
This sequence comes from Lissotriton vulgaris, assembly GCF_964263255.1. NCBI lineage: Eukaryota > Metazoa > Chordata > Amphibia > Caudata > Salamandridae > Lissotriton > Lissotriton vulgaris. The sequence goes on from NC_141696.1 coordinate 373,032,900, forward strand.
GTCAACTCTTACAACAATAAACTGCAGAGTTGGATCGAAAACGACTACAAAGATGACACAGGTGCCACAATAAAGCATAAATTGCTCTGGAACGAGGTAGCTCTTTTAAGTAAAGAACTACAAAAGACTCACGTGATTCACGCACAGAGTCTTCGACGTGATGGCGTTCACGTTGCAGGGAATTCATTGGCTAATACAGCCAAAGCGGAAGCAACTAAACCGGCTTCCGTAGCCACAAAAAAGCGTACAGATAAATACATAGACGGGGAAACCATGCTGGCAGTAAAAACGACCGTAAAAGGCGACTGTGCAGCACTACCCTTAAACTATCCACTCAATTATGCATACATAATCGATGCAAACTCCGTTCCTTTTGCTCGAATCCCTGGAGTGGGGGACAGAGTAATTCCAAACACGAACAGGAGAATATTTTTAATAGCAGACGCACACATGGGTTTGGGTCTAAGGCACAGAGAGATCAAGGAATCACTGACCGAATTACAATCAGTATTCTGGTGGCCGGGAATGAGTGTAGAACACCAAATATATGCAAACAACTGTGAAAACTGTAATAGGGATCGCAGTAGCGAACCTTGCTACCGGCTACCAGTCAGAAAGAGCGTAACGCTGCCTACACCCCATCCTGCGTCCTATTAACAGTTAAGACGAAAAGCACTTAAAAAAATGAGGCCCCCAGCGCTCGGCTGACGCTAGAACGGTTATAAAAGATTTGCGAGTCTTTATCGGCACATACGCAATTACCACGTTCCATTCTGACCAGGGTCCTGCTTTCAGCTCTCGAGCCTATAAGGAGGCCATGGCCAGCATGGGAATTGGGTTGCGGTATTCTTGTCCGTCGCACCCCGAAGGGAATAGTGTGGTAGAAAGAAAAAACCGTGACATAAAGCAATCTATAACAGCGAAGGTACTAGGTTCAGGCGCTGGGTGGGTCAAACATTTAATAAGTGTCCAGACTAGTCTTAACAACATGCCAAGAAATTCTCTAAAAGGTTTCAGCCCATACGAACTATTGTTCGGAATTAGAATGCGGGTTCAGGACCTCGATAGTCAGATGTCAGTGGTACAAGAAGAAACAACGCACTTTGACATCAAAGATCGTTTGGCTTTTTTACAGGAACTGAATGAAACAAGAAAATCATTAAGCAACATAAAGTTAAAGCAACAGCCAAGTACCACTGACGAGGCACCACCCGCAACAGCCCCAGCAAGGCCTGTCTGGATTCCAAAGATTGGGGATCTAGTCAGAGAAAAGATCGCGGTGAAGAAGGAATTTGGGCCTTCTTACAGAAAAGCAAAATCTTCGTTCAGGCTCTGTGCCTTGGCGTTTAATCAACACAACGTCATAATTTTCCAGTTTTAACCTTACTGATAAACAGATCAGTTTGGCACAGAAAGGAGCAGACTATACAATCCTGAGCATCGAAAAACTCGAGAGATTACCATTGACAATGTCAGAGAGTCCTGTCATTGAATGGATAATACACGGAATTATCACAATTCCGATAACAACTTTCCGATTTAAAAAGTGCCTTGAGTACATACCTGCTGGCCAATATGAACAATTGGGTAAAGGATATGTAAAATCTGAATGGAAATTACCATACACTCATTCTTGCTATAGTGACAGTGACAAAAATGTATTTCTTAGTGGTGAAAATTGTAAACACTCACTAAGCGGTATACTTTTGTGTCAGGGTATTAATTTACACGGAGCATGTGATGGAAATTCAAACAACCTTTCATGCCACCAGCTAGTCACACCTGCAACTCAGATAGAGCCCTTCTTTATGCAACTCGCGAACGGGAGTTACATTCTTAGAACGGATCACAGATGTTGTGGCCTCGAGCCAGGGAAAAGTTATCTAGTAGAAGTAACGTCCATGGTCAAATGTTGTATACAAGCATTGTTTCCGAGTGGGCCTCCAGACATAGTGACTCCCATCTGGCCTCGTCTGAATCTCTATTCTATACAAATTGATACATTAAGCAAAATGAAATCTGTACTTTTACAGACAACAGTGCCTATAACGTCATCTAAAGAGACGTATGATCTTCTAGTTGCAAGGACAGCTACTGAAGTTCATGACCTTTTATCAACAAATTGCCCCGTGCATTTCGTAGAAATGTTCAGCCAACTCCTTAACATGTCTAGTGCAACAAGCATCCCAGGCATATTTAAGACAGTCTTTACGGGACTGCTAACACCCTTCCAGGCAATTTTGGGAATCTTTCCTAATTTTGTGCACTCCATTTTTGGCGGCATACCATTGTTTTTGGGACTCGTCGCAGGGATTCTATTTTTGACCCTCCTGCTACGTTATGGCAAGCCTCGGCTCAGACATAGCTCCCATGGGAATGGAAGAGACAATCCTAGCAATGCGCTACCGGGACAGGATAACTAATGTCCTCGGATTGGCCAGGCTGAGAGATCTAAACATGACCTGGTTCCTTTCATTCAGACCGATATGGCAAAATTGCATTTTACCTGTGCTACGGTGTATGCTTTGCGGCGATGAATGCGTGTTGGACATCTGTCTTTCACTTCCATCAGCAGTACCAATGGACGTCGATACTCTGCTCAGTCCAATAACGGCTCACGCATTGTGTTGTCCCCAGCGGCTACCAATCCTGATGACGGCATTCGTGGAGACTCCTGTACTACAGCCAAGTGGTAACAGTGGAGCGAGTGACAAAAGCAACATCATCCAGGTACAACGTTCTGTGAGCATTGCTGGTCCTGCCTTCGATGACAGCAATCATTCTCACACCTGCCAAGTTACAGCGCTATCTAATTTGGTTGAACTATCACCTGAATTTGTAAACCAATTCTTTGAGAGCCTGTCTGATACGATGTTCTCACCCATACAGAAACAATAACTTTTAGAAGCTTTCCGACACACAGCGTTCCCATGAACTCTGAATTCGGCCTTCAGTTTTGATCAACAAAAACTGCCAAGAGCTTTGGAAATCTATTTTCTTTGAATTGGACAATTTTTCTAATATTGACCTTTTTTTGGCACGAACAATTCTTTGCTTAACGTAAAAACTATTCTTAGAAAACAGAAGCTTCACACTTCTATTTCTAAAACACATCTAGAGACATAACAACATTACACCAGCCTCTAGCACACATGTTATTACAATGCATTTTTATGTGATGATTTATCTCGCCTTTCTTCTGTCAGAGATACTTCATGTGTAATTCTTTATGCATAATCGTTCATTGATTTCATATGCAATAATTTTTTGAATGATTCTATGCTTCAGAAAAAACGTACAGTACCTAAATTTCATGTATTTCAAGTACGCCTATTTCGAATGCATTTATGTATTTTGGGGTGGGCAATGTTACACATGCATCTAATTGCTTTAGTTTTAGTAATTTTGATGGACATTAACCCGTGGAGTGGGTGTTGCGTGTTTATCTAGGTTCCTGATCGATACTGTGACCTTATACCCCTATTCGGCTATAAATCCATTTATTCCCTATATTGGCATAACCGTTCAAGTGCGATTTTCTGAAAAGTCATCTCTGGCCTCACACGAACAGAGCCACATTCCAGCATAGTTCTCTCTGCCACTTCCTTTGCGACCAATTAGTGCAATGACAGAGCAGTAGTCACTATCTGATATTCCTAGATAACACTCCGAGCTCTTCAACAAGATAAAAACTCAGCAAACCTGGAAATCCCCGCTTGCTGTGTTTTGATTAGTAATGGAACTCTAATGAGCAACTGATAACTATCACTTCCTAATGACATCTTTAATTGACGTCTTATGTCCAGCAAACTTGCGTCAAACCCGGCACCTGTCAGGTATAAATATTACCAACGTTGCCGTAAGCAATGCGAGCTACTGTTGCTGATGCCAGCTGCCTGCAAGACCCCGTGTTGGTAAATCTAGCACTCTGTCGCTGCAGCCTGCTGTCCCTGTGGTGGTGAAGCTGCTGATACCATTATCGCTGCCAAAGCGCGAACTATGGTGCAGTACGCTTAAGGAGCTGAACAGCCGTCCTCTGCGAAGACATCCAGCAGATTCCAGCTGCCCGCGGACGCTGTCCCCCCTCCTTCCTCGACGCGCTGAAGAGACCCGCTGCCTTTCTCGTGCAGAGAAATCCAGCCACGGCGTTTCCGGTTTACCCTCGCGGGTGACTGGGATATCGAGAGAGACCCCTGAAGGAGATACCAATCCTCCATCATTCTATTCAGAGGTATGGTGTTGACTAAACCCTTAGACGAGAATTCTTGAAACAAACCTTGGCAAAACCAACTTAACTTAAAGCTACTTACTTACTCCCCTTTCACCTGTTAGGCTTAGGTCAGGCACACTGGGGTAAGCTTAGTTAGAAGCACCAGTTGAGTATGTTAGCCTAATGTATATATGACTGTATATATGTTTTATTACTTTTAAACCATTGTATGGCTAAGAAACCATATCAATGCTTTTACAAGTTCTATTTCGCAATACTTATCTTACTGTATGTACTTTTTATAATAACAATTATTGCAATTGTGGCAATACATTTCTCTTGCACGAGAAGAAAGACTGTTCAATAAATGTTAACCCTTTATTGACAAACGCCCGTCTCTCTATTCTCTACATCTCGTGAAAGTAAACTGCACTAGACTGACTGAGTGAAATACATGTCTATTGTTTCACACGACCCTAGAGATTGACTCTTGATCTGAGGAGCAAAGTTGTCATGTTGCACGGTTGTTGGAAAGCTGAATCCCTTCTTGTCTGTGCCAAGGAAGCTGATCACTTCCTATGCAGAGAAGAAAGTTTCCAGTGACCTCTGAGCTAGTTGGTAACACAACCCAATTAAGTTTAGCATAGTCAGTGGAGGCCTGGAATATCCGCAGTTCCACGTCGATACTACTGTTTATGTTATTCCAATGCGCAGGGCCTAGTGGGAAACTAGGAACTACACTACAACAGTACATATACCCAGTTGTGCTTTTGAAGTGGGGGTTACTTCAAAGAAGGGTCTTTGAAGTGCACAGAGGTTCTTTCTTTCGAGACCTGGCTCCAGACTCACTACAGGGGGTAATCAACATTTTGTGTGAGAACTGGACACTTCCTATTCAGGTGTAAGTGTCAGCTCCTCCCTTCCATCCTGTCCAGGAAGAGCCATCAGGATGTAGACGGGCACTCAGACACAACTAACCTTTGTTTGAGTGTGGCTGTCTACAGGGAATGCACAAAGTCAAGCTGTCACCCAACCTCAGACGTCTATTGGAGACAGACTGCAGGCAAACAGAGCCTTAAGAGCAGAGAAATTCCCACTTTCTAAAAGCGGCATTTCTAAATTAGTAATGCCAAATCCAACGTTACCAGTGGAGAGGATTCATCATTACCATTTCAAGGATATAAAACATGACAGGCTACTCCTTTCTAATCAGGAATTACAGCTTAAAGGTGTACTAAGGAATTCCCAATGTAAACCTACGAGAGAAGTAGGCCTCGCAGTAGCGAAAAACAATTGTAGGCGTTTTTCACTACCAGGACATGCAAAACTTAAAAGTACATGTCCTATCTTTTACTTACACTGTGCTCTGTCCTTTAGCCTACCTAGGGCCTACCTTAGGGGTGTTTTATGTGTAATAAAAAGGGAGCTTAAGGCTTGGCAAAGGATTCTAAATGCCAGGTCGAAATGGCAGTAAAGCTGCACAGACTGACTCTGCAGTGAAAGGCCAGAGACATGTTCAAAAGGCTACTTGAGTGAGTGGCACAATCAGTGCTGCAGGTCAACTAGTAGCATTTAATTTACAGGCCTTGAGCACAGGTAGTGCACTCAATAGGAACTTACAGATAAATTGAATATCCCAGTTGCGGCTATACCAAATGTAACCATGTTTAGAGGAGAAGCTCTTTAGCACTACCCAGAAGTGGTAAAGTGCTCAGAGTCTTAAGTCCAACAAAAAGAATCAGCAGAAAAAGAAGATAAGTAGGCAAAATGTTTGGGGGAAGATCACCCTAAGGCTGACAGGTATAACAGGGCCTTTCCAATTCTGCCCTCTCCCATCCAAACATTTATCACTCAGATCATGACCAACCGGTCAATGCCCGTCCAGACCATGTCCATCCAGATCGATGAATCACTGGCGCAAACTTATTTCAGGGATTCACCCTGGGACGAAACAAGACCTGCTGACATTGTACAGAACCTTTATAATGTATCAAGCTGATTTAGTCTACTGCTAAAATTGACTTACGTAGGATATTTTAACAAGGATTCTTGACTGCTGATGTCCAGTCTTACTTATGAGCCTTGAGAAAGCCTCAGGCTAATGGGCCGTCGGGGGGCAAAACATGTGTTGGCTGCCTTGGCACCTTTCATACTGTGGAATACTTCAAAATGATGGAATGAGGCAAATATGCCTACTGTGAATAAATTATACAACTGAGATAAAACACAAGAAGAGGCGTCCGTACTTACTACATGTTGGAACACCTTTGAAAATGGAACATTAAACAGCTTAATACGAAAGGGAGGACGTACTTATCTGCTTTAACATATTCTGACACAGAGGGATGAAAGGTACGAACTTTGAGTAAATGATCCACCCACAATAAAATCAAGGGTATTGTGGAACAGGGAAGGGGAGTTGGACCTTGGAAAACATTAATACATGTCCATCCATATAACTGTTCATCCAAACCATGCCCATTCAGACCATTCTCCACCAAGCCCATTCTGACAGATCTTCAGTCCACATTTAGCCCCTATGATTATCTCTATTCGCTTAGATTAATAAACTCCCACCTGCTACCAGGTCGCACGAAGATCTCCAAGAATATCCAGTCACTGCAACAGACCATAACTCACACCGCTCATTATAGTCTCTGTAGTTAGAATATAAAGGAACTAAAATACCCCTGTGAAAAGATACAATGTTCTCCACTGGAGGAACAGGCTAGGATGCACAGTGGTATCTTGAGAGCTAGGTGATACTGAATAACACACACACACACACACACACACACTGTAGTCCCCCTAGAGATTCAATGAGATGAACTCAAATTAACATGATTCACACACTTAAGATGCACTAAACAAAATTGCAAGAAAGTCACAAGATAAAAGACCCATATAGACATCACTCACAAGAATGTTCAGCCTCCAGACAGCAGCCACATTGTCCGTGAACACATAGATAACAGAGTAGGACTACACAGTATTCTTAAGAAGACACATATAGAGGAACTAAAAGCACTTTTACATTTTGCAATATGAATATACCACTCCCAGGCCTAGGTATTATTGTTGAGACTAAGCATAAGGGTACATTAAAAGTGGTCGTTGTGGAAAGTCATATGACTTGACCCCCAGCCTAGATTGAGATAGACTTGTGTGGGGCATTTTGTGGAAAAGGGCAGTGCCAACAGGCCATATCTTGCACAGTTTTCAATTTATCATGATCTCAATAGCCATTATATATTGAGCACTATTCTCAGACACAAATTGATTAAAGTATTCTATTAACATGTGGTTACTATGGGTTCAAATGTCTGGCATGTGTTTCTTTTACATATTATAACCAGTTTTGAAGAAGATAATATTAGCCTCTTGAAATTGGTTACTATTGTTGAATATTGTCATTGATTTCAGTTGGAATTTTTTAACAGGAATATCCTCCCTTTTATTTCTGCAAAGTTGAGTGTCCAAAACCATTACGGGCAACTGGAGCTATTAGAGATACTTTGAAACTGATCAACTTCCACCCGGTAAAGGGTGGATTGTTCTTAAAAACCTTCAAGGAGCAAATGTCAGCTGCATTTGGGGCTCATCGCTTTTTCTTTTAATGAAACATTTATGGGCAGCTATGATTTGTACAAATGTATTTTATCTTTTACATTATGATATTATGATAAAATGTACTGTTCTGATTCTGCAACTGTCCCATTGAGGGGGCATTACAAATTCCACGCACAAAACTGTGTTCCATTAACACCTGTCCAGAACCATCAATCGTGTAAAATACCTCAGAATGGAGGATAACTGTGCATATACTGAATTGTAATGTGAAATTCTGACTATTAGACCTGGCATCATTGGCGTGAGTCTCCCTTCCATTTTGACGGATTGCCTCCTCCGTTTTGATATGTTTTTGCTGGATTTATGATTTGGGCACTGTGCCACTGCTAATCAGTGCCACAGTGCAAGTGCTCCCCATGTTAAATTGATATACTGATTGGATTCCATGATTGGGTTATTTGATTTATCTGTCAGCCCCTAGTACCGTGCACCATGTGTGTCCAGGGCTTGTAAGTCTAATGCTGCTGGTGGGATTGCAGCACTGGTTGTGCCACCCACAGAAGCAGCTTGTAAAATGTGTCTCGGGCCTGCTATTGCAAGGCCTGTGTGAAATCTAGCACTGCCGTGTCGACTTGGCCAGGTGCACCCACTTGCTAGATCCTAAACCTTCCCTTTGCTTCATATTAGACACCCCATTGGTAGGCCCAAGGGCAGGGTGCATTGTAAGTATAAGGTAGGACATGCTCTGATGTGTGTAGCATGTTCTAGTAGTGAATTACAGCCATTTTCGTTTTTCACTATTGAAGGCTACCTGTTCTCATAGGTTCGAATGGGCAGTTAGATTATTACATTCTTATAATCCTAACTGACTCAGGGAACATGGTAGAAATTCGGATTTAGTATGCCTGAATTCAGAATAATAAAGTACATCTTTTAGTAAAGGTTATTTTAATATTCTGTGTTTGCTTGCCTAACCATTTGAGCCTGCCTCTGCTGGGTTGTGTATTCCTTGTCTGGGTTTGTGTGTGGCAGGGCTGGGGAAATTCCAGGAGACAGGCTGGGACAGCCCAGTGGGGAGATTTACAACCAGATGGGAGGGAGGAGTGCACCTGGGACCTGGATAGGGCGGGCCTTCCCTCTACAACGCTGGCTCCACCCCCTGTGGCTTGTCTGACATCTCTGCTCTGCACAGTGAAAGGAGAAAAGGAATCCTGTCAACAGAGTGCTCCAGAGCTGTATCTTTCCTCCCCTGTGCTGGCTCCACCCCCTGTGGGGCGGCTGATGTCTCTGCCCTGCACAGTGAAAGGAAGAGGAGAGTCATGTAAACAAAGTGCTCAGGAACTGGTGCGGACTAGGCAGAAGCCTCTCTGCCTTCAGAGAACAAAGGATTTTGGGGTATAAATATTGGGACCCTGATCCCAAGAAATTAGATCACTTCTGGAACAAGAAACCTTGCTGCCAAGGAGAAGAACCAAAGAAGCTGCAGGAGTATGGACTGCCCCTCTGCGAGTCTGCTGTTTGCTGGGTTGGCCTGCAGTGGTTGCTTCACTGCCAAGGGAAAGGAGAAGGAACTTTGTAAGGACGTTCATCTACAGAATATTCTCCAAGGGCTTGAACTGTGCTTGTCAGGATTTGAACACCTATATTGCGCCTGCCTAGTTAAAAAAGACTACAACTCCCAGAATTCCTGGCTGGCTGGGGGTGCATAAATAAGGGGGCGTGGCCTAGGGACATCGTGTGTAATTTGTTGTTCTGATTTTCGTTTCCTGGAAGAGAGCAGGTCGCTGGTTCCAGCGCGACCGTCATCCCGTAGTAGAAGAAACCGAGTCGGTGTTTCTTCAGAAGCCCTGGAAGCTGCCGCGTGAGTAATCCATCACGGGCGGAATCCTGACAGCCTCAGGGCGTGCAAAGCCGAAGGTCGGCGTTTTGACTTTTCAGTGCGGTAGGGAAAAGACTACTGCGGGCTCGCGGTGGTTATTCTGATTTCCTGCACGCATTAACATTATTTGGCAAAAGCGTTTCAGCGCGAGCACAGGTAATAGAGAACAGAGAAGAATCTGTGTTACGTGCTATACAAAAAGTTTGACCACGTTCTCTGTTTGGATACAGCCTGTTAAGGGTGGCTTCAAAGAAGTATTTGAGCTTCCAAAGATTCTATTTTTGTTCCCTCCTAAGAAGAGAGGTAATTTCGGAGCATCAAGAAAGATAAAGGAAATCGCAGTACTTTGCCTGAGCGGAGGGTAGTGGGGTAGCTCCCTACATTCTGCCGTGTCAGGAGGCTGGATATCATTTGTTGTTAGAGAACAGCGAACAAGGAATAAGCGCGGATACAAGAGGTGGAAAATGACCATATACCGTGCCTGAAATATTACTATTGGGAAGTAGACACTGTGGTGAAACTTTTACTTTGAGTTGGAACGATTCGTTCATGGGAAGCTTGTTTGGTACAATGGAGAAAAACTTATTCCCAGGTGGATGTCTTTAAAAAAGAGAAACACTACATTTATTTATAACAAGTCAGGAGGGTACGTTCTAATTAAGAGTGATTCATAATATAACACCAGCCAAGTGGAATACTCCTGTGATTCTAACGTGTGTGTTTGTTTTACATAGGGAATTGATATTTCATTACGGTACTTTGTGCTAAATTAAGAGAAGAGCGGTGGCTTCAAAAGGTGCAGGTGAATATCTAAAGAAGGAAAGGTAGTGAGAATAAAATGAGAGTAGGATTATTGAATGAGTTGTAATCCTGTGTGTGTTCTCTCGTTTCAGCTATCCCTTCCCAGCTGTTCCCTTCCTTCCCCTCCTGTTTGTTATTTTGTTCATATTTTCCCTTACCTGATCACTCGAACACCCTGTGATATACTAGGGGTGTTGGTGCGGTCTGGAGGTGGAATCCATATTTGCATCAATCGAATCCTGCGGAGCACAACCCTGACAGTGCTTGCCTCCTGCTGAAGTCTCAGGGACAAAAGACTTCACCTCCAGCTCCCTCCTGAATTTCCTCACTGGGAGCTCTGACTCCAGTCACTTGCGTGCCACTGGGAGCTGGAAGAGCGACGCATCGAGAAGAAGCGTGTCGCCGCCACAGCTGAAATCATCGCAACGCCGGAGAAGCGAGCCTTCGTCGCATCTCCCTGGAAGCGTGTGTTCATCTAAGCTGTCTGCTGTCGCATCACCGGAGAAGCGTGACGCCATCGAGGAGTCGCCATCGCATCACCGGAGAAGAGCGTCGCAGGGCCTTTCGCGTCTCCAGAGTACAGAGTCGTCGCAAGGCTGCCAGGGTGTCATCGCATAGTCATCGCATAGCCGCATCAAGGGCGCCATCTTCTCGCATCGCAACCGGATCGCAGACCGAGAATCTACGCATCACCTCCGCACCGGTAAGGCTCACGACGAGTCCCCTACTCTACGCAAGCATTGAGGAAGGACGCAACCGTTCCCCCCGGTCACGGAACCAACGCATCTCCCCTTTTGCGAGCCTTTTGTCCACTTTGCGTTACGCATCCAGGTACCTTGTTGAGAACTTTGTCGCATTTACCATCAACTTGAACTAAGAGACTTTAATCATCTTTTAAGTAATCTTAAGTGAAGTATTGTGGATTTTTGTCGTTTGTGGTCTGGTGTTGAAGTCTATATAAAGAATACTTATTTTTATAAAACCTGTGTTGTGTCCATCTGTAGTGTTTTCACTGTATTAATGTGTATATTTACAAATGCTTAACACACTGCCTCTGGGATAAGCCTGTCTGCTCGTGTCAAGCTACCAAGGGGGTGAGCAGGGGTTATCAAGGAGTGTAATTCCCTTATCCTGACTTAGAAGTAAGGGTACCTATTTGGACAAAGGTGAATACCATTGCCAACTAGAGATCCCCAGATCTAACACTGACGTATTCTCTGTTCCGGACGTCTCCGAGCAGGTGGTGAATGTGTGTGAGGAGTGCCTGTTCTGAGGCAGATGGAAGAAGAAGCGTTGAGCAGGTATGGGAGGGAAAGGGAAGACCCCTTGTGACTGGGGAAGCATTGTATTCCCCCTCCTTCCTTGTCAATAAAAAAGGAGGGCCACGATGCCAGGACAAAACCTAGCTGTTATTGCACCAAAGTCTCAAGGGGTTTTCCTGATGCTTCAAATAAGGTCTATTGGATGTAAAGGTGGGGCGCTCCCTCCCTCTCACACTCCTGGGTAAAGCTACATTGTTCAAAATGATGACGCTTCCCCGCTTCCTGTACCTCCTCGAAAACACACCGTTCCCGGTCCCCTCCTCCTACTTTAAGGCAATCTCAGCGGCGGTTTCTACCTTGCTGTGGGACGGGAAGCCAGCGCGAATTACGCAATGCAAACTGGTGAAGGACTGGCATGATGGGGGTATAGCGCTCCCTAATATTGAACTATATTACTGGGCTGCCCATCTCAAGCAAATTAATTACTGGCTGCATGCCCCGCAGACTGAGCCCGAATATTTGACAGACAGGCAGGGTTTTGAGTCCAGGGGACTGCTAAGAAACCTCTATAGTCGTAGCGTTCCGTCCGACCTATTGGGCCCGACTCGTCACACGGTTCAACTCTGGTATAAGGCACATAGACACCTTCAGTGCGCTAACGTTATTACACAAATGACACCCCTGTGGGATTCACATAGATTAGGTTTCATGCGTAACAGTAAGGGGTTCCAGGCGTGGGACAACATAGGCATTTCAGTAGTGGGAGACCTCTGGAAAAAGCGCAAAATAGTAGACTTCACTTTCCTACAAACCAAATACGATATGGCGCAGTCCGAACATTACAGATACATGCAAATACGACATGCACTTCAGACAGTCGTCCCGACGGGGACAAATCTACAGGAATCCACCCCTCTCGAGGACAGGCTGCTGACAGAACATATGTCCCGCAAAGCAACATCCTTCACATATCGGAAACTGGTTAACAACCTCCCTGACATGCTATCCAAATTGCGTTTGAGTTGGGTGGAAGATATTGGTGACCTTGATGATTCGGAATGGCAAGAGGCCCTCTCCTCACCATGAGAGACAGCGATTCCCTCTAGACTTAAACTGGTTCAGTTGAAAATATTACACCGCACATATTACACCAGAACAGTCCTTCACAAGATAGGGAGAGCCTCCCACGAGTATTGTCTCTGTGGATGCGGAGAGAGGGGATTGTTTTATCACACCATCTGGGATTGTGGTCGGGTGACCATGTACTGGGCAGCGGTGATGCGAACCATTTCCCAAACCACGGCTGTTTCCCTGATACCCGACCCACGTCGTTGTCTTTTAAACATATGGGATGCAGTAGAGTTAACCCATCGTCAACAGGACTGGGCCATGCTGGGAATGATGGTAGCAAAACACAATATTGCTAGACTGTGGGGTTCTAATGTGCTGCCCACATTGAGAGACTGGTGCAGAGACATGGGTGAAGCAATGGTGGCCGAGAAGGCAGTATTCGTCCATCGGGGATGCCCTGAGAAATGGGGACAAATCTGGGGAGCATGGAATAAGTTCAGAGGGGACATATGTGAGCCGCCACGGGTCGACTCAGATGAAGACCTTTCAGATTGAATGTTCTGCTTGAATATTTATATGTCAGTAGATGTATTTCTTTCTGTATTGAAATTTGCCCTACTGCTTGACAGGTGATATAATGTTATGGACGGGTCTGTGAGTGCACTGCAAATGCTAAAAATACTGCAAGTATGGACATATGTTCTGTCGCCTTCCAGGTTTGAAGTATTTAATGTAATTTTAATTTTACAAAAAAGTTTTGTTAAACAGAAAAAACAAAAATCATAGACCTAAGACATATCGGACAAGTGAACCGTTTGAATTATGTACACCATGTTTTCATTCGCTGCCGGACCCCAGGGATGTCGGCTAAACGGCTGTGTTAACCAGATAACGGTATTTCGACTGTGTTGCTATTGCAGCCGGCCCAAGGGGTTGTAGGCCATAAGCTGTGTTAAAATGAACGTGTACAATAAAGGACTTTAAAAAAAAAAAAATAAGGTCTATTGGTTCTGCACCCAGAAAAACTGGTTAGAAAATACTAGAGGCTTATTTATCTAAAAGTAACGTAGCTCTGTAAGTCACCTTGCTGTGGTGCGTTACAGGGAAAGTGCAAGAATGCGCCGTAGTTATCACAATATGGAGCATTTCATCCTTTTCCCAGTGCTGGCGCACAATGGGCAGACTAGCGATAATGCAAGTACTGCTGCACCATGGTGCAAGGTGTACCTTCCTGCAAAAAAAAAATCCACTGAGGCATTTTTCAATTTGCAAAAGGCAGCACACATAGAAAGAGGAAGTCACAAGGAGAAATAAAGATATTTCGGCTGGGAAGGCACAGTATTTTGGCTCATTCAAAGGTCTACCAGGTATGCTAAATGTGGGAATGCAACAAAATCCATGGGTATTGCCAGGGAACATCCACACAATGCCCATGGAATGCCTCCCTGGAGCAGAGTAACACAAGGGAGTGATTTGTGCTGCGGATTACTCTGGATTTATCAAGTCACTCAGTGCCATGTAAGGTGGCCTTGCGTGGCATGCTAGATCGCATTTTTGGGTTGCGTCTACCCCTACATAAATATGGTCCTGGACCTTTTAAGATTGGGAAGAGGGAAATACTACATGAGAATTCCACTCTGCCTGCCTTTTAATAAGGCCCTGCATGTGCTTGGTAAGAGGCGCCCCAATAATGGTACATTTAGGGTCCCAGGATTCTCTCTGGCTTCAAGATAGTGCAATTAGTGTTCTTAAAGTTTTTCTAAAGAGTGCCATGGGAGCACCCATAGGTGGTAGCCCAATGGTGAAGTCTAGCACTAAAATCATACTTTTGGTGTTGCACGGATCAGAAATTGGACCCTCTATGGCTCTGTTTTATTTTCTCTAGTGCCTATACATACGTGCATGGTGCACGTCTGAATGTCTGACAATTCTTTGGTGACACAGCACTCAGTGCAAAATTCTACCCATGCACAGATGAGAGTTTGATTTTCATAATACAACACCAGATACCAAACACATTATGGAAAGTTTTAAGCTTGAAATGAAATTATATCTGGAGAGGATGTGCATGTAGTGGAGAGGGATGAAGAAGGCGAGAGCATACAATAATCAGCTGTGGAGAAAGGAACTGAAATCTGTTTCCAAGGAGATCTTACCATTGAAAATCCACTCTTTAAGCTGCTTGGAGTCATTGCACGGTGAGTAGAGTCCAGTTCAATACTTTCATCCAGGTAGCCCTTGTGAAAAATATAAGAGGTCAGTGATGAGAGTGTGTGGGGTTAATGCGAGTCTTCGAAGAGCAAATAATCTACAATAAAAGCTTCTGATTGCATATATTTCTCAAATCACTGAAATGCAGACACCTGGTATTCTAGTCCAACATCAGAGTTATGTAGCGGATGTAATTACACGAAGATAATGGTCTACTGAGTTCAGCTTTAACTCCATTGTACAATCTGTCAAGTTATCAAGTGATTTATCAATTAGGTGCCATATACATCTCATAAGAGAACTCAGAAGAACTCGGGTCCCCCACATAATTTGGTGTCTCGACCTTCAATGATTCCACAGAAATGTACATTGAACGAATCCGTACTGCATTCAAACTACCTGTTAACATAACATAATATGTGTATTTGGAGAGCGCACGTTCACCCAGAGGTATCTTGGCGCTCAATAACAGATGTTTATTGTTACCCAACTTAATGGTACTCATTTTATCGACCTCAGATGAATGAAAGGCTGAGTGGACCCGCCGGGATTTGAACCTGTGACCGTGAGGTCGAACACAGGACCCTGAAGTAGACGCATTAGTCCACTGGGCCCCCAGACCCGGCTAAGAAGAAATGAAGTAATTTGTCCATGTTATGACTCACCTCAGGAGGTGTACAGATTAGTTACTTCCCCAGGTTTACATGGTTTTGTACATCTGGGGCAGCGTCAAATTCCATGGGTGTTGCTACCTTATGGCCTAACACGCCAATTATTAGCATAAAACGTAGCACACCAAGGAAGCATGCATGTTGCAAGCAGCATACACAAATAATTACTACATTCACTTACATCTTTCTTAATGAGTGACGCCCAAAAAAGTACCCCATGATGTGCATTGCAAAATGAACACTCTACGTGGTCTACTTCCAGTGCACTTTCCTGCTAGGTGGTCTATTATTTAAATAAGCCCTTGTCTTGGAATCACACTTTTGTGTGTCTTCCCAGTGAACAGAGCACACTGAGGCCTTGCGCAAATCCCTTGGTTGGAATTCTGGGATGTGCGAAGTTTACCACACCGGGGCCTCATTTATGAAAACTGACGCATCGCTGCGTGAAAACAGCGATGCATCACTTTTCATTGCGCCCTCCTTGCAACACCAATGATGCGTCATATTTACAGAATGACGCATCATGTCGCAAGGAGTTACAGATACGTCAGTATTTCTGACGTATCTGTAGGCGCAAAAGTGATGCATTGCTGGAGTGTGTCACAAAAGTGACGCAACTCCAGCAATGTGACCTTTCACATGGGGCAAGCCCCATGTGAAAGGGCCTTCGTCAGTCTTACGCCTGCTGTGAGGCAGGCGTAAGATTTTGACGCATTCGAGTCCTAGAAGTGTCTCAGTGAATTATCATAGATTTCACTGCGTCACTTCCATAACCCTTTCTTGCGTCAATACGCCCCCTTGCATACATTATACCTGGCGCAGGTATAATGTGTTGCAGGGGTTTGCAAAGTGACGCATCTACCTAGATGCGTCACTTTGTAAATTTGGCGCAACAAGGCGCATTTTGTACGCCACTGGTATGTCACATAAAGTGATGCACTGGCGGCGTAAAAGTGACGCACAGCCTCATAAATGAGGCCCCTGGTATTTACAGGGTGAGATAAGATCCACATTCTCCTTTACATTTTGGCAGATGACACCTGTTAAAATGTGGGAAATTCCCAAATTAGAAAAAACTGCCCTCACTCACATACCGAAGTATGTGACATGCTTCATCATAGGGCCTGCTACAAACGCCCTGGTGTAGCCACATCCACTCAAAGACATGTAGGGCGGCTTTGCATGGCTTCATGGCTTCATAAGTCTTTATGGGAGCCCTGCATCATCACATGTACCACTTTACGTGGTGCAAATGTGATGCAACACTCTCATTAAGGAGCCCCTTTTGTAACACCAGTTAATAAAGGCTTCCCTTTGGAATCAAGTATACAGCGGGGGTCATTATAATTAGGGTTCCCAATTTTTCGTTTTGACTTATTATAACAGATACATACAGACAGAAAACAATGTATTTCCTGTCTGTATTTATTTTTAAAAGCAGATAAATACAGAAAATTGTGCTTCTTGTGAGTTACTCTCCCTTCTGTCCTTCATGAATTTTGGACCCACAGCTGAGCAGATATACAGTATGGAGAGTTAAAAAACAAGATGAGACTTCCTTAAATACTGGTATATGTTAACATATATCTGTATATAATGCCAATATTTACCTGTGGGTGTAATGTTTTGTTTCATTTGGTGGCTTAATTTGCTAAAACATGACAGGCATCAAAGTATGTGTGCATGTTTATCAGTTAAATATCAATTAAATAAATGCAGAAATGTAACATTTTTCAACTCCATTTATTCTCGAAACACAAAATAAACATGGATAAATACCAATAAGACGGCCTAAAAATAAATATGGATAAAAGTAGACAGGAATGTTAAAAAAAATATAAAACCTGGAGCCCATATTATAATTGCTCCCAACTCTAGTGCATGAAGCTTTTTATCTTAGATTCCCCTCAGTGGAGGACTATTTTCTGAGCTTCCGTTACCAAAAAGGTTGCATTTCACCTGTACAATTATTAGGGTGTGTGAAATTCATGTAATTTGCTTTTGTGTACATAGAGAGATTTGCATAGAGTGCCGTAGAGTTGATTAAAGTCTTGTAGAGTGGCACAGAATGCTCTATAGAGTTGTATAGTGACATAGACTAGAGTACAGAGTTCTACCGGTAGTAGTATAGAGTGGAGTAGAGTTTTGTAGAATGGAGGGGCGTAGATTTTTATACAATGGTGTAGAGGTTTGTAGAGTGGAGTAGACTTGATTGGCATAGACTGGAGTAGCGTAGAGTGCAGTGTTGTACAGTGTTGTGTCGTAGAGTGTCGTATTTTAGAGTACCCAGGTGTACAGTGTCATGGTCTAGAGTGTTCTGGCATATAGTCTCATGGTATAGGGTGGAGAGGAGTGGAGTGGCGTACACTGGAGTGGCATACAGTGGAGAGGGGTAGAGTGGACTAGAATTCAGTGAAGTGGGGTACAGTGGACTACCTTACAGTGGAGTGCCATAGAGTGGATTAGCGTACAGTGGAGTGCTGTAGAGTCGAGTGGAGAAGCATAGATTTGAGTAGCATACAGTGCAGTGGTGTAGAGTAAAATAACAGTGTAGAGTAGAGTTCAGTGGAGTGGCATACAGTGGAGCAGGGTAGAGTGGAGTGGCATACAGTGGAATAGCGTAGAGTGCAGTGTTGTACAGTGCAGTGGCACAGAGTGGAATAGCATAAAGTGGAGTGGAGTGCAGTACAGTGGAGTGGCATAGGCTGGATTGGCATCAAGTAGAGTGGGGTCGAGTGGAATTGCATACAGTGGAGTGACGTACTGTGTAGGTGCGTACCGGGCAGTAACGTAGAGTCGGTACAGTAAAGCAGCATATAGGGGAGTGGCATAGAGCAGAATGGCGTAGAGTGGAATAACATACAGTGGAGTGGCCTAGAGTGACATTGTGTAGAGTAGAATGGCGTAGACTGGAGTATCATACAGTGGAGTGGTACACAGTGGAATAGCGTAGAGTGGCATGGCACACAATGAAGTGGCAGTGAAGTGGTGTATAGTGGAGTGGCCTAGACTGGAGTGGTGATCAGTGGAGTGAGTTAGAGTGGAATAGCATACAGTGGAGTGTCATAGAGTGCGTAGCATACAGTGGAGTAGCATGTGGTGTACTAGCATAGAATGGAGTGTCGTAGAGTGACTGGCATACAGTTGAATAGCGTAGAGTGGAGTGGAGTACAGTGGAGAGGAGTATAGTAGAGTAGTGTGTAACAGCATAGAGTGGAGTAACGTTGAATGGCATCGCGTACAGTGGAGTGGCATACACTGGAGTATCGTACAGTGGAGTGGGTTAGAGTGGAATAGCATTGAGTGGAGTTTTTGTAGAGTGGATTTGCATACAGTGGTATAGCATAGAGTGGATTGATGAATAGTGTAGTAGTGTAGAGTGGAGTGGCTTAGAGTGGGATAGCTTAGAGTGGAGTGGTGTGGAGTGGCATACAGTGAAGTGGTGTAGAGTGTAGTAGTGTGCAGTGCAGTGGTATATGGTGTAACAGTTTATCATGGAGTGGCCTAGGCAGGAGTGGCATAAAGTGGAATGGTGTATGGTTGAGTGGAGTAAAGTGGAACAGTATACAATGGAGTGTCGTAGAGTTGATAATGAGTGGCAGACAGTGGGATAGCGTAGAGTGAAGTGGCATAGAGTGGTTTAACCCCTTAAGTGCTGCTGTCAGCCGTTGGACGTCACAAGCACTACCTTCATAGTACTGCGCACGTCCAACGGCCGACGCGGCCCAACCCGTTTTTGAGGAAGTGCTGCACTGCCGTGAAATCGCGGTGGCGGCCAATGGGTTTACATACAGTGGAATAGCGTACAGTGGAGTGGCGTACTGTGGAGTGGTGTATAGTGGAACAGCATAGAGTGGATAAGCATAGAGTAGAGTGGCATAGAGTGGAGTGGAGTAATGAGGAAGAGCATAGAGTGGAGTAGACTACATTGGAGTGGCATACAGTGGCATAGATTAGGATGGATTTGTGTGTTAGTGTACAGTGGAGTGCCTTAGAGTTGAATAGGGTAGAGTGGAGAGGTGTAAAATTGAGTGTCATACAGTGGGATAGTTTAGAGTAAAGTGCTGTACAGTTTAGTGGTGTAGAGTGGCATAACGTAGAGTTCAGTAGAGTTGAGTTGAGTGGCGTACAGTGGAGTGGTAGGGGATGGAGTGGCATACAGTGGATGGAGTAGAGTGAAATAGCATACAGTGGAGGGGCATAGAGTGCAGTTGCGTACAGTGCATTAGCGTATAGTGGAGTGGGGTATAGTGGAGGGGTGTACATTGCAGTGGCATACAGTGGAGTGGTGTACAATGGAGCAGCATACATTGGAGTGCCATAAAGTGGAGTGGCGTAGACTGGAGTAGCTTACAGTGGAGTGTCAGAGTGGAATAGCATAGAGTGGCGTACAGTGAAATTGCATAGAGTGGAATAGCGTAGAGTGGAGTAGTGTACAGTAAAGTGGCAGTTCAGTGGGATATAATAGAGTGAACTAGATAGTAGTAGAATACAGTGGAGTGGGGTAGAGTGGAATAGACTACAGTGCAGTTTCGTAGAGTAGCATAAAGTGGAGTGGCAAACAGTGGAATAGTATAGATTGGAGGGGAATAGAGTGAACTGGCAAACTGTTAAATAGCTTATAGTGGAGTGGCATGCAGTGATATGGTGCAGAGACGATCAGCATAGAGTGGAGTGATGTACAGTACAGTGGAGTGGCATACACTGGAGATGTGTACAGTGGAACAGAATAGAGTTGAGCATGGTAGAGTGAATTGGTGTACAGCGTATTAGTGTACAGTGGAGTGGCTTAAAGTGGAATAGCGTAGAGTGAAGTGGCATAGATTGGAGGGCGTACTGTGGAGCGGCATACAGTGGAATAGTGTACAGTGGAGTGGCCTAGGGTGGAGTGGCGTACAGTGTAGTGGCATATAGTTCTAAAAAGCCACATGGTGTAACATTTAGGGCAAGTACTATTGCAATACAAGTTGATCTCTAGTAATCGTCAGGGCATGTATTATTTGCAAGTACAAATGTTTTCCACTTAAAAATGAATATATATGCTTGGTACTTTGCTTAAAGGACTAGTCAAACTATATGTAGGAAGTTTAATGCAAATGAATTGTGAAACGCTCTGATACCCAATTTAGGTCATTTTTGCGCTACATAAAACACTGAATAAATAAATAATAGTGTGCAGTGGAGTGGCATAGAGTGGACTAGCACAGTGGAATAGCATAGAGTGAACTGTAGTACACTGGAGTGGCCTAGAGTGGAATAGCATAGATTCCAGTAGTTAACAGTGGTGTGGCATACAGTAGGGTGGTGAATGCAGGAGCAGTGTACAGAGGAGTGGGGTAGAGTGGAATATCATAGAGAGGAGAAGCGTAGAGTGGAGTTGCATACAGTACATTAGTGTATTAGTGGCGAGTGGAATGGCATATAGTGGAATAGTGTAGAGTGGAGTGGTGCAGAGTGGAGTAGTGTGCAGTGTAGTGGCATAGATTGTAGTAGCATACAGTGGAGTGGCTTGCAATAAAATAACATACAGTGGAATAGCATGCAGTGGAGTGGTGTACACTGGAGGGGTGTACAGAGGAGTAGGATAGAGTGAAATAGCATATAGTGGAGTAGCAATAAGAGTGGAGTTGCATACAGTGCATTGGTGTACAGTGAGTGTCATAGAGTGGATTGGCATACTGTGAAGTGGCACATAGTGGAATAGTGTAGAGTGGAGGGTATACAGAGGGCTGGTATACAGTGGAATAGTGTAGAGTTGAGTGGTATGGAGTGGCATACAATGCAGTGTTGTAGAGTGGAGTGGCATAGAGCGGAGTGGTGTAGAATGGAATAGCATACAGTGGAGTGCAGTGGCGTACAGTGGAGTGGCATAGAGTGGACAGCGTATACTGTAGTGACATAGAGTGGAGTGGTATACGGTGGAACAGAGCAGAGTGGCATAAAGTGGTGTGACAGAGTGGAATAGCATAGTGTGGAATTGCGTACAGTGGAGTGGCATACAATGGAGTGTCGGAGACTGGGGTGGCATACAGTAGAGTGGCGCAGAGTGGAGTGGCACACAGTGGAGTGGCATACTGATGTACATTAAATTGGTCATGATGTGCAATATGGTATGCAGATTAATGCAAGACAGTGATTTGCCTGCATTGAATTGCTCTAGAATTACCAAACAACGCAGTGCCAAGCTTGGTGGCCTTTAGGTGCTTTGTGTATGTGACTCGAGTATTGCTTTGCCCATGTGAGACCATGCTTGGTGCAAGGTTAAAACAATACAATAATACTTCTGGCCCTTAGTTGTATAGTGTGCCATGGTAACCTGGCAGCATATCGAGGTACTTGCTGGTGACAAAGCAGTATATAATTGGCCAATGGCTGCCTTTACAAAATTAATAGGCATGCATATTTTTATGTTTTAATACATCACTGATGATATCATCCAATGAGTGTGTTAATTTGTTTTAAAGGCTTACATAGTGGCAGGGAAGTACCATATTACTTTTTTACATAATACAGCCTGTGTCCAGCTAATGGGTGTAAGTGTTTACAAAACGCATGTGCTCCTAATGCATGAAATGTGTGTAGATGTATTGATCACAGTATAAATCTTTGTACTCATGAATAACACTGTGTGCAGGTGACAGTTGTAAACTTGTGTCCAGTCTGTTAGACACAAGTTTTTTTAATTCTGCAGAAAGTTTCCATTCTTTGAGTATTTAGACGGAATCATAACAATTCCTACATAACATAGAAAACTGTGTGCACCAGGTACTAACCTGTGCACATGTGCTTAATTAGCGAAGGTTTTCAGCACAGTAGGCTGCATATAGTTTGACCTTTAGCACCTTTAGACCTTGGCTATGTTAAGCAAAGTGTCTCTTTGGACAGGTTTTGCATAGAAAGTACAATTTTCTTAGTAGATACCTTTTAATACACTGTTGTGTATTTCTCATGAGTGTTTCACTGTCTGCAACAGTGTGATACAAAGTGACATCTTTCCATAGAGTAAACACTGTTCACAGTGCCCCCTTTTCTAATCCTATCAACTTAATTTCTCAATGTAGGTTCAGTGACAGAGGGGTTTGAAACAGATAAAGGCTATCTATAGTTGGGCATTCATTTTGGTACAGACATTGAGTATCTAGAGGAACTTGGCTTTCTCTGAACAGTTGTATACAGATTGCGGTCCAGAGGGTTCCAGCTAGGTGATTCCACCAACGAGTGTCTCTGACCAAATTCACGAGATACCAACTACCTCTCCGAGACCATGGGGCAAAGTAAGGGCCTCTTAAATATACAACGTGACAATGCTCAGACGTATGTATGTACTAACGCATGCTTTATAGTTGCAGCGTATTTATTTATTTCTTTTTTCACCTCAATTGAGAATAACTAGGAGTGGCAAACACAGGGCTGGTCCCTGTGTAGTCCTGGCGAAGAGCTTGAGGATTGCTCGAAACTTGTTGACTAAGACAATACTAGGTACACCTAACCCCTTATAGCTAGGTCATCTAGTGTTCTACCCCGTTTTTAGACTGTACCAACTAGGAACAAGAATAAAATTGTATTGCCCACTAGCTAGGTATTTTTAACTCAAATTTAGCCCACTCCACCCCACTAGACTGTCTGCACTACACATAGTCTATCACTTAAGTACTCCTAGGTAAATCCGCAAGTCTTAGCACTGAGATGGCCCCTATGATGAAGCATGTCACCTTGGGGAAATGCTGGTGAGTGAGGGGACTCAAGAAAGAAAACATTTTCTTTCTGATATTGTTTTTTCAAATTCCAATTGAGCTTTGGAAAATCCTTTTTTGGCTAGGTTCTTTTTCCTGAGAATTCGGGATATTTAGGTCTGCAAAAAGGGTATCCCATATATCTGTGGTTGATTGTTAATGTGAACTAGGCTACATGTGAAGTGTATGGGATAAGGCCAATGTTGCACAAACACATGCTTGCAACACCTAATAGGATTGTATTTGTGATGGCATGAATGACGCTTCATATTATTCTGAGCTATTTTGTACTTACTTTCAAGCCTTTAATGCCATACTTGTTTATAGAGTAAAGTGTAAAAAAGAATCTTGACTGATGTCATCAGTGATGCCATCAATTAGGTCATTTGAGATGTCATCAGCGATATAAATAATAGCACAGAACATGCATGGCAGGGTGAAAGTTATAGTAATCACTATTAACTATAACTGGTAAATCTATGTGTTTTTGTGTTCAAAACATTAATCTTACCACTGACATATTCATCTGACTATGACGTCACTTTAGCCATTGTTTTTTTCTGTAAATTTCTAGATTTCTTTTTAACATGCAGTAATATTTTTTTACCATACATAAAGTCAATCCCCTACAGACAGTTAAACCCACGCTGCGAGGATGGTCACAGGACTTGGCCTACAGCCAGGCCCTGTGGTCAGGGCCCCCACAGGTAAACAACAATACACTGTGTGCTGCCTTCTGTTGTGCGCAGTGTGGAGTTGGTCACAGGGCTTGGCATAAGGCCAGGCCCTGTGGCCAACCCACCTGGAGGCAGCCAACCCCACACTGTGCACTGCCTTTGGCTGTGCAAGGCGAGAGGTTGGCTACAAGCAGTGAACCACATGTCGTGCTCAAGCTTCGTCTGTGTGCAGCGGGGGATGGGCAACAGGGCCTAGCCTATGGTCAGGCTCTGTGGCGAACCCACCCAGAGGCAATGTGCCCCACACTTCACATGATCCTCAGCCGTGCACAGCGGGCGGTTGGCCACAGGACCTGTCTGTTGCCAAACCACCCAAAGGCAGCCCATCCCCCTGTAGGCTGAGAACCCCATGCATAGCCTTTGTCAACGTGGGGTAAGGTTGGCCATCAGGCCCTGAACACCATATGCCAGAGGGCCAAATTCAACAAAAAAGGGGAGGGGGATGGGTGGTTCCCCTCCCAGAGCTTTAATAGGCCCCATGGACCCCATTCCCTGGGGCCAAATTCTAAGGAGAGGGGGGCATGCCACCCCCTATCCCGAGCCTTAATAGGATCTGGAGGTCCAGTGCCCCGTGGCCAAATGCAAATATAAATTGAGAGATGGAGCCACACAGCTTCCCTCCCCAAGCCTTATAAGTCCCCGGGGACCTGTTCCCGGGTGCCATATATAATAAAAAAGAGGAGGGAGCCACGCGGCTCCCCTCCCTGAGCATTTTTCCGGCCCCGGGGAACCCATCTCCGGTGCCACATGTTACTATGAAGGGATGGAGGCTGCGCTGCACCCTCCCTGAGCCTTCTTGAGCTCAGGGATACCCTTATAAAGGGGAGGAGGGCTGCATGGCCTCTTTAGGCCAGGGGTACCCCATCCCCCAGGGACCATATAAAATGTAAAAGATGGGGGCTGTGCAACTCCCCTCCCTGAGCAGTCTCAGGACCCAGGGACCCCATCCCCCGGGGCCAAATAGACTTAAAAAGCAAAAGTCTGCTCCCAGCCGGTGGGAGCCTTTTTTTAAATCTCCCACCAGCTGGGGGCACACTTAGTTTTGCTCCCATTTGGCAGGAGATAAAAACTTCTCCTGCAAGATGGGAGCATACATATGTTTCCCTGACCACAGTAGTGCAGGCAGGGGAACTACTGTGTCCCGGGGTTGCACTCCCCGGGACACAGTCACTGAGCCGGCCCGTGGGGTGGGGTCCTACGGGCCTTTGAAGGGTCAGGGAGAGGGGCTGCGCGCCCCCTGCTTTCAAACTTTATTTTGCCGCACTCACAAAAACACCTTAAAACCTCATAGAATGATATTGTCAAATGACTGCAATGCATCATGTAGAGAAATAAAGCACTGTGGATGCAAGGTCCTGGAAGGAAATTGAAATCCTACTTCTGTGGTTAATGGCATGTATCTACTAACACTGTGCTTCTGCTGAATAAAGCATGTTTAAGAGGCCTGGCAATGGCAGGAAATGCACTACTTGGTGTAAGTGCAGAAACAGAAAATATACTTCCTCCCCTCTTGGTGCCCACCCCACACTATGTGCAGTAAGATATAAACAGACAGAATGCTGTCACTCTCACTGCCTGACAAGCTAAACACCAACAGACTGTCCTGTGGGCTAATACTTAATGTGACAGACACTGCCTAAAAGCACATGGCTGATGGCAACTGCCCCAGACTCCCATTCAATGCATGCAGTCTTGTGGAAAGAACCAAAGACTTATTGACTCCTACGTAGCAAAAGCTGAAGGAGGCAGACCTATAGTCGCTTTCTGTATGTTTTATTTCTAAGAATGCGATGTATTATTTTTTGAGATTACAACAGGCTAGTGAAGCAGCTAAAGCTGTCTCTACATCAGATTAAGAAAGAACTGAGATGGATTTTAGCAAGTATCTGCCCACTCAGGCCGGCTCAGTGTCGTTTAAAGCATCATAGCACATCAGAGAGTCACATTATCCTCGTTTTTCACCAATGGTTTTTAAAGCACTGCCTGCTGGAATAAGTCAGTGGCCTGGAACTATAAGCCATAAAAACAGATACAAAAATGACATAAAAAGAGTAGACCATCATTCTCTGTAAACATTGAGTCTAAATATAAAGATAGGTTTGAAGACTTTTCAAAGCTCCTGATGAAGACCTGGTAAAAAATCAATACTTGTTCGGATCAGAAGTAAAATTCAACCTTTGTATAAACTATGTTTTTTTCCACAAAAACAGCATGCAGCAAAGTTCCATATGATGTATTCTTGTTATCTGTTCAGAAGTCTTCCTGGCCATGGAGTACACAGTGACAGGTAGCTAAAATGTCCAGACATGCATTTTAACATACTGCTTGGGCCCTGGTAGAAATTAACTTCTGTCAGAAGTCTTGTTTTCTATTTATCATTTTATCTAAATTGTTATTGGGCGGCACCAGGTCTTCTGACAGACATGATTTACATAGTGATAGAGCTGATAATCAGCGAGATCCTTTGACAGATATCTAAACCGATTGTGAGTCATCTTAAGTAACACATGAATAAACGTTCAATAATCACACGTTGAAGAAACCTTGAAAATAGACATGAGAGAACTTAGGGCCACATGTATCAAATTGCGGTTACCTAATTGCAATTCTCAGAATATCGCAATGCGGTAATCGCAATTTCCGATTTCAAAAGTTTTGTATAGGTTGTTTCCAAATAAAACAATACATACAATACTTAAAATGAGATACATACAAAAATAAACCATAAGAAGATTAAAACAATAATAAAGTGACAGGTAGCTGACATTAGCATTGGAATGGTATGGCGGTAAATCACAGGTTAAACACATGCAGTATCAGTGTATTATCGTCCAGGTGACTAAAACTATAATCAATGTCAAGAGAAGTGTCCAAATGGTCAGCAGGGAGAGCCCTAGCATATAGGGCAGACCATTTAGGAATCTTAAGTATCTGCCTCAAATTAGTGGCCCTAATTATTGGCGCAAGTCCGGAGGAGAGAACAACGTGTAAGTAGGCCGTGGTGGAGTTAGATTATTACAGTTGGTGTCATTCATGGTGGTTTGTGTGAACTAAAGTAGAGGTCAAGAGTGTCCCACATATGTCTTGTAGAAGTTTTCCACAGTGAGTTCTGGAGAGTTACATTATCAGCCCCTCTTAGATTGTTGACCCAGTTTAGCCAGCAAATGAAGAAAGCTTTACGAATGTCCTTCTAATTGTTGAGTATAATCTTGACCGCAGCTGTTAGAAGTAGGTCTAGGAGCGCCCTTTCATTTTCATTGAGTGAATCAGCTCTAAGGAAACCGAACACTAGTGTCAATAAGTCTCCAATAGGGGAAAATGAGAAGAGTTTGGATATGAATTTGAAAATCTTATCCCAGAAGGGTATCATGCATTCACTCTGGACTAATAAGTGTTCTAGGTCACCCACTTTGTCATTGCAGTTCCAACAGATTTTGTGTGAGAGGAGCTGGGCAGGTGTCCAAAAGGCCTTATGTAACAACCAGAACTTCGTCTGGGAGAGTGCTGGGCTAATCTTATGTCTCATGGTTGACTTACAAGTTTTGGACCAGTCCAACTCCGAGCTCAGAGAAGAGGTGTGTGATTCTCAGAAGGATGTGAGCTTCTTGTTGAGGGTAGAATGATGTGGTTGTATTCATTTATAAATCCAGGAATCCTGGTGACCTAACTTAGGTAGTTTTGAGAGGTAGCTCGGTAGGGAAGGGGATATGGGTGATAGCTTCGCTTTTGTTACAGACAACTTTATTTTTAAGAAGTTATAGAATTCAAGTGAGTCCAGGTTGTATTCAGACTCTATTTCTTTGAAGGAAAGAGGGTAGGCACCGTTAAAAAGTTGTTGGGGGAAATAGATACCATTAATAATCCATGAGTTGTTGTGTAAGGTTTTCCCTTTATTGATTTTTTTATGATTGTTCCAAAGGGATTCAAGGTTAGACCGTTTAATGCTATTATCTAAGAGTTTGTCAATTTTCAGTAGAGCGGATTTCGTGTTTTTGAACAGGGGTTTGGAGCAGGTGACCACATTAAGGTTTGCGGTTAGAAGGGCAGCTGGGGTAAGATTCATAAGGATTGACTTCTCGATGTCTAGCCATACCGGGGTGTAGTCGTCGGTTGGCACTAGCCAGTATGAGCCTTGCTTTTCTAAAAATGATGTCTGATAAAGCTTAAAGTCAGCCAGGTTGACCCCACCCAGGGATTTATCCAGTCTAAGTTTTTTCATGCTAATTCTTGCCTTTTTCCCCTTCCATAAGAATTTTGAGAGTAAAATGTCCAGCTTATGGTGGAAGTCCTCAGATAGTAATTAGGTAGTTCACTAGTGGAGAGTTATAAATCTTGGTGACCATGCGTCTAGAAGGGTTTTAATTTTCTCTAGGGTGTTGGTCTCGTTACGCTGGAGCGTCTCTAATATTGTGCTTCCAAATTCAATCCCTAGGTACATTATGAATCCTGGTTGCCATGCAAGGCCAGAGTCACCTAGAATTTCTAGAGTGCCGAGAATATTCAGTGGTTTTTACTTCGGACTTATCCCGGTTTAGTTTATATCTGGAGTGTCTAGAATATCTTTCTATGGTGGTCATGAGTGCCTTGATGGAGTCGCCTGGGTACTCCGTCACCACTAGGATATCATCCGCGTATGCGGCTAGTTTCACACAAGTTTCTCCAAATGTCACTCCCATAATTCCATTGTTATGCTTTATATCCGTAATTAGTGGTTCTAAGGCCAAGAGAAACAGTGCAGGAGAGAGAGGGCAGCCCTGTCTGTTGCCTTGTTCTAAATGGAATGATTCCAACAAGATACCATTAATAGCAATTCGGGTAGTAGGGTTTGAGTAAAGCACCAGTACCATACTGATGATTGTTTCGCCAAGATTAAAAGATAAAATGCATTGTTTTAAGAATGACCACAAGACCCTGTCAAACGCTTTCTCTGCGTCCAGGGTAATGGCGATAGAGGGGGTAGGTGTTATTTTAGCTTTCTCTAAAATATAACATAGCAGTCTAGTGTTGTCATTAGACATGCAATTTTTGAGGAACCCCACCTGTGAGTTACTGATCAATTTTAGGAGGACCGCGTTTAGTCTATTGGATTTTTGCATAGATCTTGCAGTCTAAGGTAATTAGCGAGAATGGTCTATAGTTTTTTGTTAATAGGGGGTCTTTCCCTTCCTTTGGAATGACAATAATATTTACTTCTCCCATCGATTTGGTGACACAGCCTTCTTTAGCTATATAATTAAATAACTTTATCAGGGTCAGTTTTAGTCCCTTGTCAAATTCCTTATAAAAAGAGGCAGAGAAGCCGCCTGGGGCTTTATTGTTTTTGAGGGATTTAATAGAGGACCAGAGTTCTTTTTCAGAAATGGGGATATCTAGAGTAGATCTGTCTGTTTCTGTTAGTTTTGGTAGGTTCAGTGACTCTCGGTATTTAGTGCAACTCTCAAGATCTATTGTTTGTTTGTTTTTATACAGGTACTAGTAGAAGGCTTGGAACACACTTAGTATCTTATTTTGTTTGGTTTGGACGTCGTTCCTGGAATCTTTAATCGAGGATATGGTAAATTGCCTTTGTTTATGTTTGAGATATGATGCTAGTAGTTTACATGCCTTGTTCCCCTCACATGGCTTGAGTGCCTTGAATTTGTTGATCCACACTCCAGCGACGCTGCTCACTATTTCATTGTATTCGTATTTCCTCTTAACTAATTGGTCGAAGGCGTCACTGACGTCCATATTCGCCGTATGTGATGTTTTGAGTGATTTGATTTCTTTA
Organism: Lissotriton vulgaris; assembly: GCF_964263255.1. Taxonomy (NCBI): domain Eukaryota; kingdom Metazoa; phylum Chordata; class Amphibia; order Caudata; family Salamandridae; genus Lissotriton; species Lissotriton vulgaris. The sequence goes on from NC_141696.1 coordinate 373,062,815, forward strand.
TCTAGCGATTCAAGTTCCAGGTTTAATTTTTTATTTATCTGTGCTTTGATACCGATAATGACTCCCTTAATGGTCGCTTTAAGTGCATGCCATAAGGTGGAGGTGCTTGTATCCGGGAGGTCATTCAGTGGTACGTATTCTTTAATTGCGTTGTCAATCTTCAATTTGTTTGCTGGGTCAGAGAGTATTCCAATGTATTAAACTCCTTGAATTTCATATACCGATTCCTAGTGGGTCGCAAATCGACCGACCTCATTAATATTAATGAGGTAGATTGCAATTTGCGACCCCCTAGGAATCGCTAAAATCAGGGAGATTGTGGTCTGCTGGGGTCAGCAGACCACCATGTCGTGATTGCTTTTAAATAAAGCAATCTTTTTTTTCAATGCAACTTGTTTTCCTTAAAGGAAAATGGGTTGTGTTTAAAAAAAGAAAATTTTAAAGTTTTCTTTTCATTTTATAAGAGCAGGCAGTGGTCCTTGGGACCACTGCCTGCTCTTAACAAACAGTTTTACTACCATTCCCAGAGGGCAAGGGGTCTCTTGGGGACCCCTTTGCATTTGCAAATGGGGTACCACCTACTTGAAGTAGGTGGTAAATTGCGAATGTTTTGCGACCGCATTCACGGTCAAAAACATTCATACATACCAATAGGATTCGTTATTTGGAAGGGACGCCCTAAGCATGCCCCTTCCAAATACCGAAACGCAAACCCATTTTGCGATTTGGTAACAGGTTATTGAATCGCAAAATTGGTTTTGCTACATGTAAAAAGCCTTTTTGATTTCTCAAACCGGCCGAATCAGCCCATTTGCAAACGCAAAATTGGTTGATAAATGTGGCCCTTAGTTACTTCATTGTAAAAGAATGCAGATCAAAGGTAGAATAAATTAAGTCATATTCATGTGATAGTATAGGTTCTTAGAATTATAAATCAGTCTTTATATACTATTTTATTGTGCCTTAGAGTGCCTAAATGAAAGATTCACGCTATGAAACTCTTAATCATCCTTATTAAAATAATAATAATGTGTGTGAAGAATTAATCCAATCTAACATGATTTAAATCATTTTATATGAGATATTGAAGGGTTTCATTCTGAATTTCATCATTGCATATGTGAAAATGTGCACTGAAAGTGACAAGAGAAAAAGTGATGTTGCATAGCCATTTTTAGTGGAACTGTACTGAAACCTTCAGATTATGATCTTCATACATGTACTATTGTAAATCATTTGACACAATATCATTTTGTTATGATTTAAAAAAAAATTCCAGGTTTAATGTTGAAATGCAGTAATATGCCATAGCTATATGTGATCATTATAATACAGCTAATGTATTCTGAGTGCCTATACATTTAAAGTCTTAAAGAATTCTTTTTTTCATGAAATTCATTTTTTCATTAATTTATATTCTGCAAATTTTTTAAAGCAAATGTATTAGGGCTGCCATTTTGCCTATTTTGCGCCCCCTTACATTCGTGAGGAAGTCTCATAAATGTACAATGTAAGCGAAACTGTGTATTGCTAGAAGAGTTTTCACTCACTTACAAGGACTATTTGCAACAAAGTCGATACTTTGGGAACTTTTGCTATGGGAAACTGTCCTTCTGAACTAATTCATGTGCCTACAGCTGAAGAATCATTGTTTGGAGGTTTAATTATACTGAATGTTCTGACAACTTACGTGACCAACACCACCTCTTTCTATAATATGTGGCTTCTTTTTGTCGTACGACAACCACCCTACAAAAACTGACCAAAGGACTGAGTGGTGTGCCATGATGATCCAGGCGGTGTCACCACCGGAACTAGAGTCGTATAATATACACTGATTTGAGGAAGTTGGAAAAAGATTTTTGGATTGCGTTGGTGATGAACTGATTGACTGGTTCAATCTGATTTTCCCGAACCAAACCAGACTCGATCTCCGAAGCCGTCTTTGGGAACTTTTGCGGATTCTATGAGATTTCCTTTTGAACTGACGCATATGCTGGGTACACTATTTGTGGATTCTTTCTCGGTGAGACACTGCCCATGAGCTGTTATAGCTCAAGCCCTTGCTGAACTTTCCATAGCATCATGTCAACTTATGGCAACCCTAACCTAATTAGTTTGAACAGCACTCTTTAGATTCTAACTGTTTATTAATGATATACTTCCCTTTGAATATCTTTGATAAATGTTATGTTAACTAAACAGAGTCTATGGTTTGTCATGACTTGCCTCCTTAAGTTGATTGTGCATTCCAACTGATTTAATAATGACATGAAAAGATCAGTATAGAGAGATCTCTAAACATCAGGTAGTAATGTTATTGTTTCACATTCCTTTATCACAGCTATTGGTATGCATGATTTTAGTCAGGCTAAATTTCTTTAGAAGTTTCAGACTAGAAGTGATATTTCTTTATTGATATAGTCTTGTATTGAGAGTTATGTACATGAATCTAATTATAAATCTGTGAATCGGTAATCCAATTCCTGATCCTCATTGAATGTCTGGACGTTAGATCTCTTATATCCAACCCCTCAGTGGCACAATACAAGATCCATCGGAGGATCAAGTGAGTGTCAGAAGGATTAAAACAGATGATGAGAGAAGAGAGAATAGGGCCCAAAATCTGCTGCAACAATAGTTGCTATACATGAGTGCATAGGATTAGTTACAGATGAGTGCATACCATTACAGAGACTTGGTGATTGATGAGGGGAGGTGGGAAATCCTCACACAAAACAATACACAGAGAAATGTTAATGTTAACATACAAAAAAATGCTAGCCACATTCAGAGGTATCTTGATTATATACATAGGCAATGTTGAAGTCACAGTACAAACCCATGTTTAATTTGCTATCAGAGTACAAAAACAAACTCTTTTTCAGCAGATAGTGTGAATACTAAAAGAGTATAAGGTATTTTAAAACAATGCGCCGGAAAATAAAATGAGGCTAAAATGGTGTATGTTTTACTTAATTTGGCAGGGTATTCCCAGACGTGGGTCCCTTTCTCACTTTGCCACTGGATTCAAGCTAGCCGGGGTGATGAGGGGTGTTTCCCCGAAACCGGTCCCCGGATGCTTGTTTCTGATCCAGGGAAGACCTGGCCTGGAAGTTCGGGCTGCCCTGGTGCCATTAAGTACAGGGTCAAAACTGATTTGCATATGGGTGGGTCCAAACTGGGGAGGCGAAATGAGCTAAAGAAAATTGATGGATTCAACCCAGATCGGAAAAGTTTCAGCATTCCGTCCATCATCTCAATGTGTTTGCTTTGTTTTCCCTAAGTTGGCAGGGTATGCCCAGACGTGGGTCACTTGCTCATTTTGCCACTGAATTCAAGCTGGCCTGGCTGATGAGGGATGTTATCCCGAAACCAGTCCCAGGATGCTTGTTTCTGGTCCAGGGCAGACCTGGCCTGGCAGTTCGGGCTAAACTGTTCCGATGAGGCACAGGGTCAAGACTGATTTGCATATGGATGGGTCCTAACTGGGGTGGCTAAGGAGGCTAAAGAATGATGATGGATTCCACCCAGATCTGTGACTGGGGGTGAGTGTCTGAAGAGTTTCAGCGCTCCGTCGATCATCTCCTTGCCTTTGATTTGTTTGCCCTAATTTGGCAGGGTATGCCCAGACGTGGGTCCCTTACTCATTTTGCCACTGGATTTAAGCTAGCTTGGTTGATGAGGGGTGTTACCCCAAAACCGGTCCCAGGATAATTGTTTCCGGTCCAGGGAGGACTTGAACTGGCAGTTCGGGGTAGACTGTTCCCATGAGGCACAGGGTCAAGACTGATTTGCATATGGCTTGGTCCAAACTGGGGTGGCGAAGTGAGCTAAAGAACGATAATTGATGAAACCTAGATCTGTAACTGGGGGTGTCTGTCTAAAAACTTTCAACATTTCGTCCATCATCTTCTTGTGCTTGCTATGGTTTATAGTTACACAGCTTTAACACTCCATCCATAATCTCCTTGTGTTTGCTATGTTTTACAGTTACACAGCTTTAATCGATTCAAAGTGTGTTTTTACAGCACATTTTGCTCTTGGATTCTCAAGATTATTTGATATGGTATTTTCTTCCATAGGTGTTCAAGGAGTGCCTCTTTCACAGCCAACACGTTTTTCACACTCCTATACAGTGTGGTTTGAAGGCTTTCTCAAGGTTGTAATGAAATTGGTAGGTATAGGAGAATTAAACTAACCTGCGATGAAAGGCAATTAATCAAAGATAAAGCTCTATCTAGATACCTGGAAATAACTGCATTGTGTTTTGGAAACATATTGCAATTCATGTGACAAGCACACAAGATATTAGCATGGTGTTTAGTGTTGTGTAGAAATCATCAAGTTGACAGATGAAGTAAGTAAAAGTGTAAAAAGTATTTGGTCGAGGTGGTCATTTTAGAGAGAAATCTCAGGATCAGATGGAGAAAGTACATGTTATAGGCTTGATAGGATTCATCATGTCATATCAAGTACGGTAAATATGTATGCTACGCATTTCAAGATGCAGATTGGTGTAAACTGAAAGATTTACATTAAGGAAGGAGGTGAAAGAAACAGCAGAAAATGAGAGCAAATGAAAGTAAGATTCGTTTTGCCATAGGGTTGCAATGTCAGAGGATATATGGTAGGAGGGAATAGTGGGATATATGTGGGAAGAAAGTATTCTTTTGCCTCTTGTCTAGTCTTTGGTTGATGTCAATCTATAAAATACGACTTTTAAAGCGCGGCTAATAACACGTGAGTGTATCCAGGCAGTGAGAACCTGCTGCTTTGGGAGGGTTCAGTCGAACAGCCAGATCTTGAGTCCCTTCCTGAATTTCAAAAGATAGGATAAGGTCCGGAGATGAAGGGGAAGGCTGTTCCATGACTTTGCACCGAGGTAGGAGAAGGAGCATCCTCCACTGTTGCTTTGGCAGATCCATGAGTGCGAGCGAGGGAGGCGGAGCACAGGTGTTTGGAGAGTTGATGGAAGTTCATGTGGTGGTTGATATATATGACATAAACAAGCAAAGAGACACTGCCACAATGTATGACCTAGTTACAGAGGGGTAGACCTTTTAAAGGATGAAATTCTTCACCCACCAAAGGTGGAATGCTTCATCATTGGAATTCTCCTTGTGCCGAGATACCTAGTCATGGCATGGGCTACGATCTCCTCTACAAGAGGGAGGATCTCAGAGATGTTTTGTTTGGTGATAAGGTATACTAAATACCGCGATGACGAGCTAAAGGTCAGAGGGGAATGCAGCACAAAAGAAAAGTAGGTGAAGATAAAACTAGCTCCAGGGTACATAATAATCCTTTATTTAAATGTCCCTGAGCCAGGATTAAAAACAGGGCACTCGCTGGAAGAGCATACACCCGCAGTTTGTGTCAAATGGTGGTCGACATGTTTCAACCTAATTGCCCTCACATGGCGATGTAGAAGCTTTTTTCAGGACCAACTAGTGCTGTTGCTCAAAAAATATTATATATATGTGTGTGTGTGTGTGTGTGTGTAATAAGTGAATTGACAATTCTTTTGAGTAGCAGTACGTGTTGGTCTTAAAGAAAGCTGTCACACTTCCATGTGAGGGTAATTAGGTTGAAACATGTCGACCACCATTTGACACTAACTGCAGGTATATAAATGATCTTCCCGCAAGTGATCTGTTTTTAATCATGTCCCAGGGACATTTAAATAAAGGGTTATTATGTACCCTGGGGCTAGTTTTATTGTCACCTACTTTCCATTTGCGCTGCATTCCCCACTGACATTTAGCTCGTCATTGTGGTATTTAGTATACCATATCTCCAAACAAAATATCTCTGAGCTCCTCTCTCTTAGAGAGCGGGGTCGTAGCCAAAGCACTGTGTATGTCATATACATACCGATGATTAGTGTATACTTGGTAGGCTGATTAGAGTTAGCTGAAAGTCCCTTGTCTAGGGGTAAGACATATACCCAGGACATGTAACTCAAATGCTTCTCCGTGAGCCTGCAGCACACGTGGTTCCAACCAGTGAGGTAGATCTTTAAAAGTGTCACAGGTTTGTCCTGGCGAGGCCTTTGAGTGCAGGTTACTGTTACTCGGTATTGCATTTAATTTAAAAAACTTCTTGCCAAGGTTCTGCATGTCTCTTTCTACATCTGAGTACTCCCTGGGGGCAGGGTGCAGTGTTAGGAAGAGGCAAGGCATGTGCACATGTGCGCTACATGCACTGGTAGTGCATGGCCTTGAATGGTGTGTTGAAAACTGTGGGGCCTACTTCCCACATTGAATAACATGGGGGGACCAGTGGAAAGGCTATTGGCCTGTATTTCCTACATGCAGAAGAGTAGCCACATATTGTTTGACATCGATGAGTTAGTAATGACAAATCTTCTTCGGTCATGTGAGTGGATTTGACAATACTAATGTTGAAATGCCCCTTTTGGAAAGTGGGCATTTCTGTGCCTGTGGCGCTATGTGCCTGTCATCCGGTCTCAGTCCACATCTGTGTGCTGGGGGTGGGGCAGCTGCATCTATGCATTCCTAATAGAAGACCATAAACTGGGGGCTCAAGCGAATCTGCAGACCTATGACTCTGAGGTACATTCCTGGGATGGGTACAAGGTGGTGGAATTGGCACCTGCATTCCAAGGGGTAGGATCTTGGCCCCACTAAAGACACTGATCATGCTTTCCAGGGTAGGATGGCAGACAGGATGCGATTTAGAGAGGGCATTTGCATTTGAATGGTGACCTTTTGAATTGATCTCATCTTCAAAGGCCATTGTGGGCATAAGTACTGGGGCTCTGCCCTCAGGAGTAAGAGACGCTTTAGGGATTGGAACCATTCTACACTGGTTCGATGCTGGGATGCATGAGGAACCATTGAGGTAGGAGGGACTGCAACTGGAATATCTGCAGACTTGTGGTGGCCTAGGGCTTGTCGTGATCCAAGAAGGAAACTATCACTTGGTTGATTTTCTGTGGATGTTGCTGGCCTGCAGCTAATTGCCAACTTTGGTTGCCCGGGTCCCTAAGCACTCTGTAAGGGCTGGTTGGCTAGCCTCCTGTTCACGAGATCCCAGGGACAGAAAGGTCCTCCCCTTTTCCACAAGATTGTAAAGACCATGCAGGGTGCAGAGGAAACATATAGAAGTAATTGTTGGTTGGGACAAGGACCATCCTGATGTATGCCTTAATCACAATGTGCAGAGGAGTGTGCTTGTAAAGATCATTGGCACACCTGGGGTGTCGGAATGTGAGGAGTTCAAGGAGTGCTGGGGAAGTTTACTGAGTCCGAGTGACCTGTGCTTCCAACTGGCAAACTGTGCTAGCTCACACTCCATAGTGTGTGGTGTCCGAGAGGTTTTCGGGGACGTTTTCTGAGTCTGTGGGACCCAAGCTGGAAGCCTAGACTGTCTCAGACCTCCAGATTGGGACCACAACAGTGCCTGACATTACGACCTACATCTGAAGTCGGCTGCTCCCTCTCCCTGGACCCACACCACATGGTACTCTGTTGTTGAGAATATCATGCCCGGACCAAGTGGTCTTGTTGTGCCTTGTGTGCACCCACGGTTGGCTGACTGGAGCAACTGCAGCTCACACCTCCGCCTGAGGGGAAACATTTCTGCAATTTGAAAGTGCTCTAGCTTCCAATGTCACAGTCTTTTGCTTACCGAAGGGGGTGGGATTGCCTGGATTGTGAACGCCTCTGAAATGTACTCACATGGGTTTATGTTAATAACGAGGCTGAGAGGATAACGGTGCAGGTGAATGACTAGTACATATATGTTCATGTTGCTCTGCTGTTAATGGGAGAGTTTGTCAATTTCATGTAACTGTAAAGAATATATCCAACATGTATGTAATTTTCATTTCAATGTGTGTGTAATACAAAGACCAGGGTTTTATACACACGGTGTAGAGTCTTTTTGTAGTGTACTCAGTGGGTTATCTGGCAGGTGTATCATGGTCATCATATCTAGGAAGGTGGATTCTGTTTGGCTTCAATGCGCCCCTGCAAGCCAGAAACTACTGGGTCTTACAAATACCTTATACTAATTTACTATTCAGGCTATCTTCAGCAAAATAGTTTGGTTTACACTCTGATGGAAAAGTAAACATATTGCATGGTCAGTAATGGAAGGAGGCCTTACCCATTAACCTGCCCTCAAACCCACCCAAAACTTTCCAACCTAAATAATGGCTAAAATGGAGTGCGAAGAAGGAAGAATCCCTATAGCCTACTATAAGCAGTACAAATCGAGGCTATACTACCTGATCAAGACACTTCTAAAGCGCAGATCATCAACAATAAATGCCTTCTGAGAGGAATTTGTATGCTCGAATTCAAATAATAATTTGGATACGAATATACATTTTATTTCATCTGAAAGATTGACTCGGAGTGCCCCCAGATGGGTAGGTGATAATTATTTCATCCAACAAATACTGATAACCTAGGAATAGAATTTATCAGAGGTGATAGAGTGCACCTTTCATAAGTTAATTCCTGAAAAATGGGCACATCATTCATGCTTTCTGCATCAAAATTCACATCATAAGGGAAATACATGGCCTTTTCTCTTGGTGAATTTTGGCAGGTTGGCATCACGAAATATATTCTTCTAAAAATCCAAAGGTGCAGTCTTTATCGCAACCTGTGCACACCTTGTGCGAAAAACATGACACCATTTGTTCTTGTGATTCCTACACACACAACTGTGTGGGTAGGGATGGGACATTAAAGAGGCACTTACTTAGAAGCCTTATATTTGTGATGGGCTTTTTGCGTATTGTATTGTTGGCAATAACAAAATAATATTTAAGCTTGTGCCTGTCTTCTTAAACATTGATACATAAAGTTATTTCAAATAAATGAAACAATGTCTTAGATCCGTTTGTTCTTTGAATAAAATGATGAGTGCAGGTGTATGCTATACAGCACTACTCAAGGAGATTCAGTATGGGGAAAAAAATAAGCTAGACCTTACATTCGTGCCTAACTGCTGTGGCTGCATGAGAAGAAATATGAATGTATTTAGGGGCATATTATCAAGGGGGTTTATCTCCGCTTTTTTGGCTTTAAAAGCCAAGAAAGCGGAGATAAAATTATCTCCCTATTACCTAGCTGTCGCTAACACAAGTTAGCGACAGCTAGTAGGAGATAGCGACCATCTTGGGCCCCACTTTGCATGTCAGTGATATTTATCACTAATGACATGCAAAGTGGGCGTGCCAAGACGTTAGCGACTGGAAACAGTCGCTAACATCGCTATCTCCTATTACCAACTTTTGGAGATATTCGCGCTAAGCGTGAATATCTCCAAAAGCTAACACCTGCCCTGAGCAGTTCTTAGCCATGTTATCCAATGGGAGGTGGATAATATGGCTAAGAGCATTAGCTCGGTAATGCATGAATATCGCGGACTTTTCAGCGATATTCATGCATTGCGGCAGATTTTCATCGCATTTGCGATAAACCTTGGTAATACCAAGGTTTATCTGCGATAAAAATCGCCGCAGCTCAGCGGTAAATTTTTATCTCTAACCAAGCAATAGCGATAATTATCGCTATTGCTTGGTAATATGCCCCCTAATTCCTTATAAAACCTGATTTATCAAATTCAGTGTATGTGTATAAAAATATCAGAAATAAATTACCCAAACCCTATTTGTGGATGTTTAGATGCAGAATGATTTGCCTATGATTCTATGTAAAAGATAAAGGGCCATATGGATCAAGAAATCATTTTGCGATTCTCAAATAGCGTTTTTTTGCGAATCGCTATTCGAGAATCGCAAAATGCTATGTATGTAGGATTAGCAAAAAAAATGTGCGAATCCTACATATTCCTTATTTGCGATTAGCAAATTGCGATTCGCATTTAAGGAATACTTTCCCATTCATTTCTATGGGCCAGGAGGCCCATAGGAATGAATGGGAAGTTATTCTCAATTTGCGATTAGCATTTTGAGAATTCAAATTGAAAATAATTTCAAGGGGGAAGGGGTGTCAAAAGGACACCCTGATGCACCCCTGAAATAAGCATGGGTGCACATGTGGAGCACATACATGCCCTAAGGGCATGTATGTGCTTCACATTGCACTTTGAAAAATGCAAAAAGTGCATTTCTCAAAGAAATCGCGAAATACCACCAACTTGAAGTTGATGGTAATTTGCGATTCCTTAAGGCCAAATTGCACTTTTTTGGTGCTTCTTACATTGCATTTAAGGAATCGCAAAATCTGCGATTCCTTTAATGCAATCGCAAGTTAAGGAATCGAAAATTTTGTGATTCCTTATTTTGCCTTAATACATACCATTTGGCAAAATTGCATTTGCAAACTTGCGAATGCAATTTTGCTTGATACATATGGCCCAAAGTCATCCTATAATGCCATTTAAAAAACATGAAGTCAGTCTATTTCCGTTGAAATGCTGCTGTGGAACTGCAGTTCCGTTGATTCCTAGACATGAGTTTCTGCAGAAATCATTTGGAGATTAAAAAGTCTTGCTATTCTGGTAAAGTTTAGTCCTTCTTTACCCATGTCCACGCACCAGGCACAAGGTGCTCCTTGCAAGGAACAGTGAATAATAAATAAGTGGCTCCTACTGCTAATTTATTATTAATTTATTTGGTTTTTAATTTATTTTTTGGGTGTCGTAGTGCCATTCATGGACACCAGAGTCTTTATATTTTTTTGGGGGGGGAGAGGAGGGGGGTACACAGGAGGAGCTCCAGGGCCCACACAGCCCCACCGGCATCCCTGCCAGCATTAATCCCTGTCATGGTAGGAGCCTGCATAATTTCCACCCCGCATGGGGCAACATTTCTTTTTCTTCCGCCGGTTATATATATGTGTAATTGTTTGAATATGATTTTTATGTGTGTTATATATAGCTATATGTGTACTGATAGCTAGATAAACACATAAATAGGAAGTCATATGTGAACATTTTAGGTACACATGTAGGCTCAAGTATTGCCACATGCAACCGCTGCTGTACAGTGAAAGAGAGCTGCAGATAATGATGTGTTTGGCAAGGTTTGGTGTCTATTTTGCTTCTGTGTTTGCTTTCAAGATACACTGACCAGCTTGGTGGTTGGGCCAAAGGAGGGGCCAGTGCAAATGTAATTGGGACACAGGCAACGTCTGCCCCCTCACAGACGTCAGTGATGGGCATGATAGGTTTTCCCCACAAACGGGCAATATTTTCGTGCAAATGCTAGTTGGTAATTAAGATGGAGGTGTCCTTTTCTCAAGAGTTAATGTTACAACTTTTCTCTTCACAATAGGGGCTTGTTGGAAATGGCCCTTTTTTGCAGGGATACCCCAGACTTTTTGCGTTCTTCCTCCTCTTTTTCTGACCATCTTTTTGTTTGCTTTAGGACTCTGAGCTCCTTACCACTGCTAATCAGTGCGAAAGTGCATGCGCTTCTTCCCTAAACATGTGTGTGATTGGTGTATACTTGATTGTCATATTTATTTACTTGTAAGTCCCTGGTAAAGTGGTATGCCACATACCCAGGGCCTGTAAGTTAAATCATACTAGTGGGCTGCAGCACTGATTGTGCCACCCATAGAATTTGCCTTTCATACCTGTCTCAGACCTGCCACTCTAGTGCCTGTGTGGGCAGTTTACTGCCACTTCGATTTGGCATTTAAAACTACCTGCCAAGCCCTAAACTCCCGTTTTATTACATTTAGTCACCTCTGAGGTAGGTCCTAGGTAGCCCTAAGGGCAGGGGGCTATGTAAGTAAAAGGTAGGACATATACCGTTCTGTTTTGCATGTCCTGGTAGTGAAAAACAGCTAAATTAATTTTTCACTACTGTGAGGCCTACTGCTCTCATAGGTTAGCACTTAGAATTCACTTATACCTGTTTAAGGGGTAATTCCTGATCAGAGAGGAGTATATTTTTCATGTTTTATCCCTTTGGATTGGTAATGTTATATTCTCCTTACTGCTGAAGTTAGATTTAACCTTACTGATTTAGAAATGTCACTTAAATGGACATTTCTCTGTGCTTATATCTCTGTGTGCTTTGCCGCCTGTCTCCAAGACACATCTGGCTGGTTGTCAGCTAGACTTTGTGCATTCCCTCTGGACAGCCACGAACACAGGAAGGACTGCGTGTGACAGAGGACTCATCTGCATTCTGATAGCCTTCCTGGGCAGGAAGGGGCGATAGGTGACTCACACTAACCTCTGAATAGGCTATGTCCCGCCACACACAAAGGGTTGATTATCCTCCACCTGACAGACAGGACTGGGTTGAAAGGGATATTTGTGCACTTTAGAGGGCTCCTTTGGCGTCACACCCCACATCAAAGGCAGTTTTGGGTATAAGCACTGGGGTACTGACCCTTCAAATTAGACACTTTTTGGACTTGTAACCAGAAACTGCTGGCTCTACACCTGCACATTGCCAGAAGAACATCTGTGCTGCCAGGAGGGACTGCCACTCTGCTACCTGCTCTGCTGTGTTGGCCTGCTCCTTGTGTGCTGTGCTGTGCTGCCCTAAAGCATTCTCCAAGGGCTTGCTGGCTTGCCCCCTGTTCTTGAAATTTCAGGGCCTTCAAAGACTTTGCTTCAGAATGACTGAACGCTTCGCCCTACAGAGATCCAGCGTTTGCATTTGGCCTGCACTTTCTGACCATACCGAGCAATTCACTCTACAAAGGTCCAGAGTTTGCTTTTGACCTGCAATTTCAAGTTACACAGATCAGTGCAGACCGAGATCGCCCTCTCTGTGTTCCAGCCGGTGCTGAGAAAAGCCTCCCAGCATGGACCTCAGCTTTGCTGTGGTGACCATAGATTACCTAGAGACGTAGCATTGGACTAGCCTGCCCCGTCAGTAGAGGCCACGTCAGCTTTTATCACCCCCTTGAAGGGAGGGCAGTACCGAGAGCCAGCTCGCCGCATCTCTGACCCCTTGTGTTTTGCTTGGTCTGCTGAGCCTGTTCCGACTCTTGCGCCAGTCCATTCGGAGCCCAAGTACTGTTTGGTGCGAGGCCCCACTTTCAGTCTTGCATACAATTGGCAGCCTGGAGTGCCAAAATCCTATGGTCCGAAGTGATTCCTGAAAGCCCTGCATGGTGCCTCATTGAGCACTATCTGGCCCCCACACATGCAAGGAAGTAACATTTGAAAGTACCTATATGATATATGACCATTAGTGTGTCTAGCGCTGTTTATTTTATTGACTGTAAAGCATTCCTAGCTTGAGAATTACTATTTGGATTTTTAACTTTTTGTCCTTAATGTGTTTATAATATAACAAACTATTTTTATATACCTGTGTGGAGTCTTTTTGTGGTGTATTCACTGTGTTACTGTGTGTTTGTCTTGCACAAATACTTTTCACATTGCATCTTTTGATACGCCTGCCTGCTCTGCGCCAAGCTAACAAAGGGTGAGCACAGGTTATCTCAGTTGTCTATCTAGCTAACCCTGACTGGAGTGGTGGGTTCTGCCTGACCTGGGTGTCTAGCAAACCATAAACCCCATTTCTAACAGGGCTCCTAGGGGTGGGATCCATAGCATTTCCACCCTCAGGTATGATTTGGGTGCATGGAGCGGTCCAGAACTTTAGGGCATCAGGATAGGTCAGTTTTCTCTTGGTGGGTGTTAAGGTGGTAGTTGGTGCTCTCTGGGGACAGTTGGGCACAGAGTTAGCACACTGTGGCCTCATAGGTAGAGTACTGGGGCTGTCTTTGTTCTGGCTTTGTTTATAAGGTAAAACAAAGTTTTACTGTATAAGGCTGGGAGTGAGCAAGAGCATCAAGACTGACCGGGGGAGGCTGTAAGGAAAGCTTTGAAGCTACTGTGTGATGCAGGAACGGAGGTCCTATTTAGACCGGGTGTTTTATCTCAGGCCTGGGTAGACCTCACAAGCCAGAAAAGGTCCACAGCATGCGGGATGGCTGCAGTGGCTTAGAGTGCTCACAGCCGAAATTGAAGTTGAAACTAATGACTGGAGTAAAAATGAGGTGGGAGAGATTGAGTCCCCAAGAGGCAATGAGAGTGATATGGGTGACTTACAATTGCTTTGCTACGATGGTTTTCTTCAGCAGGCAGGCAGAGGTCATTTTTGCTCTCGGTCTGTAAAGGTGAAGAGCCGGCAGTGAAGATAAGGCTTGTGGAGGGAAGTTTCTGGTGTGACCGAGGACGTGTGGTGATTCAGTCATGGCCGGGAGCTCTGTGGAGTGAGAAGCAGTCTGACAGGGGGCATCAGCGTGCTTCTGCATGATGCTGAGCACCGGCACTCATGTGAGCAGGCAGGTGGTGCTGGAGAGCCCCGACCTACTCAACTCTCCTATGCTGGGGCAGCAATCTTTCCAGGTGACAGAGCTACTGCAACTTCCTCCCCTATACCACAGGGTAGTGGTTTGAACGGAAAAAAAGGTGAGGTTTAAAGGTAATCTGGCCAATAAAGAGATATTGGTAGTAGATTTGAGATCATATGAGCAATTGGTTATTTCCCAAAAAGGGGTAATTGAGGTAGGTAAAAGGGTTGACCAAAGTGAGGGACAATATTTTATGAACAGGGAAGAGCTTGTGACAGAGTGGAGTGAAGAGACCCAGGCTACAACAGCTGTCAAGAAACACACTGGGAGACGGGTGTGAGTGCCAGAACACAAAGTATCAGCACAGGTGGACTTTTAAAAGAATCAAAAGTGTCCAGGACCACAGACCTCTCAGTTTGGGGCAACATGCAGGGCACCTAAGTGACAAGAATGGAAGGGGAGTCCAGTTTCAGAAAACATTTCTCGGCCAGGTTGGAAGTGACCTGGTAATGCCGGTCCGAAGAGAGGGAGAGGTTCAGAACAACCATCCCAACAACGCAGCAGGAAAAGATCAATATTGTGCTGGAATGGTCATGGACGGTTATTGACTGGAAGTCTTTCGATGGTGGTGTGGGTGATGGCGAATGTCCGGGGTGTGTGGGCTTGATAAAAAAGGAGAAGTAGAGTGTGAATTGGATTATGATGAGGACGAGGAAGTGTTAGAAGAAAGGGAGTGTAGGGGAGTGGAACGGGGGGAAACGAATGTCTCCTGCAGTAGTGCTGTGTTACAAGTTGGAGTTACAACATACAGTAAAGAAGGAAGAGGAAGAAGTTAGAGACCTCCTAGGGGGATAGAAAAGCTTTGCAGATCGTCACCATTTATGAGTTAAAGGCTGAGAGCAGGTGAGCAAAGATGGTGGAGTAGTGTGGCATTGAGTGAATATTAAGAAAAAGTGACTTCAGAGGAAAGAGAGGTGGGGACTAGTACAGTAGATATAGGGGTGGGTAAGGACAAAGGCTCAGAGGATGCCAAGATAGTGGATAAAAAAGTAAGGAGGCGATAAAAGAGGAAGGGAAATACTCACTGACGGTAGGAGGAAAAGATTCCAAGGATTCAGAAACAAAAGGTAAATTGAATGGTTTAAAGAAACTGCCATGCATGGGGTGTCAATGCCTCTAGGGGCACAATTGTCAAATGCCGCAAAGGAGAAAATATGGGAAGGGAAATTCATAGATGTTAGGTGCAGTTGAAAGAGGGATCAAAAGAGGAGGCATGGGAGATGTGTTAGGGCACCTACAACGATAGGCACATGGACACCATCATTTTATATTTGTACAAGTGTCTATTGTGAGAATTTCCCCAAGAGATCAGTATCAATATTTAAATATATGTACGCCATTAGGAAGGCAGGCATGGGTTTTGGTGGGTTTGCGTAGCTGCACTATGATGAAGAGTTTTGAGCATGGATGGTGCTGAAACCTGACAAGCCATGGGGTGAAGTGGACAATGAGCTATTGTTACAGTGGATGCATCTACATCGGCAGACGCCAACATTACATACAGTTAGTGGTTTAGTGGTACCATACCCACGCTTTCTGGGATGGCCCACCTTGGAGGGGTAGCTGCATGGGGTCACGGTCAGGGACCAAATCTGGGTGTATGATGGAGCTTCAACAAGGTATATTGCCCAAGAAAAGCCTGCAAATATAAACATGAATGTGCTAGATGTGGGGGTACACAAGCGGTTTTGTAGTGTTTTGGAGGACAGGCAAGCTTTGGTGTCAATGTACAAGTGAGACGTAAAGGGGATCAATTGCAGCTTGGAACCACGGCCTTTTACTCCAGTTAAAGTTAACAATTCAAATTTCTGGCTTGCTTTTTATCCCAACAGAGAGGATACTTTGGATTGGAATGGGGGCTTTGTGAAGGTTTAGGCTATCAAGGCCCTAGGCAGAAGAGATTCACTGACAATTTGAAATCGGCCAGGGATCAGTCACAAGTGGTGAGAGAGAAATTGCTTAAAGAGATAGCTGAAGAGAGAATGGCAGGCCCATTTAAATTTTGGCCTTTTTTCAGATTTGATGGTGACCCCTTTGGGTGGAGTGTCCAAGAAAACCGATTGTGGATTTCGGGTGAGTCACCATCTTTCCTGGCCTGAAGGTTTGTCTGTCAATGACTGCATTGCTAGAGAGATTACACGTGTTCAGTTTTCTTCAGTAGATGTGGCTATAGCTCTAGTGAGAGGAGCGGGACTAGGTTCTGAGTTAGCAAAATGGACATCACATCAGCATTTAGATTACTTTCAGTTCATCCCATTGATTTTCTGCGCTGGGTATACAGTTTGAGAATACATTGTATGTTTATAAAGTGTTACCCAAGGGCTGTGCAATTTCATGCAAGCTTTTTGAGACATTTAGCACTTTTTTTACAGTGGTGTTTTACATTCAGGTCAGGTCACAAGTTAGTCAAGCATTATCTGTGTGACTTCTTGTTTGTTAGAGAAGGTGGTACAAGTGAATGCAAGAGAGTGCTGCAACACATGGCAGAAGAGCTAGGTATTCCATTAGCATGAGAGAAGACTGAAGGTCCGAGTTCATGCTTGAGTATAGAACTGGATACAGGGAACATGGAAGCCAGGTTTGCACAACAGATGATCAAGGAGGTGGTGTTGTTGGAAGAAGCTATTGTAGCAACTAAGCTCCAGCTTAGACAGGTTCAGCAGTTGCTAGGTCACCTTAATTTAGCATACCAGGTGGAAAGAGCAGGTAGAGCTTTTTGTTGTTGACTTGGCTTTGCTATGGCAGGGGTAAAATACCACACCACTGGATAAGAATTTCAGCATTCGGCCCATGCGACTTGGAAGTTTGGCTAATGCTTCTGAAAGGCTTTAACAATCAATCAATCAATCGATCATATCATTTGTAAAGCGCACAACTCACCCGTGAGGGTCTCAAGGCACTGGCGTGGGGAATGCTGCTACTGCTCGAAAAGCCAGGTCTTGAGGAGTTTTCTGAAGGTCAGCAGGTCTTGGGTCTGCCGTAGGTGGATGGGAAGGGTGTTCCAGGTCTTGGCGACGAGGTGGGAGAACGATCTGCCGCCTGAGGTCGCTCATCGGAAGTGGGGAACTGTAGCGAGGGCGAGGTCGGCGGACCGGAGCTGGCGGGTGGGGGTGTAGAAGCTGAGACGTCTGTTCAGGTACGTTGGTCCGGTGTTGTGGAGTGCCTTGTGTGCGTGGGTGAAGAGCTTGAAGGTTATCCTCTTGTTGACAGGGAGCCAGTGCAGGTCTCTCAGGTGGGGTGTGATGTGGCTGCGGCGAGGGATGTCGAGGATCAGCCGTGCAGAGGCGTTCTGGATGCGTTGGAGCAGTCTCAGGAGTTTGGCCGAGGCTCCTGCTTAGAGGGCGTTTCCATAGTCCAACCTGCTGCTGACAAGGGCCTGGGTGACTGTTCTTCTCGTTTCAGTGGGGATCCACTTGTAGATCCTACTGAGCATGCGCAAGGTGTCGAAGCAGGTCATGGAAAGGGCGGAGTCGAGGATGACCGAATCATGTCTAAGATCTTAAAGGGTTTGTCTGGAGTGAAGTGTTATCAAGATGATTTGTTAATTTTTGGTAACAATCTGCGAGAACATAATGAACGTGTGTGTCTGGTGCTTAGACGTTTGGATGAAGCTGGTATGTCTCTGAAAAAAGGCAAATGCAAATTTGGTGTGCAAGAAGTAAATTTTCTTGGACATAGGATTACTGGTGAAGGTGTTTTTCCAAAAAAAGAACTGGTAGATACAATTTGGAAAGTAAAGGAACCTGTAAATAAGGATGAGTTACTCTCTTTTCTAGGGATGGTTGAGGTCTATGGAAAATTTGTCACTAATTTTGCGGAGAAGACGCATAGTTTGAGGAGATTGACGGCAAAGAATGTTATTTTTGATTGGTCTGATGAGTGTTGAAAGGAGTTTGAAAGTATAAAAGTTGAATTGAGCAGAGCTCCCTCTCTGCATGCATTTGTTCCTGGTCTTCCGACGTTCATGTTCACTGATGCAAGTGACAAAGGCCTTGGTGCTGTTTTGTTGCAAAGAAAAGATGGACAGGATTTGTTGATTTGTTGTGCTTCGAGGTGTCTCAGGGGTGCAGAAATGAATTACTCTGTGATAGAGAAGGAGTCCCTTGCTATTTTTTGGGCTTTGAGGAAATTTAGAAATTTAATTTGGGGATTCGAAGGTTTATGTTTTGTCAGACCACAAGCCATTAAAAGAAGTTTTTTCAAAAAAAGAGTTAGATGCCATTTCTTCTAGAATAAGAAAATGGATTATTTCTTTACAGGAGTTTGATTTTGAGGTGGATTACATACCTGGTGTGGCAAATAAGTCAGCGGATTGTTTATCAAGGCTTGTTGATGTTGAGAATTTTGTTGAGGAAGATTTGTGTGAAACAGATGAAAATATCAGTGTGTGTGAAATTTCGGAAGGAGCGGTTGATGGGTGTGAATGGAGCAGTGAGTTGGTGAAAGATGAGGACATTTCTAGGGTCATTTCTTCCTTAAAAAAGAGTGTTCGTTTAGATAAGCCTTGGTTGTTAGTCTCAGAAGAACTTTCTGTTACAAATGATGGACTTTTAACCCGTGGTTGATACCACCAATAGGTATTAGGAAAAAGTTATTGTCACATGCTCATTGTGGTCATTTAGGCATTGTCAAAACGAAGGAAATTCTTTGTTTACAGTTTTGGTGGCCTGGTATGGATCTGGAAATAGAGAGAATGGTGAGAGACTGTCCTGAATGTTGTGCGAGTGATAAGATTTTAAAGACTAAGCAGATGCCTATGATTAAAAGAACTTTACCAAATCATCCTTGGGATGAGGTTGCAATAGACATTGTTGGTCCTTTGTCTGGTGTTTCTGATACTCCCTATTTGATTGTTTTGATAGACTTATATTCAAGATGGAGTGAAGTTAGTGCTGTAAGAGATATAACCTCGGATGCGGTTATTAAGTTTTTGGATGTAGTTTTTTCAAAAGAAAGCTTTCCTAATAATTTGCTTTCAGGTAATGGGCCTCAGTTTTGCTCAAGAATGTTTGAAGATTATTTAAAGAAGTGTGGTGTGGTTCATAAGAAATGCTCTTTGTATCACCCTGAGTCTAATGGAGCTGTCGAGAGGGTCCACAAGACTCTTAAAGAGGCTATCCAATTGGCAAGGTCCTCGGGTTTAGACTGGAAAGAGTCTCCTAAGGATAGAATTAGTAGTTATCGTATGGCTCCACATTCCACTACGGGAAGGTCTCCTTTTGAGTTGTTCAAGGGCAGAGTTCCTAATACTTTGTGGTGTCCAGGTTGGATGAAGTAGAATAAAGGTTTGGTGGATAACAGTATTGGGGAATGGAGATGTAAGGAGTTGGATAAACAAATTGCTAGAAAAGAATATTTTGATAAAAGGAAGTGTGTGTTTTTTCAAAAATGGTGATCTTGTACGCATCAGAGCGCCTGTTGGGTGTAGGCCGTGGTCTAAGCACTCTGAGGTACGTTCTGTGGTGAAAGTTTTCAAAAATGCTATCAAGACAGAAGATGGAAGGATTTGGAACAACAGTCATGTGGTTTTGGTAAATTCGAGGTTGCCTGTTGTTGATGTGGGTGGAGATGTACCCTGTGCTGTTGGTGGTTCGTACAATTCCCATAACAATGCCTCTAGAGCTCCTGGTTTGTTATTTTCTTCAAGAAGAGGTCAGAGAGAACGTAGACCTCCTTCCTATTTAAAAGATTATGTTTAGTTTTGTTTTTTGTTATCTTTTTTGTTTTTTTCTCTTTATTTGTTTTGTTGGGAAGGAAGATGTGTGATGATATGCCATTTTACCTTGTAAATATTATCTGTACCTTTAATTTATGGAATCCTCCATGGAGTTCTCTCTGATAATGTAGGCTTCTCTGGAAGTCAGTTGCTTGTTACTCGTTGGTGGATGAGGTTAATAAAACCCACCTATCTACATTTGGAGTCTCCTGTTCTTCTTTCTACATGATGAACACCACAGACCCCTAGGTTGCGTGTGTGGTCAGTGGGTGTGGAGCGGTTCCCAGTGCGGTCGGCCACTAGGAGTCGTCCCAGGCCGAAGGGTTGGATCCGAGGATGAGGACCTCCTTCTTGTCCGAGTTCAGCTTCAGTTAGCTGTTCCTCATCCATTCAGCAACGGCCTTCATTCCTTCAGGAAGGTTGGTTTTGGCGGTGTCGTATCCTTGGTGAGGGAGAGTATCAGCTGGGTGTCATCGGCGTAGGAGAGGATGTTGAGGTCGTGCCGACGAGCGACATGGGCGAGCGAAGCCATGTAGATGTTAAACAGGGTTGGGCTGAGGGATGAGCCCTGGGGTACGCCGCAGATGATCTCGGTGGCTTCGGAGCGGAAGGGGGGAAGGCGGACGCTCTGTGTTCTGCCGGAGAGGAAGGAGGTGGTCCAGTCCAGGGCCTTCTCTTGGATCTCAGCGATGTGGAGGCGTGTTCGTATAATGTGCTGACAGACCGTGTTGAAGGCGGCTGACAGGTCCAGGAGGATGAGGGCCGCCGGTTCTCCGTTGTCCAGCTGGGGCTTGATGTCATCGGTGGCGGCGATGAGGGCAGTCTCGGTGCTGTGGTTGCTGCGGAACCCGGACTGGGAAGGGTCCAGGATGTTGTTCTCCTCGAGGTAGCGGGTCAGTTGTTTGTTGACGGTCTTCTTGATGACCTTTGCCGGGGACGGGAGCAGGGAGATGGGCCGGAAGATCTTGAGGTCCTTGGGGCCCTCCTTGGGTTTCTTGAGTAAGGCGTTGATCTCGGCGTGCTTCCAGCTCTCCGGGAAGGTTGCTGTCTCAAAGGAGGTGTTGATGACTTTCCGGAGATGGGGTGCGATGGATGTGCTGGCTTTTTGAAGATGTGGTGTGGGCATGGATCTGACTGAGATCCGGAGTGGATGGTGTTCATGATCTTGATGGTGTCATCGTCGTTGATGTTGGTCCAGTAGAGCAGGCGGTTGGTGCGGATGGTGGTCGTGTGGGCGGAGGTCTCAGTGGTTGTCGGGGCAGTCGTGGCGTTGAAACTGCCGTGGATGTCTGTGATCTTGCGGTGGAAGAAGGTGGCCAGCGAGTCACACAGGTCTTGCGAGGGTGGGACGTCGTTGGTGTTGGAGCTGGGGATGGAGAGTTCTATCACATTGTTGAAGAGCTCTTTGCTATTGTGCGCGTTGTTGTCTAGGCGGTCTTTGAAAGTAGCCCTTTTCGTGGATCTGATGAGGTGATGGTGTCTGCGGGTGGCATTCTTGAGGGCGGCGTGGCTGTACGGTGTTCATTCACGGAGCAAGATCTTCTCCAGCTTTCGGCAGGTTTCTTGGAGGCCCGGAGGTCTTCAGTGAACCAGCTGGCTTTCTTGTTGGTATGATTGTTGGAGGATTTCATGATCGGGGCGAGGATATTGGTGCAGTCGTTTATCCACTGTCTGAGGTTGCGGGCGGCGGTGTCGGGGTCGGTATGGTCGGTGGGTGGGCTTTGGGCGAGGGTGGTGGTTAGCTGGTCTTCGGTGACTTTGCTCCTGCAGCAGTGAGGCATCTGTTGGACGCGGTGGTGCGTGGTGGGTTTCTTGAAGGTGAAGTGGATGCAGCGGTGGTCGGTCCAGTGGAGTTCGGTGGTATGGTTGAAGGAGACGTCTGGGCTTGCGGAGAAGATGGGGTCAAGCGTGTGACCGGCAGAGTGGGTGGGTGTTGTGACGAGTTGTCTGAGTCCGAGGTTGGCTAGGTTGTCGATCAGGGTGGTAGAGTTGGTGTCGTCATTGCTCTCGAGGTGGAAGTTTCGGTCCCCGGGGAGGATGTACTCCATGGAGGCGAGGGTGTGTGTGCTGACGAAGTCGGTGATGGAGCCGCTGAACTGTGGTCGGGGTCTGCGTGGTCTGTAGATGAGGGCTCCTCCGAGGGTGGTGTTTGGGTCGGTGTGGATCTGGAAGTGCAGGTGTTCAGCGGTGCTGAGGGTGTCGTCGGTGTTGGTCGAGACTCTGAGAGTGTTCCTGTGGACAATGGCGATTCCTCCTTCCGCTCTGTTGGTGCGATCCTTGCGGGTGATCTTGTAGCCTTCCGAGACGGCTATGGCTATGTCGGGTGCCGAGGTGGGGTTCAGCCAGGTCTCCGTCAGGAAGGCGACGTCTGGGGAGGTTGAGTCGAGTAGGTCCCAGAGTTCAACTGCATGTTTTCGGGCAGAGCGGGTGTTGAGAAGGATGCATCTGAGGTGGTTGGGTTCTTTCCTGGTCGGCAGCATGGTGGAGGGGATGCTTGTGAAGCTGCAGTTCCCGCAGGTGAAAGCTCTGTGGGTGCGCTTCGGCGCGGCCAGGAGGCAAGTGTGTGATCGTCCGGTGTTGAGTGCGTGGACGGTTCTGGCACCGTAGCGGTGTCGGGCGTCATGGCGTTCGTGGTGTTCAGGGGTCCTGGCGCTGGGCGCGGTCCAGGCACGGACGGGCACAGACGGGCTTTCCTTAGGTGCGCCAGCGGCGCGCCCTCTGAGCATAGCGGAGGGGATGTGGGAGGGAGGAGCAGCTGGGAGCTGGGCGGCGAATGGGATTGCAGGTGGGCGAGGCCGCAGGGACGCCGCTGCAGGAAAAACGGGCGGGGACCGCAGGAGAACTGGGCAGAGGAAGGAAAAACAAGTTTAGGCAAGAAAACAAGTATAGGCACAGAGGAATAAAAACAAGTCTGGGTAAGAAAGCAAATTAGGCACAGGGGAATAAAAACAAGTCTGGGCAAGAAAGCAAGTACAGGCACAGGGGAATAAAAACAAGTCTGGCCAAGAAAGCAAGTACAGGCACAGGGGAATAAAAACAAGTCTGGGCAAGAAAGCAAGTTAGACACAGGGGAAAAATACAAAATTAGGCAAAAACAATGCAGGCAGACCCGTGCATCAGCGTGGGAGCGACCTGCCTGCGAGCAGGGTCATAGGTCTCTCAGAGTGACAATATGGAATTTGGATGATTATTTTGTCTGGATGGTCCAAACTTTCAGATGCTCCAGGTTCAGATCTGCTCTGGGAAGGCAGACAGTGTGCAGAAAAATGGCCCTCCAATTGGATGGCAGAGGATAGAAACATTGCCTTATTTCAATTTTTCCAGTTACTGGTGGCAATTGCTGTTTGAGGCAAGGAGTTAGCCAACAAAACAGTGACTTTTCATGTGAACAACAGAACTGTAGTAGATTTTGTGAATGGTCAGAAAGTGAATGACAGACAAATGCTGAGACTGATGCAGAGGTTTGTACTAGGGTGTTTTATATATAACATCATATTTAGAGCCAAACAGGTTCCAGGTGTGGACAATAGCACTGCAGATGGATTGCCTCGTTCACAGTGGCAGAGATTCTGTGATGTGGCATCTGGAGCAGACCTACAGAAGACAAAGGTACTGCTGGAAATTTGGGACCTAGGAGAATGAAGATTTAGCCAATTGGCAGAGAATTCTATTGCAGTCAGCACTAGAGCTTCTCACAGGCAGGTGTGGGAGAAATTTCAGAGCAGTGGTGCAGGTGGAAGGGCAGGATGAGGTCAGTTTAGAGACCGGGCGGGATGACATAATTCATTTAATCATGAACAACATTGACAGAGGCATTTCAGACAAAAGAATAGCAAGAAAACTGGCTGGCACATGCGTCTATGGTAATTTTTTTGGGGGTTACGGATACACAGCAGATGAGATGGGAAACAGATTTTTGAAAGGCTGGGCTAAAGAAAATAAGAGAAGGTGTATGGCGAGAACCAGTGACGATGATGAGGCTAGTGTTGTTACTTAAAGGTCTTGCTGAGGTTTGTTTTTCAGATTTTGAAAGGTTGTTGTTCAGGTTATGCTTGGTATGATTATGTTTTGGTGCATTCCAAGTTTCAGAGTTGCTTGATAGGGGTAAAGAAGGTGGCTCAAAGGTAGAGGACATAGAATGGTCAGATAATAAATCGAGCTTACACCTGAAAAGTTAAAAAACTGATCAGACAGGTAAAGTGTCCAGGGTTATGTTGAAGCAGATTTGGTGGTTTGCTGTGCCCAGTGGGAGCTTGGCATCAGTGCAGGGCACCGGAGGGGCTCCATCCAGATAAGGGGGGCCATGCAGATGGGTCAAGTCTACTAGCATCGCAGATATTAGGGGTCATGCTTTTTTGTTCATTCTAGGTTGTGTGGCTGGGCCCTCCATGGGATGCTTACACTATGGATTGTGGGTCATTCTTTCATTAAATGGGTTGCAAAACAAGCAGAGAAGCATCTTTCTGGAAAAGATGTTGTCTTTCGATCTGATGAATTAAAGATTGAATGGTGAGGCAGGGGTGGAAAGAGGTGGGGACAAATGCTGCTGTGTTTATCAATTTTGGTGACAGTGCAAATGTGCCCGGATGTTCTGCTCTTACACTTTATTGAAAATGACCTCGTGCTATTGTTGGGTTTGGGTCTTTTGAAAGAAATCAAAAAGGATCTTGAACTGATTGGCAGAATGTGGTTGTGCACGTGTGTGTTTTGGACGGTGCTGGTACCGCTGAGCGTTCGGAAGGGGGCTGTTAAATACGCAGCAGTGAAAAAAGCAAGGTGGAAAGTAAACAGAGATGCAGCGTGACTGTAAGGCAAAGTGAATAGGTTGGTTGGAACACAGGGATATTAATAAGGAGGATTTCACGTGTTATCGGCAGGATGCAGTGTATGCATTTGTCTTTCATGGGGATAGAGTCGTACTTGCTGGAATTAAGGGAACGTTTACCATTAACGCTGGCGGAGAATAGGTTGTGGGAGCGACAGTCTTTCATGAAAAAAAGCAGCAGTACAGGCTATTGGGGCGACAGCCGACAGTTTTAAAAAAATGTTTTGCGGGGAGGGGCAAAAAAGGTAGGGCTTTTCCTGGAGGCAGAAATGGAGGAACTCACGCCAGGCCCGAAGGGTTGGGGGGGGAGGTGTGCATGGCAGTGTTTTCAGAGGTAATACAGGGGAGTGATGATTGGGTCACATAAATGGGGCTTTGCGGGGGTGGCCGACCGGAGGGAGGGTCTCCCCCCCCGGGGATTTTGGGGCCCCGGGAGGATGGGTGGGGGAAGGATTAGACAGGGGGACAGGAAGTGGTTTTGGGCTGGTTGGGCGGTTTAGGGGGATTTGGGCTGTCTTGGGCTACTTTTGGGCTGGGGGACTATAATTACGGCCATCTTGGGTCACTGTGCACCTTTTTGTTGGACAGTGACCCAGCAGCCGAGTAGCAGGGGAGAGTTGTTGTCCCGCCCTCCCACCCTCCCACCCTTTAAGGCTGGCTGTGGAGTTGGTAAGGAAAGGGGCGTGGTTCTGGGGGGTGGGGGGGGTGGAGGAGTTGTTTTTGCCCAGGGGTTTTGTTGGGAGCAGGTGTTTCCTCTGGTTTAGGTGGTGGGAATTATGTTGTCGCTGGGAGCAGGTGCAGGAAAGTTGTTAAGGGTGTGGCGCTTTTTCCTAGTTAAAGGGGGGGGATAGGATAGGAGGAATGATTTGCCCTGGACAGAGGGGGAGGGAGTGTACATATGGCAGGTGTTTAAACAGTTGAGGCAGGCCTTTTGGGTATTTGGTAATTATGTTTATGTTGTTGGCAGGGGAACTGTTTAGGGGTGGGGGTGGGGGTTTGGTCAGGTATGTGCATATTTAGTTAGGCCTAGTTTTGTACGGCAAAGGCCAAGGATGTGGTATATTTTCAGGATGCACCTGTTTCCCAATAAAGCGGCCTTTATCACACCTTAATATTGTCTCCGGTCGGACTTTCCCCTGCCCGTCTCCCGATGGGCCCCAAAAGGTCAGTAAATGAAAGGAAAGTGGATGGTGAGGAATGTTTGGCTGAAAGTTGGGGGATTGCTCGTGTTGGACGGGAGGATTAAGAGTGGGGGGTCAGTTATAAACTATTATTGAGGTTGGGGTCTATGAGCACTTATTACAATGTGAATACGTTCATAACCTGCATATCTGTCCTAATAAAGCGGCCTTTTGCTCTTACTTTGGCCTGTTCGTTCTGCGTCGTTTCGCCCGACATTGATACTGGATGGATGTTGACGTTATCTTTTTACCCACCAAGTTAAAAGCGGTCTAAAATTTTGTGGGGAAGATTTACAAGCCCCATGCTACACTTTTAGGACGCCGTTGCATCACTTTTGTGACGCAGCGGTTTCGTAAACAATGCGTAAACAATGCGCCACATTTACAATGTGACGTAGCTAGGGAGATGCGTCACGTTGTAATGCCCTGCATCACATTATACCTGCGTCAGGTATATTGTATTCCGGGTGGGCGTTCCGACACAAGAAAGCCTCGTAAAAGTGATGCAGTGAAATCTTACAAGATTTCAAGGCGTCACTTCTACGACGCCACTGCATCAAAATCTTATGCCTGCGTGAAGCAGGCGTAAGGAGTGACGCAGCATAATAGGAATAGGCATTCCCGAGCCTTGCTGGAGTTGCGTCGCACTTGTGACACAACTCCAGCAATGCTTTACCTTTACGCCAACAGATGCGTGACGCACCTGTCAATCCTTGCGCCATGGTGCGCCGCATTGTAAATGCGACGCATCCACGTGGCACAAGGGGGGTTTTGCGCGACGCGATTGAACTGACGCATCTTTGCTAATATGCAGAGATGCGTCAGTTCTTGTACATCTGCCCTTTGATTTTTTTTAAGAGAAAACCCGCGTGAATATCTTTACAATAAACGGGGAGTAAACTTTACAACTTCGCACACTCCTAGTGAAACATGAAGGACCAGGCTAAATCCTAGGGGGCAGATTTACGAGTTCTGACGCATCTCTGCAAATCAGCAGGGATGCGCCAGAACAGCTGCGACACGCAAAACCACCCGTGCGCCACCACTGATGCGCCGCATTTACAATGCAGCGCCCCGTGGCTTACGGATGGGCAGATGCGTGTCGCATCCCCCGGCGTAAACGCGGCGCATTGCTGGAGTCAAGTCGCAAGCGCAACGCGGCTCCAGCAAGCCTTGAGGGCGCCCTATGCCTAACATGCAGCGTCACTCCTTACACATGCTTCAAGCAGGCGCAGGGTTTTGACGCAGCATGGCGTAAAAGTGACTTTGTGAAATCTAGTAGATTTCACGGCGTCACTTTTACGAGGCGTACCTGCGCCGGAACGCCCACATGAAACCTGACGCAGGCTTCATGTGGTGCAGGGCTTTACAACGTGACGCATCTCCCTAGATGCGTCACGTTGTAAATACGGCGCAACATGGCGCATAGTTTACGCCACCGCTGCGTCACAGAAGTGACGCAATGGCGGTGTAAATGTGTCACAAGGGGCTTGTAAATCTTCCCCTGGATACTGCTGCACCCGGAATTCTCCGCTGTCAAGGTGACACTGTAACTCAATCACGGAATGGTTTATTCCACTGGACTTTCATGTGGGCCTCGTATAAATTGCACCGTTAAACAAAAACAAACGGACGATTCTCCGCTGCCTGAGGTGATATTTCGGTCAGTGACCCGGGAGTCTTTCACATCACTTACGGTAGCACAGCTGAGGCAATTTTACCAGAATGATTACAGGTTCCCACCTCATTCACGTTAAGCACACTGTTAGAGATAAAACAAAGCTGCGTGATCCCGCGTGCCTTGTTAAGAGGAACTTCGCAGTGTTTTAGGGAGGTGTGTTCAACTGAAAGAAAAATCAATAAAAGGAACGTGTGACGCGCGAGGGCACTGTGGAATTGGAGTTACCATCTGTATGTAATAGACCGTGAAAGTGAAGTGCCCCTGAGTTATTCTAGATTATATGCGGCGTTTATGTAAAAGCAACTGACGTCACCAATTCGCATGGCAGCCTTGCATATTTTCCCGCTTTGTGTACATACATTGATTATGGTGTGAAGAATCTCGCATTAATGTATTTCTTTTATTATTTCTCTTGTATGCATTTTGGCACTGATGATGTATGTCGAGCGGGCATAAATAATGACAGAGCGATATCGTTTGACACAGTTCCAAACACATGATGATTTTTAAGCGATGGAAAGGTGAGCAGGCATTAACGGTAATTTATGCTGATGAAGTGACAGGATGAAATGCAGTATTTACGAGCTATTACTTAATGGCACATTTTTTGACAAGCGTGAAGTGTGAAGCTGAATTTTACAGTGTTCAGTGTTGTGCATCACGCATTTTCACACGTGTCTTCTAATTCAATTATTGAGCATTTTAACCATGCTCGTGTGGCTGGATGACAGTTTAACAGCGCCAGCCAACAGGGGAGATCGAGACAGTATGGCCTGAAAAGGTGGGCGAGGAGAGGCAGGGAGAAAGGCGTCTGGCTACCTTTAAAGACGGGTGCCAAACAGCCTAATTTAGAAATTAGTTGCGGCTTTTTAGCCTATTGCAAAACTGTAGGAAGTGGTTTGGATTGTCTTATTTCTGTGGGAACCTCCAGAATAGCCCCTGTTCTTTGGCACTGAGGGCAGGGCTTTAAGTGGGCCGGGTCTCACAGGTGCTGAGCACCACCAGGTTTTTTAAAGGGGCCTCGAAATGGGTCTCTATCGGGCTCTGTTTTGTTCCCTGACAAAGGAGGTCTGTTTTTTCCGGACTGCAGTGAGAGCAGGCACATCGTTGTGTGCGCGCTCACAATGCTCATTTCTCACTAGTGGAGAAGTTACGGCATGACGTCATGCCAGGTGAGCGTTGTAGGGGAAGGAAAATCCTTTACAGAGCGTCATTTTCTCTCTAGAGTTCCTTTCTCTTTTTGAAACTCAGGAGCAGCAACATCCTTGTGGTGTCACCAGGGCCTTAAATCGAAGCTTTTTCAATATTTTATACAAGCCATAGTTGCTGCTTATTTATTTTACGCAACTAATAATCATTGACAAAGCCAATAGTCCTGACTTGTAGATATGATGTTTCTTGTTGTATCGTATATCTGGATGCAATGACAGAAACAGCAAAATACAAGTCGGGCAGCACACTATGCTAGCACAGATTTTTAGCTTACGTGTTTTTAAGCCACACCCTTAATTACAGTGGCCACGGCCCTTTAAGAGACCCCGGCCCAGTTTTTTCATCCACACTTAAAGCCCTGACTAAGTGTCCCCTGATCAAAGTGTTTGAGGTTTGGGAACAGGGCGAGGGAGTTGTGCGATAACCACAGATTCTCGAGTGGGAGGGGTAATGAACCTTTCTGACAGACTGAAGGAATAGTCGCCCAAGATTTATTTGCTATGGATAAACGTTTGTAGCCACTATGCCTGGGGATCTCACCTAAAATTCATTAAATTATCGTGTCACCCTTTAGTAGTGTAGGCCAAGGTCAAAGCTTAGACAATGAGAGGCCCAACAAATCATATTTATTCAGTTTAAAGAATGAAAACTGTAAGGTGACAACCAAATTTATTAGCGAGGGTCGAAAAGAATCAATTAAAGTAAAAAAGGACAAAAATAGACCTAACTGTTGCAAACTGAGCAACAAGAGGTTTTCACAGAAATGGCCCACACAAACATGCAACCCCTTCATTTTCAGTGACAAGAAGCAAAAAGTAAAAAAAAAGAGAAAAATGACTTGCACATAAGCTATGCGTGTATGTGACCTAAAAATTGGACAAAATAAGCCTTTCAGATTTTTTTTACAAACTCACATAGGTGTAGTGTCTTGTGAGTTAGCGATTATGGGACCCTTTTGGTTCCTGATGGACTCCGTAGAACAGTGACGTTAAGTGCATGGGTGTGGTTCGTAGAATTCATGATGTAGAATATTCAGTTAACAGTTACATGCTGAGAAATAAAGACGTGTAAAATTAAGCCCCATGTGTGGCATAATCATTTACGTGCTCCGTGGCTGGGGAAGAGGTTACAATAGGTGTTAGCTGTCACGGTGCAAAATAAGTTAAGTATATCACTGTGTGTATATTGTTAGTTTCACATATTCGCTTACAATATGATAACCTTAGAAATTGCCGATCTTTATGCAGCTCAAGCTTCACAAGCTCAGAGAGAGACTGTTAATCAACTGTGTGGCCACTACCTGACCCTGCAAGCGCAGATCAGAAGGTCCCAAAAAGTGGCCTGAGAAACGCTCTATGAGCTTCAGAAGCAGAAAACTGAAAAAGATATTGAGCGGCATATTTATGATACTTTAAGGTAGCCCAATGCAGCAAGCCACCTTGTTGCAGTGCGTCAAAGGGAAAAGACAGAAATGCCTCCTATTTAGCATCATACGGCACATCCCTGTCCTTTCCTTGCGCCGGTGCACTTTTGGCTGCCTAGCGCTAACACAGACATCCTTTCACCATGGTGTAAGGGTGCCTGTGTTGTAAGCAGGATTGTTTTTGTGCAGGAAGGGACCCCTTCCTGCACAAAAACAATCCTGAGAGACATTTTCCTCTTTCAGCACACATATGCCCACATGCATCAAGCGTTTTTGCATTCGCAAACGGCGCGAATCGCAAAAATCGGCCGTTTGCGAATGCAAAAACCTTTTTTGGGATGCATCATTTTTTTTTCATTTTTCGCAAATTAAGAAATCGCAATTTTTTGCGTTTTCTCAAATTGCAATAGCATTTAAGAAATCGCAAATTTACCGATTTCTTAAATGCTATGCATGATTTTATTTAATTTGCGAATTCGCAATTAGGAAGGGGAAAATTGCCATGAAGTAAACCTTCATGGTAATTTGCGAAAAGTTTCAAAAATGCAAAAAAATGCACTTTTGAAACTTACATTTTACACACACACATGCCCTTGGGACATGTGTTTGAGTAAAATGTACTTACTTGACGTTCCAGGGGTGCAGGGGGGGTTCTTTGGCCCCCCCCTGCACCCTTGAAATTGGATTCTCATTTTGCGATTCCTTAATTGCGGATTCGCAAAATGAGAATGCCTTCCCATTGATTCCTATGGGCCTCTAGGCTCATAGGAATCAATGAAAAGCGATTCCTTATCTGCGATTCGCAATTAAGGAATCGCAAATAAGGAAAACTAAGAAATCGCAAAAACTTTTGTGAATTTTTAATGCATAGGAATTTGCGATTCCTAAATTGCGTTACCTTAATTTTCGCAATTTAGGAATCGCAAATTCCTACAATGATGCATGTGGGGGATAGAAAGAGGAAAAACAAAGACAAATACATATATTTCTCCTTTTTATGCCTCCCCTGGGGAGGTGTAGCATTTTGATGCATTCCCAGGTCCACCACAAATCGTAAATCTGGAATGCACCAAAATCCATAGGTGGATGCGTGGGAACTCCCACACACCACCCATGGAACGACTCCCTGGCACAGATTAACGCAAGGCAGCGATTTGTGCTGCCTTGTGTTACTTGTGATTTATCTAGCCATGCAGGGCCACGCAAGGTGGCCTTCTGTGGCTTGATAAATCTGGCCTTAGTGTTACGTAGCCCGTCCACCCACTTGCATGGCATAAGGGCGACGCAACACTATGAGAAATATGGGTCTGAATTACATTGGTGAGAAAAACCAAACCCAGTTGCTGCACTTGGCTCTAGACACTTGATGATCCTGCAGCTGTGTCCCTGAATTAGAGGGCACATTTTTTGGGAAGCATAGATCAGGTACTGGGTAACTAAACATGCAAGCAGAGTAATGATTATCTTTCTAAATTACAGCTGATCTCCACAGGTATGTCTACATCTTAATGACTAGAACACGTTATGCACAACACACATTAACAACACGTGCCATTACAACGTATTTTTTCCGAAACATAATCCATTACAACGCATGTTATTACAACGTAAGCCATTAGAATTCATAATCCATTACAATGCAAATTACTATTCTAACTCCGCCGGGGCGTTACTTTGTGTTGTAATGGCATGCGTTGTAATGGATTTTGCATTGTAAAAAATTGTGTTGTATTGGCACACGTTGTAACGCGTGTGTTGTAAATAATGTCTCCCCATTTTTACACTTTGTAGGCCCAGGCGTTACTGTGATGATGTTCCCTTATGAGCTGTTATTACACCAGCTGGTTTACAGTACTTGCTCCCAAATCTAAGGTAGATGCAACCCAGTTTCTGATGCCTGATTGCCTATTTTCACATAAAATAAATAATTCTGATCCAGTGTCAGAGTTGCTCTAACTCTGAGAGGGATGGATTGGAAATCGAAATCAGCACAGTCAAAATATTAAAACCGGCTCCACACTACAGGAAGACACTACGTAACTAGCCCATTAGCCATGGATGGATCATGGCAACCCATCCTGATCTGAGCTCCCACGCCCCCACCCCACTGAAAATGCCAGAAATGTCAACATTTCAGTCAGTGACCTGAGAGTCTTTCACATCACTCTTGATATTACAGCTGAGGCGATTTTACAAGAATGATTACAGGCCCACCTCACTCATGTTGGGCACACCATTAAACATAAAAACAGCTGTTTGAGCTCTCACACCTTGTTAGTAGGAACTTTGGAGTATTCTAGGCCCTGTGCTCTAATCAACACTCCTATGTTCCTGCACCTCATAAGGTACAACCTATGAAGGTACCAGTTGCGGTCATTGGGAGCTGCATAGGGGCCAAGTTGGAGTTTGGTGACTTGCCACTTTCAGTTTTTTTCCCCTTAGGTCCTGCCATTGTAATCTGACTGGGTTGATGCAACAGCAACAAGGGATTTCTGTTGCTACTTTTCATTGCTTTTTATATTTGCAGGGTGACAATTGTGAGCAAGAAGAATGGATTAGCAGGCCGCTCATTGTTCAGGGAAGGCAGAGCAGTTTGTAGTGTTAGTCTGAAAACTGAGTCCAAGTAGCCACACTTTTAAAAGCAGTCATCCATCGCAGTCTCTTTGGTTTTTGATACCTTAGTCAAAATCCCTTGTTTGTTTGGGAATCTATGTTTCTGTATCTCTGTTCAATGGGCCAGCAAAAATGCTACTATGGGAGGAATTCTAGATAGCTGTCAGTGTGGCCTGGGTACAGTAGCAGCCCTAAAGACCATTGAATACTGTCTGGCCGGGGCACAGTGTTAATGAGATTGGCATCAAGTTGTAGGGTTTGTAAAGATGCTTCTGGTTTTAGATTTGTACCTTAGTATTAACCAGACAAGGGGGCATATGTACAAGGAAATGTCGGAGCATGGAGCTACGCCAAATTTGGCAGCGCAGTGCTCCGACATTTCCAAAGCGCAGGAATGCGCCAAATTTACATCAATACAGTGCATCCCTGTTTTTTTTACTACATCCGGTGCTAAAATTTGCTGCCTAGCATCAGTGCAGGCACCGTTGCACCATAGTTCAAGGGTGCCTGCGTGTCAGGGCATGATTGTTTAGATGCAGGAAGGTGCCCCTTCCTGCGCATAAACAATCAATAATGGCGATTTCTTACTTCTGTGTGTGCTGCAGAATGCAGCACACATAGAAGTAGAAAATCATCGTTATTTAATGGTTGTTTTTGTGAATGAAGGTATCCCTTCCTGCACATAAACACTCATTAAATAATGACAATTACTGCACATAAACAATCATTCATGGCGCTTTGCTCTTTCTGTGTGTGCTGTAGAATGTTTAATCGATTGGCAATCTTTTGGCATGGCATTCCAGTCCATATATTTTCACCCACAATGCCAGACAGGGACCAACCTTATGTATTTCAGGGTTTGTCCAGGTTCAATAGGAATGTCCAGTCTGTCCTCCTGCGCCAAGTCTCCTCTGAATGGGGACAAAGGCACGACAGGGGCCTCTGCAGAGAAGGTCTCTTTATTTAGGTATGTATGCTTTTGCAACTGGATTCTTGTTGGGTGATATGGGCCATATCCTGAAGTAAGCACTGAGATAACAACAGGGATGAGCGGGGAATGTGAAATAGCAGCTTAAAAAAGCTTGTGAAGGAACCCTGTTATTAGTGTTCATTATGGTCCTGCAATCTGAATTTACTTTTTCAACTGTGTGTGTCAGGGGTGTCAGCGGTGAAACTTCAATTGTGTTTTCAGAAAACAATGACATGGCAACGGTTGAAGTACGTTGTACTATTTCCATGAAGTGACAGGTTTTTCCACTAAAAGGGGTTTATTCCACAATACTTTTATCCGAGCACTGGAAGAACTGCATGGTTAAATAAAATGAAAGAACCATTCTCGCATATGTCAGGTTTATCAAAATGATCATTGGACCCCTCCTCACACACAATGAAACTGCAATGAAACCTGCATGCCTGTTCTCACACAACTGGTTCCTAGGAATGCCAGATTATATAGCTGGGGTGTTCTAAATTTTACATGCATGTTTGCCTTAATCTTTACTATTGTATTTCTGCAAATTGCCCTCATTTCATTCAAAGTTTTCAAAAAAAGATCCTCCAACTTTGAAAGTCATACTTGCAACCTAAGAAGACTTAGGGGGGCATTCACAACATAATGTCGGAGGGCGGTGTTACTCCAAAAGTGGTAACTCCACGCTCCGATATTTTTAAAACACAGAGATGCACCATATTTACAAAAATGCATGGCATTCCTGAGTTTCCTCTAGCGCTGGCGCTAATAAAGCTGCCTTGCGCCAGCACAGACATCCTTGTGCCATGTTGCAAGGGTACCTGCACTGTTTGTGTGCAGGAAGGGACGCTTTTCTTTACATAAACAATCTTGAAAGGCGATTTGTTCTTTCCATGTGTGCTGCATAACACGGCACACATGGAAAGATGAAAATTCAAGGAGTAATTCACAATTTTTTCCTCATATCGCCAGTCTAATACCAGGTATTCCCTGGTCTTAGTTTTTGGCGCGCCCCCAGACTTGTAGATATGTGGCAGCATCACCATGGGTGTTGCGGCAGAACACCTACTGCAACACACATTGCGTGCATTTCACTCTAAGTGATGCGTGAAAAGGGGCCTTATTTGTAAGGCAACGTTAAGCCATGGTAAGTAACTTTTAATGCAACTTTGTAAATAAGGAGCAGGGGATATCACCACCAGAATGTCACTAAAAGTGACGTTCTGGTGGCGATATCCCCTTGTAAATATGCCCCCTTATCTCCTCTATCTCATCTATTAATTCCACCAACCATTTGCCTGAACTCAAATACCCCCATTAATGATCACTCCTAGCACCTATTAATGTAATCATTCTCAAAGAAGTTGGAGTAAATGCATGGAATTGATTTCTTGACAGCACAAGACTTATCCCAATGACCAATAACCACTGGATTTACCACAAAACTGCAGGTTCTGGAGCAGTGTGCTGCCCGGTGCAGAATGCTTCAACGCCTCTTCAGTGGTAGTAAGCGCTATATAAATGCAATCACAATGCAATACCTGAGGTGTTTTATCTGAACGAAGAGAGGTCTAAAGGGAGGAGTGTAGTGCGAGGGTATTGAAGAAGTGCATTTATGAAAGGGATATTTAGACTCTACAAAGAAGTGGTGACCCCGAGCTGTGATAGACTCAATGCTGTTTGTATTTCATGCATTTTGCTAGCCATCTTTACACCATGGTGCTAACAATCTTGTTTAATGATTTTAATCACTAGGTTTTAAAATGAATAATTTTTTTACAACTAATGTATCCTGAATGTGTATAATTATTTTGCAGAATCAACTGATGTAGTTATATACATTATATGATTTTTGTCTAATTGATATACAAGGTGGGGGTTAATGGTAATTTATGGAGATCAATTGACTTATCTTGAAATGCAGGATTGATTGGCTAATACTTGAGGGCATATCTTCTGATGTGTGAAACTTGAAGCAAAGCTCGCACAGGGATTAGTTCTGCATAACATGCTTTTTCATACATTTATTTTTTAAAGATCCTAAATATGCTCATGTCCTTGGAAGGCAGCTGCTGAGTGTTAGCCACAGAGGGAGCGGAAAGAAAAGATGGAGAGATGGAGAGATGAAGAGAGGGGTACAGGAAGGGTAAGAAAGGATGAGGGTATTTTATAAAAGGGATAAGGGGTTTTCAGCATTTTGAAGCACAGTAAGAAGTTTTCTTTTCCTCATTATTGTGGAAGGCCTTCAGTTTAACCCCTGCAATGTGGTACCCAGATCTCCCTGCCAAAGCCCGAGAGAGATGAACATTCAGTGACAAGAAATTACCTCCGATCCCTGGAAGAGTGGCGCAATAAAACCTTCACGGACTGAGATATGCATGCTGTGGTTAAGCTCCAACAGCCGCCTCGGTACAAAGACCTCTCACAGGTGTTACAGACAACTCCTTTAAAAGTATCCTTGTCTCACCCTTTTGTAGTGTGGACTAAGCTTACTTAGAGTCCAATGACCAGCTGCTGAATTATGCAGTGGGTACCTCTGCTCACTAATGCATCCACCCCAGGGATCTGTGTTTGAGCTCATGGTCACATGTTTTAATCCCAGTGAGTCCACTCAGCCTTTTATCCTTCTGAGATTGATAAAATGAGCACCATTGAGTTGGTAACAAGAAATATCTGTTATTTCAGTGCCAGGAGATTCAATACATGGGTAAACATTTGCTTTAGACATACACGTTATGTTTTGTTTAATGTGGTAGGGGTTCTTAACATTGAGGTTTTGGAGAGTGACATAGTGGGACATGAATTTGATTCTGTTATGTTATGTGTATTTGTAGAGTGCTGTATCACCCAGGAGGGTATCCTTGTCCTGAGGAAGGGTCAATTGTGGCTTGGCTACGCTAGAGGAAGTCTTCGGACAGCCATGTATTTAGCTTCTTGAGGAATTTGAGAATTGAAGAGGCAGGACTCTGGTCTTGGCAGGCAGTCAACAAAGTGTTTCAATACAGTCGTGTTGCCTTTATATGTCTCAGTTTGTAAATAAACTTGATAAATCTAGTTTAATTGAGTAATGTTTGATGAAGCCGTGCAGAGGAAGGCTAAAGAAGAACATGCTGACATAATACAGCCTGGTTTCTACTAAATGTATGGTAAAACTTTCTCAGATCATGTCCCACAAGTACTTGAACGCAAGAGTCTGTGTATGCCTGATGGTTTACTTTTAGCTTGCAGCTGTTTTTACCGGAAAAACTTATATGAGAATTGATTTGTACTGAAGTCTTTTTTCTCTCACTATCATATGTTAGTCTTTCCAATGCACGATGCACTTTACATTGTTGGAAGGCTCTCCAATGATATATTAAGGCCGAAGAACTTTGACGTTCTTTCTCATATAATTGTCCTTTTATTTGCAATTTGCATTTTATCTGTGGCTGTTTCACTGAAAGTAATTGTGTATATGTTTTAAATTAATTCAGTGAGTATTCACTGCAAGATATTATGATGTTATTTCTTAACGCGCCTAGCACAAAGATTGCTTTTTAACAGTGTAAATTTTATATGTGCTATTTGGTAAACTTTGATTGTTTTTTCTATAAACTGAATGAAGTCTTTTGAATTAGTGGATGAGAGCTGAACAGCAGTAGACCAGTTGTATCCTTCTGCAAAAAGGCAACTCTAATAACAAGCATTGGCAAAGCCAACAGGGATAATGCTGGCACATGAGCTCTGACAAAGGCAATGAAAAATGCGTGCTGCAGTGCAAATCAAATCAATAAAAATGTACTTTGTGTATACAATGCCTAGGTGAGAAAAATAATGAAATACCTGTTGAGAGAGTGTACTTTTCAGATGCAAAATACCCCTGCTAAATTCCAATGGAATTGGAAGATCACATCCAAAGGGCCAGTAAGAAGAAGGTGGAGCTCAAATACTTCTGTGGACTGATCCAAGATGTGACTGATAACGTCTCAAACTGATAAATTGCAGGTTGTAAGCTAAAGAAGCCAATGGCTGAAATAGCCTGACCCAAAGCCCTTAGATTACATATAGAAAACAATATGTTAACCAGGAATTATACACTTCAAACCAAAACAAGTAACGGACCTAAAAGGATACCCCAGCATACCTTTCAACTGTTTAGGGGGATTTCCATATGCATTTAAGAGCACAGGGCTGTGCCTTGCATTAGACAGTTTTACAGATGTAGGGGTTAATCCTCAAAGAAAGTCATACATCTCAATGTGTATGAACTTGCATGGGCACCAATTTACATCTTTCAGGAATCCACAAACTTGCCCAACAGCATTCATGAAAACCTGCGACAGGAATGGTTTAGAGTATTTCTAAATATGTCTATGCGATTAGCTTTCCGCGTGTGTAAATTTGCATAGTATACATTTGCTGATGGGGAAATGCTTTCATATGAAATAATTTCCACTTTCATTTTTCTTTCTCCAACTGATGCAGAAACTCCTCTGCCAAAACTCCCACCAATTGAGTGGGTGTTCCATTCCCTCTCCCACGCTAAAAAGGGATTTCTTGCTGCCCTTATCACGAGCAATTACCCATCCATTTCCAGAGATGGAATGAGTCAGAAACTGCGAACACCCACCCACTCCAAGCCCCTGGAGAGATATTTACTCATGCTTGATAGTAAACCTTATTGGAGTAATATTACAGAGGAGTTTATGGATTTACGTGTGTAAGGTTCACTTTTTGTGAATAAGACACTTGTGAGTCAAGGCTTTTGTGATGTAAGTCTGACTTACACAAATAGCTCTGTGAATCTGGCCTCTTAGTGCTTACCGGTGTTAAAACAGTTTTACGAGTAATTCCCCCTAGCATATCTATTATTTTCGTAAAAAATAGCGAACATAGAGAAAATATGCTCTATTATCTTCCACTGTTTTGCCGTTTAGAGATTATTTCAAGAAACCTTCATTGTATTAATAACGTGAATATACATATGATCCCTGTGCAGGGCATATAAATGATATTTGCTATGCATAAGTCATGCACTACTCAGACCTCCATTTTTCTTCATTTGTTTCCCTGTATCATATTATATTTGAAAATTACACAAACCTCCTTTTGGAGGACACACGATGATTAAGGGTGTCTTATACAGCCTATGAGAGAGGTATTAATTGTATTTATATAGCGCTACATATCACTGACTAGTCACGATAGCGCACTAGTGGATGGGTTGCACACTATGCCTTAGGTTGAGCTTAGTAGAAGGGGTGGTGAATTGTGGCGTGTCTATGTAGGTAGTGTTTTGGTATCAATCGTGGTGACCAGAGTGGTCGGGCTCATATACTGTTATCTGTCACTGCGCTTAAGCCGGCAGTGGAGTGAAGACGGTCAAGGGGAGAATTGACCCTCTGCGGTCAGCTCTGCCAGTGGTAGAGCATTCCAGGCTTTTCTGCTGCACTTGAAATTACCCGACTAACCTGAGAATAGCAAAGTCCAGGAAAAAGAAAACAGGCTGGTCTTGATCTTAAAGTGTAAATACCCATTGTTAATAAGCAGGACCTAGTTTGTGTTGTACTTTGTAAGCCATGAATTCAGAATTTAAGTCAGAATGTCATGTCTCCTGTCAGAATTATACAGAATGTATGTTTTATGTTGCAAGATACACCTTAACAGGACATCATAAAATCACCATTCAGCACTAAGCTATTTTTTCCGCCAATAGTAAAGAGCACTGGGTTGGCACTTAGAGAGTTCAACAATGTTGACCCCATTGCTTGAACAATCACTCCAGGTCAAAGCATGTGGTTAGCTAACAGCCTACTGAGGGCCCTTAGTTAACAAATCACAGATCTAATGTAGCTGTAACCTGTGTCTTGCACCGGTGTCGTAACTAAATTCTCACCCCGTCATTTTGTACACCCCCTACGTCAGAGGTGTGTTGATACATACAGGTTCTGCCTGCGCAGAATAATGCGCATGCGTGGAAACGCGGGGGGTGTACAAACAGATGGGGTGAGGCTATCGATAGAACACCTGCTCTATGCAAGAACTAGATTATAGCATTCATCAATTTCTCACAATTAAGTATTTATGGCTCACATTTATGACACAAAATTCAGTTGTATAATTCACACATAAAATTTACTTCCAAGATGTTTTATACACTGGCAGATATCTAATGTATATCAAAAACCCTTTCAGCATCTGTTACACGTGCAGAATGGGGACAGGGCACTTTTTCACTCCCATTGCACTATATAAAGCACATACGCTAACTTGGTAACTTTATGATTTAGAACTAGTGCATAAGCTGCAGCCAGTAAGGGTCCGAAGTACCAGTTTATAGTGGCAATATACATGGGTGATGTCAGTTGAATTTCTCCTCTTTGTTGCTTCCACTTAGAAATTACTTATAAATGTCGCCAAATGTATTACCAGCAACCCAAGTACTAAAGTAATTGAACAGGACTATACTCCTATTATTATTTGTTGATCATAACACCTTACTCCACTTTAAATGATCAAAGCATTGTTTTAAAGGTTAGAAGAGGATAACAATGGATTGATGGTCCAGTTTAGCAAAACATAATCTGTGTTTATACAGAGCATGTTCACCTTTGGACATCTTCATGCTGCAATAACAGGTCTGTATTATTATCATACTCAATGGTTCTCATTCATCTCATCTAATAGGGTGAACGACTGACTGGACCCACCAGAATTCGAACTGTGACCATGAGATCATTTACAGATCTATGGAGGGAATGCATTAGCCCAATGAGCCACAAGACCCAACTCAGCAAGAAGAACCTTTGCACAATCATAAAAAAGGTGTTCTACCTTCATGCAAATAAAACATGTAAAATTCAGCCAATTTAAAAAAAACACCTGTAATATTAGTGATCAAGCCATATGGTGACAGGACAGGGCGTGTAAGTTATGTTTGTAAGCCAGGCATATCTGAAAGGCTGATAATAAGCACATCTCATTGGCTTTCCTTCTGTTTCTCCTGAAGAGTGAATCTCCTTTTCATTACTCTACATTAACTGGCTGCACATTGTCAGGTTCCATGTCCATCTGTCGCAGGCAGACCTCCCCACCTACCATTCTGATGAATTTCTGCCAATCAACCACTACTGCATATGCCTCTACTGGTCACAAGCCCAGCTTATGCCTATGAACAGAACTGCAAGCTCCAAACACCTACACAGCTACTGTTAGTGACTATGTCAAGTGGTTAGTTATATGTGCAGGTCTGCACAGCACAAAACACAACAGATCTGTTACTCTATCAGTTATTCTGTCAATTCACTGAAACATGTGTCGCTGAAGACAACTCTATCAATAAACATTGGCCGAGCCAGTAGGCCTTGCTATGTCTGTCATCTTTTTGGGTTTGTCAGTGCTTGTTTTGTTTTGTGATTGTTTATGCCAAGTTTTATTGTTGGGGAAGTAGCCGAGCCCTCATCATTAAAAAGAAATGGCTTAAAGCAAAAATATTTTTACGTTTCAAAAAGCACATATTGCCATAATAGTCTTTGGCACTTACGGGAACTACTTTGTGTATCATCACTCATAATGAAGGGAATTAGCCAAGAGCTAAAGTGGGCTTACCCATTGCCACATGCTATACGCTGTAGTAGGTGTAAGAAAAATGTTAATGACAGACCCATGGATGAAGATTGAAAGCCACGAGAAGTGTATTACACATATATTTTTAGTACAACCGAAAGGTCTTGGCCATTGCCAGACCTCAAAATAAAAATGTAGAAAGTGTGCTGTGTGAAAATTGTTTCTGAGACAGGAATAATTTTGTGAATGGAGGGGGGTGGAGAGGGTGGCTAGGAGGCGAGTCGACATGAGGTCCTGTATAAACTGAGATGGGCAGAAAAGTCAGAAAGACATGAACAGAGCCAATGGGGGATTTTTGTGAGAAGGAAGAGAGACATAGAAATCATGTGGAGACTAATCTTTCCTGTGTACGATTTCATTAAAGAGAATTCATTTTACCATGTGGAAAGGATTGCCTGACCCGTATCAGAAACGGAGAATACCATTTCTTTGCAAAATGTGTGAAGCTTTTAGATGCTGTTACAATATGGATTACAGCCTGGAGAGCAGGCACTTGTAACTTACCAGGTTCTTGTCCAAGCCGCCGGGCATTGATACGCTCCTTATGCTGACACCATCCTCGTTTCCTTCTGAATAGGATCCATTCAAGTCAATCTCAGACCTGCTCCGATCTATAAGAAAGAGACAATCACAGGACTCAGAACTGTAATGGATTTTCAGTCGCAAGCACATTATCTGACATTCTGATCCGCTTAGCCGGTCTTTTGACGTGCTACTGAGTAGCTTAGCTACACCCACGTTTTGAGAGGTTAGTTTTTCACCCTGGATACAAGGATTTCCTGCATTTACATTTTCAATCAAACAGTAGCAAAAACTGTTTCACTTCAGTCATTATACGAGTGATAGGTATTATTGGCCCATAGATACCCATTGTGGCGGGCGGGCAAATGCTGCTTCGCTGAATCTTCCCCCCTGCAGGAGCCCCACCCACTACCGCTAGAGGCAGGCTTATGCCAAATTTCAATTTGGATGTAAATCAAATCTCCTCCTCTATCATGGCCCGAGAAAACAGCCTTTACTAATAATTTCTTCAGTGATGTATCATGGTGGAACTGGTGGATGTGTGGGAATGAAAGGTAACCTTATGAAGGTGGCCACGGGTGCACTAAACCCATGGGGACACTATTCAGGATCCCTCCAGCAGACTGAAATAAGTAAAAAAAAAACACGATCCAGGACACACACCCCCCCCTCCCCCATTGGACTAGAGGAATGGACTATTATTGTGCTAGAGCAAAGAAATTAATTTATAAGACCAAAGCTGTCCACATAAATATGAAAAAAACTGGGGCAGAGGATTAAGCATTCTTAACAGGTCTTTGGCCCAAACTGATTAGTCTCTGGTTAAACTGTTTTTAACAATGATTAAGAATTCGGGGTCTCTGCTGATTGTATGGCGGAATAGCAAATGAGATGCATGTTTTATGTCTGTGCTTGTTTCAAAAGTGATGACAAGTATTTACTAAAAAAAATCACTCCACTCCGTCCATTCAAAGTAGGGAGGGAATACATGCTGTATTGCATCTCTACCCAGCCATTCACTCCAGACCAATCTAAAATTCTGTCTGGCCTGGCTGATTCGTACACGTCCAAGAACAACCGTACATCTCCACTAGTTCAATATTTCAGATGAGTTCTGATAAACCTAGGACAAATTGAGAGGCACTTTTTATACCATAAATTAAACAAACAGCAGCAAAGGACCTTTTGCAAAGTAAAATGACTAAGCATTTTGTTTTAGAAACAGATGAAAAACGGAATATTGTTTACCTACTCGAAAATATTTTGGGGAAAAAATACCAACAAGTACATTTAAAAAACACGCATCTAGGG
The DNA here is from genome assembly GCF_964263255.1 of Lissotriton vulgaris. NCBI lineage: Eukaryota > Metazoa > Chordata > Amphibia > Caudata > Salamandridae > Lissotriton > Lissotriton vulgaris. The sequence continues at coordinate 373,106,210 of NC_141696.1, forward strand.
GAATAGTTCAACAGGACTAAGGTAATAGGTTCACCTACAGATTCTGCTCCCCCAGCCACTTGTATTTACATTTAAATAGTGGATGCACGCTTGTGTATTTATTGTCTCCTAATGGCATGACCTAGACGCCAATCAATAAAGTTACAGGAAAAAGAGTACTAACAGTATAGGGAAGTATGACATGACACCCACCACACACATCTAAGTTTCTTAATTTTAAAACAAAAGCGCTTTGACTGATGCAGTCAATGCCCAGTGAATACTAGATGTAAAAAGCTGCCACATACTGCTAGCGAGTAAATAACATTCTTTTCAGCCATTATTTACTTTCCATTGGTCTACACTATTTACACAATGACACAAAGAGGAGAAAAATATATTTAGCAAAGAAGTTCTTTCTACAGTAATCACAAACTGTGATTGTTTGCGGACAAGTCAAAGAGTACACCAAGTCGCCGCTGTTATTGCTAAATGTGTATTCAAGGCAGTACACAAAGTCTGACGTGTAGCAGTGGTCTGAGGCATCCAGACCTATGTCTCATGCACGTCATTCCTGAGACAGCTCCCTCTGAGGTTAGTGTTGTATATTTATACTTACTTCAATATGACGACTTGGTGTCTGTAGTCCTTTCTTAGTGTTCTTATCTTACCAGTCTTCCTTACTACCTAAGGGTGTTCTATCTGTGTTGTGAGGATTCCAGCCTTGGCAGTTGATGGTCTGATCAGCTGTGAGGTTTATGCTCTGCTGTCTTATCTTATATTGTAACTTAATAAATCTATCTTAATACCTGAAGACGTGTCCTGCTGCCTACTAACCTATTTACGACATTTTGGCGACATCTGAAGCAAACCGGAGGGAAGTCCAAGAACAACAGCGCAGCATGAGCAAGACCTCACTAAGAAGAACCCACCTAAATGTGGCCTGAAGCAAGAAGATAACCTACTGTAATGTGAGGTTTATGCTCTGCTGTCTTATCTTATCTTGTAACTTAATAAATCTATCTTAATAACTGAAAACGTGTCCTGCTGCCTACTAACCTATTTAAAACAGTTAGCTGAATGAGGTGGCCGTAATCCTTGTGCAGGCTAGGGAGATAAGATGTGGGCAGCTTGAACAGTTTACACTCATCTTCAGAAAGCTTACCACTCTATAGAGTGCTTTATGCCACATAAAATGCACTAACTCCTATTTCCATAAGACGCCAGTTTGAAATCTAACTTTGAGATTTTGCAAGAGACCGCCTTAGGTGTTGTGAAAACCTCACGTTATTAATTCCTCAAAAAAGTACAATAACTAGTATAACGAGACAGAAGGCTTTGGGTCAGCCTTCTTCAACCACTATCTGTCATGGTTTTTCATGAAATGCCATTGCTTGGATGGGAGGTCCATCAAGGTAATGGCATTTTGTTGATGTTTGGATGGTATCATTTGTGTATATCTTGGCGATGTGTATAAAGCAGACTAGAACCACTGTGTGCTCTTTGATGTACTTACTCTGTGCCTCTGGAGTTTTTGTATAGGAAAGGCATGCTGGCTGGTTGCCTTGGCCCATCATAAAAACACAGTGATATTCACTATTTCCCCTTACACGTTTATTTGTATTACTTCATTGTTATTATACATTGGATTTACAACTTTTTTATTCACTTGAGTTCTCACTCAGAGTGGCCAATTCATTCCTTTGGGGCAAGGATCAGTTGACTTTCATCCACTGTATCTGGCTTCCAAAAGCAGCCGAAACACTGGATGAACGTTTGAACCAAAATAAGGAACTGCCGGGGGAATCTAGCCTAGAATGACCAATCCCCAAACAATTCGCCATTTCTTAGTGGACCTCTAGATTCCAAATCGTAATGGGCAGGATTTTCTTGAAAGCAAATTTCGACTTAAAAACAGAAATGAGGGCTTCTGAAACTGTATTTACATGTTGAATAAATTAAAGTACATTATTCTTGCCATAATTAAAAAAAAGGCCAACATGTGAAACACAACTGCCATATTGAGTCTTCAGAACCAATAGTTTTATAGATATGATCGGAATCATCAAAGTAGCTTTTTGAATCATTCTGTAATGTGCAGTCTCATGTCGTAGTAGGACCAGTTTTTCGATCACTGTGGTTGTATGTATTTGGGCAATATGCCATGTGCTCTATGCAAGGAATGAAGGAATCATTGGTCCTTTACTGTGATTTAAGACTACACAATATGCAATGATTTACAAACCTACTTTTAGGATTCTGATCATATTTTTAAAATGATTGTCCCCGAAGAAGCAACCTGGTAGCTGTGAAACATGTGTTGGTCTTTTTTGTGTTATGACAAGAATAAAGGAAATTAATCTATTCAAACATCTGAATACAGTCTCTGAAGCTCTCCTTTTGTCCTTGGAAGACAGTACTTCAGTGTTCTGCCGGTTGTAGAATTTGATGAACTGATCTATTGTGATACAACACGATTTGCACAATGCTTATTCAACCTTCTGCCTCCTTTCATAACACTCTTGTTTGAGGGTACCACTTAACTCTGCTAATGCAGTCTGTTGGGGAAAAAGGCCCTACACCCAGCGACTATTTTGTTGTAACCCAAGATGTTGTTTCATTATGTGATTTTCATCCAAGAATAGTGGAGGCAATATATAGGGTTTGCCAAATATTGAAAACACTTTCCCTAACAGAAAACAGACCTATTTGCTTTACACCTTTGTTTAGTTTGGCTAAGCAGTAGGCCTGGGCAGAGTTCATGGAGTTCCATGACAAAAAAATAGTTCCCTGGGCTCTGTGGAGATTCGCAAGCAGTGGCGTGAGGTAAGTAGTGCTGCCCACGCTGATTTTTAGCACCAGGCGTTTGTCCTGAGCTATAAAATCAGCGCAAACGGCACCACACACAGCGTAATAGGTAGCAGCTTCTTTCTGCCACTCAAGTAAATGTTTTACTCCAGTGGCAGTTTCCTCAATGCTATTGGCAGGTTTCTCAACGCGAATGATATCGATCTGCCTGTGCTGAGAAATCTCACCGGAAGGTGGTCTAGAGCTGGATTTTCCTCGCTCTTACTCGTCAACTTAACGTTGGCGAGCCAAGAGAGAGGAAAATCTCTGCTCCATACCGCTACATGGAGTTTTTCAGAACTTTGCGCTCTACGCGAAGCACATAGTGGGGAAAATTCGGTTGGGAACATGCAAGTATCATAAATGCCATTATCTTAAGATCATTTTTGTGTCAATAATGCTACTGCCACTCTTATTGGGTTAGTACAATAAAACTTCATTTATCCTCTACCACATCATATCATTCAACAATACATTTCTAGGAGCAACAGTAGATACAGGAACTATATAGCCAAACTGATTACTACCCTAATTTGCATTTAATTATCAAGCCCTTCTCCTGTCACTTCCTCTGATCAAAACCAGAAACCAAAATATGTAAACACTGATTCTGATTTCAAGAGTCTAAAAATCCCTTTAGTTTTTCATGTCTTTAAACTTGTTTTGAAATTTCACAGGTTACAGATGATGTACTTCAAAACTGTGCAGTTCAAAGAGTTTGGTGCAGGTCATCAAGGATAAAGAAAGGATATATGCTTGTTAGGTGGAGAAATGGGAGGGTGGTTAGGAGTAGAAGATCAAAAACAATGGGAAAAGTCCAGCAGTATTTGACTGTAAGATGAGCAATATAATAGGAATTGCTGAAACAAATCATCAAAACTGCAGGTGCTTGTGCAATAGATTTAAAAATTGAAAGGTTCACTTATAAAGCGGATACAGAAAGTGGCCTTAGCATAAGAATGGGGCCAGATGTAGGAAGAATTAAAGTACTCTGTAGGTGCCAGAGAAATGCCCCTGAACAGAGGTTGTGTACCTCCTAGAGAAACCCCCACAAAGCCATATATAGCAGGAAAATTTAGGGCCGTTCAAATCACACATTAATGAGAAGGAAAAAGAGGGGATTAAGAGGTGTCCTAAGCAGGGGTCTTTAACCTCATGCGCGCTAGCGGAATTACGCTCGCACGCTGAGATTTTTTAAATCGCATGTTACGTGACGAGCTGGGCTCGTCATCAGCGTGCGAGGAGGCTACGCCATGACGAGCCCAGCTCGTCATCAGCGTGGAAGGGGTTAATATGTATCCTTACATTAAAGCAGAGCTATGTATGAGAATGGAAGGAGGATACATATAAAATCACCTATGGTGCTATAAGACAAATGCATGGAATGGTAAGTGCAATGGCGACCAAATAGTATCAAGTTAGGTGGTTATGGGGATTGTGTGCGGAAAGTGTAGACATCGTCAATTATAGCCCTTCAAACTATGGTTGTTTCCAATCATGTCAGAGCAAGTGGGTTTAGGTAAGGGCCCCAGATTTGTTCAGAAAATCATGAAATTCAGCTGCAGTCACGGTCTTTCTCAGTAGTGTAAGTGTCATCTTTACTAGTTACATGACCAAGGAATGGGTTTTGAAATATTGCAAAGTTATGTTCTGAATCTATATTGCTATGTTTGTCGATGGCATAAACTTTAATTTCCTATTTACTTCCACTGTGCAAATAAATCGTGCAAGTGAACAGCTAATGAAATGTAGGTGTAAGTAGGTGTTATTTGGGGGTGGATTTAAAGTTAGTAGTTAGATTGGTTTTGCTGTTCAAGTAACATTATAGTGTGGAACATTATAAAGGAGGAGCGCATTCATTTTCATTTACGCAGAAAACTAGATGTTGCGTGATCATTTTGCATTAGGGTTTGTTGTTATTATTGTGATTGTTTGCTAATGTGATGTGGTACTTACATTCTTTAAGGCACATTGCATTGTTACATTATATAATGAATTTGCTTCTGATTCTAACTAACTTTTTACTTTCTGCAATGATTATTTTGACATTTGAATAAATATACAGACTGGGAACTGGAAGAAGCTGAACTCTGCACATTTTCCCTAAATGGTCTGGAATAATTATTTGAGCACGAGATTCCCCCTTTCCCACAAATTGACCCTCTTTAATATTAATTGATTTGAAGCGTCAACACACCTGATGCAAACACTCTTATTCCAAGTGCAGCAAAGAATCAGATTCAATGTTCTGATAGAGAATATAAAAACTATTTGGCTTGCTTTTTTTAAACTGGCTGTTTCCACCACATATCACAGTCATTTTTGTAAAATGCATGATCTCCGTAGGTTGAGCTATATTTTAATAAAGAATTAGTTTTGACCGAACATTTTTCCTCATAAAACTTTTTGGGGTTTGGTAAGGTGACATTGACAGTAGTAATGATTTTTTTCCTCACCCCCATGGAAAGAATGGAAACTGACCTCTCAGAGGCTTATAAAGGCAAGTGAAAGATAATTCAGAAGACAGTCGAAGCCTTGCATCAGTGGATAAAGTAGCAAGAGAGTTCCCAACCTCTGATTACTCTTCTGCATCCTTTCTGAGCATGACTCAGTTACAGCCTGTAACTTCTATTAATCAGTGCCATACACTGACCAGAATCTTGCCACTGCTCCTATAGATGACTCTCTCAGATCAGCAGATGTCATACTCTCTGCATGATCAATGATACAAGGTCTAGTTTGGTTTTGATGGTGCTTCAAGGAGCATCATCTAAGAACGGGCCTGGATGAATAGTAGTAGATTTGTGGTCATGCTGGAAAGCAATCATAACAGAAGTGAGATTCAGCATGTGAGCGGACCTAAAAGTGCCTACTCAAACTTTATAAATGGGCACAGAGTTAATGGTGTTTTACGTCACCCGGTGGCTGAACTGTCAGCCCATGAACAGCAAGGGGCAATAAACTGGCACAACAAAATTATAGATGATGATCGCTTTGAACATTTGTGACTTGCTTTGACAAAACCTATACACTTGGGAAGCAGCTGCAGATGAAACAGGAACGATATACCTCTCAACGAACCGATAAGACTCTTTAGATGATGCCAGGGTTTGGCATCAAAGCCACAAACAATCCTCAATACAAATAGGCAACTATGATTTGATAAAGATTTGACTTGGCAGGAAGTGGATTAGGACATTATGCTTGGCCTAGTTTGAGGAAGAATCATACTCAAGTTACACCTCCTTTATTTTCACAGGCTGAAAAAGAAAATTGGTGTCAAGGAAGGCCATACAAGCAAAAACAGTAAGTCAAATAACATTGAGTTCCCATCTCTAAGTGGGCAAGGACCAGAGTAATATTGGCCTCTCTTTCCAGGATTTCCTGCCCTCTCCAACAGGTTGAGGAGTCTTGCTGCACTGCGGTGCATGACATTTTGATAAATCTGTCCCTCGGTGTAATAAAGATAACCAGGAAGTAATCCAGTTCTGGGAGGTGCACTTGTTCACTGAGCTTGCTTATCAGCAAGAGGAGGTGTTGATTGAAGAAGATTAGCACAAGGAAGCCACAATTCCTTTCATAACAAGATGCAAACTATATCTAAAACCTTTGCAAGAAAATGGAGCTCTGGTGAGGTGACTATAGGACTTCATTCAGAAGAGCTCAGAAAGCTGAGAGCTATGACCTCATCCCAACTCTGTGTAGTAAAATCAGATGGGAGTATGTTTATTTCATGTGCTAATGAAACACCAAAGGTCTCTGTTTTCAGAAGGACACAAGTAAACTGAAAGAACAACTCTTCCCGGTCACAGGCTCTCTCTGATGACATTTCTGTTTCTTGGAAGTAAAATGGTAAGGCAGTGGTGTAACAAAACTTGAGGGCCCCCCCTGCAAAGTACTTGGAGCCCCCCCCCCCTTCCGGGCCCATTCAGGAGCTTCTAGCATCCGCCCGTGCAGGGGGCCCCAAGCACCAGGGGGTCCCCTTCACTGAGGGGCCTGTGGGGGGTTTTGTTACGCCACTGTGGTTAGGTGCAAAAAGCGCGCTATGATTAGTGCGGTGGGAGGCCTGAGCTGCGCCCCCATAATCCAGATAATGCTCGCGGCTCATTTTTTTATTCATCAGGACGGCACGACGAGGAAGGCCTGAAGCTAAGCGGCTGTGAGTGCCTTAGCATGAGAAAGAGCGACAGACGCAGCAAGCACATCTCCTCGCAGGAGGTAAATGATGCGTCAAACAGACATGAACAAGCATAAAATGATAACTGAATGTAAATGATGCGGCCATGATGTGTCTTTTTTTTTTTAAATGCCATTATACTAGAACAGAAAGCTCCTTCTCCCATGCGGTACATAATGGGCCATGTATAATAGTTGCATAGCAGGGGGGTTTCAGGACGTGATGCAAGCAAGGAAAACAGCCCCCAATCCACTGATATGACAGTCATAAACAGTAGGACCCTCACACCCTCTGCCCCGGTGCCACTGCACCTACTGCAATATTTAAACCGGTGGCCCTGTTGTATTGTCAGATTATCACCTGCACACTTGCATCTTTTTGCTGCAATCCCTAAGAAGAATGTTCTACAATCACATTATGAAGAACATATTCCAAACTCTAAGATGACTGTGTGAATGTGCACCTATATTCTGGTACAGTACCCGAAAGCCATGCGCACAGGTTCAACATACTGAATAGAGGCTTGATTGAAGGGTGCAAGGCAGTGCCTAATTTGTAAACAAATAAGTGCCAGGGCTCTCGTCAGGAGGCCACTGTAGCTTACTCCACCCATTGCCCCTACCAGCACTGCCAGTGATAGCAACAACACAACCACTACCCATCACACTCCTATCAGTGTGACAAGTCGGACTATTCCAGGGCACCAAAGCTATAGAAATGGTTTGGGCGGCAGTCAATAGTCATTTTTAATGTATATGGAATGAATAATTGACTGTTGTTGTGGTCATCTGTAAATTAGCTAGACAGCACCACCTTGACAGACTGTCACAAGCGCTGGTGTTGACAATTATATGCTGGTGCCGAGCACCGCAAACCACCAACTCAAATTAAGCACTGGAAGGAATTCACAAAAGATGGCTTTGAACTCTAAATTCAACTTAACCATTTGTAATATCACCCCACTACACTGTAATATTACTCAGCAGTATGTCTCCTATCACTTAAGAGCTAGTGGGTTTTCAAAAACCTCGACTTGATAAATTCCCACAGTGGAAACCATTTTAAATTTACTTCTGCGAAGGGCATTGGTATATCATTTTCCAAAGTGAGTCTGGGGATGAAACAACCCTATAATTCATAGCAGTGGAAGGGAAGCGGTTTCTCCACAAGGAAACAAATTGCCCTGCACGGGGGAAGAAAGTGCAATTGAACCAATACTTCAGCACTTTCACATGAATAATGGTACATTATGCAGACCCTCCAGGATTTCGCGATTTCGTGGTTTGCCACGATACCGTCATTTTTGTAAAAATGCCGTGATTTTTACAAAAGTGCCTGCAAAATCAACACTTTTGTAAATATGCTGTGAATTTTACATAAGTGCCCACAAAAAAGGAAGGAATGAAGGGAAAAGCTGAAGCAGCCCAGCTCATCAGCAAAAGGATGCTCCGGTACCTGGGGGTGTGGGGGGTACTGAGGAGTAACAAATGAGCATTGGTCCTCCTTCAGTACCGGCTGCTTGTGCCATGGGTGGAAGTGGAGGTCTGGTGGCAGTGATTGCATTAATAACAATCAGAGGACAATCCACACCGTTTTGGGTCTTGGAGGGTGAAATGAAAAAGTATGCCATGGCATTAGAACCACATCAGCTTCATTACGTGTAGGCACCAACAAATAAAATCTCTAATTTTCAGTCTATGCAGTTAACCCAGGTCACATCATTCTCGTGACCATCCTCTTGTAACTTACAACATAACACACGCGTTTGCCACCACTGTACACCATAGTTTAAATCCTACGTGTGGTGAGAAACACCAGCAGCTTTGCTTCATCCCACAGCACCATTCCTCCTTTCAGAGGTTCGTTGGTATGGTGGATGAACAGTATAGGATGTTGGGCTAGGATAGTTTAGCATAAGTGAGGGATGCCAAACTTAAAACTGCAGGCGAACAGGGTGAGGCACTCACAAACCCACGGCGAGATCTTCCTCGGATAAATACCCTCAGTGCATATATAATCCATACCTATGTTTAACCTCTGAGTGCAGCGGCGTAGCTAGGGGGGGGCGGACCGCCCCAGGCAGCACCATTTAGGAGGGGGCGGTCGTTATCTAGAATACAATCCACCTTAGTCCAAGTTTTACGGGGCCTGCTTTTTGCGTTGGAGGTGTCTAAAGTTCACACATAGAACTCGAAATGTCTCTGAGTTAAGGCATGATTTTTAAGCAGAATTATTCGGAAAGAGTGAGCAGGGATGATTTACTCTCTCTGTTTCCGACCTATTCTGTCTAAAGATAATGCATTAGCTCAGAGACATTTCGAATTCTATGTTTGATGCTTGGACACCTTGCACGCAAAAAAGACAGGCACTTGGCCCATCATGATACGGCTCCCTGAATAACCAAATGTGGTGTGTTTGCTGGTATATTCCTCCCGAAAATATGCGCAGAAACGGGTCCAGAAACAAGAAAAACATGTGGAATTGGACTCGGTAGTTCTGAGTCCCTCCTGTTATTCAAAGTTCTGAGCCTGTAATTGGAGAAGAGATAGCAGCTGGAATCGTAATCTCGGCCCAGGTAACTTCATGTTTATTTACCAGCCAATTGGGAATACAGCTATAAGTGTGGGTTATATGTCAGTATAACTGTTAGCTTTTAGGCCACACATTCTCAAATAATAATAAGCTTTCATGAACTGTACTTAAAGACAGTGACAGTAACCGTAGTGCATTCACAACAGCGTTCTTGGCTTCTTGGATCAAGTTTGCAATATTCCATTGTATGCTACGGATATAGGCATGGGCGGAAAATCCGTTCCGCTCGCGGATTTTGTGGATTTTCGGGAAATTCGCAATCCGCGAGATTCGCGAATCTCCCGCAAAATCCGCAAATCCGCGAGCAGCGGATTTTGCTCGCACTGCTCGCACTGTTCGCGTGAGTTCGCGCCCCGCGAATAAGTGCAAAATTGCAGAAATACGATCTTAGCAAAACTGAAAGTAACTACTTACCAGGTTCAAAAGTTCAGGCTCATCATTAGTAGCCATTTCCTGTAGTGCTTCCTGAGGGGCCCCTCCAGAGTTCAGTTGCCAGTTGAAACTATTATGTGACCCTGCTCTGAACCTCAGAATAGTTACACATATGCCACAAAGGTCCTGAATTACAGCTAAGGGAGACAAGCAGGAGCCAGGCTGGAAGTTAAAATCCATTAATCAGCCCCTAATTCATTATTGTCAGTTGGGGCAGGGCAGGTGTTGTAACTAATTTTGCAACAATGAAAGCACTTAGCAAGTGCAAAAGATCACTAATCAGGGCGCACTAAGGAAGCAGGTGCCAGCTAAAAAAATATTCTGTGACACATTAATCAGCCCCAAATTAATTCAGGTCACTTGAGGCAGGGAAGGTGTGCTTTGCTTTGCCGAAAATAATGTACACTGGACAACCAGAGGGTGTGGTGATGAAACAGAGGGTGGCATGGGTGGGCCAGAGGGTGGCATGAGTAGTCAGAGAGTGGCAGTGGTGACAGAGAGTGGCAGTGATGAAGAAGAGTGTCCCAAACAGGCTGGACACGTAGAAACAACAAGTTCGCAAAACTTGCGACCCGACAGGTAAGTTCGCAAATTGCGAAATTGTAAAAACCCTCGCGAACTGGCAGAAACACGGGCGAACACAAAAAAAAAAAAATTCGCGGGAATTCGCGGATTTTGCGGATTGCGAATCCGCAAATCCGCAAAATTCGCGAACGCGAGATCCGCAAAATCGTCCCACTTTGGGATCTGTAACAATTTAAGAAGTACATTATATAACAACGAAATATTAAGATAAGAAAGATCAATTCTTGGTTAGAATGCAATGTAAATAACGTTTATTACACTGGCATTTGTTTGTTTTTGGATACTTTGTTGCAATACATTTCGACCTGTCATCCTATAAAAAAATGTATATTTACCTAATTTTTAGAAGTCACTTCCTGTCACAGTTTTGTAATCTGTTTGCACAGATAAGACTAGTCATAACCCACTCTAATGGTACTCATTTTCCGACATTGGAAGGATAGAATGGCGAAATGGCTTTGCCATGATTCACAAAATCACACCTAATTGCTGCATGTTTCAGTAAATGTTATCTCACTAAGTGATCATGTCAGCTGGGGGCTCATGGGTGTCATTTGGAGGTAGTCAGGAGTGGCAGTTGTGACCTCTAGCTTGCTTCCTGCTACTCTTGGCACCTCCCAGCGGCGTAGCTAGGGGGTCGGGGGAAGGGGGGGGAGTGGACTGCCCTAGGCGGCACCATTTAGGAGGCGGCGGTCGTGTGGCACCGGTGGCACGTTGCTCGGCCTTTATAATTTATTGGGGGGCACTGACTGACACTACTGTCAGTCATTACAGTAGTGTCAGTGTCCTCAAAATAAATTATAAAGGCTGAGCAAGCAAGCCTCTAATGAAATAAATAGTGCGCACTGCATGCCTGGCGTTTTAATGAATTAAAAGGACGGTGCGCATGTCCGCTGGACCCACGGCAGGCCTCTCTGAGCCAGGCTCTTTATTGAATATGGTGCGCCGCGTGCGCAGATGTCTCCGCGAGTGCATGTGGGGTTGGGTGGGACCATGCCACATTGTCATGCGCAGAAGCTCAATTAAAAGTGCTTGTGAGCCTGCTGCGACGAGTGAGGTGAGGTGAGGCAAGGCATCCCACCAAGAGTGAGTACTACCTGAGAAAGAGACTGTCACCATGCGGCGCCCCCGGCCCGGCCATAATTATTCATAGCCCCTGCTGCCTGGCTAGCCAGCCTTGCCCTGTCTTCGGCTGCCCAATTGTGCCTGCCTCTGGCTTTCCTGCATCTGTTTTGTTCTGAGCCCTGCTGACTCACTTTGCAATGTACCCTCCAAAGCACTGGGCATGGAAGGCAGGCAGGATCATTTATTATTGGGCGCTTTCTAGGGTGGTACAGGCAGCTTTTCAGGAGCGGCACACCACGCTAGCGCCTTGGGAGCTGTGACACACCACGATCTAAAGAGCCATGACGTGCTCGCGTCCGAGACGTGATGTGACAAGGCCTTGGGGGCCCGAGGAACGCTCACCTGTGGCGTATTAGACACGCCTCGTCCTTCTCTGTGCATTCAAATTACCAAGCGCTATCACGCACTTTAACTCTGCAGTTTAGGGAACAGGTAATTTTCAGCAGGAGTGTGATGCGGTTTTGTGTGCCAAAGTAGCGAACTAGCTGTCAGGTGGGACCTGGCCTCTCCGTGCGTGATCAATATCGAGCACACTTGGAATTGGAGGCCCGTGATTGTTATGATTAGGAACAAAAGAAGTTAGCTAAAACTAAGACCCGTTGTCCAAAAAGCCGGGTGTAGCTCTAGGCATCACGTGACGCATGACGCAAAGGGACGTCTCTGCAGCGCTGTAGATTTCTTGCACCTGACAGCAGGTCTTTACTTTTCCGCACTCCAAGTGGGAGATTACTGGCAATTCCCTATCGGAATGCAGTGCATCTAATGGGTCTTTTTTATTGCTCTTTTCATCACGTTTTGCAAACCTTTAATGCACTGTGATGTAGTTTCCCATTAGTGTTGCTTTAAAAAATACCAGAGGGCCATTGGAGCTATGCGATTATGTGGCCACGGCGATTTTCGCATAATATTGGATTTTCTGCATTTGCCACATAATTCATCATCTGCTGCAAATTCTGCAGATTTAGGCAAAAAAAAAAAATGTTTCTACCTCAAACAGATCAAAAGTTGCAAAGCAAGTGGCGACTCGGGTTCCGGCGCACTAGAGGCTTTTAGCAAAGGTAGACTGGTCATCTTGCAGTTGCTTATTGCTGTATTTGGGGTGTTAAGTTGGTGCGAATTAAGGTGAACTCTTTTCGCCGGCACTGTTACCAGGTGAAAAAATGACAAAATAATGTAGAAATACTATCCCAAAATGTGACGCATTATGCCACATAATTTGCCTATTAATAAACATGCTATGTTTTATGAAGCGACTGGCACTGCACCCTAAGAACTTCTCTTCTGAGAAGTGCTGTCACTACCTGACTTGAGCTAAGGCGGGTTTGCTGAAAAGTGCTGGTCCTGTTCAGATAAACTTTATGTTATATACTGAGTAGTATTATGTACAGCACATATCCAATGATGTTTATATAGGGTTTGCCTTCCAGATATTGGCCACTTGACACCAGGTTTTACTCTATCTCCTGAACTTGAGATGGTTGCCTGATTGGTGTGGACCAAAGAGTTACACAATTTTGAGGAACGGTTGCCTAAGTGTGTATTCACAATAGGCACCATATTTCATATAAATGCCAATCAATAGCAGTATATTAATGTGCATTTGCGCTTGCGATGTGTACATATGTGTGTATAAGAAAAGAGAAAGGGTATTTAAGTATATATCTATGGGCATCTATGTTAGTGGAACAATCTATAGATCTATGCTATGACAGTGAAAATTAAAGTGGCTAAATTAAATATGCTACTGGGGAGAATGTATATTAATACATGTATGCCCTCCCCCCACTCCCATTTTATACCACAGAACAAATGTCAGATGTTATGTTATTGCCATAGAGCAACTTATCTAATGTGGAAAAAACACTCTTCTTCCTCAGAGATTCTTTGCTGCTATGTCTGTAGAGTATACTATCTCTGCTGATGCTCACAAGGCCTATTCAGTGTGCCTGCATCTCACTGTACAGATTTAATCCACTATCTCCTCTTCAATTTTTATTATATATAAATGTATTTCTTTATAACTATGCAATAAGTCATACATAAAGTATGCAAAGGGTAACGTGTTATGTACTACCAATTGCGAGTTAGGGAATAGTCCTCATGACACACTTGAGGCTTTGCTTCTTGTAAATCACTTGCCTTCCCATCCAGAACATTGCTGACAAATATTAGATTACACTTTGCCCATTGATAGATCGATAGTTAGATAGATAGATAGATAGATAGATAGATAGATAGATAGATAGATAGATAGATAGATAGATAGATAGACATATTGCGTTTACTCGTTTTCATTCATGCAATTGAAAAGCTTTCTATTAACTAATAGATACAGAAGCTAAAATGAAGCCAGTTAATTGGGGGGGACCATGATATTTGGTCATTTAATGTCAGCTGTAGATGATGGATCCCCAAACAGTGTCATGTATGTGCATGTTTATATTGTGCTGAGGGGATTACCAGGTATTCGTTCACGCAGCTCTCTGATGGATGTCACATGCGTTTTTTCTGAGTCCCCAGATAGACCATGCAGTCTCTGTTTTCTCCTTTGTACTGCCGGTCACCAGTGTATTCAACTGTGTAGCCTTGGACCGTGTCATGCATGTGCATGTAACTTGCATGATCGAGGTAACTATTAGCAGCTATACTACGTGTCTCTTGGACCTCTGTCAAGTGCTTTCCGTCCTTTTTCCCAGCTCCCGCTCCAGGGGCGGCAATCTGAGGGATAGCCCCGGGCGCCACAAGCTCTGGCTACGCCTCTGTCGGAGTGAGTAGTACCAGCTGATTCTGTCCTGTGCATGGAGGCGCCTCTATTTTACCAGTTTCCCAAACCTCACACATGTCTTATCTTCTGGGGCATTTCAGTCTTGACATCTTTTATACATAGCTTGAATTCCGATTGCCCCTTATTCAGTACCCTCGTGGCATCTCTACCACACAACTAGGCTTCTCTTTTAGTCTAATGTTGTATGCCGTTTCAAGGCGCAGGAGTTGTTTTGCCGTACATTCAGGAGTAGAACATTTTTACAGTTTTTCAAGGTTCTGATTAACAACGGTACACACTGTCCAAATTTTTCGTAAATATAGAGCTTATTTACATTATACAGACACTCCAGGATTTCTCGATTTCGCATCAATTTAGCAATACAAATGAATTATGAATTGGTATGTTACTGACTCAAAATAGTGGTGTGCTATTTAAAAATCATTTATAGCGAATCACTATTCTTATGTCAATGCATTTGCAAATAGCGATTAGTCATTAGAAAAACATAGTTTTGCACATGCAAATTACCACCAATTCTAGGCAGGTGGGAACTGTGCGCAACCTATAACAAAGTAGGCCAGAATGCATCTGTGATTTCCAAAATTCTTGCTGTATCTGGGATGGCAAGAAAAATATGTATTCTGGAATGGAATGGGCTAAGCAAATGGAGGGTTGCATTTCCAAGGGATAACAGCCTTCACCTGCGGGCTGCTTCCTCAGTTCCATATCCCAGGTTGCCTATTTCAAAGTGGAATACTCTGCTAAAAAGAGTAAAATAAAGTGCAGCAAAAATGCAGCTAAATTTCCATATTTGTACCGCTAAATTTCCATATTTGTGCTGCTAAATTTGCTAATCCATGCCGCAATATCCTTTATGAACACATAGTCACGTAGAACTGCATCAACATAGACCTACTTAGGAAACCATATATGTTTTTAAAGACTACTTGTGAAAATAAGTGACTGTCACTTTTGTGAATTACTGAAATTCATAAGTCTGCAATCATACGAGGTAGTAAAGTGCGGCTCCAGATGTATAACTATATCTGTAAAATGGATCAACATTAGTTTGGCTATTATTACATTTGCAGTGAAAGTATGACAGAAATTTCTCCAACTCAAGTTTAAATTCATGTACTAGGGTATACACCAAGGGAACTTTTTTGAATAAACTATACATAACCAGTGCGTAAATTGAGCCAATGGTTTCTGGTGTGGCCCACTGGCGCTCACTTTTGGGGAAAAGTGTAACTGCAACAAATTATGCACGGAATGCTGAGTGATTCAAACATTCTCCCCCAGTCAAGAGATCTCGGTTAAATCCATCTGTCTTTTGTCCACTTTGTCACCCCACTTTGGACCCAACTATATGCAAATCAGTCTTGACCCTGTGCCTCATGGAAACAGTCCAGACCGAACTGCCAAGCCAGGCCCTTCCTGGACTGGAAACAAGTCTCCTGGGACCAGTTTCGGGTTATGTCACCCTTCATTAGCCAGGCTAGCTTGAATCCAGTGGCACAGTGAGCAAGGGACATACCCATCCCACTTAGGGCGAAAAGCGTAACTGCAAAAAATGATGGACAAAATGCTGAATGATTCAAACATTCTCCCCCAGTCAAGAGATCTGGGTTAAATCCATCATTCCTTTGCCCACTGTGCCACCCCAGTTTGTACCCAACCATATGCAAATCATTGTTGACCCTGTGCCTCATGGGAACATTCCAGACCAAACTGCCAAGCCAGGTCCTCCCTGGACCAGAAACACGCGTCCTGGGACCGGTTTTGGGGTATGTCACCCTTCATCAGCCAGGCTAGCTTGATTCCAGTGGCACAGTGAGCAAGGGACCCACATCTGGGCATACCCATCAGCCTGGCTGATGAAGGATGATGCCCTGAAACCAGTTCCAGGATGCTTGTTTCTGGTCCAGGGAGGACCTGGCTTGGCAGTTCCGGCTGGACTGTTCCCAAAAGGAACAGGGTCAAGACTGATTTGCACATGGCTGAGTCCAGACTGGGGTGGTGTGGTGAGCAAAAGAGTGATGGATTTAACCCAGATCTTTGTGACTGGGGGTGAATGCTTGCAATGTCCAGCATTCTGCCCATATATTGTTTCTTTTGCACGTTTTGGGACCGGCACCTATTTTTGCTTGACACAGAGCAGGAGAAGGAAATTTCACAAAGAGAAAAGAAGGAGCAGGAGGAAGATGTGACAAAGGGAGAGATCAGGGACCAGCAAGAATGAGAAAAAGAGGCAGGGAGTTTCTGGTGGTGGATAAAAGAATCCTCAGGTGGAATCAATACTGTACAGCCTTGGTATTCATGATGATGATATTCAATAGTGTCAGACACAGGCTTTTGAGCAACACTGTGGGCCCAAGCACTTCATTGACATATTAAGCAGTGGCAATTTTCTTATTCATTAATTTACCTTTTTTACAGATTTTGTAGAAAGACTTAGCAAAAACAAGGAATACCCCCTGTGAATATGTGTTATAGATTTATTGACATTAGTACAAAAAATAGTAACAGTGTCATTAGAACTGTCCGTAGTTTCAGTTTTTGTTATAGTACTGGAACCAGTTCTAGTGTACCACTTATAACAGCAATACTAGTAACAAGTCAATATGTCCTTGTAGCAGTAAAAGTATTTGAAACAGCAGTAGTACTACGAGTGGTAGGGTCAGTAGATGTGATTACAGTAGTACTCATAACTGTAGAACTTGCAGGAGTAGTGGTAGTAGTTTTTTCAGTCATACAAGTACTAGGAGCAGTATTTAATGTACCGAATGTAGTACCAGTATAATAGTAGAAGCAGTTCTGTCACAAGTAGTAGCAGTACATTCTTGTTGCACTATTTACAGCATGCAGTACAATTATTGTTTGGGAAAGTACTACTAGCAACACCAATAGATATATTATTTGTAATGCTTATAATTGCATGAACGTTCTCCTTCGCAGTAGTAGTGGTGGAAGACTACTTTAAGGGACAATGCATATCCTCCTCAACTTTAGGCTGAATGAAAACATGATGTATTTTTCCACAAATTACTTGAAAAACATGGGGATCAACTAGACTCCATGGCCGTACTAAAGTTAACAGGATTTTTAGATGAAAAGGCAAAGGGTGAAACTGACTCATTGGCATAAGTAATTAGATCCCATGATAGTTGATGTGAACTGACTTTGTAGGATGCCTTAGGGAAACATCAATTAGCGTAACCCTGAATAGTTAGCAAAAACACCTATTAGAAGATGCAAATGTAATTTTTTTTTAAATAAAGCTGGTGGGGATATGCAGGAATGTGTGAGGTGTTTTTTGTTAATGGTAGAAATGTAGAGCAGTTCTTGTTGATCCTCAAGCCAACATATGATAGCTGAACTTGTTTTATTTGCTCCACCAGGCATGGGGTTGGAAGGATTAACGGGTTTCATGTGCAGTGATGTGGATGACATCACTAATATGTCATGCACATGTGCATACTCAAATTGGTTCCTGGGTATCAATTTCTACATGTTTATTAATTTACACCCAGGAACCAAATCGAGTATGCAACGTATTTTGTTTTCTTGGACATATTAGTGATGTCATCCACATCACTGGGTGTCAATTTCTACATGTGTACTCAGGCGGACCAACATACACTGCAATTCTTTTGGCCAAGAGGCTAGGTGTTGAAGTTGTCAATTCTGCTAGTCATAAATGCGGTCGGTGTTGCTGGGTGAGCTGCCTTGTGTGGTCCAGGTGGCTCACATTTGTTGGTTTATATTCCCCATTCAAATACAATGCTATGCCTTACAAGCGCTTCCAGTCTTTACATCAAATCCCAGGCAAAGTGGTCATTGGAGCAGACTTTAATTTCCTTCAGAACCCAAAAATTACTCCTTAGTTAATCTAAAGAGGCAGATAAAACCTAAAGCGCTGAAGGTTTTACAAAATGATCATAATATATTGGGACTGATCGTCCCTTGGAGGGTGGTTTTCCCTACAAAAATTGCATATACCTGTTTTTCTGGACGATTTCATAGAAGTTCTTTCATGGGTTATTTTTACTTCCAAAGGCTTTAGTTTAAAAAAAATCAACAGATCTTCCCTAACGGTTTATCTGCCAATGCAATAGTAGTTTTAGAGACTTTGGTGGAGAAAGTAACAGAACATCCTAGATGTTGGGTTTTCAATTAGCAGGAGGAAGATTGGATCCAGGATTGTAAAGAGGCGATAAAGGAATTCTTGGCAATAAATCATAGGTCTGCTCACCTAGTAAAGTATGGGAACACCTAAAAGCGTTTATTAGAGGGTTGGTGATAGGTAAGGAGCTGAGAATACAAAAAAGGCTAAATTACAAAAGCAAATCTTAGAAAGACATGTCCAGTAGAGCTATGGAAACATTTTAAGAAACTCAACAAAGCCCAGTAAAAGAGAATTAGATAGGGCTAAACAGGCTTTAAGTGAGGCGCATTACACAAAATGTGAGGTTTTAAACTGCATTTCATGCAAAAAGTTTACAAGGAGAATCATTTTACTAGGAGGTTTCAAGCTTGGTAGGCACGTTAAAAAGCTGGATAGATGTATTGAAATGTTCAATTTCTGGAATTAAGTACAAGGAACCTGAGAAAGTGGCAGAAATTACGTTGGTTCAGTTATAAACAAATCTACACACAAAACCAATAGGGAGATAAAGAACTCCTTGAAAGTTTTTAGCAAACCACAATATTCCCATGCTTTCCAAGGAAGAGGGGACAACATCACTCAACGCTTTTCTAATGACAAATTGGTTGTGGTATCCTAGAACCTCCCAAACTGTAAAGCCTGTGGGCAAGACGGGGTTTTTTGCAGGATTTTAACAATCTTTTCTGTCTATTTTTTACTTGTCGCCAGTACATTGCTAGTGGGGGGCACCATACTGGCTTTATTTCACAGGGGGGATGTTGTGATCTTTTTAAATAAGTGGAAACATGGTGAAAACCTGAATTTGTATCGTCCAATTACTTTATTAAATGTTAATGATAAATAATCTCAAAATTAATAGCTAACAGATTCAACTCAATTGCATCAAAACTAATTCATCCAGATCAGAATGGTTTTATTGTGAGTCGTCAATTAGGTATAAACACACATTATCTGGCTGAAGCATTAGACTATTTTTCGGTTAACCATATACCAGCTATAGTGCTTCTGTTAGATACTGACAAATCATTTGACCTCATGGTTGGGAAACTTTGTTTTGTACTTTATCCAGATTTGGGATATATTCCCAGATCATGGGGTTGATATGTCGGATGTTTTGCAATGCAGAAGCCAATATTATTGTAAATGCTCCTAGAAGTGGGGAAATTACAAGTCTTGTGAGGAATTCGGCAGGTTTGTCCATAACCCCCTAGCTTATTTGCCTTTTTTTATTGAGCCACTGGCATTAGCGATCAGGGAGAATGGTTATATCCACCATCCGCTGACACAGATGGAAAAGATGAAGCTATATGTTGACAACATTATGCTTATTCTCAATAGTAGCAAGGGTGCCCAAGAGAAGGCTTTTGAGATTTTTGCACAGTACGAGAAATTGGGTGGCTATAAAATCAATACGAAGAAAACTGAATAATATTATGTAAGTACAACTCAGACATACTACATCCAGTTATAGCATGGTGCATTAACTCGCAAATGAAAAGATATTTGGGTACCAGGTATTCATCACGGATTGAGAATTTATTTGATCTTAACTTTCCCCCACTGCTTTGAAAAATATAAGACCTATTTTCACGTTGGAATTCTCTTCCTTTGACTATTTTGGGAAGGGTTTACCTGATCAAAATGTCGATTCTCCCTCTGTTTCATCTTCTCTTTTCAGCTATTTCGTGTCTATAGCTTTTTTTGCAGAAAGGTAGGGTCTATGTTTACATCATTTATCTGGCAAAAAGAAAATAGCCAGAATAGCACTTGGCACTTTATATAAAGAGATGGAAAAAGGTGGGTTGGTGCTTCCCAGTCTTAATTGTTATTATTTCACCTACTTTACACAGTATATGTCCAGGACTAGCGTAAAGCTTCACAATGGTACTTTTAAGAACTATTTTATGCAGCTAATTCTCAAAGAATATACTATACGTGATGTGTTAAAAATAGTAAAATCACCTAAACAAGTCCGTTATAAGAGTCTGAAGGGGTTCTTTCGGAAAATTATGGATCTCTAAAGGAGATACGCCATTCTCCATATTAATGCAGTAACATTCCTGTCAGTATTAGTCACGGAGTCTGGAGCTAATTTGCCACTCAATATCGTCCAAAAATGGGGAAAAGCAGTGTTCAGGAAGCTACTGGATTTTCTATCTGGGAGAGATGGTTAAACAGGTCAGAATTTTGTGAGTTAGTTCAAGGCGACTTTCTGCTTATTGGAACCTACAGACTATTGAACAAAGTATTTAGTAACTTGATTCTTGACAGATAAATGGGGGCCAAAAGGCAGTACCCATGCTAGTGGAAGCTAGCGAACACAAAAGTCGGGGGAAATGGAACAGACTTTTCGCCTCCATGAAGGGTCTAGATCGCACCCAAAAAGCAATCAAAAAATGGGAAAAATATGAAGGTCTGGAATTAACAACACGGATGTGGGACGAAATTAATACACTAAAGTTTAGCATTCTAAGAGCAGCCAATTGTCGCTGAATGCTATTTTTCAATAAATGATTCAGAAAAGGGGGTGGTGATGAATAAATGGCTTTTATATAGAGCGCCACATTTTCTCACACAAATCAACTCTAATTTGACTGGTCATTGCTTCGATGTAGCGCTGAGACAGTTGCCAATTGGGTGCACGTCATTGGCCTGTGTCCTTTTATTCAGGACTTCTGGAATTAAATATTTCAGTATTTGGAGACTGAATGGTAGGTCTAATTAGTTCCCAGTATTTGGCTGTAAGTATTGGGGTATGTTCCTACTTTGGGTATAACCAATAAATTGTCACAATCTTTATATGTAGCAATGGCAGTGGGCAGACCCCTTCTACTTAAAAAATGTCAGACACATCCAGTCCCCATAATGGGGGACTGGCTCTGAAAAATGAAGCAAGTTAATACTAGTGAACGACTTTGTGCACTACGTAATAGAGGGATGAAGACATTTGATACACTTTTAGGGTGGGTCTTGGTTAAAGAGAGGGGGTCATTTTAGAAGACTGGGCTATGTTTTACTGCTTTTTTGCATATTCAGCTCTTTATGCACTTCTGATGGTTCACTATGAAGGGAAGTTGTATATATTTAGTTATTGTATTTATCATGTGTGGAGGTTTAGGCATTGCTGTCTTTTTTATGGTCTTAGATGCATTTCAATATGGAATGGGTTTTATTGGCGTTTTTATCTTAGGTGCTTGAATATTCTGAATCCATGTATCTGTATGGCAGTTTTCTTTTCTTTTTTTTTTTGGATCTCAATACAAATTTAAATTAAATAAAGAAATTCAACATGTGTAAAATGGCTGCTTACATTAAAGGTAGAAATTATCAAAAGGTATTGTGAGGCACAGAACATGAACTGTCTGAGAGCCCGAATTCAAGAGAGAATTGAACTCAGCTTGCAAGCAGCACTGTCCTACAAATTTTAGTTTAGCTTTTGGATAGGGCATGCACGTAGACTAAGAACACCCATGCAAATACTGGAAAAGATCACACCTACATGTACTTATGCAGAAAGAGCAACACACCTACAGATATCCATGCACTCATTCCGACCACTTTAGCATAATCTCACATATCACAGCTATAGGACCACATGGTTCTATGTACTCAACACAACATGTCTCCAGATCTGACCGTTCATTTTGCAAACCTCTGTTATCAAGTTTGTTGGTCCAAATAGGTTGGATCAAATGAAGCAAATAAAGGAGACAACTCCCAGAATCCCTGGTATGCTAAATTAAAACCTAAGATTTGAATATGGTGTTTAGTGTGTAAGGAGTGAAATGGCAAGATTACTTGTACACTATATGAGCTATGAAGCTTAAATGTTGTTTACCATTTTGCCGGGTAGGATTCCCCTTGATGTGTGTTTTCTATTGTTTTTTTGTAGCAGACGTATAACATAACATGCATTTTCTGTTGTTTTAGTTTGAAACTTTTTATTGCAGGCTTTTACCTTCCACAACGCCTTTAAATAGATCATACAATACATTCTTCTATTCAGTGGCAGTTTTTCCATTTGGGCGGTGGGGCGTTGCCCCACTAATAATTATCAGGCAATTTATTTGAGCGGCCCGTTAATAAAAGTTTTATAAATTAACGCGCCGCTCGAATAAATTACCCGATAATTATTGCCCTGCTGCGGCCGCGGTGTCAAGCGCTTCACTTATGTGTCACAGTATGCACTGTCTGAAACTGGGTGGCGCTGGAGTGCGTTCTGCGTATGTGGTGTTTGCCCGACTGCCTTTATGCAGCAAGCAAACTAAATGGATTTTTAGAAAGCGAGCACTGCAGAGTACGGGGTATGCCTATGCCACATACCCCAGTGCTCGAAAAAAGGGCAGCGTTTTTTTTGTGCTCAGTCCAATCCTGATGCTCTCCTCTAAAGAGGGCAGCGTCAGGATTGGCTACTGTAGTCCTGTGTGCGTGCAGTCCTGCCTGCAAGAAATGAATTTGAAAACGGCGCCCGGCGGGAGTCAAGCTGGCTGCAGTGGCACGGGAGTGGCAGCCTCCTGGTCATCATATCGGTCATGAAGAACAGGAAGCCCAGAAACTCAGGTAAGGACGGCGGGCACCTTTTTGCTGAGTAATATGGAGTTGGCAAGGTTTGAGGCAAGTTTAGTTGAATTTTGGATGTTTTTGAATGTGGGGGGTGGGGTAAGTTCGGGAGAAAAGTCGTACCCGTTCCGTTAGATCGAGGAAGTTGTGGCTTGGTGAGGTTGTTGGGAATCGCTGGAACTATATACCCTGCAAGTGTGATGATGATTGAAGCAGTGGAAGTGCTTATTTTGTGATAGTGAGTTGGACGCGATTTTGAGGCCTAGTCGCGGTTATGCGTTTTTACGTGATTTGGGTGTCGAATTTGGGGGTGTTCCAGCTAGTTCTAACACGGTTTGGCGGGTCGGGAGGTATGTTGCATACGAGAGCCACAGGAGGGGGTTTTAGGTGTGAGGAATGGGGTATATGGTTCGAGGATAGGCTTTAGAGCTGGGCTCGGGTTTAGGTCTAGGCATAAGGGTTTTGGGCTAGTGTTTGTGGCTTAGAGTTGGGGTTTATGGCTAGGTATTAGGACTTAAGGCTGGGCGATGGGGTTTAAGGCTCCATTTTATGGTTTAGGGCTCATGGTTGGTGTTTATGGCTAAGGATTAGGGCTTGTTAATAGGGATTATGGCTCAGGGTCTCTTTATTTATGCCATAACTACACTTTCAAAATTACTTTATCAACTCTCTTGCTTCCTCAAATTTACGTAAATACACCATTTGCCTGCTCTTTTTTTGAGGGATGAGGGAAGGGGTTTGAGGAGAATCTCCTCGAACCCCACCAAATGGTGGCTGGACTCACTTGCTACACGCTCTCGCCTCCGGGGCACTCATACAAAACCTTTACGCCCTACCACCTTCAAATGTCACCAGCCGCCACTGCTTCTATTGAGTTATTAGAAAGCTGATACACGGCTTGTCACAATCAAACAGTGCACTGACAACGTTAAGTGACACACTCAGTCTGCTACAGCTAATGTCTTCCTCAATTATGGTGCAGGAACAGCATTTCTTGGACAGACCACCAATGTAAACATATTTCATATTTACAAGTTTGTAAAGCTAAACTTGAGCATTTCATTTGCCTTCTTCTGTCATGTAACTAAACTCAAAGAAAAGATAACCTCAAAGTTATCAATTACACACCGCAGACTTAAGTTTCTTATTCTTATTCCAAATAAAGTATGCGGCATCCATGAACCCAAATCTAACAACCAATGGCAAAGCGTACAGGCCTGATTTGTTTTTTCAGTTATTTGACAAAGCCATAGAGTAAAAAACATTTGTATCTCAGGAGCGTCCTGGCAGCAGGAGAGCTACTGGTCATGCTGAATATTATTAGTTGCACGAAAACAGCATCTGAGAAGCTGCCTGGTGATGGCAGGAGTAAAGCTGCCGGGGGCCACTGAATGTGTTTGCTAGGGACAACAAAGGGTTGTACCCATTATGGACACTAAACTCTACCTTTATTCGAACAACCCACTGGCATGCCTAGCATCCATACCCTGTTGTAGAAGCCCAGTGCTCTGTATGGGAAGGTGAGCCCAGAAGCAAAAAAGTCAGATTAGACCGTGGGGGCTCTGTGGAGGAGAGAGGAGGTAGGGAGAAGTACAAGGAGAGGGAGGCGGAATGTTTCATCAAGCAATTCAACAGCAGCAAGAACTACTTTATACCCTATCACCAAATCCATAATGGGAACACAATGTGTTAATGTAAACATGTGTCAAAATGCTGTGGGTTTCATGGACAGCTCATTCAAGCAATGGCTGGCGAACCACAATTCAGGTAAGTCAATGGAGGACGTGGCTGACTGAAACCCCACTCTCTTTATATATTTACTTCCAGCGGTGGCTCCTCCGCTAAGTCAGAAGAGCGTCCCCCACAGGAAAAATAAAATTATAATAACTCTGTGTTATTCTCATTTTAAAGAGCCGGGCGGAGTGGTGACCACTTTCTAAGTGCGCATGATAGTTTGGCAAGCCAAACAGTCATGCACACTTAGCAAGTTCTCCACCAGGCTGTAATGCACAACTTGGTTGGTAGAGGTTTGCATTACAAATTGTAAAGCAACTTCATGTGCTAAAAGCTGTCTAAGCTCCGAGATGAGCATCTGACATGGTGAGACAAATTACTCTGAAGATATCAGTTAATTCTTCTTGGGAATCAAGTAGATGCTTACCTGAAGAAACTGCTATGGACGGTGTTGTGGATGTTTTCCTTCGATTTCTCTTTGATGAGAAAGCTTCAGGTAGACTTTCATCACTTGAAGGGCCAACAGAACTATTTTCAAATCCATTTTCCTGTACAGAGAGAGAACCCCATGCATGAAAATATATTACAATGATAACACAGTACTTCATTCCACAATGCAGCCATCTCTAAAGACTGAAAATAATAATGAATAATTTAATAGCATCTAATGCATCAGCCTCCAAAGGAGGGAAGACTGAATTGGCTGTGCTGAGATCCTGAGTTGAACATTGGGTAACAGCAAATCATAAAGAAGATGAATTTAAATGGTTTATATTAGAAAAGATCAAAATATCTATGAGAGGTGGTGATACTGACAGGAGACGCAAACAAAGGGAACAGTTCTTTATGTCCAAATTCAAATCATACACAGAAGGTCTTAACAGCAGAGAAGAATGGGAAAGAATAGTGAGGTAGTTCTTGATTATCTGTATTTTAATATAATGAATAGACAATAGAAAATCATCTGTTTGGTTGATTAACCATAACAACATCTGGGTAGAATCTATGGTGAGCAATGTAACTTTTATGTATTATTGTAAAGCTGTGCAGTATAATACATTTCTTTAAAGTTGTATCTTTATATATATTTTTACAAATAGGAGTTAAGTTGTAATTTAGTTGTTCTGATAAATCAATGATTGTAATACTAATATGATAAATAAGAAATATGTATTGCATGTTGAAAATATTATAGATTGGGCTAATTATATTTAAAGAACTCAGCCACCTGAAAGGATACACGACTGAATTTTTAGTACATAATACCTACTTTTCCTGTAAATAATTAATTTACCCATAGGTTATATGTCTTGTAAACCTGTTTTTGAAACAACGGGATGCCCAATTAGAAATGTACAATATATAGGACATGATGAGTCTCCACGGATTATGCCATATATGTGTGAATTATATGATAACAATTGGCAGCAAATCAGACGTTGGCTCTGAATCTGGGAATTTGCACTTTAATTTTTTTTAAATGGTAGGGCCCGTAAAATAGACATTCATCACTAAATCTAATTACTATCATGGAGGGCATATTATTTGAATATATCCGGCTACCAGTTCCCATATACTGTGACAACGTTTGGTATGCTAGAATCATGTTCATCCCCAACATTTTATTTAAACATGTTTCCTGTTTTTGTAAAGATGTTTACTATCTATGATGTATGTATACGCATTTTTTTACCCCAAAGTAGATAGGGCACGTTAGAGAGAACTTTGAAATATGTAATACGGCCAAATGACAAACAAAATTTTTCGCTGTGAACTTGTGAAAAAATATCAAATTAAAATGCCTAAATGAATTTGACAGGCTCTTGATACTATAATAATAATTACTATCTCGATTATCTTTCAAAATAGTCAAGAGAAACCGGGGGTTTTAGCGATACCCAGAATCAAAATAACACGGATATTTACTTAAAGGAAGTCAGTTTTCTATTATGGATGAATAATAATCGAAAAAAATACAATCATGGCTTTCTGTTGCACCAGAGATCGTAGTAACTGCCCAAATTCGCTATGTGTGTTTATTAAAAATCTATAATATTAACTTCAAATATGCCCGCAAAAGGAAACGACATGATATAGGTCCGGATTGATTCCAAAAATATTGAATACGGGTCTGTACATAATAGTTTGTGTATAATTGTAGACTTGGGTTGATGATATAAAAACTACAATCATGGCGCTTAAAATTCAAGTTTGCCTAATTAATTATCTGGTAATTGAAATCGTACTGAGTATTTAAGCAACGACTCAGTGGTATGTTTTAAACCGATACCGACAACCAGGGATACCGGACGGACGGAGCAGTCGCTGATACTTGAGGTATGTGAAATGCGAGCCTTTAGATTCAGGGGGGCTGATCTATGGACCCATTTCCCTTGATGCCAGGGTACTAGCCACCTTGAATACATAGCTATGTATACGGGCTTTTGATTAAACCTAAAATGAATGTGCTTTGGCCTGGAATTGAGGGACGTTGTACACATCGCTTCCCCAAACTAGCCACTTTGAGCAAATAGCCACGAATGTGGCTTTTTGATTTAACTTAAAAAAATGTTTTTTGGCCCGGAATCGAGGGACGTTAGATATCTTGTCTTCCCGAACGAAAAGCCATGAAGAAAGGCTGACGAAAAACGAGTAAATAAGGTTCACTCCCCCTTAAATTCTGGGAACATGAACAGTCATGGTCTATTTTCAAATTCCATAAATGTATGGCAAGCCTTTAATTCTAACGAACAGTGTCATTCTTACCTAAATTTCAATATGTGATCAGAGACCTGCTATCACATTGATTAAAAATAGGGAATGCATTATCCTCTATCTTTATTGAAAGTTATAAAAAATAGCGAGATATGAAACAATGATGCAATGTACAATGAATTGACGTACACAACTCTAATAAAGGATTGAAATGTTTTTATTTAGACACTGCCGACCTGCCTCAATTGAATAAGAGGAAGGGCCCATTTTTGAACTCGTGAAGCATCTAGGACTACGTGTGGCCAGATCAGCACACGCAAGAAATAGAAAAACAAGTTTACCCATGTGCAGGGACTGCTTCAACGCAAATGAAAAGTAAGCAACACATTTTAAACATGTCCTACTTGTGAAGAAGTCAAATAATGTTTGGTTAGATTTAATTCTAAAACCAATGTTACTCTATACACAGAATCTCTGACGTCAAAGCAGTGAGGAGAAGTCATTATTGCTATAACTACTCCTGGATTGTATCCGGTATTGCAAAATAAAAATTGCTCTAAATGTAAGATATAGGCATTACTCTTTTTCCCAAAGAGTTGAAACAGTTAAAACCACTACCCCATTATTCATAACTAACAAATGTTGTATCTATTTTTAGAAAGATGTTTTAAATAGTCCTGAGGAAGGTGTTCCAAACAACAAAGCACCGAAACGCGTCGACAAGCTTTTGACAAAAAATAATTTTTTATTGTACTATTTTGTGTGGTTTTTATATGATTTGTCAAGATAAACTATGTGGACTTATGTAAAAGGATTTTTTGGAAAAAATGTATATGTTTTAATAAATTGTGTATACTGTGTAAATGAAAGAAACTGGTTTTTAACTAAAAGAAATAATACAAATAATTAGATACATCAAATGTTATGTTTTGACTTAAAGTTTATGTGTGGTGGACTGTTGATATAACTGATTACTATTAAGGGTATTGTATATTTAGAATTGAATACACAGAAAGGAAATTCCTCTTTTGCTGTTTGCTGAGATCCTGACATGTTGGGCACTGATGTCATCAAAGTATATTTAACTCACTGAGTCATCTTGCTAGCTACTCAAGCAGCCACGGCCCTTGGAGGGAGTTTCGGTGGGACGGAGAGGCGGGGCGGGGGAGGGGCAGGGTGGGGGGGTTCTAAAAACTGGAGTATGGATAATTGAAGGTAATTAAACAATTTAATTAATAAAACGAATTTCGTAGCGCGCCCTGCATCGCAAAATGCCCCTTCCCCGCCCCTCAGCCCCACCGAAACTCCCTCTACAGGCCGTGGCTGTACTCAAGATAGAAAGCATCTCCCAATCACATATTTCAAAGGCAGATATCATACAATATTATTACATTATTTTCCTGATAATTATATGTGGAAAAGTATCTCAGCAATGTGAAAAGTACATGAAAACAATGTAATTCTGTTATAAAATTCGAGGTGATTTCTTAGAAAACCTCAAAAGCCAAAAAGCCAACATGCTTGGTGCATCTCTTAGGACAATTTCGATAATTTGACAACTAGCTACGCTACAGTTATAGATGGAAGTTTACCTTGATCATAGTTACTGAGTCTATTGAATTGAGGAAGGGCTAGAAAGGGTATGACTAGACTGTGAAATGAACTACAAACTGTGGGTGATACCCACAAATGTGTAGGTTTGTGAGTAACTGGTTCAGTCTATTGGGGTATCAACTATTTTGGACTTCTTGAAATAGCCTTTTGGGAATGTTTCTAGAATTTGTTTTTGTTCAGCCAAAACAGCGAGAGATTTCCTCTATAACAACTCTATGATAGAGACAAACCTGCAGCCCCTTTTAGTCCTTGACCCTATTAACATACATCCAGGCCTATACCACAGCATGCAAACCACTATTGATAAATCCTTATCCAGTCTAGAAGAGAGCCCACCTCAATAGTGTTGCATCATCAGGATGGGACAGATAAAATCCAAACCCATGGCACAACCCAGCAAGATGGCGGACCATACATGTCAAGAACCAAAATAAGGGCACAGTCCCACTCAGAGCCATCATAACTGAGCTCCTGCCTAACCAGTAGGCACACATTTAGCCAAATACTCAGACCAGAGTTCCACCCTTAACACAGACTATGTACTTTTCATGTTTATCTGTTGCTATTTTATTCAAATATGACAGGCTCTGAAAATATGGGAATGATAAACTGCAAATAGCTTCTTTTGTAAAACAATCTAGAGAAACAGGTGCTTGGGGAAAGCAATCTGGAAATAAAGGGCATTGGCTAATCTGATGGGGAAGAGTCTGGTAGTAGTAGAATTCATTTTTTTGTGATACCCCCATCGGTATTAGAAGAAAAATCTTATCGTAAACCAATGTCTTGGGCTTCAACCGTATGGGAGCTTGGAGTAGGGGCGTCTTGCGGAAGAGACTGCATTAGCACAGTTAAGATCTAACCTCAAATAAAAGTGTTATGAAAAAGAATCAGAAAGCGAGGCTTGCGTGGTAAACTGTGAGCTTAAAATGCATAAACAGCAACATATTGAACAGTAGGGGCCCCATTAGGATGGCGGGCGGATTGCCTCCGCCAGGGTAGCGGTGGCCACCGCCACCCTGGCGGAGGCAATCCGCCCGCCATCCTTCCCTGCATTCCCCCCCGCCATATTACGATGGCGGAGGGGACCGCAGCGGTCGGAAACACCGCCCGCCTGTTTTCCGCCCCGGTCGCCTAGCGGCCGGGGCGGAAAGCCTGTAACATGGTGGCGGTGTCTTGTAGACACCGCCCGCCATATTACTATGTGCATTACACAGTGCATTTCCGTGGCGGCAATGCCGCCACGGAAAGGCATGCGGAGACTCCCTGCGGGGGCCCCTTGCGGGCCCCCTGGGAGTCCGTGGCTTGGGGGGTGCACATGGGGGGTACCTAGGGTACCCCCCCGCATGTCAGAGTGCAACATGGCAGGCACCGCGCGGTGCCTGTCGTGTTGCGCGTTGCCAAGCAAAACGTGCACTTTTACCATTGCGGCGGGCGGAGATTCCTGCTCCGCCCGCCGCAATGGTAGACATACAGGATGCACCCGCCTGTGTGGCGGGCGCATCCTAATACATATGTCGGGACCCCCGCACTGTTAGCGGGCGGTCCTCTTCTCCGTTAGGGTGGCGGGCGGGCAAAGCCCGCCCGCCATCCTAATGGACCCCTAGGTTAGTAGAAACGTTTGACAAAGGGCAAATATTCTACATTTCTGCTTTGCCAAACCTATGTGTTCCACTTTATGCACAAAAGAAATATGCAACATGCAACATGCTACCATGACAGCAAAGTAAACCAAATGAAGGCACCACAGCGTTTAGTTAACAGTATTGTCTTTTTGGCATGCCGACAGAGCTGCCTAATGAAACATTTATAAATCAGTACTTAGAATGTGATTGTGTCAGCAAAGTAAACACATCAAATAACACACTGTGCTCAAATGATAACAATACGTCATCAGGATCTGCAGTATAACCAAATGTGACAATGGAACCATCAACAAAATTCCACGGCCTTGATGGACAGTCCATTGAACCAATGGCAAATGACAAAAAAAACGTGAAAGCCAATGGCTGAAAGGGAATGATCCAAAAGCCACTCTCTATCTATACTTCCTCTTATCTTACTTTATTGAAGAACTGATGACATCAGGTTACAAATATAACTGTCATTAGCAAGACATAACAACCCATTCACCAGGATTCTTCACTCCCAAAAACATTTTCATCTTCACCCCTGTCTGAAACCTTGAACAGCTTTTATAGCAAATGCAAGATGGGCGATTATTTTCATTATAGAAAGAAGAGCTTTATATGAAAGTATATAGTAGACAGATGTATCTAATATTAAGGTGGAAACAACAAGTACATTACCGGGCTTTAAGAGAGGAAATTAGATCGTGCCGTTTCTGCCATTGCAGTTTTAAACCAGACTTCCACACTTTACTACATGTGTGACGGAAAGCAAAATACTTTCTCTATGTGCCTCAGTCATCAGATCTGTCAAATTAGGAGCACTAAGAAAAGGTCTAAATGTCAGTATTATGCCACTTGACACTTTCGTTGCATTAATTGTTGGCATCACAGTTCAGCTGTTGACAGTGAACACAAGTAATGGTTTGATTGCTGGAACCATGCATCCTTCCATAGTGACCATTGCTAATCATGGATACAAATATGCCTACTGAAAAATGGCAAACTACCTTTTATGTCATGGTGCACTAGACTGCACTAGATGTATTTACTTGGAAATAGTTTTAAAATATATTGTAGCTGAACATGTGTGTTGATTACAATAATTGCTAGCGTCTCCCTAGACTCTAACCGTTCTAACACTCGCAGTGGGTTCACCAACAACATTTCTCTGATTGATTTCATAAATCAGTTCTTTGAGGGTATACGGCCACATGCATCAATGTTCCCGTTTGCGAATTCTAAATTGCGAAAATTAAGGAATCGCAATTAAGAATTCACAAACGGCTATGCATTAAAAAATCGCAATTTTTTTTGCGATTTCTTAATTTTCCTTAATTGCGATTCACAATTTGCGAATCACAATTAAGGAATACCTTTTCATTGATTCCTATGGGCCTAGAGGCCCATAGGAATGAATGTGAAGGCATTCTCATTTTGCGATTTGCAATTAAGGAATCGCAAAATGAGAATGCAATTTCAAGGGTGCAAGGGGGGTCCAAAGGACCCCCCCCGCACCCCTGAAATGTACCTTTAAGTACTTTTTACACACACACATGCCCCAAGGGCATGTGTGTGTGTAAAATGAAACTTTCAAAAATGCACTTTTGTGCATTTTTAAAGTTATCGCAAATTACCATGAAGTTTAACTTCATGTTAATTTACTACATCCTATTTGCGATTTAGCAATTTAAAAAAATCATGCATTGCATTTAAGAAATTGCAAAATTGCGATTTCTTAAATGCAATCATAATTTAAGAAATCGCAAAAAAATTGTAATTTCTTAAATTGTGAAAAAAGCAAAAAAGCTTAATGCTTCCAAAATCAATGAATTGCATTTGCAAACGGCCGAATTTTGCGATTCGCACCGTTTGCAAATGCAATTCAGTTTGATGCATGTGGGCAATAGTGTTTCAGCCCTGTACAAAGGTGACTGAGTCGCTGGCTTTTACTTCTGATTTACCCTGTGCACGAAATGTTGTGATCCTGAGTGAATCGCATTATCTACTTTTGCTCCATTGCTTTGAGTGCATAAATTCAGATAACTACAGAAAATGGCAAAAATCAACATTACGTGCTACATAAAAATAAACGGGTCAATTAATTATAGGTTTTCACCAAACTGTATAATTCCAGTGGCGGATGGTAATGTAACCAGGGAGGGGGGCTACACAGGCACTCACACCCATGCATTGACACACACACACATTCACAACACTCACTAACAAATACACAAACATAATACATGAACGCATGCCACAAACATTCAAAAAAACATAAAACTTACCCTCACTGTAGAGAGGGAAGCCTAGGAGGTCCCAGGAGGGTTGGGATTGCTGTCTTCCCTTACTGGCTGACATAAGGTGGACCAATGAAGGAAGGCATTAGTCCCCCACTCATCACAGAGTTAGATGGGGTCAGTGAGACTGCTGACCAACACCCCACTCTGTGACGAGGAGTCACTGATTGACGCTCAGCCTGGGCACTTCAGAGCTTAAAACTGAAGCTCCCAGGTCCAAGACAATCAGTGACGCTCCCCCTCACCACAAGAGAAAGGGCATTGAGGCACTTTTGCCAGGCTGAGGTCATGCTCACAGGGCTGTGAAATCCACCACCTGGCAAAGTTCCACTCAGGAAGCTAGAAGTATACACATTTAGCACATGTCTAGCTCCTGGCTGTTTGGCTTGAACAAGAAGAATTCCTATCAGGCTGCCCTTTGTTCAGCCTGGCAGACACTCTTCCTGCTGGGAAAAAGGTGGGCAGTGTGGCCCTTTACCCCATATGGATGGGCCGCTGCTGTATATTTCCTATTAGAAGAATATCTCTACCGTGTTTCAACATTAGCTGAGGTACTCATGTCAAATGGCACACAGGAGAGACCCGAAGAATATTGAAAGGAAGAATGGTGGTCATGAAAATTCTATAAAAACATGAATCAATCAAATCTGAAATTGAACTGAATTGTGTATATAGTACACACGTGTCTCTTTAGATCAGCTACTCCTTTTCTTGCTATTAGAATTATAATAAACCCAGTTGCACGTTCTCTCCACTCTTCATGGATCACTGACACAATATCCAACACTGCAACATTGAGATACAGCAATATTGTGTCAAAATTATCAATTACGGAAATATTGCTTTCCTATACTTATATGGCAAGTACAAAAATAGTGAACAAAAAATATAGTTTCATACTAATATATTTAAATATATATATTTTAAAATAGTACTTTTTAAAATATATAACATTAATGAAATGTTAATTAAATACATTGCAGGAGATCTGAGCGGCACTGCAGAACCGATGTAGAGGTTTAGAATCCAGGCGGGGTGATCGCGTACCCCTAATAGACTTAAGGAGAAGTGGCTTGGTTATATACCTCCGGGGACTTAGGTAGAACGGACGCACTGCTGGCGTGTTTTGGGTGGGGGGGTTGTTGGGGTAGGACTTAAGAATTAAGTTTGCATATAGAAACCGTTTTTGGCCTACGGCCTACTGGGCTTGGCGTGATAATTGCTAGTTGGTGTGAGATTGTGCATTTGCAGGGAGCGCGAGAAGGGTATCCTTTCTAGGAACTGTTGAAAAAACTGGAGGTCAATGCGTCACATGATATTCGAACGCCGCCGAGCCTCCGGGATGTCGGCTAATTGGCTGTGTAAGAAGTAACTGGTCTATGCAGGCATTTCCCCTGAAAATTTGCTGCCGGCCCCAGGGTTGTAGGCTGCATGCTGTGTAAAGTATCCTACAAAAGAATAAAGGTTTTTGAAAATGGCAAAAAAAAGAATTTAAATACATTGCAATAATATTTAATACTATATATAAATATATAACTTCCTCACAATCAGGCCATTCGGAGACCGAGCCCTTCGCCAGTTGGTGCATGACGCCGGTTATGCCCGAAAGCCGGCAAATTCCATAAATCCAATTTCCTTAAAGTAAATGCACACTGAGTCACAGGTATTCCCAATAGCCATTTAATTGTTTGCTCTTTTTTGTATGCCCAGTAGCCGTTTTATTGTTTGCTCTTTACGCGTTTCGTCCGTAGACTTGTCCACACGAACAGCTCAAACATTCACGTGAAAGTAAACAAAGTTAATTGATATTCATGGAAAGCGACAGAGGACTATACTCTGGGTAACACAGCAGACATTTTGTAATGTGCAATGTGAAGCACATACTTCGTGGGCAGTGTATAATGCTTCAACTATTTTGTCACTTTTATAATAAAACCATTCAATTGGCATTCTTCAATTTATATGTCTCCCATGTTTGATATTTTTAAACATTTTTACACATTTTTAAACGTTTTTACACATTTTTAAAAGTTTTTGAAACAAAGCAGTATGACTACTACTCCGGCACCTTCTTATGACATATTGTCTTTTTCGGTATTTCGGCAGCCGATATGAGGATTGAAATAATCATCTTATTTTATTGTTAATATGTAACAATTTATCGCTAGTCAATTCATGCATTGATCTAACTTTCCTCACTGTCCCAATTATTTATTAAGGAACAGTCTATTATCCTCTGTATACACAATAGTGCAATCGCGCTTGTGGCTTAGAGAAATCTTATTGTTACTCTCTGCTTAAACTTTCGGTCTAGTGCCCATTATTCGACATACATTAAGCCCACATTTACTCATTGCTCCATATATTCCCATATATAAGGTCTAGTGCCCTTAACATCATTCACTCTCTTTCGGTATCTTATATTCTATTCTCAATGTCAAACAATGAAATGGCTACTGGGCATACCTGTGATTCTGAGTGTGCATTTACTTTAAGGAAATTGGATTTCTATAAACATATAATTATATAAACAGCAACAAAGAATCCTTCTGTTTAGGACACTCAGGAATGATTAAATCAGACAGTAGGGAATTCTTAAATCATATTTATTATGCTTAAATCATATTTACTAAATACAGCCACTGGTACAGATATAATAAATATGATTTAAGCATTCCAGTGTCCTGGCAGTTGCTGTTAAATGTGGACTGCCTGATCCCCACTAGGACTGCCGCAATATTGGAAATCCGGGTCTCCGGAACGTGCGTATGTTATATATATATATATATATATATATATATATATATATATATATATATATATATATATATATATATATATATATATATATATATATTACCTACTGGCGGTCGGCAGTAGGTATATATAGTTAGGATTTTTTCCCTATGGGATTTCTGAAAATTCTATGTCTAATAACTTTGGCGTTTGTGGACGGAATCGGCTGAAATTTTCAGGAAAATGGCACATTTTGTTTCTGAGCAGCTCCTGGAAATTTGGGGGGGGGGGTTCGTCAAGGGGGGGCCGAGAAAAAAGGGGGGTCCCAAAACGCGTTTTTCCCATGTTAATTTCCATAGGGCGGTTGGACTCACTTTTAGCCCGAACGGCTGAATGGATTTCCACGAAACTTGGCAAAATTGTAGGGACTGTTAGCCCGATGTGCCTTTGCTAGGTCTCAATATATGTGCTTCAGTGGATTTTGAGAAATTAACGTTTAAATCAAGATATATATCTGTAACAGCGCTCCGGGCAGCGATCCGGTTAGCGAACTTTTCGCGTATCGGAACTTTGCGATGCGAAGCTGATTGGCCCTCCGGTGTCTGTCAACATTCTAAACAGTCCGGAGCGGCCGCCATCTTGTCTCTCGGTAGGATCGAGAGACAAGAGGAGGCCAAAACAAAGGGGGAAATGAAGGAAAGGGGGCAAGGTAGACCCCTTCTGACCCCCTAGGATTGATGAGGGGGATATTATAGAGCCACGCGGGGCCCCCCAAAAAAAATCCGATTTTTTCGCCGTAGAGACGCGTCTTGGTAAGCGAACCGGGCAGCTAACCGGGCAGCTAACCGAGAAGCTAACCGGCAGTGTAACGGGAGTCTGAGGAGTAGCTGATTGGCTGTCAACATTGTAAACATTGATTCTTTGCATGACTGACTAGGTGTGTGAGTAACTCCATGGATGTGTGACAGTCTGTGAGTGCCTGTTTACACTGAGTGTATCTAAGGTTATATTAGAGTCTGAAGATGTATTATCACATAAATGATATCATCAGTGATGTAATCAGTAATGTCAAATGAGATGCCAGTGATGTCATCAGTGATGTCATTTGAGATGTCATCAGTGATGTCATCAGTGATGTCACTGACCATGTCATGAATGATGTAATATGTGACATCATTAGCAGTGGATTGCGGGTCCGCGATATATAGTTAGTGCAACTAACTATATATGGAATTTCAATGGTTTTGTGCAAATAAAATAAGGTTTTTTAAATGCTAATCCCTAACTATATATGGTCTATAACCTATGGTTTTTTCAGTGAATATTCAAGGTTTTGTAAATGCAAATTCCTAACTATATATGGTCTATAACCTATGGTTTTTTCTGTGAATATTTATATATATATAGTTAGGATTTTTTTTAATAGGGATTTCTGAAAATTCTATGTTGAATAACTTTGGCGTTGATGGACGGAATTGGCTGAAATTTTCAGGAAAATGGCACATTTTGTTTCTGAGCGTCCCCTCAAAGTTTGGGGGGGTTTCGTCAAGAGGGGGCCGAGAAAAAAGGGGGGTCCCAAATCGTGTTTTTAACACTGAGTTTTCCATAGGGCGGTTGGACTCACTTTTAGCTCGAACGGCTGAATGGATTTCTATGAAACTTGGCAAAATTGTAGAGACTGTTTGCCCGATGTATCTTTGCTAGGTCTCAAGATATGTGCTCCAGTGGATTTTGAGAAATTAACGTTCAAAAAAATATATATATCTCTGACAGCGTCCCGGTTAGTGCCCCGGTTCGCGTACCAGACGCGTAACGGAACTTCGCGAGGAGAAGCGGATTGGCTCTCTGGTGACTGTCAACATTCTAAACAGTCTGGAGCGACCGCCATCTTGTCTCTCGGTAGGATCGAGAGACAAGAGGTGGAAATAAACGAAGGGGGAAATGAATGAAAGGGGGCAAGGTAGACCCCTCCTGACCCCCTAGGATTGATGTGGAGCTATTAAAGGGCCCCGCGGGGCAAAAACATTAAAAAAAAATTCTTTCGATTTTTCGCGGTGGAAGCGCTACCGGGTACGCGAACCGGTTAGCTCACCGGTAGCGTAACGGGAGTCCGCCATCTTGTGTTTCGGACGAATTTAGTCACAAGATGGAGGATAAACAATGTTGGGAATGGGTATAAGGGGGCACGGGAGACATATCCTTACCCCCTAGGTTTTCTGAGGGTGGCTGAGGAGGCCCATATATGTAAAAAAACCAGCCTTTTTTTTTCAATTTTTTGCACGGTTAGCGCCCGGTCCGCGCACCGGGTAGCGTTCCGGAAAGCGGAACAAGGGGAAAACCAAGGGAAACAGTAAAATAATATTGGTGGGTTATCCTGGAGGTGACGCACCTCAGCAACGCTATAATTGATTGGATGCCACCTCTGCATGTGGCGGTGCATAGTATAGTTTCCAAAACTATACTTTTTGTCTGTGCCTCGGGACAGAACTGCATCGCAATGAGGCATGTCACCAGCCGGGCATTGACCTTTTTTTGCCCTCGAGGGTAAGAAAAAAATTGCCATATAAAATGGTCTAAGCGGTGGGATTGCCAGGGCTCTTCACGCAAGAACTGCCTCGGCTCTACCTCCTCTTCCTCTTCATCATTCACTATTTAAGCATTTATGCAGTTAGTTGAATAAGCCAGTATGTTTTCTATGTTCTTTACATCTGGCATGCAATAATTGGCTAAGAGCCCTTTAAATTGAGCACACCCACCATGTAACAGCGTCATGTGATCAAGGTGCTTCGAGCACCGAAACGCGTCGTGGTGGAGTGGTGGTGAGCTAATAAAAACCACTATTCACTATACCTGGGTTTGCCTTGTCTTCTTTTGCTGCCAGACCGCTGCAGGACGTCTTTATGCCGAATATATATATATATATATATATATATATATATATATATATATATATATATATATATATATATATATGTGACAAAGATCAAATAAAAAAAGATTTTGAAAACCTCAAAGTTGTGCTGCTTGTTACCTGGAATAGTAAGCATTGGAGCCGGAGAAGGAACTAGTTTGGTGAAACGATTTGCATGTATACATATCTTTGGAAACTAGCTCAGAACAGAGTTCGGAGCAAGATACAAAATCAGAAGATTCAGCAGGGTCAGTGAATAGAAGGAGAGACACCCAGGAGCCGCCTTCAGTTATAGATGAGTTGCTTTTTTTATGTACAGAGAGGAAAATGAATGCCAGACAAAGACCTCGAAAGAAAGGGAAGAATTATCAAGGAAACACAAATAGTGAAGGGGAGGGCATGGAACTACGCTCGGGTGCCAGAACAAAGGAGACTCGTTATCGCAAGTAAGCCTGAGCTCAGTGACCGTAATAAATTTGACAGATTTGGAACTCTCTAATAAGGAAGTCAATTTACTATCACTTGGGCTTTCGTATAGTACCAGAACAAATTTCAACTACAGTCAGACACGCATAGACTTTTTCAAATGTCAGAAAGCTAAAATTGAGGAAATTCTTCCACAATAGAGTTGAACAACCAGCGTTGAAACAACCAGATTGAGGACCTGCTTCCAGTTTGGTGGTGGAGAACCTCAATCTATTACATGACAATTGGAAAGGGAGTGTGAAGGAGCTGAATCACCTGGATCAATAAAAGAGTGCTGAAATTCTAGGATTGGACATTTATGATAGCACAGAAACAACATTCAGACCAAAGTCCACATCTATACCTAATGTGCCAAAAGATTTAATTGATGTATTTTCTGATATGGTCATTAAGGATTTGAAAGCCTTATCATTGTTATGAAGTGAGGAATTCCTCAAGGGTAATAACCAACATGAAAAAAGTATGCTCAATTTGTAAGCAGGATGAAAAGTAGAAAAGACATAGTGGTCCGCCAATCTGATAAAGGAGGTAATCTGGTATTGTGGCCATTGAGTTTGTACAACATTGGGGCGAAATCTCAGTTAAAGAATATAAAATGTTATCAAAACCTTCCACAGAGTAATTTGGTGGAGGTGAAAAATAAATTTCACAAACATTTAGCCAGATGGAGAGGGTTAGGTATGATAACACAGGATGAATATCTGTACCTAAAGGTAGATGTACCTTATCCCTTAGATCTACAAAAACGCAGTGGTCTTGCCTGATAGACTCATAATATCAGCAATTAGTAGTCTTTTCAAATCAACCTCGAGATATATAGACCACCTATTACAGGAATTTGTCAAGAGCCTCCCGGTATACACACAAGATATGAGAGATATTTTAAGGTGGGTGCATAACATCACCTTGACAGATTTATTCCTACTAATTATATAAGACATGGCCTCTCTATATACAAGCATAGCCCACGAAGATGGGCTCAGTGCCATGAGACATTTCCTGAATAAATGACTCATAAGCCTATACCAACACTCAGTTATGTTATTGGAGATGACAAGACTGTGCCTGGAGAATCATTTCTTCTTGTACGGTAATGACACATTCCGGCAGGTGAGAGGGAAAGACATGAGGACCTGCTTCGCCCCCAGCTATGCTAATTTGCATATAGGCTGGTGGGAGGAGCAGGTGTTCCAGGTAAGACATGCAAGGGAATGGAGGGACAATATTATTGTCTGGACGAGATTCATTGACAATCTTTATTTTATGGAATGGCTCTGAGGAATCGACAAACAATTTGTGCTGGAGTTGAATGATGACACTTTGAATCTTCAATTTACTGATACAATCAGCAGTTCTCACGTCTGTTTTCTAGACCTGGTAGTTCATGAGAAAGAAAATAAGAGCCACACATGCACATATAGAAAACCAGCGGCAGGAAATTCTATCTTACACTGCCTGAGCTTCCACCCACAGAAACTAAAGAACAGTATTCCTTACGCAGAGTTTTTAAGAATGAAAAGGAATTGTAATGAGGTGTCATTATTGAAACAGGCTCAGGTAGATTTAACGGGAAGATTCACTGAGAGAGGGTACAGTCCACATGTACTGGTTCAAGCATTGAACAAAGTGGAGCGAATCAGCAGAGAATCACTAGTCTTCCCGAGTGAGATAGCTCGATTGGGGAACAGGAGTGGTAAAAATGATATATGTATGATCACGGGGTACAATGCCTATCAAGCCAGGGTGAGAGACTGCTTGAATAGACATTGGTACCTAGCAAAAAGAGATCCCACACTGAACCACACATAACCACACATACGCCTCTACTCACCTTCAGAAAGGCCAAATCCATGAGACAGAAACTGGTGGTTAACAGCCCCGAGACAGGGAACACAGAGGGCAGGCCCTGGGCAAATCCGGGCTTCAGTAAATGCTCAAAGTGCAAGGCCTGTAAATTTGGACTGAACAAAAAAGAAGTCCAGTCACCCCATTTAACAGTCCATGGAGAATTAGAAATTACTTTAACTGTAAGAGCGAGTATGTGGTTTACATTCTGCAGTGTACTTGCCCCAAACCCTATGTGGGCAGTACTTTTCACATGGCGCATATAAGAATATTTCAGCACCTCAGGGCAGTGAAGAATATAGACAAGAGCTACTCTGTTGCCAGGCATATATCAATGAGATTCATGGTGGGAATGTGAATCATTTCGCTTATTTTGTAATAGATCAAGTTGCAAAGAGCAGAAGGAGTGGTAATCATGAGCAAAAGTTGGGACAATTTGAGTCTAGAAACATATTGTTGTTCAACACAAAGATTCCATTTGGCCTTAACTCGGATGAAGTCCTGTTTGTACTAGGCATGGGCGGATTTTGCGGATTGGCAATCCGCGAATTTGCGGATTTGCGAATTTGCGGATTGCGAAAATCCGCAAAATCCGCGAATTCTCGCGGATTTTGCGGATTTTTTTTGTGTTTGCACGGGTTTCTGCAAGTTCGCGAGGGTTTTGTACAATTTCGCAAATTGCGAAATTGTACAAAACCCTCGCGAACTTGCAGAAACCTGTGCGAACACAATGTGCCCAGCCTACTCATGTAACAGACATGCCATAGTGTAAAAATAAAGTTTACGAAGTTCATTTTATGTGTTGTTTTTAAAAAATA
The DNA here is from genome assembly GCF_964263255.1 of Lissotriton vulgaris. NCBI lineage: Eukaryota > Metazoa > Chordata > Amphibia > Caudata > Salamandridae > Lissotriton > Lissotriton vulgaris. The sequence goes on from NC_141696.1 coordinate 373,148,226, forward strand.
GGTAATTTTTTTTTTGTAAGACCTGTTTAATGTTGGCATGTATGATGTAACTATTTTACAATGGCGCCAGCAAGCTGCCAGCGCTGTTGTAAAATAGTTACAAAGTTAGCTTGCACAGGAAGCACTTAGATAAAATAAAGCAGCACCTGCTTCGTTTTATCTAGTGGTTCCTGTGCAAGCTAACTTTGTAACTATTTTACAACGGCGCTGGCAGCTTGCTGGCGCCATTGTAAAATAGTTACATGAGTGGGGGTTCAACTTTTGAACCCGTTACGTCCGCGGATTTTTTTTTGCGGATTTTGCGGGAAATCCGCAAAATTCGCGGATTGCGGATTTCCCAAAAATCCGCAAAATCCGCAGGCGTAACGGATTTCCCGCTCATTCTTAGTTTGTACTTATCTGATTTTATAGGTTGTTAGTATATATTGTTTTTGAGTTTAGCAGAGAACTACATGAAGAGAGAGGCATGTTGAGGTGAGGAAGTAAGAGAATGTATTATCAGAATCAATGAATTTGAGGTAATGTTTTGTTGATTTTATTTAAGCACCTTTCATCACAAAGGAGTTAAATAATAATAATGAGAGTAGTTCATAGTAACAGGTATTAACAGAAGACCTAGCCCGATTGGTAGGAGTTAAACCTTTTTAAAACATTTAAATGTACTTTTATAAAGCACACTTTCTCTTTATACTGAATAACCCAGTAGGATTTTTGTGATGAAGGTGATGGTCCATCCGCTTTTTTGGTTTGGTTTGTTTTATCATTCAATGTGTATGTATTGCCAAATGATCCAGGTTTTTAACAAGTGTTTTAATGCATTTGCACTTTACAATTGGTAAGCAGATTGTCCTTCCACCATAACACTTTTGGCCACCAATGACTTTAGGCACTAGCACTTTACATATTTGGAGCAAAAGTAAAGCATCAAGCATGTTTGAAACAATTGTAAATCACCCTGTATAGGAAATAATATTGGACCTTTGAAGTCAACAAAACCATATCCAATCATGTACTGTTGTTAGAACTGGGGGACTCTAGTTGGCAGAGGTAGGTACTACTGTCCAAATAGGGACCCTTGCTTCTAGTCAGGGTAAGGAGCAAACACTCTTCAGATAACCCCTGCTCACCCCCTTGGTAGCTTGGCACGAGCCGTCAGGCTTATCAAAGGCAATGTGTAAAGTATTTGTAACAAAACTCACAGTAACACAGTGAAAACACCACAAAATGACTCCACGACAGTTTAGAAAAATAAAGGTATTTAATCTAAACTATACAAGACCAAAAAGACAAAAATCCAACAAACACAGTTCAAGAATATGGATTTTTTTTTGCGGATTTTGCGGGAAATCCGCAAAATTCGCGGATTGCGGATTTCCCAAAAATCCGCAAAATCCGCAGGCGTAACGGATTTCCCGCTCATTCTTAGTTTGTACTTATCTGATTTTATAGGTTGTTAGTATATATTGTTTTTGAGTTTAGCAGAGAACTACATGAAGAGAGAGGCATGTTGAGGTGAGGAAGTAAGAGAATGTATTATCAGAATCAATGAATTTGAGGTAATGTTTTGTTGATTTTATTTAAGCACCTTTCATCACAAAGGAGTTAAATAATAATAATGAGAGTAGTTCATAGTAACAGGTATTAACAGAAGACCTAGCCCGATTGGTAGGAGTTAAACCTTTTTAAAACATTTAAATGTACTTTTATAAAGCACAGTTTCTCTTTATACTGAATAACCCAGTAGGATTTTTGTGATGAAGGTGATGGTCCATCCGCTTTTTTGGTTTAGTTTGTTTTATCATTCAATGTGTATGTATTGCCAAATGATCCAGGTTTTTAACAAGTGTTTTAATGCATTTGCACTTTACAATTGGTAAGCAGATTGTCCTTCCACCATAACACTTTTGGCCACCAATGACTTTAGGCACTAGCACTTTACATATCTGGAGCAAAAGTAAAGCATCAAGCATGTTTGAAACAATTGTAAATCACCCTGTATAGGAAATAATATTGGACCTTTGAAGTCAACAAAACCATATCCAATCATGTACTGTTGTTAGAACTGGGGGACTCTAGTTGCAGAGGTAGGTACTACTGTCCAAATAGGGACCCTTGCTTCTAGTCAGGGTAAGGAGGAAACACTCTTCAGATAACCCCTGCTCACCCCCTTGGTAGCTTGGCACGAGCCGTCAGGCTTATCAAAGGCAATGTGTAAAGTATTTGTAACAAAACTCACAGTAACACAGTGAAAACACCACAAAATGACTCCACGACAGTTTAGAAAAATAAAGGTATTTAATCTAAACTATACAAGACCAAAAAGACAAAAATCCAACAAACACAGTTCAAGAATATGGTTGCAAAAGTGTTCTTAAGGTTAGCGATAAAATGATCCACAGTTGCGTCACGTTTTAGCCACAGTACCTTTGTTTCCAATAAAACGTTCCAAGCACAGAAGCTGTAGCGATAGAAAACAAGCGATGCGTTACTCCTGAGACCCTGGGAAGGCGTTAGCGGCAGCCCCGCTGCAGCAGCGGACGCGTTGCGATGAATCGGGTCTGTATGGGGAGGAAGGAGATGAATTGTATGGATTCCGGTGCATAGGTTCCGTAGGAAGTTTTCCCTCACAAAGGAACGATGCGACGATCTATTGGGCTTAGCGGCGATCTTCTCCTCTCGTGGCCCCTCGATGCGATGGCTCTGCGACGATGTTCACAGCTACTTGAAACAGCTCGCAAACCGGCAGTGCGAAGATCTCACCCAGTGATGACAGGCTCTGCGATAATACTCGCAGCGATGATATTCTTCCCGCTAGCGAAGGATGCAACGTCTCTGGCAGCCGCAACAGGCGCTGCAACGATCTCGACCTTCGCGGCGGCGGGAATTTCCTCGCACTGACTGTGATGTGCTCCGCAATCGAGCGATGCGATAAATGTTCTGTAGCAAAGTCTCTCAAATCTTGGCTTCCAGCTTCCTAAAACAGGTGCAACTTCCAGAGGCACCACAACTGGCCCAGACACTCTAGGAAGGACACAGCTCTCTCAGCAGAGCTCAGGGAAGCTGGAGTGAAGTCCTTTTGTTCCTGGGACTTCAAAACAGGGAGCCAGCTCACTACAGGCCTTTTGGAGATTCCTTTAAGTAAGGGGACAAAGCAACAACAACGTCCTTCCCCTCTCCTAGGCAGCAAAGCAACTGCAGGTCAGTCCAGCATCACACAGCAGGGCAGTCCTTCTCCAGTCTTCCAGCTTTCTCCTTGGCAGAGGTTCCTTCTTATTTCCAGGATGATCTAAGTTTCTGTAGTCAGGGTTCCTGTACTTATACCCCTAAACGTCTTTGTTCCCTTTGTGCAGGAGGGCTCTGAGCCCGGTCTGAACCAGTTCTGGGTGTTCCTTGAGCAATTTGTTTTACTGGCTTCTCCTTTCCTTTCAGAGTGAGGGGCAGGGTCGTCAGCAGCCCAGCAGGAGGTGGAGCCAGCATTGTGGAAAGCAGGCACAGCCCTATTCAGGCCCAGGTGCTATCCCCTCCACCACTCAAGATGCAGATGCAGTCATTCAGCCTAGGGCTGACTCAGCCAACCTCCTGGGGGTTCCCCAGCCCCTATCACTCTCAGACCAGACAGTCAATTCACAAACAGGCCAAGGCACACAGATAGGTCAGACAAGAGAACAGCAACTTTCTACAAGTGCTGTTCTCAAACACAGGATTTAAAAACCACCCCTCCTAAAAGATGTTATTAAATTCTGAGTTCAGGGATACCAGACTTTTATGTCCTACCTTGCTCCTATGGGAAGATATGCTGGTAGCCACTGTAGCCAGCATTCCCCATGATAGCCTATGGGCAAGGTAGCCGTACAATAGTGAAAAACGAAAATGGCTGCCATTCACTACCAGAGCATGTCACCTGCACTAGTACATGCTCTACCTTTCATATACATTGCACCCTGCCCAGGGGGGTACCTTGGGTCTTCCATAGGGGTGACAAATGTGCACAGAAAGGGAAGGGTTAGGCCTGGTCAGTGGGGAGACTGGCCAGGAGGACATGGCAGTTTACAAACTGCACAACGGCACTGGGGTTGCTGGCATGAGACACCATTTTAGGGCTACTCATGTGGGTGGCACAATCAGTGCTGCAGGCCCACTAGTAGCATTTGTATCACCAACCCTGGCACACTCAGTACACTTTACTAGGGACTTCTTGGTGAGACAAATATTCCAATCTTGGATAACCAATTACAATCACAATTTACACAGGGAGCACTTGCACTTTGACACTGATCAGCAGTAGCAAAGTGCCCAAGGCATCTAAACCAGCAAAAACGAAATCCAGCACAGCGTCAAAAATACAGGAGGTAGGGGCAAAAAGACAGGGGAAACCACACCAAAGATGCCAGGTCAAACAACTGTTATTAGTGGTAATAATGCACTTGCACTTCATTAGAGCTCCTTGATGATTGTAAAAGTGGGATCAGGCATGTACAGTCCCCAACGTGTAATTTTGTACAATAATGCACTTGCACTTTATCCCAGTTCTCGATATTAGTAACTTGCATTTAATACATTTTATGTATTTAATCGGAGGGATCCTGCTTGAGCTTCTGGACCAAAAATAAATGATCATGGATACAGTGTTTTAGTCCAACCCATATGAATTGTGCACTGGCATTTAATTTGTTGTGGTGATTCACTGTCGGTGGTCCCACTGCTCGGGAGCGACCTTGGCCAATGATTAGGCTGAATGCACTTTGCACTTGTGTGTAGCATAAGGTATTTAACCTCGTGACATTCTGAATTCAGAAGAGTGCCCACGAGTTAGCACATTGACGTTGCACACATATTTATCGCACTTGCACTTTTTATCCAAATCAGGAGATAATTATGTACCGAATTGGTTCACAGATTCACTTGCAAAAAGCTTGCTTCTCTCAACCTTCTTAATTCCACTATTCTGTATATTTGTGAAGAAATGTGTGGTAAACACCAAAAATAATGATATTGTAAAGTGTTAATCAAAAACAGTTTGTGAATGTTTTAACAAATATGGATTTTCACACGACAGGAGATTTACTGACCTTTAATCTTTATGCTATTGGGTGTTTGTTGAGAATGTTTTCCATATCTATCGCAACAGGAAATCATGTGACTTGTAGTTCTGGCATTTTAAGTTGGAGAAATAATGACGCTCATTTTGTGTGGAAGGCAGAGATGCCGTAACCCGTTACAGCAAAAAATAAAAATGTGACGTAACCTTAGTGAAGTCGCAATACGTTTTTACTCTTTCTGTATGTATAACTTTTGATCCGCTCTGTGGCTTGGGATATGATTACCTTGTATTCACCATTATATAATCTCTGCAAAGCATCTTAAGGCTGTCTAAAACCAACTATACTTCTATTGGACCTTTTGTGTTCGCTTCCCCCTGTTATCTTTTTTTGCGATGCATTTATATCGCACATGCACTTTAATGAGGCTATTGGATTTGGATATGTGTCATTGCAGATTGTCACTATGGTATATTAAGATGATACACATGCACTTTCTAAGATGGATGGATTCCTTTTCATTACTTTTAGTAATTATTGAAATGTATTGTACTGTACACATACTTTTATGGTCTTAAAGACCGAAATAACGTTTTTCCTGAACTGAACTATTCCCACTTGAGTCTGTGAAACAATAGAGAAAGAATTGGATTTCGGACGGTATAAATTTACTATTCGCTCTCCAGTGAGTGCAACAGTAGGCAAAGGATTGACTTCGGAGGGGTAGCTTTTTCTTATTACCCCTTCAATCTGTGCAACAGTAGGGAAAGCATTGGATTTTTGAGGGACAGAATTGACTATTTCTACTCCTGTGTGCAACAGTATAGAAAGCGTTGGCCTTCAGCATGATAAAATGTAGTATTTCCACTCCAGTCTGTGAAACAATAGGGAAAGCACTGGACCTAAAAGGGGTTAAATGTACTATTCCCATTCCAGTCTGTGCAACACTAGGAAATTTACTTCGCTTCAAACACATAACATATTGGAATAACCCTATTAACATACAACAAATATAAAACTCTTAGTATGAACATTATTAATTAACCAAAATGTGTATATATAAATATATAACACAATGAAACAATTAACATGACTATTAATCAATTTAATAAATAATCGATTACAAAATTGTTGTTTATTTATTACTTAATCAGCTTCCCACACTATACACCCACACAGCTAGCAGCCCACACCTAAAATATAACTAAAATAAATAAGTATAACATAATCAACTTAATTAATAGTCAACGAAATAATTATGAATACATTATTTGTTAATTATTACTGGATTAACTTCCCAACCTATACCCTTACAAACCCAGAAACTCATACATAATATATAAATTAAAATATATAATTATTACGCAATTTACATAATTTATAATCAATTAAATAATTAATAATAAATGAATAATTAATTGTTAATTACTTAATTAAATTCCCACACTATATCATTACACACCTAGCAACCTGTACCTAAGATATAACTTAAAAATAAAATGCTTACAAAATGTATATATTTAATAAGAATTAAAAAAATAATAATACAGTAGCAATTAATTGTTAATTAATTATCTCACATTACCTTCCCATCCTATACCCCTACAAATCTAGCAAACCGCTACTACACTATAAATTACTATTAGCAATTAAATAAAAACTCACTTAAAAAACAAATGTTATTCAAAAATATTAGTAACATTTATATAGACATTAATAATGCATAACAATATTAAATGAACTAAAACACATAAAAAATTTAAAAACAATATTTCTTTACAAAGTCATTATTGAAAATGATATTAACAACAATATTATTGACAATGATATTACTTACCTGAAATAAAATTGATATCCTTGACTACGATATTTCTGCATCATGATATTTTTGTATCATAATATTTTTTCCAGATATTTCTGTAACTTGATATTTAAAACTCCGGAGCTCATTTACAATTCCCTTGCACAGCCGATACATAATTTTTCTCCATATTTAATGTGATGCACTGGCGGTGAACGGGGATCTTAAATAACTCCCCCAATATTTTGTTTAAGTACCCTCTTCACGTCTCGCTCTGCTTTGAATAGCCTGCTTCTGAAAGTGGAGGGCCCGCCTTATCTGATCGTGTATCCCCATCCTGGAACTGAAAATCATTCTATCTCACATGTCTCCTTCAGTATGGCTTCTGGTTTGAGTGCCAAGAGATCTAAGGGTGTATATGTGCTTTACAAATGTGCTCATGATGTAACTTAACTTTTCTCTTCTTGACCTGTGCTATTTATGTCACACTGGTGGTGAGTTATGAATTAAGCTGTTCTTTGCAGAGGATGAAATTGCTGCCCACACATTCCACACCAAAAGGTCTTGATAAAAGGTATGTGCTATTAGATTGTTTTAGTGGAATTCGATTATAATCTCTGGGCTCGCTCTCTCTGTGGTGTCAGCAAGGGCAACTGCTCGAAATCTACTCAACCCTCCCTTAGCACTAGTAAAACTTTATTACAGGCAACAAAATTGAAAGTTACAGCCTTTTTATCAATTTAAGTCCATAGTTAGCTGAGGAATAGGCATCCATTTAGTTTTCATCTCTGAGACTCCCATGCAGACAACAGTCCTCTACTAAAGATGTCAAGAAAGGCCTTGCGATAATTTTTATTCCTTATGGTTTCTGTTATTTAGTATTTATTTACCACAAATCTGATCAATACTGTAGCCTTGTTGCATAACTTTGTTGTCCAGTGATTGCAAAAGGGGGTTAGAAGATGTATGGGAGGAGGGTGTCATTTGTGAAAACAGTAATGTGCTTCAAAACTAGATGAGCAGTGATGGGTCAAATGACATGAGAATAATCAAGGAAACCCTGGAAGCATTCATGCAGTTGGAATTCCATGAAATGCTAAAGGTGGGGAACAGCCTAATGTTTTAGATATCTGCAATGAGAGAGGTTCCTCACAGTTTGAACTATGAACAGGACTCCACACAAGCGTAATTTGTAGAATTTAGGGATCACACACTGGGTGAAAGCCAAATTAACGGTAGTAGTAGCGCAACTCCTGTTATAGCAATATTGGCCCAATCACTTGAAAAAATGTATGTGTCTTTCATGTGGCTGGCAGGACACCATACAGCCAATGGATTAACTCATTTTAAAGGCTGGAGAGCTACAGTTACATGTTTAGAGATGCTGGAGGAGCTGAACCTGCTGAAGCCTGCGCACAAGGTAAAATGGGCCCCTACAGTGTCCAATGTGGTAGCTCAAGAAAGAGCAGGAGAGGTCTATCAGAGTTTGCACTTGTAGCTGGAATCTCAGGAAAGGATAGATCTGCTTCAGAGGTCTAACATGTCACTACTGAGTTGACCTGTGGTGAGATTTCAGTACACCTCAAAGGAGTAGGTGGAAGGTACAGCTGCATTGGCTAACTGATCGTTAATTTACAATAAGGAAGAATTTCAGGTCTGCAGTCATATTAGAGTACCTATTTAGATGAGTTGGGCAATCCAATTGTTCAACGCAAGAAGACAGCACCTAATTTACGTAATTTCTTCAGTTTTAGGATGACTTGGGTGTTGCCTGTGTAGTTGTTGCATAAGTTAGTGAAGAAATTGCACCAAAGGTTGACTAATGGAGGAATGATAGTCAAGCCCTGAAAAAGTCTAGAAGCAACAGGGAGGGTAAAAAAGGTAAGGAAAAAGAGAGATAATCTGGATCTGATCTGAGAGGTGTGAGGGTATCTATGTCAATGCCCTATCCTGAACACATATATGGGCTGAGCCAACAATGAGAGCGAGATAATGTGAAGTGTGAAAAGATGCACTTAGACCCAGTCAAATAAGTGCAGCAACACCACTGTATGTAGGCTAATGGCTGGGAAGTCGGCTTTGCAACCTGCTGTACTTTGTAACACAAACCCGACTTTGGCACCTGATTAAAACTGTGTGATTTTCGACAAGTCACTTAATCTGTCTGAGTCTAAAACCGTAAAAAAAATAACATTTGATGAAAAGCATGAAATGTAAATTATGGATTAGAAATGTGTAAAATATGCCTTTGATCTAAACCTTTTGACATTGTTTCCTAACCTTGTTGTTTGACCAGTCAGCCTTCCTCACATACGACTTCTCCCACTTGTCTTTCCACGTGGGGCCAGGTCACTATAGACGAAGTGAGAAATACGTTCAACTCCATGAAGAGCGGCTCCCCTAGAGACCCTGCTCCTCTTCAGATCCTCAAAGAGGTAGCCCCCACAATCATCCCCTCCCTCACTCATCTGATTAATACCTCACTCCAACAAGGAGTTGTACCTCTGAGCTGGAAGACGGCTGTTGTAAAAGCCCTACTGAAGAAACCCTCCCTTGACCCTGATAATCTGGCGAACTACAGGCCCATTTCCCTTCTCCCAGGAGTTAGTAAGATCGCGGAAAAACTAGTCAACAGGAAACTCTCGCAGTTTCTGGAGGCCAATAACAAACTAAAAAGTTCCCAGACGGGCTTCCGACCAGGGCAGGGCACTGACATCGCCCTCCTGGCAGCGGTAGAGGAGGCCAGAGCGCTACTGGATGGGGGAGGATCAGTGGCAGTGATCCTCCTCGACCTTAGTGCGGCGTTCGACACCGTTGACCACCAACTCCTCATCGAAAGATTGGCAGGAGTGGGAGTGGAAGGTACACCCTTATCTTGGCTTTCATCCTTCCTGGCCCAACGGACCTATCAGATCTGGGAGAAGAACGCCCGCTCCTCCGAAATGCCCCTCCAATGTGGTGTGCCTCAGGGTTCTTCCCTGAGCCCCACATTATTTAATATCTATATGTCCACATTGGAGGAGGTTATCACCCCATTCGGAGTGAGCGTCGTCAGCTATGCTGACGACACACAACTAGTGGTGTCTTTGTCCCACCCCAAACAACAGAAAGCTGATCTCCTCAACTGCCTTACGCAGGTCCATCGATGGATGAATAGATCAGCCCTAAAGCTAAATGGGACAAAAACTGAGGTTCTTTTACTTGGCCCGAAAGGAACCTCACTCCCCCTGGACATTTGGCCAGCCTGTTTAGGTCCTCCCCCTGATCCAAAAACAGAGGTAAAAAGCTTGGGTGTATGGATTGATTCTGAGCTCTCATTCACTTCGCAAGCTAAGAAGGTAGCAGGGACCTGCTTTGGTCTCCTAAAATCTCTGAGGAAAGTCCTGCCCCTTCTTCCCCCCAAGTCCCAAAAACTACTAATCCAAGGTCTCATAATATCGAGACTAGATTACAGCAATGTGATTTATCTGGGCGCTCCTGAAGCGACCCTCAATAAACTTCAGAGAATTCAGAACACCGCTGCCCGGATTATCACAAACACCCCGGCCAGATCATCTGCTAAACCTGCTCTCAAACTCCTTCATTGGCTCCCCATAAGAGAGCGAGTCAAATTCAAGGCTTTGTGCCTCGTCTACAAAACTTTGCATAATCAAGGCCCCCCAGTCCTCAGCAACTTTGTCACCCCTTACATAACCACTAGATCCCTCCGTTCTAACGCAGAAAACCTCATCAATACCCCAAGATTCAGGAAAGCTCGATCAGGAGGAAGACGCTTTTCGGTACAAGCTGCTCGTCTTTGGAATTCACTCCCTCGCCTTTTGCGTCTGGAACCACAATATCTGCGCTTCAGGAAGTTGCTAAAGACGCATCTCTTTCCCTAGCTTATTATGTCCCCCCCCTGTTTGATCCCTCACCCCTCCTCTCTTCTGCTCTCAGCTCCTGGGCCACTGGCCTGCTGAATTAGGGTCTTTTAGCGCTGAGATACCTCCGGGTGACTACGCGCTTTATGAAAATAAAAAAAATAATAATAATAAAAAAAAAAGGGTAGGTAGTCTTCCCCCAAACCTTTAACCTTACTTCTCCATTTTTGCTGATCTTATTTTGTTGGCCTGAGGGCTCTGTGCACTTTACCACTGTAAACCAGTGCTTAAGTGTGTGTGCTCACTCCCTAAAACCTGGTAACATTGGCACAATTAATTTACGTGTAAGTCTCTAGTACAGTAGTACCACATGTACACAGGGCCTGTATATTAAATGCTACTAGTGGGCCTGCAGCACTTATTGTGCCACCCACTTAAGTAGCCTTTTAAACATGTCTCCAACTTTCCATTGCAATCTGTGTATGCTTTAAACTGCCATTTTGACCTGGCAAAATACACCTTTTACCACGCCCAAGCCTTCCTTTTTAATATATATAAGTCACCCCTAGTTTAGATCCTGAACACCCAATAGGGCATGGTGTGGTGTATTTGAAAAGTTGGACATGTACTTTTAACTTTTACATTGTATTGTATTGTAATTGCCTTTATATAGCTCTTACTACTCCTGACGAGGCGTCAAAGTGCTTTTTCGGCGGGTAGCACGCTACTCCGGGACCCATAGAGGATTAGTGTTGAATTAATATAGTGAAACATGCAAGTACATTTTAAGTGGTGGATAGGTTAGTCAGTTATTTGGATTTGGAATGATAGCAGAAGTATAGAGGAGGAAAAAAAGGTTTGTATTTATATAGCGCTTGTTACCCCAGATGGGGTGTTGAAACATGCTTTTCAGGAAGCCCATAAAGAATTAGTGGTGAATTAATATGGTGAAATATGATAGTAATTTCAGTGGTGGATATTAGTCAGTTATTTGGAGTGAGAAGAATAGCGGAGGGATAAAAGGTGAAGAAAAGTTTGCATTCATATAGCACTTGTTACCCGTGAGGGCTGTTGAAGAGCTTTTCTGGCGAGTAGCACGCCATTCCGGGACTCATAAAGGATTAGTGTTGAAAATTAGTATAGTAAAATATGAAGTCATTTGAGTAGTGGATATGTTATTCGGGTAGAGAAGGGTAGGTGGCGGGATAGTGAAGGGAAAGAGGTTTGTATTTATATAGCGTTTCCTACCCCTGATGGGGTTTTGAAGCGCAAGTAGCACACTACTCTGGGTCCGGATTACCGTTGAATTAGTATGGTGAAAAAGGAAAGTAATTTTAGTGGTGGATATGTTAGTCAGTTATTTGGATTGAGAAGGGTTGGGAAGGGGTAGAAAAGAGGGAAGAGTTTAGAAAGGTTTGTTTTGGGGGATCGGTATAGTAAAAGAGGTGTAAGATGATGCGAGGAGGGGTAGAGTAGGTGAGAGTCTATAAAGGGTTATTTTGGGTATCATAGTAGTGGTATAGGGTTTGGGGTTAAATGAGAGAGTGGATGTAGAGGATATATTGAGCGAAGTATAGGCTGGGAAATAGGGAAGTGCATTGGAAATGCTATACATAAGTACATTGCAAGTATATAGATGCATAATGGAGGTATGCATATTGGGCAGCATTTCTGGCCCTGGCCCTGGTCAGTCTCGAACAGGCTCAAAGGGACAACTGCCCTTGTCCTCTCCGCCCTTAACAGGCTCAAAAAGCCAACTGCCCTTGTCCTCTCCATCCTCAGCCTTGACGTCCGGGCTGAGAGGCACTAACCCTGGCCTTTTATAGCCCTAGTAATCAGGTGACCCCTTCAGCCAATGGGAACCCTAGCCCTAACACTATCCAATCACAGCACTAGCCCTAAACATCTAGAACCAATAGGAGACCAGGACCTTACAGCCAATCTTAGCCCTAGTCCAAGCACCCAATAAGTTCAAAAACCCTAATCTCTACGTACACAGAGGCCCTAGCCCTACCAGTAGTCCCACCCCTAGTCCAAGCAACCAATGGCACAGGAAACCTTGTCCCTACTTCCAACAGAAAGCCTAACCCTACTCTTAGTCCCACAACCAGTCCAGCAACCAATAACACCAGAAGCCCTATTCGCTACTTCCAATTAAATGTCTAACCCTAGCCCTTGTCCCACCCTAGTCTCAACACCCAATAACACAGGAAACCCTAGCCCCTACTTCCAATAGAAATCCTAACCCTAGCCCCAACCCTACATTGATTGAATGACAGACCCAGAAACCAATCAGAACACTCAAATACCCAGCCAATGAGGACACTAACCCTAATCCAATTGAAAAATCAGATACAACCACCAATCAGTGTAAACATGTACCAAACAATATCAGACCATATAAGGGCCCAGCGACCTCAGACAAGGTTTGCTGGCCAGGGAGTTGGAAGCTACTTTTCCTGTTAAGAATCTCCTAGGAGACAGACAGGCTCAATCCACACTTTGGACTTCTGCAGGTAAAGGCCTCACTAACTTGAAATCTAACAATTCTGTTTTAATAAAAACTTTACTCCCTCTACTGGCTAAAAAAACAAAGTGCACAGTCCCTAGTAAACACAGTTTAAACAGCTCACAGAAGCACCCTCTGATGTAGAATATCTCTGTTGCTGGGGGGGGGGGCATGGGGGCTGGCTTTACTGGCTTGTGAACACAAAATGGTGGCTGGGGTGCACTGCTTTAACATGCAGGTCTTAGCACAGAGCAAAGGAGAAATTTGGAGGTAAAACTGAAAGTCATCAGCAACGAGCAGGAAAAACTACAGAGTTTGGACTGCAAATCCCACAATTCAACACCTTAAATGGAAGCAATCATGGGCAGGAAAAAACACAAGTTTAAAACACAAAACAGGTGATAGAATATCCAATCACAGGCAGGTTAAAACTACAATTTTAAACTGTAACAATCACAGGCAAAGACAGAAATCACAGAAAGGGAAAATCGTTTTTTAAAAAACTTTTGTTTTGGGAAGAGACAGCACAAGTCTGCCTCTTTACCACTTCCTGGAGTCTGCTCACTGCAATCTGGGGCACAGGGAGGCTGCAACTCACAAGATGGTGGAGAATGAACTAAGGAAGCAGGTTCCAAGAAACCTGTAGACAATTCCCAGCTCGTGGTCACTCTACTTCTACGTCACTGTAGACCATGGGTCTTCAAACTGTGGGGCGCGACCCCCAGGGGGGCCGTGGAGCGATGCAAAGAGGTCGCGCCTTCCCAGTCACACTTCTGCCCAGGCTCCAGGGCTCAGCCCTCCCTCTTCCCCCGTCCTGTGCCTCTGCCCGGGCTGCTGCAGTGCAACTCGAGCTGCTGGGGGCACAGCCAGTGGTGTAACACAGGCCCCCCGCAGCTCCCGCCTTGCTGGGGGGGGGCAAGTTCCAGGGGGCCCCCTCAGCACAGTAAAGGGAATTCCCGGCCACCAGAAACCCAAAATTGCTGCATTCTCATGCTAATGCTGGGTGCCTCGGGTGGGGGCTAATGGCTGAGTACCAGGCGAGGCGCAAGTCTGCATGTGCTGCTTCTCCATCCTGACAAACAAATGTGGCGCTTGACCCCCGACCTCCTCAGGCTGAACAAGACACCCCACTGTCCCTAAAGCCAATTTCGATGCAACAAGTCAAATCAGGATTCTTTTATTTCTCAAAGCCCCTACCAGTATTACAAAGAGGTACATGCAGTAACTGAAACAAAAAATAAATACAGGTGACTTTGAATTTAATCATTTGGGACGAGAATGAGCCATTGGACTGTGTTGGGAAGGACAAAGTAAATGCTAAAACCAGGAAACAGGAATTACAGAATATTGATTCTTATCAGGCGAAGTACAGAAAATTGAGATTGGTACATAGCTGTGAGTTTCTTAACAACCGCTGAAGATGGCATGCGTATGTGAAACGTGATGTTTGTATCAACAACAGTTTTCAGGGAAATACATATTTTTGGGAGTTTCACCAGCCAGCAAACAAAATGCACCTATAATTCTTTTTTTAGACTTTTTTAAAACAACTAATTTAGCCAGGGGCTGAGACAGATGTTTTTCCAGCAAAAGGGCAGTTTATTTGCTAAAACGTCATAAATTATGTTCTTTAAATTAACGAGAATTAGTGATTATGCTTTTAGTGAAAAGGTGGTGTATTGGGGAGTAGCAGAAGAAATAACAAAAGGTTCATCACTTAAAAAGACATACAATTCCTGTTCAAGAATAAAATATCACCTGGTTTGAAATCGGGGCTAGAGGAATGGCATTGTTACATGACTCTTAATACACCTCCTACCTACTCAATATTAATTTCACACATTCTTGTGAGTGTTTCTAATGCATGGCTTACCCAGCATATTGCTTGACCTGTTTACATTCCAATAGCATTGTACAAGGATCTAAAATGGTGATCCAAACATCACCAAGCCCTTATTACAAGTTAGCAGGTTTTAGTTGTGAATATGCTGAGTGTGTGGAATCTTGTTTTCAGCTGGCATTCCAGCAACTAAATGTGTTTGTTCCTGGCATGGGGAGTAACTATGCGGACCAACGAGTCCCAGACAAGAAAACTGTATGTTTTACCTGATTTGGGGGACTGCTACACTGACATTTCCACCTGCTCTCAGTAGTTGAAAAATGTCAATAGAGGGGTGGAGCAAAAAGCCATACATAGAAAGTAGCCTGGCTCAGACAATATTGTTTAACCATACTTTGGCTCTCATTGCAGGATGGCAGAGCAACACCACAGGGACTACACAGGGTTGCAATTATGATAAATGCAAACGGTGGTACGATTGCTACCCCTAAGCCCATACATGATACTCATGTTAGATGGATAATTGTACCTTTGAAAGTGGGACTACAGCATTTGAATATAGTTTCATTTAATGATCCAATGCACAAGGACGTTTCTTCCTTACAAAAATAAGGCTGCCAGTTTGTTTTTAAGAGGCACAGTATGATTGTTTTTCAAGGGGTATGCTTTGTTGTTTGGTAGATCCATAGAGATATAAATGATCTTGACTTGAACACTTACTCCATTTTGGCTGGATGGGAATGTTAGCCCTCTCATCCGAAGTTCTGGTCTAGTGACGCCCCTGCTTCTGCCTATAATTATTATTTACATTTGTAGTGCGCTAGAGTTACCAAAAGATGTCCTGGGGCTAATAACCATCTGCTGCCTAAAGGCAAATGAGAAACACACAGAAGGAGAAGGAGAACCAGCCAAATGGGGAATCGTACAGAGCAAAGAGAAAGGTTTTTATATCTTCCTAAAGGATAATGTATTTTTGGTGGAGCGAAGTAAAGGAGGGTGCAAGTTCCATAACTGCGCGGCCTGCACCAAAACAGCGAGACAGACAACTCATGCCTTCTTGAATTAGGGAAAAATTAGCAGAGTGGCACAGGCAGAGAGGAGCATACAGGTTCGACCCGTATGCTTGGTGAGGAGACATGAGAGAGGACAGCAAGGGAGTGGGAGAATTTGATTGAAGAGATCAGGGATGAGGAGAAATGTAAATTGCCAAAGAGAAGTGTGATGCGCAAGAAGTGAGTGTGAGCCAAAGGTGAGGGCTTCTGTTGGAACAAAGGGGAGATGTGAAAGATGAATGGAGGGACTGGAGAGGTGTAAGATACAAATAGACAAAAATCTGAATGGAGAGACGAGGTGAATAAGAGGTGCTGAGGGGCACGGGAGGTGACACGCCAGAGAGGCCATGAAATAAATGCAAGAGACTGTTACAGATGAGGGCAGTGGAAAGACAGAATGGCAAGGGGTGATTAAAGGTGAAGTGAGAGGTTGAATGGGGAGAGTTCAGAAGTTGTAAAAAGGGGTGAAAGAAAATGGCCTGCAAAGTGAGAGAGGGATTTGTGGCTGGGAGAGGAGAGAGGGATGGAAGGGAGGGGGTGAGACAAAAGCTGCATGGGTAAACTGTATAACTCTACACAAAACCTCCAGGGTTTTAAGGGACACTTGCTTCTCCCGGTCAGGGCCAGGTGAGCTTCTAATGTGGCAGCACGTATTCCTGCGGAGTGGAAAGCCCTTCACAAAGGTTGACTAGAAATCTTTCTGATGTTAATTGCTGTATTTTGGGTATAAACTGGTACTGATGGGGTGAAATCTTTCCTCGGTGTTACTGTGTGTAAAAAATGTCAAAATAATGAAGCAATACTATCCTAAAATACGTGGCATCACATAACATATTTTACATTTTCTTCCCACACAATTTAGTCAAGCCTGTTGCGTAATTTGGTCCTCACCTGCCTCATAAATCCAGCAGCCCTGCCTACAGGTTTAGAAATTTTTGTTAGGAGGAGGTCCTTACGCCTCAAAATGTTGACAGGGGGGTCTCGGCATCCAAAGGTTTGAAGGCCTCTGCTGTAGAATAATCAAATATGGAATGTCCCCATGGACTCTTTCACCATACCCACCAGAGATCATATTACCTCACTCATGAATGGCACTTCCACAATCTACTGGAGAACACTATTCACCCTCTGGATTCTTTTTTCTTACTTCCATGTTCCATCCTGTGACTTCCATTCTCCTATGGTTTCTTCACTCTCTCTCCTAGAGGAAATCACACATTGGGCACCAGTTTCCATTATGATTCCTACCTCTCACCATTGAGGCTCCTTCCACATTTACACCTCAACTCTCCCCTCACCAAATTCCAACCCAGTCTCCACCCCAGGTTTTTTTATTCCATCCATTCCCTTCCCCTGTATCAACCTTTGAACATGCCTCTAACCTGCTTGCTCATTGGCTGCCAGGTTCTGCTCAAATTCAATAAATTTAAATTGGGAGCAGGTAAGGGTGTTGAGTTTGATGTCTAAAGAATTTTTATTTAAAACCCTCTCTAATGGCAAGCTCAGATTTGAAGTCACAATTATGAAAATTTAAATTTTAGAAAGTTGGAATTTTCTTGACCCAAGCATTTTGGTGCCTGCAGTCTGTATCCTGTGTCACTTTACTAGGTGTAACTGGCAGTTGCTCTTTGTATATTGCTCCCAGACAGTGAGACAAAGGGAAATAGGTGTTGGCAGGGAAGACCATCACTGACTTGATAAGGGGGCGGTTCTGTCAGCTACACACCTGAGACAAGCTGGGGCCAGGGCAGGAAAGCAGGAAATTCCAAACTCCTCTGGGGTGGAAACCTCCAGAACCTTCTTCTACTTCAAAGCTGGCAACAAGTATAAATATTGGACCTCCAGACCCATCTCTTCAATACACCCCTGGACCTGTGGATACAACAGAATAAGTGCTGCTGTGCTGCCCTGCTGCAAGAAGGACTGCCACTCTGTTGCCATGCTACACTGCTGACCTGCTGGCTGAGAATGAAGACTGGACCTGCACCTTTCATCCCAGGCGGCTGAAGTTACTCTAAGAGCCAGCTGACTGATCTACTGTTCTGAGATACAGGGACATAATCTCCAGAGACATCCATGCATCTGCCCAGCTGACCTGCTGCCAGGACCTGCAACTAGACCTACTGTGCCCTTCTGGCCTCTGCATGAGTGAGTTCCTGATCCCAAAAGGTGCTCCCCACATCCTAGACCCTGAGTATAGAATCAGTTGAACTCCCTCTTCAAGAAGAGGAGAAATCCTGAGGCTGTGGGCTCTTTGTGATCACAAGCAAGCCTGTTTGCGCCAAGATCTTGCCATCCATTCCGCCTGCCAATGCAAAGCTCCGGTAAATCCGACTCTCTACACCACAGCAACAGCTAGCGATGACCGGTAACATGAGTTGTGCACTCCGCACTACAGCATCGCTACAGCAGCCACCTTCCCTGACAACCGGCTGGCTGATTACGCTAGAGCAAGGATGTTCCAAAACGAACTTGCTGTGCTGTTTCTTGCAGCCCCCTCCACTGCAAAGGGAACTTATGGCATTGCACATTCGAAGCTAACTTGGCCCCTTAATCCGTCCCTCGCTCCATCATGGTCAGCCTAACTTGTGACCCTCAACCGCTCTTGCACAACCAGATTATGCTTTTAGGCACTATATTTACCTTAAATCTTTGAAATTACACATCTCCAGTTCTAATGATTGTTGTTGTTTTAGTGTCAAATAATTTATTAAAGTTTACAATATTTTTCTAAATTGGTGTGGGATTTTACTAATGTTGTGTTTTCACATTATTACTGTTTGAACTGATGAATAAATACTTTACACATTGCATCTAAATTATACCGGACTGTTTTTGTGTTTTTGTCTTGCGCAATATAAATAAACATCAATACATACATGCATCTGATTGGTTTTAAGGTCATCCTAGGTAGTGATGATAGATGATTCAGTTTAGTCACAAGGGCAAAAGTAACAGGGATTTTTATTAATATGAGCCATTATTAAAACAACCACTGCAGCTCTCAAGGACATATATTTCCCTAGTTTACCCAAAAAGATATGGTACTAAGTGAAATGGTGACAAACAATAAAAAATTATGTATATCCTGAATCATACATCACACTGTCCTTTGTTACTTAGTAGTCCCATAGCAACTGCTATCAAAGGGGAAATACACATCTGGAGCTCAGCATACATTTAAATAATACAAACACACTTTAAATGAAATTCAAATGCACTGTGCTCTCGGTCTACAGTAACACCTACTTTAAATTACCTACTTCAATAGATGTATTCCCACATTTACATTTCTAAGGCATTTTTCTGTTTCAGCATATTACTTGTCAAGAACATCCAAAGTGCAAAATAATAAGGTTGGTAAGTAATTTCTTTTGTTATATTCAAATGGAGCTACATGCTCCCTTACAGTTAATAGGCATCCATCATGTTAAGGTTTTATTTTGTTAAATGGAAATGTATTTGCCTGAACATAAAAACATGCTGTCAATAAAACATAACTATTCATGTGGCCCTCTGCCCTTCATCCCAAATAACCTCAATGAGCTACTGTTGTTGCCTTCAGTTGTTTCATATAAGGCTTATGTTGCGTATTCAGTCCTGTGAGAGTTTGCTGTTGAAAAACAAAAAACAAATGAACTACACACCCTGGGAGTTTGTCCCAGGGTGTGAGAGGTCATTATTGGTTTTCTCTGCCCTCATCGTCGGGTTTTTTCTGGCAGTGACAAAGAGAAAATAACCCTGTCAGACTGTCAACTCTAAATAGAGTCAACAATGAGATGGTTTAACTCAGACGGCCTCTCCTTCTTTGGACCTCCAGATACAGTTTTAGTCAAGTGATTCAATGGGGATCCATCTCTAGATGAGGCAGGTGGCTATCAATTTGGCAATCAGGGTACTCCTTTGCATATGCAACAGATTACCCTGTACATCAAAATTTAAACCAACCTCTTAGTCAA
Source organism: Lissotriton vulgaris (assembly GCF_964263255.1). Classification (NCBI taxonomy): domain Eukaryota; kingdom Metazoa; phylum Chordata; class Amphibia; order Caudata; family Salamandridae; genus Lissotriton; species Lissotriton vulgaris. The sequence goes on from NC_141696.1 coordinate 373,168,286, forward strand.
CAGTGAAGCGCTGTATGCCTCAACTCTCATGGCTGAAGACAATAAAACCCAGTGAATGATTTTCACATGCCTACTAAACCACTGTTCCACCCTGTTTTGAGTCATCTATACCCTGAGCAGTTGTTCCTGCAAAAGGTATTTCACCCCTTTAGCTGGTGCAAAATGGTTTTGCAAGGTTGCTTATTCCAGCTTCAAAGTGTGATAACATTATAGCCAACACTTCAGAATCTTATACTTGTTCACAATGAAAATCCGTATCTGGTTCTAATGCATTGTGTATAATACATGAGGATGCATCTTGTAGCCCCACCCTCCTCAACCCAAACATAGGCGGTCCCCACTCTTGACAAGTATACATAGACAACTAAGAAGTACTGTCCTTTCTGCACCCTGAGGAAGAAGATAAAATACTATTTTCCACAAGGAAACATACACTTCTTTGTGAGCACATTGTCAATCTGGCACTGTTCTAAGTTCAAAAGTATCTTTTTATGGTATGATCTGAGGTACATTGTTTTTCTAGTTTCCTGTGACACCTTGTACTGCTACTTTGCCCATAAAGGGCATAGCCTAAAAAGTGAACTAATTATAGGCTTCCCTTAAGTGTTTTCTCTTTCTGAGGTCTTTGAAGTTCCCAAAAAAGGAAAGCTGAGAACGTATAGCTGGGTACAAATAGGGAGTCATGAGCCAAGACTGAATAAAGTTGAGACTATTTTCTCAAGGTTTAAGGATCCTGGAAGGGTTGGTGGTCTCAGTGGTAGGGAGGTTTTGAATTCATCCTCTACCCTATACCCCTCACTGGATGAGTTTACCCCCTTATCGGTGGAAACCACTTATAAATTACTGTTGGCCGCTCGATCAGGCTCCCCGGACGATCCCTGCCCAGTGGCAGTGGCTCAGCTTGGCGCTCGGCCTATTTCATGTGTTCTCACATCTATCTTCAATATGATGTTGGGAACTGATCAATTTCCTAAACCTTGTAAGGTGACCTCGGTTTTACCCCTCCTGAAAAAATCCAATCTTGATCCTAAAGACCCAAACAGTTTTCGTCCTATATCGCGTCTTCCTCTGCCAGCAAAACTGATAGAGAAAGCCATCACCGTACAGCTGAGTGCTTTTCTTCGTGAGACCAATGTCCTGAATCCCACACAATACGGCTTCAGAGAGGGACATAGCAGGGAGTCGGCCCTCATTAAAACGACTGAGGAAATCAGGAAGGCTGTGGACAGGGGTGGCAAAGCGGCCCTTGTCCTGCTGGATTTGTCCGCGGCCTTTGATACGGTCCATCACGACCTTTTGATGGACCGGCTAAGGACTTGTGGGGTCCAAAATAAAGCGTGGAAACTCCTTCAATCGTTCCTCTCAGACCGAGTTCAGATGGTGGCTCTAGGTGATTACCAATCCAAACCATTTGTGCTGCCTTGCGGGGTCCCACAGGGTTCCTCGCTTAGTCCGACGTTATTTACCGTATACGTCTCTTCTTTGGCTCCACTCATTAGTGGTTTTGGATTGAATCTCACAACCTATGCTGATGACACCCAAATTGTGGTGTCTCTCAAACCTGGACAAGAACTTGGGACTGAGAGACGATTTCAGGACTGCATGGAAGCAGTAGGCAAATGGATGGGGGAAGACTGTTTAAAGTTGAACTCTGATAAGACAGAGGTGATTTTATTTGGTAATGACCATCATTTTTGGACGCCCAACTGGTGGCCACCATCGATGGGCTCTCTTCCTACATCTAAGAAGAAGGCCAAAAATCTGGGTGTAATTATGGACGATAAACTCAACTTTGGAGACCAAATTAATGCAGTTTCATCAAAAACAGCATTTGGTATTAAAACAATAAAAAAAATCTGCCCTATCTGCCATCAGGTAGTCAACAGACTGTAGTTACGGCTCTGGTTTTATCAAAGCTTGACTACTGCAACGGCCTTTATTTAAACATCCAGGAACGTTTTATGAATACGCTCCAGATGTTGCAAAATGCTGCAGCTAGGCTGCTCACTGGTACACCAAGGTTCGCCTCAATCTCCGGAGGTATAAAAAAACTTCATTGGCTTACCATTAGAAACAGGGTTCGTTTCAAAGCACTGTGTACGGTCTATAAGGCTCTTCATGGTACCGGACCGGAATTCCTAATAAAACAATTGACATGGTATGCACCTTTAAGGAATCTCCGCTCTTCTGTAGCCAGGTTGTCTACCATGCCAGTCATCAAAAAGGCCACTTTGGGAGGTAGAAGCTTCGTTCTAGGGGCAACGAAGGCTTGGAATGACCTTCCTGTTTATCTCAGACAGTCTACTGATCTAACATCTTTCATGAAGGGCCTGAAGACTTGGCTGTTTGACAAATAGTTTGGTGCAGACTCTCACACCTCCTCGCTTTCCTGATGCCTTCCGTTGGGATCTGTGTATTGGAAAGGTAACAAGCGCCAGGACACCTCCGGGTAATCGCGCGCTATATAAGTTATCATAACATAACATAACATAACATAAAAAGAGCTAGAATTGGGAGGCTTATGCAAGCCTTAGGGAAGGGAACACAAGCAGACAGTAATTTCTCTAAACTGTATGACTGTGCCATACCCCACAACCCCTAATCTGGGATTTGTGGAACTGGCTTTTCATTTCTCTGGAAGATCTTGTGAAGTATTCATAGTTCATCAGATTACTGGAGGTGTTAAAAAGCTCGGTTTTCCACTACATTCCACTTACTACACCAGCATTGATGTAAGCATGGTGAGTGAGTACTGTGCAGGAGCAGCAGCAGAGATGGATACAGCAGGAATGAGATACTTGAATCTAACGTATGCTTGTTGATGGAGCAAGGATTCGCACAAAAGCAACTTGCTCGTACTCATGAACCTCGAATAACGCTAACTATGTAACCAACATGTTTGTTTTACTAATTTTACACCTTATACATTGACATCGGGTGTCCGAGTGAAGCTTGCTTATGTGCTTACTAAACCTTAATACGCTTGCATCTAAAATGGCTGCTGCTACGCGGGAATTTCTACTGCGCATGCGTCTGTCATACTCACGTGACATGACGTACTCGCAGCTTTGGAGGGAAACTGTCGCTTCTGCACACTAATGCTAATATGGCTGCTCTGTGTTCTCACATGCGAGAAGTTTGCACTGCTGCTTTTGCTAAGCTATTTGTTCTGCCTAATCCTAATGCTCTAGTTAAAATTAAGATAATGGGTATAGCGTAGAAATTCATGTAAGCATGGTGAGGGGGTACTGTGCAGGAGTAGCAGCAGAGGTAGATACAGCAGGAATGAGATACTTGAATCTAACGTATGCTTGTGAAAAGGGATCTCGTGAGCTAATGAAGTCATGATTTTGAAAACTTTAACATCTCTCCTTCTTGGGGTACAATAGTGTCTCATACACGAGAGGCAAGGCTTAAAGATTGAAAGAGTTAAGGAATAGGTTAGAGCTCAAGAGGTGGGTATGGTGCCTGGGGATGAGCCGACTAGGAAGTGAGATGTCTTGGGTTGTGAATGGATTGATAGGGTCAATTTGAAGTTGTGGTTGTGAGCGAGGTGTGGAGGCAGTGAGGCACCACTCCTAGGTTGTCAGGACAGTGAAAAGATTTGCACTACCCAAATGAATGTGAAAAATCTACTGGAAAGACAACATTCTGTTGGAGCTTGCTGGCAGCACCAAGGCTTGTGGCTAGGGCCCGTGTGAAGTAAAGAATGATATGTGGCACTGGTTAACTTTTAAACATTAGTGAAATGGTTTAAGTGGCCTCCCTCATGAAGAAGTATAGTTTGGTTTGTATCATTAGAGTTCGAGCATTAAATAGAAACAGGTTTCACCACACAATAGAGGACATATAAGAAAGCATAATGCTCCAAAATGCAACATTTTATGAAACTGTTATGAAACCATACCACCTTATATGGTATGAATATGGAGCGTTCCAACACTGAGAATTACATCATAGATCAGTTCTCTGCCAAACCTTGTCTTAAATGGAGATGGCAGGGGCTGTATTTCTATGTATTTATTGTTGAGAACATTTCTTCAAGTTACATTACAATAAATGTTGTACATGTAATAAAACACTAACACGTGTAACAAACCCCAAGCATCTTTTTAAGTATTTTTAACATCATTGCTAGCACTTTGAGTGTATTAACTTCCCTGCCACATTTCTCTCTCTTATTGAGGAATATTTAATCCAAATAAACCTGTGGTAATTTAATTAAATGTATCTCTAATGTATTATTAGCATCTGCTTGCGCCATCACTACTCCCCTGCATGAAGACAATTACACCACTACCCTACTGTAATATTATTACAATTAATTTGAGATGTTAGAATGCAGAAAATTAATGCACTAAATGAAAAAACAATATATTAGCTCTTCTTGAAGGTAGTTTTCCCTGAAAATTCAGAGCCATTCATCGCTAAACAAGATATTTTAAGCAGCATATTTATTGACTCTGCCGCTGCACTTTCTTTCAAAAAAGGTAAAAATCTTTCTGCCTGTTACCATGCACTGAACTACATCTCCTTTCAAAACTCAATTACACTAAAGTGCTCTAAATTTATTTTGCATAATCTATAAACTGCATGAATCGTGTGGCTATTTTCACAGTATGAATTTCAAATGTATCCTACAAGACCATAACTGTTTTATAAGAAGGAGCGAGGAAATAAGTATTTAAATCTGAGTTAGAGAATAGTGTGACAAGGTAGGAAAAGGAATATTATATATATATATATATATATATATGTTTTGTAATTCAAACGCTCCTGCTAACAACCCTTCGCCTTCCGTAGGGGTGGCTCGAACTTGCGGTCGCCAGTAGGTAGTTATAGTTAGGATTATTTTCAATGCAAAATCTCAACATTCTATTGGGAATAACTTTGGCGCCGGTAGAGGAATCTGTCTGAAAATGTCCTCAAATTTGCCTCGCAGCGCTCCGGTCCTTCCCTGAAAGTTTGGGGGGGATTCGTCAAGCAGGGGCCGAGATAAAAGGGGGGTCCCAAAACGTGTTTTCCCCATGTTAATTTCCATAGGGCGGTCAACCTCACTTTTAGCCCGAACGGCTGAATGGATTTCCACCAAACTTGGCAAAATTGTAGGGACTGGTAGCCCGATGTGCCTTTGCTATGTCTCAAGATATGTGCTCCAGTGGATTTTGAGTAATTTAGGTTCCAAAAAATATATATATCTATAAGCGCGCACCGGTACGCGCACCGGGGCGCTAACCAGCACGCTACGCGAGTTCGCTCGCGGAAAGCTGATTGGCTCTCGGGTGTCTGTAAACATTCCAAACAGTCCGGAGCGGCCACCATCTTGTGTCTCGGTAGGATCGAGACACAAGAGGTGCCAAAAACAAAGGGGGAAAAGACCATAAGGGGGCAGAGTAGACCCCCCTGACCCCCTAGGTTTGATGTGGGGGCCATAAAAGGTACGCGCACTGGGGAGCGTACCTGGGAGTGTACCATAAGGAATAAAGAATGACAGATTTTTTTTAAAATGTAGCATTTTTATATAAATTGGAGGTAGTTCTGAAAATAACTGGTTTTTTTTATTCTTTTTGTTGTTTTATATAGTTTTTATTTTTCTTTTGAACATTTTTTATTTTTTTTGGCTTTTCTGAACAATTTTATATATTTTTTGTATTTTTTCTGGGGTAAAACAAAACACAGGGGAATTGCAAACAGCTCAAATAGAGAAAAAAAATAGAAAAAAATTAAAGTTGCTTGCTGCAGTGATGGTTGTCTGCAGCTCGATTGAGTAAAGTGATGCTTTGCTCACCATATGAAATTGTTTTGTTGCAATATATGCAAACAAATTTAAATTTTGCAAACCTGGTTTGTACATTAGGGACCATCTCCCTAGCCTCTGCACCCGATGGAGTGGGTTGATTGGACGTGCTTGAAGAAGAAGGATGGGGAGGGTTCTTGGCCAGTTCCCTGACCTCTGATGCCGAATAATTGATCGGGTGCTTCCTCTGCATATGTCTAATCATAGTGTGGTTCCCAAAAGAGTACTTCTTGTTTGGGTTCCCTCTTGACAGTTGTTGGCGACAGATGAGGCAAGTCACCTTAGCTGCATTCACTTTTTTTGCACCCTTTGGCATCTTGTAAAACTCCCAAATAAAATGTTTCTTGGGTCTGTATGGGGGACTGTCCTCAGGCAGAAATTGTATCTCCTCCTGCTCCTCTTCTTCCTCCTCTTCTTCTTGACCACCAATGTGGTCTTGTGGTGGTCCTTGTGGTGGTGGTGGAGGTGGTGGTGGTGCAGATGCACCTGCAGCTGCTACTAGTGAAGCCATTTCTCACAGAATGAATGCAGGTCTTCTTCGCTCAAACAACAAAGTGAAAATGAGGGAAAAAGGTGAGGTCTTTCATCATTTTGATAACAAAACTGTTGTGAACCAATCAAACGTGTTATTTTCAGTCTCATGACCTGGGCTTTCTCACCATTTGGAAACTAAAAGTGTTCTGAACCAATCAAAAGTGTTATTTTCAGGTCACATGACCCGACGCGCTTACGCTACGCGCCCCGGTGCGTGCCGGGTGGAGCGCCCCGGGGCGCACCCGTAGTCGCGCACCGGGGCACGCCCGGCGGCGCTTACGTTGCGCGATCGTATGTGCTTGGGTGCTTCCGGGTGCGCTTACGCAGTGCGTCATATGACGCATCACGCGGCTACGCGATACGTCACGATGTTGTTTTTGTTCGCGGGAATAGCGCTAACGGGACGCTCACCGGTACACGCCCCGGGGCGTGCCGAAGCACTGTGCTTACCGGTGAGCGCATCGGTACGTGCCCCGGGAGCGCTCCAGGGCAAAAAAAATACAAAAAAAATAAAAAATAAAAGAATTACATAATTATACAATATAAAATTTGTTATGAAAAATATTACATTTCATACCTATAGAGATTTGTTATTAAAAAACCTTTGAAATTCACTGAAAATACCATAGTGTCATGAGTGATGTCACTGACCATGTCATGAGTGATGTAATATGTGACGTCATCAGCAGTGCATTGCAGGCGCACAAGTTATAGTGAGTCCAACTAACTATAACGTGGGAATTTCAATGGTTTTATGTCAGTAAAAGTTCCAGCTAACTATAACTGGTGTCAAACCTATGTTTTTTCAGTGAATTTAATTGTTTTTTTAAATGCTAATTCCTAACTATAACTAGTGTGAAACCTATGGTTTTTTCAGTGAATATATATACATACATACATACATACATACATACATACATACATACATACATACATACATACATATATATACATATTCACTGAAAAAAACAAAAGTTAAAGTAACGTTATAGTTAGGAGAATTTGTCAGTGATAACATTAACGTATTGAACTAAAAGAAAACACAGGGATTCACCAGTTACAGTTAGCATCGCTAACTATAACTTGTGCCCATGACATGCACTGCTTATGACCTCACATATGACAACACTCATGACATGTTCTATGACATCATCTATGACATTGCTTATGACAACTCAAATTTAATTTTTGATGATATCATCCAAGCCTCATTTTCTCGCATATTGCTGTATAAATTATTGTGGCATTAGGTAACTGACAGTAAGCACAAAATAGTTTAGGAGAATATCAGCCACTATTACTGCCATCACAGGCACACCTTCCTGACGAAAGCATGCATTATGTGCAACATTAAGCGTATACCATACACTTTATAACTAGCATAGATCACATCAGCCACAGGTATATTGAAACCGTCATTGAGTATGGTGTTCAATCTGCATACAACTGTTCAGAGAAAGCCAAGTTCGTAAACATGCTGTTTGTCAGTTCCAAAACAAATGACCTACTAGAGACAACTTTTATCTCTTTCGAGCACCTGAAACTCACTGAACGTATATTGAACACTGAAGTTGATATCAGTAGAGAACTGGGTACTGTAAAGAGCACTCACTCTATGGAGAGAGTTTTCTTTATACTACACTGTCAAGTCAAGTCAAGTCAGATAATTTATATAGCGCACTACATACCCAGAGGGTCTCAAGGCGCTAAGGAAGGGGAGGAGGATTACTTGTCAAATATCCACGTTTTAAGTTGCTTTCTGAATGCTAGGTGGTTCTGGGTAAGGCGAAGGTAAGTGGGGAGTGAGTTCCATGTTTTAGCAGCCAGGTATGAGAAGGATCTGCCTCCCATGGTGGTCTTGTTGATGCGAGGTACAGTGGCGAGGGCTTGGCTGGAAGAACGTAGTTGGCGGGAGGGGGTGTAGAAGGACAGTCGTGAGTTGAGGCATTCTGGTCCGATGTCGTAGAGTGATCTGTGTGCGTGGGTTAGCAGTCGGAAAGTGATTCTCTTATTGACGGGTAGCCAGTGGAGGTCTTTCAGGTGACCAGAGATGTGTTCATTGCGTGGGATGTCTAATATGATTCTGGCTGAGGCGTTTTGGATTCGTTGGAGTTTCTTCTGGAGTTTAGCGGTAGTACCTGCGTAGAGGGTGTTTCCGTAGTCCAGTCGGCTGGTGACCAGAGCATGGGTGACTGTTTTCCTGGTTTCGGTGGGGATCCAGCGAAATGTTTTTTTGAGCATGCGAAGAATGTTGAAGCAGGATAAGGATACGGCGCTGACTTGTCTGTTCATTGAAAGTGAAGAATCCAGGATAACGCCTAGGTTCCGTGCGTGGTCTGTCGGGATGGGTGCTTTTCCAAGGGCTTCCGGCCACCAAGAGTCGTCCCATGCAGAGGGGGATGTACCTAGGATGAGGACTTCTGTTTTATCTGAGTTCAGTTTCAGACGGCTGTGTTTCATCCATTCAGCAACTTCTTTCATTCCTTCGTGTAGGTTAGTTTTGGCGGTGCTGGGGTCCTTGGTGAGAGAAAGGATTAGTTGAGTGTCATCCGCGTAAGAGATGATGTTGAGGTTGTGTTGGCGGGCGATGGCCGCGAGGGGGCTCATGTATACGTTGAAGAGGGTGGGGCTGAGTGAGGATCCTTGTGGTACGCCACAGATGACTTTGGTGGCCTCGGACTTGAATGGTGGAAGGCGGACTCTCTGGGTTCTTCCGGTGAGGAACGAGGTGATCCATTCAAGTGCTTTTCCTTGTATTCCGATGTTTCTGAGGCGTTGTAAAAGGGTACTGTGGCAGACTGTGTCGAAGGCTGCAGAGAGGTCGAGGAGGATGAGGGCGACTGTGTCTCCATTGTCCAGTAGAGTTCGAATGTCGTCTGTTGCTGCGATGAGGGCGGTCTCGGTGCTGTGTTTTGCTCGGAAGCCAGATTGTGAGGAGTCGAGGGATTTGTTGGCTTCGAGGAAAGCGGCGAGCTGGTTGTTGACAGCTTTCTCGATTACTTTGGCCGGGAATGGAAGGAGCGAAATGGGGTGGTAATTTTTGAGTTCGGTGGGGTCCGCTGTGGGTTTTTTCAGAAGGGCGGTGAGTTCAGCGTGTTTCCAGTTTTCCGGGAAGGTGGCGGAGTTGAAGGAGCAGTTGATGACGTCTCGGAGTTGCGGTGCTATGACGGAGTCTGCTTTGTTGAAGATGTGGTGAGGACATGGGTCTGTGGGGGATCCTGAGTGGATGGAGTTCATCAGGCGGATGGTGTCCTCAGTGGAGATTGGGTTCCAGTCGTTAAGGGTGTTCGCGGGGGGAGAGTGTTCAGCATGTGGTTGGGTGGGTTGGACTCCGGGTTGGTTGTCGAAGCTGTTGTGGATGTCTGCAATCTTGTTGGGGAAGAATGAGGCTAGGGAGTCGCAGAGGGCTTGAGAGGGGGTGATGTCGTTGGAGTTGGCCGAGGGATTGGAAAACTCCTTGACGATGTTGAAAAGTTCCTTGCTGTTGTGGGCGTTGTTGTCAAGTCGATCCTTGAATGCTGTTTTCTTGGCCTTTCGGATTAGTTGGTGGTGAGTGCGGGTGGCGTTTTTGAAGGCGTCCTTGGTGCTGGTGGTTGGGACTTTTTTCCAAGCTTTTTCAAGGGTGCGGCAGAGTTTCTTGGACTTCTTAAGATCATCATTGAACCATGAGGCCTTCTTGTTGCCAGGTTTGTTTTGACGTTTTTTCAGTGGTGCTAAGGTGTCGGCGGTGTTGGATAACCATAGGGTGAAGTTGGCGGCGGCTAGGTTTGGGTCCGAGGAGTGGGCTGGGGTGTTTAGAAGGAGCGATGAGGAGATCTGGTCGGTGGTGATTTTGTTCCAGTTTCTTTGCAGAGTTGGTTGGAGGTGGTTGGTGGGTTTGGGCTTGTTGTAGGTGAAGTGAACGCAGCTGTGGTCAGTCCAGAGGAGATCCGTAGTGTGGCTGAAGGAGACATGGTTGCTGGAGGTGAAGATGGGGTCGAGTGTGTGACCTGCGATGTGGGTGGGGGAAGTGACCAGTTGTTTAAGTCCGAGGTTGGCGAGGTTGTCCAAGAGGGTGGTGGTGTTGCGGTCGTTGATCTTTTCAAGGTGAAAGTTGAGGTCTCCCAGAAGGATGTATTCTTTGGAGGGGAGCGCGTGTGGAGTGATGAAGTCCGTGATGTCTTCACTGAATTTTGCGCGGGGTCCTGGTGGTCTGTAGAGGAGGGTGCCTCTGAGTGTGGTCTTGGGGTCGATGTGTATTTGGAAGTGAAGGTGTTCGGAGTTGGCGAGGTTGGCGTCAGAGCTGGTTGAGATGCGGATTGATTTCTTATGGACGATAGCGATTCCTCCTCCTGTGTGGCTGGTACGGTCTTTGCGAGTGATCTTATAGTCTTCAGGGATGGCAATGGTGATGTCTGGTGCGGAGGAAGCGTTCATCCATGTTTCCGTTAGGAAGGCGACGTCTGGAGAAATTGTGTCTAGTAGATTCCATAGGTCAATGGCGTGTCTGTGGACCGAGCGGGTGTTGAGAAGGATGCATTGTAGGTGGTTGGGGTCGGGAGTCTGTGGTGTGGTCGTAGCGGAGATGTTGTCGGTGTCGCTGAATTTGCAGGAGTAGCAGGAGAAAGGTCCATGGGTTTGTCCAGGAGCGGTTTGGACGCAGTTGGGGGCGCGACCGGGGTTAAGGGCTAGGAGGGTGGCGGCATCGTAGGTAATGCGGGAGGGCTGGGCAGCGCGAGGGGCAGGGGGTCTGGTGCTGGGCGCGGTCCAGGCGCGGACGGGCGTAGACGGGCTTACCTTTGGCGCACCTTCGGCGCGGGTTGGGCGCGGTCGCTGCGCGTGAACGCTGCACGCGGGAAGAACTGTCATATATGGATAGTGGAGGGGGAGGGGCGAGGGCGTCTCAGCTGGGAGGCGGGGCGGGCACACGAGGACGGCGATAACAACAAACAAAATGGAGGCGGAGGGGGGAGCAGATCGGAGCGCTGGAGGCAAGCGCGCAAATTACGTTTAAACAGCACAATTGCTTAAAACACAGCGTTAAACAGTCTAAGCGGTAACTGGGCAAGCAGGCAAGATGAAAGTGCAGCTTTCAAGGCAATGAGCGGAGCGCTGGAGGCAAATGCGCAGATAACGTTAAACACAGCACAATCAGGTAAATTACAGCGTAAATCAGTCTAAGCGGTAGCTAGGCACAGGTAGGCAAGGTGAAATGCAGCTTTTAAGGCAATGCAGCGCTACGATACCACGTGTCAGCAGGGACACTGGGAGCGACCACTCGGCTCGTGAGAGAGGAGCGAGTCACGATGTGTACAGGGTGAGGAGCGCTACTTCTGGTCAGTGGGAGGGCGTCTCAGCTGGGAGGCGGGGCGGGCACACGAGGACGGCGATAACAACAAACAAAATGGAGGCGGAGGGGGGAGCAGATCGGAGCGCTGGAGGCAAGCGCGCAAATTATCATAGATTTGAAACACAATTTCTTGATTTCTAAAGGTGGTCACAATGTAGGTAGCGCCTTTGAATTGGCTGGGGAGTCGACGACGTTTCGATCCTGTTAAGTTAGGATCATCCTCAGGACAGGGTTGTTGGATAAGGCAGTGCTGCAAGGCATCTCGTTTGAATCAGAAAGGAATCAATACATGATGCTAGCTGGATCCATCAGTGGGGGAGCGGCAATCTGAACGGCATCTATAAATTCGCAAGGATGAGTCGAAGGAAAGCAGTGGGGTTGGCGGGCAGTGGAATTGTCCTCGGTCCGATTAGTAATGCGGTTGATCCTCGTGGGGATCGTAAGTGCAGAGAATCAATCTCTCGCAGCGTATGTGAGCTTCCGAATGAGTCAGGAAAGTCAAGCCATAGTCCGCCTCTGTATATTTGGATATATTGAGTCTCTTGTTTCTCTCCCTGATAATGTTTTTGACATATCATATTTAATTGTCTAAATGAACGATACCTGTTGGGATACTGTTTGTTTATTATAGTTGTCAAAAAGACATTATTTTCTAAAAATAACCAAGATCTGTGGGTGCTGAACATCCTACTACCTGCACCGTTTACACTGTCCTGAAAAGTTTACAGATAGCCAGTCTTCTCAAGCAAAACAAGTACATGTATATTGGCTAGTACCTGGTGCACACATTCTTCTAATTTATGTAGAAATTGTCATGCTGGCACGATTCTCTCTAATAACTTAAGACTGCTTACAAAACAAAATATCTACTATGTAGAATCTTACTCCTGTTGAATACTTTTTCTGCAGTACAAAAACCTGTGTGGAACATCATAAACAGAAGTCATCAACTGCCACCTGCACACAGTGTTAATCTTGAATACAAAGATTTATAACGTGTTGAATACCTCTACACACACATAATGCAGTAGGAGCAGATATATTTTGTAAGCACTTCCCCCCATTAGCTGGACCCATGCTGTACATAATTAGGTAGACAATAATATGGTACTTACCCGCCACTGTTTAAACTATAAAACAAACTAGCATACTCATTGGATGATATCATCAGTGTTGTCATCAGTGATGTCATCAATGATTTCATTTGAGATGTAATTAGTGATGTCATAAATGATGCCATAGAACATGTCATGAGTGAGGCCATATGTGAGGTCATAAGCGTAGTGTATGGTGAGGGAGCAAGTTATAGTTAGAGCTGCTAAACTATACAGTTTCAGATGTATGAAATGATGAGGAAAAGATCTATTAGTGTACGAAGCCCTGCCTCTCTACAATCTCCTTTGATTTTGGGATTGTATGTATCACAGAAGCATGTATGTGATTAATTTGAATAAACGGATTTAAAAGGTAACATGAAATAAAACTGTCAAATTAATTTAGAAACATACATTAGATTTGATTTAAAATGTAATTTTGCCAGATGAATTTCATTTAAAGTAATTTTTCCATTAACTTTTACTCAGCTTTTCAGTATACATTCACTCCCTAATTTTACCTTACTTTGTCCATGTTCTACTGCTCTTTCCCATCTGTCTCACTATATTACCTGGTCCTGCTGGTTAAATTATCTGTCAGTTTGTTTCCTCTTTGGGCATGTCTGCACCAGAATTATACCTCTAGTCTGCTCTGCTCCTCCTCAGCATTGCTGTCGCTTCTAGAGCATATTGCATAATGCATCTCTTGGTACAAATACCCCTACACAGCCCAGTATAAGCCTTTGATTACCAGTTTCATTCAATCCAAACATCTCTTTAAAAACATCTCAGGATGTTTTGAAAAGCTATTTACACTACTTTCATCTTTCAAGTGTTGTAGATAATTATTTGGTTTTCAATTTATTTTGCATTACAATTACGTTTATTTCAGATTAATGTTTGACAGCAATCGTTTTGAACTCATGACAATTCTACTAGCTATTACCATTGCTAGAGAACATATGTCCCCATGAGTTGTGGTTGTGTTGATTTATGAAACACCTGCTCATTTGTTGCTCAGAAGTAAAGTAACCATTTTGATTGTTTCTGCCAGGTTATAATATTCAAGTAAAGCATGTCTTTTTCAATGTTATATGTGGATTAGTGGTAATGATGTCTGATTCACAGAGCCGCAGAATTGAGTGAAGCTATCTGTGTACACCTGTGTGTTACTTTTATTCCACATGTTTAAAGTCAGTCCTTGGGGAGATGGAAACATAACTCAGCTTTAATGAAATAGGTTGAAGTTAAAACTTTCAGCCTAGGAAGAGGATTGAAAACTAAATAAAAGATATAGAGAAAGAGAGAAAGCAATGAGCATGATAATCAATCAACATACACATGAGACCTCAAATAAGGATAACATCTAGTTTGTGAATTACCAGTCGATAAATACATGCTACTCCAATTAGCGAAACAATGCAACAGAGTAATCTACCAGATATTGTGTTTTAAATGTTGTCTGACAAAAGTGTGGTGGCTAGAATATCAGCAACCACAATAAAGAGAAGACAAGTATATACAGGTAAGCATAGATGTATTATTCATACATACTTGTATGTGTGTGTGCATATATGTGTATGTTACTGCGACTCTGTCGAGGTGGGTGCTCACTAATGTGGGAGTGGATTCCCACGTATTGTAGCCACACTCCAGAAGAAATTTCAAGCACTCCAGTGGGTTTTTTCCAATGGTTATTTATTTACTTGTGCAAAGAAACTAATAGCAGCCTTTCAGCTCCAAGCCTTGATCACTCTGTTTTTTTCATACCTGCCACTTTTTAGAAAGGTTCAAATGTATTTAAAGTGCATACAAATGTTTCAGTCACCTTGGCTTGTACCAAAATTACATTCTGTTACGTTATTGAGTGTCTTAAGTGGGGGAACAACAGCTGGGAAAATGTGTCCTTCATACCTGAATCGTACAAACTTCATATATCATTTAAATATGATTATTACTTTGAAACAATTTACTCATTAACTTCCAAGATTATATGATCACAATATATTATTATGCGTGGACTCATTACCAAAATTCATGTTCTTCCTTTTCTATTAAAGTACCAGTGCTTATTGTAAAGATCTAATTTCTTATTTAGAAAATTAATTATGATGCAACATTCATGGCCTGAAAAGGCCGATAAAACTGGTATCTTGTTAGATTTCATGCATACCACTAATTTAGCGATCTTCATCCTACATGAAGAAACTTGTTCTAAATGAAGACTACACCTCCCTCAATACATCGAAAAGAAAATTCATCAATTACCCAACATGAGAAGTTCTTACAAATTACTTTCATATAATACTCTGCCTCATAAAATAAAACAAATCAAAAGAATCATACATAAAGGAACCTACAACAGCTAAAAATGAATAGAATACAATCTTTGAAAGCCAATAAGTCAAAGAAATAAAGGCAGACTATCAGGCAAGTTACTTTTAAAAAAGAGAAGAAGTGAAGTACAATTCTATATAAGGTGCTATGTGACATTATTCTCCTATGGGCTCTGTTTTCTATTGGCTCGCTCCATTTTCCCTTGTTGTCCCTAACTGATAGTCTCCATTAACCCAAATGTATGGCCAGTTTCTCATCTCTGTGGGGTCTTAGTCTGTAGATTTATATTAAACCTGGACTCCAATCTGCGCAACTTCAATACCCTATTACCATCTCTTTAATTGGGCCCTACTCTAACCAAGCATTAACACACAGAGATTGGAACTGCTGTCATTTTCAGTCTGAAAATGCCTCACCACTGGGTATATTTGATCTCCCCTTGTTATTGCACGCATATATTTCAGGATGCATTTTTTTGTAGGGTGTACTGTGCTGATAATATATTGTGTAATGCACTGACATACTAACCAGTACACCCTCTGGTCATAATTACAGTTAAGTAAATTTGTGATTTTTACTGGCCTTTTGTGCCTGGTATTCTATAAGAATTAACCTTCCAACTGTTGTTGCATGCTTGAAATCATATGTGGATAAAATCCTGTTTCAGACAAACTCGCTTTGAATGTAAAATGGCTAGGGACTGAAGAGTCTCTCAAAGAAGTGCTTCTCCTATATGTGATTTGTGGATGTGTGTTTAATGTATGGCCAATTGTATTATCTGATCTCAAAATGTACCAATTCCTGCAAAAGATTCTAGAAAGTGCAGCTGTGTTTGTTGAAAATTAAGTTATAAATCTCACCTTAAATTCTTCTTAAGTTTTATTCTTAGCTACTCGAAGGTCCTGATGTGAATATTGCTTGACCTTATCTTTGGCTGACTACAATATTCAGAGAGGATACTCTCTGACCAGAAACCTCTCAGTCATTTCTTCTTGCAATTTTTTGAAATCCTTACTATTGGTACAATAGCATTTGGTATGGAGCGACTACCCGTAGGGAATGCTCCATTTCATACTCTTAGGGTGATTACTGGCACCATGTAAAATACTGTTTAACACAGTGGGTTTCCTAAATAGGGTGCTACAAATAGTGTTAGCTGTAACAGTTAAAGTTAAGTCAAGGAAATTGACCTCCTGTTTACTCATATATTGTGAATCTCAAGTTCGGGCCATTCTGGTTCAGAATGCAAATATACCCCTGAGCCTTCTCCCATTCTTCTTTCCAGACAACAAATATGTCATCAATGTAGTGTGCCCACAGTAGGACATGCTACAAACACTCGCTTAGGTGACCTGCCCATGCCACCCACCTTTCCCATGAGCCCACAAACAAATTTGTGTAGATTGGGGGTGAAGCAGGTGTCTATAGCAGTCCCCTGTTTCTGTATGTAATATGGAACCCCAAACATAAAAATATTTACATATAGACAGAATTTGATAAGATGTAAAAGCATCTGATTATGTTGGTAATATTTGAGATGTCTGTTCTTAAGAAAATACTTAACAGCTTCAATGTCCTGTGTATGTGAAACACTTGTGTATAGACTTGTAATGTCCAGAGTTATCATAATGTAGTCATTTCCCCTATCAATCCCTTCCAAATGTCCTTGGTGTCTCTTATGTATGAGTTCAAGCCTTTAACAAAAGGTAACAAATACTACTCAATATAAATATATGCATTTTCCAACAGGCTTGATCTGGAATAGACAACTGGATGACTTGGAGGGCGAGTTGAATGTTTGTGAATCTTGGGGATTTACTAAAAGGTGGGTACTTGTGGGATCTCACAACTAAAAAATAGATATTCCTCGTATTTCAGTTTCCCTTTATCATGCCAGTCAGCAAGCATCATTCAAAATATGCCAATCATTCCCACATCCTCCGAATTGTGGATGGGTTTGTAGCACTCTGTATCTGCCAATTAGCTCAAAGCTTCCTTTTCATAATATTATCTTGACATGATAACTACACTGACACCCTTATCGGATAGCTTGATGCCTATATCCATGTACTTCTCTAAATTATTCAAGGTTTTCCGTTGGTCCTTTGACAGATTTTGTTTTCCTGTAGATCAGGCTACTTTCAAGCTGCATGGTATATAGTTCAATTGAATTGCAAAAAACATTGAACACATTGGTGCAACCTGTTGCCAAACAGACTGGCTGCCTTTCAGCTCTCCTCATCTTACCTTGCGACTATAGTTGGATGCCATACTCCGTGTGCTAAGTGCCGGCGATCCAGGGGGCATCGCTGCAGAAGCAGTGTTCCGGTTTATCAGCTGTGCCTTATGGTTGCCAGGCGTAGCATCAAGTTCTGTTGTGTTCAGAGACTGGTTACTTCCCCTGTAGTTAAAAAGAGTACAGAGACTGGTTATTTCCCCTGTAGTAAAATAGAGTACAAAGTTTTAAATCACTCAGGTGTAAATCATCAAGTTTCAGGAATACAAATGCACACAGGTCGTTCTCCACTAATTAAAGAAAGGCCACACATAAAACTTATGGAAATAACATTAAAAGTGACAACGTACCTCAATATTGCGCATAAAACCAGACCAAAATTACATAACTCATAAATAGTTTGCACACTATGCAAGCATTCAGGTTTTACTCATTATTCTGATCAAGGCAAGACCAAAACTACATACATCATTACTCTTAGAGAATGTAATGCAAGTTAGATATGGAAAAAGCACATGAAATACAATATATACCATAAAAACATATGACACAGTGCATGTGCACTTCTATTAAACTTAGGGGCATATTATCAAGGGGTTTTATCTCCGCTTTTTTGGCTTTAAAGGCCAAGAAAGCGGAGATAAAATTATCTCCCTATTACCTAGCAGCCGCTAACACCAGTTAGTGACAGCTAGTAGGAGATAGCGACCATCTTGGGCCCCGCTTTGCATGTCAGTGATATTTATCACTAATGACATGCAAAGTGGGCGTGCCAAGATGTTAGCGACTGAAAACAGTCGCTAACATCTCCTATTACCAACTTTTGGAGATATTCGCGCTAAACACGAATATCTCCAAAAGCTAACACCTGCCCTGGGCAGTTCTTAGCCATGTTATCCAATGGGAGGTGGATAACATGGCTAAGAGCATTAGCTCGGTAATGCATGAATATCGCTGACTTTTCAGCGATATTCATGCTTTGCGGCGATTTTTATCGCATTTGTGTTAAACCTTGGTAATACCAAGGTTTATTTGCGGTAAAAATCGCTGCAGCTCAGCGGTAAATTTTTGTCTATAACCTAGCAATAGCGATAATTATCGCTATTGCTTGGTAATATGCCCCTTAATTTGGTATCTCCCTCTCCCAGCCCAGGTAGACTATCAGTATACAGATAAATGCAGATGTATCCCCTGTCACAGCCAGTCTTTCCTGCTTTGTGGGTGTCAAGAAAGTATGTATAAAGTGTAGCTGTCCCCCACACCAGACGTATATTGGAGTTAGGCTGCAAAGCACAAAGAGTCATAAGCACAGAGAAATGCCCACTTTCTAAAAGTGGCATTTCTAAACTGGTATTGTAAAATCCAATTACACCAGTAAGTAGGATTTATTACCACTATTTAAAAAATGACAACACAACTCCTTTCTGATCAGGAATTGCCACTTATAAGTATACAAGGGAAATCCCAATGCTAGCCTATGAGAGGAGTAGGCCTCACATCAGTGGAAAACAAAATAGGCGGTCACCACCAGGACATGCAAAACATAAAAGAACATGTTCTAACTTTTACTTACACAGCACCCTGCCCTTAGGGGTGACCTATGTGTAATAAAGGGAGTTTAAAGCTTGGCAAGTAGTTTTAAATGGCAGTTAAAATGGCAGTAAGTGGTGTACACAGGCCCTGCGGTTGCAGGCCTGAGACAGGTTTGAAAGGATACTTATGTGGGTGGTACAAGCAGTGCTGCAGGCCCGCTAGTAGAATTTACTTTACAGGCCCTGGATACATGTTATACCGCTCTACAAGGGGCTTAAAGATAAATCAAATAAGCCAAACAGGTGTAAACCTATCATACCATGTTTAGAGGAGTGAGCACATGCACTTTAGCTCTGAATAGCACTGGTAAAGTGCCCAGAGTCCTAAAGGCAACAAAATGAAGGTAAGAAAAACAGACAGAGGAAGGCAAAAAGTTTGGGGATAACCCTGCAGAAAGGGCCAGGTCCAATACCCCTGTTTTTGATGTGAGGAAGAGTCAGCAGGTGTAGGTCAGAGGATCTCAAAGGACAGGTGAGAGTATGATGGAGCAAGGATTCGCACGTTAAGCGACTTGCTTGTATCATGAACCTCAAATAACATTAATAAAGTAATTACTATGTTTCGTGTTACTAATATTGCACATTTTTACACTACACAGGATGTCCTAGAGAAGCTTGCCTATGTGTTTATTCATCCTAATACACTTGCACATTAAAAATGGCCGCTGCTACGCGGGAATATAGACTGCGCATGCGTCGGTCATACTCAAGTGACGTGACGTACTCGCAGTTCTGGTGGGAAAGTGTTTGCTCATGCGCAATTCCGCTGATATGGCCGCTCTGTGTTCTCACATGCTCTGAGCTTGCATTGCCGCTTTCGCAAAGCTGTTTTTTCTGCACTTACCCTAGTGCTATAGTTATTATAAAGTAATGGGAAGAGTTTTCCTTGTATACCATGAAATCATATATTTCTGTGTTCTAAAACTGTTCTTTTCCATTACATGGTACCTTACGAAATGTGGCCTGCTATCTTTTGCCGCTCTCCATCTTGTGCGAAAACTGAGTCTGCGCGAGATCTGCAAGTCTCCACAGAAATGACCTTTGAACAAAAGCCAGATGGCAGCCCAAGCCAAGATGTGCCTGGTAGAAAACCCTCTCACCTAGTCGAAGAGACTGAAATGTGCTCAGATTAAATACAATGTATATGTTAATAAAGTCACCATTGTTATGTGTAAAGCATATTTCATGGGAATCAAGAATTCAATGGGCGGGGATCAAAAATTCAAATAAGGGGCATGAGAAAGTTAAAATATGAGGTGGTGTGATGACCTAACCTTTTCCTTTGTCCAATCAAAATTGGGGATCCTTACAATTGCATCATTGGGGGGTGGTACACTGACCCGAAGAACATTATAACTAGCGTAGGTTTAGCTAGAGAAATTGACCGACTTGTCCGAATAGCTGACCTGTCACTGACCCAACGCACTCTATAGGAGACTGAACTCAGAGAGCTGCGAAGCACTCTGTTGGGAGGTTCGAGAAACCCATTCGGGGTTTATGCAGACTTAGAAGTGCTGGCGGAGCACTTTGCTGGGAGGTTCGAGAACCCAATCGGGGTTATTGGCAGATTCCTTGCAGAGAGGGAGTAGCGCAGGCGTTGCAACCGAAGCTGCGGGTGTTGGTCGTACCCTTTGGGGAACCCGGTCCTTATCCAAATTCTGGGGTTATCCTGTCCTGACTGTCCATGAGCTGTACCCGCTCGCCTACTGGCACCTAAGTCCTTGAGAGTCCTTTCCCATCTTTTCCAAACTGACCCGTGGTCAGTGTTGGTCTTCACTCTATCCTAGGTAAATATAAAGTCTGTGTGGATGATTGTTTATCTATATTTGCATTACTAATTCTCGAATATTGCAAAGAATAATTGCATATGTTCCCTTTTCTCCCCTATCCCTTTATAAATGAGATTTTCATGCATTACTCGTCTATTAGCATGTTCCATTTTTTGACCTACCTTTAATTAATGCTAAATCATTTCTATTTTAGTATATGTTCCTTATCTTACCCTCCCCCTAGGAGATAAGCTGAATTGAATAGTATGTTCCAATCTTACCCATCCTTTAGTATTTGAGCTATATTAAATCTCGAATTTCAATAAAGTTTCTTTGACTGCTCTAAAGACTTTTTTAAATATAGCATGTTCCATTTCTTTACCCTCCTTTAATCAGGTTGTGAGAGGTTGTTATCTAAATATAGCATGTTCCTTGTTTTTACCCATCCTTCAGTTTAAAATTCTAGATGCTAAGCATACTCTGTCTTATTCATAGCTATATACTGTTTTTAATGCTAGTTATTGATAGCTTTATCACATTTAATTTCCTGCTCATGACATATGATGAAGATGATTAGATAAAGTTTTGAACCTACCCAGAGTCTGTGTTTATTTCATATTTTTCAAATGTTTATAGATATTCTTGATTACCTAATATTTCGACTAGACTCCCTGATCCTAGGGGATTAGGTTCCTAGTATCTATACTGCTAGGCTATAGATATAGGAATTAGTAGTATAGAGAATTTCAAGATATACTGATAGTAGAGCGTGTGTTACCCAAAGTGAATATTAAGATATGAAAACAAATATTATGGGCCCAGGTGAGTATTTAATAAAATTATCCTAGCCGGGTGACTTACGCGCTCTATCAAGTATAGTGAGAAAGCCTTTCAATTGATCAATTCAGAAGCTTGATTATGACTTGGCTTAAAAACCGTACAGAGTGCCTTAAATGCTTTGACACTGGGTTACTGGTAACCAGTGTAAACAGTACAGCAAAGGGGATGCATGGCTGACTGTGAAAGTTTGAAAAGGAACCAGGTAGCATCTTTCATGATCACCTGCAGTTTATGTAAAGCAGAGGCCGGAAGGCCAAGATAAGTGGCATTTGCTCAGTCAGTGCGAATGAGAATTGTCACCGAAATGACTGTACGCAGTGCCTAGGTTGACAGAAGAGAGGCTAACTTCATAACTGAACAGAGTAGGCGGATGCAAGTTGCTGTGAAAGAATTGACTTGGGGCAGAAGACATAACTGTCAGTGAACTGTCATGAAACGGACATGAGTGTGGATCAAATGTGTGTCACTTTGCAAAGTTTTCTCTGCAAGATGACCACTTCATGCATCTGGCCCACTGTTTATCAGATGTGGCGTTCAATGTCTGTAACTGCCCTTATAAAGTTTTTGTGTACTCTCCCTAGCTTTGCTTGCTGCCTATATTAGAGTCATTTGAGTCATTTGTCTTGAAGAGGAGTCCACTCTGATGCCAGTCAACTGTCTAGGCCCCAGGGAGGCACTTTTTGGGGATCAGGGGTTCACTTTAGCAGAGGCCAGCAGGGCGCAGGCAGGTCCATTTGCAGACCCAAGCAGGTCCAGTTCAGCAGATCAGCTGAGCAGTAGCTTTGCAGCCTCTTTAGCTTGTTGTGTCCTTGTAACTCAGAACAGTAGGTCAGCAACTGTCCCTTGGAATCACTCAGGTTAGATCATGATGAAGGGAGCAGGCCAAGCCTTCCTTCTCAGAGGGCAGGGCAATCCTTTGACGAACAAGGTAGGCGTCAAACAGCTAGGCAGTCCTCTAGGGAACCTAGCAGTCCTTCTGTAGTGTCCACAGTCCAGGAGTGCTCTGAAGAGTTGTGCTGAGGGTCCAATATTTATACTTGGTGCCAGTCTTTGAAGTGGGGGATCTCCACATCTGGTTAAGGAAAGTTTTTCTCTTTTCCTGCCGAGGCTCCAAGAAGTTTGGGGTGACTATAGACTAGTGTCAGTTTCTGCATGCTGTTGGCAAACCCCTTTGGAATGTAAGTGGGGCATAGAACAGTTTAATTCCCAACTATCCTGCCTAACCCAATTTCCTATGTCTCACTGTCTGAAAACATTACACAAATCCCAAGAGTAGAGGTATTCATAGCCATGTGACCCAGGACACTGGCAGCAGGCCCCAAAAAGGTTAGTGTAAGAAAAATGCCAACTTTCTAAAAGTGTCATTTTCAGAATTACGACATAAGATCCAACTTTAGCATTAAAGAGTATTTTAAATCACAATTCATTTGAGTCTAAACATTATATTCCTACCTGAATACAATCAAAAGTATGCACTTATTGAAGATATCAAGGTAACCCAATGATATCCAAAAGAACAGATAGGTCTTACAGTAGTCAAAACAACCATAGGCATGTTTCTCTACCAGTACGTGTAAAACTTAAAAACACATGTCCTAATTTTTAAACACAATGCGCCCTGCCTTATGAGCATTTAGGGCCTACTCTACAGGTAATTTATATGATTTAAAAAGGAAGGTTTAGATCTGGCAAGAGGTTTATTTTGCCAGGTCAACATGTAAGTTTTAAAACTCCACTTCTGACTGCTATGGCAGCTCTGAGACTTGTTTTAAAGTGCTTCTTAAGTGGGTCGCACAATGAGTGCTTCAGGCCCACTGGTAGCATTTAATTTACAAGGCTTGGGTACATGTAGTACTATATACTAGGGACTTACAAGTAAATGTAATTTGCCAATCCAGTGTAAACCAATTGTTCCATGTTTCAGGGAGAGATTACAAGCACGTTAGCACTGGTTAGCAGTGGAAATTCAGAAAAAAAGTTGGTTGAAGGCTAAACATTTGGGGTAAGAACACACCAAGGATGTCATGTTTAGAACACCCAATGTAGTAACTGTGTGCAATGCAATGGGACTAGGCTCAGTGAGGCACATGCAGCCTGCTGCATTAAAATTAATGAGACTGACCTTTGCTGTGTGTGTAATTTTACACAACAATGAATGCAGGTATAAAGACATGCAAGGGACAACAGAACTCCACTTCAGAATTACATTTCTCAAACTACCGGAAACGGCATAAGCTGTAAGAAGAAAAGTTGCAAAGCATCAAGGCATATATTTAAGAAACCTTAACTGTTCTTTTCCTTGTGACACAGCAGGAACCACAATGTGGGTATTGCAAATGATATATCCAGGGTAGTGAAGCAATGGCACGTACAAAAATACCATATAATGTTTCTGCGTTAGTAAACTCAGCTATGTTGCTCTGCATATATGTCCTGTAATACAATACTGTGATTAATAAATTATTTAAAATAAGGTTTGAGTTCTGGGGAAATATGATACAATGGGAGAGTTCTGATTAGAAAGAAATAAAGAAAACATTGACACTCTCTACTACTTTTGAGAACTGTGAACTTTATTAACAAAGAGACAGGCCACAAATAGTGATTTCAAATTGTGCAAGGACTATTTACAATCGGTCTTGGAGTGTGCTATGCAACCTATGTTCTAATAAGTTACACCACAAAATCTCCAATCACAGGTGGGTTAAAGAGTAACCAGCCTAATGAATACTAATTAGGCATGTCTCTATTTACAGCCCCCTACGGTTGGCCACAACACATGGTTGGTAGCCTGTAAAGAACAGCAGACCAGAAACTTGTTTTTTTTTTTAATGAAAGAATCCCATGTTCTTTAAAGAAACCACTGCTGTTTTAAACAAATAAAACATTTCTGCTTGGGGCACAGTGAGGGGAGCAAGTATAGGTCGCCTGCACCACTCGCTGCCTGCGACCCCTGTTGTCACCCAACACAATTTCATAAGAGAAAGTGGGCTGGCCGGGATAGGTTCCACTTTGTGAATTAGTCACCACCTCCTTGGAAGAGTTGGTAACTGTTCAATGGTTTGCAACCATAATCATGATTGCAAACCTTTGATTCATGCCTAATGACCCACAATTAGGAGTGAATGTCCCTTTCTCGTCTCTTAATTGCAATTCGGTGTGTGGGGGTAAACTTAATTTGCACCTCGGAAATGCTTATTCGATTGCCTAAATGTGTTTACCTACCTATACCAAATGGATTTGGTAAATAGCAAAAAGCCATTTTGCTCTTGCAAATCATTTGCTTTTGCAAAATGCAGGGCTTACGCCATCAAAATGGCTTTGTACATCAAGCTATTAATGTTAAAGTGAAAAATATATGAGAAGAAAACGAGACATATTACAAATAACGAGTCTTATTTGCATCAGAACTAGGGCTAGTGAATGAATGGTTCTATAGGCACATTTTAATTACATAAAGCTACCACAGGAGGAGGCACTTTGTCTCCTTAATATTTAAATGAGGGAATAATCTTTCTGACACATATACGATTATTCCGCCAACATATTCTCTTATGGCTAAATTGGTGGAAAGCCCAGCATGTCCATGAATGACTCGAGGCAACTGACATTTTTTCTGCAATAAAAATGTACATGCATAAATCTACTGAACCAAAAGAACCAATAGTCTGTCCATTATTCTACTAGAGACATTCACAGAGTTTCAAATCAGTGGATTGACAAATTAAGCAGAGGGAGAAAATGGTATCAATTCAATTCAAAAATCTTTATTTCGATCGTTGAGATCATAAAAGATAAACAAGTAAACAACATTAGATCATTAAAAAGATTTTAAAATGGATACGGAAATTTTTTAAAATTCGAGAAATCAAAGTTCATGATTACACAGTGCATTTTTAGATTAGATTAAGAACTTATGGATCGTGATGCATTGGAGTCCCTTATAATTCGTGCCCTTGATCTCCACATTGCCATCAGGAATTTCGCCATTACAAAGACTGTTGGGGCTGCAAGGTCAGTTTTGAGCACTCTATAGGCTGGGGCGTAAGTCCGAAAGCCCAGGTTCCTTAAATAGGGGACCAGCCAATAGCTCCTGATTTTGCTGTAGGCTTTGCAAAACAAGACCACGTGTAGGTCACTTT
Organism: Lissotriton vulgaris; assembly: GCF_964263255.1. Classification (NCBI taxonomy): domain Eukaryota; kingdom Metazoa; phylum Chordata; class Amphibia; order Caudata; family Salamandridae; genus Lissotriton; species Lissotriton vulgaris. The sequence continues at coordinate 373,193,956 of NC_141696.1, forward strand.
CCAGCTTGTAATTGCACGCAGGACAATTGCTCAAATCTAGATTCCCGTTCCAAGTTTTAGTGAGGGACCTTAAAGGGAGAGAGCCATATCTCCACTGCAGGAAGATCTTCCTAACGTGCACTGGGGACATAGCATCCAAGACATATTCAGGTCTGTAAGAGTCTTTTACTTTAGTGAAACTGTCAGTTAGAGAGCCTTCCCGGATCAGGCTCAAAGATCTTTGTAGCATGAAGCTATAGAACAATTTGGAGAGTTCTTTCCTCGGGAGCCTTGTGGACATTAGTTCTGGATTAGACCATAACTCTGGAACTCCAAGGGTCGTACACGTGTCCCTGATATACTTGAGCCATGGAATTTTGGACACTTGAAATAATCTAAGGAGCTCCTGTAGTTCGCTTCTATAATGGCCCAAGTCCTGGCTGCTCCACAGCCGCCTCCAATAAGTCAGGGGTTTGAGGCTTAGTTCTTCGGTGATAGGATGCAATGCTAAGTCCATTCTCAGGGGGAGCAAGGGGGTACTCAGAGGAAGGGCCGCCAATTGTCTAATAAAATTGTTCTCGGCGACCTGTATAGACTGTAGAGGTGTATGTCCCCATAGCTCAGCCCCATAGGTGATGCCTCCGCGTGCTTGGGCTTTATAAATGTTTATTGCAGGTGCCAATGGGCGAAGGGAGGATTTTTTTGCAATTCTTGTAATAGCACCAGCCCTCTGGATAAGTTTTGTGGTTGCCTTTGTTTTGTGTGGCAACCAGGTTAAGTTTTGATTAAGGGTTATGCCTAGGTACTCGATCACTTGGACTCTCTCTAGGGGTGTAGATCCCAAGCGGGGAACTGGGCTATTCTTGTGTTTTTGACTAAGGATCATAAATTTGGTCTTCGAGGGGTTTATTTCTAATCCCCTTTCATTACAAAACTCCAAAAATCCGTCCAGAACCCTCTGTAGCCCCATAGGTGTTTTTGACAACAGCAGGGTGTCGTCCGTGAACATAATCGCTGGCACCCTGCTGCTGTTCAGTTGCGGGGCATCAATGTTAGGGATTCTACACAGGTGATCTATCACCCCGTTCGTGAATAGACAAAACAGGGTCGGCGCCAACACACAGCCCTGTCTTACCCCACGTTGGACGGGAAACCTATCTGTCAGCCTGTCGCCCTTTCCATATCTTAAACGGGCGTAATTATCTGTGTGTAGCCTAATAAGAATCTGGAGAATGTCTCCGGGGACGCCCATGTCCTCCAGTACCGCCCACAGCTTGGCCCGTGGGACCAAGTCGAAGGCGGCACGGAGGTCCACGAAGACATCATACAATGACCCCCCCTTCCAAAAAAGCCGTCTTCCAGTATAAGATGTTTAGTCTGAGTATTTGATCCACGGTTGACACTCCCTTCCTAAAACCTGCTTGGAGAGGGCTTAAAATATCAGTTTCGTCCATCCATCGCTGGAGCCTGTCCAGGATTAGTCTCCCAAACAACTTTTGGGTTACATCAATGAGGCTGATTGGGCGATAGTTGGCGGGGAGCAGAGACGGTCCCTTTTTGTATATCAGGACCACCTCTGCTCCCAGCCAAGTATCTGGAATTTTCATTCCCCCCAGCACTGCATTGAATAAAACCATCAAGTAGGGTGCCCAGATCCCAGGTTCCTGTCTAAAAAGATCACCCGTCACCCCATCCAAACCCGGGGCCTTTCCAGAAGCAAGACCCGTTATAGCCACTTTAACATCTTTTATGGTAAAAGGGGGAGATGTGTATGTGGTGAGGCTAATGGATGTTGGTGTTGCTAACTCATCATGTGTAGGGGCATATAGTTGTTGGAAGTGATCCTGCCATACATTGGCCGCTATGTTGGGTTCAATTGCAGAGGGGAGATCCCCGCTCCCATGATTGATTATTCTCCAGAATCTACGGGAGTCCCTTTTAGCTAGGGACTCCGATAGATCCTCCCAGTGCTGTACGTCCCACTCTATTCTAGCATTAGCTATGAGTGATTTGTACGCACTTCTTTTAGAGCGGATCTCCTCCCTAGTGCCTCCTTTTATGGTGAATAGGAGGTCTCGTTTTGCCCGGGGACAGGTGCCGTTATACCAGGTATTCTTGGTTTGTCCCTGTGTTCTAGGTCGGCCCGTGCTAAAAAGATCAGTTTCTAGCTTCTTTATTAAATGAGCATGTACTTGCGCTATGTCCTCACTTCTGCTTGTTGGAGAATTTGGATTTCACAGGTCGAAAGCCTCTTCAAGGATTGGAGTAATCCCAGCATAGAGTGAGGCAAGCTTTTCCCCACTAGAGGCGAGTTGTTCCCATTTTATCCGCCTCCTATTATTTTCCAGTAAGTGTCCTCCTTTCCCGTTCTCCTCGCCTGTCACAGCCACCCAAGGGATGGTATACTCTAGCTTCAGGGCGTTGTGGTCACTATCATGCCTGGGTATTATTTTAAAGTCCACCACCCTTTTCCATGCCTGCAATTGTACCAGGAAGTAGTCTGTTCTGGATTGCCTTCCTGCTTTGTTGAAAGTACATTTGGACGGAATGCCGGACTTAGTGCGGCCATTACAGGCTCTCAAACCGTAGGTAAGGTTTAGAGAGTTTATCTGTATGGCAAGGGGTGTCCATGCTCTAGGGGGGGGGGGGGGTGCTTCAGTCTGAGGGACCTGCCAACTTGAGTAGTAGTCCAGGTAGTGGCTCAAAGTGTGAGTTGAAGTCCCCCCTATTAGATAAGACATATCCGGAGGGATGGTTTCCAGAAGGGTTGACAAAGTTTCAATGGTTTTAGAAGTGGACGCTATTTTGACTGGCCTGGAGTAGATGTTTATGACCATAAGTTTAATAGGACCCGGCCATTCAAGTAAGACAGCCAGTATATCTAGCGAGTCTACTGGAAATCTTGAAGCTCGGCATCCTAAGTCCGTAGAGACCCAGGTTGCTAAGCCTCCAGAAGGTCTGCCTTTCCCACTCCAGACAGCGGGGATAGAATATGTCTGGAAGCCCTCAAAAGAAGTCTCTTCTCTTGACCAGGTCTCTTGGAAGAGACAGACGCTTGATGGTTGCGTTAAGTCGGCCCAACTTGATACTAGTGGGGCACAATTTTACAAATTAAGGATCAAACTCACCCAAGAATTCACCAAACTGAATGTAGCAAAAACACGATTTCAGAAAAGGCTCAAAAGGGGTACATGATATATTTATACCTGGCTTGAAGAACGAAAGAGGATTTCTGACATCTGATATACAATGTATAATAAGAGCTCACAACACAGCTACTACAGTAATGAGGGAGCTAAAGCAGATGAGGTAAAGAGAAATCTGGTCAACACGGCTAACCCCTAAATATTCATTCCAACAAAAGAGTAAGAATAGAAGATATTTTTTACAGGGCCCTTTACCTTGATAAGGGCTGGAACTATTTGTCACAGGGAATCGATGAAATACTTGTCATAATGAGCCCAGAGGACAATTAACTCTCTATGGTGAAACTGTTGGGCGGTTCTTGACAGAAATGTTTGTGAAGACTAGGGCCAGATGTGCGACCCATTTGCACACGCAAAAACCTACATGGCCAGTGTTTTGTGACTCGCCATTAGGAATGGGTGTTCCCTTCCTAGTAGTGACTCCCTAGCCATGTATAAATGTTTTGCGCGATTATGGTTGCAAAACACTCACAATTTACGGCCCTCTTCTCGACCGTGGTGATGGAGTCGCAAATGGGAAGGGGTCCCCAGCGGACACCTTCCCCTTTGTGACTGGCTCTAAAAATATTTTTTAAGGGAAGGCAGTGGTCCCAGGGACCATTACCTGCCTTTAAAAAATTCAACAAAACGTTTCATTTTTTTTTTTTTAATGCATCCCGTTTTCCTTTAAGGAAAACGGGATGCATATTTTTTAAAAACTGCTTGATTGATAAGCAGTCCCAGACATGGAGGGCTGCTGAGCCCAGCAGGCCACCATCCTTGGGAGGGCCGGCCATTCCCAATATGGTCACAAATTGCGAGTGGCTCATTAATATTCATAAGCCTCACATTTTGCGACCCCATTGGGAATCGCAATCAGTGTCTCTGACACTGTTGACATGTCATTTAGCGACTCGCAAATTGCAACTCTCAATTGAGCGCAATTTGTCAGTCGCTAAATTACATGGTCGTACATCTCGCCCTAAACCTCTCACAAGATTTGAGCTACTAGAAAGCATGCTGACTGCAATCATCGTGATGGAAATTATAATGAGACCTTCCACCTTCAATTAAGCACGCAGAGCTTAAATAGGGTTACGCTTTATTTTCATAGCGTAGGTTCTTCCATCTTGGAAGATTCTTCAGTGTTATATTTTCTTTGCCATTTAATCTAGACTTGAGAGTGAACACTACTCAGTATGATGGGATATATTTTGGAACAGGTGAGAAAACTATTTGCTGTCTGCTGTGACTTGAATATGATTAAGGAAAAGTAGGTTCAATTACAGAATTTGGCTAATAGCATCATTATCACAGTCAGTAGCGGCCGGTGGTGGGAGTAGCTGCCAGGCAGTGATGTGGGGAGGGGGAGGGGGAGGGGGAGGGTGGGGGATAGTAATCTATGGATTACAGAGGATTACAGGTAAGTAAACATATAAATAAATAAAACAATTTATCCACCACAGGGTGTTACTATAGTCTACTTTCACTTCAATAATTGCTCTGTCAGTGTTGCTCTGCATCAAGGAAAGGTCGAGCTCATGTGAGCAATTTCAGACGATAGTTAGATGTAGCCACCTCCAAATTTATCTGCCAATCACTGGATGTCCATTCTTCAAATCCTTGCCCAGGTTCTTTAAATTATTATCTCACCAATTTGAATGGTCATTTACATTTCTGGAACTTTTTTTTCAGCACATGGTCTGACCCAATTAGAAAGAACTGACTAAGGCCTAATTACAAGTTTGACGGTGCTGGAGTGGACGGGCACTCTGTACTGGGGTGAATGTATGACATTGTTCTGCATTCTGTCCATCAACTGTGGTTTTGCATTTGTCACCCCGTGTGGGATCGGTATGTTATTAATAATGCACTGATCTAAAAGCAGTCAATGTAAAGGGTAGATTTACACATTAAACTATAGAGCAGAGTTCCAGGACCCAAAACATGATTTGCTGAACTAATGAACAATCAACCGCTGATAAACCTTGAGAGATTCAAATACTTATTAAACATTTGAGATCACTTGGCAGGACAGTAAGCAATAATATTAACAGGTATTCCCATGAGTTCGCAAAATGCATCCTACAAATTTAATATTAAGGAGGTGGAATTTTGGAAACTCCTGTGAATATCCACTTTACGGTGTGACTGACTAGTGCATCAATTGCATCACAAAATGGAGGTCAGTTCACGAAACAATCAGTATGCAATTTGCACATCCTGGTTCATAAACTACCCTATGTACTTCATACTATTAGCTTTTGCAGTCTTTTTTTAGGAACTCTGCAAGCCAAGACTGCTGAGATACACTTGGCTGAGACTTTCTATGTTTTACTGTGTTGCAGTGGGGCTGGGGTCAATGAGATGAGCATGAAAGACAAGCCTTTATCCTTCACTTCCAAAGCAAACTTCAAGATAGGCTGTTTCTATTCTATGACCCAATGAAAAGCTGAAATGCATCAGGCGTATTATTAGGAGTATCAGTACATACAATGCAGTGGTATGTGCTAATCCCCAGGACTGCGTTTCCTTTGGTAAAATCCATGGGCCTCATTTATGAGGCTGTGCGTCACTTTTACGCCGCCGGTGAGTCACTTTTTGTGACGCACCAGTGGCGTAAAAAATGAGCCTTGTTCCGCCATATTTACAAAGTGACGCATCTAGGTAGATGCGTCACTTTGTAAACCCCTGCGCCACATTATACCTGTGCCAGGTATAATGTATGCAAGGGGGGCGTATTGACGCAACTGAGGGTCGTAGAAGTGACGCAGTGAAATCTATGAGATTTCACTGCCTCACTTTTAGGGCGCTGTTGCGTCAAAATCTTGCGCCTGCCTCACAGCAGGCGTAAGACTGACGCAGGCCTTTCACATAGAGCTTGCCCCATGTGAAAGGACGCATTGCTGGAGTTGCGTCACTTTTGTGACACACTCCAGCAATGCGTCATTTTTGCGCTTACAGATACGTCAGAAATACTGACGTATCTGTAACTCCTTGCGACATGATGCGTCATACATTAAATATGACGCATCAGGAATGTCGCAAGGAGTGCGCACTGAGAAGTGACGCATCGCTGCTTTCACGCAGCGATGCGTCATTTCTCATAAATGAGGCCCCATGATTCTGTTGGAAACCTGAAATTCACAAATAATAAAATCTCACCTGTGAGAGTGTGGGACCGATCTGTTGCTGCGCATGCTTTGTGCATCATAGTCTGAGTGAACGCTTCTTACATCTTCTCCTTTTACTTGTAATTTCGTTTTCTTATTGGGCAAGGTGCTGCAAATGCCAAACCAAAAAGCTGTTAGGATATGTTCCAACATAAATATTGGCTTCGCTATGCATGCATGTTTTCTTATGACTGGGCAGGAAGGAACCACATACTATTTCAATTAACAAACACACACAGATGTCTTTACCGAAATCGTCTGAGACAATAAATATTTTGGAATTGTAGAAATGTAGTTTTAATGAACACAGTTAATTAGAGCCAGCAAGCCAAGGCTTCCAAGCTCCAATCAATTAAATGCATGTTAAATTATCTGACACAACTTGTTGCCTCTGGTTGAAAGTGAACCATGTTAAAACAACAACACCAGAATTATCTAAACCTCATTATGAATAGCTACAAGAATGACTTTTCAGTTAAGATAAATTCATATACCTTAATGTACAATTTTTGATGTTGAATGTTTATCTTTTATTGCCTAAAAATCACAAGAGGTTGGTTTTGCCACAAGGATGACTATAAATAACAGGAATTAATTTCCTCACTAAATTTCATGGCATTATCATTTTTTTTCTTTTATTTGCTGTTTGTTTGTACAGAGCAAAAAATATGCCCAAACGACTGTGAGAACTTTACCTGAATATATTACACAATGTAGGATTGCTTTTTTGTATTACTCGTTTTATTAAGCAGTTGCTACGTATGCATCAGTGTTTACAAAGTTGGATATGCACATAGCTAGTCAGTGGGGAGAGAATCAAACCTCATCAGTTTCAAGTAGCGATGAAGGCAACAGATGTATCACTTTTATAGCAATACAGGCATATTAGAACGTAAAGATATACAATCCAAGCCAAAACAACCTTCTACCTCCCTCCCACAGATCCCCTGACAATCCCTTAAATCCAGTGCTTAATTTGTTAAAAAAGAAGTGCAGGTGCTGAAAATGTTGCCAAGAAGGCCACAGCTCACTTCTTCCTCCGGTGAGCCCCACTTTCACAGTCTCACTGCCTAAGTCTCTATCTTCTAACCGTGATCTGTTGTCTGTCACCTAAGTCTTTGCTTTAAGAGTCTATCCATACCTCTTTAATTGTTTTCTATCATCTTTGTCACACCTGGTGTGTTACCTTATTCCCTGTGTTTCTGATTTGCCCTCTATTCATCATAACCCTGCCCTTTTCCCTCTTCACTTTTATCCATGCTTTGCTCTCTCTCCCCTCAATCTTGGCTCTTTACTATCACTCTTCTAGCAGTGATTAGCTGTGTCTCCGTTTTATCATTTGTCTGCTTTTTTTCCTCTGTCCTGTCTTCTACCTTCTTTCATTCTATCTTCTCTCTTCTTAATGCTCTCTTCTTCACATCATGGCTGCTTTCTCTTAGTATCTGATTTGCTCTCTTTTCTTCTACTTAGCTCCCTCTTATCTCTCTTCTCTCCTGTTGTTTCTTTCTCCACTTTACTTGTGCTCTCTCTCTCATCTTTAACACTGCTGCTGCCTGTGACCCTTGTCGTCAGCCTGTACATGCCCCTGCTATTTTGAACTCTGTGTTTTCCTGTTGTCATTCCTAAAGAAGTGTTTTACTTTCTTACCTACACAGATTGCAAAAACAAAATGTACACCAAATGAAAATGCTTTTTTTGCATATATATTAATCAGTGCGGTATGACTGTGTTTATTGCGGAACAGACGGCTGCTCGAGCACAGCAGGTGATGTCACTGCTAGTACTGTCTGTAATTAGTAGGTCCAGGGATGGTGACGGTATCAGCATCCACTGCTCAGCTTGCTGTGACCCTGCCTGCTACAGCACAGGCATTGTCCCCAGCCGTAATGTTGCCAATGCTGGTAAGTATGGCTCTGGTGCCTACTCGACTCACGCACGCTCAGCAATTACTATACTGGGGTGCAGCGCACTGATTCTACAGGTGACGCCATGGCACACAAAAGTTGTGGTGGTCCACAGCTGCATTGAGCACGCTGAGGATAGCAGCAATGAAGGGCTGCAGGATATGCTACTCTGGCTACGCAGCAAGCGGAAAGTCCACACTTACTTTAGTTTATTCTTCCTGCCGCGGGTCGCAGAAGGATTGCGGCCATTCTGGGGAAGCCCCCAGTCCAGGCCACGCCCACTTACACCAGGACACGCCCCTCTCCTCTATTTAAAGCGCGCTCTTCTCATCGCGCGTATTAGACAGCTACTAACTCCTGAGGCGGAAGCCGGGAGCGACGATTGCTTTTAAAGTTGTATTTTGCTGTGTTTTTATCAGTTACCGTGCTCCCTGCACCTGGACATCCTCACCTTGAACACTTCTCCCATCACAGCCGATCTTGACGCTGCCGCGGGTCGCAGAAGGATTGCCGCCATTCTGGGGAAGCCCTCATCCCAGACCACGCCCACTTACGCCAGGACACACCCCTCTTTTTCCGCTATCCAATTATGTGTCTTTCCCGGCCGCGCAGCGGGCACGCCGGCGGCGCGCCAAATGCTAGCCCGTCTGCGCCAGGCCGTGCCAGGCCGGGGCCCCCCACCCTGTCTGTTCCCTCTACTATTTACCAAACCAACTCCTGGCATACCACGATGATTGGCCTATTAGCCCTTCAACGCTGACCCGGATTAACTCCCTTGAAATTGCCTGCTATGATCATTCTAATTCCGTACGTTGTTACCCTAGCTCTGACAAGGAGCTGTTATGCCCTGCCTCCCCTCAATCCTGTTCCAAACTCACTACTGGCCTCCCGCCCATGGCCTCAGTCTCTCTTCTTAATACCCGGTCTGCGGTCAAGCTTCAATTGGAACTCTTTGACCTCCTTGACACTTTCAAACCCGAAATCCTGTGTCTCACAGAAACCTGGTATACGGCCGCCTCCCTGCCTGATATCCTTACTTCCCTCCCTTATTCTTACTACATTCTCCGCGCCGACCGCCCGGAGGAGAAGACTGACATCGGCGTAGCAACGATGCTACGCTCTAATCTCAATTTTCAATCTCTTACTCACCACCCCATTATTTCTACTGACTTTCTAGTGGTACGTTCTACGAATCTTGCGATCCCTCTTACTATTGTGCTCTTCTATCGCCCCCCTCACCCCATGTCCCACTTCATCCCAGCCATACAGGATCTACTGGCCACTCTGGTGATCAACAACTCCGCTGTACTCCTACTGGGTGACTTCAACTTTTGGCCAGGTGACCCACACAAGGACACCATGTCCAAAGACTTCTCCGATACCCTTCATTGCCTTAATTTCACGCCACACATATCCTCCCCCACCCATACTCACGGGCACATCCTTGACCAAGTTTGGTCTGCCAATCTGTCAATTTCCACTCCTATTATATCTCCCTGTGCCTGGTCTATCATTCCCTGATCACCTTTTCAGCACCTTTGAGGGAGACCAATCCCCCTTTTCTTCTCAAAAATATATATGCCCGCAACTGGAATAGGGTAGACTTGGCTGTTTTAGGCCATTCTTTAGCTTCCTCTGCCCCTACCTTGACAGATTGTCCCCTAACAAGCAGGTAGAAACTCTCGACAACTGGCTCTCAGAGGCCTGTAACCTAGTTGTGCCACTTAGACTAATTAGAACGCGTCGTCCACATGACGCCAATAGATGTTTCACCAATGCTCTAAAAAATCAGAAATTTGCACTTCGACAGGCTGAGCGCCATTGGCGTCGCAGATACTGCCCTGACCTTAAGATTGCTTATTTGGCTCTCCTTCGGGCCTACAAAAAAGCGATACTCACCGCCAAGCTAGAGTATTTCTCTCAGAAAATCAATCAGGCAGCAAACAAATCCAAAGAGATCTTTACCATCGTGCACGAACTCGCTGCCTCTGATAGAGTTGCACCTAGACCCATTCCCTCTCAATCTCTCTGTAACACCCTTAACGATTATTTTACTGAGAAAATCACCACCATAAAACGGAATATCCCTTCAGCACCCCCTCTGTTTTTATGCCCTCAACATCCCCCGCCCCCTTCCTCTCTCGACCAATTCCCGCTGATCTCGGAAGAAGCCTTTAATACCCTCCTGTGCAAAGTTAAAACGGGTTCTCCCGCTGACATCTGCCCGGCATATATCCTGAGGGAGATCTTTTCTTGCTGTCCAGCCCCCCCTATTACCTTGCTCAACACCTCCATCACTTCAGGAAGTGTACCTGATGCTTTTAAATCAGCCACGGTTATCCCCATTATAAAGAAACCTGGTGCCGACCCCACTGTTTCCTCTAACTTTCGACCGATTTCGCTCCTCCCACTCTTGAGCAAGATCTTAGAGAGCCATATCACTTCTTCAATCTCCACCTACATTAAGACTCATCACTTCCTGGCTGACCACCAGGCCGGTTTCCGACCTGTACACTCTACGGAATCTGTGGTGCTCTCAGTGGTTGATGAGCTCAGACGTAGTGCTGACACTAATTCCATCCAGGCCTTAGTCCTACTCGATTTGTCCGCGGCCTTTGACACGGTCGACCATTTCATCCTTCTCGACCGTGTCAGGGGTGCCGGCCTACGGGGGTCAGTCTTGTCTTGGCTCACCTCTTTTTTAGCAGGCCGAACTCAGGCCGTTCGTTTGGAAGGTTTTCTTGCACCCACCCGCCCCGTCTCCTGTGGGGTACCCTAAGGCTCCTCCCTTTCCCCTCTTCTGTTCAATCTCTACATACACCCCCTTATTATTGCTTTACAGGATATGGAGGTCACAGGGTTTAATTACGTCGATGACCTCCAGCTTATTTTCAATCTCTCCTCTTCTCCCGAATCAGTCTCCAGGGTTCACTCCACTCTTACCTTCATCTATAACTGGATGAATCTCAATCAACTCAAATTGAACCCCAATAAGACAGAGTTGGTTCTTATCGGTGGTCCCTCCAACCCTTGGTCCTCTGCTTTCTGGCCCCCCATCCTTGGTTTCCCCCCGTCTCCCTCTGCCTCTGTCAGAACCCTCGGCATCAAGGTCAGCCAGGACCTTTCCTTACGCCCCCAGATAAACGCAGTAGTCTCTTCTTGTTTTCTTTCCCTTAGAACTATCCGTAAAATGTCATGTTACTTTTCGGCTGAAGCCCTCAAACTCATTGTCTCGGCTATGATCCTCTCCCGACTAGATTATGGTAATGCCCTCTTTGTGGGCATTCCAGCCTATGAATGTCGTCATTTGCAGCTCATCCAAAACCAAGCGGCTTGCCTCATTTTTAGGCTCCCCAAATCTAGTCATATCACCCCTCTGCTCAAGACTCTTCATTGGCTCCCTGTCAAGGAGCGCTCACTTTTCAAACTGGGTTGTCTGACCTTCATGTCTCTAGCTGGCACTGCCACTGCATATGTTCCTGCTAGACATCTTCGATCCTCCACCCAGCTCCTTCTTTTGGTCCCCCGATTTCGTAAGAAGAAATCGCGTGGCTCCAGGTTTTCGATACTTGCCCCCCGTTTTTTGGAATTCACTTCCTCTGACAATCAGATCCATCCCTTCCTATCTGGACTTTCGGGCTGCTTTGAAAACTCATCTTTTTTCTTTGGCTTATACTCTTTAAATGTCACCCTCTTCCTTCCTCAGTTTTAGTTTCTGTCTGCAGCGCCAAGAAACCGCTTGGTAGAAGAGCGCTATACAAGACCTTTTCAATTTCAACTTCAACTTCCTCAAGAGCCCTCACTCCCAAGTTCCAAATGCGCTCTCGCAGCTTCCTTGCCTCAACTCCCTCATGAGGCAGCCCCTAGCTACAATTATCCAATGGAAGCTTAGGCTCATGCAGTGGCAGGGTGCAGCAGACTCGGGGAATGGAATGCAAGCCATAGTTTGTCGATGACGTCTTGGATTTGTGATTGGTGTGATGACATCATCACTAACATGGTGATACACATTCATGCCTGCCTAAACAGGCGCATGCTGGCCTGTCTATGAACATTTACCAGCCAGTCACCATGCAATGTATGTTATTCTTTTTATTTAGAATTTGAACAATTAATATTGAGACCACCACCTGCTGGGTCAGAAAGTGTAGCCCTGGCTCTGTGAAAGAAGTGCCGGTGCTGAGCACCTGAAAGCACCTGCTCAAGAACTGCTTAAATCTCTCTATATTGGCTCCTTCTGCTCCAGATCTTCTTGTACATTCAAGGCCGCCCCTACACTGGTAGTCTTCATGCTCTGCTAGCTGACACCAGTCTAGATCATTCTTGCAGTCCGTGATGACCAGGAATCGAACTTTGTTTTTGAAATGTTGTGTTTGACCACACCTGCCGCTAACATCAATAATATTTTAGGATACCGGGGCCAAATTTCCTTACCCCGTTATGCTCAATACCAGCCATCTAACCAAAAGGGGAAGAGCAAGGCCTGTAACAGCGGCCATGACCTGTGTGACCTCCCTCCAATACTGTTGAATCACTGGGCAGCCTCAAAGGATATGAAAGAATAAACTGACCGCTCCACAAACCCTGGCGCAAAAGGCTGAGTCGTAGTGACCCAGGCAGTGCAATAAGGATCTGAAGTAGCAGGATCTGTGTAGTATACATAGTTGTATGAGCCAAAAACGCGCCTGTATGGCTATTTCTGTAGAGCTTTGAAGGGCCTCCACCCAATAGTCATATTTTGTGAGTCCTATGTCTCCCTCCGAAGCTTCCCGTAGGGAACAAAACGGATCAGGGGGAGTTGTTCAAGATTTTTCAATATACTAAGGAGACTGCCTTAACTAGCATTGTGTCCAGTAACAAGTGGTCTTCCAAGGGTGAGGTCTCCGGTAGCTGTTCTCCCTCAGGTACGTGAAACCGCAGTGCATGTCTGAGTTGTAGGTATCTGTAGTGCTCCCGGCCCCCATGCTGTATTCTGTTTGGAGGTCTGCAAAAGACAATAGTAAGGCCCCCTCCAAATGTCCCCAATCCTATCAGTCCCCATGGTAAGAGGCCCTGTAATTTCCAAGTTGCTCGTTTTCCCACACTGGATACTTATTGGCTTTGTGCCATGTCCTAGCGACTGCCTGAGTGTTGCTCGGCAATTAACACATTTGCTTTTTATTGTATACAATAGAAAGATATCCCTGGTCGCCCACAGCCTTGTGATCGAACCTATAGGTCAGTTCCTCCTGTCTCCAAATACCCATTTGTTAATTATCATCAGTTGGACAGCCCAGTAGTAAACACGGATGTCGGGGATGGCCAGTCCCCCCTCGAAGATCGCCTGCTGTCTCTTACCGAGGGAGATCCATGAGCAACCTCCATCCCAGAGGAGCTTGAGCAACTCGCTATTGACTTTATTGAAAAAGTTCTGCAGCACCCTATTTGGGGTGTTCTGAAGGGAGTATAACATGGAGGAGAGGCTCATCATCTTAAAAAGCAAAGGCCTGCCCATCAAAGAGATTGGAAGCACCCTCCAGTGTACCGCAACCTCCCGAAAGTGCTCAAACTGGGCAAACAGGTTCCTATGCATGGATTCCTTGACATTCATGGTCACAGAAAAACCCAGGTACCAAAAACCATGTGTTAACACTTGAGCCAGGCATGTTGATGGAAGAGCTGGGCAGCACAGTCAATGGAAAAATGAGAGACTTGACCCAAATAATTTGGTAGCCCAAATAACCCTAAGACTGTTTTCTTTAGGAACAGGGAGATTAAGTGAGTTGCCAAGAATCACAAGATGTTGAGCTGAACCTGGTTCTCCAGTTCCAAAGTCAACATCTCTAGCACTTAGGTCACATCTCTTACCTTGCTATTAAGGATGCTCAAATTCATTTTTAGAACAAATGTAGCAATTCAATAATTCAAATACAGTAAATTGAAATGGAAACAATATTTGTCTCATGTATGCCAACCTTTTCAGAGCTTTGAGTGAAAGGAAGAGTTTCTAGTCAGATTATGTAGCCTATTTTAAACGGACCGGATTCTATTCTGTGGCAGTGCATCAATAATTTGCTCTTAATACATGAGGACCATCAAGAAAGTTTAACATACCAACAATCAAAGACACACAATTTACTTGCAACATCAAAGTATCATGTGCTATCCTGTATAGTCACTGTCTGACTTGATAGTATACGCGATTTTCATTACATTTTAACATGTCTAACGTCCTTTGTTATGACACAGAAGAATGCTGTCTTACACAAGTTCATGAGGCTCTTCAGAAAATCTTGCCCTACCCAATGTCAGTCCTATTTGGACACACCCTATCAACTGGTCCTGCTGTGTCAATGATACACCCTGTAATTAAGCAATCAATTGTTCTCCCATGACTCTCCAAAGCCATCTGAACATGAGAGTAGACAGATCCCTCTGCAAATCAGGCTCATTAGCATCACAGTCTTCTGCAGAACCACTTGCAGTTCCAAAAATGTCAACAAACTATTCAAGCATGCCTAAATTAAAACATTTCCCAGAATCCATCAGCATTAACATATGTTCAAATAGGAAAACTTGCATAGCAGTAACCAACCTTCTGTTTTTTACTTTTACCTACCAAAACATAGCTACAAACATTCCCTTTGAAATGCATTATCTATATATGAGGTCAACATCACTGTAATTCTTTCACTAGTATCCCTCTTTAGTAAGAACTACAAATACTACACAGTGGTCCTACAAATGTGGGATTCAAACTTAGTAACCAGGTGAGCTCTGGATGGACCTAAAGATGGGTAACTAATGTAGGTGTACTAACATATAAGACAGAAGGGAACAAAGTGAATGAGATACAACCAACTAATGATGGACTCATTACTTTTATTAGGTCCCCAATGAGTAGGATTTAAAAGAAAGGGTAATATTTTGACTCTGTAAAGAGGTTTACATGTTTCGGCCTTGGGTAATGCAAACAACAAGGACAACTGGCTTTCTTCAGGACTGGGATGTTAACATATCAGTCCTGCCCCACTTCAGATTTACATTTCCAGCTATTCTGTTGCCGGCCAAATGACTGCTCATTCACACCCTTGCCAATTACACAGCAGCTTTTAGTTCTGTTGATTAATTTAATTTGCTAGGATTCACACAACAAAAGGGGCTTAATCAGTGATGGACTTGGTTTCAGGTCTCAGCTGTTGACCAGTGAATCAACTGATAACATTTCTGCCATAGGCAGCTCATGCTTTGATTAGGTTTAATCTTCCATTAAGATTACACCAATGTTATAATGCTTTCTGAAGAAATGTGAGACAACTACATTTACTTACAGCAATTAAATCCTAAGTAATATGATGTGCTTGTCAATCAATTCCTTTGTTTTCAGTTTTAATATTGAAATTGAAAGAAAAGGAAAGTCAACCTGAAAGAATCTGAAGTAACCCAAAACATGCTGATGACGAGATAGTTTGCAAAAACCACTTCTGCATTGATAAAAACATAATAACAAATGCTAAATATGATTATTACGGGAATAAATTCAATGATGTAAAGTGTTCCAGACAATAACCTTTTAAAATAAAAAAAAGTCCCCTGCATTTCATATTATCATTCCTGATATTAAATTGTAAGCCTTCTGCGAGGTACAAAGCAGTGAACTCAGTACTAAAATATTATCACAAAATGTGAACACAGTGATCCTAACTCATCGAGAGAGATTCATCAATTCATTGTGCCACTTTATTTTGAATTCATATCTATAGAAGATAGAAGGCTGAATCCAACTAATCTGTGGAAGATATTTTTCCAGCTACCTTTGTAAAGCAAAACCGTAGCTTATAATGAAAGGCTATAGTAAATGTATCTATGTTTTTTTACACAACGGTATGTAGCTACTGCTTTTAGTGAATGTTACAGTGACTCCTCTGAAGAAAAAGCATACTCTGGATCCTGTAATAGTAGCTAACTATAGCCCTAAATCAACAATTAAATTTCGTTTAAAAAAGAAATGATATACTTTAAAACTACTTGTGAGCGAAATGATGCTTTTCAGGTTTCGTCCACCAATAAGAAACATCACAGTACAAAGGTTATCACTCTGCAATGAGTGACATCCAGGGGTACTGATTTTACTTGATCTCTTTGGTGCCTAGTGTTTTAATGCTGCAAACCAAGGTTTCTATTTGAAAGGCTGGAATCAGTGGTGGCCATAAAAGAAGGAGCTTGAGTTGGATTAGCTCTTTTATGTTGGACCAGAAACATTCTGTTAATTTGGTACAATTTAGCTCTCTTTCCCATGCACCAGACTGTGGGCTTCCCTTATGGCTTTGCCTTTTTGTGCCTACTGTTCAACATATATATGATTCCTGTATCCCTTCTAATTGAGGCCATTGTTCTCTGGTATCAATTGTATGCAACTGGTACCGAAATTATGGTAGATTTATAATAATCAGTGGGGATATCTGCAGCACAATCATGCCTAGGAGTGGTTGAACACAATATGACCATCAATTGATTTTGCTTAAGTACTAGCAAAACTGAATGTTTGCTCTCAGGTACAAATTAAGGTAATACTGAGTGCTGGCCAAGTGAGCTTTGGTTTATGCCTATGCCAACAGCTAGAAACATGAGAGTAGTTTTTGATTCAGCTTTATCTTTGGACAGCCAAATAAATTAAGTTACTAGACAGTCAATTTTCATTTGTACAATCTATGTAAGATGGCCTCGTACTTCACATGACCCATCTCATTTTACTAACAAAAGCAGTGGTCTTTTCTAGAATCTTGACACCCTTGGGCTAAGTTTGCGCTCTAGAAATCAAATATTCATTCATTTATTCATCCATGTTAGTGTATATCAGCCAATTTAATTCTAATACGCTGAAATCTGTTAAAAACATGAAAGTGAGAATTGTTAGGCATCTAAATCTGATCATCTGACTCAGCACTACCTTAATCTAGCCTAGCACTGTGTTAGAGACTTGGGGTCTTATTTGGACAATGGTGAGCTGTACTCTATTCTGCAGTTGCAGCAAATGGATGTATGATCCTGCCGTTGCGGTCTACGGATCACCATGTTTAGCATTCTCTGCCAGGTAGGGAAAAATATCTGTGCCTTCAGAGGAATTGTTGCTATTATGGTTCCTCTAAAAATACTGATGTTTGGAGGTGTAGGCACCATGAATGGTGTGCCTGCACAGCATTTTTTTTCATTCTTTTAAAAAGCAAACTCCCATAGCAGTAGCTTCCCCTGCTCAAAACAGAGCAGGGGAGCTACTTGTTTGGCAAATGGGGGTCCTCTGCCATGTTTGTTGTGGAATACCACAAATATGGTGGAATACACTGTTTGCCAAAGTCTATTTAGGACCTTTAATTCAGTTAGGATGTCTAACCTTTTTCTGGCAAGCTTTTCATGGTTTATGTGCAGAATATCTCATAATAACCTTAAACTTAAACAGCCTGTTAGAAAGTGTTCCTTAGCAGAAGATCTTAAATTGGACCTCACATGTTAAAAGCTGATCAAATTGGAAGGGAAATTATCAATGTGACTGAAACCTTCCTACGGACACGTTGACTGCAAGCTTACAATAAAGTATCCAATTAAAGTACTGGGTCAACTTTGATACTTTTTGAAATTAGTTTTATGCTTGCGTGCACCTTTCATTTATTTTAAATCTCATTTTATTCTTATGTTTTTGCAATAATTACATGAAAAAAACTGGTCTGTGTAGTCTAGGTAGTGTCATGGGCCCACTTAACACTCTACAATCCAATGAAATTATCCAAGAACCATCTGCAAATTAATATGTAGCTAGGGAAAACACTTATTTAATTCTATAAATGGACTCGCGCCGATTGACAATCTGCTTATGTTGAATTCATAGAGAAATGTTGAATATGTCACTTACCCAGGCGTCGACCTATTACTCCTCATGCTGTGCACACTTTGGGTGTCAGCATCTCCAATAATGCTTCGACCATCCTCTGCTTTCTTAGCTCCACGGCCAGGCTTAAAGATCCTGCATGATGAAAACAAGTTTTCTTTCAGATGTGAGGGAGAGACAGCTGATTCTACCACGTGGTTTCATGCAGACTACTGCACTTTGAAATATGCAGGGAAAATGTACTTTCTTTGCTTGGCATCAGTGTGACACACATTTCCCCTTTTAGAAGCAGAAACATATTTTTCTTTCTTACATTCTCTAATGATGAGTGGACTAGTGTGGTGGAAGAGATGCACTTGGTATCCCTGCTAATACTATTTACTACCATTTGGAAAAAACACTTCCAGCTTGACCTGTTATTCCAAGTCATTCACTAAAACCTTTTAATATTGGGAGCCTACCATAGCTATTGAACAGTGTCAAGGAATTCATTGACAGATCACTAATAATTACCTTATAGATGCATAATGCTTTTGCTGACCTTGGCACCTCCACGTGTCTGTGCACCTCTTTGCTGCTGCCTTTTTATGGTTCCTAACTTATTCACACACTGTATTGTAAGCAGCCACTTAAGTAATGTTTATTGCTAAAAATGTAATGACTGCTTACCATGTCTGATAGTATGATGGATAAAATAAGAGCTATATGTATGGTGGATTCTGATGCAAGGCAGAACCATTTCCCCTTTTGCCACAGGTCTGACAAACACCACAATAATGAAGGAACAGTTTAAAGACAAATGTGGCCTTTGAAGTGTGTTCATTTTTTGGTTACTTTTGATGCACAAGTCCTACGGAGTCTCCCGGATCTGGTTTGGAAAGACTCATCCTTACAGGATGGATACTGTGTGAGAAAAAAGTGGGTTTCTATTTTAATTGCTCACGTTTTGACTTCTGAATACAAAAACACTCGTTTTTTTCAGTTTAAATCTCACTCTTCACTGTCAATAAGTAACTCATTGGCCTAAATTGTGGGAATTAGCATGTAAGATAGCTAAAAAATAGCATGTAGGGTGGTTTACACGCAATAAGTTATGCACAGGCTGAAGTTTCCATGAGAAAATAGCTTCTTTTACTTTGCTATAAATAAACATTGGACTCAAGAGATCTGTACAGCACGTTGTACATTATATTACGGAAATCGGGATTGTAAAAAGCAAGAAAAAGAACCACATCGAAAGATCAGGGTAACACCAGGGGAATAGACAGATATGACAATTTAGAAACAGATGCGGAAATGAAAGAAGGACAAATCGCGTTAAAGATACCGGTGCCCTTTTTAATGGATTATTTAAACATCATCTCATACCCTTTCATACGGGATCCGTTGCCAGCTGCTTTATGTTCGTTTCCTGAGGATGGAGTGACGTCAGCTTGGTCTTCTGGTTTTTCTTCAATAGTCTCCTGGACAGGATCTTTATTCTTCCCCCGACCATCCTTACTTGGAACAGGCTCTATGGAAAAAAAAAGAAATCAATATTTCCAGCTGCAGATGTGCAAAGATGAAATCACGGGGCTGACAAGTAAACGAGGCAACTCCCAAGGCCGCCTGCGCGCCACAACTGAAAGGTCAGCTCCAATGGAAGTGAAATACCACTACTGACAATAATCCCTGGCTCGCGGTAACTAGTGCCAACAGCCATTTCTCCGTAAGTAACAATTCTGACTCGCGGCATCTATAAGCCACAAATCACCAAAATGCCAGGGTTAGCGGGAGTGACATCACATGCCATTTGACCTTTACGTTCACTCACACACGCATGCTTGCACATGCAGCACACTCACACATTCTCTCTCACATAAAGGCTCTCACCCGGAAGCATGCACACAACATACATTTTAAACCATATTTTACTTACCTTACCTCCCAGATAGGGTGAAATTCCTGCTTATTGTACTCCATGTTTTAGTACACTAAGAGTGAATAATAATATTCACTATTTGTGTAATAAAAATAACTGAAAGAAAACCAGGAAAGTGGAACCCCAACGGGCTTCCATTTCCATTAGGAGCCGCCTCTGTTCCGGGCACTGATTTTGCCACATCAGAGCCCAGGGGTCGCAAAGGCAGGGCCAGGGCTTGCAAGGAACACGCCAGCGAGGACCCCTGGGACCCCTATATAACGTCCATGACGGTATCATTAGCACCTGGAATGTAACAATTACTCATCAAATCATCAAACATTTTAAACAGGCTGCCTCTGATCCTGAGAAGCTACAAAAATGTTGGTGGGAAAACCCCCTAAACTCAGTGCTTTAATAGGAATGAGAAAGGCAGAGGTAGTCATTAAAATGGCTTTGTCTAAGAAGCTTAACCAGGAATTATTTTTGAGATATGTGGCTGTGAAGCAAAATATGTAGACCACAATAATGTGCTGGGCACAGCTTTCCACCTGACCAGTACTTTGATGCCTCTCCCTGAGTTTTCTGCCAATGCTTTTTTGCACTGATTTTTATTCAGCTTATTTTACTCATATTTTATTCAGATTTTTATTTTATACTTGAGATTTGCTCTTGTTGTCTATTTGATGTCATACAGAACTCTTCAGTGAAAAGCATAGTTGAATTTCCCTGTTACCCGTCCATAATTCTATATGCCTAGAGATGTTGTGGAGGAGGAAAAGTGGAGTGATTGTTTGGCTGCCTTAGTGAAGAGAGGTGTAATGCTATAACTCAATAGGATTTGGTAGACAAATACTAGGCGCAAGTCACATAAATAGCTATAGCGTAATTATGCAGAATTACCACAAATTTCAGCGAGGTTTCGCCTAATTATGGGAGAAGTAAAATTCTTCATTTAACTTTATTTTCTTAGTTCCAATATTTCCGCTTGCATCGAGTTTGGATGCCGGGGTGCACTTTGCACTAGGAAATAGTGCTAAATGCAACAAGAGCACAAATAGCACAGTGAACAGCTACTCACACTCGCTCAATGTGCAACTGTAGAAAGAATTCTCCCCAACTTTCTTCTGGCAATTATCGCTATTTTCTTAGCAAAAAATGCACCCTTGCTTCCAAAATGGATGTGAGGATGTATTTTGCGCTTAGAATATAGTGTTAAATGTAAAACATCATGAGCAGCTACGGGAGCAGCCGCTTGCTAAATATGTCCACTTCTAAACCAAATGACTCTTAAGCAAACAAGCCTTGACGCCCACTGGGCTAAGTTTGCGCGATACAAGATTCCCCTCATTCATTCACAAGCATAATCACGTAATTAACGGTAAATATAAATATATCTGCAAATTTTTCTAATGTTTAAGAAAAGTACTTGACTAGCAAGGTTAGTGGGCAAAAGATTGTTCGGCATTTTCGGTTATTTTTACTTGAACGTAAAAGAGCATGTGTTTGGAAAGCTTTTGTCTGGAGAACTGGGACAGTCAGATGCCATCAGCTACTCCCTAGAAAAGCCACAGACATAGCGCAAGATCCTCATTCAGAAGTAAAAGACATTGGGGTATATTCACAAGTACGTGTTCAAAACATCACCAATAAATGCCAACGCACCTTTACACATCGCAGTCGATTGCGGGAAAATAACCCTGTGTCAATGTGGAATTCACAATAAGGAGGTAGCATGCGATAGTCTGCCTAACTCGCGCCTATGTCCGTGATACAACCACCTCGACGGAGATAAAAACACAAAACACAACACAAAAAAACATGCGAAGAGCCCATTCGCGATGAGGAAAGCAGGGGTAAGCACCACCAGGCCAGCGACACACACTGCAGGTGGGAATGAGCACAACAAAAGCCTGAAGAAAAGAGACAATCCAAACAGAAAATAACAGCCAAGCACAATGGAGGCAACCTGAGACAGCATACAACCCCACAAGCCCCATTGGCAACAAACTATTGTACATGGCAGGCCATTTTGGACAATGTGAATGCAGCCTGAGAGTGGAGGTGGACAATGGAAGAAAACCAGAACATCCGGAATGATGCGAAAGGCACAAACAATCAGAAGCACACAGACAACAAGAAGGCACCAATGGGCACCGGAGGTGGGAGGCCATAGCTACACCAGGAGCTGAATGACATGGTGGAAATGGTGTCCACCACATCAGTCTGGAGACAGTGGCAGGATCGGCGACCGGAAACTACCCAAAACAACAGACACAGCAGCAACAGGGAGAGGAACCAGCAGGGACAGGGGCTGGGGGGAGATGGGCACAATGGCACACATGCACAATTAAGCACAGCACAACTGCAGACAAACCATGCCTAAGAGTAACAACACCAACCAAGAGCACAAGTCACACAACCCGGCAACATTACACCACGGAACAAGCACAGAAGTGAAAACCACACTGCCTGAAAGGGAGAAGGGTGAGCCAAATCAGAGCTGAAGGGACAACTCACACACAATGCAGCACACACACATTCGAAGCAGAGCACCGAACCTCGAACACAATGTGGCACAAACACCAACATTTGCACAACCCAATACAGGACACAAGTGCATCCGCCTGGTGCTGGTAAACAGCCATACGCATCTGGCTAAGCACGAAACTGGGACATGACAATGCACAAGTACAAACCCACAGTCCTGATGGGGTGGCAATGCACATATATCAGGGAGCCAGAGAGTCCATGACACACACATTGGCATACAAATCAAGACACAACAAAGTTGGAGACAAGTGAAAGGGCGGAAACTTTATCAACAAGTGTGTGTCAGTACGGCCAAGAGAAGTGCCACGATATGTAGACCAATGCAGCAGCATGTCTGAATGAGGAACATAGGAAAGCACCCATTGCCACCTCGGGGGAGTCCATCACCAACACAAGTCAGTGCCAACCCGTGGCGGTTGTCCGCGCATGGATCATGAGTCCAGGCCGATGCAGCCATGTCCACTTTCGACTTGGGACATGTAACCAGATTCCCAACATGCAACCAGGCATTGGGACACGTGCAATGGGTCACATCCAGTTGTTGCTGCAGGTACCTTGTCACTCGTCCGTGAACGCGAGTGCAGCTGCGTAGGCCAACATCTCCAATGAGTGATCATTGTCCACCACATCTGACATGTCATCGACGTAATCCATCAGCTGACCCGGACAGATGTGCTTCCTGCAAACAACTGGCCCCAATGTGCACCAAAGCCCAATCGGGTAGTGGCTCAATGTGCTCACTGCACACAAGGACTCGTGCAATCTCCCAGGTCCAGTGTCCAGCCTGCATGTCAAACATCCATGCATGCCATAAACTGACATCACAGTGACAGTCCGGGTTGTGGACCAACAGGAGTCGCACACATACGTCATAATCCAGGTCAGCTACCGTTATGTTGGATAGGCAGACATCCATGGACCACTCGAATATGCACGAGCGACAATACAACACAGCCTGAACGCAGGTGACGTCCGCAAGGCAGAAGCTCAGCCGGTAACTGATCTGCAGGATGGCCAGCGGCAGTGCCCCCAGTACATGCAGCAGACGTGCATGGTACAGGTCCACGTGACTGGATCCGAGCATTTGTCCGGGATGGTCTGCCATTGCGTCAGTGGCTCTGGTAGAATCGGCACCGGCTTGCCGTGCGCCAGTCCTGGGGATGAAATGGCAAAGCTTTGTGCAATGAGCAGTGTCTGTGTGCAACGGGTGCAGGCCTGGGGTAGGGTGGGAGTATGTGTGAAGACCATTTCACGCACGCCAACTACGACCAAGGACTACTGCGTGTGGGATGTGTACACGGTGGTCTCACTTCCGGCAGTGCGTGGTGTGGGAGTCACAAGCAAATGCTATTGTATTTGTCAGGGAGTGCTGGCCACATGCCAGTTCCTGCTCGGAGCTGCAGATGTGCCATCGCCTAATAGTTCACACAAAGGAACTTCCATCCCTACAATCAGTATGCATACAGGAGATCCCCAGGGCCTGGGTGTGGTGGGATGCCGGCGACCCTGGGAACACCATGACCCTGGCCTTTGAAGGTGTGCGGCCACGTGAGTGTAGGCCAATGGACCGGTCAGGGCGGACACAGGTGTACAGCCCATCGCTGGCTGTGATCGCGCTCCAAATGAGGCCTGACTCCTGCAACTGCAGGGGTGATACACATAACACTTTGCATGCATGTGCCAAGAACCTGAGCGGTCTTGCACACATACATGTCCCCGTACATGCGGGCCCGCCCTGCTGGTGCATGCTACATTGTAACATCGACTACTGTGGCCTAGGTGGCGACTACACCCCAACCCAGAGACACACTTACCGCACTTCTTGCCCAAGGCCAGATCCGAGTCACGCCCTGCTCCCCCTGCTGAATCAGCACACCCCTGCACTGACCTGATGTACGCCGGACCAGCACACGCTGCTTGTGCATGCAGGGGGGTGCGTGCAAAGCTACATGTCCAGGATCACTGCCAACGCTGAGGTGACATGATAACGTCCCCTGAAGACAGTCACTAGGGAGTAGATGAATGGCACAGACACAGGTGGGACACCAAGCCCAGTCCAGCCAGATGAAGATGCAGGAATCCACCAGGCCATGGACTCAGAAGCCACCAAGGTCCAACCAGATAGTGCCCATGACTCATTGCACCCAGAGTTAGTGGCACCAGTGCTATTAGGGGATGCCACCTTCAATGAGGTGTGTCCAATGGTGTGGACTCCTCCACATCGTGCCCAAGACACCGTTCCACATGTGTGACCTACTGGTCCGCAGGGTAGGCCTGAGCCCTCATCCACGTGTGGCCAACTGGCGTTGTACATGGTTGGTGGCACCTTGTGTGGCTGGCTGGTGTTGAACAGGGTTAGTGACACCTCGTGTGGCCGGCTGACATTGATCAGGGTTAGTGGCACCTTGTGTGGCCGGCTGGCACTGAACAGGGTTAGTGGCACCTCGTGTTGCAGGCCTGCCATATGGAATTATGCCTCACTGATCGAAGGGAGTCTGGTGCTGTGGCCACTGCCACAGACTTGTGGTCACTGCCATTCAGGACTCAGGACACAGTTCCACATGTGGGACCTACTGGGCCAAAGCAGAGGTCGTGGGACTGGTGCTTTGAGCTTGCACCGGCACGTGGTGGGCCCTCTTTGACACACGCCAGTGTGGGCAGGTGAGCAGAGCTTCGTTGGTGTGCTGGGGCAGGCGTGGCGGGTCTGGGGTCCAGCGGCCCTAGGTGCAGCTGGCGCTCAGGGATGCAGGTCCTGTCGCGCTTGAGGCAGGACTCGTGGCGGGCTGATAAGTGGAGCCCTGGCTGACGCGTGGTCCATTCCGAATGAGAACCAAGACCAGTGCGACAGGCTTTTTGTTCACACCCCTATGCAGGCCCGGCATGCGCAGGTCCAACCGACTACACAACAGCATGCAGGGGCGGATGTGATGTGCGACATTTCCGTGTTCTGCCCCACAGCCTGTGGGGACATGGTAGCGTTCTCTGGCCACTACACTCCATGCACTAGCAGTTGCTCTCCACATGGCCATTTCCATGGTTTGCACTCTGGGTTGCCCAGCGCCTTCACGACACACCTGGCAACAGGTAGGTTCACATTCCTTAGTCACTTGCCACTCTCGCACATGCCAGCTCCATGCCTCTCCTCACATCCTGCTATTGTGTGCCTGTGGTGCCATGCGCGGCTGGGTTGTGGGCATGACAAGGCCGGATTCCCAATGGAGTCGTGTTGTCGTGTCTGGTCGGTTGACATGTTGTGTGCCATGTTGGATGTGGTTGTGCTGCGTGCCCATTGGCAGTGTCGTGAGTTGCATGACTGTGGGAGGCAGGTGCGTTTCAGGTGGGTCCGCTGTCTTTGTGTACGCTGCCTCTGTGGTGTTCCTGGGGAGGGGACGGGATCCTGGAGGTGGTGGCGGGCCTGGGGTGGTAGCGGTGGGTGTTGTGGCCCTCATGGGTATCTGCGGTGCATCGTCATTGTCTCCATGGCATCTGTGGGTCTTCAGCTGTGGCTCTTTCTGGGCTCCCTTTTATGCTGCAGGTAGTCGTCCTGCTTAACACCAGCAATGGGCAGGTGTTAATTCCCTGCTGCTACTGTAGCTCATTGCCTGTTTTTGGTTGCCTCGCAGATCTGGCAGTTCGTTGTGAAAGTGGTGTTGTGGTTTTTTCGTGTGTTTTTGCACGGGAACGACTACTCTGCATCTCCTTAGGGTTAGTTGGTGGTGTCTACCGTGGAGATACATTTGGGGCAGTTATCGTGGAAATACAGGTGATGACTGCAGTTTGCACCAGCTTGTGAATGGGGTGTTAAATCTATCTCCACATTTGATGCGTTAAGGTGGGGATAAATCGGAGTTGTGTCCTTGTGAATATCCCTCCACCCCCCCCCCCCCCCCCCCCCGGGTGTCCAGCCACCACTGGCCAGTTGAGAGAGACAGTCTAATTACGGGAGAACTGGGACCATGTATCAGGACTCCCTCAACTAGTGATGGCGGTGACAGTAGATGTAGGCCGCTATTTAGATCTGAAGAAAGGAGTACTGTGACTTTCATTGCCAACATCTCTGGAAGAACGACAATAACGGAACTGATGGTTTTGGATTCAGGATGGTTTTTGATTCAGGATTGTGATGCCTACTTGACTCCTGGAAGTGCTTAGGTTCTCAAACTGTGCTGACCATGTTGCTTTCTGTTAGCTGGGCCTTGTGCTGTCTTTGTGGGGACTGAGTAGCTCTTCTTGGCAGGATCACCAGTTATTCTTGCAAGCATCTAGTTCTTCCTTCGTAAAGTCTAGTAGCAAGGAGTCTCCAAAGTCTGTTTAGTTATGGAATGCATTTAGCTCCAGGTTTTTAATAAGGGCCACATGATGATCTAACTGTTTTGCAAGAATGTGTAATTGCTCTGAACTTGTATTTTAAGGTGACTATATGTTAATGTCTCTTATGTGTACAATAACCAAGTTACCTCAAAATGAGACTGACAAGTTGTTTATTTACTTTGTATTAAGACCGTACATATACAGCACCAGATTCACAAAGGTAAAGTTAGACCAAAAGTCTAACTTAGACCAAAGTCTAACTTTGCTACTTTTCAGGTATTCATGAAGGTAAAGTTAGACAAAAATTCCAACTTAGATCAAAAGTCTACTTTTACAGCTTTTCGGTACTCACAAGGTAAAGTTAGGCCAAAAGTCTAACTTCGACCAAAAGTCAAACTTTACTCGTAATAACATACCTTTGAAAATACCGAAAAATAGTAACGTTAGGCTTTTGGTCTTTGTGAATCAGGCCCGAAGAGTTTAGCTCTAGATACAAGTACAACTAGAATAAAAATAGCCCTGTTCCAACTGGTGCTGTAACACCATGATGAATGCAATACATTATCTTAACGTATGCTGATATGAGGGGGCTTCAATTCAGGACACACCAAAAATGTGTAAAAAAAGTTAACCTAACCATTTAACGAACAAGAGCTGAATCCAGTGGCGAGTGATAACAACATTGACCAGAAACCTCCAGCCCTCAGCAAGGATATTTAGAACTCAGGTCACAATTACTTAAATGTTATATACTGGTACTCTACTGTGGTGTCTTTTGGTAGGCATCAAGGCAGTTATCTCTAGTTGTCTTAACATGGCACTGGCTCTGCTTCCCGGCTGAGACTGAAACTGTGGCATCCGCTTGCCAGGTGGACTGCAGATCAGCAATATGAGGAACGTGTTAATTCATGGTGGAAACTCCCATGTTCCCTTGCATGGGAGTACTCCAAAAAACTGAAGGGAGGAGGACAATGTTGACTCTAACCCTCAGCCATACAGAGGATCGATCAGTGACAAGTCAAATAAACAATGTGTTAGACGTGGCATCTTTGGCGTTGTTTTCCCTGTCTTTTTGCCTCTACCTCCTGTATTTTTGACTGTGTGCTGGACCTTGTTTTTGCTAGTTTAACTACTCTGGGCACTTTACCACTGATGATCAGTGCTAAAGTGCAAGTGCTCCCTGTGTAAATTATTATTCTGATTGGTTATCCATAATTGCATATTTGATTTACTGGTAAGTCCTTTGTTAAGTGCACTGTGTGTGCCCAGGGCCAGTAAATCAAATGCTACTAGTAGGCATAGTGAGCAAAAGAATGACAAATTTAACCTAGATCTCTTGACCTGGGTGAATGTTTTGATTTGTTCAAGAAACAATTGATGGACGGAATGCTGGACAATGCAAAAATTCACCACTAGTCACAAAGATCTGGGTTTATCCATCATTCCTTTGCTCACCACACCACCCAAAATTGGACCCAGCCATATGCAAATCAGTCTTGACCCTGTTCCTTGTGGGAACAGTCCAGACCGAACTGCCAAGCCAGGTCCTTCCTGGACCGGAAACAAGCATCCTGGGACCGGTTTCAGGGCATCACCCTTCATCAGCTAGGCTAGCTTGAATCCAGTGGTGTAGTGAGCATGGGACCCACGTCTGAAGATTGGGCTGGACTTTTCCCATTGGGTGCAGGGTCAAGACTGATTTGCATATGGTTGGGTCCAAACTGGAAAGGCATAGTGAGCAACAAAATGATGGATTTAGGCCCAGATCTCTGTACTGGGGTGAATGTATGACATTGTTCAGCATTCTGTCCATCAATTCTTTTTGCATTTGTCACCCCGAGTGGGATCGGTATGCCCAGACATGGGTCCCGTGCTCTCCATCCCACTGGAGTCAAGCTATCCTGGCTGATGAGGGCTGAAAGCCCAAAACCGGTCCTAGGATGCTTGTTTCCAGTCCAAGGAGGACCTTGCCTGGCAGTTCTGGCTGGACTGTTCCCATTGGGTGCAGGGTCAAGACTGATTTGCTGTGGCTGGGTCCAAACTGGAATGGCATGGTGAGCAAAAAAACGATGGATTTAGGCCCAGATCTCTGTACTGGGGTGAATGTATGACATTGTTCTGCATTCTGTCCATCAATTGTTCTTTTTGCATTTGCCACCCCAAGTGGGACGGGTATGCCCAGATGTGGGTCCCGTGCTCCCCATGCCACTGGAGTCAAGCTATCCGGTCCTAGGATGCTTGTTTGCAGTCCAGGGAGGACCTGGCCTGGCAGTCCGGGCTGGACTGTTCCCATTGGGTGAAATGCTCTTGCTTGCTGGATGGGGAGCAGAAATGCTTTAACACAGAGAGAGATGACTTTCCAGTAGTTCTCTCTCAGTGAAAGCAATGCTGGCTCCAGTAGGAGGCAGGCAGCCACCAAGGATCATGTGGGCCTTGAGTCTCCCCTTGTGGACCCCAACAGAAGTGAGTGGGCACCCTGGGTGGGACCACAACATCCGTAGTAGAGGCTGGGCCCCAAGGGATGGGGTCTCCGGAGCCGAAATTGGCCCAGGAGTGGGGGACCTTCCCTAATAAATATAAAAAATGTAAAAAAGCCACCCGGCAATCACAGGAGGCCCTGCCCCCTTTCACCACCACTCTGCAAATGCGCCTCCTAGCCACTACTGGTTGGGGGATGAACTGCCCCTGACTCATGGGGGTCCTTGGGAGCCAACTATCCCTCCTATTACCTCCAGTAAGTCTCACAC
Source organism: Lissotriton vulgaris (assembly GCF_964263255.1). Taxonomy (NCBI): domain Eukaryota; kingdom Metazoa; phylum Chordata; class Amphibia; order Caudata; family Salamandridae; genus Lissotriton; species Lissotriton vulgaris. Next base: position 373,223,570 of record NC_141696.1, read on the forward strand.
AGCGGGATTGCTGAGAGGTAATCAGAGGCCCTGCCCCTGTTCTCCACCATTCTACAAACATGCCTCCTCTAGAGTCAGATTGTGAGGGATCGAGCAGAAGTTGAGACTCGAGGTAGCTGGTGAGTTGCTGATTGACTAGTTTTTCTAGGACTCTAACTGGGTATGGAAGAAGTGAGATAGGCCTGTAGGTGGACAAGGTCATAGAATCGCAGAAGGCTTTTCAGTGTATTTATTCGATGGAGTAAACAGAAGTCACCAGCAAGAGTTTTAAAAAGGGTGATGAGTGTGTGGACAATGAGTTCAAGACTAAGAAAAAAGATATAGTGCACAGATGGTTCAACAAGGGATCCAGGTGCAACTCAACTCATGGTCTTTGTGACCTCTTCCATCATAAGCAGAGTCACGCTGGACATGGCTGCCTTCAAAGCTGTCAAGTAGTGCAGACTAATGAAGTCCATGGAGTCTAGAGCAGTTTGTAGTGAGAAAGTACAATATATCTGCTTTATCTTACCATAGATGTAACTAGAAAGGTTATAGCAGAGGTCCTGTGATGGAGTGATGAAGAAGGAAGAGACAGAGGGAGTGGTTAATTCCTTTGTAATGGTGAAAATGTCCTTTGTGGAGTTTGCACTTCCTGGATCCGGGAAGTCAGGGAGAGGTGCCTGGTCTGTCTCAGGTACTGGTGAAAATTATGTAGAACTGAATAATACAAAGCACTGATTTAAAGGTGAATTTATTGTGAATGTTATGTGAGCTGCAAGTGTAGAATGGTGGATAGCATAGCCGGCAAGGGTTTACTTAAAACATTTTTTTGTCATGTTGATCCTTTATTTCCAGTTCCCAATCTTGGCAGCAGACTTCCTTTGCTTCAGGGTCTTTGGTTTTGTTGTGGAGTTCAACAGGGCCTGATACCATACTTTGAAATGGTTCTGAAAACAGTGCATTTCTTAGTAGGCACATTATCAAGTTTCCTAGTACACTCCACCCAAGGCTAAGAATATTGAGCACAATACTCTTATTTTTAGTTGTCCAGCTCTGAGTCGTAAAGGCATACAAAAACATTAACACTGCACCTCAGACACAGTATGATTGCAACAGTGGTTTTATTATATAAACCACCTCTGAGCTATATGTGCCAGAGGAGCACTTCTATGGATTATCCTGGATGATATAACTAAAATGCAACCCTGCTGATTCCAATCCTTATCCTGCAAAGGGGGGCAGCCTGTTCTACACCAGGCTGGCTTCCTGATACATCATGCACAGCTATGGGGAGTTTGGTTGCCCAAGAGAACTGGCAGAGTGTACTTTCATTATGTTCTCAATAGTATGGGTGTGGTTAGGTAGGAGTTTCATATATGCATTATCAAATAATCACACAATATTGTCATAATGGCCGAACTGTTTATTTTCTTCACTATTCTTGTAATGCTGGTAACAATGTTTGTTTCCTCCTGCTAATAATTGCAGCTCATGTTTTAACACAAGAATACAATTACTTCAATAAACGTTTAAAAAACCAATTCACACATTTCATGTGTCTCCCTCTGTTCATGTCTAAGTAACAATGAAAGGGTAGATCTTTTTCAAGGATTTCCTTGGGGAATTTGAGTGGTCATGTTCTGATGTTGCAGATACCATCTAGCACCCTGTTATGGTTAGGGCTCCAGATGGGGCACTGTGAGCTAGCTAGGAAGTGGGGCAACATACTCTGATGGTATGGATGGTCTCAGTCCCCATATTCTGATGTTTATGTTGTTTGGATACACAGTCCTACTTAGTTCGTAGGAACCTTATGAAAGTTTCCTGTCAGAGCAGAGAGAATAGACAGCAAGCAGGCACTCTGGACAAGCGCGTACCCCCAGGACTACTGTATGCTAGTGTTTCTTCTCTTTCAACTCTAATTTTTATATCTGCTTCGACAACGCACTGTCTGCATATGTATTGTTAGCAGTTCTTTAAAATGTTTATAGATTGGGCTTTGACTCCAACTGGAAGAGTAGTTTTCTTTCACCTCATGCTATTGGCTACATCGTAAATATTTCTGTCTTCCCTGTAATGCTTGCTTTGTTTTATTTATCTTTTACTTTAGCTAAAAAGAAATGCTACTGCTTGTCAGTCTCACAGTTAAAATAGGTGATGTTAGTGGTAAGATCAGAGGTCAAAGTGGGAGGGTTCGGGGTGGGGCACAGTGTGCCCATACTTTTTGCATTTATGAAAAACTGTTTCCCTACATTTTGTGAAAAGACAACCGTCCCCAGACAGTTAATTCCAGTAGTTTAAATGCTTTAGCTGAAGTGTCTTTCAGGGACCCTCCTGCGCTATGAAACCAAAGGCAGGCAGACAGCTAAACAATAAACAAGCCTTCTTGCCAGGGTGCCTGTTGCCTGAAAGAAATGCAACTCTGTGCAACCGGTCAATCAGCAAATGTTAAAGGTGCTTTGGAGCTGGTGCTTTCTTTAATTAATGGAATCATTTTCAGCTTTCTAATGACAAAGATGTATTCTTTTTGAAAGGTGGTGCAAGAGAATTATCAGCTGATGTGTAAAGTGCATGCTTTTAAGGGACAGTTATATAAAACAAAAAATGCATTACGTACAGTACGATATTACTAAAAGCTATATTTTGGATGTCCCAATTGATCTTAAAATGTTTTGTGCATTTTGTAGCAGTCCATCTTATACTGTGTGTAATGCGAGTTTAAAATAATGACTTACTTACTCACAGTGCTTTGTGTCACAGGCTCGGACTGTGTAGCACTAAATATACACATCACTATTCTCCACTGCAACAATCAAGATCTAATTTTGTAGCTCTCTGGTTACACACACCCCTTTGCAGTGTTTTAACCACATGGCTGCTAGGCGTTTTCCCCCCCCTGTGCTGGAAAATTCAGGATGCCATATATTCATGACGAGCTCAGCTCGTCATCAGCACACGACACCCGTGGGTGATGACGAGCTGAGCTCGTCATCAGCATCGAAAGGGTTAACTAACAGAGGTTTCATAATGTACTACTGATTAACAACTTGTTTTTATTTATTTCTCATTTAAGCTGCACGTTATTTTAAAAATAGCCACCTGAAGGCAAAAGAGCAAAAGAACGTACAGAATATTTTGTTTTTTAACCACAAATCTGACCCAGCCCCCAAGCTCATGACCCCGCCCCCATTGAATGCAGCAACAGAGTTCCCATTGCTTTTTTTAATGCTCTTCAAAAGCTGAGAAAGGTCTATAGACCACTGCAGTTAGACAGGGTGTAGGTACCCCTGGTTCACCAGTGGATTTGAACTTTCTCTTTTGGTTACTACTGAGCCTAGCATCAGGACATAAGAATGTTGATGTACCAGAATGAGCTCCTCTTGAGATAATGCTGTTTTGCTGCAGCTCAGGAGGCGTTTACCACTTCTAGTAGTTCTAAGCGTGCCTTAATTCAAGAGAATGGAAAGCACCTCAATAGAGGTCAGCAAGGGAGAGACTCAGATGACTATAAAGGGATGTATGGGACAACATAATGGCCACAATTATAAAGCTTTTTTATGAGTTGATTATTCTTCTTATTTCAGTGTGAATTACACCTGATTTTTCACGCCTAATTAATTAGTTGTGAACAGGCGAGTCTTCCTCCAGGCTAATGAGTGGCTTGCTGAAGCACAAAAAAGGTGCTTGAAAAAGTTTTTTTTCACGACAGGCATAGATTTTCTAGAGAACTCCTTGAGCGGAATGTGCTAAAGTGGGAAATATGACACAAGGTTGCTTTACACATATGACTTTTTCTACCAACAGAGAAAATATTGCTCTAGTAAAGTAACTACTTCCCCAACAACTTCTTTACGCACAGGGTGTTCTCTACCCATGCCCACTGTGACAATACACTTACTCATGACTTTGAAAGAACAAATTTGCATGCATGTCCATGGTAGGGAACTGTCAGCTACAGGCATGTAAATACTCAAAAACATACAGGATGATAGGAGAAAGGGGGGTGCGAGGGGTATTCAGAAGCTTCACACTACTGACGGCCAGGTACTGACACACCCGGAGGAAATTGTGCACACTCTAGCGAATCACTTTCGAGATATATACACCCCGGAACATACCATCACCGCACAAATGGCATCGGCATCGCTAACTGCAATCGACATCCCCAGTATCCCACACGAGGTTAGGCAGGACCTAGAGATAGACCCGACAGAGGAAGAAATACAGTTGTCGATTTAGGCATTGCAGTCAGGCAAAGCATTGGGCCCTAATGGACTACCCGTGGAATGGTACAAAGCAATGGCCTCGGAGCTTAGTAGACCCCTGTTAGAAATGTATAAAGAGAGCAGGGACAGGGCGGAATTACCACTTGACCAACGCACGGCCACGATCATGGCTATACCGAAGCCGGGAAAACCACCAACTGATTGTGCTTCATATCGCCCAATATCCCTGCTTGACGTAGAGGCCAAGGTCTTGGCCAAACTTCTGGCTATGCGTTTGTTGCCACACCTGCATACCCTGATCCACCCTGACCAGTCAGGCTTTATGCCTAATAGAAGTACAGCATTGAACCTCCGGAGGGTCCATGGGGTACTGGCCCGTACGCACCTCCTCTCGGAGAAGGCAGTAATTATCTCTCTCGACGCCAAAATGGCTTTTGACCTAGTAGAATGGGAATATCTCTTTGAAGTACTTGCACGTATGGGCTTTGGGCCGAAATACATAGCCTGGATACGACTCCTATACACGAAACCGGTGGCACAGGTGGTAGCCAACGGCCACGTCTCGCTGACATTCCCATTGGGCAGAGGGACTAGACAGGGATGCCCCTTGTCACCCTTACTATTTGCGTTGGTACTCGAACCCTTGGCAATCCTGCTTAGGACGACACCCTTATTCAGAGGCATTAAATGGGAGGAAGGATGGGAAGATAAAGTATCACTATATGCAGACGACATGCTCGTCTATATGGTCGACCCTGATGTCGGAATCCCAGCCCTGCTGGATCTCTGCAACACACACGGGAGGTCCTCGGGATATACCTTGAACTGGTCAAAATCAGTGATATACACACAGAAGGGCCCAGCACCAAATCTGCAGGAAGATTGCCCTTTGGCGACGTCGACGACCTCCTTTAAATACCTAGGCATTGTCGTCACACAGGATGCACCAGCCTTCTTTATTAACAACTTGAAACCACCTATGGAACGCCTGCGTGCAGACGTTAAACACTGGGCAGCTCTACCTCTGACCCTCCTAGGGAGGGCAGCCTTATATAAGATGATGGCGCTGCCCAGGTTCCTCTATATATTAGAAAACACCCCGCATCTTGTCCCACCACGATACTTTAAACAAATTGCGGCGTTGGTCTCCAACCTGCTCTGGAATAATGGCCCGGCACGTATAGCCTACGACAAACTGGTGAAAAGTTGGTATGAGGGGGGGATCGCACTGCCCAACATACAGCTATATTACTGGGCAGCTCAACTTAAAATAATCAACCAATGGCTCCACGCCCCGAGAGACGACCCAGCATATCGAGCAGATTGGTCACAGCTAGGGACGGATTGCATGCTCTCTGTGCTATATAATAAACCACAGCTTAATCATCTGACTGGCCCGACGCGACACACAGCGGCACTGTGGCACATAGCACAGGCACGGCTGGGCTGGAAAGGGAAAATCACTAAAATGACGCCACTGTGGGATACAAAGTCACTGGGGACCCTGAGAATGTGCAAAGGATTTGCGCAATGGGATCAAATAGGCATTTCAACGGTAGGGGACATGTGGGACAAAGACACAGTAATAACGTTTCCACAGCTTCAGCAGCAATATGGCCTTAGATCCACGGAGACATATAGATATGTACAAATCAGACACGCACTACTCCGGGCGATTCCAGCGGGCACTGACATACCGGAATCCTCACCGCTGGAGGATGGATTACTAACAGATTTTATGCAACACAAAGCGACCTCTCTTACCTATAAAAAGCTAATTAACAACCTGGAGGACCCTACACTGAAACTGAAAGAAAAATGGGAAAGGGAAGTAGGTGAGATGGATGAATCAGAATGGGATGAGGCATTAGCTTCCCCGAGAGAGGTGGGAATTTCGGCAAAGTTCCGACTGGTGCAACTAAAAATTTTACACCGCATCTATTATACTAGAACGTTACTCCATAAAATACATAGAGCACCACACCCATTTTGCCTGCGGGGAGGAGGGGAGGAGGGAACACTGTTCCACACATTATGGGACTGCACACGTATACAGGAATTTTGGAAACAAGTAATGCGTACTATCTCCCAAAAACTTAAAATCTCTGTTTTGCCTGAACCACGCAAATGCCTCCTAAATATCTGGGATCCCAATGACCTGGACAGATATGGACTAATCCGGACTACACTGGCCATGACGGTGGCTAAGCGAGACATCGCGCAGAAGTGGGGGGCTCCGGAGCTACCCACGATGAACAGATGGGCTAAAAATATGGATGCGCTAATGGTTACGGAGAGGGCGGTTTATGTCCTTCGAGCTTCCCCCCGTAAATGGAACAAGGTTTGGGCAGCTTGGAATGTCTATAGAGGGGAGATATGTGAACCTCTGCCAGAGGGAGATGACCTAGACTCCGAAGGGGAAGATGAGTAATGGAAAGACAAGGGGATGACCGCCTATGAGGGCCGAATGTAATGGTGGTCTAGAACAAGGTGACTAAGTAGTGATGGAAGGGAATGCAGGCTTACTATTGGACAGAATGATGTGGTATCACAAATAGACAAGATGGCTTAAGTTTGGGGGGGGTAGTTTCACTAGGTTTATTGTGATGGGGGGTCATGTTAAGCAAAGCGATCGGGACAATAATTGGCAAAATCCAGCGACTATGGATTGGACATATACGAATGGTTCCGTTAACCTTAGGGGGGTAGATAAAGTCACTGTTTGAAATTATATGTTACATTTTGCATGATGCGGGAATGTTACCATGACTAAAAAGAACTTATGAATGAATGTACCAAGATTAATGCTTAATATGCCTTCATGTCAATAAAGATTAAAAAAAAAAAACCATACAGGACTCAATTAACAAAGAGCCTCTACACTTGTGGCGGGATCTCCGCACTGCAGTTTCTTATTGTGGAGATACCGCCTTGTCAGTGGAATATCAGTCCCACCTGCAAGCACTGATTTAAATGGAGCCCTGAAAACATATATGTTTTATTGGAAGATGTGTTCTGCCCATTTAGTATGCCTAGATTTATTCTTTCTGATCACCTGATTGTGGGACTTTTACTGTGGGTGAGTCTCAGTCACTCCATGTGCCTCTCCCACGTTAATCATACGGTAAATGAACCACACATATTTACAGACACTGTCAGCCTTTTACAATAAGGCTGCTGTAATGCAGCGATAGCAAGGGGCACTTGGCTGGCTATACTTGTACACAAGTGTAAATGAGTGTGCAGATGTGTCCGGGATGCTCGTGTAAGACTACTGTCATGCCCGTCCCGGTAACGGCGCAGAGCGCACTCTGCATAGTTAGATATTGACCTGGAGTTGGAGGACATCCATAGCTAAAGTCAGTATGATATACTGTTTTGTCTGTAGTGACATTGTATTATTTACATAGGGAATAATCCTCCTTAGAGGGCAGTTTCGCTTCCATTAAGCCTATAAAGTCCCACAAGGTATGAAACTGGTGTGGAAAGTGTGCATCCACGTCATATACACAGGTCCCAAGATCATACATGTAATTGGGTCCTATGGCTCATTCACCATTGTCATATTTCTCTGGCTCAGCGCAGGATCAGAGGCCAGGCCTTTTGTCATCCTGCTAGTCCAAGTTAATTACATTTCTGCCCCCAACGTGGGAGCCATGTCTCGGGTGCTCCGGGTGGGACTGGACACCGCTGTTCTTAAGAAAACCCAAAAGGAAAATAAAAAATTATGTTCATTTACATATTAATCTTGCCTTGTTGTTGCCCCTGGATGGCAGGGGGAATACCAACAAAGAAATTAAGTGTTGCAGGTGATGCAGGAGTTGCAGCAGACCCCCTAGATGTGACAGTTAAAACAACTGTCCATATGTTTGCGGGATCAAGGAAACCATGACCCCTCCAGGATTTCTTATCACATTTTAAGCACTCCAAGACTATACATCTTAGGAAAAGCACTGTATTGTAACACATCCTTTTAGAAATGATTTGACTGTTTTATTCTTTATTGTTTTTAAATGTTATATTTATTCATGATATATTTTATTACCTTTTATGGTATCATTATTCATGCTGAGTAAAGAATTTGATTGAGTGATTGATGAAGCATGCAGATGGCCTGAGCTTTTACTTTACAGCTGGGAGTGTAATGCTCTTTAGGGGCTGGTCCTATGATTGCATTTTAATTGGCTTGAAAGTGTATAATGGAAACACAGAGTGCAGTTTTATCTAGGGACTGGTTCTTTGCTGCACTTAGTGTTGCCTGAATATGTATAAAAGAAGCAGTTACATGTTATGATAATTTCAATGCCTAGTTAAACATCAACAATAATTGTTGATCAAGTTATTAAAAATAGGGACCCTGGCATTTGATTATTTTCAATCAATCTACAGGTCTTATTTAAGAAGTGAGGGAAGACACTACCTTCATCCTTGCAAGATTTACCCCCCTATATTGCCATGTGGTATGGAGGGATACTGTGATTTTAGGGGTCTTGACCCTTTAGGGATCAAATGTGATTTCAGAAGGTCATCTGACTTATTTTTCATCTGCCTTGTGTATATATTAGTAAATTAATATGTATTTAGTAGATTGTGAGTAATAAATCTACTTTTCATTTTTCCAAAAGATAAAGTCCTGAATAGACAATCAATTCAATTCAAAAATTCTTTATTTCGGCCAATTTGGCCATAAAAGAGTACAGAATAAAACATGAAAAGAATAAAAAATAAACATTACTGTAAAATTCATTTACATGCACATAGCAGAATTTCATACAGACAGATTACCATCTCATTTTAAGAGATTAAAAATAACAGTAAATTCAGAACAATCAATTCATGACATTAGAGCTAGCAATCAATATCAATTAGTTGTCGCCGCTTGCACCACATAGCTAGCAAAAATTTAGAAAGTGCAAAGACAACAGGACTCGATGTATTAGTTTTAAAAATTCTAAAAGCATTTAAACAGTGTTTGAAACCTACATTTCTGCACAGTGGTAACAGCCAATATTTTCTTGATTTGGTGTAAGCTGGATAGAAGAAGAGTACATGAAGCTCATCCTCTGTATCACAGCTACAACCAGGGCACGACTTATTAGAAGAGGCCGACCACTTGCTTGTTAAAACTTTGAGAGGTAAAGTGCCATGTCGCCATTGAATAAAAAGTTTCCTCGCTAAAATCGGGAAGACGACATCCATGAAGTCCTCGAAATAATTAGAATTTTTGAATACTAAAAAAAATTAGTCAGGGTACTGGGATTAGGGAAAGAAATGAGGGATTCCAACTTTTTTTCTTTATAAATTTTAGTAAACATTTTGCGGGATATCTGACCACAGGCCCTATCTGGATTTTCCCACATAGATTGCAGTCCTATACTTAACAGTTCATGCTTGATGAACAACAACCAGGGAATTTTAACTAAGAATAACTAAGAATCTGTTCGAGTTCTTCCCTGTCGTTTAAAAGATCTGGGGTAGACCATAATCTATGCCAGAACCTAAGGGGCTTTATTGTTAGCTCGTCCAAAATGGGTGACAGTCCCAAGTCTAGCCTCAGTGGTGTTAGAGGGGTGCTCTGAGGAAGCGATAATAGTCGCCGTAAAAATTTAGACTCAGTTTTAACGATTTCAGAGGCATTAGAATGACCCCAGAGTTCCCCCCCATAGAGAGCAGCTGCCCTTGCTTGGGTCTTATAGACCTCCAGGGCAGGGCTCACTGGCCTGAAACTTGATGTATTTGAGACTTTAAAAATGGCACCCGACAACTGTGAAAGTTTCATATGAGATTTTGCCTTCTGCGGACCCCATGACGGATTTTCATGAATAGTGACCCCCAGATACTGGAAGGTCAAAACCCTTTCCAAACACACAATGCCCAGGGTCGGATTTGAGCGAGTGCACGCCGGCGGGTTAAATATCATGAGTTTTGTTTTGTCGGTGTGAATCTCAAGACCTCTGCTACGACAAAAATCCCCGAAACCATTCACTATCCTCTGAATCCCCATAGGGGATTTGGAGAGTAAGAGGGTGTTGTCTGCGAACATAATTGCCGGCACCCTCCTACCAGCCAGCCTTGGTGCATCATTGTCAGGGACATTATCCAAATGAGAGATTACCCCGTTGACATAGAGGCAAAACAGGATCGGTGCCAGGACACAACCCTGACTCACCCCCTTGCCAACGGGGAACCTTGGTGACAGCACCCCATTCTTACTGCATCGGACCTTGGCAAAATTGCCCTCATGTAGCCTCATCAGTAACGTTAGAATCTGATACGGGACACCCAGATCCTGGAGGACAGCTCACAATTTGCCCCGGGGTACTAAGTCAAACGTGGACCGGAGGTCCACGAAGACCATTTCATATAGAGGCTACCACCCTCTACCTTTGCCGTTTTCCAGTATAGCAGGATCAGTCGGAAAATTTGGTCCAATGTGGACGTATTCCTCCTGAATCCCGCCTGGAAGGGGCTCAGTACTTCATGTTCCTCCATCCATGTCAGCAAATGATCCAGGACCAGTCGCGCGAATATTTTTTGTTGAACATCTATTAAACTAATGGGCCTGTAATTGGCTGGGAGCAGAGGCAACCCTTTCTTATAGATCGAGACTATCTCTGCCCCCAGCCAAGTACGGGGAATTCCCATGCCTCTCGAAATAGCATTGAATACCACAAGCAAGTAAGGGCCCCAAATTCCAGGTTGATGTCTAAAGAGATCCCCCGGGAGTTTGTCAAGTCCTGGGGCCTTGCCCACTAATAATTTACCTATCGCACTTGTCACTTCCCCTAAGGTAAACTTCAGAGATACATGCTGCCCTTCTGGGACTGATAGTTCCAATATACTGCCCAGCACAGGCTCATCCCCGTATAAGCCTTTAAAGTGGGCCTCCCATGCTGATGCTGCAATATTAGGTTCTATAGCTGATTTTGCTTCACCCGAACCAGAGTAACAAGTGACCAGAATCTACAAGCGTCTTTTGTTGCCAAGGCTAAGTTTTGATTCAGCCACCTTTCTATGTCCCATTCTTTTTTGCATGCCCCATTTCCTCTTTGTGCTGTAGTCTGAGCTCTCGGATCACAGTTTTACTAGACCCAGCCTTAATCGCTGTAACAAGGCTGGACTTTGCTTTCCTACATGTCGAATTATACCAAGATGAGACTGTTTGTCTTGACCTTCTCATAGGTACCTGGGGGTAAAATACATCAGCCAAGTTTTTAACCACATTCGAGTGGATCAAACTAAGATCTCCTTTGTGATCCGGAGGAGAAGCTTGGGAAATTAAAGTTTCAACCTCCAGGAGTCGAGGTAAAACTATATTGTATACTTTTGCTGGGTCCTCTTCGGCTTCTGCTATTCTCCCCCACTTTACCCTACGTCTGTTGTTTGATAGTGTAAGACCGATGCCCTCGTTATCCCTTTCAGTGCTATGTAAATCCGAAATCCTTTGGCCCTGGAAACACCAGCTCCAGAAATAGTGCGTTGTGGTCACTATCGGCCCTCTGAACTACCCTAAAATCAATAACCATCGACCACATCCGGGTTTCTACCATGATGTAGTCTATTCGAGACTCTTGCCGCTTCTTATTATAGTACACATCGATGGTCTATCGGACGGTGTGCGTCTGTTACAAGCCCTAAGGAAATTATTTAATACAAGGGATGTAATCTGGGTTGCCAACGGGGACCATAATTTGGGGCGTGGGGACTGACATTGGGGAACAGCCCAATAATCGTCCTCTCCCATTAGAGCACCTTCACTCATTCAAAAAAATGGCTCATATTGACAATTCACATCCCCTGCCACCAGAAGCCTACAATCCCCGGGCAATGTGCTCAAAAAATTGGATAAGTCATCAATTGTAGATGATTCAAGACCCGACTGTACTGGTCGGGAGTAGACATTCACAATAGCTAGTTTGAACCCATTCGGCCATTTTAGGACTAAACACTGGACGTCTTCTGAATATGTGGCCAAACTTTCCACCGCACAACCCAAGTGAAGAGCAACCCATATAGCCAGACCCCCTGATGGTCTTCCTTTCCCACCCCACCTCGCAGGTACATGGAATGTGGCAAATCCAGCTCTGGAGTGTTCGTCCCTGGCCCAAGTCTCCTGAAAGCGACATGAATCCATCGGGTCTACCAAGGATCCCCACTCCGTACAATTTAACTTAGGTGTTATACCCGCCACATTCCATGATAATATTGTAATTGACTTCGATGTAGTGGGAACTTTGGTGTCTGCCACACTCCCCAATATCTCACCTTCACTTTGTGCCGCACATGTGGGTGGAGCTAGCAGTTGCAGCACCACACTTCCATGTTAGGCGAACCCCTTCCTGGTGTTTAACTCCTGGGTATGGGTCTGCGCAATTGAAGAGGGTCTTACTGGACTATCACCAAGCAATTCCACCCTTTCACTGGGCTTGGCAAGGTTCCTATTTTGAGAGGTGCCCAACCTATTCTCCCTATCAGTCTGAGGTCAATCCACCATTTCCAGGGTGCTAAACCTATTATAGGTCAGTGGATAGCTCTGGTTAATTGGTTCTCTATACCCACCCCTGTTCACCAATCCCCTCCGTCTATTCATCACCAAGGACCAGTCCTATGCGCAGTCTGACATTACAGGTTGAGGGTAAAAAAAAGACAGAGTATAAGGTTGGATCGTTGACCCTACACTATCCTGGGTCCAGTTGCAGATGTACTCCACTGTACGAGGGTCCCTGAAATTGACCAGGGCACAGTCGCCTGTAATAGTTTTCCGACTGTGACCAACCCAAGAAATCCTACGAACCATCAATATTTCACTTTTGACATTATGCGGTAGGGGCCTATTGTAGTTGAGCCAATGGGTCACTTTATTTTTTAATGACATAAATGATTCATGTCTTGGATTACTGATTTCAGGAATACCTGTCAAAAACTACCACATATGGGCTCGTTTCAGGCGGTAGATCAATTCTTACTACTACTTGAGATGCTCGATCGGATGGAAACTGGCCCCTCTCTGATGATTTCACCGCCAGATCTAGAATCGGCGTACTCGGATTATCAGTCAATACAGTCTCAATACCAGCAGCTTCGGCCCTGTCCATCGTATTAGCAACTATGGTAGAAGGTCCGGCAGTGGAGGGAAGAACAAGGCTTAAAGACCCAGTGGGCGCAGAACTGGCTTGAGCTATATCCGAGTGTGGGCTTTTTCTCTTTCTTTTGCCCGCGTTCCCAACCACGGCTTGTTGTAACTGAGAAAGCCGGACTTCCATACGAACAAGTCTCTCTTCTAATGGATTGAGTGAGGTCTTTAGTAGGGTCCCCAGTCTTTTAAGTAAAAGATCCTCCTCCCCCTTTGCCCCCCTTGTGCACTAGACTAGCTCCACAGAGGGAGACCCTTGTGACACTACTAATGATGGAGGTGGGTCAGGACCAATCGAGTCATCCAGAGCGAGGCACCCCTTGGTTTTTGATGGTATAGCACTGCAGTCCATCCCCTTTGCTGGTTTGTACTTCCTGCGCCCAGTGACTGTGGCGGCAACTCGCTTCCTCTTGTTTTTTTCCCCGCTTCGTTTACTCCTCAGTGGATTTATCGGTAGTTTTTCCGGTGAGTTGGGCAAAGATGGAGCATTGGGGACCACTATTGCCTCAGGTATTGGGGAGCTTATAATTGCTGAGGTATAGTCGTGGTCCTGAGGAGACGATGGGGCGTGTACAAGGACTGGGACACAGGTGATATTTGCACGAATATCGTGTACAGGCGTCCGTGCATTGGCAAGGTGACCTATGGAAGAGCGCTTAGCCATTGCCAGGTCCTGCGACACCCTGCGCTCCATTAGAATAATGCCCTGGTCGATAACTGAGTTCGCTCTAATAATGAAGTTGTCCAGCGTACCAGTAATCTGCCCTCTACTGGCCATGGTATTACTCCTTGTTCCCCGAGCAGCTATTGTAATACTAGGCAACTCCCCAGCAACAGTACTTACAGTGGGCGGATGTAATAAGATTGAAATACCACAGGCGTAAGAGGGTGGGCCCGGTCCGGTATTACTCGGTCTGGAACGGGCTGAAACGGGCCCGCCCTTGGCCCGGGCTTAGCCTGGTGCTGTCCCGCGACACGGGTGTGTACTCAATTTCAAGAGCCTCCTGGCACGAAAAATCCCTGGAGCGGCTTCCTGCCACAGGGCAGCTTGGGGCTAGTGGTCCGCCACATCGCGATCGCGCTGCGGACTTCAGAAGCAGCGGTGGCGGGGGCGGAACGACCAGAGGGATCAGCAGCGTCTTGCCCGGAGGAACCAGCAGAGTCTAACCCAGGTAAGGGAATCAGAGTTTTAGCACCAGACTAGCCACTGTAATATATGTTGAAATTAGGAACCCCCTTTTATAATGCACCTTCCTTAGTGGTATTAACGCTTTTCTCAAAAGTCTCAGAAGTCTCAGAAGCCAAAAAGTCTCAGGTGAGTAATCTCCTCCTTACCATGCCTTCTGAAATCCCCCGATAGTTTTTCTCCCCCTGGTTATCCAGCAGCAGGCGGGTGCTATGCGCTTATGTTCGTGATAGGCTATGAGCTGTTGGTCGTCTTCTCCACCTGTCCGTGCCACCCGTGCTCCCGCTCTAGGCTCTAGGGTCTAGACTGCACCAGGGGGGAACATGAGCATGGGGTGTAGCAAGGCAGGGCAGTCAAAAAGCAAGCTCAGCATGCTCAGCATGGGCGGTACTCCAACATGCTCTCGCAAGGCTCAGTGAGGCTGCCACACCACCGCTGCTTCACCACTCTCAAAAACAACCCCCCGCGGCCACCCAAGAACCAGCAGCGGGACAAAGGGATAGCGAAACAGCGGGATAGCGGAATAATGGTAAACAGAAAATCTCCGAGTGGCCGAGAGACCAAGAACCAGAACCAGGGCTGGCACTCGCCGCATTCACCGCTCGTAATAAGCATGGAGCGTGGACGATCAGTGGCGGTCAGCGGGCAGCGTTCAGTGCTGGGTGGCCATTCGCAAGGGCGGGGCTTGGTGAAACAGGAAGAATCCAGACGAGATTCACAGAATGCAAGGCCCAGTACAAGAAACACAGACTGTAATTGGGTGCGAATTGTGCACTGTCTCATCTGTGCCCCAAATGCTGGAGCAAAGTAAATAGACAATCATTTATTGAATCTTAATATTGCCAGCAAAAGGTCATTACTAGCCCACACCACCTGTCTGAAGTACACCTTGAACTGCTCTACTACACTACCCTGAGATAATTAAGTGCTACAATGGGGTGCTTGGTTCAGAGTAAGGGGGAACTGTGGACCTATTACTTGCACAGGCCTCACATGCTGCACAATTAATAACTCAATTTCCTACACGTTTGGGTGTCATTACCTACTTTTGAAGACTGTTTCCTTCAGAAATGACTATTCCGCCCCAAATTTGTAAAGGTGTAAATTTTGCCATTCTGTGGTTCCCCTGGAAATGGGTTAAAAAAATTTGGGGACAGTAATGAACATAGAGGTAATACATGTGGAGTTCCCGACACTGTGGCTTTAAGTGAGCAGACAGCCACACCTGAAATGCTGAGGATTGCTTTGAGGAGGGAATGGTGTTGGGGGGGAGGGGGGGCGATATGCTTTAAATAGTCCATGTACATGATGTCTGGGTATTTACTAGTGCTCTCTTTTGTATTGTACCTTTTTACTGAAAATGTCAGTATAAAGATTTGAGAAAAATATTTTTGCCATTCTGGTGGAATTTAAGTATTCTTGGGTGCACTTTCTGAAAGTATATTTCTGTCAGTCCTGACATTTTGAGTCAAGATTGAGATCTAACAACTGCACTCCTATGTTTGTAAAAGCTTTATGAGTCAGACCAATATTATCCTTACTAGTGCATACAGGATTGTAGTGCCAATGCAATTGACTGTTTACTGAATCATTGCTCACAATTTGCTTCCATGTGCGTGATGAGTTGAAAATATACATTTGTTTACCTATGTATATATTCAGACAATTTCAATACTAATGTACACCATAAGTAAATAAAACACATTTCAGACATTCAGGCCAAGATTTACAAAGCCTTGCGTTACTCTGCCCTGGAAAGGCATTCCGTAGGGGGTGAGCGTAGGTACTTCCACGCATCTACTCATGGATTTTGGTGCATTCCCAAATTTACTAAGACTAGTAAGCATGGGAGTGCATCATAATACTAAGCCTTCCCAGTTGAGGTGTAACGAGGAAAAGTATGTTTATTTCTCCACATTTTTCTTCTTTCTACAGCACACTTAGAAAGAGGTAAAGCCTCAGAGGCTTGTTTTTGTGCAGGAAGGTGTCCCATTCAGCACAAAACCTATCCTGGCTGCAACGCAGGCCCCATACACCATGGCACAGGATTTAGGCTGCACTGTGTGTGCCAGTGCAGTGAGACAGCATGAATGCGCCATATCTTAATTAAAAAATGGCACATTCTTGCCGTCTCCCTGTCCCGCAATGCAGCAAGCTGTCTTGCTGCGTTGCGGGACTTGTTAATAAATCGTCTCCTCCGCCATTTATGCTAAACATGGGAATGGTCCACACATCTCATATTTAAGTGTTACTGAATGTTTCAACAACGTTTATTACCTGGGGCCTTTCTTAAGATGGAATGTCTGACAACATCACTGCCCAGAATGTTGACTTGTTTGTAGCGCTTGGCTCTCTCTTCAAAGAACCATTCCCCTGTCACTACCTTCAGCTGTCTGGAAAGAAAACACAAGCACAAAACAAAAATAGGTCATTCTATGACAGGCATTGCTGCTGGTTTACATTAAGCAATAGTACCATTTCTGTACTTGAATCCTGGCTACACCGCTGAGCACATTCATTTACAATATTAGCAACGTATACATATCCTTTCAGTTCTGAAGAGCACGACTCTGTATGTTATGCTGCATTTCTAAAGCGCTCAGCTACTCAGAGTATCCCGGCGCTGCTACCCTAAACCCCCACCACCAACTGAACAGAAAAATAAGCTTAAAATAGTAATGTTTTTAAGTTCTTTTTGAAGACAGCCGGATCCGCAATCCTCCCAAGGGCAAGAGGAAGCTCATTCCAAGCTAAACCAGCCTTATGGGTGAAAGAGAAGCCCCCAAGCCTCTGGCGTAAAAAGTGCGGGTTCTGAATAAGAAGTTGGTCCGAACTGTACATTCTGACTACCAGAGAATTTCCATCACCGAGAAGGTGGGATGGAGGGAGCCAGTACGTCTCTTGCTGTATTTTATTGTATAGTAATTGCATTTATATAGCGCTTACTACACCTGACGAGGCGTCAAAGTGCTTTTTCGGCAAGTAGCATGCTACTCCGGGACCGGTACAGCACTGTGGAAGTGGTGAGTTGCCGTCTGAGGGAGACACTGCTAACCTAGGAAAGTTGATGACAGAAACCGTAGAGTTCCAGTATTCCAAATCTTCCCATGAGCTAGACCCAGAGACTGCACATGGGGAGTCGATGATAAGCAGTAACTGCATTCAATGGATACAAGCAAACAGGTAGATTTCAACACAAAGGCCTACAGAATAACGAAGGTCATTTAAATGTGTTGCGAGTTTGACTACACATGTAAAACCCAGGGATTGGCTACTTTCTCACAGACAAGACCAATTACTCCAGCTTACCATTCCGACAGCATTAAATGGTGAACTTTGTGCTATTCAGATGTCCTTTAGTCATGGACGTCATTTAGGGATCACCAGGGGTCGCAGAGGTGACCACTGACTTGCCCTTTTGATGCCCCTAGCACTGCCTTTGGGACCCCTGGTCTCAGAAGTGGCACATTCAGTGCCAGGAACTGATGGCAGGCTGGGGCTCCACTCTCTTCTGTCAATTTCCTATAACACTATTACTGAAAAAATGAAATATATTATTCACTAATAATGTAACAAAGTACAATAAGCTCGATTATGCCCTTCCTTGGCAGATGAGGTAAGGAAAAAATGCTTTAAAATATATGTTGTATGCATGCTTGCGGGTGAGAGTGTGTTTATGTGTGAGAGAGTGTATATGTGTAAATGTATGTGTGAGCATGTGCGTGTGAGTGAAAGTGGAGGTCAGAGGGATGTGATGTCAGTTCCACTACCCCATGCTAGTAGGGTTACATTTCCCAAACTACTGGGCCTTCTTCTGAGATAGCTGCAACATGCACGGACGGTAGAGCCTTTGTGGAGAAGTGTGGCTCACTGGTTAGAGCTGCAGACTCTGAAGCAGAGATCAGGCCCAGGACCAGGGTTCAAGTCCCGACGCGGCAGGGTCTTGGGCTCAATGTCCGCGGACTCGATAATTCTTGCCTTAGCGCCTACTCTAATCATGGGGTCCCACGCTGCAACTCTGGGCAATAGCTTGCTTAATCTCCAAAACGGCCCCTACAACACTGGGATGCCTGGCTTCCCCTTGGGGGTTCCCAGGAGGGGCATCTCACAGGGAGAGCCAGGAAGGGTTCCACAGCGTTATAGAGCGCTGGGATGCCCCATTGGGGCAGCTGTGCGCTTTACAAAATACACTACATTTACAGAGTCCAACTCCACACTGAAGCCAACTGTGAAAACAGAATATTAAAGGCAGCACAACAGACTGCATTCACCCCTCAACTCTTAACATATATACAATGCTTCATATGCACATTCATCCTTAGTAAAGCACTTATGACATTGTTACCACTCTCATTATGACTAAAGTCACAATATGTATCGCGGCTCGGGCTGCATTAAGTTAATATTAAGGAAACATTGCAGCACTGGGGATGGTTTTGTAAACACAAGAAGCAAATAACAGCAATAAAAAGTGCTGGTTCCAACTAAGACCCTGGTTTATCGGAGTCTGACAACTGTACTGCAAACAAGCGTGTTGCGATTCTGAACTTCTGTCATGTGTTCCACAAGCATTGGTCACTTCAGACCACAGCTTCCAGAACGTCTGAGCAAGCTCAGCAATGCACTAAGATTGTATACCCGGTTTGTGACACAAAAGTGATACAAATCAGTGCAAAATCCTTTTGTCTCATTTTCTTTCC
The DNA here is from genome assembly GCF_964263255.1 of Lissotriton vulgaris. Lineage (NCBI taxonomy): Eukaryota > Metazoa > Chordata > Amphibia > Caudata > Salamandridae > Lissotriton > Lissotriton vulgaris. The sequence goes on from NC_141696.1 coordinate 373,242,797, forward strand.
AGTGCTAAACTTGTTTAGCGCTGGAAATAACGTGAAAATAACATGAATCAGCGCATTTCCAAGCTTTGCATTACTTAGTGCCAAGGGGGCAAACCATGGGTGGTGCATTGATGTTCCCACATAACCACCCAAGGTTTCTGATGCTAAACCCAATTTACTAAACACAGTAAACAGCGTTTAGCATCAGAAAATAGTGCACCCTTTAACCAGGCGCTATGAAGGAAAAATGATTTTTTTCTCCTTTATTTTTTGACTTCAGATGTCTGCTTCCATGTACAGCACACGTACCAAGTAAGATTGATTCTAAATTAGTCTAGGCATAGTATTTTGTACTGGAAGTGAGCCCTTCCTGTATAAAACCTACGCCTAACTCATGCAGACTCCCATGCACTATAGCGCAAAGGTGTCTCCGTGGCGCGCAGCAGCTAATTTCAGCGCCAGCGCTAGGGGGAGGGGAGGAGAGAGCAATATTTCAGTAAAATTGGCACTCTCCTCCGCTCTCCTCATGCTGCGCAGCATTTGCAGCCGCTGCACTGTGCTGCATGAGAAATTGGCAAATCTCGCCCTAAGCATCCTTTAGGCGACATATCCTTAGACTCGCGTACCATTTGTACCAATGCCTTTGTGAAGAACTGGAGACTAGTAAACCATTTGTAAAGATTATGTTTGAAACCCTTTTCATTTAATGCTGTCTCGACCAGAACAGCTACCAAGTTTGTAGATGTCTCATACGTGACATTTCCTTGTTCTCAGGATGCATATGTGTGAAATTTTAATTCTTTGTGTGAGGCACTTTCAATGGCACTTTATCACGCGCATAATGTAAATGTAAATGTAAATGTGGCGTATTTGTATAGCGCGAACAGTGACCCGGAGGCATCCCGGCGCTTGTACTCCTACCACAAGGGAACCCCTCCTGGCTTTTCCTTGTGGGGTGTCCACTCCTGGGCATCCCATGGTGAAACCAGGCATCCCTTGTGTATCAGGGGGCCTTTGTGGAGACTAAGCAAGCTATTGCCCAGAGTTGCAGCGTGGGACCCATGCTTAGAATCGGCACTGAGGCGAGAATATCCGGTCAGAGGAATTTAAGCCCGAACCCGCCGAGGCGGGAATCGAATCCTGGCCCCTGGCCAGCGTTCTGCATCAAGGTCTGCCGCTCTAAGCATTGAGCCACACTTCTCCACGATATTGTAATAATGCAGTAATACACATATATTGAGTTACATTTATTTTTTTAAAAGAACTTTTTTGCAAAGGCGACAATAAAATGGTCTTTTAACAGCCGGAATGCTCATATTGGGGCAGATTTACAATTACTGGCGCATCCCGTCATATCGGCAGGGATGCGCCAGTAATTGTGCGCCGCAGCTCCGCCGCCCTGGATACGCCTCATTTACAATGTGGCGCACCATGAGGCAAAAGCGGCACAGATGCATAAGGCATCCGTGCCGTAAAAGCGGCACATTGCTAGAGTTGCGTTGCAAGCGCGACGCAGCTCCAGCAATGCTCTGGGGGGCTCTATCTCCACAATGCTGCTTCAATCCTTATGCCTGCTTTAAGCAGGTGCAGGGTTTTGACGCAGCATGGCCCCAAAAGTGACTGAGTGAAATCTTGTAGATTTCGCCCCCACGCCCCCTGCGATGGAACCCCTCCTTTTTGCATCATGTTGTAAATACCTCACACCATGGCGCATCTTTTGCGCCGCCGCTGCGTCGCAAAAGTGACGCAACAGCAGCGTAAAAGAGGCGCAAGGGGCTTGTAAATCTGCCCCAAAGTTCTTATACACAAATCCTCATGTGTGATACACTCAGCTAGCACTGTTTTTTAGGCAATAACATATTACATTGTGGGACTTGCAGTTCTGCTTTGGACACAAGCTGTTGGCTATAAATCCAGAATTCACTGAAAAAGAGTCATAGGCCACCAGTCTCATTGCACCAGGGCACCATAAGGCTGACCTCTGAAGGAAGACCTTTATATATACACACCTTCAATAAAAGGTGCCTAACTCAATTCAGACCCAGGCTCATCCCATACTAGGCTCAAAGGTCAATAAATGTTGAACACATAGAGGCGAGGGTACATCACAGAGACCCAGATTGAATTATTGAAGCTGGGCTTCTTTAAAACCCATGCTTCTCGTGTGCGTAAAGAGGTAAGTAGCTGGTTCATAATAGGATAGGGGTGTGCGAAATTTGCATCAATTATGTTTGCATAATTTCGTAAAATTTCAGGAAAAGTATTGTAATTACACAAAACACAATATGTCATTTGACGCTATATTTTAGTGAAAATCGCATCCTCGCATCAATTTTTTAAAGCAAGGATGCTTTACGCACTAAGTAAATAGCAAGGAAAAAACACAAGTGGCATGAACAACAGCCGTTTGCATCTGGTTGTTTGCACTCTTTCAGTGCTCCTGCGCTGTAATTTAGCCGCGAATGGCAGAATAATTACACAACATGTTTTAATGGCTTAAATTCTAGGGGCCTCATTTATGAGGCTGTGCGTCACTTTTACACCGCCAGTGGGTCACTTTTTGTGACGCACCAGTGGCGTAAAAAACGCACCTTGTTGCACCATATTTACAGAGTGACGCATCTAGGTAGATGCGTCACTTTGTAAACCCCTGCGCCACATTATACCTGCGCCAGGTATAATGTATGCAAAGGGGGCAATTTGACACAAGAAAGGGTCCTGCGAGTGACGCAGTGAAATCTATAAGATTTCACTGCGCCACTTCTAGGACACAAATGCGTCAATTTCTTACGCCTGCCTCACAGTAGGCGTAAGACTGACCCAGGCCCTTTCACATGGGGCTTGTCCCATGTGAAAGGACACATTGCTGGAGTTGCGTCACTTTTGTGACACACTCCAGCAATGCGTCACTTTTGCGCCATACAGATACGTCAGAAATACTGACGTATCTGTAACTCCTTGCGCCATGATGCGTCATACTGTAAATATGATGCATCATTGGTGTCGCAAGGAAAAGTGACGCATCGCTGTATTCACGCAGCGATGCGTCACTTTTCATAAATGAGGCCCTAGAATTCTACATAACAAGCACAACACAAAATTGCATTAACTATGCTGGCGTTATTTAAAGATTACCCATGGTCTCGTTCATAGGCAGGCCTGTTAGAGGTTTTAGCAGGGCAAACTCAGGTCAACTTGCTTCTAAGTTGTAAAATAAAAACGAATGCTTCAGGTAAAGAGAAAACATGGCAGGTTGAGTCCTTTGCTCCATCTTCTGACATTGTGTTCAGCCACTTCTTCAGCAAGAAACAGGCAGGCTTGCTAATTAATTGTCAAATTATTTTTCACAGGATAGCGGGGTTCTGAAGAACCACGGGACGAGGGGCATGATGCTACCAGTGCTTTCCAATGGAGATGGTCCTGTCATACGATGATTTTGCTACCGCTGGAATTAGACTTTTATAATGTGGTACATCCTGTAACTGCACACAAAGCAAAGACTCTCATCTTTGGCACTCATTTCTGTAGCTGGTATAATAGACGGGAAACATCCTTTACAACGCAACTTTTACCACGCAGTGCCTTTACGACGCAACTTTTACAACGCAAACCATTACAACGCATTGCACTGGGGGGCGCTCTAGGATAGGGAATAGGTTTAATTTACTATCCAACACCTTCCCTACTATCCACGGGGACTGGAGTTGGAATAGTAAATTAAACTATTCACTATCCAGTGCCCCAAAGCACTATGCCTTGTAAAGGCATGCGTTGTAAAAAACACGTTGTAAAGGCATGCGTGGTAAAAGTATGCGTTGTAACGTCATACATCCATAATAGACACATCAGGAAGTTGTGTTAAAAAACCGTACAGTGGTACATTTCTTTATGACAGACTTGAAAATAGATATCTCGAGGCTGTGACGTGAACTTCACAAAAATTCCTCTCCCTGCTTTAAATGTTTTATAGTGAAAATGTGGTTCTAAAAATTTGGAAATTATAATTTTAAAAATCATGCCCATTTTGGATAATAGTTCTGCTTGTTAGGTTTGTATCCTTTATTCTCTGGTGACTGGCGTTCCATCTATCTAAGGAACTGTTCCTGAAAACTTCCATATGGCAACAAGAAACGTTTCATAGGCCTCGAGGGACAAGACATCAGTAGTGGCGGGACAGAGCTGCTGCTTGGGTGAGGGAATGCCTGGTAAGTGGAGGTTACTTCACATCACATCACATCACATCCTGGGTGTCTTACTTTTCTCCTGAAAAGGTATATCCAATGCAGTACCCTATTTATTATTCTGTACCTCTATCAATATCTTTAATCTGCATATACTTACCTCCTTTATGCATCTATATACTATTATATTTATCACTTTTGTCTAATTTAGCATTTCCAATGCACTATCCTATTTCTCAGCCTATACTTCTCTCAATATATCTCCTAGCCCAACTTTCTGACTCATCTCAAACTTCTTTCTGCTACTCTTTCTAATGCACTACCCTATTTCTTAACCTATACATCTATTATTATATCCTCTATACCCACTCTCTCATTTATTCCAAACCCCATACCACTACTGTGTTCCCCAAAATAACTTTCTTGACTCTCTCCTACTCTGCCCCTCCTTGCATCATCTGACACCTCTTTTACTATACTGATCCCCCCAAAAACCTTTCTAAACTCTTCCCTCTGATTCTTCCCGTCCAAAAACCCTTTTTACTCATCCAAAAACCTCCTCCTACTGCTATGACCTAAAAAAAGAAATCCGTCTCTCTTCTATCCCTCCACTATCCCTTTCAATCAAAATAACAGACTAACATGTTCATTTCTCTAATTCCATATTCCACTATACTAATTCACCACTAATCCTTTATGGGTTCCAGAGTAGCGTGCTACTCGCCAACAAAGCGTTTCAACAGCTCATCAGGGTTAAAAACGGTTTATAAATGCAAACCTTTTTCCCATTGTTACCCCTCCTCAACCCTTCCAAACCAAATAACTGACTAACATATCCACCACTCAAATTACTTCATATTTCACTATACTAATTTTCAACACTAATCCTTTAGGGGTTCTGGAGTAGCCTTCTACTCCCCAGAAAAGCACTTCAACATCCCATCAGGGGTAAAAGGCGCTATATGAATGCAAACCTTTCTTTCCCTTCGATCCCTCCGATATCCTTCTCACTCCAAATAACTTATTAATATCCACCGCTCAAACTACTTTCATATTTCATCATACTAATTCACCACTAATCTTTTATGGGTTTCCGGAGTAGCGTGTTAGTCACCCAAAAAGCGCTTCAACATCCCCTCAGGGGTAAGAAGTGCTATATAAATACAAACCTTTTTTCCTCTTCTATCCTTCTGCTATCATTCTGAATCCAAATAACTGACTTACATATCCACGCTTAAAATGTACTTGCATGTTTCACTATACTAATTTAATTAAACACTAATCCTCTATGGGTCTCGGAGAAGCGTGCTACTCACCGAAAAGCGCTTTGACGCCTCGTCAGGGGTAGTAAGAGCTATACAAATGCAATTATAATATTAATCCTGGCTAGTCTCTGAGGGGCTTATTTACGAGAGCTCTGCATCACATTTGCACCACGTAAAGTGGTCATGCTCAGGGCCGGACTGGCCGTAGCTGGCACCAGGCATTTCCCCGGTGGGCAGCCAGGGCCCCTGGGGGTCGTTTTTGTTACCAGGGTCGACAATATCAAAATTGGCTGAAACCGGCCCTAGCAAACAGGTCGGCCGCAATCCCCTCCCTCCCCAGGGGGGGCGGCCAAGCAGTTTGCCAGGGCCGGTTTTGATTCCCAGTCCAGCCATGGTCATGTTTGTCACCACAGCTCCAGGGCCCCCTAAGCTACAAGCATTTGAAATGCAATAAGTCTCACATTTGCAAGAGTTTGAGCTATTGGCATTGTAAATGATAATGTATTTTATTTATGTTTTTTGAAACCCTGCAAGCGGTGTGCAGACAAGCACTTTATACTTGTAGTCCTTGCTTACAAGAAGCAAAGCTGGCAGTAACTGCACCTCATTTACTGCCAGCCTAGCTTCTCTTAAGTACGAAGTGCTTGGTTAAGCATCGCTTGCTGGTATTCAAAACAGATAGGCAAGGACACATTTACAATGCCAATAGCTTAAAGGTTCGCAAAATGTGAGACCTATTGCATTGCATTGAAGAACCTATGATAATGACGACCGTAGTCATTACACTCTACAAAGGAAAAATTATCTCTCCTCTATCAAATCAGCTAAAAGAACGTATTACGTAAAAGCCATTAAAGAAGCCAGCCAAAAGCAAAAAACACTTTTCTCAATTGTAAAAACCTTCACCAACCCCAAAGCTCTCCAACCTGAAATCCCTCCATCTCAGGAGCTTTGTGACAAGATCTCCGACTATTTCGATGACAAAATCACTTCCATTCAAAAAAACTTCCCTCCCTCCCCTCCTGCTCACTTAAGCCCGGACCTGGACAATTCATGCCTGACCACACACAGTCTCAAAAACTTCACCCCGGCGACTCTGACTCAGACCAGAGAGGCGATCCTCTCCTGCAAATCGGGCTCCCCCTCCGATCCCTGTCCCCCCAAGATCCTTCATCTTATCATCGATGAAGTCAACCCCATCATCAATGAAATAATCAACCTCTCCCTCAACTCCGGCGCTGTTCCCCTCTCTTGGAAAAAAGGCGTGGTCAAGCCGCTTATGAAAAAAGCGAACAAACCCCCAACGGACTTGACCAATCTCCGTCCCATTACTTTGCTACGCGCTTTGGGAAAATTTACTGAACAGCTAGTCCATAAAGAGCTTAAATCCTTCCTGGACTCCCATAACCTACTCCATCCCCAGCAGTCCGGCTTTCGGCCCAAACATTCAACCGAGACCGCCCTTATCGAACTGACCGAGACTATTAAAATCCTTCAAGATCAAAGGAAAAAGGCTATCCTGATCCTTCTTGACCTTACGGCGGCATTCGATACTATCTCCCACTCCATCCTGATCAATAGACTTATGGACATCGGCATTTCCAACTCAGCCTTGTCATGGATCAGATCCTTTCTCAGCGATAGGTACCAAACCGTCTCCCTTGGCTCCTTCCAATCCAATGAGAAAAAGGTATCCTCCGGAGTCCCTCAAGGATCCATCCTAAGCCCCCTTCTTTTTAACATTTATCTCATTCCTCTTCTCACCCTCATAGAATCGTTCGGCATAACCGTTACCTCCTATGCCGACGATACTCAGCTTATCATCCCCCTAGACGACAATTCCAACAAGGCAGAGCTCAATTTTAAACACTGCCTTACAGCTGTCTTTCAGTGGATGGATGCCAATCACCTCCGCTGCAACTCAAATAAAACCGAGATCCTCCCCATTGGAAAGAATGCCTCTTTCTGCCCTGCCCTATGGTGGCCTGACAACTCCGCAGCTCCCCCTCAGACGGTCTCGTCGGCCAGAAACCTAGGGGTCCTTTTCGATTCCGACCTCTCTTTCGATCTCCATGTCTCGACCGTGGCAGGAAGATGCTTTGGCATAATCCAGTCCCTGAGAAAGTTCTTTGAATTTCTCCCCCTAGACTCTAGAAAGACCGTGGCGGTAGCCCTTATACTCTCTCGAGTGGACTACTGTAATGGCCTTCTGGCAGGGACTAAAAAGTCTACTCTCTCGAAACTTCAAAGTATTCTGCACACCGCTGCCCGCCTTGTCTTAAAACTCCCACGCAAATCATCAATCTCTGCAGCCCTTAAAACCCTGCATTGGCTCCCCTTGCACAAGAGAATACTCTTCAAAATTCTCACTATAGCTTTTCGTGGCTTTAACAAATCTGGTCCCTCCTATTTGTCCAGACGCTTCCCTCATTATAATCCGAGTCGCACCCTCCGATCTTCTCATGAAAACCTCATGACCCCCACCAAGTTCAATCTGAAGTCTAAAGGCGGAAAAACCCTCACCACCTTAGCTATTAGAGCCTGGAACAGCATGCCTAGACATCTCAGAATTCAGACTCTTGAGAAGCCATTCAGGAAGCTCCTCAAAACCTGGATTTTCAATCTTCCTGATGACTGGACAAAAGCGGCCATCTAGTCCCCTCCTTCCATCACTCTGCGACCTGGTTCAAGGACTTACAGCACCATGATGCTCCTTCCGGAGCGAACGCCGCGCTCTACAAATACCCCTCCAAATTCCAAATTCCAAATTCCAAAATTCCAAATTCCAAATGCTTGTTGAGGCTACATCTTGCATGCCATGTTCTCTGCTGACCCTTAATCAAAATTAGTGGCCCCCTACCCTTTTTTACTCCTTGACCCATGTGGAATTTAATGCAGCATTTCTACATTTGCAAATCCTTGGGTGTAAAAGAATTTGCAGAGACTTTGTCTTGAAAGGGCTCGAAAGTGTGCATTTAAAAAAAAAAAAAATTGTGATGACAAAATGTTAAGTGTTTGCAAGTAGCCGGAGATTCTTTCGTATTCGAACACTGAACTGTCGAACACTGAACTGGAAATAAAAAATAGTCTAGGTGTAGGAAGGCTTCTGCAGACATGCTAGTGTAAATGCTAAAGAGTGTCCTAGATTAGCAAAGCGGTGCAGATCACTTTAATGATGTGAACGATGGGCTGGTTTGTCTGGCATTCCCAAACTCTGAGATCTGTAGTGGCTGTAGGGGAGAATCAGCCAGGTGTGCAGGTGGTGTTGCACTCAAGGGTGGTGGTCTTGGGTCTGGAGGGATCCCCAAGTTGAAGATGTCCATAGGGTTAGAAGTCAAGCAAGTCGGGGAATTGCCTCAGGCCTCAGTCGCTCCCCGGCTGTCCTACATACCTTTGCAAGTGTGTCGGTGGAGGATGCTGAGGTAAGCACAAAAAATAGAGGAGCGTGGTGGAGGGGACTACCATGCGTGCAGCCACGGATAGGTTTGAGGAATGCGTCCTTGGATAATTCATAGAATTCTAGAGTGTAATTTTGTTGTTTATCACGAGGGAGCAGAGATTAGCTCTTCTCGTTATCCTGCAACATTCTCGCACTGGAGGAAAGCGTGCGATTATGGGGCCTAGAGAAGAATTTATTTAAAGGATTCTGCCCTGTTCTTATCAATCAGATTAATGGTGAAATTTTCTCTTCCGGTCTATGTTTGTGGAAGACTTGCTGTGGGAAGCTGGGGGGCAGAGGAAGGTATGGATCCCCCTCGAGCAATCGGACGATCACAGCACGGGTTCTTATGCTGGCGGCACCAACTCGGACCACGATAAGGGTCTGGTGTAAATGGCCCACGTTGCCGACCGTGGAACTGAGGACACCATTTCAAGTCCCGGTGTCGGCTCAACACCAGGTGGTGAGTATGTGACATGCTGTGGTTTCGCCTTATTTTTCTGAATATGTTGGGTCAATAATTTTGGGGCCTGCTCAGTTCCTTTACTTACAGACGTTAGGAAAAATCCCACAGATGAAAGCAAGAGGACATGTTGTAATTTAACAGTTATGCTGATCCATCATGATAATTTCGCACCACTTAGCGGATGGATAGACCTGTTTGCTGGGTATGGCATTCTGTATTCACTGTTCTAGTCGGACTCTGTGCCAAAGAAAAGGTGCACTACAGGCTTCAAAGTGGGCACAACCATCGGCAGAATTCACGAGCCGTCTTCCTCCAAAGGCAGTGATTTATTTCTCTGGGGCTTTTCCAGGGTAAATGTAACCAGTCCCCCATCCATTTTAGCCCTGGATGGCCAGGATATCCTGTTACACATGCGACTGGATAGGGAACTGTGCATTTAATCAATGGCAGATGCGAGCATGTTCCTATCGCACATACTTATCCTTCAGGGTCGGTCCATTGCTCTTCATCAGTTCGAGGATACAGTGAGCTAGTGTTTCCTTTGTCCTCGCCATGGGGGAAGCTGAGAGGCAGGGGAATCCGTTTGCTGCATTAAGTGACACAGCATTGATCAGAGCCTTAGGTAGCGTATTTGCAACCCAAACCACTGAATTTATGAGTTAAAATTATCACCTAAAACAATTACAGCTGTTGCTGCCGCACAGCCCCCTTGTTTGAATACTTCCTGACATGCACACGTGCATCATACTGCTCTGTGACGGCAAATTCAACACAAACACCGCAAGTTGTAAATGTATTGTTGGAGGTCGAGCCGAATTTCAGTGCACTTGTGTGTAGGCCCACTGTGGCTGGATTTAGTTCGGTGGTCTGAATCCTCCTTAATTATAGGGACAGCCTGGCCTTACTTTGGCCTACATGGTGTAGCTCATTACATTGGGCTAGGGGAATGGAGATGCCAAAATGTATTGGGTGGTTCGAAGCAACTGCCATTGTCGCGTTCTAATCTAGGACCCTGATCGATACTGTGACCTTATGCCCAAAAACTTATGTCAAACAAGGCACCTTTCAGGTATAAATATTACCAACGATGCCTTAAGCAAATGCTGGCTAGCTGCCTCATAGACATCGCTGCCGTTATCGCTGCTGATGCTATCGCTGCGAACGAGCGAACGATGGTGTGGTGAACACAGGAGCTGAACAGCTGTCCCCCTGCAAGAGCCCAGCAGATGCAAGCTGCCCGCGGACGCTGCCCCTCCTCCTCTTCCTCGACGCGCTGAGAGAGACGCTGTCTTTTCTCCTGCCGAGAAAATCCAGCTCCGGCGTTTCCAGCCTACTCTTGCGAGTGACTGGGATATCGAGTCCCTGGAAGGAGATACCAGACCTCCAACATTCTATTCCAGAGGTATGGTGTTGACTAAACCCTTAGAGAGAATTCTTGAAGCAAACCTTGGCAAAACCAACTTAACTTAAAGCTACTTACTTACCCCCCTCCCAAGTATTAGGCTTAGGTCAGGTACACTGGGGTAGGCGTAGTTAGAAGCACCAGTTGAGTACGTTAGCTAATGTATATATGAATGTATATATGTTTTATTCATTTTAAACCATTGTATGGCTAAGAAACCATATCAATGCTTTTACAGTATTATTTCGCAATACTCATTGTACTGTACGCACTTTTTATAATAACAAGTCTTGCAATTGTGGCAATTCATTTCTCTTGTATGAGAAGAAAGACTGTTCAATAAATAATACCTTTTATTGAAAACGCCCTTCTCTCTATTCTCTACATATTGTGAAAGTAATCTGCACAACAACTGACTGAGTAAAATAACTGTCTATTGTTTCACACGACTCTAGAGATTGACTCTTATCTGAGGAGCAAAGTGTCATGTTGCACGGTTGTTGGAAAACTGAATCCCTTCTTGGCTGTGCCAGGGAAGCTGATCACTTCCTATTCAGTCAAGAAAGTTTCCAGTAACCTCTGAGCTAGTTGGTAACAAACCCAATTAAGTTTAGCATAGTCAGTAGAGGCCTGGAAGATACTACTGTTTATGTTATTCCAATGCGCAGGGCCTATTGGGAAAATAGGAACTACACTACATGGCGCCCAAACGTTTGGTAAGGCGATAAACTAACGCAAGACGTTAGAGTAACTCAGTCGTGCATTTTTCACACAGACCCCTTTCTCCCGTAAATACTCCAATAGACGTCTGGAGTGGGTGAAAGATTAAAATCCTCCCGACCTTAGTAGGAAGAGATTCCCATGTAAAGCTCTGGTTTATTTAACGTTGAAGGATACAGTGTTCCAAAATATTGTGCACCTAATCTTTGTCTCCTTGGAGACCTGCTCTGCAAAACCTGCATTTATAAAATGCCAGTAGAAAACAACAGAACTGATGCCGCAGTAGATGCGACTCAGCAGGGTCCCGACGGGACTACTGAACCGGGTGCAATAATCATCCCGGCACATTTAAGAAAATCTATAACGTTAAAACTTATAGAAAATGGACTCACCACACAAGGTGGCACAGTCGTCTTTGTGATAGAGGCACACGAATATCGGCAGACAGAGGTACACTACTATGTAGTAGGAGTTCCACCGGATGAATACGCTCCCTTCGAGGAGATTGAAATCCCATTAAAATACCAAGAACATTTACTTTGGTTTAAAGGCGCCCTAAAACATAATGATCATATTACCAGGCTCGGTCCACTAGGTAGACCAGGAGCAACGTGTCCGGTTCTAGCCAGCTACACACCACATCCGGACATTGATAAAATGTCAAGTGAAGAACTCTTAGTTAAAATAAGAGAATTAACAAAAGCATATAGCGAGTTAGTAAAATTATTTATTAAAAATAATTCAAACACTCCTAAAAAGAGCTGGGATGGAAATAAACAATCCACTCCCAAGGAAAAAGTTTTCCAGTCCAGAGGAAGGTCTCCTCGACGGAGGGAAAGAACTCCGACTCGAGAACACCAGTCTCCCCAGAGGGAGCCCTCTGAGAAAAGATACAACCTTAGAAATAGGGATAATTTGAAAAAGCCTGATAGATATCAAAGTATTGATACACGTCCCTCTCGATCTTTTTCGCAGAAATCGGAAAGAAGAGGACGGTCAGACCCAGGAGAGCACACCAAGTCCAAAGACAAGAAACCTGCTCAAAGTAAAAAATCTCAATTTCCAAAAAAGAAGGTAGCCAATAGTAGAGTAATCGAACATGCAGAGAATACTGAGGACACAGTTGAAAAACGGGGAGTGGGCACAGACAATGCTAGACAGTGCAGCAGAAATCAGTATAGCCCGCAAGATCCAAATGAGTCATCTGGAGACAGTGGACACGAATGAATACATTCAGGTTGAAACTGCCGACACCAGAGTTAGCGAGCCCCATAAAATATACGAAATAACACTGCGTATAGAGGGTGATCAGACTAGGAAAATAAGGGGTCTATTTTGGGATAAACTCTCAAAAGGCTATGATATTCTGTTAGCTGAAAAAGATTGGCCCCCAGAGTTTGTCAGGGAGTGCCCTCGTGGCGAAGAAATGATTATGCCTGCCTTCTCGAATCACATTCCGATTCACAAAAAATATACTTATGCAAGGAAATGGGCAGTAGCCCAGGCACCAGCATTATATAAAAATCATGTAGGATGGGATTAGGACTCGCCTCCTCACAAAATCCAATTGAAAAGTGAACCGACTGCACAAAGGCAGTATCCCATTAAGCAAGAAGCTAAAAAACAAGTCAGGGAGATTTTAGATCAACTTGAATACCAGGGGGTGATTGAAACATGCACCTCTCAAATGAACAAACCTTTGTTTCCTGTCTCCAAGCCAGACAATTCATATCGTCTAGTTTTGGACTACAGACACCTTAATGCATGTTGCAAAACTTTTGCAGTACAAAATTCGCATAGTGCTGCACTAATGAATAACATAGTTAGGAAAAAATATAAAACGACAATAGACATATCTAATGGTTTCTTTTGTCAAAACATTACACCAGAAAGCAGATACTTGACCGCTTTCTCAATAATGGGGTCTCAGAAAAATTTCTGTAGGCTCCCACAGGGGTTCAAGAACAGCCCAGGACTATTCTCAGCTAGAGTAACAGAGTTACTACAAATATATGATGATGAGGCATTATCTTACGTAGATGATATCTATCCCACAGACGACGACTTGGATACTCACTTGAAAAGAGTGAACACCATAATACTTGGGCTCGCTGCAGAAGGTTACAAATTCAACTTTAAAAAGTCTTGAATTGCCCATCTGACAGTATTATTTTTAGGATACGAATTATCAAGTGAGGGAAAAAGCCTAGCGGACAACTTCTTAGAGAAGTGCGCTGTACTCCAAGCACCAAAAACGCTGAAGAATTTACAATCGATTCTAGGTTTTCTGAATTTCGGAAGAACTTACATTCTAAATTACGCAGAGAGGGTTAAACCTCTCTACGAACTAATTAAACTTGATTTTAAACAAATCACCTGGACTCAAAAACACACAGAAATTTTGAGATCACTGCAAACAGACATGTTAGCAAAAACAAAATTAGATACACGTGACAATACACGCAATCTCGTAATCCGAGTCATCCCAGGAAGATGCGGATTCACGTACCTGACCTCTAATGAGGGAGAAAAGGTACCAATTTCTATGAAATCTCACTTGTACACACAAGCAGAAAAAACATTCAGTCCCACAGAAAATACTGTGAAAGCAGTGCAGATTGCAATAGCAAATGAACGAGAACTAGCACATGGTAAAAGGATTAATATCCTCACAGCGGAATCCGCCTTCGAGGCGCTATTCAGTCCAGTAATCCTGCCTACAGTGTCACTGGATCCGAAATGGATACAGTGTATAGATTCTCTTGGAGCGGAAGATGTGAAATACTATTTCGCCCCGCAATTCAAAAAACTGAATGATTTAGAATATGAAGAAGAATATCCTCTGCCAATCGAACTTCTGCCTCTCCCACAATACGCCTGTATAATCTATACAGATAGATTCGTATTGCATTTCAACGTAGGGGACAAATCCTACGATGCAGCCTACGCGATTGTTAAAGGTCATTGGCTGTGCGGTAAATTCAGACCGAAAATAACAAAAACTGAATCAGTAAAGTACTGTTCGGCTCAGAGAGCTGAAATCAGATCTTTAAAGATGGCGCTTGAAAATGCAGAACGTGAATTCCCGACACTAATCGTGTGCGATTCTCATTTTTGCGTCAACTCTTGCAATAATAAGTTGCAGAGCTGGATTGAAAACGATTACAAAGATGACACAGGTGCCACAATAAAGCATAAATTGCTCTGGAACCAGGTAGCTCTTTTTTAGAAAGAACTACAAAAGACTCACGTGATACACACTCTGAGTCATCCACGTGATGGCGTTCACGTTGCAGGGAATTCATTGGCTAATACAGCCATAGCGGAAGCAAGTTAACCGGCTTCCGTAGCCACAAAAAAGCGTTCAGAAAAATACATAGACGGGGAAACCATGCTGGCAGTAAAAATGTCCGTAAAAGGCGACTGTGCAGTACTACCCGTGAATGAGCGTGCAACATCAAATATATGTAAAGAACTGTCCCGACTGTGACAGGGATCGCAGTAGTGAACTGGTCCAGTCTGTTGCCCGGCTACCAATTAGAAACAGCGCAATGCTGTCTACATGCCATCCAGCGTCCTATTAATCATTAAGGCTAAATCCACTTAAAAAATTGTGGCCCCAGCGCTCGGCTGATGCCAGAACGGTTATAAAAGATCTGCGAGTCTTTATCGGCACATACGCAATTGCCATGTTCCATTCTGACCAGGGTCCTGCTTTCAGCTCTCGAGCTTATAAGGAGGCCATGGCCAGCATGGGAGTTGGTTTGCGGTATTCTTGTCCGTCACACCCCGAAGGGAACAGTGTGGTAGAAAGAAAAAAACGGGACATAAAGCAATCTATAACAGCGAAGGTATTAGGTTCAGGTGCTGGGTGGGTCAAACATTTAATAAGTGTTAAATTAAGCCTAAATAACTTGCCAAGAAATTCTCTAAAAGGTTTCAGCCCATACGAACTATTGTTCGGAACTAGAATGCAAATTCAGGACTTAGATAGTCAGGTATCAGTGGTACAAGATAAGAAAACAGACTTTGACATCAAAGATCATTTGGCTGTTTTACAGGACTTGAATGAAACAAGGAAATCCTTAAGCAACATAAAGTTAAAACAGCCAGCTACCACTGAGGAGGCACCACCAGCAACAGCCCCAGCAAGGCCTGTCTGGATTCCAAAGATTGGGGATCTAGTCAGAGAAAAAATAGCGGTGAAGAAGGAATTTGGGCCTTCTTACAGAAAAGCAGTACCTGTCTTAGCAATCAACGGAACAAGATCAGTAGTACTACCGCCCCTTGCTGGTAAAAAGGAGAACAGAGTTGTATCAATCGACTTGGTAAAACCACAAGCATGTGGCCTATAATCAACAGTAGGCCCAGTGGACTCCCTAGAAACAACAGAATACCCAAACTTGCAACAATCCAAGGGGTTCAAACTGAAAGACTAATCACATTCGATCAGCCTGCAGTACACAGAGAGGGACTATGCAATAATGCCATGGAACTCGTGCCTCTTGAGACACAGATTGAAACAGTTCGTCAAGAAACACCAGTCTACAATGATGTGGCATCAGAATGTGCTAACGAAAGACAAATTGAAAGAACAATTCCAACAATTGACAGAACTGCCTCTGGCTATTTCATCAACTTCGACAACTTTCCCGAGGATCAAAGCAACCCCGAAGTGATGCCAGAAACAAAAAAGACTTTTAAAGAAAAAGCAACGGAACTCTTTCATCAACTGAAGGAAATTTACCTTATTTCTCCATGGTTAGAGTTCTGGTTTGGACTAGGTGTATTTTTCCTCCTGCTTTGGCTCATCATGGTACTTTGTTTGGGAAAATTCATTGAGGGAAAATATAGTACAATGGACACAGCAAGTCAGAACATCAACTTAGTCCTCAAACCACACAGATCATCCCACGTGAAGAAAAGAGAACTGTCCACAGTAAATGTCACAGCCATTCCAATACCCGATGGGGTAGTATGGGAGAAAATTGACTATGAAATCTATGGTCCGGTCGAGATCCTGAAGTATCCTCATCAATTCAAGGTTTCCTTAAGTGACTTTGTAAAACCTAGTACATTCTCTGATGATTGGGACTTTGAAAGTATTAATAATATGATGTCTGATTTAGTAATGTCAGCTAGATTCACAGATCATGATTATTTACAAGGTTCGTCTAGTTATGAACAGATGTTCTGCTTCACACACTATGGTGATCATTACTTGCATAAATCTGCACAGCCTAGAAATGTTTTTAGGTATAATCAATGGGAACATTGTGCTACACCACCTAAAAGCAGTTCTAAAACATTCTATGAGAAATTCCAGTACTTCTCAGGATTTAACACCAGTGATGCAGAAACGTTTTATTATAAACTGTTAGATAAAACAGGATTGAAAACAATGCTGACAAATACTAAATTGATATATTCAGAAGCATTTTATGAAATTATGATGACATTTGGTTTTGATTTTTGGAAAAATAACATTGAAACAAAAACCATCTGGGGTACAAAAGAGCGGCAGGTACAAGGCCTAGAAGCATTTTTTCGAGCCTGCATGATCCCAGAACAAATGATGTTTTTAAATGACACAATTCACCAAACATCCTGTCTTGGCCTAGCTAAGATTAAAGACCTTAACAAACCGTCTATTCCAAAGCCAATACCTGAGAATACAACAACAGATATTGAGATAGACGTATCTAAAATTTTACATTTAAACAGAACACATCCTGATTGGAAAAAGTGGTTAATCTGGCCTACTGACACAAACAACTGTCAAGATAGATTCCTGAATAAAACACAGGGGTTAAAAATGACCAGACAAGACCCTAGATACTCCCAGAGACAACATCCAGGGATAGTAACAACATACAGTGTAGGGAAACTCTGCCTCGAATGGCTAGAATCATCCACACTGGCTGAAATTAAGCAACACTTGTCTTTACTTAAAGAGGGTGCTGATTTGCGCGATTTCATTCAGGGACCACGCAAACAGCGTCAAAAGCGTTTCATAGCGAGCAGTATCTATGCGGTATACAACGAGGCTTGGAAAGTCACACAAATTGAAACAGCAGAGAAAATACGAGAAATTGATCGTATTAATTTGGAAAAATCACTTTCTGTAGTGGACAATGAGTTAATGACTCAGTCCTCCAGAATATATACGTTGAACAATATTGTATCATCTGCCTTTGATATAATAGACAGAGACTTGCTAATGTTACATCATGGCCAGTCACAATTGCGTTCTATTGTACAGTTAGGCTGGACGCTGCAAAATCTTCGTTCAGGCTATGTGTCATGACGTTTAATCAACACAACGTCATTGTTTTCCATCTTTAACCTTACTGATAAACAAATCAGCTTGGCACAGAAAGGAGCAGACTATACAATCCTGAGCATCGAAAAACTTGAGAGATTACCTTTGACAATGTCAGAAAGTCCTGTCATTGAATGGATAATACACGGGATTATCACAATTCCGATAACAACTTTCCGATTTAAAAATTGCCTTGAATACATACCTACTGGCCAGTATGAACGATTGGGTAAAGGATACGTTAAGTCAACATGGAAATTACCATACACACATTCATGCTATAGTGACAGCAACAAAAATGTATTTCTTAGTGGTGAAAACTGTAAACGTTCACTAAGCGGTATACTTTTGTGCCAGGGTATTAATTTACATGGAGCTTGTGAAGGAAATTCTAACAACCTTTCATGCCACCAACATGTCACACCTGCAACGCAGATAGAGCCTTTCTTTATGCAACTCGCAAATGGGAGTTACATTCTAATAACGGATCACAGCTGTTGTGTCCTTTTGCCAGGGAAAGCCTATCTCGTAAGGGTAACTTCCATGGTCAAATGCTGTATGCAAGCATTGTTTCCGAGCGGCCCTGGAGACATAGAGACTCCCATCTGGCCTCGTTTGAATTTCTCTTCTATACGAATTGATACTTTAAGCAGAATGAAGTCTGTGCTTTTGCAGACAACAGTGCCCATCACGTCATCAAAAGAGACGTATGATCTCCTAGTTGCAAGGACGGCTACAGAGATTCATGACCTTTTATCAACAAATTGCCCCGTGCATTTCGTAGAAATGCTTAGCCAAATTCTTAACATGTCTAGTTCCATAGGCATCCCAGGCATATTTAAGACGATTTTTACGGGACTGCTAACACCATTCAAAGCAATTCTGGGAATCATTCCTAATTTTGTCCATTCAGTCTTTGGCGGCATACCCCTATTTTTGGGACTTGTAGCAGGCATTTTATTTTTGACCCTCCTGCTCCGATATGGCAAGCCACAGCTCAGACATGACTCCTACAAGGATGGAAGAAACAATCCTAGCAGTGCGCTACCGGGACAGAGTAACTAGAGTCCTTGGATTGGCCAGGCTGAGAGATCTAAACATGACCTGGTTCCTTTCATTCAGACCTATATGGCAATCCTGCATCTTACCTGTGCTACGATGTATGCTATGCGGAGATGAGTGCGTGTTGGACATCTGTCTTGCACTTCCATCAGCAGTACCAATGGATATCGATACTTTGCTCAGTCCGATAACGGCTCACGCATTGCGTTGTCCCCAGCGGCTAGCAAATCCTGATGACGGCATTCGTTGAGACTCCTGTACTACGACTAGGTGGTAACAGTGGAGCGAGTGACAAAAGCAACATCACCCAGGTACGACCTTCTGTGAGCATTGCTGATCCAGATTTTGATGATAGCAATCATTTTCACACCTGCCAAGTTACAGCACTATCGAATTTGGTCAAACTGTCACCTGATTTTGTGGACCAATTCTTTGAGAGCCTGTCTGATATGATGTTCTCACCCGAACAGAAACAATAACTTTAGAAAAGCTTTCCGACACACGGCGTTCCCATGAACTCTGAATTCGGCCTTCAGTTTTGATCAACAAAAACTGCTAAAAAGCGTTGGAACTCTATTTCCCCGTTCAACAACAATTTTTTTGAATTGAACACTTTTTGAAAAATATTTACCTTTTTCTGGCATTCTTTGCTTAAAGTAGACCTATTCATAGAGAACAGAAGCTTCTACTTCTATTTAGGTAAATCTAGAGACATAATAACTTAACACCAGCATCTAGCACATTTTACTGAAATGTATTTATATGTGATGAAATTATCTCGCCCTTCTTTTCTGTATTCAGAGATATTTCATGTGTAATTCTTTTGCAAAATCGTTCATTGATTGCATATGCTATAATTTTGAATGATTTCTCTGCTTCAAAGACGTACAGTACCTATATTTTCACGTATTTCAAATACGCCTATTTCAAATGCATATATGTATTTTGGGGTGGGCAATGTTACACATGCATCTTATTGCTCTAGTTTTAGTAATTTGATGGGCATAAATTTGTGGAGTGGGTGTCGCGTTCTAATCTAGGACCCTGATCGATACTGTGACCTTATGCCCCTATACGGCTATAAATCCATTTATTCCCTATATTGGCATAACCGATCAAATGCAATATTCAGAAACTCGTCTCTGGCCTCACACGAGCAGAGCCCCATTTCAGAATCGCTTCCTCTGCAACTTCCTTTGCAGCTCATTAGTGCAAATGACATAGCAGAAGCCACTATCTAAGATTCCTAGATTAACACTCCGAGTTCTTCAACAAGATAAAAACTCAGCAACCTGGGAAAGCCCCGCTTGCTATGTTTTGATTAGTAATAGAACTCTAATGAGCACTGAGAGACGATCACTTCCTAGTGACATCTTTATTGACGTCTTATGTCCAAAAACTTACGTCAAACAAGGCACCTTTCAGGTATAAATATTACCAACGTTGCCTTAAGCAAATGCTGGCTAGCTGCCTCATAGACATCGCTGCCGTTATCGCTGCTGATGCTATCGCTGCGAACGAGCGAACGATGGTGTGGTGAACACAGGAGCTGAACAGCTGTCCCCCTGCAAGAGCCCAGCAGATGCAAGCTGCCCGCGGACGCTGCCCCTCCTCCTCTTCCTCGACGCGCTGAGAGAGACGCTGTCTTTTCTCCTGCCGAGAAAATCCAGCTCCGGCGTTTCCAGCCTTCTCTTGAGAGTGACTGGGATATCGAGTCCCTGGAAGGAGATACCAGACCTCCAACATTCTATTCCAGAGGTATTGTGTTGACTAAACACTTAGAGAGAATTCTTGAAGCAAACCTTTGCAAAACCAACTTAACTTAAAGCTACTTACTTACTCCCCTCCCAAGTATTAGGCTTAGGTCAGGTACACTGGGGTAGGCGTAGTTAGAAGCACCAGTTGAGTACGTTAGCTAATGTATATATGAATGTATATATGTTTTATTCATTTTAAACCATTGTATGGCTAAGAAACCATATCAATGCTTTTACAGTATTATTTCGCAATACTCATTTTACTGTACGTACTTTTTATAATAACAAGTCTTGCAATTGTGGCAATTCATTTCTCTTGTATGAGAAGAAAGACTGTTCAATAAATAATACCTTTTATTGAAAACGCCCGTCTCTCTATTCTCTACATATTGTGAAAGTAATCTGCACAACAACTGACTGAGTAAAATAACTGTCTATTGTTTCACACGACTCTAGAGATTGACTCTTATCTGAGGAGCAAAGTTCTCATGTTGCACAGTTGTTGGAAAACTGAATCCCTTCTTGGCTGTGCCAGGGAAGCTGATCACTTCCTATTCAGTCAAGAAAGTTTCCGGTGACCTCTGAGCTAGTTGGTAACAAACCCAATTAAGTTTAGCATAGTCAGTAGAGGCCTGGAAGATCCGCACTTCTACGTCGATACTACTGTTTATGTTATTCCAATGCGCAGGGCCTATTGGGAAAATAGGAACTACACTACACCATCGCTTTCTTGACCCTTGAGGCTGGAGTTTGATCCAGGTCTCATACAGGGCCGGACTGGGAACCACAACCGGCCCCGGCAAAGTGCTCGGCTGCCCCCCGTTGGGGTTTGGGGGTGCCGTCGAGCTCTCTCCCAGGGCCAGTGTTTGGCCAATTTTGTTACAGGGCCTGTAACAAAAACGTCCTGTAACAAAAACGTCCCCCAGGGGCCCAAAACCGGCCCCCACCCGTGCAGCGCACCGGGGGATTGCCCGGTGCCCGCTATGGCCAGTCCGGCCCTGGTCTCATAGTATACAATTTGTCTCAAGCGAAATTAGCTCAAGGAGGCCAGCCTCAAAGTAGATTGATCTGCTGGGGAGGCCACCACATGCTGATTTTATTTACATTTCCTCCAATTGACCTGTGTCTGCACAACTTGTCGGCCACTTTGGCCTGCACTATATTTGCAGAAAGGTGCACAGAGGGCCTGAAGTTCGTCAACACTTTTTTAGTTTAGCAATGGGGAGAGGGTATAACTTAATGGCTGGGGTGACCAGCTTGGAAGTCGGTGGACCAGAGTAGAGTCTCGCGGGTGGCTCAAACATTCTGTGGCTCTGCGAAAATCCTGTGATCTCCCTGTGCCTAAGGATTAATACTTCCATCTGTAAGGCAACTGGTGCTCACGTTAAGCCTTCTGATACTTTCAGGTCGGGTTCACGCTATGTAACACTGCAAAATAATGGTGTTCTTGGGTGGATGGGTCCCAGCACGACCTTCTTTGATATCCATGTGTTTCACCTATATGAACATAAGGCGTTAGCTAATTTTCTCTGTAGGGAGGACAGCAGCATCAAAGGGCATAGATTCCGGTAGGCCCCATTAAAAACTTCCATGCTCGAACATGCCACTAAGCTCCTAACAAGACTTTGTTGCTTCCGTTCATGGCGCTAAATTCATGTCCAGTTACATAGTGTACTCTGTGAGAATGATCTTTACTGTGGATATGTAATGCCCTCAAACATATTCTTAGTGATGGCTGGCAAAGTTCAAGTTCAAAAGTGCAAAGTAATGGCGCAAATTCTAAAGTTGTTTTGTCACTTTTTAAGCGCTGTATGACAATTGCAGAAGCAGCAATAGTGTCACCAATAAAACAGCTTAGGCACGAGAAGCAGCCTTATGTGGGGCACTCCCATAATCTAGAGTTGTGTCTGGCGTGAGAAACAAACACAGTTGGCCTCCTTGACTCACAGACAGATAGTGATATCAGGGTCGACAATCTCAGAATCAAAGTCCTAAGGCCACTACAAGAGAAACAATAAAAATCAGGAGGAAAAGGTTTAGGGAAACACTACCTGAAGAGTATCAGGTATGAAACATAGTATTCTAGAAAACAAACTAGTTATATTAATACTAACAACTATAAGTGGTAATCAGCCGCATCCGGTAGTGGGAGAACCTGCCGGGCGGTGACGTGGGGAGGGGGAGGAGCAGGGAGGGGGGTAGTAATGTATGGATTACGGACCTTAAAAGGCAAGTAAACATATAAATAAATAAAATGAATTTTGTTGCGTGCAGTGCATCGCCAAATGCGATGCAGTGCGCGCAACAAAATTCGTTTTATTTATTTATATGTTTACTTACCTGTTAAAGATTTTTCAGGAAATGAAGAAAACAGGTTGGCTTAATCTTTGACTTTACAAAAGCTAACATTCTCTATCGAAGAGGGTAAATTCATTTGCATAGAGGTGAAAAATGAATTCCATATCTCTTGAAGACGGTATACAACGTTTAGCACGCATTGTTTACCACGCACTACCATTACAACGCCGGCATTACCACGCATACCATTACAACGCATTGCGCTGGGGGGCGCTCTAGGATAGGAAATACGTTTAATTTTATATCCAACACCTTCCCTAGTGTCCACGGGGACTGGAGTTGGAATATAAAATTATACTTACCACTATCCAGCACCTCAAAGCGCTATGCGTTGTAACAGTATTCGTTGTAAATACCGCGTTGTAAAGGTATGCATGGTAATAGTATGCGTGCTAACGTCATACATCCCTTGAAGACAGATGTTGCTGAGTGACTAAGTGAGAGAAACACATTAGTATTTCTCACAGTAATAGCACTAGGTGTGACAGTCTATGAAGGCAAATGATAGATCACTCCTAAGAGCTGGGCATCACAGCCGGCATACAAACAGATCTCTCACATGTTTCGAATGACACCTTTATTTTCGTTTCATTGACGTCTGACCTGAATTCTGACTTTCAGTGAGAAGGTCAATGCCGAATTGAAAACAAATAAAGGATTTATAATGGAACACTATGCCAAATGTATTGTTTCCCCATAAAAGAACCGTGGCCTTTAAATCATTGTGTCAGCTTCACGAATCCAAGCATGAAAACTGATTCCTTCCTATAGTCGCGCTACCTTTATCCTCATAAAAAAAGGAAACTGAGACCGAAATTGTACTAGGTGATTTTGAAATGATTCTGAAGCGCTAACAAGTGGTACATGGGGAGACGTTCGAGGGAAATGCGTTTTGATGGAAAGGGGGTTGCACATGCTGGGCCCTTCATAGGTTTGAAGATTCCCATATGCTATGCATGGAGTCTGATTCATCAAAATACCAGTGGAGGCGGAATGACAACACAACCCTTTTGATCCAGATAATATCCAGTTAATTTCTTGGCACACCTTTCATTGCGTGACAGCATCCCAATTCCTGCTTAGTGGTGCAAGCAGTGTGATCAACAGGGAAGGCTTTTAAAGACTTTGATTACTTTATGGTCCTGCTGGCACCCACATGGCCTCTGGCATTAGGTGTAGTGTAATAGGGGCAAGCTAGGCTTAAATGCTGCTAAATGATGCAAGAGCGAATTTTATTTGCAAACAAAAACCCTTTGTTGTAATTTCCCTCTTGGTTCCTCCTCCTCCTCCCTATCTTTCCTTTCTTTCCCCCCCCCCCCTGCCTTTCTCCCATAGTTGGTCTAGCCCGAGCTGTCATTTAAAGGCAGCAATAGAATGTTGGGGTTTCCGTCAAGCCCGTCAAGCTGGGAGCACCTATGTATTGAGAACCAATAAAACGTTTGTGAATCTTACTAAGTGTAAACAGTTTCACTACACTTTTGGCGACGGAGGTTACGGAGTTGAGCCAGGGTCAGTTAGGTGCCTCTCCCCTGGAATGAATTGAGCTTGGACGGGGAATTGAAAAAGGAAGTGAAGACTTACCTGCTGTTTGAGCTGCATAAGCCATTTTTAAGGTGAAAAATCGGCGAAGAAAGAACAGGACCAAAGATTAAATCCGGTTAAAGAAGAACAGGAAGGTGTAGTTCGAGATTTAGAGGTGTCCTGTTGGAAGGTGAGCCGGAGTAGCGGGGGTCTGAAGGTCATGATCGGTGTCTATCGCTGGATGTGTGGCGATCTGATATGAGATGAGGTGCGAGTGAGCAGCGGTTTCCGGCAGACTGTGCGGCGAGATCAGACGCGGAGGAGAGCGGAGCCGTGTTCTTAGTGTCTGTGCGGCGGAGCTGAAGGGTGATCGAAAGTGTGAGGCGCCTCACCGATCTTCGTGAAGAGCGAGAAACGTCCGTGTGAGCTTCCCGCTTTCTTCAGTGCCCGTCTGTAGTGGATGTACGGCGTTGGATGGACAAAATTGGGCTGAGTGGAGGTAAAGGCGGACTGGTTGCTGATCTGACTCAAGCTGAGGCGGCACCGATGTTCCTCACAGGAAGTTCCCGCCCGGAAACCTTTTGCACATGTTGTAATTGGCTCAGAGAGAAGTGTCTAATGACAAAGAAAGAGGACTGAGGGGGCATTCCTTTCATCCGAGTTTAAAACGGTACAGAACTGTGAGAAAAGGCATTCATTGAGATCATACCCAGAAAAAGGGGGAGAAGAGAACTGGATTTTTGTGAAAGTAAATCTGCACTAATCAGAAATAAACCTGTAAGGTAGTGTTGGAATAGTGAAGACACACATAGTTTTTCCTTGGTCATTTTCAAGTTTAGTGGTCCGTGTTTTTGAGGAGGCAACACGGTTTTATGGCCATGGCAGGTGCAGGAATGAGCCAGCCTCCGCCTTTTCTAAATGATCTGGGGGAGCCGGACATTCCATGGAAAAGATGGGGAGGCATATTCAAATCATACCTAATAGCAATAGGTGGTGGGAATTACAACAATGTGAGAAAGCAACACATTTTACTACATAATTTGGGAATTCATGGTAGGAAGGTGTTTGAGGATATAACGGGCAGACAGGTAGATGATGAACAAGAAGAGTTGGAAGGGACCAATGTTTATGAGTATACGTTAATGACATTGGAGGAGCATTTCAAAATTAAACTAAACGTGGTGTTGGAAAGGCACAAATTTTACAAGAGAGCACAAAAGAAGGATGAAAACGTCACAAACTATGTTGCAGTCATGAGGGGCCTATCTGCAACGTGTGAGTTTGGGGCATTAACGGACTCTATGAGAAGAGACCAGATAGTCAGATGCACTAATGATCCTAGGATCCAGGAGGAACTACTCACTAGGAATCCTGACCTAGAGGAAGCTCTGAGTATTGCTAAAGGTTTAGAGCACACTGCACTGTGCATGAGGGAGATGAGAATACATGAAGGTGCAACTAAGGAGAGGTATGAGGGTAAAGGAACACAAAAAGGGGAATCAGTGTGTAAAGTGGGGGAGAAGCCTAGAAGCAATCAGCGTAGCAACATACAAGGGTTACTGTGCTACAAGTGTGGGAGTCCAAATCACCTGGCTAACAACTGGAAGAGTCCAGCTAGGGATTTATTATGTAGGAAATGCAACAAGAGAGGGCATTTTTCAAAAGTGTGTAAGAATGTCAATACTAGAGTACACATGGTGGAAAATGTAGAAGTTGGAGAAGGGGGAGAGAAAACCTTCATATTTCAGGTGGGGGATGAAGAAGAAAATGAAGCTAATGGATATCCTAAATGTGAAATTACCCTGGATGGAGAGAGAGTAGATGTTTTTGCTGATTCATGCTCCCCTTACACGTTGATAGACAAATGTGTCTTTGAAGAAAGGTTTGGAAAGAAAGGGGTTGTCCTGGAGAAAGCCGACATAAACCCTGTAGGTTATTATAGGGAACGCATACCATTAGAGGGAATGGCGAGAATGAGGATAACATTTAAGGACAGGCACACGGTGGGGAAAGTTTATGTCACCACCAGGGGTTCTAGCCTCCTGGGATGGAAGCACCAGAAGGAACTAGGGATAAAGTTAGATCCTAACAATAAAGAACAAGTGCTGTTGGTTGAACCTCCCAGTATAGCTGAGAATCTGACCACTGAATTCAAAGAGGTGTTTAGTGAGGATCTGGGTGTGTTAAGAAACTATATGCACAGAATAACGCTCAAAGAAGGAGCAGTACCAGTAGTACATAAGACATGTTCCATACCCTTGAGAATGAAGGAGCCATTGAAAAATGAGTTAGACAAACTGGTCAGTCAAGGGGTTATTAGAGAAATTGAAAGCTCAGCATGATTGGCTCCGGTGGTGATCACGACCAAGGATGGGGGAAAGAATAATAGGCTGTGTGTAGACCTAAGAGATCTCAATGCAAACATCCAAGTAGATCGTTATCCCCTCCCGAGAATAGGCAAAATGTTGAGTACCATACAAGGAGCGAAATTTTTCAGTGTATTGGACTTGTCTTCGGCCTATCATCAGGTAGAGCTACATCCGGAGTCACAGGCTCTCACAACTTTCACAACACCGTTTGGAAACTTCAAATTTCTGAGTATGCCTTTTGGGCTAGCCTCTGCGGCTGCGGCCTTCCAACGGGTAATACAGCACATTCTCAAAGACTGCGTAAAAACAATGTGTTTTCAGGACGACATCCTGATTTATGGTTCTAATGAAGAAGAACACAGCGAGAATTTAAGAGGGGTTCTGAGGAGATTGAAGGAGGTAGGCTTCACAACCAGAGCGAGCAAATGCAAGTTGGGGGTGAGCTCGGTCGACTATTTGGGCCACACCATTTCGGAAGAAGGCATTAGACCGAAATGTGATCTGGTCAAAGCAGTTAGAGATGCTCCCACGCCGAAAAACAAAGAGGAGGTAGTGTCATTTCTAGGGCTGGCTGAATACATGGCGAAATTCATCCAAGACTTTGCCACCAGGTCATATCCTTTGAGAGAGTTGGTAAAGAAGGACAGCATCTTTAACTGGGGAGAGAACCAGGAGAAGGCGTTCCAAGATATAAAGAGTGCAATTGTACAGGCACCCTTTATAGGAAAATTTGACCCAGAAAGAGAAATAGTAATTTCCACAGATGCAAGTAACAAGGGAATAGGAGCAACCCTAGCTCAACGGGTTGAGAAGGAGCTAAAAGTGGTAGCATTCGCTTCTAGAACTCTAACCTCTCCGGAAGTCAACTACTCCACAGTAGAGAAGGAGGCCCTAGTGGTGTACTGGGCGATCAAGCACTTCAAGTACTACGTGTGGGGAGTTCGATTTGAGGTGCAAACGGACCACAAGCCATTGGTACCTTTGTTCACAAAGAAAAACATGGAAGAAATGACTCCGCGCATAGCGAAGTGGGTGTTGGGTCTGCAAGGATTTAATTTCAGAGCAGTATACATACCCGGTCAACAAAATAAAGTGGCGGATTTCCTTTCAAGGGCGCCCATCTGCAGTGAAACTGAGGAGGAAAAGGGAGATGACACAATTCGGTAAATAGGCGTGTCAGCAGTGGCGAAAGAAGAATGGGAGAAAGAAATGGAAAGAGACGATACCTTGAAAAGGGTAAAGAAGTATATTGTGTCAGTATGGCCCAAGAAGTGCAAGGAGCTGGATGCAGATATCCAACCGTACTGGAACGTAAGAGAAGATCTGTCTGTGGAAGCAAACTTCGTCTTAAAATCAGGAAAGCTAGTTCCTCCTGAGGGAGTGAGGAATCAGGTAATTTCTCTGGCCCATGAAGGTCATTTGGGCAGAAGTCTATGTAAGGCAAGGTTAAGAGCAGACTACTGGTTCCCAGAAATGGACCGAGAAATGGAGGAGAAGGTTCGAGATTGCTATGCTTGTAGCCTAAGCGACAAATCCAAAGTAACGAGACATTCTCCATTGAACCCAGTAGAAGTACCCGTGGCACCATGGCAAAAGCTGGGTTTTGACATTACGGGACCCATTCGAGGAAGGGGCTCACAAGACTGGTACCTGCTGGTGATGATCGACTACTACTCCAACTGGATTACTCACAAGGTGGTAGTAAATATCAATACCAAATCATTGATATGTTTCCTAAAGGAGGTGTTCATGAGGGAAGGAATTCCTTTAACGTTAATAACGGACAATGGGGTGCAATTCATCTCGGAGGAGATGAAAGAATTTTTGAGAGACTGCTCAATAACCCATATTTGCACACCGTTGTATTGTCCTAAAGCGAACGGCAAGGTGGAAAGGGCCAACCGCTTGTTGAAGGAGTGCATCAATCTGGCCGGCAGGTCTGGGAAAAACGTGGAGGACGCCATCATGGAAACATTGTGGGCCTACCATACCACACCCAACCTAAGCACAGGACACTCACCTTTCGAGCTGTTGAGGAAAAGAAAGCCCGGATCTAAGCTATCCCCGAATTGGATAGGGAAAAAAGGTCAGGTGGAAGTGGATCAAGAAGAGATGAGAAAGAAAATTGAAGACAAGCAAAGCAAATACAAAGAGTGGTACGACAGGAAATGGGGTGTAAAAGATAAGAACTTCAAAGAAGGAGAAATGGTGTATATCAGGAAGCCGGACAGAGTTGGAAAAGGGGATGGCCGTTTCTTTGCCCCAGGGAAAATAAAGGAAGTAAAGAGTAATGTGGTGATCATGGAAGATGGGAAAATGTGGAGTCAAGACCGGGTAGTCCCCCTTACCATTAGAAAGAACCAGGTGGGTGAGGGGGCTTCTGGAGCAGATGACAGTTGGCTGGAAATAGGGCAGAGAAGAGAAAGTCATAGGAAAAGATCCACCCCGTCCTGGCATAGACAGTACAGCATGATTTAGAGGCACCACCTTTGCTTTGGTTAGAGGATAGGGGATGTTGTCAATAAGGTAAACCCTAAAATGTAACTTTATGGGTCTTCTGCGCAAGACTCAGTGCGATGTTTTTACTATGTTGTTGCAGTCCCCCCCGTTTCACCTGTCCTTCTCTCTCTTGTGTCCTTCCTCTTTTCTCATCCTTCCTCTCACTTCCTCCACCCCGCTTCTACCTTCTTGCTGATTTAGCCCCCCTCCTCTTCCACCCGTGGTCTCCCTAGGGAGGATGATGTGTTGTAATTTCCCTCTTGGTTCCTCCTCCTCCTCCTTATCTTTCCTTTCTTTTCCCCCCCCTGCCTTTCTCCCATAGTTGGTCTAGCCCGAGCTGTCTTTTGAAGGCAGCAATAGAATGTTGGGGTTTCCGTCAAGCCCGTCAAGCTGGGAGCACCTATGTATTGAGAACCAATAAAACGTTTGTGAATCTTACTAAGTGTGAACAGTTTCACTACACCCTTTTTAGTAAAAATGTGCCAAAGCCTATGTTCAAATTTCAAATCTATCTATATTTATAAAAACGAAAGTATGTCTGTTTGTCCTTTTTGCATTACTACACCATTCATCCGATCGCCATGAAACTTTGGGAAGTTGTTGAGTACACTCTCACAAAGGTTTCTGGCAAAGATAAATAAATAAATAAATACATTTAAAAAAAATAAAAATAATTTGTTAAAAGTTGTTGAGTACACTCCCGCAAAGGTTTCTGGCAAAAAAAAAAAATGTGCTAATTATCGGCCCTCATAATCTTTACAATACTGAACATTTACAGTTGACGGTGCGACTCGCTTTTGCAATGACCATCAACAAAGCACAAGGACAATCGCTGTAAGTGTGTGGACTACATTTGGAGAATCCGTGCTTCTCACATGGACAACTGTATGTGAACAGGTCACGCGTCTGGAAAACCTTCTGATTTATTCGTGTACGCACCAGATGGAAAAACGAAAAATACTGTGTATCCACAAGCGCTCGAAAAAATAAACACAATTAAAACAACACTTTAAAATGTTTTCCATATTAAAATGAATAAGTTTCAATAAAAATGACACAATGTAAATTAAATGTTATCATAACAAGTTTCCTTAAATTTCCTTTCTTCTGAGATCGCAGCAACACGCGACGGGTAAGCTAGTATACTATAAAAGAACATTTTGTAGTAGGTAATCATTTTAAATGTTATAGGCCTGAAAGTGAAGTAAATAAGTGCTGATTTAAGTTATCTTAAACCCTTTAGTGTGGGTATTGGCCAATGGGCAACACCTGCACTCTCTCCCCAGTGCGGCAACACTGTGGAGTGCTGAAGAGAATCCTCCGGTGCTTGCATCAGAGAATTTCTTTAAAAAAAATAAAAAGAGCTTTTTCGCATCAGCCCTGACCCTCCTCCTGCTCATCTGTGATGTTAGTACATCATGAGGTGCGCAGATGTAACTGATTCCCCACCAGAGCGGAAAAATGAGCAGGGAAGAGCTCTCACCTGCTCTGGTGGGGGAAAATATTCTAAAAAGTTCTTCCTAGGTTTCAGGGAGGCCTTATTGGAAAGCGGAGCGTCTACCTGTTAAATCTAGCTTCGGAATACACACGAATCACTTGTAGTATGAAAACAGCTTTATTACAAATTGCATAGGATACACCTCAGCCACAGCTGTCCCTTCACCAACTGTTGATCCTCTAGTGCCTCAGGGAAGTTCAAGATAGAACGCCCTGGCATCAACATTCTATCTACATCATCAGGCCCATAAGACAACGGGCACTCTGGCAGAACCATTAAGACCAAAGGAGGGAGAAGGAGAAATGTGGATGACCATTTTGCCCTTCCAGTGGGGGCATTGACATTGACCAGGTCACCTGCTTTGAAGTTCATCTCTATGACCCATTGTATTCTGTCATAGCTTGCTTTCCTTTCGCCTTGCAATTTATGTTCCCTTTCTCTCTGCTGTGTGATTCCTGTGATGTCTACCCACCTCTTGTGCCAGTTTATTCACATTGGTACCAATCTAGAATTGGACTGCCTCTCTTTCATCAAGTCAAAGGGTGTTTTGTGGGTATTTGTGTGTGGGTCAATGGATAAGTTTCCAAGAGTTTCATTACCTCTTCTCTCCAAAACAGTCCACTGACTTTGGCTAGCTGGATGCTCTCATTGATGGTTCTATTTAATCTTTCTACCATCCTGTTAGCTGCCGGGTGATAGAGTGCACACAGTTAGTGATGAATACCATTGCAATGCAGGAACTCTTTCATTTCTTGGGAACAGAATTGGACCCCATTTTCCATTTGTATGGAGCTGGGCATTCCCTCTAAAAATAAATACCTCTAGCATGAAACATATCACTGTCTTGGTGTTTATCTATGAGACAAACTTCAGTTCGGGCAAACTAGAGAAAAGGTCTACTAATATTAGGATGTGTGGCGATTGTTTCTCCCCTGACAATGGACCTAATATGTCCAATTCTTCATATACCCAAGAGCACTCGGGTGGTGGTCTACAATGCAGGGGTGGTGTGTGTAGCTTGAGTACTTTGTCACTAGAAGAGCAATGTATACATGCTTGTATCTACCTCTCTATGTCTAAATCCATGTTAGGCCACCAAATGTCTAGGCGTAACCTCTGCTTTGTCTTAGTAATACCCAGGTGTACTTCATGGACCAGGTTGACAGTTGAAGGACACCTGGGGATTACTAAGAAAAAGCAGAGGTTAACAGTTCCTCTCTTACCATTCAAAAGTGTTTGAGCTGCTCATCATGTCCTTCCTGGCCTGCCCACCCCTTTTGTGTGTTCTCAAAAACCATCAGTAAGAGTAGGTCCAACTTCAATTCTTCCTTCCACTGTGTCTCCTCTGGTAAACAACCCTGACCACGAAACCATGACCCCACATGTTGTTACAACGCAGTCATTACAAAAACTGTGTTGTAACAACGCATACCATTACCCCGCAAGTCGTAACAATGACTTGCGGAGGGGGGAGAAGGTGTTGGATTTAAAATTCAACACTTTCCCTACTGTCCGCACAGACTGGAGTTGGAATAGTAAATTATACTATTCCAACATCCAGTGCCCCCCTCCGCAAGTTGTTGTTAAGACTAGCGGGATAATAGTATGTGTTGTTACAATGTGGTCGTTGTAACGACCACGTTGTAACACCATGTGGGGTCACGGGCAGCGGGAAAAAGAGACATATTCTCTCCTCTACCACCCTCTCTGTGATGATGCACACTTCTTCCCATTGGGGGTCTAAATCTTCTTCCTCCTGTAAAGTTGCACCATCTTCCTCCTCTTTTAGGTTCTAAAGAAGGCGAGAGAGGCAATATGCCACATAGTTTCCCACTCCCAGGACATATTCCACCCCAAAATTATTTTCTTGGAGACCTACCACCCACCTCCTGATTCTACTTGAGATGAAATCTAAACCCTTTTTGGTAAACACTTCCGTGAGTGGCTTGTGTTCGATCCTCACAGTGAATTTTGTCCCCTACATGAAATTTCTGAAATTGATAGTTGCCCTATATACTGCAAGTGCCTCATTCTCTATCACTGAAAAGTTATCAGCCCGTTTCAATGATCGAGATGCAAGGACAATTGTCTCTTCACCCTTCTGTCCTACTTGCACCATTATAGCCCTAAGGCATTTTTAACTGGAGTCAGTGGTTCTTACTGTTTGTCCGCCTGGTATGAATGCCTT
The DNA here is from genome assembly GCF_964263255.1 of Lissotriton vulgaris. Classification (NCBI taxonomy): domain Eukaryota; kingdom Metazoa; phylum Chordata; class Amphibia; order Caudata; family Salamandridae; genus Lissotriton; species Lissotriton vulgaris. The sequence goes on from NC_141696.1 coordinate 373,275,823, forward strand.
CAGTTTGAGAGCTGTTGCTTATGCAGCCGCAGTGTTGTCAAATTCTGCCTGATACTTCTCACTCCAGTCAAATTGTTCCCAATTGTTTAGCAATGTATGAATGTGATACGTGTGTCTTGCAAAACTATGGACAAACATGCTGTAGAATTCCCCAGAAAGGATTAAACTTCTTCTTTAGTCTTTGGGGTGTCAAATTCATGATGGAGTCTCTCAACGCCTTAGGTAGTATGCCTTCTGCTGTTATCTTGTGTCCTAAGTAATCTATTTCTTGCCAGCCAATTTTGCACTTTTACCTCTTTACTGTTAGTCCCTGCTCGTGGTACCTCCTCAAAACTAGTTTGATTTTGTGGTCATGTTGTTCCCTGTTCTCCTCAAAGATTAATACATCGTCCTGATAACAGAACACTTCTGGGAGCCCTTGGAGCATACTGGTTATTATTCTTTGGAAACCAGCAACTGCTGATACAAGTCCAAACGACACGCGTTTGAACTTGTATGCCCCCATGAGAATAATAAATGCTTTAAGTTCTTGGGACTGGGTGTAGTCTAACTTGGTAGTATGCTGCCGTTAGGTTCAAAATAGAAAACACCTTGGCTTTTGCTACCTTGTTCATCATTTCTGTGATGTTGGGTAGTGGGTATTTGTCCCCCACCACCTCTTTGTTCAGTGCTCTTATGTCTATGCCCCATTGTTTTCTTGGCCACTACGATTAGGGACAGCCATTCTGTGGCTTCTACTTGTTCAATCATTCATAGGCCGAATAGTCTCTTTAGTTCTTTCCTCACTGCCTCATGCATGGATAACAGTAGGCTCCTCACCCTGGCTGATACTTGTTGAGAGTTTTCCCACAGCTTTATCTTGTGTACATAGTGTCTTAAACAATGTTCTGTAAATACCTCAGGGAATTCCTTGTATACACACAATGGTGTTATGTCTACACTCTGGACTAGTATTTGGGGATCCTTGATGGGGTTGGGTATATTCCAAAAACATCTTGTGCTGGCCATCCCAGAATATTGTTTCCCTTATGTGATACATACGCTTTGGTGACTGTGTATCTGTTCTTGTAAACTATGCTTCCCCAAAAGTACCCTTTTATCTGTATAGGTTGTCCACCATACCCTCCTGGTTTGATATCAATTTTGTACAATTTCTTATGTCCTTGAAACATTTCTCAAACATATTCTATGCAATTATTTTCAACTTTGAACACAAATCAAACAATGCTTCTAGATTTTGACCCTTAATGTTTATGATATTCTTAGGGTTGCTCAAACCCCCCTTTCTTAACCTGTGAAATAATCTCATCACAAACTTGAATTGCACTACCTTTGGGATATTTCTTGCTATGCATGTTACTTCTGCAGCGTATCCTGAAATGGCCCTTTATTCCACACTTATTGCATGTAACATTTTAAAGCTGGGCAATCCTTAGCCACTTGTCCCATTTCCCCACATCTGTAGCAATTGCCTCCAAATGCCACCCCACTGTTGATATCCTTAGGCTCTCTTTTGGTTCCTTTGACCACCAACACATTACTCAAACTTCCTGTGATTTTGCTCTCCTTTGACTTTTCCTTATATCTTGCTTTATTTCTTTCAAACAATGTATCATGTGCACACCTTGTTTGGCTACTATTAACACCTCCCCCAGTGGCAGAGCATCATTTAACCTTAATTATTCTCTTATTCTTTAAATCTTACATGTTATCAAGGACTGAGCCCTCATTCCCTCCATACAGGTTGCCCCAAATTTGCATGCTGCAACCAGCTTTATTACATGTGACACAAACTCCTCCACTGTCTTCCCTTCTTTCTGACCCTTCTTCTCAAATTGATAATGCTCCATTATTGTGCTGTCTTTGGGCAAGAAATAGTTATCTAGTTTTGTTTACACTAATTTCATATTTATTGGGTCCTCTATCCCCATTTGCACCCAATTCAGGTAAGTGCTCCAATAGCTCTTGCACCTCTGCTCCTAGGTAATGCTGTAGTAAAAGTTACTCCAGCCCTAAATTGGGACCACACACTACTACATAATTTTGGAACACTTCCTTCTACTTGTTCCATTTTAAAGGTGCTTCACCAGGAGTTAGCATAAAAAACGGTGGTGTGTGCAACATTCTGCATGGTTGTACTACTTTACTTGTTTTCCCAATTAAATCCCTATACTGAGGAACCTAAAACTGTCATCAACACCATCAAACACCCATTGACCCAATCTTAAAAGAATAAGAGTTCATTCACTGTCCATGACCTGCAAAGTAAAATATTAGTTAGCATAAACAGTGAATACAAATGTAATAGTATTTTGTTTGTTTTCAAATTACCACAATAAAGAATTGAGTTAATTCCAGGAGTAGGCATTGCTCTTCAAATAAATGCTAATTTGCCTGCAGTAATACTTTTCCTGCACGTTTCTGTGAACAAGTGTTCCTTCTTTTACCCACCAGGAATTGTTCCTGAGGAAATCGAGCGGAACTGTAATAAACAAAGGCAGATGCATGAAGAATCGTCACACAGGGGCAAATTTACAATAACTGCCGCACCCCTGCATATCAGCAGGGATGCGCCAGTTATTGTGCGCCGTGGCTCCGCTACCATGGATGCGCCGCATTTACAATGCGGCGCACCATGGGGCAAAATAGGCACAGATGCGTGACGCACCTGTGCCGTAAAAGCGGCGCATTGCTGAAATTGCGTCGCAAGCGTGATGCAGCTTCAGCAATACCCTGGGGGCCCTATTGTTGCAATGCTTTGTCAATCCTTACGAATGCTTCAAGCAGGCGCAGGGTTTTGACGCAGCATGGGCTCAAAAGTGACTGTGTGAAATCTTGTAGATTTCACTCAGCCACTTTTGGAAGGCGATCCTGCGCCGGAACGCCTCCCCCCTGCGCAGGAACGTCTACTTCTGGCACAGGGCTTTATAACGTGACACATCTCCCAGATGCATCACGTTGTAAATACCCCGCAGCATGGCGCATCTTTTGCGCCGCCGCTGCATCATTCAAACAGAAACAAATGCATACTTAATCTCTTCTACAATCACTGATACAAATACACACTCATCCATACAGCCACTCTCACAATCACTGACCCTTATTTATAGTCATTTATATACTTCAACTTTCACATACACTGCCTTTTATTTATGGAGTTCCTTGGACATGTACCATTGAGACATCCATTCACTCACCAACACACCCATACACACACTCACCCACACATACAGCTGTTTCCACATGCACTCATGAACCCATACACCCAGTGAATCAACCACTCAAACATGAATGTACAGAATGACACACTTCCCACACAGCCACACACACACTCAGGCACCCATACAAATACTCTGGCAACAAATCAATAACCCATATAGACACTCATGCAGCTACTGACCAACCCATGCAGTAGCTTATACAACAGAAGAGAGACTGATACAGACATTCACACAGTTTAGTCACTAACCCATGAATTAACTCACTTAAATAGGTAGTCTGACTAATAGTAAGAGAGGCGCGCTGCGCTTTATTTTGCATTCTACCTACGAGCATTTGTTTGCTTTTATTGGAGCTACTTACTTTTAAAACTGTTTGTTCGCCGTATTTTAAGCTAATTGATCTCTTTGCTTCCCTGGTCCACCACTGACTCGGTCCGCTTGTTTTGGAGGGAAGACGATTACAGGAGCACAACGGAAGTGACTACGACTTCCGCTGTGCATCCTGCACCAATCAGGGGCCCGACACCATAAAAGCTGCAGCCACAATCGCACTCCCAAGCTGACTAATAGTAAAAGAGGCGCGCTGCGCTTTATTTTGCATTCTACCTACAAGCATTTGTTTGCCTTTATTGGAGCTACTTACTTTTAAAACTGTTTATTCGCCGTATTTTAAGCTAATTTATCTTGTCGCTTCCCCGGTCCACCACTGACTCGGTAAGCTTGTTGTGGAGGGAAGACGATTACAGGAGCACACCGGAAGTGACTACGACTTCCGCTGTACATCCTGCACCAATCAGGGGCCCGACACCATAAAAGCTGCAGCCACAATCGCACTCCCAAGCTGACTAATAGTAAGAGAGGCGCGCTGCGCTTTATTTTGCATTCTACCTACAAGTATTTGTTTGCTTTTATTGGAGCTACTTACTTTTAAAACTGTTTGTTCGCCGTATTTTAAGCTAATTGATCTCGTCGCTTCCCAGGTCCACCACTGACTCGGTCAGCTGGTTGTGAAGGGAAGACGATTACAGGAGCACACCGGAAGTGACTACGACTTCCGCTGTGCATCCTGCACCAATCAGACGGGACCTCAGTAGTTCATAGAGGTTGGCGGGACAGGAGTGCAGCAGAGGAGCGCAGCGGGCACGTCCTCAGCACGCCGAAGACTCGCCTAAGACAAGCCCGTCTGCGCCTGTTCCTCGCCATCTCGCCATGAACCCTGACATTACCAGGAGTAATATAATAAGCTACTCCATGGAAGCGCTTTTAAATCTACAGCCCACTAATGATACATGTACAGCTAGCTGTAAGAAGCTCCTTCTAACACGCAGGAAGGGCTGTTTTAAATGCCCTTGCGGCTTTTCCCTTTCTAAACCCTTGATACTTCCGTCCCATGCTGCAGAAGCCCCCCAACAAATTAAAATTGCTCAGCTAAATATAAGGTCCCTACAAAAACATCATCTGGAAGTCCACGATTTAATAACTAACCATGCCTTAGATATTCTATTGTTCACGGAGACCTGGCTGCAAGACCACATGCATTCGGTCGTTAACCTAGCCACCCCCATAGGTTATTCTACCTACAAGCTCAATAGACAAGCGAGGGGAGGAGGAATAGCAATGATTGCTAAGTCCAAATACTCGTGCCTATTTTCCAAACTAGACATCACAGGTTGTGAATGTGCCCGTTTTAAGGTCAAAATCAACCCACATTTTACTCTCTCGGGCATCCTGATATAAAGGCCCCCGGGACAAGATAACATCTTTTTAAAATCACTCCTTGATACAGTGTGTGCTAGGAACAGCAAACTTTAATTTTTTAGGAGACTTAAATATTCACTTCGACATCACCAGTGACAAGAAGCTAGATACTCTACTGGCTGATCTAGCTGCATTCCAACTCAGCCAGTTAGTCAGTGGCCCCACACATAGCGGAGGACACCTTCTTGACCCCATTTTCTCCAATCTATCTGACGCAACTGTAGAATCTCCTGTCCCCATATCCTGGACAGACCACCGATTGGTGACCATGTCAATTCCCACCGGAGAAACACCCAATGTCTATAATGCACAGCGAGTGCTCAAAAGACCTTGGAGAAAGCTTTGCCTTGAAGATCTGCATTCTCTCCTCATAGCCGACACTCACATAGATAATGTAGACCCGAACTTGGGATATGAGAGCTTCTGTAGCTGGATCAACCAGGCTCTAGATGCCCTCATACCGGCCAGATGGACAAGGACACGCTCACAGGAATCTAGCCCATGGTACAATGAAGACCTGTTCTCCCTTAAGAAAGAATGCAAAACCGCTGAGCGTAAATGGAGGAAAGAATATGATCCAGTACTTAAAGGCATATACGTCCAAGCACAAAAAAATTACCATTGCAATATTTGCAGAACTCGAGCCGCATATTACGCGAAGGAGATTGGCAGTAGTCAGAATACCTCCAAAACAATTTTCAAAATATTAAAAGAACTTAGTACCAAAAAATGTATTAAAAAGTCTAACCCCTCGCTCTCGCTATGCGAGAATTTAGCATCTTTCTTCTTGGATAAAATCCAGAAGATCTATAACTCCTTTCCAACAGTACCATACATCAAAGGACTGCGCTTAGTCCAGAGGACTTCTGCAAACTTTACAATAAAATTAACTCCGGATCGCCTGCATATCCCCTAAAACCTGCACAATTGAGAGCAGCAGACTGGACGGTACTCAGCCCTCTTCGGGATATAATTAACTTATCTTTCTCCTCTGCCAAGATTCCCTCCAGGTGGAAACAGGCATGGGTCTACCCAGTTCTAAAAAAACCTACTCTAGACCCTACTCTGCCTGAAAATTTTAGACCTATATCACTGCTCCCATGGCCAGCTAAAGTGGCAGAGTCCCATGTCAATATCATCCTGACTAAATTTCTTGTGACCAATTCTATTCTTGATAAATCTCAACATGACTTTCGTGCTGGCCACACCACCGAAACAGCTCTCCTGAGTGTGACAGAGCATCTCCGAGATATACTAGACTCGGGAGAGACGGCAGCACTGATTTTGTTAGATCTCAGTGCTGTTTTCGATATGGTATCACACGAGGTGCTGTTGGTCAGGCTAGAGGAGGCAGGAATATTGGGACAAGCCCTTAACTGGCTTAAAGCATTCCTCTGTGAGAGATCCTTTAGGGTGTCCATCCCCCCATTCCTCTCTGAAGAGCGTTCCATCAGACAGGGTGTCCCCCAGGGTTCAGCACTCAGCCCCACCCTATTCAATCTTTATGTTCGACCACTAGCTGAGGTAGCCAGGAGAGGGAGGCTGTCACTGGTATCTTATGCCGACGTGGGTCCCAGGCACTCCACACCACTGGAGTCAAGCTAGCCGGGCTGATGAGAGGTGTTACCTCGAAACCGGTCCGGTCCTCGGATGCTTGATTCCATTCTGGGAAGGACATGGCTTTTGTAGTTCGGACTGGACTGTTCCCATGGGGCACAGGGTCAGAGCTGATTTGCATATCGCCATTGTCTAACACAGGGTGGTGTGGAGTGCAAAAAACGATGGATTTGGGCCCAGATCTTTGGACTGGGTTGAGTGTGTGACATTGATCCACATTCGGTCCATCACCTGTTGTGTTTGCATCTTATGCCGACGACACACAGCTAGTGGTGACATTAAGGGATACGAGGGGCCTGAGTGCACATAACTTCAAACAGAGCCTTACTGACATTACCAGCTGGTTGACATCTAACTTCCTCCAGCTTAACGCTGGGAAGACAGAGGTACTGGTTGTGGGAAAAGGAACAGCAGCCTGGGGCGACATCTGGTGGCCGGAGTCACTCGGCAAACTGCCCGACCCAAAAACTCTTGTGAAAAACCTCAGAGTTTGGGTGGATTCCGCCCTTAACTTCACTCATCAGACAAAAAAGGTTGCTGCCACATGCTTCGGGATCTTACGGAACCTTAAGCCGATCCTTAAGTTATTTGACCCTCAGACGCATCAACTCGTAGTGCAGGCAACTATTCTCTCTCGGCTGGACTACGCAAGCTCGCTCCTCCTGGGGGTAAACATAGCTGAGAAAGCAAGACTACAACGTGTTCAAAATGCTGCAGTAAGAGCTTTGACAGGTCTTCCTCGGCATCAATCAGTGACAAGTGCTTTAACCAAACTCCACTGGCTTCCAGTTGAGAAGAGGATACACTTCAAGACTTTATGTCTTGCATTTAAAAATTTTAAAACCGCCTCTCCACCTATGCTGAGTCCGCTATTAACACCATATACGCCTCGACGTACACTGCGTTCGGAAGGATAAAACCTTGCAGTCGTCCCTCGTGTCAAGCTATCTCGGATGGGTGGCCGTTCCTTCCGATACTTGGCAGACAAGCTCTGGAATGCCTTACCTCCCCAGATCCGTGGCCTGAATGACCTTCTGCCTTTTAGGAAAGCTCTAAAAACCCACCTCTTCTGCCAATATACGTCTATGTTATATAGGGGCAATCTACATCTGTAGCTACCCTCTCTCTGTATTAGCGTAAGCGCCGGGATGCCCCTTTGCTGGAGCCGCCGAGCGCTATAGAAATGTATATAACATAACATAACATAACACACCTACTAAATCCACCATCCAGACACTTATACACCCATTCATTCTTCAATACACCTTGCTATATATATAATACATATTTAAACTTTAAAGAAAAACACAATTACTGGATGATGTCATCAGTGACGTCATCAATGATGTCATTTGAGATGTCACTGACCATGTCATGAATGATGTAATATGTGACGTCATCAGCAGTGCATTGCTGGGGCGCAAGTTATCGTTAGCTAAAGTAACTATAACAGGGGTATTTCTATGGTCAGCAGGCAAACTGTGTACGAAGTTGTAGCGATCTCGCCTGAGCCGCAGAGGAAGCCCGGATGCCTTGATGCATTTCCATATCGACGTCCTACAACGCCGGTGCTGGGATAGCAGGAGCCGATTATTGGAGGACAATCAGTGGTGCGGGGGCCCAAGGCAGACAACGCAACCCACTGGGGTATTACTTTTTCTATCAAGGGGTCCAAGCACGCCAGCTCACATGAGCAAGTAAACGCACTACATGGACCAGCAGGCCACAGCAGTGGCCGCGCCCACATGGGCGGTACCAACTACTTTCATAAATGTGCAAAGAAGAGAGTGCTGAGACCGTGAAGCCTGTGCCTCTGATGAAGTGAATTGCATGAAACGCGTCAGGCGGAGGCTCGAGATTTGCAGGCATAATGTGTTTGAAAAAAAAATATATATATATATATATTTCTTTTTTCACTTAAAAAACCATAGGTTTTACAGACGTTATAGTTAGTAATTAGCATTTAAAAAACCTTTGAAATTCACTAAAAAAACACAGGTTTCAGGGACGTTATAGTTAGTTGAACATTTGACTTATATAAAACCAGAGACATTTGCCTGTTATAGTTAGTTGAGCTAATTTCAAACAAAAATGAAAAGAAACGCCACACTCGTCTTGGATGTATGTCACTCTCTTTTAATGACCTTCACCAAATCTCCACCTTGAGCTAACTATAACTCGCGCGCCAGCAATGCACTGCTGATGATGTCACATAGTACATCACTCATGACATGGTCAGTGACATCACTGATGACATCTCACATGACATCACTCATGACATCATCCAGTGAATGTGTGTTTCTGTAAAGTTTAAATATGTTATATATATATATGTATATTACCTACTGGCGGTCGCCAGTAGGTATATATAGTTAGGACCTAGTTACCATAGGAAATCCCCAAAATTCTATTGGGAATAACTTTGGCGCAGATTGAGGAATATGCGTGTAATTTTCTTTAAAATTGCTTCCCCCTAGCTCCGCTCCTTCCCTGAAAGTTTCGGGGGGATTCGTCAAGCGGGGGCCGAGAAAAAAGGGGGGTCCCAAAACCTATTTTCCCCATGTTAATTTCCATAGGGGCCTTTAGACACGGCTACAGCCCAAACGGCTGAATGGAATTACACCAAACTTGGCAAAATGGTAGGGCCTGGTATGCAGATGTGCCTTTGCTATGCTTGGTGAAAATCCCTCCAGTAGTTCTTGAGAAAATTGAATTTGAAATTTTTCAAATGGCATTTTCTATGGGACCTTTAGACACGGCTACAGCCCGAACGGATGAGCGGAATTACACCAAACTTAGCAAAATGGTAGGGACAGGTATGCATTAGTGCCTTTTCTATATTTGGTGAAAATCCCTCCAGTAGTTGTTGAGAAAATTGAATTTGTGCAAATTATATATCTATATGCGCTCAACATTCTAGTGGAATAACTTTGCCGCCGATTGAGGAATCTGCTTGTAATTTTCCAGAAGTTTGGCCAGCTCTGCTCCGCTCCTTCCCTGAAACTTTCGGGGGGATTCATCAAGCGGGGGCCGAAAGGGGGTCCCAAAATGTGTTTTCCCCATGTTAATTTCCATAAGGACCTTTAGACACGGCTACAGCCCGAACGGCTGAATGGAATTACACCAAACTTGGCAAAATGGTAGGGCCTGGTATGCAGATGTGCCTTTGCTATGTTTGGTGAAAATCCCTTCAGTAGTTCTTGAAAAAAATTGAATTTGAAGTTTTTCAAATGGCATTTTCCATGGGACCTTTAGACACGGCTACAGCCCGAACGGCTGAACGGAATTACACCAAACTTGGCAAAATGGTAGGGACAGGTTTGCAGTAGTGCCTTTTCTATATTTGGTGAAAATCCCTCCAGTAGTTGTTGAGAAAATTGAATTTGAGCAAATTATATATCTATATGCGCTCACCGTACGCGCACCGTACATGTACGGTACGCGTACCGTCCGCGTATGTGTGCGTATCCTTACGTGCGCGAGTGAGTTTCTGATTGGCTGGCAGTCGACTGTCAACATTCCAAACTGTCCAAATCAGGAAGTGTTGGCCACCATCTTGTTTTTCAGGAGAATTGAGGCACAAGAGAGCCCAAAACAAGAGTGGAAAACACGAAAAGGGGGCAGGGTAGAGACCCCCCAACCCCCTAGCCCTTCTTAGGGGGTCCCAAAAGGACCCCCAAGGGCAAAAAAAACAGAAAAATACAAAACAATCACAGGGTACGCGCACCGTACGCGTACGGTACGTGCGCCGTGCGCGTACCCCGCGATTTAAAAAAAAATAAAAAATTATTTGCTCTTGGTTGTCCTTCTGGAAACCCCTGAGAAGGGCTAGGGGGTCAGGGGGTCTCAACCCTGCCCCCTTTTCGCGTTTCCACTCTTGTTTTGTGCTCTCTTGTGCCTCAATTCTCCTGAGAAACAAGATGGCTGCTCAGGTGGTCCCAGAAGGATAATAAGATATATAAACGTTATCTGCTAATAGAATTAGCATTTACAAAACCTTTGAAATTTATTGAAAAAAAATATAGGTTTCACGCCTGATATAGTTAGGAATTAGCATTTAAAAAACCTTGCAAATTCACTGAAAAAACATAGGTTTCAAGCCTTATATAGTTAGGAATTAGCATTTAAAAACCTTGCAAATTCACTTAAAAAACCATAGGTTTCAGTCCTTATATAGTTAGGAATTAGCATTTAAAAAATCTTGCAAATTCACTTAAAAAACCATAGGTTTTCAGGCCTTATATAGTTAGGAATTAGCATTTTAAAAACCTTGCAAATTCACTTAAAAAACATAGGTTTCAGGCCTTATATAGTTAGGAATTAGCATTTAAAAAACCATTGAAATTGCTCCTATATAGTTAGTTGTATTAACTATATTTCGTGCACTCGCAATCCACTGCTGATGATGTCACATATTACATCATTCATGACATGGTCAGTGACATCACTGATGACATCTCAAATGACATCACTGATGACATCACTGATGACATCTCATTTGACATCACTGATCACATCACTGATGATATCCTTCATGTGATAATACGATGCACCTCCTCACACTCTAATATAACCTTTGATACACCCAGTGTTAAATACAGACTACCATTCTTAAAACCATTGACACACCAATACCAGTTACTACATACGCACTCACTGATTCCTAGGTCTACACACACATTCACTCATTCACCCATAGAATCACTCATACATACAGTCACTCATCAATACAACACTATCATATGCACTCATACACCTAAACAGACACTCACACACTGCCACTCATCCATGGAGTTACTCACACACCTAGTCAGTCATGCAAAGAATCAATCACACTTCCATTTCTTCAACTATACAGTTATACACACAACACCTTACTTATTCAAACATATACTTACTTTCTTATACAATCACTGATACAAGTACGCAATGATCCATACAGCCACTCGCACATTCACTGGCTCTCATGTATAGTCATTTATATATGCCAACTCTCACATGCACTGTGTTTTACATATGTACTTACTTGGACATGTAGCACTGAGATATCCATTCACTCACCAACATACCCATGCACACAGTCAATCGCCCATATAGCTGTTTCCACATGCACTCTTGAACTCATACACCTAGTGAATCAACTGCTCACACATCTATGCACAGAGTCACACACCTCCCAGCCACCCACACACACACTCAGTCTCCCATTCAAATACTTGGGCAACCAATCAATAACCCATATAGCCACTCATATAGCTACTGATCAACACATGCAGCAGCTTACACAACAACAGACATACTGATGCACACATTCAGACAGTTTAGTCACTAACCCATGCATTTAGTAAGACACACTCATACAGTCAGTCACGCACCTACTAAATCCTTCATCCAGACACTTATATATCCACTCATTCTTCAATATGTAAAACATATTTAAACTTTACAGAAACACACAGTCACTGGATGATGTCATCAGTGACATCATCAGCAGTGGATTGCGGGTGCGCGAAATATAGTTAGTACAACTAACTACATAGGAGCAATTTCAATCGTTTTTTAAATGCTAATTCCTAACAATATAAGGCCTGAAACCTATGGTTTTTTAAGTGAATTTGCAAGGTTTTTAAAATGCTAATTCCTAACTATATATGTTATTATCCTTCTGGGACCACCTGAGCAGCCATCTTGTTTCTCAGGAGAACTGAGGCACAAGAGAGCCAAAAACAAGAGTGGAAAACGCGAAAAGGGGGCAGGGTTGAGACCCTGTGACCTCCTAGCCCTTCTCAGGGGGTCCCAGAAGGACCACCAAGTGCAAAAAAACAAATTATTTTTTTTTTAAATCGCGGGGTATGCGCACGGTACGCGCACTCTACACGTACGGTGCGCGTACCCCGCGATTTTTTTTTTGCCCTTGGGGGTCCTTTTCGGACCTCCTGAGAAGGGCTAGAGGGTTGGGGGGTCTCTACCCTGCCCCCTTTTCGTGTTTTCCACTCTTATTTTGGGCTCTCTTGTGCCTCAGTTCTCCTGAAAAACAAGATGGTGGCCAACACTTCCTGGTTTGGACAGTTTGGAATGTTGACAGTCGACTGCCAGCCAATCAGAAACTCGCTCGAGCACGTAATGGTTTGCACACGTACGCGTACGGTAGGCGTGCTGTACGCATGCGGTGCGCGTACGGTGAGCGCATATAGATATATAATTTGATCAAATTCAATTTTCTCAACAACTACTGGAGGGATTTTCACCAAATATAGAAAAGGCACTACTGCATACCTGTCCCTACCATTTTGCCAAGTTTGGTGTAATTCCGTTCAGCCGTTCGGGCTGTAGCCGAGTCTAAAGGTCCCATAGAAAATGCCATTTGAAAAATTTCAAATTCAATTTTCTCAAGAACTACTGTAGGGATTTTCACCAAACATAGCAAAGGCACATCTGCATACCAGTCCCTACCATTTTGCCAAATGTGTTATAATTCCGTTCAGCCGTTCGAGCTGTAGCCTTGTCAGAATGTCCCTATGGAAATTAGCATGGGAAAACACGTTTTGGGACCCCCCTTTTTTCTCGGCCCCCGCTTAACGAATTCCCCCGAATCTTTCAGGGAAGGAGCGGAGCACAGCGAGGCAAATTTAAGGAAAATTACAGGCCGATCCCTCAATCGGCGCCAAAGTTATTCCCAATAGAATGTTCGTAATTTTCTATGGTAACTGGGTCCTAACTATATATACCTACTGGCGACCACCAGTAGGTAATATATATATATATATATATAAAAAAAAAATATATATATATACTAGCAGCCCGCCCCAGCGTTGCCTGGGGCAGAAAGGGGCTGGGGGCAGTACACCCGCTCCCGCCCCGACCCCCTCCCGCACCGACTCCCTCCCGCCCTGACTCACTCGCGCCCCCTCCCTCCCCGACTCACTCGCGCCCCCCTCTTGCCCCGACTCACTCGTGCCCCCCTCCCGCCCCGACTCACTGGGGCTCCGATATTTTCATTTAGTGCTGCCTCCTTTTTGCCTCCCCCTGCATCACACAGTCTCACTTTCCCTTTCCTTACCTGTGCCACTGCTCCTCACTGCACAGCCGCTCGTCACTGCACCGCCCTCCTCCTTCGTCATCACGCACGTCGCGTAGCGGCCAGTGCTAGGTCCCGGCCGGTGCTACTTTCAGGGGACTACTTTGTTTACAAACTTAATTTTTTTAATTTACTTTTTTTTAAAAATTTATATAGCCTATGTCCATCTACACACCCTGACATTTTCATAGATGTATCGGGTGTGTAGATTGGCGCTGTGGTTTCCGAGTTTACCTGGCCAAAAGGTGCAAGTTCTCTCTTTATAATAGTAGTATATATATATATATATATATATATATATATATATATATATATATATATATATATATATATATATATATATATATATATATATATATATATATATATATATATATATATATATATATATATATACCAAGGTGTATTGAAGAATGAATACATTTACAAGTGCCTAAAGGAATTATTTCGTAGGTGCGTGACTGACTGTATAAGTGAGTGTTTGAACATGTCTTACTGAATGCATGGGTTAGTGACTAAACTGTGTGAAAGTCTGTATTAGTCTCTTCATTGGTGTGTAAGCAACTGCATGGGTTGCTGAACAGCTACATGAGTGTCTATATAGGTTATTGATTTGTTGTTTGAGTATCTGTATGGGTCCAAGTGTCTGTCTGGGTGGGTGGGTGTATGAGTCTGTGCATAGATGTCTGAGTGGGTGATTCAGTGGTTGTATGGATTCAAAAGTGCATCTGGGAAGGGCTGTATGGATGAGTTAGTGTGTCTATGGGTGTGTTGGTGAGTGAATAAATGTCTCAGTGGTATATCTGAATGTGAGTGTTGGAGTATATAAATGAGTATACGTGAGACGAAGTTATTTCAAGAGTGGGTGTATAAATAAGTGTCTGCTTCTATCAGTGATTATATAAGACAGTAAATATTTGTTAGTATCTGTAAAAATAAGTGATGTGGTATGTCTAAACATAACGAAGTTGGTGTGTATAACTGTATACATGATTAATGGGTATGTGCTTGATTCCTTGCATTACTGACTAGGTGTGTGAGTAACTCTATGAATGAGTGGCACAGTGTGACTGCATGTATAGATGTATAAGTGCATATTATAGTCCTGTATTGATGAGTAACTACATGTATAAGTGACTCGATGTGTGTGTAGACCTAGGAAATACTTTACTTTACTTTTGTTTCAATTATAGAGCGCACGAATCACCCCATAGGGGTATCTCAGCACTGGAGCCACATAAGCGAACTGAGGAGACCTGTTCAGAAGAGCGATGTTTTCAGCATTTTCCTAAACGCCAGGTAGTTTGTACATTGTCGCAGGCGAATGGGGAGATCGTTCCATAGGTGTGGGGCAAGATAGTAGAAGGCCTTACCATCTTGTCGACACTTTCTAAAGCGTGGGACTGAAATCAGGGCTTTGTCTCCTGAGCGGCAGGATCTGAGAGGCACATAGTTAACAAATGTGTCATTGAGATAACTAGGGCCTAATCTGTATACGGCTTTATAAGCCATACAGCATATTTTGAAATAAATCCTTTTCCGTATGGGTAGCCAATGTAGTTTCTGCAGCAAAGGGAGGGAGGCTTTTCTTGGGGGGCATTGGTCACTAGACGAGCCACTGTGTTTCGGACAACCTGTAATCTATTTATGGCCCTTTCGTTGGCTGATATCAACAGTGTGTTACAGTAGTTTAAGCGGCTTCAAATCAGTGCCTGAATCAAGGTTTTCCTAGAAGACAGTGGTAGGAAAGGGAAGACTCTTCTGAGCATGCTAAGGCTATGGAAGCAGGCTCCGATAGTAGAAGAGACATGGTCTCCCAGGGTGAGTCTTTGGTCCAGTCGGACTTCAAGGTTTTTCACCACTAGTTTAGGGCATGGGGTGGGACCTAGTTCCTCTGGCCACCAACTAGGTGACCATTTCACAGTGGCATCGCCAAATAGCATTATTTCGGGCTTGGTAGCGTTCAGTTGGAGAAAATTCATTTTCATCCATTCCGCTATAGATTTCATTTCTTCACCAAAGGTGGCTTGAATATTTGGGTTGGATTTGTCAAGTGAGAGGAGTAACTGGGTGTCATCTGTGTATGATATAGGAATGAAGCCCAGTTTTCTCTACAGTCTCGCCAGCGGAGCAACGTAAATGTTGAACAAAGTAGGGCTCAAGCATGAGCCCTGTGGTACTCCCTTGGTAACCTTGGTGGTCTTAGAGTGGTAAGGGCCTAGGTTAATGGTCTGTGTTCTATCGGATAGGAAGTTGGTTAACCATTTCAGAGCTTTTCCTGTAATGCCTATGTCACCCAGTCTTCTGAGTAAAATTTGGTGGGATATGGTGTTGAATGCTCACTGGGATATGGGGTATGGTGTGGCTCACTGGTTAGAGGCGGCAGACCCGGAAGCAGAGGACGGCCCGGGACCAGGGTTCAATTCCCGACGCGGCAGGGTCGTGGACCAGGGTCAGCGGACTCAATAATTCTCGCCTCTGTGCCTACTCTAACCAGTGATCACACTCGGCAACTCTGGGCATTAGCTTGCCTTATCTCCACAACGGCCCCCCACATACGCGGGGGATGCCTGGTTTCACTTTGGAGATACCCAGCAGGGACCATCTCACAGGGAAAGCCAGGACGGGTTCCCCAGCCGTCTACAGCGCTGAGATACCCCATGGCGGGGTGATACATGTGCTTTACAAGACACCATTACATTACATTACATGCTGCAGAAAGGTCAAGCAGCACCACAAGCATTACCTGACCCTTGTCCAACAGCATCCTGATGTTGCCCGTTACTGCCACTAGGGTTGACTCAGTACTGTATCTGGGGTGAAATCCAGATTGTGAGGAATCTAGGCTGTTAGTGGATTCAATGAAGTTGGAAAGGTGTGTATTAATGTGTTTTTCTAAAATGTTGGTGTGGAGGGGAAGGAGCGAGATGGGTCGAGAGTTTGTTACGTCTTCCGGTGAGATTTTGAGATTCTTTTTAATCAGAAGTATCTGTGCAGCTTTCCAATCAGGAAGGAGGGCTCCTTCCTTCAGGGAGCTATTAAGAATATTACAAATAGGGTCAGTGAGCTGTTTACCAAGGTGGCAGTTAGTTTAGCAGGTATCAGATCCAATGGGGAGCCTGATTTTGCGCCTTTTAAGAGAGCTTCTGTATCTTCTATAGTGAGTAGTGGAACATTTCCTAATGAGCTTTTTACCGGTGGGATGTGTAGGGGTTCAATTCCTAATTTAGTTTGGGGATTTATAGTGGAAGTGATTTTGTTATAGATCAAGTCTATTTTCTCAGTGAAATGACTAGCAATGTTATCGCACAGCATTTGGGATGGTGCTGATGCCGTGTTGCAGGCCAAAGGATTGGTGAAGGTTTTTAGAATCTGATAGAGGCATTTCTGAGAGCTCCCATTATGTTTGAGAGAGGCTGCAATATGGGTCTTCCCCGCATCTTTTAGATTACGGTGGTACTTAATTAGAGCCTCCTTGAATTTTTCGTATTCTGAAGGGTTTTGAGAGCGGCGCCAATGGTGTTCGAGACTTTTGATTGAGCCTTTTTTTAGCCACAGGGAGGTCGAGTACCATGGGGCCTGGCGTCGTTTTGGGATTGTAGGGCATTGTTTCAGGGGTGCTAAGCTATCGAGAGTAGCAAGTAGGCTAGCGTTGAAGGAGGCTAGGCGTTTCTCAACCTTATCTGTTTCCGCGTGATGAGGTGGGCAAAATGCACCTTCAAAGTGTGCTGGTGTAATTAAATTCCACTTTCTATACCTTTTATTTGGATAGCATTTGGGAGCGGGGTGAGCCTTGTGGTTGTTAATACGAAACTCGACCATAGAATGGTCAGACTAGGTGACAGGAGTCGTGACAACATAGGATATGTCAGTTAGTTAAGATGACGTCTAACGTTTGCCCTGCCTGGTGGGTTGCATCTTTGTTTATTACAGTAAGGTTGAGTGCAGCCAGTTTGGTCAGAAAAGATGAGGCTTTCGGATTGTCTTGAATTTCACTATGTATGTTAAAATCTCCAAGAAGAAGGAAATTCCTGGAGGAAGTGACATGTGGGGCAATAAGTTCAATGAGCTGTGAAGTGGCATTGGTTAGTGGTCCTGGTGGGAGATAGACTATGGCTCATTTCCAGTTAGGGTTGTGGTGCAAATTCATGCTAAAAAACAGTATTTCCAACTGATCGTTACTTACTTGGTCTAGGACGGAAGTTTTTATAGACCATGGCTATTCTTCCCCCTGTCCTATGTGGTCTATCTAGTTTTAGTATGTGGTAAGCATGGGCGAATTTTGCGAATCTCGCGTTCGCGAATTTTGCGGATTTGTGAACTCGCAATCCGCAAAATCCGCGAATTCCCGCGAATTTGCAGATTTTTTCTTTTTTTTGTGTTCGCGCGTGTTTCTGCCAGTTCGCGAGGGTTTTTACAATTTCGCAATTTGCGAACTTACCTGTCGGGTCGCAAGTTTTGCGAACTTGTTGTTTCTACGTGTCCAGCCTGTTTGGGACACTCTTCTTCATCACTGCCACTCTCTGTCACCACTGCCACTCTCTGACTACTCATGCCACCCTCTGGCCCACCCATGCCACCCTCTGTTTCATCACCACACCCTCTGGTTGTCCAGTGTACATTATTTTCGGCAAAGCAAAGCACACCTTCCCTGCCTCAAGTGACCTGAATTAATTTGGGGCTGATTAATGTGTCACAGAATATTTTTTTAGCTGGCACCTGCTTCCTTAGTGCTTCCTGATTAGTGATCTTTTGCACTTGCTAAGTGCTTTCATTGTTGCAAAATTAGTTACAACACCTGCCCTGCCCCAACTGACAATAATGAATTAGGGGCTGATTAATGGATTTTAACTTCCAGCCTGGCTCCTGCTTGTCTCCCTTAGCTGCAATTCAGGACCTTTGTGGCATATGTGTAACTATTCTGAGGTTCAGAGCAGGGTCACATAATAGTTGCAACTGGCAACTGAACTCTGGAGGGGCCCCTCAGGAAGCACTACAGGAAATGGCTACTAATGATGAGCCTGAACTTTTGAACCTGGTAAGTAGTTTCAGTTTTGCTAAGATCGTATTTCTGCAATTTAGCACTTACTCGCGGGGTGCGAAGTTGTACTGGCAAGCCGCGAACTCACGCGAACAGTGCGAGCAAGCCATAAAATCCGCTGCTCGCGGATTTGCGGATTTTGCGGGAGATTCGCGGATCTCGCGGATTGCGAATTTACCGAAAATCCGCAAAATCCGCGAGCGAAACGGATTTTCCGCCCATGCTTAGTATGTGGTAGTCATGAGGGAGTGCTACTGCTATGTCAGGGTTGGAGTGAGGTTTAATCCAATTTTGTTAGGAACCCTATCTGGGGATTGTTGGAAGACAGCAGGACCCATATATTAGCAGCATGTTTGGGCAGTGACCTTACATTGGCCAGGAAACAGTACGAGTTATTGCTGGTATCTGCTCTTGCCTATTTTCTGTAGGATGGAAAACAGAGTCTATGTTCTGCTTTGACTTGGTATTAGCTCTCTTGGAGTGGACTGGAGCACTTTGGTATTTACAGTTGCTTCAGGAAAAAGATCCCATTACTTCCGTAGGGATGGGGCAGGCACAGGTTGGTATTTATATGTTTGTATTGACATTCTTGATCGAAACCAACTCTCTACTCATATAAGTATAAGAACCCCTCACCTGTTTAAACTGAGAATGGGCAAAACCGGCAGGGATTCCTGCTCCAGGCAACGTCCAGGCACAGACGGACTTGCCTCGCTGCGCGTGTCCGCTGCGCGTCTGACTAGGCATAAGCTTTTATAGATTGGGATCTAGACTGCTAACCTCACGTCGGGATTGGGAGGGAAGCAGTCAAGTCTCATTTCCAGTTTGCAGCGCCTCCCTCCAGACAACTGGAACAATCCGTGCTGGACCGGGGAGGATACCGGGTGAGCATTCTATCAATGCGCAGGTGATTCAAACAATGTGCAAAAATGCAATTTTAAAATCAATCTAAAAACATCAGAGCCCTTTACCGGGTGCTCTCTAGTACATCGAGTAAGATAGTGCAAATTATCAATCATTTTTAAATATCCAGCAAGTAATGTAACAAGGAGCCCTTTACCAGGCGCTCCGATCTGTACTTCAGTCAATCTCCTTAGTCAGCTTAAGTGAGGGCTATGTAGTATATGGCATTCTTCTGTGTATGGTTTCAAAAATAGTAGTCAGCATTTTAGAATGGGTGTATCAAAGTTTATTATAGAGCATCAGTATGTGCATCTGATTGTCACGTGGATGATGTCATGAGTGATGTCATCAGTGATTTCATTTGAGATGTCATGAGTGATGTCATCAGTGATGTCACCGACCATGTCATGAGTGATGTAATATGTGACGTCATCAGCAGTGCATTGCGGGTGCGCGAGTTATAGTTAGCTCAACTAACTATAACAGGTGAATTTCTCTGGTTTTATATGAGTCAAATGTTCAACTAACTATAACGTCCCTGAAACCTATGTTTTTTTTTGTGAATTTCAAAGGTTTTTAAAATTCTAATTCCTAACTATACCGTCTGTAAAACCTATGGTTTTTTCAGTGAATTTCAAAGTTTTTTTAAATATTAATTTAATATTTTAATGTTTCTAAAATCTATATTTTTTCTATTACATTTTTAAATATTTTTGAACTCTATTATACTTCTTTTCTCTAACTTTAAAACTTATGTAATGTTTTATATCTTTCCTAAAAAAAATTATTTTTTTTGCTGGGGACAAAACTGCACTCCCATACTGGTAGCGTACCAAGCTCCATCACCACACAAATCTTATACGCATATTGCTGAACTAATAAATAATGCGCATTTCGTATCCGACGAGTTTGTGGCACCGCGTAACATCATATACGCATGAGGTCGAAGCGATGCGCTTAGTGTATTCGATGAGTACACACTGCCAGGGCCTGTGTTATGTCACAGACGTATAGTATTGCGCCGTGTACGCCATTCCCTTTTTTTTTCTTTTTTGTCTCAAAAGTATATCAAAATATCTTTTAACAGTATATGGGAGCACACAAAAATCTAAATTATTTTAAACATTTCTAACTGTAATAAACTTATATTAAGTTAAATATAATTTTGTCAAAATTGCGTCGGGTGCGTCCTCCTTGTGCACTGGGTGTGCGATTGCCATGCGACCTTAAAAAAACAATTTGATTGGTTCATAACATTTCCCATTGTAACAGTTGGACAGCCCCACTCATTTTACTCATTCTCTATACAGTGTTTGATGAGAGACAACTCTTCTCCTTAGAAAGCTTTTTTGGAAAGTTTTTTCCTGTATACACATATCTTATACTGCGCACAACATGCAACGATCATCTTGATCAATATTCATGCTCTGCACATTAGCCTTTAACCGGTTAGAGGCGGCAGACCCAGAAGCAGAGATCGGCCCGGGACCAGGGTTCAATTCCCGACGCGGCAGGGTATGGAACCAATGTCAGCGGGCTCAAAAAATCTTGCCTCAGTGCCTCTCTAACCATGGGTCCCACACTGCAACTCTGGGCAATAGCTTGCTTAATCTCCACAACGGCCCCCTCGCTGCCGGGGATGCCTGGCTTCCCCTTGGGGATGCCCAATAGGGACCATCTCACAGGGAAAGCCAGGACGGGTCCCCCAGCGGCACACAGCGCCAAGAAACCGTGTTGTGAACGTGCGCTCTACAAATTCATACTAACATAACATTGCCATGCATCTCAAACGTTCCATCAAAAAACAAATGTTTTACACGAGGTCCCTGCTGTGTGTGTGTGCACATTATTGTGCTGCCTTTCGGCATGGGTATTGGTGGCTCTAAGGAGCATCATCAGTCATGGGCAGACTGCACATCCTAGATCACAAGCCATCTCATTAACGATAGTTTCAGCCCTCCCGACACATGCAACACTAATATAAATTGCACATTCTGCGAGGTAAAAACTACAAAATAAACACGCATCAGTACACATCCTGGCCAGACAGGAACTGAACAACGCCCAAGTCCCCTGAATTATTATTCACACCCCTACGCTGGCCTGGCGTACGCAAACCCACCCCAATTTGCGTACGTATAAATAGGATAACCACAATGCCACACGTCCCTCTTCTTCCACACTACCTTAAATGATATGCTGCATTCACCTCACATATGACAATGCACAATAAAAAAAAGAAATGGATCCATGAGGTGTACAATCAATCAATGAATCAATCAAAGTACTTGTAAGGCACGCTACTTACCCGTGAGGGTCTCAAGGCGCTGAGGGGAGGGGGTGCCGCTACTGCTCGAAGAGGTGGCGCTCTTGCTGGTGTGATTGTTGAAGGGTTTCTTGAGTGGGGCGAGGGTGTTGGCGCAGTCGTCGATCCACTGTCTGAGGTTGTGGGCTGCGATGTCTGGGTTGGTGGGGTCAGTGGGTGGGTTTTGTGCGAGGGTGGTGATCTGCTGGTCTTCGGTGACTTTGCCCCAGCAGCGGCGAGGTAGCTGTTGGGTGCGGTGGTGCATGGTTAGTCTATTAAAGGTGAAATGGATGCAGCGGTGGTCAGTCCAGTGGAGTTCAGTGGTGTGGTGAAAGGTGACATGGGTGCCTGTGGAGGAGATGGGGTCCAGCGTGTGGCCAGCGGCGTGGGTGGGTGCGGTGATAAGTTGTCTGAGGCCGAGGTTGGCGATCAGGGTGGCTGAGTTGGCGTTGTTGTTGTTCTTGAGGTGGAAATACAGGTCCCCGAGGAGGATGTACTCCATGGAGGCGAGTGCGTGGGTGCTGGCGAGGTCGGCGATGGAGTCGCTGAATTGAGCTCGGGGTCCAGGGGGTCTGTAGATGAGTGTTCCTCTGAGGGTGGTGTTGGGGTTGGTGTGGATCCGGAAGTATAGGTGATCAGCGGTGTTGAGGGTGTCGCCTGCGTGGGTGGCGACCTTGAGGGTGGACTTGTGGATGATGGCTATTCCTCCTCCAATTCTGTTGGTGCAATACCTGCGGGTCATCTTGTAGCCTCCCGGGATGGCTATGGCAATGTCGGGCGCCGAGGAGTCGTTCCACCAGGTCTCATTCAGGAAGGTCACGTCTGGGGTGGAGGTGTCGAGCAGATCCCAGAGCTTGACGGCGTGTTTGCGTGCGGAGCGGGTGTTGAGGAGTATGTAGCGGAGGAGGTTGGGTCCAGTCCTTGGAGGTTTGGTGGCTTTGTCGCAGGTGAAGCTGCAGGTGTGGCAGAAGAAAGGTCAGTGAGTCCGTTTCGGGGCGGCTTGGAAGCAGGTGTGGTTTTGGCCGACGTTGAGTGCGTAGAGGGTTCTGGCGTTATAGCGGAGTCTGGTGTTGTGGCGTTCGCGGGGTCCAGGGGTTCTGGTGCTGGGCGTGGTCCAGGCGCAGATGGTCACTCCATCCTGGCAATCAACACGGGCTCTAAATTGTGAGCCCTACTGCCCATCATCTACGAAAGGGATCCATGAGTTGTACACTCTCCTGCAATCAACACTCCATCTGAAATGTGAGCACTGCTGCCCGTAGTGTTTGCTCACACAACAATGACAGCAGGTAAGCAGAGCGACCTGGGTGCACAGGGCCTCCAATTGAGCGCGGTGCGGCGGGAGGGGTGGGGTGCTTCAGCCTGGCTGCACAGGTGCGAATAAACGATATTGCCATGCGTAATGATGTGATCTCTGACCTCATTCAGTCTCATCTCTGTCTCATTTTAAAGACCTGCTAGACAGTCCTGTAGACCTGAGCCAGCGGGCAGCACTGCCCTACAGACACCTCTTGAGCGGGGTGCTGCGGGAGGGGTAGGATGCATCAGCCAGACTGCGCACGTGTGAATAAGCAATATTGCCATGTGTTATGATGTGATCTTTGACCTCATTTAGTCACATCTCTGTCTCATTTTAAAGACCTGCTGTACCATAAGGTAGGCCTGAGCCTACAGGTAGTGCTGCCCTACAGACACCTGTTGAGCCCGATGCTGCAGGAGGGGTGGGTGCATCACCCTGAGTGCGCACATGCGAAAAAGCGATGTTGCCATGCGTAATGATGTGATCTCTGACCTCATTCAGTCACATCGGTCTAATTTTAAGGACCTGCTGGACCGTACTGTAGGCCTGAGCCAGTGGGCAGCGCTGCCCTACAGACTTGTGGCGTTGCCTTTAAGTTCCTTACTAAGTGTACATGCACACAGTCTCTCACCCCTGCATTACACGTGCACATTATGCTTCTAGCATGCTCTCTGTTCCTTTGTATGTAAACATTGGCATAACATATTATTATTTAACCTTGTGTATTTTTGTGCACTCCAACTCCTCTTTGAACCACGATTACCACTAACAGTTGGTAGATCGTACTTCAAAAACGAAGGATGCACTCAACTCCTATTTTCTATCAAGCTTGAAATAAACCTTCATTTACCTCCAGACGTTTCCACCATTAAAATGTTTCTCCCTTTTCAGACATTCCATTGATTGTGGAGCGGTAGCTGACCCCGCAATGATGCCCTGGCACTCTGACACCTTCCATCGTGGTATCAAGACACCGCCCCTGACCGGAGACCTGGTCTACCGTACAAACGTACTCCGGACTAGGAGCTTGCACCAACACATCGTGGGACACACCAGTGGTGGCAGGTGAGCAGTGAAGCCTCGGTGTGCAAGACCTACAATTGAGCACAGTGCGGGGGAAGGGGTTGGGGTGCAGCACCCTGGGTGCACATGTACATGCAAGCGATTTTCCCATGGCCAATAATTTAGGAGTATATTATCAAAGAACGGCGCTAACATTATCCCCACTTTAACGGCAGGAAACTACCGCTAAAGCGCCAATAAGGGGTCGATAATATGCCCTTGTGAATTCCCATAGACGCATAGGTTCACACCAGAACCTGGGCATCTAAGGGAATTCACAAGCGCATATTATCAACCCCTTATCGCCCTTCCTTGATAATATGGCCCATAATCTCTGGCCTCATGTATTTAATTTAAAGGACTTGCTGAACCACACCCTTTCTCGCGGACCCCAGCGTCCTAGACAAACGGGTGTCGGAGGGTGAACACTAAGGGCTGGATGCAATAGGCCGACGCTCTATTTCCTCCTTCCTCTCTTCTTTTGACTCTCCCTCCCCTTCTCCATTCCACCCACTCTCCCTACCTTTCATTCTTACTACTTTCATTTGAACTACCTTTTTAACCTCTTCCACATAGCACACATACTTATGTTTCATTTTTGTCTTGCAGGTTTCCTACGCTGCTTCCACTGAAGTCCATCCCACTTTTTTTATTATACTGTTCTATTAAAGTTACATTTCTATTTATTTCTGTTTTAATAAAGGTTATTTTTTTGTCAAATAAATAACTGAGTGTATAGGTCTTCTTTTTCTGACAACACTTGTCTAGTATTTGTTGTGAAAATCACCTGTTTATAGGAGATTTTAAGGACAACATTATTTAATATTAGAGTGCACCTACCAAACATAAACTAACTGACTATTAGACAAACGAAGCCTGGGTAATTGTGCAACTGCAAGAGTTCTATGAGTGTATCACTTCTTAACACTATAAGTACTGTCTGTGTGATTACAGAACAAATAAGGCACTGCCTAGGACCACCAAGGCTTCAGGGACTGCCGAGACCTACCCTGCCTATTTAAATAAAGACCTCGAGTGTGGCGATCCCCGGACTTCAGTTGAACTCGAACCCCCCAAACAATTAGTAAACAATACCTGGGAAGATGACGCTCCCCTAGGCTGCAAAACGTCTCTGTGCCCTTCCATGCCTAATTTACATATGACATTAAGATCCCCAGTCCTACAGAGACCCTGCAATATGATAATTGGATTGGCCACAGAACATTACCCACCAGGGGCCTCATTTAAAAGAATAGGTGAGACCCCATTTTTATATTGTTTTTGTTCTTTTCTCTCCATTTTTACCATCTGCATCCCCTCTATTACAGCGATACAAGGTTTTCCTCCTCTCGCTTCAAGTAGTCATACAAGTATTTGCTATCAAAGGGTGGAAGCCATGCACCACTCTCTAATAGCAAGCACAAATGTCCCGCGATTGCACACCTCGGGACATTGAATGAGTTGCGCCTGAGAGGTCGCCCTCCCTAGGACCATGATGCATTTGTTAGTATAAACCCATACTAACATTACTCACACACGTGTTCTACAGCGACCAGAATGTAGTGAAGAAGGAGAGGAAGCGCAAAATATAAATCCTACCAGAAGTTGGATGACATAGTTCAATGAGCTGACGACCCTGGCATGAGTAGAAACAGCTAAACTAAGAAAACACCCGCAGGCGTAACTAATTCGCTTCCTGCTTCCGGTATAATATCATCACACAGTAGCGGTCAGTAGTTTGCTTCCCAATCCCTGTATGGTATAAATGCCTACTAACACTACTTGCACACGTATGCTACAAACACCAGACCTTACTTTACAGCAATGACTTCACGGTTTAGACTCTCGTTTTCATACCCGAGTGTAGCACCAAGCCACTCTGAGCAACACCGCACTTTCAGACCGTTAACAGTGATAACTACCTACTGGCGACCGCCAGTAGGTAACAAGAACAAATTACAAAAGTTCCTTGATTCTTTTAGCTTTCAAAACTTCTCTCTATTATTGTCTTCCTACTTTTCCATATAATAGTTTTTTTTAATATTCAAATACACATCGAAGTCAGAAATGCAATGTATTCTATCAACACACTTTCTAGAACATTCTGCAACATGTGGAGGTTAAAAGATCAGCATTTTTTTTTAAACCTAACGATATTTTTTTGCAACATTTTCTTGAACATTTAACGGCATGTGCAGGTTAAAAGTTCACTATTGTTTAAAGTTCGAACAGTGCCTTCCAAATGCAAGGAACAGGTGTGGTTGAGTTGAGTAAATTGTATGCTATAATATGTAATCCACGTGCAAACTGCTTTTTCTTAACTAATCACACAGATACTTTTCCACAAAACGAATGTGCACCCTACTTTTGAAAAACAATGCTTTTCATCTCCCAATCTGGTACCGTTTCGTATGCGAAGAGAAACTAGTTCCCCATCTTTAAAAAAAATATCTCTTATTCTACGAAGGAACTGCATGAGCTACAGACATCTTTCCATACCTTCCAGCCATACCTTCAAAATGCTAGTGTGGATCGTAGGACATAGCTATGTTTTCTGGTGCAAGAGGTATGCAGAACAGAGACATATTGATTTAGACCTAGGTTTACAAAATGTGGACATTAAATGGTTTGGACAGAGAGGATTGAAGTGGCACTAGTTGTTGCCTTTGGTTAAAACCTGTTTGCATCTCCAATACCCTGACCTCATGATTGTGCACTGTGGTGGAAACGACCTAGGCACATTGACTGGGGTAGGTTTGGAAATGCTTATGAAGGACACCTTTGGACAATTGTTGTTACTTTTGCCTCAAACTGTCATTGTATATTCGAATATATGCCAAAGACAGAAGTGGAAATGGTCCAAACAATTTTGTCCTCAGATTAGAAAATCTCGGAAAAAAGTCAACAAAGCTGTATCTGCATATCACAGAGACCACAAAATGGGCTCCAACTACAACAACAACATACGTTTTGATATGGCAGATATATACAGAAGTGATGGAGTACACTTCACAGATCAGGGAAAACAAGTTTTCCTGAATAACTTGAAGCTGTGCATCCGCACTTATATGTAGCTCCAACTAATGAACACAAGGGCTCTTTTTAGAGCTGCCCTATAACTTACAACTTAGGCCCGCTATTTTAGGGCCATGTAACACCAACTCCTGCACCCTCACCAAAATGTATTCTCCACACAGCTGTGGCGCAGCGGCCAGACCATCTCACTCTGCAGCACAGACCTCTCACTTTGTTCCCCAGCTCTACTCACCCATAGGCGTGAGTAGTTTGCGTTTTACAAATACCGTATTGATTTACCTTTGCACTCCTTATACAACACCACCTAAGCACCATACACAAGCTACAATGTTCTAAACAAAAGTTCATCCAAGTAGCTATAGCTACATGCTGACACCACTTGCACAGCTGTGGCACAGCGGCCAGAGCACATGACTTCACAGCATATGACACACAGTGTGGACTCACGCTTTAATCCCCGACTCTGGCAGCAGCTCAGCATGAGACTCTAGACAATAACTCACATATATTCCATACCCCTGGACTGTCATACCAGTACGGGTCAGTAGTTTGTCCTAGTAGTTATAAACATACTACTTCCACAACTGTAGTGCAGCGGCCACGGCACATGACTTCACAACATAAGACACACAATTGGGGCTCACGCTTTAATCCCTGAGTCCTGCACCAGCTCACCTTACCCGCATCAGACTCTGCGCAATACCTCATTTAATTTCCGTAGCCCACCACTTACACACTGGTAGGGGTAAATACTTCGCTTCGCACCCCCTCTATAGCACACCCTAAACACCCCACAGAGGTTACAGTGCTCCTACCCTCTTATTTCCCACTTATTTCCCCCTTTTTTCCCCCCTTTTTTCCCCTTACTCGCTTCAACGAAATCACAAAATGGCGGCCAACACTTCCTAGTTGCAACCGCTCGCACCGCTCGCAGCCAATCAGCAACAAGGTCGTGCTCATAACGCCTCAGCCTATCAGATGGCAGAATTCCCAAATATCGATAGATGTACATTTTAATATTTCTCAAAAACTACTGAACAAATTTAAACCAAATAAACAAAAGCGTGCCTTCTAGACCAAGACCCTTCTCTCTGCCACATTTGGGGTAATTCCGTTCACCCGTATGACCTGAAGCCTTGTCTAAAGTTTCCTATAGAAATTAACATAGAGAAAACACGTTTTGGGACCCCCTTTTTTCTCGGCCCCTCTTAAAGAATCACCCCCAAACTTTCAACATAAGAGTTGATATCAACAAAGAATTTGTTTTGAATTTTTCACCAAGATTCGTCAATTGGCGCCAAAGTTATTAGGAATAGAATGTTGCCATTTTCCTATGGTAACTAGGTCCTAACAATAACTACCTATATATATTACCTACTGGCGGTTGCCAGTAGGTAGTTATAGTTAGGACTTAGTTTCCATAGGAAATCTGCAACATTCTATTTGGAATAACTTTGGTGCCGGTGGACGAATCTTTGTGAATTTCTCCAAGAAAATGGCCTGCTCCGCTCCTTCTCTGAAAGTTTGGGGGTGATTCGTGAAGCAGGCGCCGAGAAAAAAGGGGGGTCCCAAAACGTGTTTTCCCCATGCAATTTTCCATAGGACCTTTAGCCAGGGCTACAGCCCAAATGGCTGAACGGAATTACACCAAATTTGGCAAAAAGGTAAATGGTGTAAATCCGTTCAGTAGTTCCTGAGAAAATCATAAGTAAAATCATAAGTATATCTATAGGCGCGTTCGGTGCGCGTACGATACGCGTACAGGTCCGTGTACTGTACGCGTACGTACGCGTACCTTTCCGAGCACGAGCTGCATGCTGATTGTCTGTCAACTGTCTGTCAACACTCCAAACCAGAAATTGTTGGCAGCCATCTTGTGCCTCGGTAGACTGAGGCACAAGAAAGCAGAAAAACAAACATGTAGAACTCAAAAAGGGGGCAGGGTAGAAGCACCCTGACCCCCTAGCCTGCTCAGGGGGTCCCACAAGGACCCCCGAGCCCCCCCAATTGTTTTTTGACAAAAATCATGAGTATCTTTCCAAGCACGAGCTGCATGCTCATTGGCTGTCAACACTCCAAACCAGGAAGTGTTGGCAGCCATCTTGTGCTCGATAGACCGAGGCACAAGAAAGTAGAAAAACATGTGTAGAACACAAAAAGGGGGCAGGGTAGAAACACCCTGACCCCCTAGGCCTGCTCAGGTGGTCCCACAAGGACCCCCAAGGCCCAACATTTTTTTTAAAAAACCCGGTCTGTTTTTTTTCAAATTACCCCCCGGGGGGACCAAATCCCGGGGGCATAGTGAAAAAGAAGTGTGGGGGGCCCCAATCACCCCACACTGCCCCGGGGACCACCACCCGCCGGGGAAAAGCAACACGGTCCCCTGGCGCTTCGGGAGGCTCCTGGTGGGCTAGTTGGCCCCCAGGGACCCCCAGTATGCAAGGGGATTAGTTCCCCCTCTGCAAATGCGCCAGGGGGCTGCATTGCAGAGAGGTGTAAAAAGTAGCGTGGCCTCATTACACCTCTCTGCAACGCAGCCCCCTGGCGCATACTTGCGGTTCCTGGTGGGCTAGTTGGCCCCCAGAGACCCCCAGTATGCAAGGGGAATTAGTTCCCCCTCTGCAAATGCGCCGGGGGGCTGCGTTGCAGAGAGGTGTAAAAAGGGGCGTGGCCTCATTACACCTCTCTGCAATGCAGCCCCCTGGCACATACTGGAGGTTCCTGGTGGGCTAGTTGGCCCCCAGGGTCCACCAGTATGCAAGGGGAATTAGTTCCCCCTCTGCAAACACGCCAGGGGGCTGCATTTCAGAGAGGTGTAAAAACATTTTGTTTTCAATTTATATTAAAAATATGTAATGTAATTTAAAAAGTAAAATATCTAAAAATAAATAGTTTAAAACAATGTAGTAAATCAGTATAAAAAATATAACAATTAATACATTTAAAAATTATCATTTACAAAACCTTTGAAATTCACTGAAAAAACCATAGGTTTCAGCCACATTATAGTTAGGAATTAGCATTTAAAAAAGCCTTTGAAATTCACTGAAAAAACCATAGGTTTCAGCCACGTTATAGTTAGGAATTAGCATTTAAAAAGCCTTGCAAATTCACTGAAAAAACCATAGGTTTTACACATGTTATAGTTAGCTGGACATTTCACTCATACAAAACCACTGAAATACCCCCGTTATAGTTAGTTCAGCTAAATATAACTTGCTCGCCCGCAATGCACTGCTGATGACGTCAAAGATTACATCACTCATGACATGGTCAGTGACATCACTCATGACATCGCTGATGACATCTCAAATTACATCTTGTTGATTCCTGCAGATTCTGGACATTGTTGGAAAAACCTTGAGGGATCAACAAAAGTGAACTTCTTGCTGAATTTGTCATTTTGTCTACTTTTTTAGAAATCTGTAGCTTTCCTGGCTCACCCATGGGTTTTACAATAGTTTCCACCACAAACTGGACGTTAGTAGAGAGCCCAATAAATGGGAAAAATTGGTTGCCTCTTTGAAAAAGTCCCACAACTGTAGTAAAAAATGTGTTTTTTTATTCAGCTGTGTCTGTGTTCCTCCAAGGTGGGAAGATGGTGACTTTAGCACAGCAAACCATTCCTAAAGCCATTTTTATGAGAAAAAAACCAGACACTTTTATCCAGAGCACAATTCTTCTATTTTTCCCCAAAACTAAAAATGGCGCTATATTTTGCCGATTTTCCTAGTCCCCTCTGGAGTAATTCACAAACCCTGGGGACCTTTAGAATGCCCAGAATATTGGAAAAAAAAGGACACAAATGTGGAGTGGATACCTTATGTGGAAAAAACGTTATGGCCTAAGTGCAAGCCACCTCAAATAGACAAGAAAAGGCTGGGGGAATCCCAGCAGTTAGGGGGTTAACAGCCAATGTCATACTAACTAAAAATATTGTTTTAACATTGAAAGGCCTGTTTTTCCATATTGGATCATTATTTTCCATAAGATGTTTTCTTCTCTTTTGCTGCAGATGTAACTTTCTGAAACTTTCTGTTAGTGAATAGGCATTTGTTTTATATTAGACAACTGATAGTTAGGTTCTCACCGAGAAGAGAATTGGCAACAGGAAGAACAGTCTGGAACACAGAATGTGAACAATGCATCTTTTCAACGTTAACGTTTAAGGACCATTGTATGAATCTGAGAAAATGGGGAGTGTGCATAATATTTCCCAGGAGTTTACTACTAACCCTATTGGAGGATGCAGGAGATGAAAGAAAATATGTTGCCACCTAGAATGTTGTGTGTTTCTATTAGTGCGTGTTCGTAGAGCAGGACAGATCTTTTCCTCTGAACTTTCCACTCAGGAGGGCTTTTTCCCTTGATCTTCTGTCACTCGTATGGACTGGGGACTCATCTTTGACTTTCTTATATCTTTCTGCATGAGCTGTATCTGCTGCTTAGGCTATTTCTTTGATGTCTGCTGAATTATAGCTGAGAATACTTTTCAGCTTGACAAGCAAAGGCTTAATGTTTATGCATTGATTCTCTTATCAGAACTCTTTATTGAGTATCTCAGCTGACACCTTATTCTACCTTATTTCATTTTAATTTAGATTAGGGGTCCTCCTTTATGGAACACGCTTGTCTTATTACAATAGTAACTATTGAAGTTGAAGTTGAAGTTGGGGAAATTTGTAGAGCGCACGTATACCAAAAAGGTTTCATGGCGCTACTAATATACCAAATATTATATTTCAGTTTATAGTCAAATATTTATTATTGGATTATGTACACTAGAAATGCTGATACTTAAAAGATTAATTCTTACCGAATAAGAAATTAAATCTTAAAAAGAATAAAAAATAAAGCCATTTAAATCATACAAATTCTCCGTATTAATGGTCAATAATGATTTTTCATGTAATTGGATTAATGTAGACGTTTGCTCCATTTTATTTCTTCTTCTCAACGAACAAAGGCCCACGTAAGCAGTGGCGTGGATCATATAATGATTACACCCAAATATTGGAATGTAGAAAACTCCTGCTTTGTCAGTGACAACCAAGATACCAGGCTTCTCAAACTCGCATAGGTCACGAAAATGAGGTGAGTTTATCTATTGCTGTCATATTCATTCCTTATAGGTTCTAAGGCACTTAATAATGTCTATAGTGTATTTAGAAGGTAAGAACTCAGTCGAACATGAAACAGTAAGAAAAATACGGCCACTTCAAAAAATAATGTGTGAAGAATGCATCAACCAAACAGGATGCAACCATCACACTGGATCACACACAAACTAACACACCCGATTCATTGGAAGGCTAAAATGACTGAAATGTAGATGTCTCACATCTCAAACGTCTACTCTTCTGTATAAATCAGTGGCCAAAATAAATTCTCTCAAATGTTTTTGTTCTAATTCACCCTCCTCCCCGTTTCCAAATGTGGGAGTGTATGAGGCTATTCACATAACCACTCTCAACAGTAGAAAAGACAGGCAAAACAATGCCAGAATGAAAATGAGGCACAGCTAACAGGTATTGTCCAAGAAAGAGAAGCTGGGGTGGGGCATTTCGATGTGCTAGAGGAGTAACTGCAAGGCATGTAAAACTACTAAACTCCTCCATAGCTCGGTAACTATCCAGACACTAATGGGAAATAAAATGACACCAAAGCGGTCGTATCATTGAAGAATGAAACAGCCGAGGGAAACCCATGATAACTGTATGTTATATGTCTGTATGATTATGTGTATGCAAAAAATAATTTTAAAAACTTATGGAAATTAAAAAGAAGGGAGATGAAGCATCATATGGTCTTAGGAGCAGGAAATAAGACACCTCGCACTTGCAAGTCGGGACTCCTTGGGATACCCAGCATGACTGCACTGAATGATCGTGTTTTATGCAGTAGTTTCTACCCCACGTTTTTCTGTGATGTAGAATTGTAGAGAGTAATTACAATTTATAAACCTCACAATAATGAATGAAAGGCTTGGTTTGGATGTTGTATTTCAGATGCTTAACCTAAGGGATAAACAGATAACAGGGGTAGAAATTTAACTCTCTGATCTTTGTTATGAAAGACAGTCGTCTAGTAGCAAAGTATTCAGATTGCACAGTGGCCGTATTGCAAGCAAGAAAAATGTACCCCAGGCTACCAATGACATATTAAAAGTCAGCCACAATTAGGGTGCAGCGTCCCTCTCACCCATGACAGGAACCACAGTACATTCTGTATTAATTATAATAAAGCCCCCAGATTGCCCAGAAGACCCAACAATCACCATATCAAGGAAGCAGAAGGAGAATCTCTCTTCCTTCTCTTTAGCTGTCATTTTCTTCCTGCCTCTTTTTCCTAAGATTGTGCATGTGCACTCCGAACTTAATTGTTGAGGGGGAGGGATCTGAAGAAGATTTATGAGGACAGGTGTTAGGTGTTGGGTAAGCCAAAAGGAAGGATAAAGAAGTATTAAAAATCAGGTTTTCAATTATTTGCCCACAAAATCATTTTCCCAGGATACACTCAGAAATGTCATCTAGATGCCAACATCCCATGGTTCCCATACTTAACTACATAGAATATAATTGCAGAAAATAATGCACAAAACACTGAGGGCCAGATGTAGGAAGCCTTATACCGAATCGGTAATTTAAGGAATCGGTAAATTACCGAATTCTTAAATACCGATTCTGTAAATTACCGAATCCTTAATGTAGGAAGCACTAAAGTGAGTGCTTTTCACATTTAAGGATTCGTTATTTACCAGCAACTACAAGTTGGTGGTAAATAACGAAAACCGCCAAAAAAGCAATTTTGTGCTTTTTTAACAGTGGCAAGTGGCAGAAATACATGCCCTTAGGGCATGTATGTGTGCCACATGTGCACCCATGCACTATTCAGGGGTGCAACAGGGTGTCAATGTGACACCCTGCCACCCTTGTAGGTCTACGCCCTATTACTGATTCGGTATTTACCAAATCGGTAATTCTCATTCATTCCTACGGGCCTCCGGGCCCATAGAAATGAATGGGAAATACCGAATCAGTATTTACCGAATTTTACCAATTCGGTAACATTTACTGAATCATTAGCTACATATCATTTACCGATTCTAAAATACAGAGTCAGTAAAATTCGGTATTTTAGAATCGGTAAATTATATTTAGCTACATCTGGCCCTGAGTCTATAATTTTTTCTTGTTTGCACAGAATATCGTCAACAAAAATATAATGGGACAAAATATAGTGTTAAGTATGACGAGGACAAAAGTATTGTGAAGGTACGTTTCTATAGGTAAGAAAAGTTTTACTATATTTATATATCTCTCCACATATATGTATCTTGATGATATATATATCTTCAAGGTACGTAGATTTAGAGTTAAGAATCAAAATTCTACAATTACCTGTTTGCACTTACCTTCTCGATATTTTGATGCTCGATATTTTTGACACAGGATTCAATCTACACAATACTTTTTGTTTCCAATATTCTGTCAGTAATTCAAATTTCCCCACCTAGCATAGCACTTGGAAACCCTACTTGGTATTAAACTCTTACTGCTCTCTATTCCGATTCTTTTTTATTTAATATTAGCTTTTCTAAATAGCAGTTGATACTACAATTTCACATTTTAAAACACTATATATAAAGTGTTACTATTGGAGCAGGGTCAAGACTGATTTCTATTTGGCTTGGCCCAAACTGAGGTGACATGGTGTGGTAAATAATGATGTGTTGGGATTTGGCCCAAGTAATTCAAACATTTTATCCACCACTTTTTTATATACTTCACTGTGACCTGGAAGGGTGCCCCAACCGTGCCCTCATTTGGTGACAGTAGACCATTGTTCCAGTCTTGAGTTTAGTCCATAAAGCAGTCATACAAGCATACAGTGTATTGAGAATTAATAGTGTTATCTAACCTTTCGATCTGTCTCGCTGGAGTACAAGACTGCCGGCCAATTTGTGTGATGTTCTTCCATGCACTTAATGAGTCCTTAGCGCAAAGATCCTGAGTCTGTGCAAAGCATGTAAATGTTTGTTGCCAGCGTGATACATGCATGGAATATGTGAGTAAGCAAGAGTAATGGAGGCCTTTAGGATCCATTTTGGATTCCACAAGCTGGCCTTTCACAAAATGGAGGTTAGGATTGTGCTCCGAGACAGTGAAGTGTATTACTCGCATTCCTGAGAGAAAAACAAGATATGAAGTAAAAAGGGGAGTGAAATGGCTCATATTAGACAGTCTTTGAAGGATGGAGAGAGTTAGGAGCTGCTCAGTAGGCATCCTGAACAGTGCCATTTGGTGGATGGTAGAGATAAGTGGCAGGATGACTTACTACGTGAAAGGTGAAGAAGCCTTTTGTTGTGGGCTGTCCTGTTGTCATTTCCTGATTACTCCTCCAGTTAGGCTCATAACAACCAGGTGTAGAAACCTCACACCTCTTTGTGCCTCTGCTGTGGGTGCCCCAAAATTGCAATGGACCTGTTGTAAGGAACACAACCCTACACAATGTTTATGGCCGGAGTACGGCATGGAAAGGAAGGACACTTGGAAGGAGAACCACCCTAGACTGGTTCTACAGTTTTAGATGGTGGATTCCTATTTCCTATTTACTAGTTTTGTATAAAAATGGGACCCCACAACCCTGCTTCTTGTTCCATTTCCCAGTCCTCTGTACAAGAAAGCGGGTGCTCTACAAGGTACTCAGAGTGCAGCTGTGCAGCTAGGGCTAG
Organism: Lissotriton vulgaris; assembly: GCF_964263255.1. NCBI lineage: Eukaryota > Metazoa > Chordata > Amphibia > Caudata > Salamandridae > Lissotriton > Lissotriton vulgaris. The sequence continues at coordinate 373,311,878 of NC_141696.1, forward strand.
TTTCTACTAAACAATCAGTTTCCCACAGGTGAGTGGGCATCACCTGAAGTCTGATTCAATCACCGGAGAAGCTGTGCACTTTCTGTGCCTTCTGAGAGAGGATAGCAGCCTGCCTTCTGTCCAGGAGAAGAGGCTATCTGAGAAGGAGTGAGGTGACGCATGTTCCAGAGCTGTGGGGTGCTCAGAGGAGCAGACTGCAGGAGAGTGATTCAGGAGTACCCTGGAATCTGAGAGCCCCCCAAAAGTATCCTCTTGGATCCAGATAGGAACTTTGACTTCAAGATAGCACAAATACCAAGCCTCTGTTGGCGCTGTAATAGCATGTGCAGGTGGGACTGTAGCAGATGAAACCTGTTGTCGACCCCTTTGGAGCTGGAATCGCTGAGTGTGATCAGCCTATATGGGAATGCAACTAATGGAGATTATGTTCAGTCCATGCAAGACTACAACTGGCAAAGTTGTGAGCAGCTTCTGTGGTGCTATATCTACCGAATTTGTGACCACCCCACATGGTGGATGCACCTGCCAATTGTTGCATGACCCCGCTGCGGGCTTCATCCATGGTCTATCTAGGTTACGCTGGGCTCAACTGCCACCTCAAGAGTCCTGCACATCTTACAACTGGACAAGGTGGGATCACCCCGTCTCAGGAGCAGTACTTCCCTTTCTCCTGAGTCGAAGAGTTGAAAAACACAGCCCGGAACCTAGGGTAGGAGGTACTCATAGACTACTAGAATGCCGCCACCAAGCAGAATTTGCAAGCGGGTGCCCAGTACTGGGTGGACCGATCAAGACTTGAGAGGACTGAATACACCTGTGAGCCAATAAAAGACAAAAGAAACTGAAGGCACATACTGTTTAGAGGTGATTGCACTGCAGCTGTACCAGAGTCATGTTAATCAAGCTTCCTGAAGAGATGGAGAAGGCCACCCAGAATTGGGGAGCAAGCCCAGGGAGAGTAGTTACGGTGAGAGGTGGAATGGGCACAACGCCAGCAGAACCGCACCCAGAGACACAGACGCGGGTTCAGCTGCTAGCAACGTGTTCTATTAAGTATTACCGTGCGATAAGGTACTTTCTTTATTGGAAGGATAAGTTCTGGGCTGGATATACACTTTAGTGGGCTCTTATTTGATTGTTAAGATCTAAGATGAAGCATTTGCACACTCTCTCCCTGAGAAACCAGTGACTGCTCCAGCTCACTCCCCGGAGACTGGAGTGCGGAAAGAGACATACTTGGCCTAGTTTGCAGAGCCATAGTACCAGGGACCCTGTAACATCAGAAGTAAACGATAGCATGCCACAAGACTATGTCCAAGTAGACACTAATTGCCCCATAGCCCCATCATGGGATAGATAGCCTTCGTATTGCAGAGTAGCCGTCAAGTGTTAGTAGCACCAAAATAAACTGTCTTCAATTTACCGACCACAGAAGGATGGAAATTGCCAATATTGAACCTTGTGCCCTGCAAGACCCAGAAGATTTCAGTGGTTAGCGTTTAAGTCTTGGAGACATCTTGTAAGCAGTCCGGCACAGTGGTCACACCAAGCAGTCCTAAAATTATGATATTATACTGTATGCTTCGTATCTTTTATCGCTCGAAGAGGACTAAAGGCCAACTGGTGAGCAGTATATCTTGATGACCCATTAAGATGTTAAACACCATGAAATGACTTACTTGGTACATGGCAGTCATCCTTACTTAATTAACAGAGGCTTTGGTGATGATTTTTCCAAGTTAAAGGTTCTGCAAGTAATTATGCAAACTGTACAGAGTGCACACAATTTCGTCTCACAATCTGTGAAGGGGAAGACAAGATGTCGAAAAATATAAATATGTTTGACATTCCCAGCAAAGCCGCTCATGCGGATACTTTCATGGTGATCTTCTCAGACTTGCCGGCATGACGAGCACGCTCCATTTCACCTGCCTCTCTTCCCGCGGGCGTCCGGACATCTTGCACACATCCAATTATTATCTTTAGCCTCTCGCACCTCTGAAGTGACACGACTCCTGCGTTTCGCTCTAATTTAGTACAGTTTGCTTCGGTGACCTTGACGAAAGATCAGTCCGCCCCACCCCCACCCCCCCCCCCCCCACCCCCCCCGTCTCGCGCCTAGTAAGAAGAACTCTTATAAAAAAGTGCGTCACATGTCAAGGAAGGGTTGGGCGGTGTTTCGGTGGCGGTTTTACACATTCGGGAGAGGCTCGGGGGTTTAGGTGTTAGATTTATTTTCATAATAAATAATCCCAATTTGATTTAGGCTGTTGGCCATAAGAATAAGAAGACAGTGATTGTACACAGCAGGACTACCCGATAAATAATCAAGCTAACACAAATCACCAAGTCAGCAGTACCTCGACACCTCAAAGCAGAGAAAGTGTGAAGCTGCCAAATCGGACGAATACCACCAGTGAACGAGCTTCTTTGTTGAAGTACCAGAAGGACTGAAATGCAAAATGCAAGGCGTCATAGTGAGATCGACACCAAAAGGGAAGACCCTGCTGAGTACCACAGTTGAACACAGCCACTGGGCCATCACTGCAGGCAGTCTGGCAGCAGCCAGAGCATTGCTTAATTTGAGCCAGTGGTTGCAGGTAGTGGGCCAGATTTCTGGGGACTGGGACTTAATTTATACAATCAGACTTTGACCCGGAGCAGGAGAGAGAAGGGCAGAAAAGGGAGAAGGAAGGAGAAGAGAACATGTAGAGGCAGCGACAAAGTAAGAATGAAGCAATGAAAAATAACACACAACAGTGAGATGAAGGGCCGAGAAGTGTATGCTGGCGGAAAACAGAGGCATGAGGAAAAATAAAGAATATTCAGCCTTGGTGTTCAGTCACCTGACATTCAGCAGTGCCAGCATTGGGCTTCTGAGGAAAACTTAAGGCCCCAGGACTTACTTCAATAATTAAGCACTGGGCCAGAGTCCACTGCTTCTTTCTTCTATAAGATTACTACCCCATTTGCTTTGGAGTCTGTAAAGGTGGTAACTTTGGAACGTTAAGTTTGTAAACAATCTATACCAGGAGCCTTCTTGGCACTCTGCCTCTTTGCTTTTCTTACATCTGCTGCTTTGCTTCCATGTGTTTCTGATTTTCTTCAGGAGCACAAAACCCGCAGCGCAGTAGAGAGGTGCCTTGCTTTTCCTACAAGGGTGGATAATTTTTTTGGACCCAATGTCCACGAAGCTGTACATAATCATCACCAGGATTGCTGATTAAACAACTCTTGCTCCTTTATTTGTGGGCACCCATCAACATCAGTTTGCCATTTTTCTCACTTGATTCAGTTTTCTCTATACAGTTTTTTTTAAAAAAAAGTTCTTTTTATTGGGCACACGACTTGCAATGGTATCACATTAGAAATAAGTATATACATATAATACCTGTGCTTCACACTTCAGCTACCTCCTCTAATGTCCCTATATGGCAGCTTCACAGTTACTTTTGATAAACCATTTAAGATCTGGCACATCCCTCTGTTAGCTGTTTTCTAGTGAGGGATATTCAGGTGGCAAAGTACAGATAATTCCTCTGAAGTTGCTCCATTTTTCCCACACCGGCTCCCACTTCTTGGGACACCCTCTATGTATATAAACACCCTTTTCCGCCACCATAGCCCCATCCATATCACTGCACCATTCCTCGTATGTTGGAGTATTCTGCGCCCCCCAATATTTGGCAATGTTACGTTTAGCTATTATCATGGCTAGTGTCTTGGGCCGTATGGTTGAGGTCAGTTGCTTCCCATATGTTCAGGAGGCATCGCTTGGGCTCTGGAGGTACGGGAGGCCCACTAACATGTGTTATTGTGCGCTTAATTGCTTCCCAATATGTCATGATCTCCTGGCATTTCCATATAGTGTGGTAAAACGTGCCCACTCCACCACAGCTCCGCAGGCAAAGTTGGTTGTCAGTCTTCCCCATCTTATGTAAGGTTACACTAGTGAGGTATGTTCTGTGGAGCACTTTAAGTTGTATTAAATGAAATTTTGAGGATATCGCCACTTCTCGCGGAGATTCCAATGCTTCCTGCCAGTCAGTTTCATCTAGTCTCCCGATATTGGCCTGCCATTTTTCACAGAGAGTTTGTGTAGGATCTGGTTAATTATTGCTGATTTTACTGTAAGTTAGGGATATGGCTTTTTTATCCATACATTCCGTTAGGAGTCCGTCCTCCAGTGGGGAGGCCTCTGGGAGGATAGTGTCTGGTTTCTGTGTTCAGTTTTGATGATCATTAGTTTACATCTGTTTTCTTGCTTTTGATAAACGCATATATTAGCGTGGACCTAGATTCAATATCCGTAGAACCAAGTAATGGCGCTATATGATTCACTATAAACCCAAAAGGTGATGGAAGGAATGCTTAAGAATTCTTTAAATTGCTGATAATTCCTCCCAGTAGCATTCCAACCCATCGTTTTTCGCCACTTGCCCACTCTAGACAGAGACCAGCTTTCGGCAGATCAGGGCTGATCCTGCTCTTGAGGAGAATGGTCCAACCCAAACCACATTTTTAGTTTTAGAGTTTTCGGTATGCATTTGCATTTGTATACATGTTGCTGTGAGTATTGGATGTGCTTGATTCCAAGGGCCCGATGTAGGTAATATTGATTTACCGATTTTTAATTACCGAATTTTACCGATTCAGTAATTGAAAATCGGTAAATCAATGTGGTTGACATGAAGGTATTTCCAGATGTGGAAATACCGATTCTGTAACATTCGGTATTTACCGATTCTGTAAATACAGAATCAGTATTTCCCATTGAATCCTATGGGCTTCAAAGGCCATAGGAATCAATGGGAAATACCGATTCTGTATTTACAGAATCGGGAAATACCGAATTTTGCAAGGGTGCAGAGGGTGTCACTTTGACACCCTCTGGCACCCCACAAATAGGCATGTGCGCCATGTGGCACACAGACATGCCCTAAGGGCATGTCTGTCTGTCACATGGCTAGGTGTGCATGCACACATGTGCATGCACACCTGAAATCGGTATTTTACCACACAATAGGATTGTGTGGTAAAATACCGATTTTGTAGGGCCTTTGGGACTCAGAAGAGTCCCACCTGCATCTGAGATTTACCGAATCGGTAAAAAATACCGATTCGGTATTTTACAGAATCGGTAACTTTACCGAATCGGTAAAGTTACCGATTCTGTAAAATTGTGCCCCTACATTTCAAATCATGTATACCGGTCGGTAACAGCCGAAAATACCGATTTTCGGCCGTTACCGACCGACCTACATCTGGCCCCAAGTAACTATTTTTCCTCTATTTGTTTTACTCGTATCAGAAGCTATGTCATATCTTTTCTACTATTATATCCTAGGGATGGACTGACCATATGAATGACAGAAGTGGTGGACAAAGAGCTAAAAGTGGCTTTGGAAAATGGGTTCAAACCCCTAGTCTATACCAAGTGAGTGTAACCTACATGTATCAGAAAATGATGTACTCTGTGCGGGCTGTCTGCCGGTTTGTATTGGTGATTGTTACGTCATCTATCTGTAAAAGTAGTTCCTTGGTCCTCAGCCTATCACTGGCTTTCCTTTGTCCCATATAGCCATTCCGGTCTTGGAAGACGAGGAAACCCTCACTAGTTAGGGGGAAGAGGGCTACTTTTAGGGCTAAATCTTATGTGAGATCCTAGCTCTGAGAAAGAGAGAGAGAGCTGAACGCACATTATAAAGGCACGTACATGATTTGCTGCAGTAGGGAAAGAGTGCTTCTCAGTACTGCCTCAAGTATTTGAATATTTCATGTTGTTCTCAGCCACATTACCTGTAAAACCTAGGGGCATATTATCAAGGGGGTTTATCTATGCTTTTTTGGCTTTAAAAGTCAAGAAAGTGGAGATAAAATTATCTCCCTATTACCTAGCTGTAGCTAGCACCAGTTAGCGACAGCTAGTAGGAGATAGCGACCATCTTGGGCCCCACTTTGCATGCCAGTGATATTTATCACTAATGACATGCAAAGTGGGCGTGCCAAGATGTTAGCGACTGGAAACAGTCGCTAACATCGCTATCTCCTACTACAAACTTTTGGAGATATTCGCGCTTGGCGCGAATATCTCCAAAACCTAACACCTGCCCTGAGCAGTTCTTAGCCATGTTATCCAATGGGATGTGGATAACATGGCTAAGAGCATTAGCTCGGTAATGCATGAATATCGCTGACTTTTCAGCGATATTCATGCATTGCGGCCGATTTTTATCGCATTTGCGATAAACCTTGTTAATACCAAGGTTTATCTGCGATAAAAATCGCCGCAGCTCAGCGGTAAATTTTTGTCTCTAACCAAGCAATAGCGATAAGCTATTGCTTGGTAATATGCCCCGTAGTGCTTTTAGCAAATATATTTGGAAAATTGTATTGTATATCGAATCATTGTGCCTCATTAAAAAGCAATCATGTGTTGGGGAACCTCACTCTCCAGCCCCCGCAGGACAGTACTTGACTCACTTCCTAAGTCCCTCTCTTATCCGTGACTGACATTAAAACATTTCCAGGAGTGTGTTTACATCCCCATCCAGCAGTATATGTCTCTCCAACTTCGATTCAATGTTGTTCAAAAATGCTTGACTGACATTGACTTATTGATCTAGAGACAATGAGATAGTTTTACTGATTCATGACCATTTCAGTAAAGTTTTAAATATGAATTTCTGACACATCAATTGTACCGTCAGTTGCGAGTTATTCTGTGGCCTTTTCGGCCTTCTCTCGTTCTTCTCTATGGAGGATGAAGATTTACTGTTCATCCTTCGGCTTTAAGTTTGTGTTCTTGTTGAAGAACTCATGGTCTTAGCAGCAGGAAATAAGAGACCTACTCCCTGGTTTATTTGGGTCAATGTATAGGGAATCACACGTCCAATTTATGGGGCCCTGATCTCATTATTACTATCCCTCTTGCTAATACCTCACTAACATCCCTTTTATCCAGTTCATTACTCTCTTTACCACTTTATTTTCTGCTCTTGAAATTTCCTCTATCTGTGTGTTCATGAGTCCCTTACTTTCTAAATCAATTTTCTCCAGTGCTCCTATTTTACATCCAATTACCCACCTTACCCATATTCTTCTTCTGCATTCTATTTGTTGCTCTCACTACTGTCTCCACTTTTCTTTAAGAGAAATGCCCCACTTATCCATGCACCTCCACATTTTTCCATATCTGTCTCTTTCCTTCCAGCTCTTGCTCTCCTTATTCTTATCTCTTCCCTCCTCCATATTTTCTCTCTGCCTTGCATTTCTATACATGCGTATCTCTTTCCTTTCTCATTCATCACTCCCTATATATTTTCATCTTTTTCTCCCAATCATCCTCTCAGTCAAAAGCCTCGCTTCTGCACCATGCACAACATTCTTTCTCATTTTGCTCTTTAGACTACTATGTTTCTCCCCTTTAGATTCCCTTTTTTTTTTACCTTCACATTCCAAATTAACACACATTTTCTCATTCTATATCAGATCTTTTTATTTGTTATCAAATGTTGACCATTTTGGATAGTTACCAAAGGGATATATGCCAAATTTTCAAGCAACGAAACAGGAGGTACATTAAATAGGAGGGGATGTGAAGATCGCAGGTGGTGTTTGGAAGTTTATGGGACTAGGATCATTTTTAGGTCAGATCTTGTCAAACCATAGTAAATCATATTATTTAAGGGGAGAGCATTGAATTGCACATGTTGCTTGACTGGTCACCCGTATAGGGAGTGATGTGCATCTGCGATGTGATCACATTTATCGAGTGCGTAGACAATCAGCACAAATGCGTTTCGAGTGGGCAGCAGTTTGTTCAGTAGGTATCCTGCGATACCCACAAAAACTGTTACACTAGTACAGCCACAATAAAGTAGGTACCAATACTACTGTAGAGTGGTTGTCATCGGCAAAAAATTGAGAATCTTCCCAAGGGTTCTAAAAAATCACGAGCATGGGATAAAGTGAACAAGTGTTAATAAAGAGGAGTCTCATTGGTGATGACTCCAAGCTCTTTAGCATTTTGGGATGCAGCTGTAGGAGGGCATATCGGAGGACCACAACATATTGTCCTAGCATGCATGATCATTGCCCAGAAGCAGAAGTTTCATCTTGCTGGCATTTAGTTTTAAGAAATTTTGGTTCATCCACTGTTGCGTGGCAATCAGTCTGTCTTTTAAACCAGTTGTCCTAAAAGATATGATGAGCCCAGTCAGAGGGTTGAAAAGGTGTAATGGTGCATGAGAGATATAGAGGAATATTGGGGACTCAGGAGAGCATAGGTGTCCTACCGAGTTGTAGGGGGGTAAATACCGCAGTTGGGCCTAATACGACAAAATCGAGTTAAAACAGACCGGAACCCTGTCTTGGCTCCCGATTTCAGCCATATGGCTTATCACCACAGCATGATTCAATCGAAGGCAGCCAAGACATCTAACAGGATCAGGCTTGCAGTGTCTGCTTCACCATGAATCTGCCACATTGGCTCCATTTCCAGGAAAAGGGCTGCTAGTGTCCCATCATGTTTGCGAAAGCCCAGCTGCCATTGGTCCAAGATGTTGGTCTTTCTAGCCTTGAGATGTGTTGGGCCACAAACCTTTGCAGGGTTTTAGTGCAGGCTGGCTGTCATGTGACTGGACAGTTGCAGGTGTGGTCACCGGGAGACAAGTTTGCTCTTTTTTCAAGAAGGAAGAGATCACTACACATTTCCAATTCACTGGTACATGGCTATGGACAAGCTGAAATGATACACTTTAATGACTGAGCTACATAGTCCAGGAGTCAGTTTCTGTAGGGCCACTACAGAACAGAGATACAAAGGCCACCCTTACTTAGACTTTGTGATGAGCTCCATTGTGTTGGTAGGTTGTAATAATTCAAAATCCGACCAAATGGGCCCTCTCGGGCAGGAGAATGTGAACCATTCACAGGGACAGTCAGATTGATTGCTGGTGACAATGTCATATATGGATTTGCATTTAGAAACAAAGTACAAGGCTTGTATACTGTAAAATTGTTACTATTGGGGTGTAGAACTGGCAAGACGTCTAGGAATAGTAAACAAGCATTCGTAAATGTATTAGGTTTCACCTATATGATTTATAATAGGCTGTTTTTGTGGCAATTTGTAGCTTTGTGAACAGTTGTGCAATATATGTTACAGAAATTATGAGGCGAGAATACCGGCCCATTTAAAGCAATGGCTACGTCTAGATCTATTCAAGTGATATTTCTACTAAACTCCCAAGGTATCAGGTGTTTTATATATTAAACCATTGGCTATTGTATTCAGGTGGAGCAGAATCATTTAAAGGAATGGGGTAGGCTCAAGAGAATGCAACGATTATTGTTGGTTGGGGACTATCTCTTGAGATTAACTTGTCCAAATAAATGCAGACCTAATTTTAAATTGGAAGGTAAGACAACCACATATTTGGGCATTGTGTCATTCAGGAATAAAAAAATATCATATTTAACTATGCTTTTCTGAGCAGCTGCACCTAATTTACACACGGAGGACATCTACCTTGGTGCAGCTACTAAACAAAAATCAGGACTACTGCCTAGAGCTAGAGCTTTGTGAAAGAGGATAAAGAGGGATACAGTCTTGAGAGTACAAACTGGGTGGACCCATCTTAAGGTCCACTAAAAGGAAGTTCATGTGGAGAATCAGATCTGCAGTCGGATGGGTCCTAAAGCCATTACAGGCTCCACAATCACTCACACAATTTTTTAAAAAAGCAGGGGAACTCATCCCCAAGAGAAGCAGTCACAACACTTCCCTCTCCCTGGCAGCCATTTAGTTGTTGACACAGAGATACTGTGGGTGCTAAGACTGGTATCACACATGAACATCTGCGTACCAGAAGCATCACAGAGAGAGTAGTGGACCAGACCCATTACCAGAAGGTGGCATAAATGAGGCAACACGGAATAGCAGTAGAAGACAGCCAAGTGGGAACTAAAACTGTCAACTGGCATCCAAAAACCAGGAACAATTTGCAGGAAAGGAGAAAAGGGGCATATATTTTTAGTTTGTGATGACCAGCTGTGTGTTGGATGGTGGTTAGGAGGGTGAGGTAGAACGGGAAAATAAACATACAGTAAATGTAGCTTCTGCAAAAAGTTTACCAAGTTTTTCACAAAATGTCTGAAGAGATCTTTTAAAGTAAAAGCTGACATGTTTTGACACCCAAACCCTGTTTCCTGCGTGGAGCTGCTGAATAATGAATACCTTCTTCTCAGGAGAGGCACAGGCAAAGCCGTTTAAAGGTGAAGAGAAAGGAATGGGCAACCCTTGGGGAACATTCCCAGACATCTGCCCTTCAAACTTTATGCCATAGCAAGTAAGGGCCCTAGTGTATAGTGGAACCTTTAAACAATTATCCGCACATAATGAGTTTGAACAGAGTGACAGTGCTTTTTTAACAAGTGAGCAGGAGACGAGTGAAAGTAAAACTCAATGCTGCAGTTATACCTGTTTAAAGTGCCATAAACTGCTGGAGACAGTGCTTACCTGACAAGTGAATAGGCGACGAGTGAAGATAAAATCAAGTGCCATAGTACAACCCAGATTAGGAGGGTCAAACCAGATCAAGTGCCATAGTACAACCCAGATTAAACCAAGTAGACCATTGGTACCACAGTGGTACAACTGAAAACGATGCAGAGCATTTGTAAATTCTCTTACTGATAGAAGTATCTCACTATGTTTGCTGTCCACCAGCTTGGATTTTTTGCATCCACATGATTATTAAAGTGAGGTGTCTCGCTAAAATCAACAAAGGACTATAGGGCATATTACCAACAACTAGCGATAATTATCGCTATGTTGGCTTAGCGGCAATATTTTATCGCCGAGCTGCGGCGATTTTTATCGCTTAGAAACCTTGCTATTATCAAGGTTTATCTACTAAGCGATAAAAATCGGCTGAAATGCATGAATATCGCTGAAAAGTCAGCGATATTCAGGCATTACCGAGCTAATGCTCTTAGCCATGTTATCCACCTCCCATTGGATAACATAGCTAAGAACTGCTCAGGGCAGGTGTTAGCTTTTGGAGATATTCGCGCTTAGCCCGAATATCTCCAAAAGTTGGTAATAGGAGATAGCGATGTTAGCGACTGTTTCCAGTCGCTAACATCTTGGCACGCCCACTTTGCATGTCATTAGTGATAAATTTCACTGACATGCAAAGCGGGGCCCAAAATGGTCGCTATTTCTACTACCTTTCTGCAACTGGTGTTAGCGACAGCTAGGTAATATGGAGATAATTGTATCTCCGCTTTCTTGGCTTTTTAAGCCAAAAAAGCGGAGATAAACCCCCTTGATAATATGCCCCCAAGTTATGCCTGAAAACGTGGCCATGGTGAAATCCACAAATAAAGTGAATTCAAAGCCCGAGTTTAAACATGCATTTTACCTAGTGGCTAAGAATAGAGTGCCTCTGTGTTTCGTCCTCTGAATACCTAAATGTAAATGAATAATGACTATAGTGTCAGAGTCGCATCCTTCATTGTGTGGGAAAATGGGCGCAGCTTAGAGGCTTTCTAAAAAAAAAAAGCACGTTTGAAATGCATGCAGCCACGGAGAGATTATGTACACAGGTACAGCGCAAGTACTGTGCGGGCTAAACATAAAAATAAGCACAGAGCAAGCGCTGTGCTTGTTTGCCAAATCTCCCCTTAGCTGCACGCATTTCACGAGTGCTTGTTAAAGACAATATGCTAAAGGCAATCCGTGAGGATTCACAAGTATGGCAGCCTAAACATAAAAATAAGCAGTTTACCCAATCTCCCCGTGACTGCATGCATTTCAAGCATGCTTGTTAAAGGCAATTTGTGAGGCATACCGAGCATGCTTGAAATGCATGCAGCCATGGAGAGATTCAGTAAACAAGCACAGAGCAAGCGCTGTGCTGGGTAAACATTAAAAAAGCCCCACATAAGCACAAAGAACAACAGGAAATAGCATGCTACGTCCAATGGAAACAGAGGAAAAGTAAGTGGCAAGCGCAGGAACAAATAAAGAGCAAGGGGGCTGAATGAAAGCCCCTTTTAAGATGTATATTAAATACAATACATTTCACAAGAACAGTGCAAGCATTGTGCAGGCAAAACCTAAAAATTATACCATTCTGTCTGATGCTGAGAATTGTGGGCCTCCATGAGTTTAGTTAGGCCATTAAAAGATCTGTAGAACATGAGAATGAAGCCCCACAGATTAACAGAGTAGGGCTGTCAAATGTTGATCCATGAGGATGCAGCCAAGCCAGATTATCACTGACTATAGGGGTTTAAAAATTAGATCAGTACTATTAAATGGATTCTCATCAAGATATCCTGAAATTCTAACCAAAGCACCTGGACTCATGGATTTATGTTGGACAACCCTGCCAGGGTGGACTGTTTTAGTTGGGTTTAATATCTGCAGCAGACTGCAGACGGACTATTTTTTAGGTTTCTGAGGGAAAATGTGTGCGAAGTTCATTTGGGGTGAAAAAAATATTTTAAATATCCATGGCCTTATATGTACAGCATGTGAATTGACCCAACCTTGTTGGCTGCAGCTGAGAATGAGTATGTTGATGCATTTGCTGTAAAGAAGAACTCAACTGTTAATTTCTACAGGTACATAAATCATAGAAAATGCATTGTTTCACTTTAGAGAGTCATGACCTTAGAACTGATAGCCATAAACATAGAAAGGCATTTTTTCAAGTGCAGCAAGGGATATCTGGAGTGTCTAAAGAATGTAAAGAGGTGCTTCTCTTGCGAGAAGCATTCCTTATATAGGACTAGCTTACCCGTTGCACGTTGCTGCGATCTCAGAAGAAAGGAAATTTAAGGAAACTTGTTATGATAACATTCAATTTACATTGTGTCATTTTTATTGAAACGTATTCATTTTAATATGGAAAACATTTTAAAGTGTTGTTTTAATTCTGTTTATTTATTCGAAAGCTTGTGGATACACGGTATTTTCGTTTTTCCGTCTGGTGCGTACACGAATAAATCTGAAGGTTTTCCGACGCATGACCTGGCCACATACAGTTGTCCATGTGAGAAGCACGGATTCTCCAAATGTAGTCCACACACTTGCAGTGATTGTCCTTGTGCTTTGTTGATGGTCATTACAAAGGCGAGTCGCACCGTAAACTGTAAACGTTCAGTATTGTAAAGATTATGAGGGCCCTGGGGGGCCGGGGGGCCGATATTTAAAAAAATGTTCTTTTTTTTTTTTTGCCAGAAACCTTCGCTGGAATGTACTCAACAACTTCCCAAAGTTTCATGGCGATCGGATGAATGGTGTAGTAATGCAAAAAGAACAAACAGACATACTTTTGTTTTGAAATATGTAGATAGATAGATATGAGACTGTGATTCTCGGAGAACTCTCTCGGGTCTACATTGTCCCAATACATAGATTCTTCGTGCATACATGCCAAAAGACTCGCTTAAGACGGCGGGAGACTCCTAATTTGTGAAGCCACCAGGCTTTATTTTTGTTGCCTTCTGCCTAAAAATTGTGTCCACTTTAATATATGTTTATGGAGAAAATACAACATTACCCCGATTTGTTTTTCAGTATCTCCCACTTTCTACTTTTAAAATGTTGGTATGCATATCTTCATACTCTTAAAACAAAGAGTTGCACTCCAATGGAGTATTGAACAAATAAAATAAAACAACACTAAAAAGTAGTTGCACAACATCAACAGTGAGAGGCTGCACCCTTGCCAACCAACTAAAGGCAGAGGTAAAAATGCTAAGCTTCATGGGAGAGGAAAATTCAGAATAGGAAGGTAAGCCGCTAGTAAGAAGGTGGCAACTGAGACTAAGAAGAAAGACATCTAATCATGAGCAAAGGTTAATTTTGAGGAGCATTTTATACAATACTGCCTGGGACAAACAACAGTCTGTGGTGAGACCGTACAAGGGCTCTAAATTCCTTGATCCTCAGGGACGAAATCCGAGGCTATTAAGGGGCAAGATGAGGGAAAAGTGAGCGACCCTTCATGTCACTAGGGATAAAAGATCGTGGATTGTCATTTCTGACAACCCACACACTTTGCTTAATCAACTTCATTGAAAAATACACATTTAAATGGTTAATACATGTAAACAAATTAGGACCAACAACCCACATTTTACAATGGTATCACAAACAAATCTTGTTTTGACAAATAGACCATGAATGCTTTAAAACCCCAAAATTGATAATTGATACTTGCTTTCAGTGAAGAACGTTTCAAGCACAGAAGCCATCTCAAAGGTTCCAACTTTTGATAAAGTAAGTCAAATCATGCAGGCGCATGGTTTCCATTTTTTGGCCGATAAATATTTGTTTTTTTTGCCCACATGCTTTCTTTTAACAAGGCTTTTCTAAAATTGCATCATGAATGATTTAACAATAACACACTGCCTGAATTATGCTGATATACATTGAATATAGTTTGAAGAGAGCAACACACCAGCCACCCTTGTCAATGGTCTATTATGTAATGTAAATGTAAATGTACAGGAATTTATATAGCGCAAATCACCTAGCGGTTTCTAAGCGCTGGCTTAGGGAACCCGTCCTGGTATTCCCCTGTGAGAAAACCCGGCAGGGTATCCGCAAGGTGAAAGCCAGGCATCCCGCCGCGAGGGGCCGTTGTGGAGATTAAGCAAGCTATTGCCCAGAGTTGCAGAGTGTGAACCCGTGAATCAAGTAGGCACCGGAGCGAGAATTGTCGAGTCCATGGACATTTTTAGGTATCATCTATTTTAATAAACTCGAATATAGCCTTATAGCCCTCCATAGCGGGCCATACCGGCTATTAAAGGCCCGCTCCAGCGTTAAAGGCATGAGCCGTATAGCCCAACTACGAAGGCCTACAGGCTATTAGAACATTCTGCAACTAGAGGGCAGAATGTTCTAACAAATAAAACAAAGGCCTCTCTTAGCACGAGGGGGTTTAAATCCTCTTGGGCTCCGAGAGGCCTTTGTGAAAACAACATTGGAATGTTATTTTGCGGGCCTTTACCGGACCATAGCAGCACGGAGCACTCCATTGTCTTCAATGGAGTGCTGCACATTCCAATGTTCTAATAGTATTTACCGACTTGGTATAAAGAGTTGTTTAAGTAACAACACCCTCCCTAAAAATGCAAGCTTTTCTTGGAATTTGTTTCAAGCAACATAGATTTGCCCTTTAAATTGCACCAAACTTCACTGACATGAGTATCCCTCCAAAAAGTGCCCAACATTTGTCAAGAAATCCCGTCTAGATGGCTGTGTTATCTTTCAATTTAGAGGGATGGCCAGAAGATACACATCTTTCCCCTATTAGCTGCCAGGAGGGCTCAGTGAGCTGAACATATACTTCTGACAAATGCAGTGTTCTGATGGTCATGAGTTTGAATGCCAGCAAGCATGGGCATAGCTTGGCCAGTAAGATTGGAGGGCGGCGGAGGGCAGAGTAAGCTTCAGATTTTACAACAGTCACACTGGCATATAATGTTTAAAAAAATTATATGAATAACATGGCGCATCAGAATGGCTTAAAGGTCAGAGGAAAGGGAAGAGAAATGCTGATTGGTAGGGGTCCTAAGTGAGAGAAAACAATATTTTGTAAACAAGCTTAATTTATGAAGACTTTCAAAACAGAGCGAGAGAAAGAGTGTGTGTGATGTGTCTCTCTGTATGTAAAGTTTCTTATGAAATCCGATAGACACCTCCTCATACCCGACTGAAAGCACCTGTACCCAACTATTTACCCGAAAATACATTTATTAGGGGAGTGTAACACCCCAAACACCGCCTGAAGCTACGCCCCTGCCAGCAAGGTTCCTGTTTGCAGGGTGAGTAAGTGGACTACCATAAAATAGAAATATATGTAAAATAATTTACACCATAAGCCACTTGTGAATCCTTGTCTTTTTGGTCACGTCTACAAAGGAGCAGCTAATAATTACATTTTTAAAACTGGAATAAATGCACTTGTTTTTTGCAGTTTCTTATGATTATGTTTTATGATTATCCAATTATTGATACCCAGTTTTATCACTCTCAGAAGGGTGAAAGTCTCGACTAGCCATTAAGGAAACCAAACTCATTAGCTGCAGTTCTCACACAATGTTAACAGCAAGCGCTTATTTCACTGTGCAACCATACACACACTTTCTTTTTGTGGTGCATGCCATGCGCGTAATGCAGGGCCCTGCAGCCCTCGTGGTACCGGGAGGTTCTCAACCCTTCAGTAAGCCCCCAACTCTTATGGGGACCCCCACTCAGTCCAAGGCCAATGAATATCTATGGGATATGGAAGACTCAGGGGTCCTCATTACATTCCACATGGTGGTTCCATCAATCACTCTGCAAGCAATTTACAACCATTGTCTTTGAAGTGCTTACCCAATCTTAGCACACACAGTGCACAACCAGGTCTTGCCAGTGCTAGGACCCAGTACCCGGCATGCATTGCAGACGCGGAGTTTGCAGGCTTGGCACAGGTCCCCTCTGTCAAAGATTAGGCCAAGATTCTTCTGGCAGCGTACGCAGATTCTAGCATCGGCCTGGTTCCGTAGGCGTCGGTTCCCTCCTCTCCTTCGTATTTCTAGAAGTTCATTCTGTAACTTTCTGAAAAATTAAATATAGAGAAACATTCATTCACATGCTGATACCCCTCAAGCTAAGACCAGACTAGGACATGTGAGGCTCTGTCCATACGAGGGGGCGGACCGTACTCTGAACTCTCATTGTTGGTTTTCCTATGACAGAGCATGGCGAGGAATGGGGGGTGGATGTGTGGTGGGGTGGGGGAAGTGTTCATTTGTGAGTGGGATGTGAGTATTTACGTTACCCTATGTTCCTTGCGGTTATGTCTTGTAATATTGCAATCAAAATATTTAACTGGCGCATGTACAGTGCATAGGGACATGACTATCTATTCCTGCTATGATGAACCCTCACCCATCATGTATTGTAATCAGTGCTTTATATGGGAAAAAATAAGTGCCGAGCTAGAGGTGTAGTGAGGAGGCGGGGCTGGGGCGGGGCTAAAGGCAAGACATGATGATACATAACAACTTCTATATTAGTTGCAGCACACACCAAAACACATGAGAAATGTGTTAATATAAACAAAGCAGGTTAATTAATTACCCAAAATAAAAGAGAAATGGGATAATATGTTAACATTTCCTATATTTTGCAATAGTTGCACCTTCATAATGTCATACTGTTAATTGCTGTTTGGCTTAATACTATATATTTTTTAGCAGGTGAGTAGGAAGAAACTGAAAATACCCCCACGTCGAAGAAAAGCTCTTGTGGCACCAAGCAAATGAAACAACTCATCATGACCCTCACCAGAAGATATCTCTTCTATGGATCTATTCATTCATCCTTTCCTCCTACCATTTACCTGCTGATGTTGGGCGGACACTGAGAATTGAACCTGGTTCCCCCGCTCCGCTGTCCACAACTCTGGCCATTTGGCCATGTCCTATTGGCCCATAGGAATCAATGGGAAGGGATTCCTTAATTGCGATTCACAAATTGTGAATCGCAATTAAGGAATTTTTGGAAATCACAAATAAAAATGCGATTTTTTGATGCATAGCAATTTGCGATTTCTTAATTGCGATTCCTTAATTTTCGCAATTAAGAAATCGCAAATGCTAACTTTGATGCATGTGGCTGTTAGTGCTTGAAAGATTTAAACACAAAGCATTAAGTTTTGATCTGAAACAGGAGAGAGAATTCGATAACCATGCAGTGGATGAATTGCACAAAATCGTTGCATTAATCTCGGCTTCTACATGGCCTTAGAGTGTGAGCCTAGGCAATTACATTTTTTTATAGTTCTTTTTTTTTTTCATCATCACATAGGAGGCTGAGCATCTTGAAATACATCATGTGTTGCACTATAGCAAGAACCATAGTGTTACTCCATCTTTAATAACACTCTAGGCCATTTATAGGGTGCAAAAGACAGCTTTCACGATTAGCTCCATCATCAGGATGATGGCGGGGCATGAATATTTCTAAGTTTATGAATAGAATCTTTCACTTCTACCAACTGTAATAACAACTGAAACATGATGCAATGGGGGTATGCTGAAAATGGGAAACAGCCTTTAGCACGATGCTGAAATCACGCTGTGCCTTTACAGCGCCGGCAATTAAACAAACGTGTCATTAGCACGCATCCGTTTAGCACGCAAGTCATAACAACAACTTGCTTTAGGGAGGTGAATTGGTGCAGAGGTGTTGGATTTAAAATCCAACACTTTCCCTGCTGATGCGCAGACTGGAGTTGGAGTAGTAAATTATACTAATCCAAAATCCTGTGCCCCCCTCGGGTAAATTGTTGTAAGAACTTGTGTGCAAAAGAAACACGTCGTTACGATGCGTTCATGCTAATGACAGCGTTAAAAAAGCATGCGTTCTAAATGCATATTTGGACATAAAATCGCTGAAAACAGTACTTATTTTAAATCAGTGATTTCTGGCGCTAGGCATCAGCAGTTAATTGTGAACACCAGCACTGCTACATGGTGGCGCTGTTTGTTTAATTTACTGATGAGCAAGACAACAGTTGTTTATTAATTCAATATACAATAAAATAACTAATACCTGCTGCCCAAAATCATTCTTAAAGCTTTGGGGTCCTGTAATAGTCAGAACTGTCACACTCTTAAGAGCACAATGGTCAGTGGTTGTGTTGGCACTATGGCAGTGCTTGCAGATGCAAGAGGAGGTGTAAGCTACAGTGGTCTCCTCACGAGGGCCCTGGCCTTTGTGCTTTTTGTAACAAACTGAGCACAGGCTAAAAAGTGATGCAATGATCACACTATAAAGGGAATAGATTTTTTTGAATTTTGAAGAATCTCTATCATGTATGTACTGGACTCTCTGAGCCAAGCAACATCAGACCACTCATTCCCTGTCCTCTCCAAGGCTCCGAAGGTTAGCACTACTTGTTGCAACCATGCAGGAGACAGGACCCACACACATTCAACAAGCAGTGGCATAGCCAATAGGTCTCACCTATGTGAGAGCTATTGGCTTTGCCAATGTCTATTAGCTAAGTTGTACAGCAGCGTGGTTGCTGTTCAGCATGGCTACAAGTTACTGGTATGACACAGAGGAGAGTGGAGCAGAGTGATGTGGAGTGGAGTAGTGTAGAGTGGAGTGGTATAGAGTAGAGTGGTGTAGAGTGTCATATGGTACATGTATGTACATGTATTTATATAGCGCAAATCACCGACCCGGTATCTAAGCGCTTGCTTAGGGAACCCGTCCTGGTATTCCCCTGTGAGATAACCCCGGCAGGGTATCCACAAGGTGAAAGCCAGGCATCCCGCCGCGAGGGGCTGTTGTGGAGATTAAGCAAGCTGGTAGAATGGAGTGGTGTAATGTGAAATGGCATAGAGTGGAGTGGTGTAGGGTACAGCAAAGTGGCATAGGCTGTAGTGGCATAGAGTAGAGTGGGTTAGAGTCCCATAGAGTGGCACTGTATGGAGTGGAGTAGGGTGACGCAGTGGAGAGTGGAGTGATGTGGCGTAGCGTAGAGTGAAATGGCACAGAGTAGAGTGATGTCACATTGAGTTGCATAGAGTGGCGTAGAGCAGCGTAGAGTGGAGTAGAGTGGAGTGGAGTGGAGTGGAGTGGAGTAGAGAAGATGGGCTTAGAGTGGAGTGGCACAGAGTCGAGTGGCATAGAGTGCAGCAGACTGGCACTGTATTGAGTGGATTAGTGCAGATTGGAGTGGAGTAGAGCAGTAAAGTAGAGTAGAGTGGAGTGGAGTCGATTGGCATAGTGTGGAGTGGAATGGTGTAGAGTAGAAGTAGCGTGGCATAGAATGTCGTGTCATAGAGTGGAATAGAATGCCATTGTCTGGCGAAGAGTGGCATAGAGTAGAGAGGCGTAGAATAAAGTAGCATGGCATGTAGTAAAGCGAGATGGAGTAGAGTGGGGTGGAATAGAGTGGGGTGGAGTCGAGTGGGGTGGAGTGGCATAGAGCAGAGTGGCATAGAGTGGAGTGGCTTAGAGTGGAGTGGCGTAAAGTGGTGTAGCGCAGAGTAGAGTGACGCAGAGTAGCATGCTGTAAAGTGGCATTGCATAGAGTAGAGCGGCATGGCGTGGCGTAGAGTGGCAGTGTGTGGAGTGGCTTAGAGTGTAGCAGAGTCGAGTGGCATTGCATGGCTTTCAGTAGAATGGAGTGGTGGGGAGCAGAATGAAGTGGGGTAGAGTGGAGTAGAGTACAGTAGCAGAGAGTAGAGTAACGCAGATTGGCATGGAGTATACCAAAGTGGCATAGAGTGAAGCGGCTTGGCATAGAGTGGTGTAGAGTTGAGTGGCATAGAATGGTGTCTCATAGAGTGGCGAGGCATAGAGTGTTATTGTATGCAGTAGAGGGGTAGAGTAGAATGGAGTGGCATAGAGTAAGATGGAGTGGGGTAGAGTAGAATGGCATAGAGTAGACTGACGCAGAGTAGAGTGATGTGGAGTCTCTGCTTCTCTAAACCGAGAACTTTTCAATATTGTGCGCACCAGTATGGATGACATGTGACTCTTACACCCGCTTATCCTGCTTGCTTCATGCGACATTGCAACTGCATATGCTGCACGAATGCGCATTGCCTTTATTGTCTTGCAGTTTGTAAAAACAATTGTCAGCTGCATTTTATAGTGATTGCTGTAACATGAATTTGGTGCTAATGAGCATGTAAAGCCAAGCTGAGGCTGTAAAAGTCAAAGCTGGGTAGTTTTGGATTAGTAAATCATATTTTGTTGTAATAAAAAATATGATACAAAATATATAGGTTCACACTGTGCATTAGGCAGTGTACCAAGGTCCCCTATGGAACAAAGCAAATTATACCCTTGTGTCCTTGTGTCCTGTAAAACAAATTCAAACAGAAGTTGTAATTTGTATTCAGTATGTCCTTGATATTAGATTGTACTTGTGTGACTCCACCTGTTGCACAAATAGAAAGAGTGACATAAAGGTGTGTGTGCAAAAGGTAGGGACAGGAGAACGAGACGCCTGCTAAAGTGTTATGAAATATTACTGATAGGGAGTTGTTTTTGTTTCCAAATAACACAATGGCGTAGGTTGGAGGTGATAACACAAGGAGGCCAAATCTATTTTAAAGAAAAAGTGATCCGTGGCGGAGAGAGTATGGGCCATATGTATGAAGACAATTTTGCGATCGCAAATTCTGAATTTCAGCGTTTGCGATAGAAAATCAGCAGTGTTCAATGTATGAACACCCCTCGCAAAATCAGGAATCACAAATTTTGCAATTTCCTATTTTGCAATTACATTTAAGGAATCGCAAATTGCGATTCCTTAAATGCAATGTAAGAAGCACAGAAAAAGTGCAATTTGGACTTAAGGAATCGCAAATGACCACTAACTTCAAGTTGGTGGTAATTTGCGATTTCTTTGGAAAATGCCCTTCGCATTTTTTAAAGTGCCATGTGACTCACATACAGGCCTTAGGGCAGGTATGTGCACCACATCTGCACCCATGCTCATTTCAGGGGTGCAACAAGGTGTCCTTTTGACACCCTGGCACCCTTGAAATTGCATTCGCAATTTGTGATTCTCTAATTGGGAATCGTAAATTGAGAATGTCTTCCCATTAATTCCCATAGGAATGAATGGGGAGGTATTCCTTAATTGTGAATCGCACCTAAGGAATACGTAGGATTCGCAACATTTATTGCAAATCCTACATACATAGCCTTTTGAGATTCTCAAATAGCAATTTGCAAAAAATCGCTATTTGAGAATCGCAAATGGACATTTTTATACATATGGCCCTTAGTTCCGAGTTGTAGTGATATTAATTAAATATGTGGCTGTATTTTACTGTAGAACAACAAATTATCATTGTATATTGATCTTATTTTTGGGCATAAGGTGTTACTGCACTTAGTACAGGGAATGTCATTAACTAAGTAATAATGTATAGGCTAGAGCTGGAAAATTAATGTGTGTGTTACTTATGTGATTTAAGTAAGTGAAAGACGGGGCCTGAAAGAGCATATCATTTTAATTGTTGTCTGTGGTGGGAGAGCATGAAGGATGCAGTATAATTGTTGTTCAAGCGTTGGAGAGGAGCTCAGGGGGGGATTTATTTAGTCCTCTGGGTGGGTGGAAGAGGGATTCTCAGAGTGGAGCTAAGATTGTGGCGTCTGTTACTTTACAAGTAGCAGGAAGGTAAATGATATAACTTGTGCATTTGTGCATAAAAGCTCAAAGGAGTGAATATACCATCCTAGAGCCAGTTGACTAGCTGCCCGAAGGAAAGCTAGAACTTTGTAAAAGCGTGGGGTACTGGGTAGGGGTGGAAGTGGGCTTAGGCACAGAAGAGGAATATGTGGACGGGTGAAATGAATTTGTGGTTTATGTTCATTGTGGTTTTGTCGGGTATGGTGCCACTGTATCTATCTGTTGCACAAATGTAATATCTGATCTGGTTAGTGTAGTTAAAGAATAACCGATGAAGAGAGGTGGGCTCTTGGTGTGTGTACCCTGAAGCAGGGTGGTAAGGTGTGGTGTTAGTAAACAACAACAATGAATGAGCATACTTTGTATTTTAACTTGGAGCTAGGACCAGCATATATATTCTGGTGTAGACAGTGTGTGGTATCCACTAGTGCAAGTAAAGGAATTGTGTTATTCTCGTCTGTTTAAAAAGTAAACTGTAGCCTTATTGTAGGCGTAATGTTTCCATGAGTTCTTATTGTCCTGGTGTCACTGCACCTGCTGTTTGGAAATAAAGTAAGCTCATGGAATTGCTTTTTCAAAGGATAGGGATACAAGAGGCAGTTTGAGGTGCTTAGAAGAGCAGTGATGTTGTGTTATTCTGTGTGAAGAATGTGGCCTTGCTTAGGCTGAACTTGTCCCGGTGTCATTTCCAGACACTGGGACACATTTAGGAGTGCCTGCACTGTTGTCTGCTTTCATTCTAGTTGCAGCAACATGCAGGCAGGGAGGGACTTTTTAAAATGTATTTTCACCTCCAGATGGGCCACAGTTAAGGGGCCATCAGGCCGCATTTTGTTCCAATCTGATCCTGGCTGGGCGTGGTCTGGAGGCTCACAGTTAGATGCAAATACAAAGGAGGGGAAAGGAAGGCTCGCAGATTTTTATCACTTTACAGGTGTATAAGACAGGCATGCTTTGTCTTTGTTCAGTCCCAGTTTATAAGATAAATGCATGCACTGTAAGAATGCCAGATGTATTTGTCTGTCCCTGTATTTGTACAAATAATAATGTAAGTGCCACTATTTTATTTATTTTAGACAAATCCCAGTGCAGAGTGTAAGAGCGCATTACATAACATACATATTATACATTGACAATAATTCATGTAAGTATGTAAATCAATGTACAAGATGTGTTACATAAGACAGTGAGGGTTACAAGGTGTAGGAGCCACGTCCTTCATAGCTCACTGTGCTATATTAGAAGGATTATAATGTATTCACTGCAAGTAATAAAAGGATCTCTGTGTTAAAAGCATAAAACACTGACCAATCTAGCTAAAACTAAAATCTGTTGTCCGCATATTGCCTGATGTGTAATTTAAGGTTACGTAACAGGTTCCTAAACTAGAGCATAGGAGGGGCACCAGCGGGCAAAGCAGCAAACTGTGTAGGGATCACGAGGAATATACAAGTCCTTTTTAACCTGTGTTACTAGAGTGAGGCTGATAGGTTCACTCATGCAAAATTTTGGTGCTGTGTGCTTATCTCGCCCCTTGGCCTACATCAAGTTGTTGTGAACCCAGCGTATGAGTAGTGTATCTGCACTGGGATGTATGGGTGACTTGGAAGGGTACACCACAGGAATAATGCAGTACTGGGTAGTGCGTGCACAGTAAATGCATGCTCTAGATGTATGTGTGCCTGTGAGTTGTACAATCCATGAAGGGTGTTGTACTGTGGAGTGCATGGAGTACATGCAAATGCATGTGCAGGATGTAAGTGCACCTGTGAGTGGTCCACTATATGAAGGGTATAGCGCTGTGCAGTGCCTGCATGGTACATTTATATTCTGGGTGTATGTGTGCCTTGTGACTGGTGCAATATATGAAGAATACAGTGCTGTGCAGTGTGGGTATATTAAATTAATGTACTTTGTGTATGTGTGCCAGTGAATGGTACAATTCATGGAAGAATATGAGTTTCATTTTCAGAGACTCAGGCCTGTATAGTGAATCATGAGGAGGCAGATAAATACCCCCAGACAGATTTGTGCATTGTCAATTTGGCTGGCTTTCTTTCGATGGCCAGCCTAACATTTGCAGTTTAAACCTCTTCGTCCAGCTGTCTGAGACACCTGGGTGGAGAGCAGGCACAGGCTCCCACTGCCTGATAGTGTGTCAAAGCAGCCCACTCTAACCAATCCTGGAGCTACCCTCATGCTGCTAACATTATCAGCATGTTTGGGGCAATGGAGGATGGCGGCAGACTAGAGGTGGCATTCATTGACTCCAGTGTCTGCAGCACCTGTGATAGTAGGCTTGCAATGGATGGTGTGAGGGGACAGGGTTCCTGGATCTGACCCTGGTCCAAGCACGGGCAGACGCAGATGGGCTTGCCTTTGGCGTGCCAGCCGCACCCAATGCGTGCTCTTGATGCACTGCATTAAGTAGGTCAGGAGCCCAGGAGCCTTCTCAATACAGTTGTGCAGCGGCCTACATTAAGTAGGTGCTGGGGTGGCCGGGGATTTGGCAGAGGCAGGAATGGGAGAGGGAGCAACCATGGCAGCAGCAGGGAAATTAGGCAGCAACAAGGTTCAATGAGCAAGTGAACGGCAGAGAGAAGCTGGCGCTGGTAACAGGAACGGGCAACACGCAGGCGCCCAGGTGCCTTTTCAATCCAGTTGTGCAGCGGCCTGCATTAATTAGGTCCCGGGGTGCCTTCTGATTGACCTCAGAAACTTGATGGCATGGCACATTAGTCAGGCAAAGGAAAGCTTTCAGGACAGCCTAGCGCTGATGAAGGAATGGTACGACCAGAAATTTACGCTGACTGGTTATCAGGATTGTTGGGAGGTGTTGGTGCTAAAGCCTATTTTTCCCAGGGCTTTGGAGGACAAATGGTGTGGGCCATACAGGGTAGTTCAGATTTCTGAGAGAAACTTCTTGGTGGACATAGATGCCATAAGTCAACTCAAGAGGGTGTTCCATGTGAACAGACTGAAGCCTGACCTCCAGAGAGACTACACAGTGAATGCCATGGCTATGGCAGAGGAAGTGGAGGAAGACAGTCAGCCTCATGTTGCTGCATAGTGACATTAAGAATGGCACTGTGGAAGGGGTACAGTTACTAACATAACACAGTACTTCCCTTTGTTATGTGATATTATGTTTCTCAATTCCTACTTCTTATATTCTCTTTATTAGAGGATGCATCCTAATTGTAACCACGAAGGTACCTTGGACTTGCTAAAGCATTCACTGATTCTGGTCTATGCTAAACATAGCTGCTAATAAATAAATATATACATTCTATTTTGTGAACGTGGTACTAAGAGATTCTATATCACGTGTCTAAGAGGTTACACCTGTGACCATGACAAGGTATTTATCCTAGTGTTGTTAGATCTGTTCCCAGCTTCTGAGTAGAAGTCACATCAGACCTGATAAAAGAACAGAACTACCAAGGGCTACAAATAACTTCCGGGGGACTGATTACCACAGCATTATTTTACTGTTGTTTGTGTTACATTTAATTCAAAAAACTGTCAAATCAAAGTAATTTTCCTGCCTGTCTCGTTCTCTCTCGCTGCTTCTCTAAGATTGTTTGCTGAATTCGTCAACATTGCATTGAGCAAAATTCAGCTTCATTTCTAAAACAAAAAGAGAAAATATAAGGATTTAAAAATAACGCGTAGTCTGAAGTTTTGTAGTTTAATGTGTGAAAGGCCTTTTCAGTGCATGCAAATAATTCAAGGCGCAGCGAAAACAAGAGGCTTGACAGTGGAGTCATGCGAAAGGAATGCGTGGCAGCTTGGTGGGTGAAAGATGTGCCTAAGGCAGCTTTGATTGCGTAAATGGGAGCGTCCTTTGGTTAGAAGCCATCCTTCCTGATTACCACACCTTCCAACAGGCCCAGCTGTGAGCCTGAAGGAAGAAATATGTACACAGTAGCAATAAAAAAAAAACACAAGATCTGGAAAACCAGCATGTCAGATTTAACCTGTTAATTAATGCATGCAAGTATGAGCATGCACACAATGCTGTGTGCATGCGTTGCAAGCACAAATGAGTCAGGTCAATTGCCTTTGTCAGTACTTAAAAAAAAAAAAATACCAGAAAAAGATTGTTTTCTAAGTAGACTGAAAGATGGAGATCAAAAACTGAATGTGACCAACAGTGTGATGATTGTGTTCACTTTATGCAGATGTAAAATATCTATAAGCAATAACGTTATGAAAGGGGCTTTACGAGGCAAAGTAGGGGACAAGCAACTGTTCAACCATATTCAACATATTATTGATAATACATAATATACCATAATATTTACCTATTAACTAAGCCCATGATTCATCCTACCTATGGTGGGCCTTAGTGGATGGAAAGCGGTGTTGGTTTTTTGAGGGAAGAGGGGAGGTTACCCCTAAGGTGTTCTGCGTGTTAGGGGGGAATCTAAAGGGGTGAGATGATCCACATGAGCCTCGTAAATCCCCATTGTTTTTTTCATTAAAGAAGAAAAATGGGGCTAGACCTGAGCCAGATTAAACCATGAGGAGGCCCCTAGGCAGCCTGCATTTCGGGCCCCCGCAATTTATCTCCTAATACCGAATGCACAGGATTTATTTTTACAAACTGACAGCCAAAAGATGAGCTTTTAAGAGACAAACTGTTATGTGAGTCTGATGTCTGTGGTTTATATACTTTAAGTTGTAGTGGGCCCCTTAAAGCAGTGGGGCCCATAGGCTGGTGCCTACTTTGCCTATTTGGTAATCTCGAACTCGGCTAGACTATGCAAGCAGTGTGCACTTGGATCGCCCTGCCAGTGTGGGGCATGACGTATCATGGTTCTGATTATTTGATTGGTCTATTTGATGCTTCGGGAGTAGGCTAATGGTCAAGTCGGTCTACCCAACTTATAAAACTAAGGAAAACTGACTATTGTCACCAGAGGGTCTAAACAGTTGATTGAAGAAATATACAAAATAAGCGTAATATGGTCAGCACCGTTTCAAGGATGCACTCTGAAGGCACCAGAAACTCGACATAACCTGAAGCATTTTATAACCAAACCAATGTGTCAAAGTGTATGTGGGAGTAGGAGTAAAGGTGCGTAAAGTACAAAAGCTGAGCGAGGAGAAACATGGCAATAAAGAAATGCATGATAACTTTGAGGGAAAAATCAATATCCTAATTACTATGGGCAGGGGTAACCCAAAACGAGAAGTAACACCAGCTTAATCTGGCGGACTGTACCTTAAAACAATGCAATTAATGTGGGTCAGAATTCTAGTGCAACAAAAGTGTGTCTAAAACCAATTAGTGAAATTTCTTAGGATTAATAGCTTCCTACATTGTATCCAACCCCTTGTCAGAGAATTCTTCCAGCCAGATCCATGAGGCATTACCTTATGGGGTTCTCTTTAGTTAATCACATAAGCAGCATAGATTCTTTCAGGCATTCCCTGGAGGAGTTTGCACAGGTAAACACCAAGGGGCAGATTTACAAGCCCCTTGCGCCTCTTTTGTGCCGCTGTTGCGTCACTTTTGTGACACAGCGCAAAAGATGCGCCATGGTGCGGGGTATTAACAACGTGACGCATCTGGCAGATGCGTCACGTTGTAAAGCCCTGCGCCATAAGGAGGCGTTCCGGCGCAGGGGGGAGGGGGGCGTACCTGCGCAGGAACGCCTCCTAAAAGTGGCTGATTGAAATCTACAAGATTTCACTCAGTCACTTTTAGGCCAATGCTGCGTCAAAACCCTGCGCCTGCTTGAAGCA
Source organism: Lissotriton vulgaris (assembly GCF_964263255.1). Taxonomy (NCBI): domain Eukaryota; kingdom Metazoa; phylum Chordata; class Amphibia; order Caudata; family Salamandridae; genus Lissotriton; species Lissotriton vulgaris. Next base: position 373,339,873 of record NC_141696.1, read on the forward strand.
GGCATAAGGCTTGACGCAGCATTGGACAGATAAGGCCCCCCAGAGAATTGCTGAAGCTGCATCGCGCTTGCGACGCAACTCCAACAATGCGCCGCCTTTACTACTCAGATGCGTCACGCATCTGTCCGTTTTTGCCCCATGGTGCGCCGCATTGTAAATGGGGCGCACCATTGGTGGCGGTGCTGCGGCGCACAATAACTGGTGCATCCCTGGGGATGCGCCAGTTATTGTAAATCTGCCCCATGAACCTAAAGTGACCTATTTATGTAGAATATCCACAAATGTGAACAGGTGCAGGTCTGGGATTCATAAACCTGTGGGTAGTGGAGTGAGGTTCCTAATATGTATGCAGGAGTTTGTCATGAACTAACGTGGGCACATGTGCTTTCTGCTCCAGTACCCTGGATGCAGAACCTAAGAGCTGAATGAGACAACCAGCCTCTACCACCAGAAAATGACCCCCTAGAGCCCTGTCCTCACTACTCTGTCAAAAGCCTTAAACTATAAGAGCACTTCCACCCCAGAAGCAAGTCCTTTTTTATATCCTTACAGTCGAACCACTTTCCAAATGGATTACATTAAAAAATGAACCTGCAATTTTATTATAACAAATTAGTCGCCATGCTATAAGCAATGTTTCTTATACCCTTTACAATGCACCCAAGCAAACAATCTGCACGAAACGTTCAAGGAACAAACTTTCTCGTTTGTGTTTGGAGCTTTTTATGCAGAAGCATTAGTTGTGGCTTAAGTCATCATCTATAAAAACAAATGTTTTTTCCGATGGAAAAGCCATTTCGAGGCCCCTGGAGAAATTATGCAGGCTTCTGCATTTAAGATCACAAGCAATATATATTGTTTAATGAATTAAAAGCAGCCGCGAGGCCGCAGAATGCCGGTTGGCAAATAAGTGTCCCTGCAGAAATTATGTACAAAAAAAGGCTGCATTTCGCCAGTCGCTAAATATATTGGAAAATGTTCAATCATTTGTGGCTTTCGTGTGCTCTTGCCCCTTGCTCCCAGAACACTGGACAAGAACCATGGCCGTGCCCGTAGAGATCTATCTGGGCACAGTGTAGAACACTGTTGTGTGCCCAGTACTCCTCGAGCTATCTATAAATACATGAAAAACATATGTAAGGCTTGGTGTGGTCATTGTAAGCTCATGACAGTGTCTATATGTGAAACAAGCCAAGGAAATCAGGCGTCCTAAAATGAGGCTTCAATGCCTTAATTTTGGTTTTCATTGCTATCTTTGCATTCTTTTCTTAATATGGGAACTGACCCAACATCACTTTGCTACCCAGGTAAGCTATACGTTTCGGAGAAGTATTTTATAATGGAAGTTCAGTGTAACTCATTTCACAACCTAGAGGAAAGCACTAAAAGAAGTTTCTGGAAAAATGACATGGAAATACTGCTAAACCATGACTAAACACTAAGCAGTGTTTTGTCATTCCAGCAACCAACACTCCTCCCAATCAACAGATACTTCAGTAAATATCAGGGCAGAGAATACCAAAAGTGATGACATTTGTCAGATCAAACATTTTTGTTAAAATGCAATGAGTGAAGTCTTTATACATTTTAACTTTTCAATAAGGGAAACTCTGATCATAACTTTTGAAATCACACCTTCCGGACATGTTTATATCTGACCATATATAACTAAATCCTGATTAAAAGTGACCCTAAGAACATCCTACATTTTGAACCTCCTGCTGTTGAGTACAATGGAATGCGTGTAAGTACAAATAAAACCCAGACTTTCACCCAGTACCAAGTCACTTGGATTCATCTTGACCACCAAACTCATCCTCAAGGAACAAATTGCCAAAAAAAAGATGGTCTGGTAACAACTCTCTTAATTATAGAAAGCAAAATTGATCCTTCCAGAAAGTGACTTCAGAACTGCTAATTAAGTCCACAACCTCCCAAACTTCACAATGGCTGCACTTAAGGGCATCTTACATGCTGCAGCACATCTCAAACAGGACTTGAAGAGATGGTATCACATCAAACTCATCCTGATGGACCTACATAAGGTCCTCTTGCAACCCACATCATCTTCAAAACCAGCCGTGTCATTTACAAAGCCATTCTGACTGGCACCCCCATCCATCTGGCTGTCAAACTCATCACCTCTGGTGGCTTTAACAAATCATGAAGCCAGGACGATAATTGCATTGGTGGCTAAGAAGTGTAAAAAAGAGAAACAAATAAGGGCATGCCTTTTTCTTCTATGCACTATGGTTCTAGGACAACATCCCTATGTACATCAGGACCAACCTAAATCTGCTCAAATTTAGGGAAGTTCTGAGGATGCACCTCTTGTCTTTCCTATCACTTATTGACTATATCCACCCTGAGCTGCCCGCCGCTGTCTTTTGACCAGATTTGTGCTATGCAAACAACACATACTAACTATATTACTCTATCTCATATTAACTCTAAACTTGGATTCCAAAGCAGCGTGCTACTCACTGCAAACCCTCATCAGGAGTAGTATGCGCTATATAAATACAATTTACATGCATATATTCATACATACATACATATGACAATTGGAAGCCAGGACCACATCCATGGCAAGGGTGATTTCTGGAACACGCTTCTAATCACGAGTTTCAAAGAAATGTACCAACATCATCGATAAAAAGCTCGACATGTTGAGGAATCATATGATGATCACTTCCACTGAACTTGCAACAATTTATGCGCCCACATATTTTTACTTCTGGTTTACATCTGCACAATCTAACGAAACACTGTGACTAACAGCAACTTTTAACCCCTTCACTGCGGCGTCTATTCCGCCACAGTGCTAAGGGGGCGGGGCGGAAGAGCGGCGGGCGCATGCTGGTGACGGAACCGCTCGCCACGCAGGCGTTCCGAGCGGGCCGTGACAGAACCGCTCCGTCGACAGCACAGCACGACCGCGGCTGATGACGGAGTGGTTCCTTCACCAGCAGGGGAGGGGTTAAACCATTGAACATTTTATTTATGTTTGTGTATATCTTCAATGGCCTGAAAGTAAATCAAACCATGTCACGGGCATACATCTCTCTCAATAAAAGCAGTGCACCACCAAAGTCATGTACGATTTGGAATAAGAAAAACTAAACCAGCATCTATAATTAGCATTTTTAGGCATTCAATTTGTTTGCAGTTTCTTGTTTGAAGTAGTCCTGTTCCCATCTAAACACGTATGTTAGTGTTTCCACTGACAGCCATCAAGCTTCTTTCGCCTGTCAGCCAGGAGTATAGTTGCAGGTTCGTGATTTGTGGCTACAATAACCTTGTGGGACCAATTGTTATGTCAAGAGACCCGTAACTGATCGCACTGTCATAATAAAGTACAGGCCTTGCATATTGAGGATGAAAGGTTACTACAAATTGGCGTCTCTCTATTTACTATTTCATGCTGGCACTTACGGTTTCAGGCATTTACATTTTCCACTGAGGGTCCTTCTCAACATGGCACCCACAGAGAGACGTGCTGGTCTTTTACAAGATGGCATTCATTCACAGGTGTTGCCTGTCTGAGGAAATACCAGTGAATGCTAGTTAAATCTTATGAGCCAGTATACAAACAAGATGCATGCTAACGGTCGGAGTCTTGACGATGTCTTTAGTGTTATGGCTTCGACCACTGCCCTGTTCCCTAAACATCGCTCTGTTCAGTTTGCTTGTGTGGTTTTTAGTATGATGGCTTATAGGTGGCTCCTTAATAGTGGCAAAGTATTTTGTATCTTTTAGAAGAAACACAATGCCAGGACATCTGATGTGTTAGACCTGGCATCCTTGGTGTGGTTTGCCCTATCTTTTTGCCTCCGCCTCCAATTATTTTTTTGCTATGTGCTGGATTTCGTTTTGCTGGTGTAGATGCTATGGGTACTTTGCCACTGCTAATCAGTACTAAAGTGCGAGTGCTTCCTGTATAAACTGTGTTCAAGGATTAGTGTTTCCATCATTTGCTAATTTGATTTACTGCTAAGACCCTAGTGCAGTGCACTGTGTGTACCCAGGGCCTGTAAATCGAATGTTGCTAGTGGGCCTACATCACTGATTGTGCCACCCACACCAGAAGCTTTTCAAAGGGATCTTAGACCTGCCACTGCAGTGTCTGTGCGCAGTTTCAACTGCCATGTCGACCTGCAAGTGCACCCACTAGCCAATCCCTAACCATCCCTTATCTACATGTGAGTCACCCCATAGGTAGGTTCAAGGTACCCCTATGGGCAGAGTGCAGTGTCTGTGAAAATTAGGACATATATTGAATGTCTGACATGTCCTGATAGTGAAATACTTTGTATTTCGTTTTTCACTATTTAAAGGCTACCTTTCCAAAAGAAAAGCATGGGAGATCCTTTGTAACATCTTACAAGTATAACTTCCTATAGGGACGTTTAGGTTCTTTGAACTCAGAATTTAATAACACATCTTTTAGAAAGTAGGCATTTTCTTGCTTAGCCATCCTATGTGCCTCTGCTGAGTTGTGTATTGATTGTCTGATTTTGGAGTGACAGGGGTTGAGGATGTGCCTTCACTGCAGACAATGATAATCGTTCAAAAAATGATTTGTTCCAAAATGTATACTACATACACATCTGAAAGCTCATAAGTCGCTTTTATTTCAATTTTTCATTTATCATATAACCAAAAGGAATTTTTAGTACATAATCAAGACACAAAGGGAAACAATTTACATCAAAAATGATTCGGGGGAAAAGTAAATAAATATTCACACACTCAATCACTCATAAAATCATCATTCCACATTTTTTCACAACCACACATCTTAATTTACATATATACACCGCAACAATAGGAATGAACCTATGGAGTAGCAAACGGTCTGCCAAACAGTCTAAACAATATTTGGTACTAAAGGATAACTCATCAATACACAAAATTAGGCATTTGATACTTTTTTTACATGTATTCAATACCAATTCTTTTCAAAAATAGGTATATTGTGGCAGCACCGACAGTCTACGCGTTTCGAATCCCAAGATTGTGGGGATTCTCATCAGGACCATAGAAATCACTCTCAATTTACACCAACAGATGGAAACGTGCGTTTTTTTCTGTCCCCAAAGGAGTTCTATATAACCTTTTGTGTTTATGATGGCCACGTGATTAATGGGTTTGCTGGCTCTCCATCTCCTTGCACCCGTCGGCGAGGAGTCCTTGTTAAACAGACCCGGCTCTCAGTATGTTCAATTGCGGGTCCCGGTAGTCGATTTAATCGAGTCTTCAGTAAGAATCTCAAATTCGTTTCAGCGTTCTCCGAGGTCGAATAAGGCACGCCCAGTAGTGACGTAGCTATTTGTTGCTGCAAGCTTTATTTTTGTGACTAACCTATTTTTGATGATATCTTGCTATATGTATGGTGGATTTTTGTCGTTTTGGTCTTGTTTGGTTTAGATAAAGATTCCCTGTTTTCTTTAAACTGTTGTGGTGTTCATTTGTAGTGTTTTCACTGTGTTACTGTAGGTGTGCACAAATACTTTACAAACTGCTTCCGAGATCAGCCTTACTACTGGTGCTAAGCTACCACGGGGGTGAGCAGGGGTTGTCTAAGGGCATAACTCCTCTACCCTGGCAAGAAGCAGGGTTCCTACTTGGACAAATGCGCAAATTATTGCCAACTAAAGACCCCATTTCAAATACGATGTTTCCATGTATTGTATTTTTGTATGTGTATAGAACTTTCTACCCCGGTCAAGGGCCTGATGTGCTTCTTGTTCACTGCAAAAGTGGCTATACTGCTTAGTTTGCATTGTTGGTACAGTGTGAGTTGATAGTGTGGCCTATGGGATGCATTTTGCGCAATGCATGATGTTCGAATCACATTGTTGTACACAAGCACCTGCACCTAAGCATGATGTGATGCAGAAAGGTGCAAGACAGAAACATAGCACCTTTTTCCTATCTGACCTATTGATGGGCAGGTCATGTGTTTGGAAATCCCTTACAATTGTGGACTCGCACCTTAATCTCTATAAAGCGTTTGCATTCAAAGGTGCTAGGTTAGATTCATAAATTAACCTAGTGCTGTAATATGTAGGAAATTAGTTTGATGGGATGTTAGAATGAAATATAGGTCGAATTTATGTAGGTATATATTTAAGTAAGGTCAACATTTTTCCTGGCTATAATTTGCATCCCACGTTTCTTGCAATATATGTTTCTGCAGTCTGTGCTTTTATATGGAACCTACAGGTATCAGAATAAAAATGTTCTTAGAGAGAATCAGCACACCAAGTAGTAGGGAAATATTATAACACACCGCAAACAGAGCCATTGAAGTAGACATAGTAAATGGGCATGCACTGGTGTCTGTAACGGCTTGCCTGCGGCTTGATGGCAGAAGTGAATTGTGCTGGATATCCATCAAGCAATACTGTGTTTTGAAAGTGGACACTGTTTTTGTGGTGCGTAGTAAGCCATGAAAAGTTAATTAGACTTGCAAAAATGTTTTGTTTTGTCTAATTAATACTTCAAGCACATCTTGATGTCTACAGAATGCAGTGTCCTGTCAGCTGGTGTTGAAGGGTCTAGAATAAAGTGTTTTTAGGAAGACAGGTTCATTGATATACAAGTCTGAAGGGAATTTAGGAATGAATTTAGGGGTTGTGAAGATTCACCAAATTGTCTCAACATTCCAAGAAAGGCTCCTGTCTGGTGAGGGCTATAATCTTGCTGACACATCTGGCAGAAGTCAAAGCTACAAATAGAGCCACCTTCCAGGAAAGGAATTTAATACCTGCTCTGTGAAAGAGTTCAAATGGATGCTTCATAAGATGTGAGAGCACAAATTATAATTGCCAGAGAGGAGGGGAGGCCTAACTTCCACAGGATTATATCACTATTCTGGTAGACCATAATGACACTGAAGGAGGAGATGGCCTCCAAATGGACCTTGATGGAAGCATGAGCCATTTCTCCGCATGCTAACTGCAGAAGATATGGAAGGATCTCTTCAGTCAAAGAATTAAGTGATTGTACGTTGGTCTGTCGCCACCATATGCAAAACAGTTTCCACTCAAGGCAATAGGCTTTGTTTATACTTTCTGCCTGGGCTCTGAAAGAATGTCCCTGCACTCTGGTGAGATGTTTAGATGAACAAATTCATTGTACTCATGAGCCAGGGCAACAAGTAAAGCGACCAGTGATCTGGACTCAGCTCTTGGCCGTGGTTCATTGCTAGTAGAGAGGGTATCGTCTTCAATTGGATGTGAGTTTCCTGCAAGAGGAGAAGCAGTTTCATACACCAATGCTTACGTGGCCACTTGGGGATATGAGAATTATCCTGAATGGTTTGGCCTTCATTTTCATGATGACTCTCAGAAGGAGAGGCATGGGAGGAAAGGTGTAAGCAATTTTTCCAGACAAAGCAATTGAAAATGCATTACCCCATGATTCCTGATGATGATAATGTCAGCTTGGGAAGAACCTGCATTTCTGGTTCTGGGGGGTTGCAAAGAGGTCGAGATCCAGTTTGCCCCACTGAGAGAAAATGTTGTTGTGTATTTCCTGATCCAGCTCCCATTCATTGCTCCCCAGCCTGTTGAGAGTGGCTGCTATTGTGTTCTGCTTTCCTGGGACATGTTCTGCTCGGATATAAACTCTGTGACAGATGGACCATTCCCAGATGCCTTGCACCTCATGGGACAGTAGATGCAATCAGGTACCGCCCTGCTTGTCGCATCCCCTAGGATGGAGCTTTGACCATGGACGGAGTTATGTTGATGAGGTCGTCAAAAGACCTCATTGCCTGAACCCACTGTCTGTCAAATTCTCCCTTGAGGTGACACATCCATAGATTGCAGAATGCAACTAGAGGGATGCATGATGACATCATCCCTAGGATGCTCAAGCAGATTGATATGGAAATGCCAATGAGATATCTGCCACCTGCAGCTGACGCCCAGGTCTTGAAAGTATGCTCCCCATCCTTCTAGGGAGGTATCCATGATGAAGACTAGTGGAGAAACTAGACTTAGGAAAGAAAGATTTGCTTGTCGCATCCCCTAGGATGGAGCTTTGACCATGGACGGAGTTATTTTGATGAGGTCGTCGAAAGACCTCATTGCCTGAACCCATTGTCTGTCGAATTCTCCCTTGAGGTGACACATCCATAGATGGCAGAATGCAACTAGAGGGATGCATGATGACATCATCCCTAAGAGGGACTTGTAGAGGCGAACTGAAAGAGTCCCTTTTTACGTACCAATGTTGCCAGTGAGATTAGCTTTAATTGCCGCTCTGATGTGGGGTATGCTTTGCTGAGTGTAGTATTAGGCATTGATCTCAATAACTTTATGTTTCTTGGTTAGAAAAAAGAACACAACGGCTGACCAAGGTTCAGCACTTCACCCCAGTTACTTTTGTAATAAGTGTCCTGTGCATCTACTCCAAGCACTCGCCGTCGTTGAGCGCCACTGTTATGAGAAGATTCTTTGAAAAGGAAGGTGCAATAGAAAAATATTTGAAAGAACCAAGTAAGTCCATCAATCTTATTTATTCATAATGTACGTTAAAACCGGCACTCAGCTGAGTGAAGGTGAAGACGCTTATGCAGTAGAAGATGAAGTATTTGGAAATGCTTTCTGTAATCCAGTAACATTAATTGTTGGTCTGTAACTAATGAGGAAAGCAGACACACCATTTCATCTTGGTATTATTGGTGGTATTGGTCTTGAGGAGCGGAATACCCTTGCTCCTCATAATCACCCTCATAGTACTTGTCGTCCTGGCACTTGATATGCAACTCAGACAGGCTGTGCGCTACCACAAAAGGCCCCATATCATTTGAGTCTACTCCATCCAATAGATAAGCTGGTAGCAATAGTGAAACCTTTTTTGGAGAGCCATGTGCAGGAGTTAAATGTCTTATTGTATCTTGTTTTTGAATTTTTACTCTCGCTGATGGGGTAGTTGATGAGGTCGTTGATGGAGTCATCGACGAGGCCAACAACGAGGATGGCAGCGATGACGTTGAGAGAGCAGTGTCTTCCGTCGACAGGAGGGACTTTGTCTTAGTCGATCGGGGAGTTCTTGTCGTTGACAGAGGAAGAACTGCCTTCACTGTCATAGTCGACGAGGTGAGAGTAATCTTTAGCGTTGACAGTCTATGTGTATGAGTTATCAATGAGGATGTTATCGTCGAGAAAGACGAGGTCATAGTCAGTGTGGAGATAGTGCTCGTGGTTGCGGTCATAGACACTGCTATGTATGTCTTCGTGGTCAACGGTGCAGACAACGAAATGCTTGTCGACTGAGAGACGCTCATTGACGATCTGTCAGTAGATGGTGCAGATGATGGTTTCTTGAAGGAGTGAAAGACTTTAGGAGGCGGTTCAGATCTAGATTTTTCAGCCGTTTTTAGGAAAATAATGGTTCCTTTTTCTCCTTTCTTCTAGAAGAAACCTTACCTTCCTGTGGAGAGTTTGAAGGACTGCAGCTTCTGTAAGCCCCATGAGTGTTCTTTTTTAGGCTTTTTTCCTGCTCTAGAGAAAAGTGAGAATGAGATGATGTCTACCTCTTGTGCGACCTTCTTGAGGAGGAGAAGAGTCCTCGTTGTAATCACCAGGCACCAGCTCCTTCTTTGTTTTACGTTTTTGAAGCCATATCAGCAGACCCCCTTCAAGGTCCTTCAGAGTTTTGGAAGAAAAGGTACGACTTACCTTACATCTTTGGTCTTATGTGCTGAATAACAGCTATATATACAGTCTTGATGAAGACCATCTGAATTAAGCCTTTTCTTGCCACAACTAGAATAGGCCCTGAAAAGACTCTGCTTTTCATAAACTGACATGATGAAGCCAGAATTGAAGTAAAAAAAATACACACAAACTAGTATTAAGGATAAATCTGTAAATCTCTGAGGTAATAGGAAGGTTTAGAATAGTTCTGAATGGGTACAACTGAGCAGAGGTCAGTGGAAACTCCCTAGGACATGGGTACTCGCAAACATTTTCCGGGGATCCAAAATCCTTGGTCTTTGGTGTGAGCGAGGACTGCATTGATGCCAGCAGAGTAGTGGTCTAGGGGCGCAAAGTGGGTGTAGGGGAAGCAAGGCATGTATATCTAGCGGACAAACTGAATTACACAATAGGGAACCAGAAAACCTGAAATGAATCCTGGCTTCCCCACGTAACCAAATTGTGTGATCCTGTATTTCAATTTCCCTCATTTTTCTTCTTTACCACATATAAGAGGACCTCGAAATACATGACTTCAGGATGCGTGCTGTACAAAACCTTCTCCTGTGTTTGGATTTCATCACTAATGGAATTGTTGTTAGGGGGAAGTGGGGAGAAGCGGACATTTCTACATTAATGTTTAAACACTATCACTTTAAAATAAATACATCTGAAAGCGCTGCTATAATCGGATTTACTAAGGTGAAACAGTTCTGCAGGTTAATGAAAGAAAGTTTTGACTTTTAAAGAGACTTACATATTTTAACACGTTTGCTGTCTTTGCAAATAAAAGTGTTCCTAAAAAGGAGTGTAGTTCACCCTAGTTACTTTCTTTCTTTAACTGCAATTAGCCTTTAAATAAATGCTTGCTGTTTATTTCACACTTTTTCATGTTATTGAGAAGTTGAGTAAACAGTAGCCCAGTGCTACTTTTGCCCTGGTGGTCGCATGTAAAGGTCAGGAGGGCCAAATGTGGCCCGACCCGTAATTTGAGTATCACTACCCTACCACGACATGAAGTATAAAATGTGAGGGACTGGAGATTCTCAAAGGAGTGTTCTATAAGGCAGGGCATTCTGATTGGTTCAAATCTAAATGTGGGCTATTCTTTAAAAATGACTAGAATATGTTACAAAACTGAAGGGTCTAGTAGCTTTCTAGTCTGTATTTAATATTGCATTGCTATTATGATGTGCCATGGGACTCCCATCTCGATTACGGGAATGATTCAAGAATGTGAATCTATGTGAGTTCCAATACTGGAGTAAAATTTAATTCCTTGAAACTAATGAATACTGCATCATAGCAGGTTACAGTTGTTGGTGTTAACACTGCTTTTTCCTCACACTTTTTTTTTAATTTAAATTTGTTTTTACTGTTGCATCAAAGTATATCAGTACAGTGTAAATAATCCGCTGACGTGGCCTCAACATTCAGCCACGAACAGCTAGGCGTGCAACGTTTTCTTGTTTTATATAACTGGTACAAATATACATTTCCTCAGTTAATCAGTACAGATCGTGCAAATATGTCTGCAGGCTGGGAAACAGTGGACCTGCGTGGCCAAGAGGACGATGAATAATGACAGGCATGCAAGTTTCCGCCACAATAGCGTAGGATCGGGGTCTGCACTGTCCATATGACGGTGCTACCAGTGAACAGGGGGGGGGACAAAACCGTGGGAAGGAAGCATGTGGGCGCTAGCAGGGTCTAAGCAGGGGAATACTGGCGACGGGTGTCGGGGGGGGCCACGGAGCCATACAGTCTGTGCTCCAAAATGGGGGGGGGGGGGGGGGGAAGAGAGGATTGTCAGGGGGTGGATACACCCCGTGCAGGCGAGTAACGAGATGGGCGATATGACATATGAGAATTTGATCAGGATGCAGGGGGTACCGGGAATCGATCCTGGGATGGCTTACACCAGGTAGAGGCTACTGGCCCTCTCGGGCGGGGGGGGGGGGGGGGGGAGTAGGTGGGTCTCCTGCATGCGTGGACTGCCGGAAGCTGTGGAGGAGCATGGCCCATTCCATGGATATGGGAATTTTACGCGCGCCTCTGGCTTCTTCTTCTCTAAGAGCATCCTCCTCCGCCGCCGCCCACTTACCAACCGCCCCCTTCCATTGTGCTATAGGGGGGCCCTCCGGGGATCGCCAGCGCATGGTTATGCATCTGTTCGCCAACAGGAGCGCCAAGGACACGAAACGTCTATGCACCGGTTCTTGCTTAGAGACATGGAAGATGCCCAGTGCGCTGGACTCCCAGGTGGCCAGTGTAGTGAGACCTGTGAGTTCCGACAGTGTGTTGTGTACCGCCCGCCAAAAGGGGTGAAGGTTGGGACAACTCCAAAACATGTGATGAAAATCTACGGCAGGGGAGCAGCACCTGGGGCATAGGAATGGTGGGGAGGGATATAACTTCTGCAGTCGCGCTGGGGTGAGGTATGCCCTGTGTAGTATATAGTATTGGATGTTTTTGAAGGGGGCGTTCCTAGAGACGCGTTTTGGGGCCTCAAGTGCTTTAGTCCACTTTGAGTCGTGTAGAGCGCGACCTATGTCCTCCTCCCATGTAGCACGTAAGGCCGTCAGGGGAGCGTGTGAGAGTTCCCGGATGGATTTATATAGCCAGGTGACTAGGTGGCGTCCCACCCCCATATGCAGGATGGCATGTATTACTGGATGCGTGTCTGGCTCGCCAGTTCGGAGATTAAATGGGGCCGGTATCCATCGAGCAGCTGCCTATATCTGAGGAATTGGCCCGGGGGGAGCCCGTATTCAGCGACCAGGCGGTCGAGTGGTTTCAACTGACCCTCCTCGAAGAGCGATTCCAGATCCGTGATGCCACATTGGGACCATTCGGCGAACAGTGGAGCCGTGAAGTAGGAGTCCTGCCTGGGGCTGCCTATCAATGGTAGCAGCGGGGAGTACCGGGGTCTACTGGGGGACAACCGGTGGATCCGCAGCATGCACCGGCGCGCTATCGCCACATGAAGGGGGTATGTGCGCAGTGGCTTGGTGCCCGGGAGGAGAAGACAGGTGAGTTCCGGGGTCGCGATTCTGCCGGTCAAGGTAACAGTCTCCTGAGGGTAACGGTCCGCCGTCCAGTAGGATAGCCATTGGAGCTGTGCCGCGAGGAAATATGCCTCGAAGGATGGAGCCCCGAGCCCCCCCTGCGTCGTGGGGAGTTGGAGGGTCTTCAGGGCGACCCTGTGTCGGCCTGCGCTCCAAATAAGGGTCCCTAAGAGGGAGTCAACGTCGCGGAAGAAGGACCTGGGTGGTATCACCGGTAGATTTGTGAAGTGGTAAAGGAGTCGGGGAAGCATCACCATTTTAGCTAGGGCTATCCGCCCTATTGGGGCCAACGGGAGTTTATTCCAGAAGGCGACAGTCGGGCGCAGACTAGCGAGTACCCTGCAGTGATTACCCTCAAAAATGTCTGCTGGAGAATGGTACAAGCGGACACCGAGGTACCGGGGAGCCTCCACGGACCATGAGAGTTTATGCAGTCCGAGCTCAACTTCCCGGGGGGGGCAGGCCCGGGTGTAAGGGGTAGACTGTGGACTTGTCCCAGTTCACCTGTAGTCCCGAGGCGTCTGCAAACTCCGCCAGCGTTGCCCCAATGGGGGCTAGGTCCGTTTCAATGTCTCGGACATATATGAGAAGATCGTCCGCGTACATGGATACGCAATGGGTGCCATCTGCAAGCGGTATGCCCCAGTCCACACCCTCCAGGCGCAGCCGAACCGCCAGCGGCTCGACCGCCAGCGCGAATAAGAGAGGCGACAGGGGGCCCCCTTGTCTTGTGCCTCGCTGAACTCTAAACGCCGGTGAGGTACGTCTCCCGATACGAACTCGGGTGGTTAGATCGGTGTACAGGAGGTGTGTGTACGCCATGAGCGTCGGGCCGATATTTAGGAGCCGCAGGACTGAGAACAGATAGGGCCAGGTGAGGGTGTCAAACGCCTTCTCCAGGTCCATAATGAGGCAGGCGGCGCGGGGAAATCTGTCACGCACTTGATCTTGAATATGGAAGACTCGGCGGAGGTTCTGGGAGGTGTTCCTCCCCGGAACGAAGCGGCATTGGTCAGGGTGGACTAGTGGGCGTATGACCTGTGCATATCGATCAGCCAGAATCTTCCCTAGGATCTTACAGTCAGCTGACAGGAGCGTGATGGGCCGATATGACCCCATGAGGAGTGGATCTCTGTGGGGTTTGGGAAAGGTGACAATCACGGATTCCCGCAGTGACTGGGATAACCTCCCTTGATGAAGAGATGCCCCGAACATCCGTGACAGACGGGGTACCACTAGGGGAGAGAATGTCGAGTAGTATTCTAGTGGGAAGCCGTCCAGTCCCGGCGCTTTATTCCGAGACATGGCACGTATCGCCTGGGTGATGTCAGAGGGAATTATCTTGGCGTCAAGCGTGCGCTTGTCATCATTCGATATTGTGGGCAACGTCAGCGGGTCTAAAAAGTGATCTACAGAAAACGGGGAGTATTGGGCCGGGGTCCCGTATACTTGTGCATAGTGGCGCTGGAATGCCAGGAGGATCTCGGCCTGTGAGCGCACTAATACACCTTCCGGGTTGATAATATCCGTGATTGGCTTGATTTCGGTGTCCTGCCTCGCCATCCAGGCCAGTAGCGCCCCAGTTTTGTCTCTGTCCTTGTGCACCCTAGAGGCGTAAGCCCTAAAATTGTATTTTCGGAGGTCAGCGCAGGCAGTCTGATACTCCGTCTTATCCTCGGCCGTGAGCACGGCGTGTTCCTCCGAGTCGTCAGGCCGTTTAGTGAGTGCGGCCAGAGCTTGCTCTGAGGTTAAGAGCGTCCGCTCCAAGGTGCGGCGGACCCCTACTACCTGTTTGATGCATTCCCCCCTTGCCACCACTTTAAACGCGTCCCACTCTACTAGTACCGATGATGCCGTGTTCGCGTTATGTGTGAAGTAATCTTGTATGCTGGCTTTGTGTGCGTCTCTGAAAACTGGATCTGATAGGCAGTCCCTAGGGAGGCGCCAGGTGGGGACCGGTGGGTGCGGGGGTCGCCAGGTCAGACGAATGATGTGGGCGTCATGATCTGAGAGGATCCGACCTAGGTAATCTGTAGATGTTATCCTAGGGAGGATTGGTGCAGAGCAGAGGAAATGGTCTAGGCGAACCCGGAGGTTGTGTGGAATCGAGTGGAAGGAGTAAATGCGAGCCAGTGGGTGTAGGTGTCGCCATGCGTCAGTGAGCGCCCAATGCGTGGTCCATGCCCTGAAGAGTCCTGCCTGTCGGGGGGCCGGGGAGTGTGTGGGGGGAGGATGCGAGCGGTCCAGGTGGGGTCCAGTGTGCAGTTAAAGTCACCTCCCAGCACCCACGGAACTGAAGTGAACTGGGCCAAAACGCCCGTGAGGTGATCCCAGAATTTATCCTGATCCGTGTTAGGGGCGTAAATCCTGCCAAGGAGTACTCCCTGTCCATCAAGTATTCCCTCCAGAAGCGCATATCTGCCCTCTCTATCTACCACCCGCCGGAGCACCCGGAAGGGAGTACCTGGTCTTACCCAGATTAACGCGCCGCGCGCAAACGCCGAATATTGTGTGGCACAGAGGATCCCTCGCCATTTGACCTGCAAACGAGTGAGTTCAGTAGCGTTAATGTGTGTCTCCTGCAGAAATGCTATACTGGCTGACATACGCTTAATGTAGGAGTATACAGAGTAGCGCTTACTGGGCGTGTGTAGGCCCCGTACGTTTGGTGTAAGGATATTAATGTCTGAGCGTGGGATTGCCATTCCTAGGGTGACATGGTTGGGAGAGGGGCCCCCCTACAGCTCCTGTGGGCCGCCCGTGTGTATGTGTCACATGTGCTCCTGCGCGCCAAGCTTCCACAATCGTGGGGGGGGACTAGGGGGATTAACAACAAGTAGAACCTTGGGTGGGTAACAGTCCCAATACTGAGGATATGTCACCGGGGGCGCCATATCCAAACTAGTGTCCCACTAGGGGAGAAATACAACAGATATCTGCGGGGGTGGCAGCGTGTGTCGCTGCTGGGCCTGTGCGCGGGTCGGGCTCTAGCAGGAGAAATGTCTATCGCTCGGTAGCGCATACATTCATCTGGCAAAGCAGTCTAGGCTCCTAGACGTCGCCCAATACAGCAGGCAACCATGAAAAGGATATAGCAGTTGACAGTTCAACCTTCACGAAGAGGTGGTAGGCTGGCTGGCCAGGGCAGCGTCCAGTGTGAGAGCCACAACAAGGGGGGAAGAGATTGGGCCAAATCCCGACATTGTCCCATCACTGTCTCGGTCTTTCTCAGGGGTGAACAGGTGCGGTTGACCCTCCAGGTCCGAAGCCGGGGGTGACGTGTGCAGTTCGGTCACCGCCCGTAAGGCGTCTCGTCGCTCCTGCATGATTTGCGTGAGGTCTTGGTGAGCCCGTGGGGGAGGATGCCTGGCTCTTGGGGCGGCCTGAGCAGGCACGGCTCGCGCCCCGTCTTCTGGATTGTCTGGAGTCATTGTTGCGTGTCCTCTGGGGTCCGGGTTTAGGGATCAGCGGGCAATGAAATTCAGTCCAATCTTGCGCGTCCGCCGCCATATTGAAGAAGAGGGCTTTCCCTTTGTGGATCACTTTAAGGCGAGCCGGGAACAGCAAGGAATATTGAAGATCGTTTGCGCGGAGGCGCCTCTTGACTTCCAGAAATGTGGATCGTTGCTGTTGGACCTCTCGGGCATAGTCCGGGAACACCATGACGTTTTGGTCTTCCACCTGCAGGGGACCCGTCGTCCGGGCCGCACGGAGCACCGCGTCCCGGTCTCGGAAGTGCAGGAATTTAGCTAGCATGGGTTGTGGAGGAAGGCCGGGCTTGGGTGCCCGGGCCGGGACCCTGTGGGCCCTCTCGATGCAGAAGTATGGCGAACTTTCGCAGTCCGGGGTGAACGATTTAGTCCAGGATTCCATGTAGGTCAGAGGGTCCGGGTTTTCAATCCCCTCCGGCAGGCCCAGGACGCGGATGTTACATCGTCTCGAGCGCCCCTCTAAATCCACTGTGCGCTCCTCTAGGGCCGCCACGCGGCGCAGGACCTCCTGTATGTCCGCCTCCTGCGACTTCACCGTGGGTTGTAACTCGTCACAATACGCTCTCCCTCCTTCACCCTGTCCGCCAACTTACGGTGTTCATCACGGATTAAGCTAATGTCCGTCGTCAGGGTGCCCAATCTCTCCTCCATCGAAAGGCAAGACATTTCGATTGCCGCCAACACCTGATCCAACTTCGCCGATAGCGTAGGGTCGGTTTGCGACGCATTGGCTTGCGTCCACGTCCTTGTGTGTGGCATCTTCTCGATGGCCGTTTCAGGGACAGCCGTCACCTGAGAGGCCTTCAGTTTCCCCATGGGTGCTGTCAATAGGGCCCCCGGATCGTCGTGTGCCTCGGGAGCGGCAGGCCGTCGTCTCACAGTGTCGCCGGGTAGGTGGCAGCTCAGTGCCGATCGGCTCCCTTAGTCTCTCCCGGCTCCAGGGCGGGGTCCGTTTCACTCTGGGGAACCTTCACCAGGGGTGTCAGAGGTGGTTTGCGGCCGCCGGGGCCAGTAGGGCCGATTGCAGGGGGTCGTGTGGGCGTCCTCTCCCCCCCAGGGGGGTGTGGCACAGTACCGGTGCCGATCGGCAGGGTCAAAGGCCGGGCGGTGTGGACCAGGGGTTCCGGGGCACCGGACGTCCACCGGTACCGCCTCAAGTTCGAGGGGGGCACTCCTACCCCTGGGGCGAGGTTCGCGCTGTTCTTGGTGTCAGGCCTCCGTGGGCGCCATCTTAGGGTCAGGCACCCGGGTCCACCGGGCAGTTCGTGGTGGTGAGCGCGTTCTGGTTCCCCCGGTCTGGTGGCGACGTGCACTATGTCCTCCCACGGGGCCCGGTGGAAGGAGGGGGCCACCGGGGTGCTGGCGCTGAGATCCTCGGGGGAGGGAGGAGAGATCAGCACTCACCGCCCTCGGTGGAAGATTGCGGGCTTCTGGAGGGTTCAGCCCCGCACAGGCGGCGTGTTCGTCGGTTCCCCGCAGTCCGCGGTGGCAGGTTGGCGAAGCCGGAGGTAGATCAGGCTCCCGGTGGGATGATAGCTCCGGTGCAGCGGAGTCCCGGCGCGGCGGCCGCCATCTTGCGTGCCGGGTTGCTGTAACGAAGGAAGGCGCTGTCCGGTGCACACCCCCGTGGGCCGGTCCCACCGCTTCCCCAGGTCTCTCCGCAGCTGTCGGCTGGCCGCGTCCTCCCGGGCCGCCGCTCAGGGAGCCGGTTCTCAGTGGCGTGTACGCCCGCAGGACGGAGCTGCGCCCGCCATTTTCAGAGTCGGCGCCGCTCAGCTCCGGTGAAAGACAGTTCGGCTCGCGCCGTCCGCCAGCAGCAGTCCCAGGTCACCCGAAGGATGCCCCAGCACGCGGGGGCATCACAGGTTCTTGTTTAGCGAGTTGAGGCTCCCGGCGATCTCGGGTACTGGGCAAGATGCTAGCCCGATCGCGGAGCCTCAGCAGGACACAGCCGCCATCGTGGCTTGCCAAGCCACGCCCCCCTGCTTTTTCCTCACACTTAATGGTGGGTGGAAGTGCAATGTGGATCAAAATCAATGTCACTGGTTGAACTTTACACATTCCTAACTCACTTGTCCAATATGAATGACCTTTATGATGTCCTCTTCAACCTTCAAAAGATGTTGTCCTAATCAAAAGCTTTGTTCATCCCACATTCTCATGTTTTGTTAATGAAATTGAACTGACACTATTTCTCTGGTACTTAAACCCATTTCTCAGCACCCTGCCAAAAATAAAATGTTTCTCTTCCCTATTAAATTTCTATGTGTGAAGGAAGTAGAACCCCAGTGAGTAAACATATCTGCTTAAAAATTAGAAAATATGTGTTTCATTACTGCTTTTTTTGTAATGCTGATAATAGTTTGAGTGTGTGGGCTGTTCTGGGAGTTGGAATGCATGTGGCTAAGGCTATGAGACTTCACAGTAAATGGAATTATGTGTCTATGCAAGCAATTTAATTGTAGATGCTGTTTCATTTAGAATGAATGCAATGATTTTGCGCAGCAAATGATTGGGGTAGCTTACTTGTTCTATTTACCTCTAATGTATAATGAATTATATTGTAGTTGCTGGTGTTTATTGACTCGTACCCCTGGCCAAGCACCGAAGTGCTTCTGAGGAACTTGTATCATGCGCTCTGGCCCTCATTTATAAAACTTCTGCGCCGCCAGAGCGTCACTTTTTATGACAACACGGTAGCGCAGGACTCTCAATCATATCTATGAGGTGACGCCAAGTCACCCTGAGTGGCTTTGCTTGCCTCAGATATGGAGTAAGACAAGGCAGCCCGAAGCACTTCCTTGCCTTATTCTATGTCAAGGAGGCATTGCATGGCTGTTATGTTGTATGTTAAAATTTCTTGTAACAAGCACGTACACTGATTGGTTTCTTGGCGCTGATTCTAGGATGTGTTGGTTTATCATATGCTTGAGTTTCAGTCATAAGCTTGGGTGAATAGCCATGTCTTGAGGAGCCTTCTAAATCCCAAAGGGTCCAGCCAGGCTCTGATGTCAGATGGAAGGCAGTTCCTGAATCTGGGTGCCAGCACTGCGAACATGCATCCACCTTGTCGCCTCCGTTTGTATGTGGGTACGACTAAAAGATTCATGTGTGATGAGTGCTGGTTTCGAGTAGGTATATGCCTTTGAATAAGACTAGAGATGAATTTTGGGCTTTCGCCATGCAAGGACTTGAAGATAAGGCAACCAACTTTGAAAGCTGATCGTTGTGGGATGGGGAGCCAATGTAGCTTCCTCATGAGAGGGGAGACGTGTTGCCACCTGGGCTGCTGCAAGATCAATCTAGCTACCTGGTTCTGCACCAATTGCAGTCTTTTAGTAAGATATAATGGTATGCCGAAATATAGAGAGTTGGCATAGTCTATATGTGATATAACCATGGCTAGGACAACCTGTATCAGTGCTTCCCTAGTGAGAAGTCTACTGATCTCCTTAACTTTCTCAACTGAAGGAAGAAGGTCGAGGTCACCAGTCCAATCTGGATTTTCATGGGAAGGTCGCTGTTAATTATCACCCGAGGCTCTTGGCTGAGGTGGATTGAGTGGGGGGAGAGCCCAACTCAGTTGGCAAAAAATGGGTGCTCCGTGAGTTCTGAGTGCCCCCTATCAGAATAAGTTCGGTCTTATCCGGATTGAGTTTTAAGTGGTTGCTGTTCATCCAATTCCGGATATACACCATAGTAGTTTGAAATTCGGACACAGAATCAGGTGTGTTATTAATGGTAAACATTAATTCTAGATAATCAGCGTAATTGAATGTGCACACCTTCCTTTCTTTCAAGGATCGGATCAATGGAAGGAGATATAGCCATCGCAAATGGAGAATCTGCCCATTTGCGACCACTAAAGAGTTGGTTGGCATGTACAAACTATATTTTGCGAGTCGGTAACCTATTACCAACTCGCAAAATAGGGTCCGTTAGTTAGTATTAGAAAGAGGCATGTCAAGGGCGTCCCTTCCTAATAGCGAGTTGCAGGGGGATGTAAGGTCTTGCGACCAGAATGCAGTCGCAAAACTTTACTGCCTATTATAAGTAGGTAGTAAGCCAGTCACAAAATGAAAGGGGTCCCCTCCCCCCTTGTGGGACCAATTTCCTTTTTTGAATGGCAAGAGCGGTCACTGGTCCCGGGAGCACTGCCAACTCTTAAAAAATGAAACTGAAACTCTTGATTTTTTTTGTTTTGGACACGCATCCTGTTTTCTTTTAAGGAAAACAGGCTGTGTTTAAAAAAATGTTGCTTTCTTTAAAAGCAAATGCAGACATGGTGGTCTGTTGTCACCAGCAGGTCACCATCTCTGTGTTTTGGTATTCCCAACGGGTCGCAAATAGCGACCTAGCTCATTAATATTGATGAGGTAGGTTAATTGCAACATTAGGAATCACTAAATGTGTCTGACACACATTGTACATCACATTTTGCAAGTTTCAAATTGTGAGTTGCAAAAATTCCTCATTAGAGACTCTCAAAATTATTTGGTCATATATGTGGTCCTAGGTTAAGAACTTAGTGGATTTGAGTGATTTTTCCCCTCTTGCATATTTCCTGGGGGATGGCTATTGCAGATTTTTATGTGGAGATCTAGTGTGTGACTTCTGTTTTCCATAAACAATTTCTTACTTTTGTCACTCCTACCTACCCATGCCTTCTATCTA
The DNA here is from genome assembly GCF_964263255.1 of Lissotriton vulgaris. Classification (NCBI taxonomy): domain Eukaryota; kingdom Metazoa; phylum Chordata; class Amphibia; order Caudata; family Salamandridae; genus Lissotriton; species Lissotriton vulgaris. The sequence continues at coordinate 373,360,819 of NC_141696.1, forward strand.
GTTGAGCCCTGTTCTTAATTCTGACTAATGATTTGTAACATAAGACTTTACCTACCCATATATGGGCAACCTTCATGAGCATTTCTTGAAGGCAACAGAGAAAAAGGAAGCTACACAAAGATGAAGGGATAAACCACCCAGCCAATCCACTAGCGATGCTGACTGGAACCTGAACGTAGGAATTAGCAAGAGCTATACAACATAACAGTTAGGAGTGATGGTTGGGATTAAGACCCAATTAATGATGGCTTTTAGCACTACTATTCTGACTAAGATGTTTATTCTTACATTAGTTCATAGCTACATGACATGACTTTAAGGAGTCCATTAAGTTTTTAAGAGGGAAACATTTTACAATTAATAATCCAGATAGTTTTTAAAGCATCTGCATTAAGATTATTAAAATCTAAGGCTGCCATGTTGAGTAAAGTATGGCGATGTCGGCCCATCAGGTGGCGGAAGCTTTTGTCTCTGTCCTACTGGTAGAAGACCGCTCATCAAACTAAGGGATCTCTGCCCACCTGGTAGGACTCTCTTCCACTGAAAGTACTTCTGTTGCAGCAAAATAAAAACTTGAGTTGGCTAACCATGTTTGTGCAGCCCATTTGGCATTCATCTTTTTTTTTAAGGAACAATTCTGTTAAGTGACACCTTGTTTCTGGAGAAACAACTTACAATGACCTAGTTCCACAGGCAGTTTTCTTCCTGTACATGTGAGCCATAGTTTGTTCCCCTGCCAGAATCTACCATACCTTCTATGGCAAAGCCAGACAGGGAATATATGCATTGGGAGAAACACGCTAAATAATGAGGACCTCTTCCTTCATAAAATGTGGCAGGTCTGTAGGGGGTGTATGACTGGTTTTCATTGAATGCCAGCAGTGCCAATGGGGGTCGCCCAGCAGTCAAACAGTGGTTTCCCCACTTTAAATGGGGCAGGGAAACAGTAAGTTTGCAGGCAGGAGAACTGCTTTGCTCTGGTGGTTCTCCCATTGCCTTCAAACTCTGTGGATCTCACTGCCTGGAATTGCTCTGTGTTCTCCAATTCATACTTCTTTTGATTGCTGAATTCGAAATGTGTAGGGCCTGTTTTCTAAGGGCTACTGTATTTTTACTCATGAATTCTGTCTGAACAATCAAACATCACCCATATAGAACTTGGTACCTGGCTTGTTTTAGTCATCAAGGCACTTGGTCAATCCAGTGTGAGAGTGCATAGGTATGGGATATATACTTCTCTGAGTGTCGTGGTTGTTACCTAAAGGCCTGGCAGAAAATGTCAGTTTGTTTTTTCCTAGAACAGAAGGTGGCTCATGAATGTTGTGAAGCCAGTAGTGGGGAAACGTTTTGTGAGGTCTTTCCTTTGGGGCAGTACGCGGTTAGCATCCACAGTGGTTAATGTTGTCTATCACTGTATAGCTGAAGAGCTCAAATATTTTTAGTTGGAGATATTTTTTAACGTTTTTCTTGAATGCTCAGTTAGTATGCATCCAGGAAATCTGATAACCCAAGAGTCTGAACTGACTTACTTGGAGATATTTCTAAGCCAGCAGTACCCAGTTCAAAGGGCACTGAGATGTTGGGTGGATGGGGGAAGGGGGACGATAAGGAAACTTTATTCATTTTATTAATATGTGATATAAAATGAAAAGCCACTTATCTAAGTGTAAAGGATATGAAAATCACCTCAAATACTACTAAATTTGTTTGGTGTTTTAATCCCTTGCAGTTATGTACTTAGACATTACTTTGAGCTGTTTATGCAGAGCTTCTTCTGAAATCCCTTAGAGCAAGGAACTGGCTCTGGAAGGCCAATGCATATTCAGCCCAATGGGGTAAACTGGAGAGGCAGGCCAGAGCAAAAGGTATGCAGTGCATGGTGACAACTTTGACCAGTCAAGTTCAGTCCATAGCTTGCATAGAGGTAAGACAATATTATGACACCAGCCCTTCACATCAAATTTGACTCAACAATTCAATGGCCAATTGAGAAGGACTACTACTCCCACTTAATACCCCACTGTTTTAGCTGTGCTGTTTCATGTATTGGGCGTCTTAAGTTAGCATTTGCAGCACCATTTTATGTTCGGCCGCCATTTTGAGCCATGATTGAAACTAATTTCTCCCTCTGCCCCTGCTGAGAGCAGCTGCGATAGTTTTCGTTTTTCCAAGGTTGAGCCTTGATGTACTAATGAATACAATGTTCTTATTAGCAGATACCTTTCCCACTAGATAGGCCTGCTCCCACCTTTAGAGCGGCGGGCACAGGCTGATCGACCTTGGCATTAAGATAGTGTGTGCCCGGTCTCAGGATCGAAACTCATCCTCTTGTGCATTCTATCTTCAACTGCCTCCAACTGGAAATTTCCAGTCAGGGCATGTCTTCATTGGTTCTGAATTGTACATAATTTATCACCATACCTCCTTATGTCAGTCCCTCTGCAGCAAGCCCAGGAGGCTTGTCGGATTGGACTCCGCTCAAGTGTACCTGAATAAATATACTTTGTTTATATTCTCTACTGTCTGACCGACTCTTCATTTGTGTGGAAGGCTGAGAGGTGGTCGTGAGTGACCCGGGTGGCCTAATCAGGTCACTTCCATCAGTTGGCGCCCGAACAGGTACTTTATCGGGTGACCCATACTCGCCAGAGGACGGGTGAGGAGGTCGGGTCCATCGTCGGGTCGGACGGGCAGACCAGGGATTCCTGCAAGAGAGAGTTCCAGAACTCGCAGCTGCCACGTCTGTCTTACCAGTCAGTGACTCTCCCAGTGGTCATCCTGACTGGGGTCCTGAACGGCGAAACCCTTGAATCTGACCATTTGGTCCGAAGAGTGGGCATTGGAGACGAAATTTGTTTGGCCTGTGTGCACCAGGTGAATTTGTTTTGGTTCTTTGTGGTTCTGGTAGCATTTTGGTTTGTCTTTGTTACAGTCTCAGGACCATTTTTGGTTTGCATTTGGTATGGTCTGAGGATCGATTTGGATACAAAGTGTCTGTGAACACTTTGCCAGGCAACATAAAAAATTTTGCTTGCTTTTGAAAATGCCTGGCTTCAGTCGGCTTTGGGTTTCTAGTTGTCGTTGTTCTGCTGATGCTCGGTTGGAAAAATGTCAGCCTGCATCTCCGGAAGGGACTCAGAATTTTGACATGCATGTTAAGCATGGCCTTAGCCCTAATATGTTTAGTACGATATGCCCCGCAGAGGGTATATCCCGCTCTTCCCTCACAGGCCCAGCTACCAGGGTCTTCTGACTCTGCTGTTTCTTCCTCTGTTATTCTTGATCATGTTTTAAATGTAGATAAAGCCAGCTGATGTGAAAAATCAGATAAAAAAGGATTGCCTTCTGTATAGAATGCATGTATTAGATAACAAATGTAATGTGTGATTATTCAGCATACTCTGAGATGTAAAATAGTCTCTTGTGCATTGTAGTGCAAATATTCCATAGATGGATTAACTATAATGGGGCGTGGCTTGGATGCCGAGGAGGTAGGCAGCGTGAGCCCGGAGCTCCGCGCCCGATCCCGAATATCATCCTGATTATCTGAACGGATTCCAGCAAAACTGGGATAATCCACAATTTGAAGTCATCACGGAGGGTGCGGCGTTCACAGCGGACGACCTAGAGCTGTTTCTGGCCCTGAAATTTGACTTTGAAGACCGGCACCGGGTGTGCTGCCGTCGATCTAAGATGGCGCCCTGAGTCCGGGACAAAGAAACGATGGGAGCACGAGGCCGGACTCTTCTGCTGCCCTATTACTGGCGGTGTTGGATGGACTGAAGGACCCCTCTTGACCTACTCGGCGGGCACGGGTGAACTTTCCTCAAGCTGATGCGAGCTGTTGGGAATCGTGACCATAATTAAGATCGCCGACAAAGCGCTAAAATGGCGGCGGCCCTGTGACGACGGTCCCGATTATCCGAGCTCAGGCTGGCATCTGAAGGCTCAACGGCAGCAGTGGACCCTAGAGTACTGCATTATCTAGTGCGATTGGAGCGGAGCCCACTGCGCTAAGCACATCCAAGAACTCTGATCCTATTGTCCGGGGAGTTTCCTAGTGGCGGAGCTCCGCAGTGCGGAGACAGTGAGAGTGACAAAGGGACCCTAGAATCCGCTACCATTTGCAGCCGAGATGGTGAAACTGAAAGGGAAGGGGGAAGGAGCGACCGACACGGAGGCGGCGGATGGAGCGGATCGTGATCAGTCTGCTCTCCAGCGCATGCAGGACCGTATATTGGAGGCCATCGCGACCACGAAAGACGCCCTGCAGCAGGACATCGCCCAGGTGGCGACGGGCTTGGGTCTCCTGAAAGCTGATCATGATAAACTTAAGGATAGAGTGAAATCCATGGAGATCACTGTTCAGGAATTGGCCCCGGACCACGCAGCTGTGAAAGTGCAGATGGCGAATGTCCTAGACAGGCTGAAGGTGCTGGAGAGGAGGGCCGAGGATGCGGAAAACAGGAGTAGGCGCAATAATGTTCGCCTCGTGGGCCTACCGGAGAAAATTGAGGGCGACGATATGGTGGGCTACCTCGATAACTGGCTACGCACTGAGGTGGCACCGGAGGGACTATCTCCTTTCTTCTCCCTGGAACGGGCCCACAGTGTACCGGCTCGGCCGCCGGCCCCGGGCCTTCCACCTCGCCCGGTGGTGTTCAAGTTGCTCCATTACAGGGACCGGGACTGGCTACTACAGAGGGCGAGGGAAGCGGGACCCTTTCAAGTGGACAATAACAGAGTCACCATGTTCCCGGACTACACTTTTGAGACTCAGAAACTCAGGGCCAACTTCTTGTCCCTCAAGCGTGAGCTCCGTGGAGAGGGCATAAAATACTCCCTGCTCTTCCCAGCGAAGCTGAGAGTGTTGGTGGATGAGAAATCGCTCTTTTTTGCGACCTCGGCGGATGCTTGGGCCTGGTGGGACACCTATAAAGCTGGAACGGACGGAGCTAAAGCCAGGGCGGAGGAGGCTAGAGTGGCACAGCCGATCAGGAAGTCCCAACGGATTCGAAAAAATCGTCGGATAACTGGTAAACCGTCCGTGTCACAAACGGAGACAGAGAGGAAGGTGGCTCTACAGGCGGTTGTGGACCTATCTAGCGCGGCCAGAAGCCAGTCCGGGAAGGGCACGGACTCTGATGAGCAGGGCATGGGGTCGGAGACGGGGCTCTCGGAATTTGGTGGAGCCAAAGGCCCTATAGTGACACCGCAGACTTCTGGGGAGATCCTTGAGGCATGACACGCTGGACAATAGGAGCGGCCTACTGGTCCGACACTGGGGCGCTGTGCCCGTGAGAGCAGTGTACTGTTATATGGGGTTTCGTGAATCTGTAATGAGGGGATCATGGGGGGGAATATGCGGGACTGATTTGCTTTGACGAACCCTCTCGACATTGGCCCGCGCCCTACTGGCCCTTACGGTCATCGCAGTGGAGACTGCGAATACTAGTGCCTTCTTTTGAGGGGTAGTTGGGTGTGATAGTTTGGATGGGGTTGCTTCCGATTGAGGGGGGGCCTGTCCTGGGGGGGTGGGAACCGAGAGTAGTTGGGGTTGCTCAGGTTGTTTTGGAGAGGGGGGTTTCACTTGTTTGGAGTGGGAGGGAGGGGCAGCACGCTGTTGGCAAACGCGCATGGTTGATGGCTTTTATTGTTCTGTCTGTGTGTGCAAAGGGACATGGCTAGTACGGGGGCTCTGAAATGTGTGACCTGGAATGTGCGGGGTCTCCAGACTATGGTACGGAGGCACAAGGTTCACGCATATCTAAAGCGTAGGGGTGTGCACATAGCGTTCTTACAAGAGACGCATCTCAACAAGCAGGAGGGGATTGCGCTGCAAAGAAGGTGGAGGGGGCAACTATTTAACACGACATATTCGGCCTTTGCGAGAGGGACGTTGATTTGGATACGGGCGGGGGTCCCTTTCCAGGTTACCAAGTCAATGGTGGACCCGGAGGGTAGGTATGTAGCGGTGGAGGGGAGATTGAGGGGTCGGGTGGTATCTCTCTGCAGCGTGTACACCCCCAATGTGGATTTGCCCGCTTTTCTAACGACACTCTCGGGCAAACTGGCGAGTTATCTGGCAGGGCCGGTGATCATGGGGGGGGATTTCAACTCGGTGGTTGACGTTGATTTGGATAGATCCCATCCCCCGCTGCGCGCATCCCCAGCACATAGGGTAGCAAAACGCAGGCTGGAGTGGCAGGAGAGTTGGGCCCTGGGGGACGCCTGGAGGACACTACACCCCACCACTAGGGACTATTCCTTTCACTCACATTTGCATGACCTGCATGTTAGATTAGATGCGTTTCTGTGCTCTTCACATATGCTCACCACAGTGGGTAGCGCGGAGTATCTGGCTCGCACGATGTCGGACCACAACCCTTTGTTGTTGTCCCTGAACTGGATGGTGTAAGTTAATTGTGTACCAACATGGCAACTGCAACCTGATACCTTGAATGACTTGCTTTTCAGGGAGGCCTTAGGGGAGCACATAGAGCGCTACTTTGAGGAGAATAGTGGCTCCGCCTCCACTAGGGCGGTGGAGTGGGACGCGTTTAAGGTGGTGGTCAGGGGGCACTGTATTGGGAGCACTGCAGGGGCTCGTAGGACTTTGCTGGATGATCTTGAGAAGGCGGAGAAGCGGTTGAGGGAGAAGGAGAGGGAACGCCCGAATCACCCCGAGCTGCAGGAGGGGCTTAGTGGCGCCAGAGAGGCACTAGCGGTGGAATTGGAACGGCTGCGTAGCTTTGACCATAAAGCGTATATGACAAAGGCGCATGCGGAAGGTGATAAGGCGGGGTCAATGCTGGCGTGGCTTGCCAATCCGATCAGGCGGGGCACGCCCATCATGGCAATTCAGGCGGTGGGGGAAGGGCTGTGCCACACCCAAGCAGGGATTCTGGATAGGTTCAGGGCGTATTACGAGTGTTTGTACGAGAGTGGAGAGACGGGCGGGGTGGATGAGCTGGGCACCTTTCTAGAAGGGTTACAGCTACCGCAATTGGAGGAATCGTAGGCAGAGGAGTTGGGTCGGCCCATTACGATCGGGGAGATAGGGAGTGCAGTGAAGCAGATGGCTAGGAATAAGACTCCAGGGCTTGACGGTCTCCCGATAGAGTTTTATAGTAAATATTTGGAGTACCTAGCTCCGCAACTCCAACTGGTTTATAATGAAGCGCAATCGCGTGGTCGGCTCCCAAGCTCTATGTGTGAGGCCCTTATGATCCCATTATTAAAACCTGGCAGAGAGGGCACTGCCCTTTCATCCTACCGTCCATTGTCCATGCTCACAACGGACTACAAGATCCTGAGTAAAATCCTGGCAAATAGATTACTGGCCCACATGACCGGTCTGGTTCACAAAGATCAGTGCGGCTTTATCCCTACGCGTAACACTACCCACAATATCCGCAGGCTTACAAGATTGATGGGGGCCCACTGGTCGGAAGCCACTACTCCATTCGTGCTCTCCATAGACATCGAGAAGGCCTTTGATAGCCTTGAGTGGGATTATCTGTACGAGGTGATGAGGCGTTTCGGGCTGGGGGATGGGTACATCAACTGGACCAAAGTCCTGTATACGGAAGCCACATCTAGAGTCAGGGTTGGCTCCCTGATCTCGAAGCAGTACCCCGTACGACGAGGCACTAGGCAAGGGTGCTCCCTCTCTCCCCTCCTGTTTGCTTTAGCAATGGAACCCTTTGCAGCGGAAGCCAGATCTGGCCGCCATTATGCGGGGCTGATGTACAGGGACAGGCCGCATCTCATCTCCTTGTATGCAGATGACTTACTAATGTTCCTGGCTGATGCGGAAGCAGAGCTACTGGGGGCGAGACGTCTGTTGGAGCTGTTCGGGCGACTGTCGGGCCTGAAGGTCAATTGGCCCAAATCCTGTCTATACCCTCTGTGACAAGGAGAGCCGTGCCCTTTCACGGCGCAGGAACTCCGGTGGGAACCGCATTGTCTGCATTATCTAGGCGTTTACCATACCCCAACGGATATGCTGGATGGCAATATTAACCGTTGCATTACTGCCCTGAGAGGGAGTATGGATTTTTGGTCCACTTTTCCACTGTCACTGGCTGGTCGGGTCTTCCTGCTTAAGATGGTGGCTCTGCCCAGGCTGTTGTATTATTTTAGGACGCTTCCGATATGGATTCCGGGCTCCGTTTTCCGGCGCCTGAGATCATTAACCATAGCGTTTCTCTGGGGCACAGGCAGGCGACGAATCGCGCTGGAAACTCTCTTGCGGCCCAAGGATGAGGGAGGCATGGCGGTGCCTGATTTTGAAGGATATTATCTGGCGGCTCAGCTGCAGGATTTCACTCAGGAGGTCGCGCGGGTATATCGAGTCCCGGAGCATGCTAGAGATGAGGGCACCCCGCGGCATGTGCTGGCATACATCGCGCTGCATCAGAAGCTCTTGGTTAGAGATTTGACAGTGGAGGAACAGACATTTCGACTTTGCTGGAATCGGGCGCGCAAACGAGTGGGGGTCCGCCTTATGTATGCTCCGGAAATTCCGCTGGGGATGGTTACAGCCCTCCCTCATGGAGGGGACTGGTCGCGTTTACTGGGCTGGGAAGAGGCTGGGGTTCAAATGCTGGGCAACTTGTACGAGGATGGTGTGTTGCTCCCGTTTCAGGAATTGCAAGAGCGATTCGGTCACCCGCGAGGCGACTACTTGTTGCATGCGGCGGTAACAGGCGCTATGCAAGATCACTGGGGAGAGGGTTTGCAGGAACTGGCGATCTCCATGGCGTGCCAATATACGATGATGGCAGCCGGGACCTTTAAGGCGGTAACCTGTCTGTACTCCAGAATGTTGCGGGAGGCCTTGCAGCCGCTCGCGGCTTTGAAGGCTAAGTGGGAGTTGGACCTCCAAACGGAGATCCCTGATGCAACTTGGGGTCAGTTGCTACAACGGGCACGGAAAAGCTCAAGGAACGCCAGGTTCCAGCTCATACACTTCTACATTATTCATCGGGCATACCTCACGCCTGGGAAAATACGGCAATACTTTGGGGTGGAACAAGCGGCTTGTCCCAGGTGTAACGCAGTTGGGGCGGATTTGGGTCACATGCTGTGGGACTGCCCTGCCTTGGGGGATTACTGGCCGGAAATCGGGAGGGCCCTGAATAGTGCTACGGATAGGGACATACAGTACACCAAGGCAGTGGGGGTCCTACATTGGTTTCCGCACACGTCTAAAAATAAAAATACCAGCCGATTTATAGATTTGGGGTTGATCCTTGCAAAGCGGGAGATAACGAGGAATTGGAAGTCGAAAGCGGGACCCACGTATAAGCGATGGTATGGTGAATTTCTGCGGTGGGCAGCGTGTGAAAGTACTTTGAGGTACCAGATGGCGAGGAGAACGGATGATGAGAAGGCTATGGAGAGGGCAACAGCATGGGAAATGATGGTACAGGCGCTCCGAGATGATACTGATGAGGGGGATGAGGAGGATGAGGAGGAGGAGGAATTGATGGCAGCTAACCCCGCTAACTCACCCAGGAACACACCTTAGTGAATGTATAGGACCTTCTTACACACACCAGACCTTACTCTGACTAGGATTTTTTACACAGCGCTGCCACGGGGTGGGGGGGGGGGAGTTCGGGACTGTTGGGCGGTGTGGGGAGGGTGATCGATAGGGGTGGGGGAGGGGCGAAAATCACAAAAGCAGTCCACTTTCTCTTGTAAATATGATGTCAGACGTTGAATTATGCAGCAAGGAATGGACTCAGCGCAATGGCAGATTAGTCTTCTTTCTGGAGACATGCCAGACATGGTGGGGGGGGAGAATTGATAATATATCTTCTTGCTATGTTTTCTAATTCTACCGTGGAATTAATGTCTGTACAATTATTTTGGTGCTGCAATAAAAACGATGTTACAAAAAAAATGGATTAACTATACATCAAACAGGCAAAAGCTTGATAGGAGAGAGGAATGCTCCTCTGGGTGGAGCCAAAGGGCACTCATTTTCAGGGACCAGGACTTTTTCAACCCCCGGTCTGAGCTGGCTTATTCCTTCTTTAAGCTGCAATCTACCAAACTCTGTCTACCAGCTGTTTGTTTCAAATTGCTGCTAGGCAGAGTTTTGTAGTTTCAGGTGTGGTAGTTTGAAGGTGAGGGCCACCAGCACTCATTTTCATGGATTGGTTCTTATTATTCAGAACCAGACTTTGACCAAAAGCAAAAGAGGCAAAGGCAGAAAATGAAGGAAGAAGAAGGAAGAAAGTAATTAGAAAAAAATGAATAAAGTGAAATCAGGGATGAAAAACGACCTGGAAGAGTGAACTGAAATTAACAGGAACAGGGTGGTGGGAGAAAGAGGAATGTCTTGGTCTCTCAAGCCCTGTTTAACAGGGATATCATTCAGTAATGTGTATCGTGCAGCATTTGTCTCCAAATTCCATGGCTGGCTCATGAAAGCAGATATGCTACTTACTGGGTAAGCAGATTTGCTTCCACAGGCCAACAGGGTTGCTTAAGGACGATAGATCTCAGCTGAAACAATTGTTTCTTGAAATGAGGCAGTGTGAATAGGAAGCAGCAGAATTAACTCAGTCCCAGAATAAGGATTACATTTTAATCCAAAACCACCCCAGGGCTCAGAACATATTTGTAGCTGCCACTTGGGATAGGGCCCTCTTAACTAGATTCGGGCTTGGGTATATTATATGACAACCATGTTTCCCCATTGGGCAAATTAAAATCCTCTTCAATCTTGTCCCATGCAATGACCGTTCCCTACAGTGTAGATTGCATTTCATTGTTTTTTTTGTAGATTTTACTATTGTTTTACAAGACGTTATCTAATCCCAGTATTGAAGGGCTTCCGGCTAACCAGATGGAGATGCAGACCCACCCTACTGCACTTGCAGTCACTGAGCTCAGCACTGATTTTTTTTATCATCATCTCATCTCTGTGTTAGAAGCCATATGACCTTTTGATGTTATAGTGTAACATGGCCAGGATTTTAATACACTGTTTTAATGGTTTTAAAATCAAGTATGACAGAACCATGAGAATTGAAAAACTCCCTCTGAAGTGTAAAAACGATAGTCATACTGTATCTAGTGTCTATCAAATTCTGAACAGTCCTATATCGAAGGAGAAACTACTTTTCTAGAGAGGATAGAAAAGAAAACATGGAATAACCAAAGATCTCGAACAGAGTGAGGAAGTATTGACTAAAACAAGACATTATGCAAGCCATGCATTCGGAAGGAAGACCCCTTTTAAAATGATATACCTGACAATATACACAGGTGAGACTTTGAACTGTGGGGAACCCGGGTGGTAGCTTCTGCTGGGGTGATTGTAGAGAGGTGGCAACACTATTGCATTTACTACGGTACTATCCCCACTTGACATCCTTTTGGGCACCGATGTGGAAGGGAATGGACAGTTAGGCAGCCCCTCTACTCCATACTCCATATGTTGGGGAAGGGAATATCAGCCCACGTGATTTTAGCAGCCAAGCAATCCACATATGCAGAGTGGGGTAACTTACGTTCCACAACTGGTGATATGTGAAAAATTGTGGGAGGCACTACGAATGAAAAAATGGTCGAACAATAGAGCGGAGGCATAGGGGATTTCAGAGGCAATGGAGCACCCTACTAGAATGTAAAGCAGCGCTATCCCCTGGAGACTGTGTCCTTGAACATCTTTGACAGCTCTAAATTGGACAACTTCAGCGCAACACAGAGGAACATTGGGGCATATTACCAAGCAATAGCGATAATTATCGCTATTGCTTGGTTAGAGACAAAAATTTACCGCTGAGCTGCGGCGATTTTTATTGCAGATAAACCTTGGTATTACCAAGGTTTATCGCAAATGCGATAAAAATCGGCCGCACTGCATGAATATCGCTGAAAAGTCAGCGATATTCATGCATTACCGAGCTAATGCTCTTAGCCATGTTATCCACCTCCCATTGGATAACATGGCTAAGAACTGCTCAGGGCAGGTGTTAGCTTTTGGAGATATTCGCGCTTAGCGCGAATATCTCCATAAGTTGGTAATAGGAGATAGCGATGTTAGCGACTGATTCCAGTCGCTAACATCTTGGCACGCCCACTTTGCATGTCATTAGTGATAAATATCACTGACATGCAAAGTGTGGCCCAAGATGGTCGCTATCTCCTACTAGCTGTCGCTAACTGGTGTTAGCGACAGCTAGGTAATAGGGAGATAATTTTATCTCCGCTTTCTTGGCTTTTAAAGCCAAAAAAGCGGAGATAAACCACCTTGATAATATGCCCCAATTGTTTCTTTTTAACATGAGAGAAGAATGCATTTATAGCTGATATGGGTCCAAGGTAATAACTTGAAGGAGGAGACAATGATCGAACCCAGAGAGATTGGGGAGGAGATGAGAAGAACAGGTGGATCTTGTGGTAGGGGTATTTCAGAGAAGGGAAAAAGGAATGGCAAATTTTTTGAATGTAACTTGTTTGGTAAAAAGCGGTGTAACATCATATTGTAACCTAAAAGAAACAGAAAAACATCTCGGAAAAATTTAAGTACCCTCATCTCCTAAAGAATGCCACACCCAGCTGCTGGGCTCTTACATTCCTTCAGCAACAAATTCACTTTAAACGCAACACACACCGATTGTATCATTGTTGAAGCTACATCATGCCTCTTCTCTGATAGCATCAAAACTGTACTTTGTGCACTGTCCTTCAGCTACGGCAGTAATGCGGGTTAATGATACTGTGGGTGTCTCATTAACTTTTGTTGGCACTTTGTGCATTTTAACAGTCAATTTCATGCATCTGCAACTTCAGAAATGAAACTGTGAGAACAGGCTGCTTATCCATTATTTCCCCCGAAGCTTTCGCTGGTTCCTTTCAGGTCCTCAGGTTGAAACAAGAGAGTTCAGTTTTTTTCCGCCCTGGTCATATTCTTTGTCAAATCAACTATTCATTTGCCTTTCATTACAATTATAAAGGTTTATTAAACGCCTGAGAAATAATCAGTTCATTAAAATTCAGCGAAAACGTTGCATTTCCCTTAAGTTTTCTGGGAGCTGAAGTTCAAGACACTTATAATAATAATGGTAAAATTACCGGCTCATTGTACGAATCGCTTCACCTAAGACATTTCGCATACAATTATCATAACACGATTTTAATACTACTAAATGTTCATGGTTTTGATGACAATTAAAACTTTAAATCGGCTCTATTTGCCACCAGTCTCAGCTTAACTGAGTTATAGACATTTTAATCATCCCACACTGTGCTGCTACCAGGGAGGGTTGTAATCGAACTGGAATTAAAAGCTGCAGATGGAAGAGGTTCACAAGGTCGCACAATATGTCTCCGGAATAAATACTACGCTATCCAGATATGAAGGGGCATATTATCAACGGTTTGCGATAATTATCGCAAACCGTGCTTGGCGCTGTTTTTATTATCACCGGCTATTTCTGGATTTCCTTGCCGTGATAGCGCTGTATTATCAACGCGTATCGCAAAGGTGATAGGTAATGCAGAGATAGCAGGTAAAACCAGCAATAGCATGAGAATTCCAGCGATAAATCAACTGCGCTAATGAAAAGCTTGCTAATAGGCAAGCGTGTACTTAACCTAACAATCCACCTCCCATTGACAAGATGGTTAAGTCTATTTTTTTTCAGGTGTTCAATTCCAGCGATAAGCGCGGTGAGCGTGAGTTTTCTTATCGCTTTGCGGACTTTGATAATAGAGGAAAGTTGTGTTTGCGACTGTTTCAATGGAGTTTAAGTCAGGAAGACCTACTTTGCATTCCATTAGCGATATATATCGCTGACATGCAAAGCGATAAGGAAAACAGCTAATATCATCTGAAAACAAGCGCTAAAGCTTGTTAGCGAGTCCTTGTTAATGGTGATATACAAAAATCGCCGCTTTACCGCCGGGAAGTGCCGCTAAACTAGCAAAAACTTGCTTGATAATATGCCCCAAAAAGTTTCCATATTTTTTCCCTGGAGTTTTATATAGCGCAAACTTGACCAGAAGGTATCAGAGCGCTTTACATGAGCACCAGTTGCGTTACACAAAGACATATTCACAAGGACTTGATATGTCAATTTGTTCGTAGCTGAGAAGTATTAAAGAAATGTTATAGTGGTAAAAAAACAAAGCAAATCCATTTTTGATAAGGTTGTACTGGGCAAACAGGTTTTGTTTCCAACTACAGGTCAAAAGAAGCACCACTCTCATTTCAGTGCCTTGCTCTGTTTACATATTAAAGAATGACCACAACGCATTTTCACCACTTTCAAAGTGTGACAGAAATAAGTTTGAGGGGAAATCAGTTTCTACAATTTCACAAGGTTTTTACAACTTGTACTTGAGAAACATCCTAGTGTGTGCTGGGCATACTTGTATTGGGCTGAAATCCCATACACAAATCAGAAATCTGCAGATGAAAGACCTCACCTGGGTGCAGATTTCCAAATGTTTGCAATTTACACAGCTTTTCCAGAGTGCCTCTAGAAATCTGTGACAGTTACAGATTTTCATGGCATACTTCTAGTGAACATTTGTGAATCGCAGCTAAGCAGAAACATGTTCAGATGCACAATTCTACAGAATGCGTATTTGCAAATGACCTGAAATTGGTGCAAAGGCACACTTAAAAAAATAGAAAATTCTTCACTGGGAAAGTATTTTCCCCTGTGAAGAAATATCAACACCTCCTCCGAAATTGGTGCTATCCCCTTTTCATTCCCAGCCTTTCCAGGGCATCCCTACACTAGAACCCTCCCCTCTCTATCTGGAATGTACTCATGTGCAATATTACACGAACAAGAGGTAATACCTTGTATTTGTAAATGGATCTACAAATGAATACCTTGTACCTGTAAATCAGGAAATTTGCACATATAAGTGGAACTCACAAATGGTTCTGAGAATCATACCTTTACGATTGTTTGCCTAAGGAGGCAAGATGACTAACCTATGCATGCGATTGGGATGTATGAGTTCATACTCTATACGTAAGCGAGTGGCGAGGGACGCACTACTCAATTAGGTCACTGCGCAAAAATTCACTTGGGTAGGACTCTACTTTCTCATGTTTACGCTTAATTTATACCTACCTACATGGACTAGACACATGTGCTGTATTAAGGGCTGAAAAGTGCAATAATCTGGACAGCTATGAAAGGGTGTGTGTCAGATGGAGGACATCTATGGTAAAAATGATTTAAAGTGCAGAAATACGGTACAAAAGAAATATAAACAGAGGTTCGCATTGTCCAGACACAGGCATAATGCATTGACTGCATATGGTATGCATGCGTAATCGGTTAAGAGGATTGGGGTATATCCTCCAATGTATGTGGTTACCATAAACGTTCTTGTGTCCATACAAATATGCTATGTACACACATTTTCAATTCAGTTGACAGACTAGCATGTTCACCAATGAAGTTAATTTTCATATTTCCCTATTCTTATTCCAGACTAATCCTTTTTTGGGTTACGGAGTAGCATGCTACCTGCCAAAAAGCACTTCGACACCTGCTACCTGCTGAAAAGCACTTCAACACCTGATATGGAGTAGCAAGCACTATATAAATGCAAACACTTCCCTCTTCTATCCCTCCACTATCCTTTTTCAATCCAAATAACAAACTCACATGCCCACCGCTCAAACTGATTTAATCTCTCCCGAACTAATCCACCACTGATTCTTTTTGGGTTTCTGGATTAGCGCCCTACTCGCCGAAAAAGCTCTTCAATGCCTCGTCAGGGGTAGTATGCGCTATATAAATGCAACGACAATTGCATCTTTCAAGGGAATGTGTGTGAATACATATGCAGTAGTAGAAATCGTTCATGTATAGTTGTACCTTATTTGTGGCATATTTTATGTACTACTCTACAGCTTAGTGATTCAGCCCCAAAGAGTTAACTTTACTGTCGTGTACCCGTCAGTGGTTCCATGTACAGTACGTGTCTGATCAAAATGCCCCGGGGTTGGTATCGTCAGAGAATACCTAACATTTTTGCAAACGACCAGAGCTAGTAAAAGCAGACCTGCCAGTTCATCTGCTCTCACATGCCATGGAAACAGGCAGGAAGCGCCTTGATCACAAAGACACAATAGATCGACGGCTAAAAATAATGGTAAAGAAATGCAACCCTAAAGGAATGTTCAGTTGACAGGCTGTGCTTGAACATCTTCAGTTACAAAGATATGCAGGCATCTAATTATTAAATGACTGTTGTTATCTACAGCTTACTGTTTTCAAGCATTCTCAGTCGTGCAAGTGGGTATGAGAGCCCTCAATAGCTGGATTGTCAAAGACGGCTGCCTAGAGACAAACATGCATTACTTTAATTGTATTGCATTGTAACATTTCTTTATAACTTCCCTACCTCTTGATGAGACCCGAGATTCAGGTGGTTGAATCAAATTCATTTCATCTTTAGTATATTGGTGTTATATGTGATGCCTGGAGAGTGTGTTCTAGGCTTGGTGTGGCAGCATGCAGCAGACCTTTTTAAATGAGTGGTAAGATAGGGAATTTCGGGTTTCGTTTTTTCATGCTCTGTGCACACAATTTGTCAAAGTGGTGTGTGAGTCCCTTGGTTCATGATTCTTAGAAAAACCAGGGGGCAGATTTATGATAACTGGCGCATCCCCAGGGATGCGCCAGTTATTTTGCCCCGCTGCTCCGCCACCCATGGTGCGCCGCATTTACAATGCGGCGCACCATGGGGCAAAAACAGCACAGATGCGTGACGCATCTGTGCCGTAAAAGTGACGCATTGCTGGAGTTGCGTCGCAAGCGCGACGCACTCCAGCACGGCTCGGGGTGCCCCATCTTTACAATTCTGCGTCAAGACCTACGCCTGCTTCAAGCAGGCGCAGGGTTTTGACGCAACATTGGCCTGAAAGTGACTGAGTGAAATCTTATAGATTTCACTCAGCCACTTTTGCGAGGCGCACCTGCCCCGGAACGCCCACCCTGCGCCGGAACGCCCACAAGCGGCGCAGGGCTTTGCAACATGACGCATCTGCCTAGATGCGTCAAGTTGTAAATCGGTCGTAGGAATGCGCCACGTTTACGCCGCAGTTTCGTGACGCAAACGTGGTGCATTTCCAACATAGATCTGCCCCCAGGTCTTTACCTCTTTTCAGAATTATAGGTGGCTTTTGACGATCCATTTTAGGTCCGGCTTTTGAGACATATTTTGCTTTCTTCTGGTCAGCAGGCTTCATCCACTGGCCTTCTAAATTGTCATTCACATTTTGCTTTGCTTCCATCCACCAAAGCAGTACAATAGGTCAGACCATTTTACCCATTGGCTTCCTTCAGTTTGTGTGACTGCAGAAAACATGCATGTATTGCTCACATCCGCCTAATCAAGTTCTTTTCTCTTCAGTGATAAACCTAGTTCAAAGTGTGCTTTTCCATCGTTCTAGTTATTTTTTATATATTAGCTTTAAATAGCAACTGATTGGACAGAGCTGGGATAGCAGCTACTGAATCACAAAAGAGAGCGCTTGGCAAGGGTATTTCACTTGAATAACGGGCCATTTTTAGGTCTCACCTACGCAGCGCTGCATAGGGGACCTCTTGGAATCGATCCGTTTTGTCCCCAAAAACATGCAGGCATTGCATTGCTGTCAATGGCAACGCGTGCACGTTTGGCGATTCCCTTGTGGGAGCAAGCTTTGGCGATATGTGCTAGAAATTATCGCTCCTGGCGCTGCTCGCTCCCACAAGGGAAACGCTTCCACTTTTGCCGCCACTTGTTTTCTTCCAAATTTTGCAGGCTTCATCTCCCGGAGCACAATCTTCTCCGAGTCACATGCATGTTTGCATTGTTCTCTATGTATTTATTATTTTATTGATTATTGCAAGAGTTTTATATAGCGCTAAGGTATCGAAAGCGCTTTACAATTATCATGACGATGACAGATGCTTTTCAGCAAACTACCCACAACTCTTTAGAGAGATCACAACCTCTCCTTCTTTGAAACTTCCTCCTCTGTAAACTATTCTCCTCTCCCTCAGCTCACACGCAACAGCCTGTAAACTCTGATTTCTATCAGCACTCAAAGGCACCGCTCCATAAATCTGTGTCAGTAGCTTCTACAACTTATACAGAATCAGCAGTGCCACCAGACACTGATGTTAGTAAAAGAGACGCGTCTGCTCTTTTACCAGCAGACCAAAGACTGTTGTCTCCATAACTCGCTCAAACGAGAGCAGCGTCGATTTTTCTAAAAGTTAAACTGAGACCAGACTTGCCTAAGATCATACTGTGCGCCTGCAGCTAGTGCTGAAACTTTCAACCGAAGGTCTCCCTAGCTGAGCTCATCGATAACTGGATCACTACCCAGCCCGCACATTCCTCATTGAGCCGTGCTCGATTGTCTGCAAACACCACCACCAAACTCCCCCAGACAGCACCCCAAGAGCGGGCACTCATTCACCTAGCAGCAGGAGCCTGTGTGTCTGCTTGTACTCACTCTTCTCTGCCTTCAAGCTCTTATCAATGCTCCGGCTTCGCTTCCTATTGACTTTAATGCAGGCTTTGATGAGCTGGGGGTCTGTGTATTATGGGGACCCCGGTCCCAGGGGATTCCATCCTCGGGCGACCCCGCAGGCCTCAGGGGGTAGGTGATGGAGGGCTGGTGGGGTCCCAGCAGCCTGGTCCGCAAGCTGTGACACATCCCCATGCTAGTCAGAGTGACTTCAGCAGCAGACTGACTTGTCCTGAGTGGGGGGTCAGGCGCTGGTATGAGGGTGTCAGCAGCAGGCACGGGGTGGGGGTGACGAAAGGCTCCTCAGGCACGCTCTCTGTGTCAAGGGCTCCACTCTGGCTCACTCTGACTCCCCACTCTTCAGGGAAATTTGTTTTAGGAGCAACAGGAAAGATTCCCTTCAGCCATCACGTGACCAGGGCAGGACAACCAGGATTTACCTTAATGTGTAGAATTGCAGGGCCCACCTGAAGCGACAGCTTAGTGTGTGTGTAGGAGGAGGGCAGGGGAGCGCGCTGGGGCAATACTCCCTCCCAGTGTTCGGGTGGAGAGTTTAGTGGGTGCCACGGGATACAACAGCTGCGGTACAAAAGGGGGTGGTGATGGACGGAGCATCTGAATCAATCAAACACTCACACCCAGTCAAAAGATCTGGGTTTAATCCATCACCGTTCTTTAGCCCACTCTGCCACCCCAGTTCAGACATGGCTATATGCAAATCAGTCTGACCCTGTGCCTCATGGGAACAGTCCAGCCCGAACTGCCAAGCCATGTCTTCCCTGGACCGGAAACAAGCTTCCGAGGACCGGATTCTGGCATTCCAGCAGTCTTCAGCCCGGCTTGCTTGAATCCAGTGGCAAAGTGAGCAAGGGACTCACGTCTGAGCATACCCTGCCACACTTATGGCGGCCAAAAGCGGTACAAAAGGGGGTGGTGATGGACGGAGCATCTGAATCAATCAAACGGCTGCACGAGTCCTGGGACTGTACACATGGCTGCTCCAGAGATGAGTGCTAATGGAGGGTGGTGCTGCATGGGTCCTGCAGGTGCCACCTTTCCAAAGCTATTTCAAGGTGAACCTTTTATGGAGCAAGACTAAAAGCGCCATTGAGTTCGTGGGCTTCATGCAATAATATTAAACGCAGGACAAAACATGTTTATGTAAATAAAGGATACTCATTGAATAAGCACATCCTAAAATTAGGGATATAGCTGCAAAGTAACAATATGCATTTAGAGCCGGTAGACAGAACAGTGCGAGCCACCATAGTATTTTACTGGTGTGACCGTACCATGGCACAGTCCTTCCAGAAATTCTAACCATGAACAAATGACAGGCATTTTCTTACTAAAAGTTGGTAGCCCTAGGTAGTGGATTAGTATGCTATTATAAAGATAAACAGCACCTGACAAGAACAAGCATTGGCATAGCCAAAAGGTCTTGCCTTTGGGACCTTGCAAAGTGTTTAGCCATGCAACAGTTAATGTTGTTGCAGTAAGGATATTGTGCTGCATAACTAAATACTTATAAGGTCCCAAAGGCTAGACCTATTGGCTATGCCAATGCTTGTTCTTTTGGCCATAGAGGCAAAACAGGCAAACGACCACCATGAAAATGTGAGTTTGAGTTGACAGTTCACTGTAGACCGACCTCTGAATACCCAATTATGCTCATGTATGTCTTGCTAAAGTTCCTTAACCTAACAGGTATATGTGCTGATTTATTTTGAATTCCCTAAAAAGTTTATATTATTTTATAATGCTTTTGGATTGCAAACGTATTGTTGTCTACAAATACAAGTTAAAATGCATGGCACAACTGAAAGGCAATTACAATAAACAATACCAGCAGTCAAATGGCCACATCGGTGAATGTTTTGAAATTTAATATTTTTAATGAAAGCCTTCGGTGTCCTTGTCTAAGAGACCACAGTTTTTCCTATTTTTCTTTTTCTGGTACTTTATTGCGATGAAAAATGTAAAAAAAAAAATAGGCATTGCATCATCCTGCCAAGGAAAAAAAACTGTTGGCTTTATCAGTGCTTGTTTTTAAAATTGGGAACATATTCCGCAGCTCACATGTCTGCACTGAGAAAGAGCTTCTACCTGTACAAGTATTTTGAAAATGGAGAATTATCAGAAGTGCAGCCATTCTAGAGGGGAAGTTGATTCTTGATTTTACAATCTGATTTTACTTTGGAAGAACATGGCTGCCATTCCAATCCTAAAATAAAACCTTATTACACATAAACTACAACCAACCCTGACTCCGAAACTCTACCCATCCATTCACCCTAAAAGCCCTATCTGCCTATAAACTCCAACCATCCCTGAAACTTAAAACCTCTCACCACCTCTAAACTCCACTCATTCTGGGCCCTTAGGGCATGTCTGTGTGCCACATTGCACAGGTGTACATGCACAGATGTGCATGTACACAGGAATTCTTTATTTACCATGACATAGTATGTCATGGTAAATAACAAATTCTGAAGGACCTGTGACTGTTTACAGTGCCACCTACATGTAGATTTACCGATTCGGTAAATTTACCGAAACGGTAAATATACCGATTCTGTAAATATTGGTCCGCTACATTACAGACACTTACCGACCGGTATTTGGTGTCCTACATATGGCCCTCAGTGAGCAGTGGGGCGATGCTCCTCTGCCTTAGCGGAGGAGCCACCACTGGTTATGTTAATGTTAATGTTAACAATTTGTTGAAGCGCAAAACAGCTGCCCCAGCAACGGAGCGTCCCGGCGCTGAACCTAAACAGTACCTGAGGGGAGGGGGAAAGTCGCAGAAGAATTAGATGACGGAGAAAAAGGTGGGTTTTTAGTTTCTTTCGAAAGGTAGTCAGGTTGGTCAGGGTGCGGATATGCAGAGGCAGGGAGTTCCAAAGTTTTGCCCTTAAAACTTTGAAGGAGCGGCCGCCCATTCTGCAAAGCTTGGTTCGAGGAACCGTCACCAGGTGCTGACCCAGCGAGCGCAGGGTGCGCTGGGGAGTGTAGGGTACTAGAAGCGGGCGCAGGAGTTCAGGACCGTCTGAATTAAGAATTTTGAATGCAGTGGTGAGAGTTTTGAATTGAATGCGGGATTCAATTGGCAGCCAGTGTAATTTCCTGATGGTGGCTCTGGCAGAGCACCTGCGCGGAAGGACAACCACAGCCCTGGCGGCCGAGTTCTGAACTCGTTGTAGGCGGGCTAGTTCTGTTTTATTCGCCCCTAGGAATAGGACGTTGGCATAGTCTAGCCGAGCAAGGATAATGGATTGGATGATAAGTTGGCGGGTTCTGGAGTCGAAGAAACCGAGTATCGGACTGAGACTTCTCAGTAGATCCACACACGTAGCTGCCACTTTCTTTGTGTGGGACTGGAAGTTGAGTGAGGAGTCCAGCCAGACGCCTAGGTTCTTCACAACATTTTTAGGCACAGTAGTGGGGCCCATCCAAACCACCAATGGAGCGCCTGACATTTGTTAGTACATTCAGTACAATGTCTAATTCTGTCCAGAAATTGGTTCGCAAACACTGGACGATTTTGAACAGTACTGATGCAAACCTTCCATTACCATTGTTTTCATTTAAAAGGGCACCTAGTCTTCGAGACACTCTTGTCCATACAAGACCCAGGACTACCTGGACTGACGGCTCAACAACCCTATGGAACCTTCCTCCGGTTTCTGGTCACTACCCTTGTGGGTCATGTAGTGTCTGCCCCCAGACTGAGAAAACCACTACAGTCGACATAGGGACAGGGAGGACATGGTTGCTCAAAAAGCATACTAATTGTAACACCGACAATGTCATCTATATGATAACGTGTCCCTGTTCCCTTAGATATGTTGGCTACACCACCCGCAAGATCAAAAGAAGAATAGGGGAGCATAAAAGCACTATTAGGTGTCGCAAACAGGCCACCAAATTAACAAACCACTTTCTGGATCAAGGACACACTGCTGATGAAATAAAATGGGTCATTCTAGAACGGCCATTTATTCCGTCTCACATCAGTGACGTGGCCAAATTTCTGTTCATGAAGGAGCATAAATTGATTTTTCTTTTGAAAAGTCACATTCAAGGTTTAAACTATGCCATACCATGGACATCGCTGTAATCAACAAGTCCTGAGTTTTTGTCATCTGTTTATTACATTGACTCATTTTGTTATCATCTTTGGGGTCATCCAAGATACTTCATCTCTGACTAATTAAGTCATTCTGCGCTTGATGCAGCATTCCACACTTACATTTGCTTATTTTAGCATATATAGTCCAATTACGGTCATTACCTGTATTCATTAGGAGTATATTTATTGTAGCCTCTACTCTGGCTCAATCTACACACAATACTTACTTTTTCCCATGTTGGCAATAAAGAAAAAACATATGATGCTTTTTTCACTCCTTTCAGCGCATGCCCTCAGAATTGACCACATTTTCATGCCCTTGATGCAGTTGTGTGTTTATTTGACACCAGCAGTGCTCCTTTAACATTATGGTGTTATACACTAGCAATGAGATCGTCATCGGATGTGTTGCAATATCGGCGCATGCGCAGTACACCCTAGCGCATGCGCAGATCGATGTAAATAAACTCGATGTCCACGCATGCGCATTGCAGCCGGATACTGAACGCATGCGCGTTACAATTCACTACTCACGCGTAGTCTTGCCGGGATGCCTAGCGCATGCGCACAATAGCGCGGGCACCCTTTCAACGAAGCTTACTTGATGAATAATGGACACAGCTGCAGCCCATTACCCAATCAACCTGGGTATAAATAGACATGTGCACTGTGTGTCGGTAGCTCCGTTCCCTCTCGGACGCCGGCATCGAGGTACCGACGGATAGGTAGGGCACCACACCATCCTCTGTTGTCCCTATAGTGCGAGTCATCTCAGCGCTAGCTGAAGTCCCTTAAGGAGTGGCTCTGCCCTACAAACTTTGGGTAACTAATGCTTGCGAAGTCTTCAGCCATTCGCCTAATACTTGGTTGCTGATAGCGCTAGCGCCTCTTTAAGTCATCTTAGCGCTAGCTAGAGTCCTCTAAGAAGTGGCATTGCCCTCAAACTTTGGTTAATTAATTCATGCAGAGTCTTCAGCCATTTGCCTTATACTTGGTTGAGTCTTTTTTCTGTTTAAAGCTAGGTTTTGTTAAGAAAAGTTTTTGGAAATGGTAGCAATTATTGTTCTTAGTCCCTTTGCTATTTTTCAGAGGTTCTTTCTTTTCCATTTCCTTCCTTAACTAGAGCGGGGCCTCCCTTTTTCCCGAGTGGGTTCCGGGTGAGGTGAGGCGTACTCCCACATAATGCTGGGTAAGTTACCACATCTATCCCCATATGCGTGATTTTATACACAGATTAAAACATAGTAGTATAATTAGCGGGGAGAGATTGTCTCCATCGCTCTGTTTGTGTGCTTAGCAACTTGTTCTTGTTTTCCTAATTCTGTTGTACACTACATGTTTTTTTGATTCACGCTTATGTCTCTTCCTTAGGAGATACATAAAGTTCTGGACTTCCTACAGTATTCATCTGGGCTCAGAGGAACTGGTAGGACTTATCCAATGTACATTAGCGTGCATCACCATTTTTGATTTGCAGTCGCAGTTTCCCAATGGTCCTGAAGAAAGCTAAGACCAACAGTCAATACAGCTGAAACATGTCGACCTTCACACACTTTGCCCACATATAGTTATTATTTCAAACTATTTTGGCAATTTTAATCTTGACCCGAGCGCCATACTGATTAAAATTAATTTTGGCCCTTGGAGTCAATTTTACTTTCACGTTTTTCACTTTAATTTTTTGCACTGCACCCCATTAGCATCACCAGTGAAGCCCAGTTGTCTGTTTTCACACCATGTTAATCCATCTCTGCACCATGACTAGGTGCACTGTTTGAGAATTGGATTGGTGACATCTCCCACATGACGACATTCCACCAAATGGGTGGGCTGATGGGAATTTTCCTAGCAGACCTGGGTCATCACTTCTAGTGCTACTAATGGTCTTGGGGCATTAGTTCAGTTGCGGCACACTTACAGTTTCCTGACCAGGCCACTTTTTCGTTTGTTGACAGTCATTTTCAGGGCATGAGTGGTTTTGGTCGTTAAATATAGCCCTATTTGACCCTCCCTACGTTTATTCTTTGTATTTAGGGCCTCCAATGATCCTGAAGCCAAGTGTCTAGTTAAGGTACAGACAGCTATCCTTTTAAATAAAGGGCATTGAAAAAAAAACACCTTGGGATCACTCTAGGAAAATGCACTGCTTGCACTGCTCCAACACCTTTGTCAAAGACCAATCAGATTTCAATATCAATGCTATTATTTGGGGGTCTCAGTTGAATGCTATGTGCAACTCCTTCAGAGTTTCAACAGAGTTTTCTGCATATTCTCAAAAGTTCTTCTTCCATTTAAACACATTCATTCCCTGTTCACCAATTTAGAAACCATGTCTGAGCCTAATCCCGCTAACAGAAATAGCTGAGAGGAGCAGCCGAATTCATAGACAGAGCACTGACCACAGAGCATGCCATTTTCTCATAGCGTAAGAACAACACAGGGTCTTGACTCCCAACCAGCAAGGCTAAGTCAACTGAACATCAAATAACAACACAACTGCCAGTACTGGACACGATTTTTTTACTTTTTGTGTAATGACCTTTTATGTCACTAGTTTATTAAGTCATTTTTGCTCACTAGTCCGAATTTCATTTTTTTCAAAAAAGTATTTTTGGTGCATAAACAGAATATATACAAATATATACAATATTGACAATGTCGAACAAAATTATTACAAATTGATACCACATCCACAACAGCTCTTGCTCACTTCATACATATCACTCACATTCACAAGTAAAAACAGACCGGTATGTTTTATTCATAAAAGGTCATTGCACAAAAAGTAAAGAATTTGTGTCCAGTACTGGCAGTTGTGTTGTTATTTGATTTTCTCATAGCGTGTCATCCAATAGCAGGGCTATGTAACAGTTTAGTGCATGGTATTACAGAACAAATGAATCTATGAGGCTAAAAGAATGAATGGATATAAACAATACCGCCACAAAGGCCCAAGACAGAACACAGGGTGACAAAAACCTTTACTTGCATATCAGTACCTTTGCCTGGGTTTTCTCCCAAGGCACACACACACAAAAGGAATTAATCTGCACCAGGCAGGTTGGAGCAAGTGCTCAAGCAAAGAACAGACATCCAACCGAGTGTGTCAAATTAAAATTCATAATAGCGACCCACAAATTAATTCTTACATTAACATGGAAATAGACTGCACCGTGGCAACTGCACTAGACTGAATAATTTACTGGGCTGGTTTGATGTCTGTCTCAGGGAGAGGAAGCGTTGGTGCGCATTTTCATAGATAATCGGCTTTTAAAGACCTTAGAACTAAACGGTATTGGTTAAAAGAAGAAATAAAGTTCCTGTATGTCTAATGTAGAGAAGAAATAAACTGGTTTAGCCTCCAGCTTCCGCGTTTTGGCCCAAATGATGACTGGGGTTAATTCTAATCCCTGCACAAACATGCATTTGGATAAGGAATGCAATTCAAATTGTGCGATGATTATCCACTCCGGCTGAGCCTGTTTTGCTGTGATGGACATTGCCAGGTAAAAGCCTGGTGACATTTATCAGAGGAAAGGGCAAAACATGCGGATTTTTGTTTGCAAAATGCAGATTTTGGATGTTATATCTCACTCCCAGGGCTAAAAACAAGGACGAGAGGGCATTAACCAGTAGCGGCACGTGGTGGCAGTGCTGCTGGGCGCTGACATGGGGTGGGAGGTAGTAAACTTCGGATTACGTCTGATTACAGGTAAGTAAACATATAAATGTTTAGCGATTGGCGATGCAGCGCGTGCAACAAAATTAGTTTTATTCATTTATAAGTTTACTTACCTCTAATCAGCCGTAATCTGTAGTTTACTACCTCTCACCCTGCCCCGCCCCACGTCAGCGCCCAGCAGCACTCCCACCACGGGCAACGACTGGTATTAACCAAAATTGATAAAAACCTTACCTCAGGGTATGTACTGGGTGCAGTAAATACCACCTTCTATAATGATTACCTCATAGTCCGGGTTCACCTTTTAATCAAACATAACCCTCATCCCCCACGTTCTTTTAGTGCTCTTTGAGGGTACAACAATAGCCTATTCATTTCAAAGGGTAAATCCTAATTTACTTCCATTCCTACCCAACTCAAAAGACATGTTCTGCTAAGAACGTTCAAAACCTTAAACAGGCACAATGATTTTTCAATGGAATATTGGGAGTGACCAAAGACCAGATGTACAAACTTTAGGAATACCAATTTTCTAATTGCGATTCTCTCCGAAATGCAATTTTGGAAATCAGTCTTTCCAATGTATGAAATTAATTGAGTTTGATTTAAGTATTCCTTGTGGGTGGCAAATCGACCTACCTCATAAAGGGCAATTTGCGACCCATTTGGAATCGCTGCCATCACAGGGGTGGCTTGCTGAAGTGAGACACTCCACCCAGGTGACCAGAAACCTGTCAGGTGGTGACGGATGGCTGGGACACAGTTAGAAACCACACCAAGTTTGGTCATTTTTCAAGGGGCATCTCTAAGGTGCCCTCTGACTGCATTTTCATTAAATCTCACACTGGCATCATTGTGAGTTTAATGTGATGGGAAGTTTGACACAAAACTTCCACAATTTCAGTAAAGCCATCATGGAGCTGTGGAGTTTGGGCTGACAAACTCCCAGCCCATGCACTCAAAATGGCTCCACCGCACTTACAAAGTCTGTGGCTGGCAGAGACATTGTAGGAGCATACTGCTCATCCAGCTATGCCCTCATCTGGGTATGGTGAGCCCTGCCTTTAGGGCTGTAAGGCCTGCTATAGGGG
The DNA here is from genome assembly GCF_964263255.1 of Lissotriton vulgaris. NCBI lineage: Eukaryota > Metazoa > Chordata > Amphibia > Caudata > Salamandridae > Lissotriton > Lissotriton vulgaris. Next base: position 373,388,244 of record NC_141696.1, read on the forward strand.
TGACTTACCCATGCCACAGACGGTGTTGGTGGGCATGATACACAGCGATGTTTGCCATGTTAACACTTCAGTTTGGTCTGCACCAAAACACGCAGAATGCAGTGGCAGCATGGGAGTGTTAAGGAGAAGGGTCTCTGAGGGTGAGACAATACATGCTGCAACCCTTCTCTGGTCACCAGGCCCTTGGTACCAGGGGTACCTTTTACAAGGAAGTTACATGTGGCGAAGAGGTGTGCCAATTGTGGGTACAAAGGTACAGTTTTGGGAAGGAACACAGGCCCTGGGAACCTGATTGGCAATGACCCAGGGTACACACAGTCAAAGTATATCAGAAATCTGGCAAAAAGTGTGGGGGGAGTTACAGCAAAGTCCCCTTGGCTCCTCAGCGTCCTTGGGGGCCAATTAGCCCTCCTGTTACCTCCAGTAAGCCCCACAAAGTGGGATTGCTGATAGGTGGTTGGAGGCCACACCCCCTTTCTCCACACTCTGCAAATGCGCATTCTGGCGCACTGTGCTTGGGGTAAGAAGTCCACTTTAGTCCTGAGGCCCTGAGGAGGCAAGGGGACCTCATCCCACTACCAGCAGTGTGCCAAGAGGCACATTTGCAGAGTGGTGGAGAAAGGGGGCGTGGCCTCTGATCACCTCTCAGCAATCCCACTGTGTGGGGCTTAGTGGAGGTAACAGAAGGCCTTGTTGGCCCCTAAGGACCCTGAGGAGCCAAGCTGACTTCATTGACCAACCAGCAGTGCGCCATAACGCACATTTGCAGAGTGGTGAAGAATGGGGGAACGGGGCTTCCGGCGAGTTACCAGTTTCTTTTTTTTCTACTTTTTCTATTTTTTAGGAAGGGGGCCACATGGCCCCCTTCCCTGGGCCATTGTGGGTCTATGGACCCCATTCCACAGGGCCTACCCCATTTAAAAAATCTTTTGCTATAAAAAAAAAGGGGGGCATGCCGATTTTGGCTATGGGGTCCCCATCCCCAGGGGCCCAGCCTTTCTTTTTCTTTTTTTTCTTCATTTTTTAAACAAAGGTAGGACAGACTCATGGCCTCCCTCCCCTGGGCCGATTTTAGCCCCAGGGACCCCATCCCCCAGGACCCGGACTGTAATGTGGGTGCTCTGCTCCCACCAAGGGCACCCACTTTTGAAACGGGGAACTCAGGGGAATCCTCAAGGCTCCATCGGTATCTGCCGGCTCCCCACCTCCTGTGGGAGCCGGCACTGCTTTGAGACCCATAGAACTGCTAACATTCAGCTCCTTGGATCTCAACGCAATGTCTATTTCCCTGCTCGCTTGACAGCAGTTAGGGAAGCAGACATTCTCTGCTTTCAGCAAGCAAGAGCATCTCACTTGCTGAAAGCAGAGCAGATATGCTATGACTTGGTGGGAGTGGTGCTCCCGCCAAGCCATACTAAACTGAAATGTCCCGGGGGTCGGCACCGTGGGAAAATGTTGGAGCCTGCACTGGGGGCTGGTGGTCCCCAGGGCCATGCAGGGCTCCACTCCTTTCATTGTTTTAACCTCTGGAGGTGGGGGGCCCTAACAGACCCCCTTCATTATTTTTTAAGTTACCCATGAAGGTGGCAGTCCCCAGGGCTGCTGGGGAGGCCATATGGCCTCCCCTGCATTTATTTTCAATAATGTATCTGCCCCGGGGAGGTAGTCACCCTGCATTAATTATATTTAACCTCGGAGAGAAGATGGTCCCCGGGGCAGCAGGGGGGCGGACCCCCCAACATTCATGATATTTAGCCCCAGGGAGGTGGTGGTCCCTGGGGCAGCGGGTGGGCCAAGTGGGCCTCCTGTATTTCTATTATGTTTAGCCCCAGAGAGGTGGCACCACCTGGTCTTGGGCCCCGCTTGACGGATCACCCCAAAATTTCCAAGATAGCAGCTGGAGTGAGCGTCGTATAAGTTGAAAATACTTTGAAAATGATGTGCAGATTCGTCAAGCGGCGCCAAAGTTATTGGCAAAACAAAACATTATTTTCCTATGGAACTAAGTCCTAAGTAGAACTACATACTGGCAATTCCAGTAGGTAGTTCTAGTTAGGACCTAGTTTCCATAGGATAAGCATTTTTTGTTTTTCCAATAACTTTGGTGATGTTTGATGAAACCTCACGATATTTTAATTACTTGTTTCCACCTACTTCAGCTACTGTGTTGAACGTTTTGGGGTGATCCGTCAAGCGAGGGGCGAGAAAAAGGGGAGTGCCAAAACACCTTTTCCCCATGCAATTTTCTATTGGGATTTTGAACACGACTACAGCCAGCAAGGACTGCTAGACAGAATTACACCAAATTAGGCAGAAAGCTAGCTCTTGGTCCAGAAGAGCCCTTTTTTGTGATTTGGTGTAAATCCATTCAGTAGTTTGCAAGATATTAAAATAAAACCAGATTTGCATATCTTGGGTCATGGATCTCCGCAGATCCAACAGTTCCATGCAGTTATCTGCTAACACTTAATGGTTGAAGTGTTGGCAGCCATTTTGGAATTCGGATTCAGCTGAGTCGCAAAAGAAAAGTAAAAATGAAAGATAAAGGACAAGGATAGGAATATTGTGACCCCCTAGGCCTTCTGGTGAGGTCCCAGAGGGTCCCCGCTGGGGGTCAAACATTTTTTTTCAATGTTGCCATAAGTTCGCTGGTGGTGAGGCAAATTTGCAGAACAACTAAAAGAAAAACAAGCGCAGTCTCCCCCGCGTGTATTTCAGCCCCTTTGTGGGCCAGGTCCCGGGGGCATATTTTAAATATATATTTTGGGAGTGGGGGCACATGCCGGCTGACCCTGGGATGTGGCAGAGATAGCGCTTGGGGAAAGTGTTTGCAGAACAGTGGTGGCCAGCATGACTCGCGGGTTGCGGGCGGGGGCAAGCAGTGGCCGCGAGATAAAAAAAAAGAAAAATTACAGCACTTACCTTGCCTCCGGTCCCACCACTGCGTCTCTGCTCCTGCTCTTGTCGTGGAACAGGCAGCCAGCCTTCCCTGACCAATCACAATGCTGCATTGCAGCACTGCTATTGGTAGGCACCCAGGCTCCCCTGACCAATCACCGTTTTGAGTGTCCTGGTGGGACGCTCAACCAGGGAACAGGAGCTTGGTCTTGTTCTCCATGCAGGCTGTAATGCAGCCCGCATGGAGAATGGTGAAAGTGCTCATTACTGGTTAGGGCAGCCCGAGAGGGCCGACCAAACAGTCATTGTGCCCTTAGGAATGGACAATCCACTCCTCTCCTGCTCTGCTTCGCGTGTGCAGAGCAGCCCCGCCCAACCGCCCGCAAAGGAAGAAAACATAAAATGATACTAACTAAAAGTTATAATTATTTTTTATTTCCTTTCCTTTACACTGCTTATAGCAGTGGGGCTACGTAGCCACCACTGAAAGCCCGGCCTCCCATGCAATCTTTCCTAGAATGTCCCTCTCATTACCCTCTTCGATTAACGCACAAACATTTTCTTTTTTTTTTAATAAAGAGCGAGGGGGTGAATGCGTCTGTTTACAAACTGTGGTTTTTTTTTTGCGGTGTTCCTGCGGCATCGCCAGAGGTTTCCAGCTTTCTGTGGTTAGCAGTGTTATCTCAGGGAGGGTTTGGTGCCCTTTGTGATGGTTATTTGTGCACGCTAAGCAGAGAAGAGGCAGCCTCCAAGTTCAACACACGAAGCCTTCACATCCGCCCTGTCTAACACTGTGGACAGCTCCGAGGCACGTTAAAAATCCTCTTTTCTCGCCCCATACAATGGTTACTCATGCCAAGGGTGTAATAGATTGTACAGTTAAACGCTGGCTTCCCACCTTCACATACTTTTACCTTGTCTGAAAATGCTTAAGTGACGTACACTGCACGTGCTTCCAGCTGCATAGCTCGTACCACACATGGCCTAACTTCTTTCTAGCGCACCAAAGTATCCTCAAGGATAGGTGGCAGTGTGATGGGTTCCGTGTAGGGTTTTGGAGTGTACAAGAAAGATTGGCGCCTATGCTGGTAGCGGTAAATGTAAAACAAAATAACAGTATAAAAACCGTGCAACACAGTCAGAGGAGACCCAAAACCTCTGTGATAGGTGTTCAGGGCCCACCCCATTGAGTACAAACAAGTCCTGTGCACACGTAACGTTAAGTCAGTCTTTTAAAGGTTTTTCAAAAGTAAAACAAGCAAAGCAATAATCAATTAAACAAGATGGACTCATAAAGATGGTTTCTTTCAAAAGAAATGTATTAAGCCTCCCATTCTGGAGGGGTGTCATCAAGACAAAAAACAACCAGTTGACACGTGTTTCGTCAGGCGAGCACTTGGCTCGTGACTCTTTAGGGCTGTTGGTGGTATATAGAATACAGGTTTAGTGGCCGGTGATAATTCCAACCCGGCATAAACGGGTCAAATTCACAGTGTAGCTCGGGTGAGAATCAAAAAAGTAGGTCGACGAACCGGTACATCCATCGTATTAGCAATCTGTGTGGAGCGCCAACGGGGATAGAACCGTGGTGTCTCTTCCGTGTTGAGAAAAGCAGTGTGGAACTATAAAGTGACATTAAGTAGCCATGTCCTGTTCTGGGGCATTGGGCTTGATGAAGGTTGTTTATGCTCATATAAGTTTCATTTAAAAAGCTACAAAGAGTGTTTGACCTTTAAATCAGGGTCACACAAAGAGCACACCTTGCATGTCAGCAAAAGTGTCAAAAAGAGTGGTGGGGCAAGACAGTCACAATTACTAATGAATAATCCAGATTTATTTTGTATCCTCTACACGCCCTTTGGTTGTATACCCGTTGGACAGATGCAATTTTTACCAAATCATGAAAAAAAACTCCCATATTCGGTGTAAACTGTTTGTCAAAATCTGCCATTTTTTCAACGATGAATGTGGATTCGGAGGTGCTTGCAGTGAGAACTTCGAGAGCTGGGCTAATTTTAATTCCATAGCTACTCTGACCAACCCTAACTCTCAAGTAACACACAGGAAACCCCCTACCTGCATCTGGCTCTATTTTACTCCGTTTTATGCAGAACGCTCTAAAGTGGCCGAAAGGCGACAAGTTGTTAAAGTAGTAAACAGGAAAAGCAAATGAATCGCACCCATTATCTGGCACCCGCCCAACTCGCAAAGTGATGTACAGCAAACTTTGACCAGTACAGAATCAAGAATGTTTTAGAATGGAGAAAGTGACAAATAAAACAATGAGAACTATCAATATTTGTGCCCACGCTGTCTTCCTTCGGCATGGGTAGCTGGCATGGTTGCTGTTTAGTCAGTAAACACTGGCAGAACTGAATCTGCATTCACTGGTTACTGCTGATGCTCTCAAGCCTTCCAACCCTTTGTTTTCTTAAAACATAAAGGAGGTCCCGATTTAGTCCCATCAACATCACATTGAATGTATGTCTTCATTTTGTTAAAGGTAATTCGTTTTATTTTGCATTTGCTCCAAAACTCCCCTGCTAATCCAAGAATTCCCCCTCATTTTCTTCTTTTGCATTTATATTTGTAAATTCTCCTAAATACATCTTATAGCATTCAATAAGTCTTTTATACTACCTTGTCTCTGACACATTTCCCTTGTTTGTAAATGATGGCGGCATACACTGTGTACATTTTTGCTATCTGATTTCCTTTGGCAGAACAGTGGTTTCTAGGACAGTAAATGATGTTCAGTTGTAGGAGGTTTAATGTCACAGTGCACATAATTATTTTTCCTCTTGTTTCTCATCATAAATCGTTCTAATATGCTGAATCAAACACGAGGCTTGTCCACATCCATTAAATTGATTATGCCTCCTTGAAATAGGCATGCGTTCAGATGTGCAATGAACAAAGACAATGCATATGAATATTGTTTAATTTCTACCTAAGTTTATTTGTCTAGAAAAAATGATCAGCATTATATAATGAGCTAAAATAAGCCACTAGATGTTTGTGGTTTGCTGATTAATACCAATATGCCACCTTTATATGCAAACACCTTATAATCACTGCCACAAGAGTTCAGCCATTTACTATTTTGATTCTGCCTTTTAATATCGGTTAAAGAGTAATGGAAAAAGTGGATAACCTTATTGAACTTCCCCTTCACTAGTTAATATACAGGAGAAATTCACTCATTACCAATTACACTTGGCATCATGCTTGAATATAGTATTGTGTTATCAGTGTACAAAAGCTAATAAAAAACGAAAGTTGTGCACAGCAGAAGACAGAAAATACCAGTGCAGTCAATGTTATGTTATGTTATGTTATGTTATGTTATGTTATGTTATGTTATGTTATGTTATGTTATGTTATGTTATGCTACAGGGTTTTATATAGCGCTCAGCTGCCCCAGCCAAGGGGCGTCCCGGCGCTCTCAGTAGCAAAGAGACCTGATTACCACGGCAGGAAGCTCAACATAACTCAACATAGCACTTGTCTGACACTTACTTTAAAGGAAAGAGGAAGGATTTGATGGCCTTTCTGAAAGTTAGCAGATCCTCTAATCCCCATATTTGGAGCGGCAGAGAGTTCCACAGTTTCGCTGCAAGATAATGGAACGAGCGGCCGCCCGCCCGAGAGTGTTTCACCCGTGTAACAGTTACCAAGTGCTGCTCCAGAGAACGCAGTGCTTGCAGAGGAACATATGGGGTCAGCAGAGTGCAGAGCATCTGTGGGGTGGCGAGCTTCAAGATCTTAAAAGAGAGACAAAGAGTTTTAAATTGAATCCGCTCAGCCACAGGGAGCCAGTGAAGCTTACGGATGGTATCGGCGGTAAGATGGAAACGTGGGAGTCCTACCAGATCTCTCGCAGTCGCATTTTGTATTCGCTGCATCCTCCTGATCTCCGCTTGATTAGCCGCCTGAAGCAAGATGCTGGCATAATCCAGGCGGGAGAGGATAGTTGATTGAACTATCAACTGACGTGTTGGGGAGTCGAAGAATTTCAAAATGGGTCCGAGACCCGGTAAACGACCCGAAATATGTCCCTGCCGCTTTTTTAGTGTGGGTACAAAAGCTAAGGGAGGAATCTATCCACACCCCTAGATTTTTTGCTTCCATCTTGCGATCCGGGATCTTGCCCAAAGTGTTTGGCCACCAATGTTTACCCCAGATATTGGCATTCTTGCCGACTAGTAAAACTTCAGTCTTGCTCGTGTTTAGCTGTAGGTAGTTCGCAGACAGCCAGTCTGCCACGGCCGTTAGACCCTTCTTAAACCTGGAGGCATTCAGAGTAGTATCATCCGCCAGGGCAACCACCGGCTGCATATCGTCCGCATATGAGACCATTGAGAGTTCCCATTGCCTGGCAACCGCAGCCAGTGGTTGAACATAAAGATTGAATAGCTTGAGGCTGAGTGCCGAACCCTGTGGTACCCCCTGTTCAATCGGACGTTCCTGGGATAGAAAAGGTGGAGTGGAGACACGAAAGGATCTTCCGGTGATAAAAGATCTGAACCACTCCAAGACCAGGCCTGAAACACCCGCTTCTTCCAAGCGATGAAGCAGAACACCATGCACGACCGTGTCAAAGGCGGCACTTAAATCCAACAGGATTAGTGCCGCCATTTGAACAGAGTCAAGAATGGTCTGCAGGTGCTCCGTCATGGCTAGGAGCGCTGTCTCCGTGCTGTGGCCAGAGCGGAAGCCATGTTGCGTGGCATCCTGAAAGTTGTTGGAGCACAAGAATTTTGTAAGAGCAATATTAACGTGTGCCTCTGCTACCTTTGCCACCCAGGAAAGAAGAGAGATAGGCTTTAAATTCTCAGGTTTGGTGGGATCCAGAGTAGACTTTTTAATAATGGGGGATACCCACGCCTGTTTCCACTAGGCCGGAACCACGGCAGAGGAGAAAGAGGAATTTATAATCTGACGAAAGGGGATCAGAAAAAAGGAGGACGATTCCCTAAATTGGACGGATTTTAAAGGGTCCGCTGGGGAGCCAAACCTAATTTTTCCGCACAGTCTCTTGAGATCTTCATAGGAGATCTCAGGGATAACCATGAGCTTGGCTATCGGCCCTGGACTAGAAGGAATGGAGTTGCAGGGGATTGATATGGGTGGAAAAGGCCTATAGATTACGCGTACCTTCTCCACAAGAAAGGAAGCCAGTTCTTCACAGTGCAATATAGAGCTGGATACAGGAACCCAGGATCTCCTAGCACTAAGATCTTTTAAAATCTTAAAAATACATTTGGCAGGGTTTTAGCTAAGCCTAATCTCATTAGCAAAATAGGCCGCACGTGTCCTGCAAATGGCTCTGTGGTAGATTTTAAGTTCTGCCAAACACTGTGTTTTTATATCAGGATCGTAGTTCTTCCTCCAGGCACGTTCACATTTTTTTACACAATTTTCTCAGTGTGGTTAAAGCATCATTATACCATGGACTGGACTCTTGAGATCGCCCCTTGAACCAGCTAGCTGGAATAAGAGAGTCGAGAGCCCGCGTAATCCAGACACAAAACATCTCGTAGCCTGACTCACCATTATTAAAAGGTTCGAGAGGGTTTGCCCTGAGTAAATCATGGAAATCTTCTAATCGTAGTTTCCGCCATTGTCGCTTATAGACCGATCGCTGAGTAACTCTGCCCAAAGGTTCTGATCAATCAAAATACTTTTATTTCTAAAGCTTCTTAATGGATTTAGTACATTCAATTAATTTTTTTGTATCTCAGGAAAGCATTAAGTACAGTAAGCCAAAAACAAGCAATAATTATGATAGAAAATCATACATATAATACAAGGTACAGGAAAATCCATTTATTCTATTGTTCAATGAGCGGGCTCCACACCTGTAGGCCCCGTTTCTTCGCCCTCTGGCCTTTACATTTATATAAATCTGTCTCAAAATGAAATACAAAGTACAGTTGAGCATACCAAGCTTGTAACAAAGAAGGATCCACATCCTTCCATTTTTTTACAATCAATATATGCAGAATTGTAGTTACCATAAAACAAAAACAAACTTGTATTGGTTCCAGCTGTAAAGTTTCATTGCAGCCTAATAACATCAAAGTTGGAGATAATGGGACTGGCCGTGAAGTAGTTTTAAGCAAAAAAGATTTTACCCCTTGTTTTAATTAGTTAAGTTTGGTACATTCGAAGAACATGTGCACCATGTCTGCAGGGCCTTTTGTGCACCTTGGACAGTGGTCATTTTCCCGTTTCCCCCAGGCAAATAGTTTTGCCGGTGTAAAATATGAACTGAAAACTGTTTTAAAATGTTGTGCTTTTAGATTAGCTGATAAAAACACAGTTTTAGACAACCAAAGTGATCTACTTAGGTCAACATCCGAGTTCCCAAGTTTATCTGCCCATACGGTTTCGATTCTAGGTATGTCATCCACGTTGACCACACGCATGATAGAATATAAATCCTTAATGGACTGTTTAAAAACCAGACACTCTAGCAGCTGTATTCTGCCCTTGTTTATAACCTGTGGCACTAAGGGTCTGATTGTCTCCCTAATTTGGACATATTTAAAAAGAGAACTAGATTCCACCCCATATCGCTCCTAAAGCTCTGTAAATGAGATGACCCCATTCATATCGAGCATGTCTCCTATACTTTTGATTCCTGACTGTTCCCATCCTTTTCCCATTATATCATATAATGGAGCAGGAAAACTTGATGAACGCCACAAAGATATGTATCTTTGTAACTTTGGGATTTCTAAGTGTTTGCACACTATTTGCCAAACGTTCCAGGCCGCTCGAAGAGGCTTAAACGAACTCCCCTCCAGCTGTCTCAAAAGGATCCCTGGTGCTGCACCACCAAGGGCCAATTCGAAGATAGATGAAGGGGTGTCATCCTGCCCTCGCAAGGTTGGCTCTACCTTGTATTTAAACAATATGCTCATTTGCTGCAACATAATAGCCCAATAATAGTATAGAAGTTAGGGACTGCCAATCCCCCCTATCTTGCGGTAATGTCATATATGTCATGGATCTCCTGATCTTTCTATAATTCCATATAAATTGTGAAAACATCCCATTTATATTCTTTAAAAAAGTATTAGCTGGTTCCAGTGGGATACATCGGAGTAAGTAAAAAACCTTAAGGAACATCGTCATTTTTATCACGTTGCTTCTTCCTATAATGGATAAGTGTAAATGATCTATTCTCCTTAAATCTCTTTTTTTTAAGTTCAAGTTTATTGAAACCAAAACATAGCATAGAATACAGAATGTAATACACTCAATCAATGAAAGGTATATGAGATACAAAAATAAAATTGAGAAGGCATAATAAAACGGAATCAATAAACACCTATATCTAAGTCATGGAAAAATTCTCCTTAAATCTCTACCTATCTTCTCTATAAGAGGTGCCGCATTAATATGCCAGATGTAGTCGACCTCAGCTGAAATAGCTATCCCAAGGTAGGTAGCAGTCTCAGTTTTGCGTGGATCCTGACAGGCCATATTTTTGGTACACACTATCCTGGTCTTGTCTGTATTCAAGCCATACCCAGACTCCCTGCCAAATTCTAACGCCAGCTCTTCAGTCCTTACTAATTCACCTATTGGGTCAGGGGTGATGACAGCTATATCGTTAGCTTACGCTAACACCTTGGTTTTAAACCCCCTGACCACAAAAGGTATGATATCTTGATCTTGTATGATTGCATGTATAAGGTGGTCAATATATAATGCGAAGAGGATAGGGGAGATGGGGCAGCCCTCTCTTGTTCCACGGGCTATCGGATTATTTTCTGTTTCCCTACCCATCAATTGAATGCTTTCAGAGGATTATATATACATAGCTTTTATAGCTGTTAATATGCTTGGACCAAAACCCTTATTTCGAAGATTGTCTCAAAGGTATGCCCAGTCAACCTGATCGAAAGCTTTTTGTGCATCAAGCAGAATAGGGGACATCTGCTCCCCTGAAGCTTCCACTATATTAAACAATGATATTGCCCAGTGAATAAGATCAATGGTCCCTCTTCCTGGTATAAATCCGTGCCGCCACGGGCTTACCAAAGGGGTAATAATTCGAGCCAGTCTACACGCGATAATTTTGGAATATAGCTTTTCGTCAGCATTTATCAGGGTTATTGGTCTATATGAGGAAGGGTCGTCTGCCATTTTCCCTTTCTTCAAAAAGAGGACGATATTAGTCTCTTGCCAAGACTGAGGCAGGACTCCCTTCTGCTGAACAGCGATAAATAGATCCAAAAGAAAGGGGGCAAGCTCCATCTGTAAAACCTTATAGATTTCCATAGGGATACCGTCCGGATCTGCTGCCTTTCCCGAAGCTATCCCTTGGAGAACTTCTTTAATTTACCCTTTGTTCATGTCTTCCTCTACTTCCTGCATGATATGGGAGGAGTTTTGCCTCAGTTTCCAGCTGTGTCATGGTCGATATATTACACCTAGATCGATACAGCTCCCTATAGAAATGTGCAAAGATTTTAAGAACTTCTTGAGGTTCCGTAGCCACAATCCCATTCTTCCCTTTGAGCCTCACGATATTATTTGCCACTGCCCTTTGTCTAGTACGTAGTGCCGGATGTTTTCCTGTGGCCTCCCCATACTCATAGTTATCTCGGGCATAAGTTTGATATATTTCTGCCACGGATTTACTAAAAAAAACATTAACTTTAACCTCAATCCTTAAAGCTCTTCCATTAATTGATGCATTTCTAACCTCTGCTGCCTCCTACGGAAACCTACAAAACTAACAATCTATCCCCTTAACCCAGCCTTAAAAGTGTCCCATACCATTTCTCTCGATGTGCTATACCTATTTATTTTGAAGTACTGTCGGGTCCACCCACTGATGTGTTCTGTAAACCCTTCGGTAACCAACAGTTTCCTATTGAATGTCCATTTAGTGGTTAACCAATCAAATCCCTGTAGGGGTGTGGCCAAACAGGCTACCATGGCGGACGTGTTCTACTGAGGCTCCACGCTCGGGCTGACATATCGCTCACTACATCGCGTCGAATTGGGCCAATAAACCGACAACCTGATATTGGACCATGAGGAGCACCAAGCTAGGACCGCTGCATTACGCCATTGCATGGATTTCAAACAGAAAATGCAACATTACTGACCCCAGCATTTGTTATGCGTCTTACATCGTGGCAATAGTACAGTTTGTAAATACACCGCTGACTGTAAAGAATTTGTGTTTGGCACTATCAAATATGTATTGAGAGACTTTTCCAACTGCAATACCTGCAACATGATTTACGCTATCCAATGTCCCTGCAACTTGATCTATATCGGACAGACGACACAAAAGGTCCGAATAACAGTTTGTCAACACAGAAGCAGGATACGATGTATGATGCCTAAAGCGCCACTGGTAGAACATTTCCAAAACATGGGTCACACCGAGGATGACATACGCTGGACAGTAATAAATGTTGTCAAGCTGCCACCACGAGGGGCTAATCTGGCGCAACTACTGAACAAAGAGGAATTGAAATGGATCCTGCACACTGGCAGTATCCACACAGGTTTGAACTGCCTGGAGGACTGGACAACATTACTGTAAACAACTAAAGACTCTGCCCTTGGCTTCAGATATAAAACATTTGAAAGTTTCACAAAGCCAAATGGTTTTCTCTAAACTGGACATCATCCCTGTGGTAACTGCCAGGTCTGTGCACAGACAAAGAAAACATTGGAAATTGACATAGGGACTACTAGACCATGGAAGCAAATAAATTTCACTAATTGCAATAGTGACCATGTGATTTACCTCATCACCTGCCCCTGTGGATACAAGTATGTGGGCATGACCACACGCAAGGTCCGCATACGGATATCTGAGCACAAGAGCACTATCCGGTGTGCAAGACAAGCTACTAAGCTCACTGCCCATTTCTTGGAGGCCAAACATCTAGCCACTGAATTCCAGTGGACTGTACTGGAACAACCTTTCATACCAACACACACATCAGATGTGGCCAGTTACTTAAAGAAAAAAGAACAAAGATGGGTACTCAAACTGAAAACCCACAAAGAGGGTCTGAATGACGACATTCCGTGGTCCACACTGTAACTGATTCCTTCCGTAGTATCATCAGCTTATCCCAGCTTCACTGATTATTGTAGCCCTACCCACAGTAGGAGGCAGATAGCTTTATCCACAGCAGGAGGGAGACAGATACACAACATTCCCCTTGACATCTACACCCTGCTTCAAGCTAGCTCTCCAGGGGGTGAACCATGATACCAGATTATGGATCCCCTGTCAATTGACTCACTGGATGGTTAGCACTCCTTGACAGCTTAGCTTTTTCTTTCTGGTCAATTGTAATCATCTTTGCCTTGATCCCACGCAATTAATTTAATTCCCTGTGAGTAAGAGTCTTGCGCGTTTTTACTTTGCTCGTCAGCGTTTTTAAATCCAACGCTGCTTACACTTTTTCAGTTCTTTTCTGACAGGTCCGGGTGTATCCAGCACTTGTTTACCCCTATCGCCTTGACTACATGACAACAAACCCAACATTAGCCAAAGACTCGCTATCCAATAGGAGTGCAGCTTAGCTCGCACCCTCTCCAATCACAAGACGCGATTGAGCGCCCCACGTGACCACGCGACCTATAGCAGCGCGGTTACCAAACAGCTTTTCCGCCTGCCTGTAGCTGTTTACCTTGACTACGGTAGAATCCTTTCCGGTCTGGCAGCGAGTGGGCGTGTAACCCTGTATGCGTCTGAACCAATCCAGAGACGCTACGGAACGCCCCACGTGACCACGTATCCGATGGTTGTGAGGTTTATCTACGATCCCACGCCAGCTATCGGTACCTCCCCAGACGGCCAGGACGCCGTCCAGGAGTACCGACGGTTAGGTAAGAGAAGCCCTCTCACCCTGCCGCTTTTCCGCGCATTTTTCCACCATGGGTACCTTTACTCAGACGGAGCCTTTCCTCAGAGAATGACACCACTTCAGTTGGTTTATGGGACCATGTATTTTCGGTCATTGGTAGTGAGAAGTGCTCGGTTCTGTCATGTGCATTTTATGTTTTAACGTGTGTCCTGCATGTTTTCTAGAGCGGTGCTTCATTTTCCTCTGAGCCTCTGCCAGGTGGGGTGAGGCCAGCCTGCCTTACAGATTTAGGTAAGAGCTTAACAACATTTGACATTTGAAATTTCGTTCCAAATGCGTTTAAACTGTTTTTGCATCTATGAAGTGCTCCTTTTAATCAACACCTCGTGTGTGTTTTCTAGTTTAAACCATAACTGATGGTCTTACTGTTTGGCCCATGTGCTATTGATAGCTATACCTCCCCCCTTTTCTCTCTACAGTGACTTGCACAGACTGTAAGGGCACCCGGGGCATTCAGGTGACCGTGTGCACTTGGTTATGTTTCTTTGGTGTCACTTTTCATTTTATTTACTCTTTCACCTGGTCCAGTAGTATTTGTTGTAACTCTGGTCCTGATGAAGGCAAGGACGCAACAGTCCATAAATTGCTGAAACTAGTCGACCATACTTACCTTAGGCTGTCTACATAAACAGACAGCTTGCGGTTGCACTGTTTTTAACATTGGTATGTTAAGCACACCTGGAATAAAAATTTGTGTCTAGTGCTTTTTCAAAACCAATTTTAAACACACTTTTTCTTGGTTTCTCTTCTTTCACACTTTTTCTGCACTGCACACCCCAGTCCCACTTTTACTGCCACTCTCCCACATCGAGTGGTACACCACACTGTCATCTCTAACACTCACTGAGGATACCCCCTACCACCGGGTTGACCTCTGAGTAGAGCACAAGTAATCTCTGATGGGTGGTACGGATAAAATCCCAAATGATGAAGGGCGGATCCGAATGGTGACTGATGGGTATTTTTCCTCATCCTCTGAGAGTTCTCTGTGACACAACCTGTGAGACATTGTGGGTTCTCGGTTGGTTTTCTTAAGTCATGGGCACATTGATCTGAGACCCTCTGGTACCTCTGTTGTTTATCAGTTCTTGTGGGGATTGTACCCAGAGCTTGGTCTTTAAACTTCCCCCAGGTCCTCCCCCACCGTAGTGTTTTGTTTTTTCTCTAAACTGTACCATGTAAATATGACAAACTCATTATTTCACCATGTCCAAATGTATAGCACTTATCGTTTTACCACATTCAAATATCCATGATTGCATAACTGTCCAACCTGACTTAATCCTTCTGTCCTACCTATGCATTTGTTATGAATGAACAAATGTATAGCACGTATTGTGGTTTATTCCACATACAAACGTCTATGATTGCATAATTGTTCATTTAGACCTAATCTTTCTGTCCCACTCATGCATTTGCTTTGATTATCTTTTACCGCTATCTCCTTCTTGATAACAACCAATACTTCTTCATGTGTACACTGTTCCGACATGGCCACCACGCAAATGTGGTCACATGACCTCCTGACTCATCCATTTAGGCCACCACGCCCCGCGGTAACATGACCGCAATGCACCGACTTTAAAATTCTAATTGAGAGTGGCTTTTCCCACTCCAAAATAGCAGTCGCCGCTATGCCACTTCACATCCTGTGACCGGTAAGTCCTTTTGGTCCCGCTTCATTTTACCTAGTGATACCATTTGCCATACTGGCCCGACCCGACCTTGTACCTTTCTACCCCTGTTTTAAGGATTATCTACTGCAGCTTATCCAGACCTCTGTGGCTTAATTATCAAAACCACCACTCATCCAGACCTCTGTGGCTCCATTACCTAAACCTACCCGTAACTGGGGTTACTCCTACCATTTGATAGATTTATCCGCTTCATACCATGAACTTGGTAAGCCACACCTACCCCCCTCTACTCACACCCACGTTTAGTCCATGCTGGCCCATTCGCTCATTTTTCTCATCTCAACCGTCAGGTTCAAGTCACGCTTGGAATATCCGTCAACCATTCCGCACTGCTCCATTACCTGCTCTTGACGCAAGGTAACAATTTCGATCCTTCCAGTTCACAGACTCCATCAGGCACCACCCCAGGTTTCACAACCCATGAACACCATTTGTTGAGTCCACCTCACTCACATGCATCATTGATAGATATTTTTAAGCACTCACTTGACCACGCGCCGACTAGTGCTTAATGATTGTGTTTAACTTATAATCACACGCTAATGCGTTTTTGGTTTTTAAAATTCGCTTATGATTTCTGCAGCATTAATTGCACCAACCATTGCCTGATTATTATTTTAAACTTGGAATCCTGCGTAAAAATGTAATTTGGCCCACCGCCTACCGTCGCATATGTGCTTCTTCTATCATAGCCCGCACTAACTTTTGCTCTTACTTTAATTTCCCCCTGATTTTTTCCTCTTTTGTTCTCTCAAAAATTGTTGGTTTATTGATTCAGTTAATTATAGGCAAAATGTTTTCAGGCACGATATTTTGACAGTCCTGATGATGATCCTATATTTATGTTAAGGATTGAACGCCGTCGACACAGTTGTCAACGTTATACACTATGATTTATATGCTACTTTATGTGTAAAGTTGACCTTCCACATTTGTTGTCTGTTCCATCGTAATGATCCTATACAGACAATCACATGCTGCCTGAGTTTTGTGTTCCTTGTTATGTGGGTCTTTGGACACAGGCTTGTGTCCCACTGTTATTAATTCACATGTTGTGTATATTCTATATAATTGCATATTAAACTGCCTTTTTTTTCGGCTGGATCAAAGCTCAAATATAGTACTGATTGAGGCTATATCTATTTAATGTCTAATCATTGTTCTTCTCAGGGATCACAGTCTCTTGAAATAAGTTAGCTCCCAAGGTCCCTGACCGATCTAATTTGGGTTCCCTTGTTCCTCATACATATTTAGTTTATCTATCCTTCCCACTCTTGAATTCTTCCTGGCTGTAGCAATTGACTCTGAGCCACAGGTATCGGGTACACTATCCGTCTCACTCTGCTCGGAATTAGACCGTGTCCCAGACCCTTCATCTAACCATGTGACATCTGACAATGAGAAGAAATTAGTCTCCGAGTCCATTTCCCGTTCGCTCCTTGCATGTAGGGTCTTGAGGTTTCTTGCGCTACCCCCTGGAATCTGGATACTAATTTTAGAGGGGTTCTTCCCTCGACCCGCTACAGACACAATTTGCGCCTTATTGGTACCCTTTTCTTTGCTCGTGGAGTCTTCTCCTTCCTGATTCGATCAGATTGCTCTTGCCCTTGCACTTGGTTGTATTGGACTGACTCCTGCCAGCCTGATTGTTTTTGCCTGGTAGGACCTACATCTGCCCCACTGTTCCTTCTGCCCCAATATCATTCTGCACTCCTAACTGAAGCGCTACTTTCTGTACTGGGTATCTCCCCTCTTCTTGCAAAGTCTGTTGTGTAAGCTGTAAATGTCCCGAAATGGGAGCTTCCTGGGACCCTTGCTCCAATTCTGTCGACTCTCCAGTCACTCGCTCACCAAGTAACTCCACCTCCACAGGCCCCCCGGTACCTTTAAGCCCGTCAAAGACGTACCGGTCTGTGAAGAGCACAGACCGCTTCCTTGTCCCGGAGTCTGGATCCGCTGTTCCGTGTCCAGTGCAGTAGAGCTGTTCCCTGCTCTTCTGAGCATATCCAGTACAGAAGCGCTGGTCCACTGTAACTGGGGCTAGGGAACTACACCCCTCCCCTTCTGGTCCGGGAGATTCTCCGTCCGGACCTTTTGCTTCCGTCCGACTTGCCCCTTCGCTGGAACCGCCTCTGCCTCTGTCGAGCTCGTCTGGGGGATGATTGGGCGCCCGCTTGCTGGAGAACACCTCTCCCTCTTGTGCCTGTTTTCAGCCCTTTCACTGCCAACGAGCCACCCACGTCACAACGTCCAGACAAAGCAACAAGTGCACGCTCCAGACAATCACACCCGACAATCAGTCGCTCCACCTGCTCCCCCAGTACTGTGACCCAAGGTAAGATCCTGGCGGGTTCCTGGGAGCCAAAAACTTGTCGGGCTGAGCATTTTTATCACCGCATCGTCCGCAATTCATCTTGAGACCACTCTACCTCTGGGAGCCTGTTGTATGTCGTTACAACGCATTCCGTTGCAACGCATGCCTTTACCACACATGCGTTATAACGGAATGCTTTTTCCACTCATAACCTTTACCACGAATATTCCTTTACCACGCTTAGATTTACAACAATTTTCATTGTAAATGTATGAATGGTAAAGGCATACTCGTGTTAACGGTTATACCCCTCCCCTGTATCCTTACATGACCCCTCTACCCCCACTCCTTATAATTACCCCTGCCCTTAACCCTTATTCTTTATTTTTTTTAAACTAAAATTCCCCTTACCTTTTCATGTCGTCTCCTCTCCATCTTCCTTGGTGACGTCACTGACGTCGTACGTCGTAAAGAGGAAGCGCAAGTTTCTTTCCATTTCCTCTCAAACGACACTGATTGTCCCAGTTTCAGAACATCAGCTGCGTTTTTTGGGGGGGGGGGGAGACCCCCCAACCCCCCTTTTTAATCCCACACTTTCTTTTTATTTCTTGGGGGAGAGCCCACAAGCCCCCTTTTTCTTTTTTTAGCATTTACCACACATGCCTTTACTACGATCTCTTAGTAAAGGTATGCGTGGTAAAGGTGGTCATTGCAACTACGCATGCGTTGTAATGCATGTGTGGTAAGGTTTTCGTTGAAACGGCCACGTTGTAGTGACTGTTTCCCTTCTGAGCCACCTACGGCCGACTTACACAGCCGCCATCTTGCTTGGATTTAGTACATTCTAAGTCAATTCATTCCTCTACCTTTGTGGTGACTGAATTTTTCCATATCACATACAGCCAGTTAAAGCATGGCATTTTAAGAGTCCAAGAGGTCTGAGGTTATATAAAATAATGATCATCGCATAGACCACTTTTCCTCTCAGAGAAAAGAAAAATAATCAAAATATGTTAACATTTGTCGTTACACAAACTGAATTCAATCATCAACTGAAATTGGATATAGCAAAATGGTGTTGACTTTTCATGTTATGGTGAAATCATGCTACAAACAGGGAACCAGTTGTATGAGCAGGTGATTTAGTTTTGCAGTTCAGATACTTTGCAGTTTTAAGACTACAAAAGCCTAGGAAGGATTTTAGAAACAAGAAAGAGTTAGTGAAACAGGAAGTAAATAAATTGTACTTAACTGAGCGGATGCACTACATAAAATTAAGATACATGAGTGTAGCACCGTGAGGCATTTGGCATCAAAAGACGTATCTTTCACTGTAAATGAAAATTAAACACATTTAAATTATTGTGTGTTGATGAGTGGGTTTCTATGGGACAAAGAGTCTTTTAGCATTTAGTGTGAACTAAAATATGAAAGTCTGAGTTGAGATATACATGTATGGCTCTCCTGTGTCACGTGTCACGAAACTGTTAGAATGGCTACAAACATTTATCTGAGGGCTAAGTAGTGGAAATGTCTCGGTGGCATGCTTACAACCATTTATCTGAGGGCTACATTTTGCAATGATCTCAATAAAAGATGGTGCCCAGAGTTACCAGACTATTCAAAATGATGAGATACACTTTGTGGGAGACTAAAGGGCAAAAAAGTTCTGAATGTTCTGTGAACTGGCACTGCTATTCACCAGGTAAAGGATTGCATAAAATGGAAATTCTTACGTAGAGAAATTAGTGACCAAGCAACACAGGTTACAAATACCAGAGGATAATGATCAGCCATCAGCAAATTGTCTCTTAAGACTTTGTTTTTAAACCAGAGCAGGTGACATAAAGATCATTTAAGTATATGTCATCTCAATGTGGTGCCCACTTTCATTAACACCTTGGCTTTTATTGATTAGACCACCAACATTAAGGATTAGCTCTTCAGGGCACAAGTAGTTACAGGTATTTATTTTTAATTACAGGGAGATTGAGAGATGTGGTTGCAATCTTCGATAGCGCCATCACGGGTGCATCAGCCTCTGGGGCCGCTACATGTGGAGTGGTGTGGCTCACTGGTTAGAGGCGGCAGACCCGGAAGCAGAGAACGGCCCGGGACCAGGGTTCAATTCCCGACGCGACAGGGTCGTGGACCAGGGTCAGCGGACTCGATAATTCTCGCCTCGGTGCCTACTCTAACCAGGGATCACACTCTGCAACTCTGGGCATTAGCTTGCCTCATCTCTACAACGGCCCCCCACATTCACCGGGGATTCCTGGTTTCACCTTGGAGATACCCAGTAGGGACCATCTCACAGGGATAGCCAGGACGGGTTCCCCAGCGGTCTACAGCACCACGACGCCTCAGGGCAGCAGTGCGCTTTACAAGACCACATACATTACATTACATTACATCACATGGACTACAGGGTCTCAAGACCTCACCACATGGCTTGGACAGCAGCGGGCTATATTCCACTCCTACACGGGGCACAGAGAGGAACTATTGAGTGGCGCCCTGCCCTTGAAGACAGTGTGACTACAGGGAGCCACTCCCTCTTGCACTCCAATTTCAGTGAGATTCATGGTGAAACTTGGAAATCTAATTATGTGTCCATACAAAGTGACACATCAGGTCATTACACTAGGTGAAACACATCCAATAACTTATTTTATTCTTAAAGGGGAATAATAAAGTAAGATGGATTGCTAGTCTTGAGGAAGGCCGATAGACACTTAGTGGGCAATGAGTAACGGCCAAAACATGTCAAAATAATAAGCAGTAAAGAGGGATGATGATGCACTAATTACCCTCTGGGTCATCCTCATTTTTCTATTTTAACCCTATCTGGGGAGTCATAGAATAAAGATTAGATTAGAGCATCCCTGAGGTAGTTTTAAAATTTCAATTTTCATTGTTATGCTGCAGGGATCCCAATATATTTTTGCTTGTATTGTCCCCCCCCCCTCCCTTTGCTCCATCCTAGGCATTGGTCCACGCTGGGATGTTGTAGCAACCCTAGGATAAAGCATGCCACTATTAGTGTGTGAGGGCATTTTTAAGAAACCTTGTGTTTTTCCAATGTATTTCTTCTTTTCTTAGAGAATACTTAAACTTCCTCCTTTTCCTCTGTTTGTGGATAGATATATATTCCACTCCTCCCATTTCAGCTCCTCACAGTACACTTCTTCTAAGCCACAGGATCATCAACCAAGGACATTTCCTTTTAGCAGTCAGTCAACTTCTACCCTCAAGGCAGTTACAAGCCAGCTCCTCCTGTGGGCTTCAGAACTATCAGGTTCCTGTACGCAAACCTGGAAAAGGGAAGTTGGCAGTCAGTAACCTCAACCATGGAGAACAGAAGAGTTTCTTGGTCACCACTAATGTGTGAGCCCAGATTCTGGTAAATACATTTTAGCATACTGGATGGTAGCTAATGTCCATACTAATATCAAGTTTGCAGACATAGGGGTCGATTAGGATCGCGGACGGACTTGAGTCCGTCCGCGACCCCAGAGTATGAGGGAACGTCCGCAGGGGCTGCGGCGTTCCCTCATGTGCGATTAGGATGTGACCGCCACCCTGGCGGTCACATCCTGGATATTTAACATTGCGGCGGGTGCTGCTTCAAGCAGCACCCGCCGCAATGTTAAAAGTGCATGTTTTACATTTACATGCACAAAGCGGCAGGCACCGCGCGGTGCCTGCCGCATTGTGCATGTAAATGCTGGGGGGTACCATAGGTACCCCCCATGTGCACCCCCCACCCGCCAACACCCTGGGGGCCCGCAACGGGCCCCCAAAATCAAAATTACACATGCTTTTCCACGGCGGAAAAACCGCCGCGGAAAAGCATGTTTACTAATGCTTCCTAATTTGGCTGGCGGTGTCTGATAGACACTGCCAGCCAAATGAGAGCTTTTCCGCCGCGGTTGTAATCCGACCGCGGCGGAAAAGCAGCGGACAGAAACCAAGACCCACCAGCCATCGTAATGCGGCGGTGGGTCTTTGGTGAGTCCGCAGAGGATTTTCCGCCTCCTCCGGGCCGGAGGTGGCTTCCGCCGGCCCGGAGGAGGCGGAAAATCCTCCATCCTAATCGGCCCCTTTGTGTGTATATTCCACAACTCCAATGTTGGGGCCAGTTTAAGGTTTTTTTATATTCCTCCCGGTCTGGTCCAACCATAGTCACTTTTCTACAGTGTCAGCAGGAATGTTGTTTGATGTGGAATTCTCATGTCAGGAGAGCCACAAAATAAAGAAACAAAGGAGGAAGGGGCTTCTCTGGTTAAATACCGCACAACCTGTTGAAGGAACGCGTCAAGAGATGAAAGGAGCAGTAAAGGGTGTCAGCCTATACTTCAAATCAGACCTCTGACTCCCATCCTCTGTGCACAAGTGTCTGGTCCACTATAAGGGACCTCAAGAATGATTTGGAAAATCCTGGCAATTCACATTGACTTCAGGGCTCTATCCAAACTTAATGTTACGTAACACTCTAGTTCAGGAAATCAAAATGTGCTCCTCAGTTGTCTAGTCACATACCGCACACACTCCATGAACATTCTATTGCGCATGTATAGACCACACACATGTGCCATTCAGGGATGGAGTGAAATACCCTTTTGCAGGGGACAGACACACCAACTTAAAACACAGATAAGGCCAGTAGTATCCTTTCACCCATGAAAACAATCTCCCCCCCCCCTCTCCCTTTTTTCGGCATCCGATGGTGTGGGCCGCTATCAGGAGATCCTTTCTGAAAATATCATCTATCATTGAGGAAGAATTAAAAATAATTTTAATAAGAATTATTTGCACCAGTATATATATTGAAAATATGACTCCATAATTGTTTGAATGTTCCTTCCCAAACATCTATAACGATTACATAGATTAATAATCGATTGAGTATTCTCTCCATAAAACTAGAACGACTAAACCCATGGGCAACCCCTGAATGATGGCAATAGACATCGCGGAAAGACTTCCGCTTTTGCACACTGACAGTGCCAACAAGGGGCGGCCATTTTTGAAAGTTAGCGCTCCAGTCGTTCCGCAGTAGGCGGCACCCACACAGATGACAATGCGGATATGCAGGGCTCTTAACAACAAAGGACACTCGAGCCCGGCAAATCCTCGGAGGAGCACGGGGGTAGGAACAATGATTTCTTTTGCTGCCGGACATGTGAGTAATAGACTCTGACCTCGAGTCTTTAAAAAACGGGTCACGGGGGCATAACAAGCAATCAGAAAATCTCGTAAATGTCTAAGTAAATAACACGAGGTGCGGTTTTGTTTCTTACAGTAAACCGCGCAGAATACCCCTCGCCTGCAAACTCATGGGGCTCTGACAATTACTGAGATAAGTATGTATTGATTTCATTGACAAGGTTTTGAGTCGATTGAAACGCTTATCATTTTCCACCATTTCTCCTTCGTGTAAATATTGCAAAAAGAGGGTCTCCCCTTTTCCTCTTTCAATTGCTGGTTCGCCAGTAATGCATGGAGTCATGATTGTTGGTGTGTATGATGAGATGATAGTGGAACCCATAGTTTGAAGTCACTATATGTCTGTAGCGAGATACTTTGGCGACAGACAGCCGATCTCGATAGACGCAACGCACTTACCTGTTGAATTTCATACAGGAACATAATCGCTTTCAGATATATAAGGCGGTTTCTCCACCAGTGTGGTACACAATTATCTGTCTGTATTTTCATTCAGATCATGATGCTTATTTACGCATTTATGTTGGTTTTTCTCTTTCTTTCTTTCCCTTACAGAGACCACATCAGGTCAATTTTTTATACCCATTGTATTGCTTTTTGCTTCACCTGGGCCAACTCATGCCCCGAAGCCCAAACATACTTAAGAACAACTAGGGTCGGCTCTTAATCAGCAAGGCTGAGCCACAATTCTATAACAACAAAGAGAATTGCCTATACTGATGTTTGGTTAACAAAAAGATTTGCCACCAGAGCAAAGAAGATTTATCAAAGCTAGGATGTGCTTATAAGTAGCCTTTTATTCGAATATCTTAGTCAAAAACACAAGGGTATATTTGTATCAATCATATACAATTTGAACAAAAGCAACATACACTAAAGAAATTGTGGACAAAAAAACTCAATGGAATGTTAAAATTCAACATACATTCTAAACCCAGTCATATCACAATCATACCTTGTCAGTCATACACAAAACACATATGAAAACAAATACACCCACGGCTAGATAGAAATAAATAGTCGTGTGATGTATTAGGTCTGCTACAATCTATACAGTTCTATATACACAATTATATTTACAAGTGTAACTCAAAAAATAAATCAACAGAGTTAAATGTCAAATCAACAACACTATATACATCGATTTTTTGTAAGCCAGTAATGTGTCACTCTATTCACACTACAGGACAACACAAATGTGAAAGAAGCAGACACTGAACATGGGACGGCCTACGCGTTTCGAATCCCCAGGGTTTGACAGGGATTTTCGTCAGGGCCAAAAGTTTCTAAAGAAAGAGAGAGAAAAAGAAATTTCTGTTGTGTGACTTTAAAAACTATATGTAATAAAAAATCAAGATGCTCCAAAGCATTACCACCCAATAAGCCTTTAGCTTACCACTATGGAGAATATCCGAAGAAAGGAAGAGCCTGTGTGATGAAAAAACAACATACAAAATGCTACATAAGTAAGGTGAATAAATCAAACAGGGGGGTTTTGCTGGCCACTGTCCAGGGTTAAATTTACCTTAATAATGTCTGTAAGGGTTGCGTGTTCAAGTAAGAATGGAGTGGCGAGCCTGTAAGAGAACAGCGTCTATTAAGTATGCTGGCGAGACCGGGGTCGATGATAAAGCATGGGCATAGGGCGTAGGGTCTCTTACCAGATGGTCGTGCCACAGTGCGTCTTTAGACAGGAACGGAGATGTAAGGAAAAAGGTCCAACACACTTTTTTTAGGAAACAGCCTCTGTTGAACAAAAACGGGTAGAAGGCTTGTTTAACCCAAGTGCCTAATGTTTAAAGGCATGTATAACAAAACATACAGGTCCTCCCCGCGCTTACTCGTTTTGGGCTCCGCTGGTTTCAATGGGTCGGCGTCCCCGCTTGCACTAATCTCCCGCGCATGCGTGGAGTGTGATGTAGCTGGCAGGCTCCTCAGTAAATAGAATTATAGTGCGCATGCGTCACACATAGACAGGCCACGGAAAGGCTCCCTTGGCTTGATTCCGAACGGGCGTCTGTACTAATCTCCCGCGCATGCGTGGTGTATGATGTAACTTACAAGCTCTTCAGTAAATAGAGCTCTAGTGCACTAGCGCGTCTGTCACATTAAACACCACAATTGTGTAACCAGGTGGCATAATGAAAGGCAGGCAACTTTCCTGAATTAAAGTTTATAAATTTCCGATATCTCGTTTAATCCTTTGACTGCTGTATCAAATTTTACAATTAGGTAGGCTTCTCTTTTGGATAATTTCTGATCCATATCTCCACCTCGGGCGTCCTTTTCGACACGCGAGATCACAGTCCATTTGAGATCACTTAGCAAGTGGTTACAGCGTTTCCAGTGATTAACCAGTGGGGCGGTGTCAATCCCATTTTTTATTCTGGATTTATGTTGGGTAATTCGCGTCCGAATTTCCTGGTTGGTTTTTCCGATGTAGAGTAACCCACACGGGCAGGTAATGCCATAGACGACAAATTTGGTTCTGCAATTACTAAAACTGTCATGTTTCCATGAGATTCCATGGTGCTGAAAAAGTGATCCCTCGATAGTTAGTTCGCAGCATAGACAAGTGCCACATTTGTGGTGGCCTGTGGCGGGTGGTAATCCCATCATCTGTCTTAGCGATGGCTGTTTGTCTTTTTTTATTCCTGCTCTTATCACATGATTAGCCACGCTGCTTTCCTTTTTGAATGCGAATAACGGTGGAATTTGCAAGCTGTTATCCAAGTTTTTCACGAGATGCCAATTTTGTAGGATGTTTTTTTTGAGATTATTGGCATTAGGACAGTAGGTGGTTACACAGACTTGCCTATTTGAAATAGATTTATTTTTCCTTTCGAGGAGACTTTCCCTCGGGGTCCACCTGGCCCTCTTCATGGAGTTTCGGACAAGTTTTTTCGGATATCCTCTGTCACATAATTTGGATACGAGATTTGCAGCATGAAATTTGTAGTCCTCCTGTAATGAACAGTTTCTACGAATTCGTAGAAATTGCCCATAGGGTAGATTTTCCTTGAGGCTTCGCGGGTGATTACTTGAAAAAAGTAAAGCCTTATTCCTGTCAGTGGGCTTAGTGAAGAGCGATGTAACTAATGTGCCTTCTAGCGGAAAAACTTCAACATCCAGAAAGGAGATTTTTTCAGCTGAGTATGATATACTAAACTGTATATCAGATGTTCTGTTGTTGAGCCAATTGAAAAATGATATCAAATTTTCTTCACCTCCAGTCCAAATCATAAAGACATCGTCTATAAAACGCCACCATGTGGTGATGTATTCTTTGAAGGGGTTGTTGTTATGGATGTACTTTTCCTCATAGAGTGACATAAATAATACTGCCAACTCCGGCGCAAAGGGACAACCCATGGCCACCACCCTTTGTTTGGAGAAAAAAGTCGTTGCCAAAACTGAAGTAGTTCTTTTTTAAGGCAAAAGATGCCAGGTCCACAAGAAATTTGGTAGGTACCTGGACAGGTCTAAGTCGTAGGTCCAAGAAATATTCTAAAACCGCCACAGCCTCATCCTGAGGTATTTGTGTGTAGAGCTGGTTCACATTCAAAGTTACAAGTAGATCTTTTTCTTTATCAAATTTGATGCTTTCCAGCTTAGTAATAAAGTTTGTTGTGTCTTTTAAATAAGAGACAACTAAGTCCATAAATTGTTTTAGGAAACAGTCTACATACTTTGCAACTGGTTCCAAAAGGGAATCACATCCCGCCACAATTGGTCTACCTGGTGGTTTTGTTTGGTGTTTGTGGACCTTTGGGAGGACATAAAAAAGTGGTGTTTTCGGATGTTTATTTCGTAAATATTCTAGCTCTTTAGGACCTAGGAAGCCTGCCTCAAAACCTTCTTGTAAGATGGGAAACAGAAGGTTTTGGAATTCTAGGGTGGGATCTTTACTAATCTTTCGATAACACGTTTGATCGTTTAGCTGCCTCAGTACTTCAGTGGTATAGTCATTGGTGTCCCAAATGACAATCGATCCGCCCTTATCGGCTTGTTTAATCGTAATGGTATTGTCATTTCTTAGCGTTGAGAGGGCATTTGTTTCATCCTTGGAAATGTTAAATTTCACAAACCTTTTTTGTTTTTCCATGTCCGTAATGGCTGAGAGGAAAGTTCTTTCAAAAGTAACTACTTCCTTAGGTACTTTGTGCCCAGGTGGACAAAATGTGGACTTTTTTCGTAGTCCTGTTACCTCTGAAGGTGTAAATGAGGGATTATCCGCAAAAAATGTAGTAAGGCGCAATTTGCGACAAAATTCAATGAACTCCGTTTTCATTTTGACAAAGTCCGTATTTTTTGATGGCACGAAAGATAATCCTTTGGATAAAATACTTTCTTCGGCTGTTGTCAATATCCTATTTGAGAGATTAAAGATCGGGGAGACTGCTAGTTTTTGTACTGTTTTTGGCGGGTTGTCATTTCCCATGGTTGATTGTAACGTTGTCTCCCTCTGGAGCTCGTTTGGCCCCGTCCTAAAAAAGAGTTCGAAGACTGTCCTTGGTGCTGTTGCATTTGATTCCATTTGCGATTTTTATTGTTGCTTGTTCTACTATTAGTTGTGTCGCTATCGTCCCCTGAGGAAGAGGTACCCGAGAATGTAATGAACTTGTTACGGGAGCTACCTCTATTGTCAGACAGATATCTCCTAGAATCTACCTTGGTGTAAAAATCCGGTTGGAGAAACGGGTACACGTTCTCGATTCTAAAATTCTTTTTATCTTTCTCAAATTGATTAGATTTTTGAGTTATAGTGAAATCCTTGAATTCCTGAATTTCTTTGTTGACTTTTTCCAGCAATCCCTTGGAATCCGTAATGGTTTGATTATTGCTGATTTCTTCTTCTAATTTTGCGATTTCTTCAAGTTCAGCTTTGGAAATCCTAACCGCTGTTTCAATAGTAAGGACCATAAGGTCCCTACTACATTTGGTCTCTATAAAGCTGAACCCTTTCTTAAACACCGGGTCCTCGGTAAATATAACGGGGATGTTTTTTATTTGTAGTCCTCCAGGGATGGTGCCTTCACGTAGATGGTTTAACAAAAAATGACCATGCAGGTCCGTGCGTATTTGTTTCTTTTTCAGTCTTAAGAGTCTGTCAGATTCGTTCTGAGAGGTAGCTGTGGTGCTTAAGGAGACAGAAGAAAAAATGGGTGGGTCGCTTAGGAGGTTCTTAATGTGATTCTCACTATATGCAAAGGTGTCCTCCTCTGCCATATCTTTTGTAATGGGACGTATTAAAATGAATGTATCAAGTGTGTACACACAAACATAAATCAAAAACAAAAAGTGAAGAAGCAGAGAACCTCCACCAGAAGAACCGGAGGGAGTGAAAAAGCGGGGAATTTAACCCCTTGTACCTACGGCTAGTAGGATTTACCAAAACCTCGCGAGACTGATCCCGCTATACACAACCTAAGAACAACTAGGGTCGGCTCTTAATCAGCAAGGCTGAGCCACAATTCTATAACAACAAAGAGAATTGCCTATACTGATGTTTGGTTAACAAAAAGATTTGCCACCAGAGCAAAGAAGATTTATTAAAGCTAGGATGTGCTTATAAGTAGCCTTTTATTCGAATATCTTAGTCAAAAACACAAGGGTATATTTGTATCAATCATATACAATTTGAACAAAAGCAACATACACTAAAGAAATTGTGGACAAAAAAACTCAATGGAATGTTAAAATTCAACATAAATTCTAAACCCAGTCATATCACAATCATACCTTGTCAGTCATACACAAAACACATATGAAAACAAATACACCCACGGCTAGATAGAAATAAATAGTCGTGTGATGTATTAGGTCTGCTACAATCTATACAGTTCTATATACACAATTATATTTACAAGTGTAACTCAAAAAATAAATCAACAGAGTTAAATGTCAAATCAACAACACTATATACATCGATTTTTTGTAAGCCAGTAATGTGTCACTCTATTCACACTACAGGACAACACAAATGTGAAAGAAGCAGACACTGAGCATGGGACGGCCTACGCGTTTCGAATCCCCAGGGTTTGACAGGGATTTTCGTCAGGGCCAAAAGTTTCTAAAGAAAGAGAGAGAAAAAGAAATTTCTGTCGTGTGACTTTAAAAACTATATGTAATAAAAAATCAAGATGCTCCAAAGCATTACCACCCAATAAGCCTTTAGCTTACCACTATGGAGAATATCCGAAGAAAGGAAGAGCCTGTGTGATGAAAAAACAACATACAAAATGCAACATAAGTAAGCATCACCTGGGCCAACTCATGCCCCGAAGCCCAAACAGCCAGCTGATTTTTGCTGTATTGTTTGTAGGACAGTAGGCATAACTTCATAGAACTGAGTACTATAAGTAGGGATCGCTATTTGGTCCTGATGAGTAAGCAGTAGGGGACTGCTTACGAAATGTCGACTAGGTAGTCAGCTAATGCTCTACCACACAACCCCTTCTTAATGTTCCCAGCTAGAGAAGCTAATAAATTTGTTTTTTTCTACTAAGCCAGGGAATTTTTAAACTTTTTTACTTTTTTCACACCCACTTGTGTTAGGTCCCTACACTTTCACTGATACCCATGCACCCACACATAGCCTCTGTCACAACTTAAATGCTCCCGCGTAGTCTGTCTAGTCGTAGCACGCCCGGTCCCGTTATAGGGGCGGGAAGACCCCTATGATGAAGCATGACACTAACAGTTTTTTAGTGTGTGAGGGGTATTTTAACAAGCACATTGTGCTCTCATCTTTCCACCTTCAAGAGAGAGCCTAGTACCACTTCTAAAATATTTAAAAATAAAAAAAACATCACCTTTTCACTTTTTTGATAGAATCCTTTTGGTTATACAAATCTTGTTTTGGAGGGTGATTCTATCAGTACCTCTACGCTCCTCTTTTTAGTTTGGAATTACTGGCAGTGCACAGCTGCGGAAGCTTACTGAAGAATTTACAAACTTACCCTCTCTACCGCCACAAAAGTGATTCTGCACTACACGACAAGCTCTTGATAGACAAAGGGACCCCTCTTGATTTCGCTTTCAACAATGGCCGACTTAGGCCTAGCTTTTACTGAAGATGAGATCTCTAACTTGATGGCATCCTTGGGAACATTTGAGGGTCTGAACACCGCAGGCCCCTCTAATAAAAACGATTGGGATGAACTTGAAGAGCTAAGGAGAACCCAAATAAAAACGGCCATCCATGGCCTGTTGATGTCCGAATACCTCAAGGTGAACACTGTACCATCTGGCCTTGTGGTTCGCAACGAACCATTCATTTTCCTACATGACAAGACTTTCAAGATCGACTGGTCTAAAATCTCATGGCGATGTACCAGGGATTGGATTGTTCTCATTATAAAGACTGCAAGCAGATTGGCCAGTGAACTCAAGGTGGAGATACAAACTATAGAAGTACGCATAAAGAGCTACGAATCTCCAGCCGATATTAAGAAATACTTGGATGAAATGAATAAATCCCTAAATGAGTTCGAGACCATCCTGAAAGAGAGCAAATATGAAAAATTGAAAAAAGATAACAGCCGATGGACAAAGGAAAGAATTTACCCCTACATTAAGGACGATTATAAATCAACCAATGACAATGTTACAGATGATGAGACATCCGACTCGGGCTCCAATAGCTCTAGCTCCAGCAGAAATAGAAGTCCAAGATTTCGGGGAAACAGGAGAAACTTCCGCAGACCCAATTTTCGAGGGTCAAGAGGATGGAACAACTTCAACCCTCCCATGTTGTACCCACCACAACAACAATATGGACCACCCCCTTTTCAACATTCACAGGGACCTTTCCCTACCTGGGGATATCAACAACAAGATTATGGATACTTTGACCCCTCCACTCCTTTTTTAGGGGCGCGCCAAGGACGGACGAAGGGGAGGAACCGGAGAGGGACCACGGTCCATTGGAACACCGAAGAAGAAGAAACTCCTCGAGTATCAACAAGGAGTATGACAGGCGCCACGAGGACCCAGAAGTGAGTCTGGTTGTGAATCTTTCTGACATCGAACTAACAGCTCCACAGAAAAGAGTCTTGGAAAAAGGTTTGGGATATGTGCCCACAGCCAGCATGGATAAATTCCATCTCTGCCAAGAGGTACAGGAATTCATGCGACGCCTAAAGCTGCAGGTTTTCTTTAAAGATAAAGAGGACAAAATTGATCATGGAGACACCAACTTAAGACCCAAATCTAAGTTCACTCCCATGGACAACACCCTCCCAGTCGAATTACTAACTTTTGAAAAGGCAGTAATGAGGGAGTTGGAAAACATCAACCCTCTAGAAAAACGTGTTTTTCACAACACTACCAATGAAGAAAGGCAAGCATTACGAGATCTTAGCAACAACAAAAGATTGATAATCAAGCCTGCCGACAAAGGCGGTGCTACTGTCATACAGAATATAGAGAACTATGACAACGAGTATATGAGGTTGCTACAGGATAAAAGAAACTACGAAGTTCTCCACACTGACCCCACAGCAACTATACAAATAAAGATTGGTACCATGGTAGAGGAAGCGCTAGCACATGATTGGATCACCAAAAAAGAAGGAGACTTTCTTTGCCAAAAAGACCCGAAAATTCCCTATCTATATACTTTACCTAAGATCCACAAAAGCCTCCAGAACCCCCAGGGACGACCAATAGTCTCGGGGATTGGGTCCATCCTAGAGCCGGTCTCGAGATTTGCAGATGCCTTTCTCAGACCTATGGTCCAAAAGACATCTACGTATCTGAAAGATACCAAAGAAGTTCTAAACCTGTTGGAAGATGTGAGTTTTGATCCCAACACCCAGCTATTAATTAGCTGTGACGTGGAGAGCCTTTACACCAGTTTGCCACATCAAGCCACCTTAGAGATCATAGAGGATGTCCTCTTTGAAGAATTCTGGGAATACCAAACACCACGTAATGTGGTGATGAATTGTTGTTCACTTGCGTTAAAGGAAAATTTCTTTGAATACAATGGCACCCTATATTTACAAAAGCACGGGACCAGCATGGGAAGTACATTTGCCCCTAGTATAGCTGGACTGTACGTATACCATCTAGAGGTGACCAAAATACTGAACTCTAACAACCCTTTCAGACCCAACATCAAGTTATGGAAACGATACATCGATGATATCCTTATCATCTGGGATGGAGATGAAAGAGGCTCCGAACAATTTCTGACATGGCTCAATCTACAAGATGACTTCCTAAGGTTTACCAGCATAACCTCCAGAAGTAACTTGGTTTTTCTTGATCTGAACATATTCCCAAAAGACGGGAGATTGATGACCACGACCCATTTTAAGAGCACCTCAAAGAACTGTCTCCTAATGTACAATAGTTTCCATCCAAAACATCTACGGGACAACCTCCCATACGGTCAGTTCCTGCGTCTACGCAGGAATTGTACAGAGATTGAAAACTTCAAAGCCCAATCAGACGATCTCAAAAAGAAATTAAAAGCACGAATGTACCCTGACCGTATTATCAACCAGGCTTACACACGGGCTAGAAATAACTGTCGTGAAAGCCTTCTGGAAGAAAAAACTCCAAAGGAGGAAGAGAAACGACCAATTTGTGTGACTACGTATAACACCAGCTCCAACTTAGTGACCAAGATTATCAACAAAAATTGGAAAATCCTGAACAGCGGTGGATTGCAAATACCAAAGCCTATGTTTGCGCACAAAAGAGCACAGAGTTTGAGAGATGTCTTGGTTCATACAAGACCTAAACCCAACAACAATAACGCACAAAGAGACCCTAATTTTGTCAAAGGTCATTATCCATGTGGAGGGTGCAGGGTCTGTGGTCTAACTAAGAAAAGCAAAAAAATAACTTTCAACAATGGTACCGTCTGGGAACAGAGATGTTTCAGTAACTGCAATAGCGCGAATGTTATATACCTGATTACCTGTCCCTGTCACCTTGAATACGTGGGAATGACAAGCAGTGCAGTGAAAATCAGGATAGGTGAACACAAGAGCACTATAAAATGCAGGAAATCAAGTACAAAGCTCACGAATCATTTTCTAAAAAAAAACCACAAACCAGAGGAAATTACATGGACTGTAATAGAACTGGTCAGTAATGAAAGATTCCTGTTGGAAAAGGAACAGAGATGGGTGTTCCGCATTCAATCACACAAAAATGGGCTGAATGACGACATACCCTGGAGCCAGCCAGCTGTAATGACAAATATCATCTATCATTGAGGAAGAATTAAAAATAATTTTAATAAGAATTATTTGCACCAGTATATATATTGAAAATATGACTCCATAATTGTTTGAATGTTCCTTCCCAAACATCTATAACGATTACATAGATTAATAATCGATTGAGTATTCTCTCCATAAAACTAGAACGACTAAACCCATGGGCAACCCCTGAATGATGGCAATAGACATCGCGGAAAGACTTCCGCTTTTGCACTCTGACCGTGCCAACAAGGGGCGGCCATTTTTGAAAGTTAGCGCTCCAGTCGTTCCGCAGTAGGCGGTACCCACACAGATGACAATGCGGATATGCAGGGCTCTTAACAACAACGGACACTCGAGCCCGGCAAATCCTCGGAGGAGCACGGGGGTAGGAACAATGATTTCTTTTGCTGCCGGACAAGTGAGTAATAGACTCTGACCTCGAGTCTTTAAAAAACGGGTCACGGGGGCATAACAAGCAATCAGAAAATCTCGTAAATGTCTAAGTAAATAACACGAGGTGCGGTTTTGTTCCTTACAGTAAACCGCGCAGAATACCCCTCGCCTGCAAACTCATGGGGCTCTGACAATTACTGAGATAAGTATGTATTGATTTCATTGACAAGGTTTTGAGTCGATTGAAACGCTTATCGTTTTCCACCATTTCTCCTTCGTGTAAATATTGCAAAAAGAGGGTCCCCCCTTTTCCCCTTTCAATTGCTGGTTCGCCAGTAATGCATGAAGTCATGATTGTTGGTGTGTATGATGAGATGATAGTGGAACCCATAGTTTGAGGTCACTATATGTCTGTAGCGAGATACTTTGGCGACAGACAGCCGATCTCGATAGACGCAACGCACTTACCTGTTGAATTTCATACAGGAACATAATCGCTTTCAGATATATAAGGCGGTTTCTCCACCAGTGTGGTACACAATTATCTGTCTGTATTTTCATTCAGATCATGATGCTTATTTACGCATTTATGTTGGTTTTTCTCTTTCTTTCTTTCCCTTACAGAGACCACATCAGGTCAATTTTTTATACCCATTGTATCGCTTTTTGCTTCACCTGGGCCAACTCATGCCCCGAAGCCCAAACAGCCAGCTGATTTTTGCTGTATTATTTGTAGGACAGTAGGCATAACTTCATAGAACTGAGTACTATAAGTAGGGATCGCTATTTGGTCCTGATGAGTAAGCAGTAGGGGACTGCTTACGAAACATGTCGACTAGGTAGTCAGCTAATGCTCTACCACACAACCCCTTCTTAATGTTCCCAGCTAGAGAAGCTAATAAATTTGTTTTTTTCTACTAAGCCAGGGAATTTTTAAACGTTTTTACTTTTTTCACACCCACTTGTGTTAGGTCCCTACACTTTCACTGATACCCATGCACCCACACATAGCCTCTGTCACAACTTAAGTGCTCCCGCGTAGTCCGTCTGGTCGTAGCACGACCCGTCCCGTTATAGGGGCGGGAAGACCCCTATGATGAAGCATGACACTAACGGTTTTTTAGTGTGTGAGGGGTATTTTAACAAGCACATTGTGCTCTCATCTTTCCACCTTTAAGAGAGAGCCTAGTACCACTTCTAAAATATTTAAAAATAAAAAAAAACATCACCTTTTCACTTTTTTGATAGAATCCTTTTGGTTATACGTATCCTTTCCCTCGCCAGGAAAAAAAT
This sequence comes from Lissotriton vulgaris, assembly GCF_964263255.1. NCBI lineage: Eukaryota > Metazoa > Chordata > Amphibia > Caudata > Salamandridae > Lissotriton > Lissotriton vulgaris. The sequence continues at coordinate 373,423,210 of NC_141696.1, forward strand.
TAAAAGGCCAGTACGGCCATTATAATCCATTTCTGACACTAATTTTAGTGCTCTACAGAACAGTGAACTGACAGTAGTCACACTCTGCAGAGTAAGGTGCACATAGTGTGCCCGTCCAAACTACACAGCCCAGCTCTAGGTCCCATTCCATTTTACAGGGAGCCCTCATCGCACATGCATGAATGTTATGTGTGCTGGGACAAAAAAAACAAAAAAGGCCAATAGAAGCTCACTATAGTAAACTTGAGGAAGAGATGCAGGCTCACAAGAGTCAATCAATGGACCTTTACCTACACAACAGATATTATGACCATTACATTTGATCATATTATTCAAGTGATGTGTCATCATCAATGTTTTCCCCTATATGCTCACATCTATTTCAAGGCAGTCTGTCTCACCTAAAATTCAGTGTGCCAACTGTCCCAGAATCCTGGAATTTCCTAAGCTACCTAGGTCTTACACAGCTGGGTTAAACTGCTCCCCCAAAACTCAAGTTTGGAAAGACAAATAATTTGTCACTTGCTTTCATTGTAAATGTGGTGACCAGCTTGACCCAACTACTAATGCAGTTCATCTAGGGAATTTTAGTGCAGCTCTGGCTGATGTTTACTGAATTATATTCAGTCTGTTATTTTGTAAATTATTGCTGTGTTGTATGTATATTTTGTTGAATGAAAGCAATTATGTATATCTCTTTGTTACATGTCTGGTTTGCGCCATAGAAAACCGCAAAATGAAATGCAATAAATATTGATATAATAGCATGAAGGAATACAAGAGAGCCACAACATGAGCATAGCTCACATTTACGACGAGTGTCCTACTACAGAGGAGGATCTACAGGCCAATGGGGAGAGGAAGGAGGTTTGATGGAGAGGCAAGAGGCTAAAAGAAAAGGCGCAAATTGATGCAGGGCTCAGTAGTTGCTAAAATACCACACATGACTGAAGTGTTGCTGTTCTCTTATCTTGCACTCTGAGAAATGTTGAAATTACTCTAGGGAGATATCCCTCTTATTGAAGGTCAATCATCTACAATCTACTTTGTTCAGGTATTGTATATTGGCCTGTGTATTGAATTTATGATGAAAGACAGGACATCCTGGAAGTGCCAGCATAAAGACAGTTTTATTTTCCATACAATGTCGGCCCATGTACACTTAGAGGGCTCTGCTTTTCTGTTCACTGTTGGATCCATGCTGATGCTGCTGAACATACGGAATGTGCTCCTAAACTGCTTCAGGTCAGGTCTTTCTTGGAAGTGTGAGAAAAATGCAGACCCCTGTTTACAAGTTAAAAGCACAGGCTTTTCTGCAGACCGCATGATACATGTGTAAAAGTTAGCAAGTTGTTATGTGTGCCTGCCTCAAAAGCACACATGTATTTTGCAGCAACTGACTTGAGGCTCCTGGGGATATGTTGATGCCTCTGGGGATTTGTATCAATAATTACTTCTATCAAGGAAGGGCGTAGATATGGGACTATTGGTAGCAATATTTAAAAGGTGGATACAGGTCCGGACTGGGAACAGAGACCGGCCCTGGCAAACTGCTCAGCCGCCCCACCCCGGGGTGAGGGGGATTGCAGCCGAGCAGTTGTGAGTGCCGGTTTCAGTCAATTTTGTGACAGGGGGCCGTTATTGCCGACCCCCGGTAACAAAAACAGCCCTACAGGGCCCCAAAAGCGGCCACCACCCTAGCGGCCTACCGGATAAATGCCCAGTGCCCGCTATGGCCAGTCCGGCCCTGGGTGAATATGAGTTAACCTGACCGTCAAGGACCTATCACAAAGCTAATTTTGTGCCTTCTCCATGAATGGCTGATGGATAAGGATCTTTACCCCGTTAAGGCAAGCTGTAAAGATAGTTATTCTAATGTGGTTCTTGCTCTAACTCTTTTTGTCATAGAGAAATATGTCACAATGAATACATAGTAATCACATTCATGTTTCATGGACAGAAATGTTGGTTTATTAGAGCGAGAATGAATAATATTAATGGATATTTTGTTGCAAGTTTCTCATCACATATACCAATATAAATTAGTGTCAGGTGGATGAGGAAGGATGGACGAGTTTACTGAGAACTTTAGATTTAGGTTAGACCGAATAGAACATATGGGTTCAAGGTTTCGAGGTTAAATGAAATGGGCTAATTGAAACAATTACGAATAGTTGCCTAAGATCAGCTTTGGAAATTGTCTTTCTTTTTACAAACTACATTTTTTGAGTGGGGTTACCTTGCTGGAGATATTATTTTAAAGATGGAGAGGTTACTTAGCCCCTGCCCATCCGAGCCACAACAAGCTGTGAAGTGAGTGTTAACTGTCCATTCAATCATTCTTTATATCTGGAAGTAAACTCCATAAGAGATTTACTGCTGTGATTAAAAACACAAAACTGATTACACAAGGATTGCAGACAAAGGGACTGATTTAGAGTTTGGAGGATGGGTACTTTGCGTCACCAAATTCTAAATCAGGCTCAAAGTAATAAATTAGATACTGAAAATAATCCAGAAAATATGGGGGCATATTCACAAGGAGTTACCTTCGATTTATCTCCACATTAACGCAGCAAAGTGGAGAAAGCTGGCGCAAACTGTAGACAACACCAGTATTCCCTTGATAACTACCCCCAATTTATCTCCACAGTGGACACCACCAGCTAACACTAATGAGATGCAGAGTAGGTGTTCCCATGTAAAAACACAAGAGAAAACCACTACACCACATTCACAACAAACTGCCAGATTTGCTAAACAAAACAAAAACGGGGGCTAAACCGCTGTAGCACCAGGGAATTTACAACTGCCTTCTGCTGGTGCTAAGCAGGACGACTACCCACAGCATGAAAGGGAGCCCAGCCAAGAGCCACACCAGAAGACCAACAGATGCCATGGAGGCAAGGATCATGCAGCTCAGATACCTGTGAGGGGCACAACACTCACCACCACCAGCCCCTGCCATATTTTTTTAATAATCTGCCAACCCCTCAGCATTCACCTGTGAATGGATTTCCATCTATCACTCATAGCTGTTCCCCAGAACAGAGCGTCCTTTCTTGGCATCCAGTGAGGTTATCTGTCCGGTGCCTCTTACGTTGCGTCTCACAGGCTGGTGGATTACAACCTCCCCGGCCCTCGGATTCCTGTTTTACCACCCTCTCTTTATTCATTGTTCCGTTTTTCGCCCTGATGAAGGTGTAGCCCCGGCTGGGGCCACATACCGAAACACGCAGTGGATTATTTTGTGAAGGGGAAGCTGGATGATATCTACCCCTATCCCCTTTGCCATGATGAGCCGTACTACTCGGTCTCAGGACCATCTTGTGGCGTTGATCCATCTTTTGTGCCTTTGTGAATGTGATGAATTGTGTGATTGAGATACAGAGTTGTGTGTTGAGTGGTGGTAATTATGAAGGAATGAATGTGCAGTACAAAAGAGGAGTTTGGGATGATATATTTTGAAATTCTCTCTTTTTGATGCATTCACATGTATTATGTTAAACAAGATATCCTTTTGAAATATTTGTTAAAAATCACATAAACTTTATATTTTTGTACTATTTGGTGCGACTGATCTTCCCTGAACTTAAATTGCTCTGGTGACAGTGGGCCTATGTAAGGACCCCCCCTTTGGGGGATTGATACACTAATTGGCGCAGGTACTTTTTGTTGTAGGCAAGAAAGTAAAACATGCCATCTTCCACTTCTTTAGGAATGACAACAGGAAAACACAGAGTTCAAAATAGCAGGGACATGTACAGGCTGACGACAGGGGTCACAGGCAGCAGCAGTGTTATAGATGAGAGAGAGAGCAGCAGTAAAGAGGAGGAAGAAACAACTGGAGAGGAGAGAGATAAGAAGGAGCTAAGTAGAAGAAAAGGAGAGCAAATCAGATACAAAGAGAAAGCAGCCATGATGTGAAGAAGAGAGCATTAAGAAGAGAGAAGATAGAATGAAAGGATGTAGAGGACAGGACAGAGGTAAAAGAGGAGACAAATGATAGAACAGAGACACAGCTAATCACTGCTAGAAAAGTGATAGTAAAGAGCCAAGATCGAGGAGAGAGAGAGCAGGGCATGGATAAAATTGGAGAGGAAAAAGGGCAGGGTTATAATAAATAGAGGGCAAATCAGAAATACAGGGAATAAGGTAACACACCAGGTGTTACAAAGATGATAGAAAACAATTAGAGAGGTGAGAGGATAGACTCTTAGAGCAAAGACTTAAGGGACAGACAACAGATCCAGGTTAGAAGATAGAGACTGAGGCAGTGAGAGTGTTGAAAGTGGAGCTCACCGGAAGAAGGGAGCTGTGGACTCCTTGGCAAAAATGTCAGCACCTGCACTTATTTTTTTACAAATTAAGCACTGCCTGCATAGTTGCCTAAGGAAGCACTAACAAAGCTTTATTTAAAGAGCAATAAGCAAATTCTAGCAAAGATACCAACTCTAACCACTGAAACTGTCAGGAGTGCCGTGGTGGTGGCTAATATACTTTCTCTTTTTTTAGGTCAGCGTGATTGCAGCCTCCTTAGAATTTGGGTGGGAACAACGATGACAATGGTTCCCCCCTTCGTCAAGCCAGAGCGCTAGATAACCTTCCTTATAAATGCGGGAGGTCCACAGCCCCTTCTCTCTCCCCCCTTAGCCCTCCTGTAGCTGCTGGGCTCTCAAAGACTAACTGCTATGATCACACCAACAATTTTTATGTAACTATGTTTGAATGTATGCCCATCCCCCCCTTTCCGGGACTTTATGACACCTTCCTTCAGGTCCCTCCACATGCAATGTGTTGATGCACGATAATACCAATGCTGTATTTGTATATCATTTACTGTTATTGATTACGTGTACTGAATTGTTATCATTGAGTTACTAGTCTCACTGTGCCTTACACTTATTCATTGAAAGTAACATATGACATATAATGTTACAAAGTAAATAAACAGATTTTCTTTTTAAACTACAAACAAATTGGAGGGTCTGTTGAAATGAACCCAGTATCTTCCTACCCTGGTGATCAGTTTGAACTGCATTGAATATTAACTATCAAGGGTTTGCTTGGCCCTCACATGTGTTTGTTAATTTCATCACATTGCTGGGTGACACTTTCAGGCTCACTTTAGTGTATCAAACAATGAAGTGTCAATCCAGACACCAATGAATGAATGAAACATACAGGCCTGGAAACATACTAATACAGATGGCAGCTGCAACTTTACATTTTGCTGTGTAATACAGTTCATGTGTGGTCAGTTCTGCTGTAATGGTTTCAGTACAGCTTCTTTTTTCCTGCACAGTAATTAAACTGCTGGGAAAACTTAAGTGATACACAAATGGAGGGGAGAAAAACATTTTTTTCTTGCTTTGCTAATATTAGCAGCACAGTTCCCGATCGGTAAGGATATTCCTATCTTCTAACTCTATCAAAACAAATCTTTTCAGTCTCGTTTCTGAGGGGATGTTGATTCTTTTTACTGTGTAAATTGAGTGACTGAGAAAGATGCCAGGTGGTAAGCACTGAAAATCAATGGTCTTTCATCGATTCACACAACAGCTGCGGTAGCGAAGCACATGTGCAAGCTGAATAGCCGCAACAATGCCCTGCCTAAGCGTTTCTCGCGGGTCTGATGATGACACAGACCTCCAATCTCAGGTCATGTGAGCCTTGATTTCTCTGAGGGTACGCTCAGTGTGGGTGCCAGGTCATGGCACTTCAGATCGTGGATGGCTGGAGTACTTGCTCACTGAGTCCTTGATTTATACCAACAGCACAGGTACCAAAAGCACTAGGCAGTGCTTGCATGGAGATGATTAAGGTGGTTGAACTCACATGTGTGATTTTGGCCTAAGAGCTAAGGGGCATATTAACAATGGCCAGTGATAATGATCGCTGGCCGTGCTCAGGGCCGGACTGGCATTTGCGGGCACCGGGCATTTCCCCGGTGGGCTGGAGGGGTGGGGGCCGGTTTTGTGGCAGCAGGGGGCCGCTTTTCTTACAGAGTGCCAATTTTGTAGCAGCGCTGCAAAATCGGCCCTCTGTAAGAAAAGCTGTAGCAGTGCTTTGCGGGTAACAACTCCCTCCCCTCCTGTTACCAGGGCCGGTGGAGAAGCAACCTGCCAGGGCTGGTTGCTGGTCTCAGTCCGGCCCTGGCCGTGCTTAGCGATAATAATATTATCACAGGCTATCTCTGGAATTTTTCACCCTGGTACCGCGCTATTAACAACGCGTTTCTCCAGGGCAATAAAAATTCTAGAGATAGCGAGGTTATCGACCTTTTGCAGGGAACATCGCTGGTTTTCCAGCAATGATCCCTGCAAAATGGCGATAACCTTGCTGATGTGGGTCGTATCAGTATAATCCACCCCCTATGTTAGGGATTGCTAAATCAGGGTTTTAGGAGACATTAGATTTTGGTGAAAACGTCAGTGTTCGCCAAAATCTAACGTGTGCTAAAATCCTGTGTGTTGCCTTGTAAATATCGCGATGTAAACATCAGCGATATTTGCAAGGTAGTCCATCCGAGGTACGCCTGTGACGCCCACTTTGCATCTTGTAAAGGGAAGCATTGGGAAAAAGGGTGCAAGCATGCGATTATACATGTTAGCATTCTCTTGTAAATAGGGCACTGGTTTTATCTCCGCTTCTTTGTCTTTGTAAGCCAAAAAAGCTGAGATAAAAGCCCTTGTAAATATGCCCCTAAGAACCACGAAATTAACTGTGTGGCCTAAGAAACGTGGAATAGATTCTTATGCCTCACAAAATAAAATCGCAAATCAAGCCTTCTCTGTAAGGTGAATAATTGACCACTTGGAACTAAATTTCTATAGTTAGAAGAAGATATTGCGGAATGTAACTTTCTCCAATGGGAGTCTTTACCCACTTAGCTACATTGCGAGATTCTGCCCTCGGCCAATAGCTATACCCATTAAGATAGCTGGGTGGATTAATGTTCCTACTAGAGAAATCTGTGGGCAACATAAAAATCACAGATTCAAATCTCTTACAGTTCAACAGAGCCTTACAACCTCTCTACATTAAGAAAGTAAGTGCCACTTAGGTAATAACATCTGTAATTTTCTGTGATGCTCAACAGCAAAACTGGAGTACCATGCACCATCTTTAAAAAACACAAATACGAATGTTTTGTATGAACCATAGGTGGAAAAGGACATGCCATGATTTCGCGTCAGAAAATTAAAACCACAATGGTGGCTGGGCCCTAATGGGAGAGAGGGTAGGCAGGGCCACACTAACGTAATCCAAAAAATTGCCTGTGCCTCCAATTAAATTAATTCAAGCACTGAATGATTGAAGATAAACCATAAGTTTATTAGTTTATCCCGACAAAACTTTTTGTCACTGAATCAATACGTGATTTAAACAATTTTCATTATGAAAAAACAGACAAAGAATTACCATCAACTTCATTTCTAGCCATACGTATTTCAAACAAACGGTATGTGCATATTTACAGTGAAATTTTTTTAGAGCAAAAACATTGCATTTAATCATACGTACATGGACATAAATAAATCAGAAGTGAAATGAAAAGACAGATAAACCATTCACAGTTGAAGATTATAAATGCAACGAAGTGAAAGAGCGGGAGTGAATATTTTCAAAGAATCAACTCCTAGCTCATGAACTGGATTCGTTTATATCAAATGATCAAAGAAAGCCCATTTTATACATGACTGACAGAAGCCATTAGTGTCAAGTCAAATGCCGACGCGTTTCAAATCCTGTTCCGTTATTTACAGGATTCTCATCAGGGCGGTGATTCTAGTCCATGGGAACTGTTTTTCGAAGGAAATAAATGAAAAGTTTGATTACCAAACTTCATACTCTCGCCGTTTTTATTTAAGGAAATTTAGAACCGCATGGGATAGCGGCATACCTTGTAAATGTTAGCCCCATGTGGCTTCTTGTTTGGCAATAACGTCTATGACTGGCGGGTCTGGGCTGCAACAAAGCGAGACTAGTGTCACCAAATAGTAAAACCAGAATGCATGCTGACAGGTAGCGAAGCGGTAAAATTAAAATTTACCTTGGGTCTTCAGAACCTGAAGTCAGAAGTGCCGGTAGTTAGAGTTACTTTTCAGTGTTGGCGTGTAAAATCGCTAAGGGGACAAAATCAGGGAAAAGCGATATTTGGAATAATTCTACCATAAAAATGAAAGGACATGCACAGAGGCGTGCGCACCTCACTGGGAACACTTACTTTTTAGTTGTTCAACACGGGCGGGGTATCCTGACCGGTGTTGGTGAAGGAACGCTGTCCGTTCTGTGAAATAAAGGGGAGAGGAGGCTAAGCCAAAGTATGGTTGATCGCGCTTCTATTACCAGTTACGGGCTAGCGCTCCGGGATCAGTGAAGGGAGGGTCGGGTTCTTACCGTTAATCGCCGCGAAGGGCTCCACTATTGCATCCTAGTTTCAACCGGCACACACAGAGTTTAGTTGTCCAAAGCACTGCCGGTGCTTGCAACAATAAAAGCATGTGATCTGCTGCCATCCAATCGGGTGAGTGACAGGTTCTAGTGCATTGTGGGAATTGAAGTCCAAGTATGGAATCAAGCTCGATTAATTTCACTGAGAGTGTTGAGACCCTTATTCACGCTATCGAATCGGAGTATAAGGTATGCCTCCTTACGAAGTAGCATGGTTTCAACATCTGGGTAGCGTTTAGGATCCAGCCACACAAGTGGTGTCCATTTAAAATCATTTTCAGTGTGGTGATTATTTAAAAAGTGTTCCACCATTGGTGCAGTCATCACTTTTTTCTTTATCCGGGACCGATGTTGTGTTATTCTGGCATTAATGGCTTGGCTTGTTTTGCCAATGTACACCTTGTCGCAAGGGCAGACCACTGCATAAACGATATTTCTTGTCTTGCAGTTTGTAAATGCATCATGTGTCCACTTGATGCCATGGTTGGTGAAGGTGTCTCCCTCAATTGTTGAAGAGCATGAAACACAGTTACCACATTTGTGGTGCCCACTGATCGGTTTTAGATTCCACTGAGCTATGAGGTCACTCTTAGGCGGCGGGATATGGGTATCCGCTTTGATAAGATGCTGGCCAATGCTCGTGTTCTTCCTCATTGCAAAGATGGGTTTAGGTAGAGGGTACTCAATTGTTTCCAACAAATGCCAATTGTTTCTTATGATGTTTTTGAATTGGTTCGTGTGTTGACCGAAGGTCGTCACACAAACCAATTTGTCTAATTGCTTTTTTTCTTTTACCTGCAGGAGTGTATCCCTAGGGGTGAATTTGGCCCTATTTTTGGCATGTTTTAACAATCTTTTAGGGTATCCTCTTTCAGCCATCTCATTGCAAAATCTTGTTGCGTGTGATTCAAAGTCTTGTAGACTTGTGCAATTGCGTCTAATTCTGAGCAGTTGCCCATAAGGTAAGTTATCCTTAAGGCTTTGTGGGTGTGAGCTAGTGTAGTGCAGGATTGTATTCCTATCAGTTGGCTTTTTGTGCAAAGAGGCCGTCAGTCTAGAAGCACTGGTACCTACTAAGACGTCAAGGAAAGTCATCTCTTTGAAACTTGAGTTCATCGTGAATTTGATGTCAGGGTGTCTTGAATTAAGCCATGCATGAAATTGTTCAAGTTCGGTCTGGCTCCCCTGCCACAGGAGCCAGACGTCATCTATGTATCTCAACCATTGAATCATATGGTGTGAGTAGGGATTGTCCTTGTAGGTGAATCTTTCCTCATATTGAGACATGTAGAGCACCGCCAGCTCCGGCGCATAAGGACAGCCCATGGCTGTCCCCTTGATTTGTATAAAATAATCACTCTCAAATCTGAAGTAGTTGCTCCGAAGAGTTATTTCAGCCAATTCCACAATGAATGCGGAGGGAACCCGGTGGGGTCTCTCACGTTTTTCTAGATATAGTTCATATAGTCGTGTCTCTCAGATGCGATTTGACTTGTTCTATGCACGGTTTTAGAAAGAAATCGATATATTTTATATTACCCAAATATATCGATTTCTTTCTAAAACCGTGCATAGAACAAGTCAAATCGCATCTGAGAGACGCGACTGACTTCATCAACCGAATTGAGGGACACTCATTCAATGAAGTAACGGAGCTGATGGTGACATTGGATGTCGCTTCGCTTTATACGCAAATACCTCAAGACGAAGCTCTAGAGGTCATTGAACTATATCTAGAAAAACGTGAGAGACCCCACTGGGTTCCCTCCGCATTCATTGTGGAATTGGCTGAAATAACTCTTCGGAGCAACTACTTCAGATTTGAGAGTGATTATTTTATACAAATCAAGGGGACAGCCATGGGCTGTCCTTATGCGCCGGAGCTGGCGGTGCTCTACATGTCTCAATATGAGGAAAGATTCATCTACAAGGACAATCCCTACTCACACCATATGATTCAATGGTTGAGATACATAGATGACGTCTGGCTCCTGTGGCAGGGGAGCCAGACCGAACTTGAACAATTTCATGCATGGCTTAATTCAAGACACCCTGACATCAAATTCACGATGAACTCAAGTTTCAAAGAGATGACTTTCCTTGACGTCTTAGTAGGTACCAGTGCTTCTAGACTGACGGCCTCTTTGCACAAAAAGCCAACTGATAGGAATACAATCCTGCACTACACTAGCTCACACCCACAAAGCCTTAAGGATAACTTACCTTATGGGCAACTGCTCAGAATTAGACGCAATTGCACAAGTCTACAAGACTTTGAATCACACGCAACAAGATTTTGCAATGAGATGGCTGAAAGAGGATACCCTAAAAGATTGTTAAAACATGCCAAAAATAGGGCCAAATTCACCCCTAGGGATACACTCCTGCAGGTAAAAGAAAAAAAGCAATTAGACAAATTGGTTTGTGTGACGACCTTCGGTCAACACACGAACCAATTCAAAAACATCATAAGAAACAATTGGCATTTGTTGGAAACAATTGAGTACCCTCTACCTAAACCCATCTTTGCAATGAGGAAGAACACGAGCATTGGCCAGCATCTTATCAAAGCAGATACCCATATCCCGCCGCCTAAGAGTGACCTCATAGCTCAGTGGAATCTAAAACCGATCAGTGGGCACCACAAATGTGGTAACTGTGTTTCATGTTCTTCAACAATTGAGGGAGACACCTTCACCAACCATGGCATCAAGTGGACACATGATGCATTTACAAACTGCAAGACAAGAAATATCGTTTATGCAGTGGTCTGCCCTTGCGACAAGGTGTACATTGGCAAAACAAGCCAAGCCATTAATGCCAGAATAACACAACATCGGTCCCGGATAAAGAAAAAAGTGATGACTGCACCAATGGTGGAACACTTTTTAAATAATCACCACACTGAAAATGATTTTAAATGGACACCACTTGTGTGGCTGGATCCTAAACGCTACCCAGATGTTGAAACCATGCTACTTCGTAAGGAGGCATACCTTATACTCCGATTCGATAGCGTGAATAAGGGTCTCAACACTCTCAGTGAAATTAATCGAGCTTGATTCCATACTTGGACTTCAATTCCCACAATGCACTAGAACCTGTCACTCACCCGATTGGATGGCAGCAGATCACATGCTTTTATTGTTGCAAGCACCGGCAGTGCTTTGGACAACTAAACTCTGTGTGTGCCGGTTGAAACTAGGATGCAATAGTGGAGCCCTTCGCGGCGATTAACGGTAAGAACCCGACCCTCCCTTCACTGATCCCGGAGCGCTAGCCCGTAACTGGTAATAGAAGCGCGATCAACCATACTTTGGCTTAGCCTCCTCTCCCCTTTATTTCACAGAACGGACAGCGTTCCTTCACCAACACCGGTCAGGATACCCCGCCCGTGTTGAACAACTAAAAAGTAAGTGTTCCCAGTGAGGTGCGCACGCCTCTGTGCATGTCCTTTCATTTTTATGGTAGAATTATTCCAAATATCGCTTTTCCCTGATTTTGTCCCCTTAGCGATTTTACACGCCAACACTGAAAAGTAACTCTAACTACCGGCACTTCTGACTTCAGGTTCTGAAGACCCAAGGTAAATTTTAATTTTACCGCTTCGCTACCTGTCAGCATGCATTCTGGTTTTACTATTTGGTGACACTAGTCTCGCTTTGTTGCAGCCCAGACCCGCCAGTCATAGACGTTATTGCCAAACAAGAAGCCACATGGGGCTAACATTTACAAGGTATGCCGCTATCCCATGCGGTTCTAAATTTCATTAAATAAAAACGGCGAGAGTATGAAGTTTGGTAATCAAGCTTTTCATTTATTTCCTTCGAAAAACAGTTCCCATGGACTAGAATCACCGCCCTGATGAGAATCCTGTAAATAACGGAGCAGGATTTGAAACGCGTCGGCATTTGACTTGACACTAATGGCTTCTGTCAGTCATGTATAAAATGGGCTTTCTTTGATCATTTGATATAAACGAATCCAGTTCATGAGCTAGGAGTTGATTCTTTGAAAATATTCACTCCCGCTCTTTCACTTCGTTGCATTTATAATCTTTAACTGTGAATGGTTTATCTGTCTTTTCATTTCACTTCTGATTTATTTATGTCCATGTACGTATGATTAAATGCAATGTTTTTGCTCTAAAAAATTTTCACTGTAAATATGCACATACCGTTTGTTTGAAATACGTATGGCTAGAAATGAAGTTGATGGTAATTCTTTGTCTGTTTTTTCATAATGAAAATTGTTTAAATCACGTATTGATTCAGTGACAAAAAGTTTTGTCGGGATAAACTAATAAACTTATGGTTTATCTTCAATCATTCAGTGCTTGAATTAATTTAATTGGAGGCATAGGCAATTTTTGGGATTATGATTTCGCGTCAGCAGGGTTCACTAATTTCAAAGGTGGAAACTGAATAGAGACTATTCAAACTGTCGAACGCATGGTACTACTTAGATATTACATGTACTATGCCAAATGTATTATTGCTGATGTTCCTGGATAAAAGTGCGATGTGAATTGCTTAAAAACATTTTCTTGCTGCAGTGCAATGTGTGAAAACTCCAGGTTACAGCTTTGAATCTGCGAAGGTTGCTCACTGGCTCATTGTGGAGAATGAGGTGTAACCTACAGGTCACTAGTTCCAGTGCTGGAATGGTAGGTCAGTTACTAATGTGATGACTCAAAGACCTGCATTTAATATGGTGACACCAGGTCGAAACTCTGGAGAAATAACTCAAGCATTAATTTCATGATAAAGTTAGGACAGCTGAATTGGATGTTAATTAACATCTTTAACCACATGCCAAGAAATAATTAATATTCTGATGTAGTGGAAGTATTCACCTAAGCCTACAGTACATTAAATAGATGGTGATTTAATTGTGTTTCTTCATGCCCTGAGGGTCAGGACAACACCGACAGGCTGTTCCAACAAGATTGTTTATAGAATGAGGGCCTGAATGATGCATAGACTGTCTGTGTTGAGATCTCCTCTTTCCCTCTGCAAGTACACTGGCCGATCACTCTGCAGGATTGGCAAGACAAATAAAATAAAATATAACAAGCATCAGCAAAGCCAATAGGTCTCGCCTATGTAAGAGGTAGTGGCTTAGCCAATGTGTTTTAGCCATATAGTACACCAGCATGGCTGATGTTGAGCATGGCCACTAACTAAAAGAGAGGAGAGTGGAGTGGCATAGAGTGGAATGGTGAAGAGTGGAGTAGAGTGTTGTAGAGTGCATTGGCAGAGAGTGTCGTGTATTGGAGTGGCAGAGAGTGGAGCCGCAAAGAGTGGCCTATACTGCAGTGGAATAGAATAGAGTGGACTGGTGTAGAGTGCAGTGATGTTGAGTGCAATGGCTTAGAATTCAGCGGTGTACAATGCAGTGGCATTGAATGAAGTGGCATCGATTATAGATTAGAGTGTTGCTCGTCCTATTTCTATTCCCTCTGCATGTAAGCTTGCATGCCTCACACCGATGACGACACAGCACACCTTGGACGTGTCTTCGATTGGGACTGCTCGCCTCACCCGGTAAGAATCCTGTATCTTGAGTTTCTACATTGTGAATTTAAACGCATGTTGGAACTATGAGTATGAACTGTTCTTTCCACACAAGTCCCCTACTCTTTACATACAGGAGATCATTCCTTGAAACTTGGCGGTGTTTACCCTAATTGCGCAGGAGATTCAGCCGCTGTAACGGTATGTGTTTTTTATGATTTTCACACGATTCCTCTATATCAGGTCATAGAAAATACAGTGCTCCATCACTATATGGTCTGATTTTTGGATTATTTCGTATATAGCCACTTCATACGCGCAAGGGATGATATTCCCAACAGAGGTATAGTTGTCATTTGCTTTCACGCTCTGTATCAATCACCTGAGCCCATTTACTTTGACCCTTTCATCACTTGTAGTAATGATTGCTCTAGCATAGACAGCTTTTTTGTCTTGCCTCATGGTACGTGCATGACAATTTTACTAGATTCAGAATCCCAACCGAATCTAGAACACATCCTACAGCGTTTCTCTCTATGGTGAATGGCGTATATTCTAATTGAAATCTTTCACTTCTTATCTCTTTTCTCTTTCTCCTTTTTTTTGTATCTCAGGTGGATTGTATTTTGCACAAAATTCTTCACAGGCACAAAATGTATGTGACCTGTTGTTGGTTATTACATATTGTTGTAAAAATCAGGTGTTTAATGTAACACACCAATTTGTATTTCATAAGGCAAATGACCTTCAGTCCTGATGATCCCAAATTCTCAGGCGATCAAAACGCACACTCTGACCCATTGGAACTAAGTTTGGAATCATTTTCGTTCTGGGTGTAGCAGTGCTTTGCTGTTTGTAGTAAGTGACATGAGTGTTATATATATAGTCACTTTCATTTTACCTGTACGTGTTTATATGTTTTGTTTTGTCAATTTTATGCAAGTGTTTTTTGTTCTTTGAAATTACTCAGGGGGGGTAATTCCTATATACTTTTGGATGAATTTATATGTTGAAAATAAGAACTTTGGGTTCTGTTCATCAGAACTGTTCATGGAACGTATTACTGTATCAATGAGGATTATTTTAAAAAGAAGTCTAACTTTGTTAAGGGACCCTTGCTGCTAGAAATACTGCAGAACCATTAGTAGCATTTAATTCACAGGACCTGTGCGCATGTAGTGCACTAACTAGGGACTTATAGGTAAATTAAATATGGCAGTTGTGAGTAAGCCAATGTTACTACATTTAAAGCAGAGATCACATGCACTTTAGCAGTGGTTAGCAGTGGTGAAGTGCCAGGAGCCCTAAAGCAAACAAAAACAAATTCAGCAATAAAAGGAAGAGGGATGACACTGCCAGATCAACAGTTTTTATCACGACCTTGAATCACAAAGGAGAGGGGGTGTCGATTTAAATCTAACTGGTCTATGTACACATGTGGTAAACAGCACAAACTTAGCTCAAGACAGCAGATCCCTGAATTCGCCACCACGATGATTAACAACTTCTGCCAAAATGGAAAGGATCAAATGACAAGGGACCGAATAAGAGGTAGCTTGCTTGCTACCACTCAGAAGCTTATGTGATAGTATGCCCAGAGTTCCTGTCACCTCACTGCATCCCAGAATCACCTGTCTGAGCCCTTTTGCGAGGCAGCTGAATCTGGGCCGATCCCTCCCAACTCTCTACCACTCATGAGGGAAAACCTACAGACACAATACAGCAGTGAGAATTACAAAACTGTAGCAATGGATATGTCTTCTGTAGGCCAAAAGCCTGAACCATTTTCAAAATAAAAGGAATTGTTAATAGAGGCTCATCTTCCTCACCGAAACTCACTAGGTACAGAAGTTTGTGAACTTGGAAATCTTTCAGGCATCAGGGCCCAATTCACTCCTCAAAGTGTAATGCACTGGAGCAATGAAGCTCCTTTGTTTTAGAAATTAAATGGATGAGAGAAGAAACAGGTGTGGAATTGGCACGTGGGGTCAGAACCTGTGGTGGTTTCTCTTCTTGGGCGGAAGAGAGTCACCCCACTTGCTGGCGCACTGGTAAAAACTCAGAATAATAAAATGGTCATTACCACTTTATTATTATGTGTGTCTCTGCCCACACTGCTGGAGTGCACATGTCAGATGGCCCATCTGTCTTTAGCCAACCTATCTGACATGCGCTCATCAGACCCAGCAAATCCAGGGCTGAGAAACAGCTGAGACATTGCTTGCACAGGCCCCCAACCTAAAATTGAGCGCATGGTTAACCTGCTCCAACCAATCCTGTAGCCGCTCACATGCTGAGAGCAGTTCCAGGAGTGGTTAGGTTCGAGCTGCACTTGGAAGGAAGTCCGTCCCTTTCCTTCCTGCTCCTCATCACCCCCAGAATCCGTCTGGGGAGAGGAGCACCAGACAGAGGGTCCGACGGCCAGCAGCATTTATGGTGAGTGCTCCACCTCCATTTATTGATGTTGCCAGCCGACACTGCACGGAATTAGGCTATTACCTTATTATGATGACATAAACTTGCTAGGAGGGTCAATGTTTATATGCTTTTCGTGGCAGGTGTAGCGCTTAGCTTTTTCCTAAGGATGTTTTAAGTGCAGAAACAGGTTCTGTTACATCGCAATGCAATTTGCTACACATACATTGGTGTTATAATCATTTGGCTTTGAGAAGAAATCGAGAATTGTGTACTGAACGTTCAGTCAATTTGGTAGCTCTGTGATACAGGTGTCATCATCTGTGCTTACAGAGCCTGCTTCATAGCGCTACATGCTATGCTGATGTGGAACATCATTTTATTCTTTGTTTCCGTTTGAGAAGTGTCAATCTCAGCCGCTTCCAGGCCCTGCAGCAAATAAAGCAAAACTCCAGCCTGGCAATATTTCATTCGTCATCTTGCGCCTACGCTATTTTTGTAACAATGAACACCTAAATTCCTGAGCACAGTTTACTGTCACTTCTGCTTCAGATTTTCAAAATATTGCCACTTTGGCATGTCAGAAATCTTGTTTTCCCTTCATCTGCCTCTTCGCACGCTCTTGTGTAGATGCACTAACTGTGTCTAAAGTGTTTATTACACAAGAGAAGTCTTCAAGTTCAAAATAAGCTTTATTGAAAGTTTAGAAAAAGTCATATAAACAATTTAAATACACGAATGCATAAAATTGATACAAAAAGAATAAATGAAACACATGAGAACAAGAATCAAAAATCAAAACTGGATAAGAAAAAACAGTTCATATGAGATAAATACAAAAAAGATAAAAAGAAAAATACCAGCTAGGAGATAAAGAGTAATACATTACTATGAAATATAATACTAAACGACATAGCAATTTTTGAATATTATGAAAAAGAAAAGAAAAGACAATATAATAAAAGGAACTCAGGGAGGTTTAGCAACTTCTTGTTGAAAGGGAGATTTAGGCAGAGAACGAAGGGCACAAGAATCAAAAAATAAAGTAACCGGATCCCATAACTGCTTTCGTTTTGGGGCTAAAACCGGTGGATAAACATATGTTGTTACTAATCTATGATTATAGCACACAGCATACCACCAAGCCTGATAAGAGAGTTTAGTAGAGTCTTTCCAAGCTTTGGTAATTTGCTGAAAAGCTACTGCAAGAAGTAAGTCAATTATTTTTATATATTTATATTTTATATCGAGATTGTGAGGGTTCCAGATAGGTGAAACAATATGTGATATATGAAACGGATGTGTAGTGGAGAAGATTTTATTAATTTGAGACCAAACCTGAACCCAAAACCGGTGAACCAGATTGCATTTGAAAAGCATGTGTAATAGATCCGCCTGAGGAGTTGAGCAGGAACACAAGAGAAGTGTTGCATAGATTCTGAGTATTGTCCTTCTAGTTGTTTAAGTGTTTTTTCTATTCTTCCTACATACCCTGGTGTAGTTGTTCCCGGCAAACTTCCATGTTAAATTCGTGAGTGCTAGTTGGTGATTGAAATTGAAGTTCACTTTTCTCACAAGTTAACTTTATAACTGCAACATTTAAAATTGGGTTGTTGAAGAGGAGAATTTTTTTCTCTAAAAGTCCTTAAGGGGTGTGGATGTCCTTATTTTATTGCGAAAGCTGACAGGTGGAAACTTTGGGGATCTATGGAAAGCAATCATTTGTGGTATTAAGTACTACATACGCAACAATGCTATTTTCATCATCAGTGCATTCTCTCTCTCTTGTTTATTTCTGAAATCAAGGTGGAAGCTTGGGCTCTCAGCTTTCCTTCCCGCTCCTATCTTGTTTGCCGGCTCCTTCTTCCCTATTACGTTCAACATTTCTGCTGCCCATCATCGTGGCTGTATCTGCCAGCAAACTGTTTTTGCCAATCCTGTTGTTTCACCTGTTTTGTTTTTACCTACTGTGTTTTAATATCACTATCAGCGCACGCACAAAAACACACACACACTCTCTCTCCGTCTCTCAAATCCTACGCCAGGGCACAAGTCCTGAAAAAAGAAGTAGGGGGGACGCTGACGTCACGACAGGAAGTGACGTCACGAAAGGTGGCTTGCACCATCAGACTCATTGCCTCCCCTCGCTCACCCCTTAGATGCGATTGCATCATAGAAGCCAGTGTGTGAGCAGCGTTCTGAATGAGCTCCGATCTCGCCCCAGAGAGGCCAAAGAGTGAATGTGTGGCTCCATTTGCTCCAGTTATGGAGCTCCCCGTAAAATAAGTGGGGGACGCCGTCCACCCGCGTGGTACCCCGACTCGGACCTTAGCAGATAATGTAAGGTCAATGAACATTATTAAAGTGGCACTGTCTGTGGCACACATGTACCACCAGCTTTGTATCCCACAATGCAGGCCGAAGTGTGCTTGTTTTCACCTTTTTCAATGCTACACTAATGCAACATTATGGAGGCTTTCTCTGCTAAGAGTGACATCACTCAGCAGCAAAGAGTAGAGGAGTTTGCAGGCAGACAACACTTTACCAGAAATAGCAAGGAAGCTTACAAGAAGAGGGAAGATAGAGTGCCTGCAGCAGGACTCATGAGGGCGCATCAGATGACAAACAAATGAGGTAACTGAGGCAAAGGATATAAGCATTAACAAGGCCAATAGGTCGGGCTTTTCTATCTTGCATGTGCATAATACAAAGGGAGAAAGACACACAAATACACACATGCAGCAGCGCATCTATAGACACCTACCCAGACAACATTGCACACAGACACCCATGTGCACAGGGTAACATAGATACAAAAACCCATGTTTATGCTATTGATAAATTGGCCTGTTTTTGTTTTGTCACAGTCAAGTCATGAATAGGGACTCTTTCTCTTGCAAGAATTTACATTATCTTGCTGAATTGAAGATTTACCTGAAAATAATTTTTATATGAAATGAGGCATGTTTCTAATATTAATTCTGAGGTGAGGACTTTTATCAGAGACAATATACCACACATCAGTTTATAGAGTTAACAGCCAATGTGGAAAAATAAGTGACATTGTCAGGCACGCAAATAATGTCAACAGCTCTGTCTCATAACTGAAAGTGCTTCCACCCATCCTTGCATTCATGCAGACATTCATCTTCTAACTGACTCATTCTTGCATTCACCCACTTACACAACACACACTAACTTAACAACATATTCAAGATAAATTAAAAGAATAAAAGTAGAAAAAACATGCTGGGCACATGTTTACAGGAACAAAAAAAATAGATGCATGTTATCAAGTTGCCATCTTGCAATGGTATGGTACATAGTGTATCACTGTTTTAAAGTCGCAAAATGACTGCTACTTTTAAGACCAACATTGTTAGATCCGGCATCCTTGGCGTGGTTCTCCCCTAACTTTTTGCCTTCAAACTTCCTGTTTTGCTGACTTCATTTTGCACATGAATGTACTCTGTGCACTTTACTACTGATAACTAGTGGTAAAATGCTTGTGCTCTCTCCTTAAAGCATGGTAGACTTGGCTAATACCCATTCGGCACACATCATTTATCTTTTACCAGGTCAAGACCTTCCTTTTTAATACATATAAGTCATCCCTCTGGTAGGTCCTGAATAGCCCAGAGGGCAGAGTGCTGTGTATTTAAAAATAAAGACATGTACTTTTAAGTTTGACATGCCCTAGTAGTGAAAACTCCCTAAATTAGTTTTTCACTACTGTAGGCCTACATCTCTCGTAGGATAACATTTGATTTACCTTATTACATTTAATAAGCTGTAATTTCCAAATGGGAGCAGGTGACAAATCGAGTTTGGTGTCTAAAGACTTGTAATTAAAAGCCTTCTTTAATAATAAAATCAGATTTTAACCACAATTCTGAAAATGTCACATTTGGAAAGTTGGCATTTTCTTCTCCTAAAACAATGTATACCTGCAGGCTTTTCCTCTGTCACGTGACTAGGTGTAGCTGGCAGTTAGTCTTTATATATTGCTCCCAGACAACTGAAATATAGGGAAGATAGGTGTTGCCAGGATGGGTCCCTTTGAGTTAATGTGGGGGAGGAGCTGTTGCCTACCATACTTGCACATCACAAAGTCTCTGTTTGAGCACCCTCACAGAGTAGTTGTCACTAGTCTATTGTGACCCCAGACAATTTCGGCCTGGAGAGGAAGGAAGGGGATGCTGGACCTCTCAGGGGGGTGAAAAAATCTAGACACTTCCTTCACTTCAAAGTGGGCACCAGGTATGAATATTCAACGGTTAGATCCAACTCCTCAGTAAACTTCTGGACCTGTGGACTCTTCCAAGAAGAAGAACTGTTGTGCTGCTAAAAGGGCTGCCACTCGGCTGGACTGCTGCTCTGAAGGGCTGCTGCTCTGCTATGCTAACCTGCTGCCTGATGCCCTCCTGCTTGGGTGAGAAGGACTGGACCTGCATCTGTTGAACTCAGGACCCCAGAGTGAGTCCAAGGGCTATTTGGCTGGCCTCCTGACTACAGTCTCGGGGACATAAGGCTGAAACATCCTTGATCTCAGGCCATTGACTCTGCCATCTGTGAGACCTATCCTGTCCAATGGTGCCTCCCCAGACCTGGACCCTTAGAGGCCATCTGTGGACCCAGCAGAACTGGCGCTTTTCCTCTGCTGCGCAGTGTAACCCCTAACAGAACCGATGCGCCGCCTCTGCTGTGTGGACTTTCCCGGCACAAGGACTTTGCATTGCATTACTTCCACATCTATGGCATCCTTGACAATGATGCAGGACCTCGCATCGCCTTATTACAACTCCTCGGAACTGACGTTGCTTAAAGTATCTGCAACTCGTTCTTCGAATTGCCTTGGCTGCGTGACGCATCCTCAACGCAAATCTTCACAACTAGGGTTTAAGGAACTCTAGTTCAGCAGTCCTAACGGGGTCTCTCGGCCGGCAGTCCACGCTCCACAGTGGACAGCATGAACATGTGACTTTGTCCTGGTCTACCATGACAAGATATTGTCAGCTGGCGCTTTGTGCTTTATGGAGCAGTTTTCACTTGAATCTTTAAAACTGCATAGCTCCGGTTCCACTTATTAGATTCTTGTCATTTTTCATTTTGTCTTATTTAGTAAACATTAATCTATATTTCTAAATTTGAGTGGGATTTGTCTTGTATTGTGATTTCACTTTATCACTGTTTGAGGTGCTGCATAAATACCATACACATTGCCTCTAAGTTAAGCCTGATGGATCTGTGCTAAGCTACCAGAGGCTTGAGCACAGGTTAATTTGGGGTTTGCTTGTGCCTCACCCTGACACGATTGTGGTTCATGCTTAGGTAGGATTTCACCCCCCTTCAATCAGTATACCAAATTGCTACAAACATGCGAACATTTATGGACTGTTAAAACATTGATGCACTCTGGATAATGCAAGTTTATGATAGCCACTTGATTTAGAGGCAATGGCCACAAGGAAATCGACAGACATCAGATGATTTGTTGGGTATGAGATGCACACCTTTTTTACTACATTTATGTTTATCCCTTTGTTTTGTCATTTTCAACATTAACGGCGTGCAGTACTTTTTCCGCGCTCGTCTCATTGCGCTACTAACAATATCTACAAGAACGGTGGACCCAATTCACGGATACACAAAAGTCGCACAGCCAAATTCTGGATTAAATCCAATGAATCAAGTTTGTTTGCATTCTTCATTTTTAAATTCTTTTCAGTTTTTCTCCTTATGTTTAAACCATTTTCTTGAGTTCAATTCATTTTATTCAATCTGTCATTTCCACATTCTAAAAAGTACTCAGAGGCATGGGGTGAATTCCGTGTCACGATTTATCACAATGGTCCATACAAACCCGTCAAATCTATGGCATTAACCTTAACTATTCACAGTAAACCAATCAGGCCTACAACCTTTATTAATGGCTTGTCCCCATAACCAACTCAGGTGTACTCTACTGATCATTAGCTTTCCCACAAAGCAACAATGAAACACAAAGGAATACAATTATGACTGCACACAAAATTTCATTTGGATAAGCAAAATATTATCTCTCTTAAGAAGGCTTAACAAGGATTATCACAACTCAAATAATCTATCTTCACAGTTTGTTAAGTATTCTTACTATTTTCTTTTAAATCCGAGATTAGTAAAACAGGTAAAACTGCACCTAGGCCAGACCTAAAAAAATATATGTTTAGCATGCTTGGCTAGACAGCAAAAACCTCAAGTGGAGATTTCAACCATCAAGTTTTCCCAAGAGAGATAATTACATAAATAAAACCCCCTATTTGATAGTAGAACACATGTAGTTTACCAGTAATAAAATCACCTTTGCGTGGGATGTTTTATGAGACTGCCTATCGTTTGAGTATGACACACGCATATTTTTAAATAGGAAATGCAGGACTAACTTAGTTAATTCTTAAGCGAATCCAATAAATTAAGGGGAAGATTTTAAGAAGATCTGACGCAACGCGGTGCAGCAGGGCAAGTTGTAGGGCAGCGTTGCGTGTAAGGGAGAGAGCAGAAATGCAACATATCTACCACAATGTGACGCAGTTCTAATCTCTCCCAGCGCTGGCGCACTGTGTGTTGTCTAGCACCAAAGCAGGCACCCTTGCACTATTGGTAGTTACAATAGCAATGGTCACGCATCACGCATAATAATCGGACTATCCACCTGAAGACATTAACCAACTGCAACAGCCAGGGAGTGATTTATGCCATTTTTTGCCCATGTGGGCACATATACATAGGTCAGACCAAGCAAAGGGTAAAACATCGGATACTGCAACACTGTAGCAGGATAAGGTGTCAAACTACAGGAGCACCCCTAGTTGAACATTTCATGACAATGTCTCATACACCTGAATCTCTACAATGGGTGGTCATTGAGAAGATTACACTTGGTGCCCGGGGTGGAGACCTAGACTCAATCATGAATTTACGTGAATGCAAGTGGATGCAGTCGTTTGACTCTGTCCAAAATGGCTTAAATGAACAGGATGCAACTTTTTCCCAAATGGCACTACTCAGCCAATAGCCACAGTATATGCAGAAATGTGGACTTTAGCTGTTTGTTAGGACGCTTGATTTCCCTATGTTCATGGGTTTAAAGTACATTCCAGTTCTCTTTCCATAGAGATTAGCTGGGTAATATTACCTGTTGTGCATTACTTACGATTGCTCTTACGTTAAACATGTGACAACAGCATTTCCTTAAACGTTTAACTGTATGCATCTAATTAGACGATGCGATTGCACATAATATGTGATACTTGCATCAGTATCTTGTAAATAGCATAAGCATGTGCTGAGCATTGTTTTGTCCTTATCCAACTTCAATACAACTACCATTGTATTTTTAACAGTATCTTGGAAATAGTACAAGCATGTGTCGAGCATTTATTTATTTATTTATTTATTTATTTTTATTTATTTAATTAATTATGACCTCACAAACGCTGACTTAGCGGAAAAGAGAAACAACCCTTTGGATGGAAGGCTTCTATTCCCAGTAAGTACCCCCCCCAGGATCTTTAGACAATTAATGCGTGTACCGCGTCTATAATCATTTGTGCTAGTAACTTAACACTCCCCTTTCAGATGAAGGCGGGATAACCACTCCAAAAGAAAGGAACCCTTGATGGTCCTACCACAATGGCCACGTAAGGGCCTCTGCTAAAGTAAGCCATTTCTTACTTTTGACATGTTCCTTAAGTGTGTTTTTTAGCCTCTTTAAAACATGATACATTCATTTAAAATTATTATTCATAGGTGCTCCTGTTCTTTCCTGTCCTGATGAAGACCCCAATATGAGGATCAAACCTACCCTTTAACCAGGGGGTCGAAACGTAGACCTGATCACAACCAATCTCCAATCATAGGATTAATCAACAGAGTAACACGAATCCTATGTATATGTGCATATTGGAACTTCAGATCGAACTACAGACTGTAAAGGGTTTATTTTATCCCACTGTGATTGTTCCTAGTCACAACCACCTTTACCCAGTCCTCACGTGTTCCCCATCACACCTATCCTACCTAACTGTTTCCCTATTTCTATCACTTTGAGCGCGATGTTCATGTAGATAATTGGTGTAAAACGTTTGTCTTGTTTCTTTATATGAAGCTCTTAAGTGATATATTCATATGAGACTAATGTCCACTGGCGTATATATGATTCAATGACGTAATTGAATAATTATATTTCTTTTGTCTGCATGTAATGATACTTCCTGTGTCTAGGTACCCATTGAATTGAACCAGGTACCTGTTTAATACTGTGCTGAATTAATGAATAAATAACATAAGCACACTTTGGATATAACATTGTTTTGCTCTATACCTGATCAATTGCTTATTCAACATTTATTGTTCTAATGAATCGATAGACTCTGACCATTGCTATTGTAACTACCTTTACTGACCCAGGTCAGAGGTTTCTTAGGGTGTACCCCATTGAAACTTACTACCCTTGCACTATTGGGCAAGGGTGCCTGCATTAAAGACAGGATTGTTTTTGTGCATGAAGGGACAGCTTTCTGTACAATAACAATCCTCAGAAGTATATTCCTCTTTCTGTGTATGCTGTGGAAAGAGGCACACATGGAAAGAGGAAGTAACAACAATAAATACATATATTTCTCCTTGTTATGCCTCTGTTTGGTACATGCACCATTTTGGCGAAAACCCAAGTTTACAAGTCTTTGTAAATCTGGGTTTGTGTCAAAATACATGGGTGGATGTTTGGGAACACCATGCTCCATCATGTAATGCCTACCTGACTCAAAGTAATGCAGTCCAACACTATGCTCTGCGTTGCATTACTTTGTATTTACCAAACAACCCAAAGCCATGTGAAGTGGCTTTGCATGGCCCATCAAATGCCAACAATGATTTTGCCACAGGCTGCGCCACAACAGTGACGCAACCCATATGTACAATCATAGTAAATCTGCCCTCTAATGTCAATATTACATTATATATTGATCGTAAATTGTGTGGTATTTACTTCCAAGTTTTACATTTACACAACACACTCCCTCATTCATACACACTACCCATCCCCATTATTTAAAATTCATGTTCTATTTCAATTGTTTTGAAAACACATTTCTCAATAACATATACCAAAGCAAGATGGCACAGTGAGCTAAGCACTCACAGCTGTTATCTGCTATGACCTTCAGATCTTGAGGTTGATCCAGATAAATCCAACTCCTTCATTTGGTGTTGGTGTATTGAATACCATTAAATTAGGTAATAATAACATCTATTATGTGTTGCACTCAGAAATGTCAAAAGTATTTTATCCGCCTCTTTCTAAAAAGCAAGGTATTTTTAATCAGTCTGCATCATGGGTATTGTCTGCACAGATACCATCAAACAATTTACTTCTCATTGCTTTAGTAATACCTCCATGTTCCCGCTGCAAACTAAAAATCTAAAGCCTTACATTTGACTCTCATTATTTTCCAGAAAAATGTAGTGACAACGCAGTCCCGCATATCTCATTATTCAAGAATATGCTGTACTGAGAATAACATACATTAGCCAAATGATGTATTACAAGCAACCCTATTAGAGATGTCTAATGTTTCTTCTCACAATGGCATTTCTGTGTTGTAGTTTTGCTCATGACATATTCACAAGCACTACATTTAAACCAGGCAAAGTTGGTATTGGGTTTCCATGGTACCCAAGTGCATGTAGGCTGATAGATGTGCAGTTGTAATGAGACTATGTACTGCATATCTTTCTAATCCTGTTAAAGCTTGAATAGAAGACCAGCTGCTGTTCCACAAAGTTTTTAAGGTATAATTCAATTTTACTCCATGATCTATCTCATCGTGTGTGCCAGGCTCTAGAGCATTATCTTTTTTCATTTGAAGAGCCTCCCTTAAGGAGCAAACAAATTGACTGTCCTCATAGTCCTCAATGACCTCACTCTGGAAACTCAACCCCAGGAAGTCACTTCAAGCCTTCAATCAGGGTAACTTCATGGCAGTGTTTCTCCCTGTCAGGAAAGATCCCCATTACACTGTAGGCAGTATGAGCTGAGGGATACAAGACCTCAAAGCACACCCAAGGGATCAGCATACAGTTGTCTTGTAGGCCCGCACTTGATTTTCTGCTGCAGAGAAACAGCCCCACTGGTAATGCGCCAGACCATGAAACAATGGAATATTTTATGAGGTTCTCCTGAGAACTGGCAGTACAATCTATGGTTTTATCAGTTGGGCTCACTGTCATCACTGGCTCCAAGCAATATGGGGCTGGGATTAAATCATTTTTGGGACTGCTTTTTGCTTCCAGTCCAGCAGTGACTTTTCGAGTGACTAGAAAGAAACATATGTAAGACAAATCTCACTGCCCTCATTGGAGGAAAGGAAGTAGGTACTTTCCATAGGGGAAGGTATCAAAGTCACTAAAACATGGAAGCCCCTTATTTATGGAACTCTTTCTTTCGAAGAAATCCAGAGGTATAAAATGTTAGCAATGTAGTTGTGTTTGACTCCACTATTACTGCCTGTGACTCATTCATTAGACATTTCATGAATTGGGTGAAAATCTGGAAGCCTCCATTGCAGTTTTAAAAAGTTATAGGTGAAAGTGCAAAACGAAAGCTCGCCTAATATATTTAAGAACATCAATACAGTGCAATAAAAACTCAATTTATTGCTATGATTTCTTCAATCTCAAGGTATCGTTATCAAATTTGTGATCCAATAAATTTTCACATTCTCACTATGTTTATCCTGTGCTCTGGCATGTTCACAATGTACAGCAATGCCATCATTGATATGGAATGAATGGTAAATTGGTGAAACATACATAAATTGCTGCAAGTGATCTTTAAAATATCCAGGGGTCTAAACACAAACGCTTTGCCGAAATTACACAATCTTGTTTTGTTCAGATTGGGAACATAGAATTTTCTATTTCTAATTTGCTATTAAGCAAAAACAACAGGACGCTTTTCAAAACTACTTAGATGCCCTGAAAAAGTGCTGTAACGGTTCCGGCTGGTGTATATAACCAAAGGGTACATCAGTCTGGCAGCAATGTATACACTTGAATGTTAACTCATTTACATATGCTGTCATCACATGGAGAACTATATCAATCTTACTTTGTTTTAACATGTCTTCTTCCAAAGAGGGAAACTGGTTTGCCTAATGTATAGTTCTTTGGGTCTCATTCTTCTATCGAAATGGTGAAATACAGGGATAGTTCAAAATTCTCATTTACTCTCCAAATGTAGAGTTTAATGATTGTATCAATGTGCTTTAGTTTCAGGTGTAAGGGTCATAGCTTAGGTCACTGCCATTCTTTGAATTATGAAGAAAGGGCTTCCCCACAGCTTCTTTTATTCCAATTCTCTGGGTCGGTATTAACCTACTTATTTGAGTACATCACTTCATTAAAATAACACTTTGGGAAAAAACTACTCTTTAAGTACTAGTCTATTCAACTGTCTTGACTTATATTCTGCAGTATGGAGAGCTTATCAAAATAAATGTATTCCATAGCTTCAAGTTTCATAGTGCATTCAATAACACAAACTTGAGAATATTACTGGTGGGGATGGGTCAGCACAGTTTTGCATTTGAGGTATCTAAAATCCATACATCTTACTTGAACATTCTCTGAGGTGATGCATTAACTTTGAACAGCACAAGTCAGAAATAGACAGGGACAATCCCTGCTAACTATTTCCGGCTTGTTTTGTCTGCATGTCATGCACTGATTTGGAGACAGCCTGAGTTACATGTTTAGGCACCTCAAACACAAACAAGCAGGCACTTGGTTCCATGTTGAGGCATTGCAGGTCTGCATGATATTTCCCCAGCTTGGTACTGGTAATGAGATTTAGGGGGTTACAGAGAGACTCAGTTGTGAAATATATCATGGTATCTTAATGAATCTGAGGCGGTGGGGGTCCGACTAGTAAGCAATTGCAGCAGTCCTGCTTGCTGAGAAATAATGTTGACATGAAGTTTTGGCAGGATGGCAGAGAATATGAGGGTGGATTTTGCAGCTGTTCATTTGTAGGTCTCTAGCTGCACTTGTTATGAAGGACTCCAGAACATGATATAGTTGAGAGGTAAACCGCGGTTTATAGCCAGAAGAGGTGAGATGGGGGTTTGAAGGTACACGTGTATGGAGTAACTAAGAGATGCAGGTGCATTTTAAGATAGAGCAGTAAATAATTTAAATCTTGGAAGGGTTAAGATTAAGAGAGCGAAGAGCCATCCAATGATGGGTGGCTGTGGACAGTCAGAGAATCAAACTTGAAGAGTTAGTTGAAAATTTTAAATGAGAATAATATTCCAGTATTTTCTCCATAGAGATGGTAGGAGGAACTAGATGACCACATTATGCCACTGAGAGATGCTGTGTACAAACACAATCTAGGAGGGTCCAGGACTGAACATAGTGGATGCGGACTGATCATAGAGTTGGTGGTGAGAGCGATGAGAATCAGGAGACACAGAAAGTTCAATAAGAAAGGTAGGGGAGAACCAGTGAAGTGCTTTGTTGGTGATGCCAAAAGCAAGGAAGTTAGATAAAAGAGTGGACTACTTCATAACGTTGGATGCAGCTGTTAGGTCTTGAAGTATGAGGATAGATCAAAGGTTGTTATGTGTGCAGATTTAACGAAAGTAGCAACATAAGAGATGGCTGTTTCAATTAAGTGGAGTATTCAGAAAAAAGTTTGTAAGGTGTCAAGTAAGTCTTAAGATGTGAGGAAAGAGGTGAAATACTTGAACATAAGATGTTAAAAGACTTTGGACAAGAAAGAATGTTGAAAGATAGGACAATAGTTGGTGTTAGGTCAAACCTAACAGAGGTGAAACTAATCTCAGGAAGGTATTAACCTGAGATGAGATGGGATTTGAAGAAAGAGGTTCAACAAGACAGTCAAGGATTGCACTATTGGAGGGACTGAGTGGCTTAGATGGTGCACAAGTGAGATTGATGGACTTCAGATAGGAATAATTTCAATGGGAGATGTGGGCTGGCATTTAGACAGGTTGATGGAATTATCTGGGGATACAGGAGGAGACTATGAGGGAGGAGGGTTTTTTAGTAGTGAGGGAAGGGTATTTCTTATTCTCAATGATTAAGAGGCAAGGTATGCGACAATGTTGGAGCATATAAAGGATACTGAATGAGAGATGTGTGGGGTAGGGAGTGAAGGGTGCCAGTGCCTTGAGACCCTTACGAGTGAGTAGTAGCACTTTAAAAGCCACCTCATTAATTAATTGATTGAGGGAAGTAATGGTGCAACACGATTTTGAGGGTTGTGAAAGTAAAGAGGATACTACACAAACACAGTAGTTGAAATTGTCTGTGTTCAGAACTCCTGTGAGATCAGAGTATGTTTGTAGACAACCCGGTGCTCAGTAGAGCTGTATTTTCTGCATTTACAAATAAGTGTCTGTACTCTTTTTTTCACACTTTGGATGTTGGGGATGATTTATGGCTTTGTGTGAGGGAGAGAATTCAACTCACACATGTACCTCCACCAGAGGGTTGAATTCTGCTGTTGTTGAAAGAAGGTGTGGTGAATAAGGGGTTTTGGATTATAAATGTGATTTATTTAAAAAGGCATAACTCTTAATGGCTGTTTTTGTTTGGTGATGTTGATTACAAAATCAAGGTTTTGGAAAGAGTGATGGCTTAAAAGTAAAAGAAGGCCTGGAAGTAGCAGAGAGGGTTCATGGCAGGAAGGAAGTGGATTATTAAAATTAGGTCTAGCCATTTGCCATGTCTGTGAGTAGATACTGAATGTGTGTTAGTAGCGAGTAATCTGAAGGGAAGTGGGTGAGTAGGCTTGATTACAAATCATTGCTTTGGAGGCGTGGCTTCGGTGCCAGTGAAGATGGCCGCTCTGCTGTGAGGCTCCAGAATGGCGTGAGGGGGCAAGCACTCTCCTGGCGGTGTCTCTTGTTCCCTGGATCCTGCAGCTACATATTTCTAGATGTAAATCTCACCTGCACATTGTGAGATGTTTTTCGAGGTGCAGGGTGAGCGTTAAATTCCTTTTTCCTAACCAGTCTGTTCTGCAACGACACTCGCAGCAGACATTTTGGCTTCAATTTCCCGGTCTTTCTCCTCATTTCACATTTGCGACCAGTCTTGCGCTTCCTGCACTTCTTGTCAGGTAAACTATTTTAGAGCTAATTTTATCAGTTTTATGCTCCACATACCCTCTGCCTTCTAATAAATAATGGCCCTGAACATTGCTTCACATGGTGCGTTTTTACCTCCTGTTTCTCTCATGCTCTGCTTACAGCGCATACCATTCTATTGGGGAGATCACTGTCACAAAGAGACATTTTCTTCTTCTTTTGGCTCCTGAAGTCTCTGGGCATTATTTGGTACTTTAATTAGCCTCTTCGATATAGAGTATTCCTGCTTAGTCTTTCTTATGGCGCTCTTCCACTGGTCGTGTTATTTCCTCTAACTCTTCTCGTTGGAAGAATACAACCCCTTTCGAATTTTACAAGAAAATATGGACTCTGGACCTGCTGCCATTGGGGGTGTGCCACCCACTGTGCCTCGCAATGCATCCAAACAAGCCTCTAAAATACCTGCTGCCTCATCATCTGTAACAGGCAAGCACGCTAAAAAATACCCACCTTCTCCTTCTAATTTTTCGACAGCACTATCTATGGAATTGCTTTTGGAGGAAATTCGTGCTCTTAAACCTTATATGGAAGACACAAATACTCATCTCCAAAGTCATGATAGCAAACAGTCTGTCACGGAACAAAAGGTTTCCCACCTTGAACAAGGAGTGGAATCCATTCAAGGTGTTACCAATCAAGTTCCTTCATTACATTTGGAGATTTTGCACCTCAAAAATCAAGTGGAAAATTTGGAAAACCTTAATAGGCATAAGAATTTGCGCATTTATGGCCTTGCGGAGGTTCCGGGGAGTGCGGATCCTCTCTCCTTTTTTCAATCTTTTCTTCCAAATCTCCTGGGTCTTCCTGAGACTCCGGAATTGAATATCCAAAGAGCTCATTGTTTTGGGCCAAACCTAAGATCATCATCTTCCTCAGTCAAATCAAGAGGCTATATCTTGTATTTTTTAGAGTACACTGAGTACACTGATTTGCTTAAAATACTACAAGGTGCCAGACTTAGAGGGAAAATTTCATGGCAGGGATCTAATCTGTTCTTCACTCAGGATTATGCTAAAGCAACTGCAGACCGACGGAAGAAATGTTTGGACATGAGACCTGCTCTTCGCAGTCTGAATGCTAGATATGGTCTGTTCCACCCTTGCCTTATGAAAGTAACTTATAACAATAAAACCACTGCCTATGAAGATCTGGCTCGCCTACAACATTTCTTGGATACCTGCAGAGAAGAGCACATGAAGATTCCTTGTTCATCGATGTTGTGATGTTTTCTCTTGTAGTTTTTGCATATCTCCACTTTATGCTTTTTTATTCATATTGACATTTTGTTCTTTTTGTTGTTTGCTGTATCTCTTATAATCGATTCCTTTTCTTTTTAAGTGTCAGGTGCAGTTTACCGTGGTTCCCTGCCCTTTGACTCCTTTTTCCCACCTGGAGGATGTCTCCCTTCCTTGTCTTCGTACTGGAGTTTCCCCGCCTGATCGTGGCATCTTCCTTATGTGGCTCCACAATCCCCTTGTTCATTGTTTGTTCATGGTATGTCTTTTTGTTTATGTTTTTCTATTACTCTCTTTGTGTATTGTTCTTTTCCATCGTATTTCCAATATTTTTTTTTCCTTATCTGCTTTGTTTATACCTCTTATCATACAGTTTCTAAGTTTTTCTTCTCATCCATTTCTTCCTTCTTATTTGGCTCATTGGCCTCTTTCCTTTCTTTCTATCATTACTCATTTTTAGGTCTTGGCCTGATCCAGCGCATGGGCTGGTCTGGCCGAGACATTTAGTAGCTGCTTTGAGAAGTACTACTTTGCAGGCGATCAACTTGCTAGAATGCACCATTCGCGTTTTTTTTCACACAACTCCCGGCCGGGTCGCGCGGCCAATGGCAATGGCCTAATATTGTTTCTGTTTTCATGCTAGATAATCGCGCAAATAGGCCCAGCATGATACCTTGGTAATATGTAAATTGCTTATTCACACATCTGGCATATTGTGTGTTTGTACTGCATCGTCCTCCCCATAATAGGCGGCACTTAGTTTCAATCTTGTCATGGCTTGCTGGATCATGACCACTTATGTGCATGTTGTGCATGCGTTACTAGTAGTAGCCACCCTTTTAGGTTAACTATTTATATCACTGGCCATCATGATATGAGGGATTATTGTTATCTTAATTCAATGGGTCACGAATCTTTGAGGGTCTTGGTTGTGCTTGAATCTGTATGTGCATCAAGACGGCTTCATTATAGATGTGGATAGTATTTTTTTTTTTGCAGCAAGCACTTTCACAATTCGCTGTCTACTGTAGTGACCAATCCCTTATTTTCAGTTGGTGATAGCAGTAGCTTTATCAACACGGCGATTTCGGCTTTATCCCATTACTCGGTTTCATATATATAGGATATTACATTTATAAATATCATCACAATGTGGAATTGCTTTTCTGTTTGGCAATGTGTACATATCACAATGTAATATTTGCTAACAACACACTGCATGTTAATATCTGAATTGGTGGATATATCCTTTTTTTGCATATGTTTTTTGTTATTCGTTTGAAGGAAGCTGCGGAAAATGCATATCATCTTCTTTTTATGAATCTTTCCCCTCTTTTGTGTGACATGCACCACACTAAGATCGCGCAGTATTAACCGCATGTGATCCCTACGTGCATTCGTAATCACTTTTGAGACATTCTGCCCATGTGCAGTCCATTATTTAAAGTCTGATTCCATACTCGTTTAAGGCAGCATTTATCGAGGGACTCGGAGCACTTTGCAGGACGCTGTCGTCACTTTAGTGAGTTTTCGGCATGGGACCGAGTGGGGATTTCTTGCCCCCATTTTAACTTGGACAGGAACTTAATGGGTATTTTGCCGCTTTTAACACCTTGCGATGCCGTAACCAGCAGTAATTATGGTAATATTCTGTCCGTGTAACATTTTGTGACAGTCGTGTGGTGTTTTTACAGGCCAGAAATCGCGTGCACCACTCGCGTCATCACTTGCGTTTTTTTTTCACACACACAACTCCTGGCCGGGTCGCGTGTCCAATGCTTGTTACAATCGATGAACGAATCCAAGCTAACTGCTTAGAGAGGGCCACTGCACACCATACACAAACATTCCTGCTCACAACCCCATGAACAATAAATATATGCCTCCCAGCCTTCGGAAGAGGCATTACAGTGTAATTGCTTTCATTTCGCTCTTCCTTTCCACACTTGAAAAACTCTATACTCACACTTTCTAATTAATTCCCCTTGGCAGGCGGCACGCTATTTTCCGGAGCTTTGGCCTACAGATTAAGGACTAACACCTTTGAAAATACTCCTCCTCGCCTCCAAGTCTCCCCCAATTGAGCTATTCACTCAGAAACAGCGCTGTGGCATTGAAGCAATGCTCAATTAGGCTAAATTCCCTTGTTGTGAGACAATCTAACTGTCGCGCGGTGAAGTAGTTCTTTTGACCAGTGTATCGAATTGTTTATGTAATGTTTGAAAAGAAAACATGCATTTTTTTTAAATCATTGTTGCGGTGTAGATGTTATGTATACATGCAACTCGAGGTATGCACACATTGAGAAAGACAGTCATTTTTTTGCTTTTTGTATCATTATGCATAAATGGATTTTTTTCTTAGTGAGTGTAGTATGCATTCATGGCCAGAATAAAAAAATATAAAAACTAGCAGCGCAGAGCTCCTTGAAAATACAGAAGTGTAAAGGTAAGAACCAATGATGCCATTAACAACGGTAATAATTAGCTTTGGTTCCTGCCCATATACAAAGGTTCTTAATATTAATTACATTACTAATCTTTTCAAATAGAAATCTGCTCAGATGGAAATTTTTTCGATGCAACAAATATGCTTATATGCACAAGTCACATAGTTTAAACAATATGCATATTATCAAAAGATAAGGACATCACACGTTTCATTAGGAACAAGCATTGGGATAGCCAATAGGTCTCGCTTTTAGGACCTTCTAAGTATTTAGTTATGCAGCACAATATCCTTGGTGAAACCACATTAACTGTTGCGTGGCTAAACACTTATAAGGTCCCAAAGGCGAGACCTATTGGCTATGCCAACGCTTGTTTGTTTTGCTATGATAATCTGGCCTACTTAATTTCTCTCCTATACATATTGCTTTTCTTCTTGGGTTTGTCTTATTGGTGGATTAATTATAATTCATTTCATATTATGTCTTCTTAATTGTTTTGCTTGTATTGATGTCGCTAAAGGTTATATCTTGAAATGTTAAAGGTTTGGGTTCCCCCATAAAACGCCAATGGGTTTTATCAGATACTGGTGGATTAAAAGGTGATATTGTTTTGTTACAAGAAATTCGCGTAACAAGTAAAGAAGTTACCAAGTTTCAACACCAATAGGTGGGTCATATCTATGCATCACCGAGTTCAGGCAAAGGTAATAGTGTGGCTATTCTTTGTCATAAACGTTTAGATATTCAACCTATACATCAAGATGCATATTCTGAAGGTAGATGGATTTTAGTTTCTTTACTAGTTAATAAAATCCTTCTAACTATTTTTAATTTATGTGTGCCCACCACTCCAGCTAAGCTCTTTTGATCTCAGATTCTATCTAAATTGATGTTATATAATGATTATTATTTAATATTGGGTGGAGTTTGTAAAATGGTTATGGATCCCTCCATAGATAGATGCTCTAAATCTAAATTCATCCCCTCCTCCATACACACTCAATTTGCATCTGCTATAACTCAAACATCCCTTGTGGGTGCTTGGAGACTATGTCAACCTATACTCCAAGAATATGCATATTTCTCACCAGTTCACTCCCCACAATCCCGTATGGACAACTTATTTAATTTCAAAGCCCTTAATCAACATATTTCCCATTCAGACATAGGATCTATATTAATTTCTGACTACGCTCCTGTATCCTTGGATTTAGACTTACTCCCCCATCTCCTAGTTGTATTGCTCACAAAATATAGCCGGTAATCTTCTTGTCAATTATCTCAAGATTAAAAAAAAAACTCAATAAAATGTAATCTATTTTAACTTCAACTAATGCTAAAGTTCATAAAAATAAAGATATTCTCTGTGAATTTTCAAACTTTTATCAATAGCTCTACACTCCTGATTTCCTTCTCAGCAGTATGATATGATAATAACAAGGAATGTCAGGAATGTAGCTGGTTGCGCTGCTGCTCGCTCCCAAGCTCCCTAGGCCAGGGGGAGTTAACATTTAGAGAGAAGGCGAAACAGGCACCCACCTTTGGCCAATTGCGGGCTTTTAATTTTTGAAAGCCACATGCAATGGCCAATCAGTTCAGCTTTTCAGTAAACTCGTGCGTGTGGCTTTTTTTAGCCACACGCACGAGTTTGCTGAAAAGCTAAAGTGATTCCAAGAGGTCATTTTCTAGAGCAGCGCATGTGCGCTGCACAAGGCTCGACCTTAAAAGCCTTAACACATGGACGGCATTAATTTTCCTGATTTTTATTCTTACCATACTTCATTTTTTCTTAAACATATTCTCTTTTTTATTGTCTGAAAGTGGAACTGATTCTAACCTTTACCCATTGTGGTTAGACATTGAAAGAACCTTTTTTCATCCCTTTTCCTTCAAAGAATATGTTTCTCTCTCCCATGTGCCCTTATCATTATTCCTCCCTATTCTTAAAAATGTTTCCAAACTTTCACAACCACTTTTCTCTTCTGATCTAGATGAACGTACACATTTTTTTAATTCTTCACTTCGGTATAATAAGCATATTAAACTTAACAATAAGTATCATTTCTGGAAAGTTTGGTTAACTCACGGTCTCAAATGAACTCATCAACTTTTTCATGATTGTATCTGTTTACCCTTCTCAGTATTGCAATCCCATTTTCCCTTCCCTCTTGATATCATTCTAAGTATTTATCTTTATTAGCAGCTGTCCAAGCTTCTTATAATTCTTTAATCTCCTATCATGCTCTTACCCCTTCAACTCCTGTTACTACATCATTTGTAAGTACTTCGCCTTCTGCTTCTCTAATATATAAAAAGTTAATGGATATTCCTATGTCTCGTGACAAATCTGATGTGGACAGTAGTTGGGAATCTGATTTGGGTTAGTCTTTCTCTATTCCAATGTGGAATAAAAGCTAGACTAAAATAAGGAAGTCCTCTAGAGCAGCAAACAATACTCTAACGTTCAGGGAGGGTGGGGCACGCCGCGGACATGCACAACGGGATTACCTTATTGCATCATGGTAAATGTAGTTTTCAAAGTTGCTTGCTTCAGATAAGTTTATCAAGCTTCATGGCCAGTGCCCGTATCCCTATACACGTGTTTCGAGATTCTTCTCTCTTCAGTAGGGAAAAAAGTTCATAGGTTCCTGTGCATGCTGCCGTCATCTTATCAGGGATATTACCACTCTCAGCATGCGTTGCGCGCCCCTGAGCTCGTCAGCTCGTGGCCCGTGGGAGCCATTTTAAACATTCAGGGAGGGTGGGGCACGCCGCGGACATGCACAACGGGATTACCTTATTGCATCATGGTAAATGTAGTTTTCAAAGTTTCTTGCTTCAGATAAGTTTATCAAGTTTCATGGCCAGTGCCCGTATCCCTATACACGTGTTTCGAGATTCTTCTCTCTTCAGTAGGGGAAAAAAGTTCATAGGTTCCTGTGCATGCTGCTGTCATCTTATCAGGGATAATACCACTCTCAGCAAAAATTATTTTTTATTTATAATAGACTACAAATAACTCCAGCTAGATTACATTAAATTGATCCTGGCATCCCTTCTATCTGTTGTCCATGTGTAACACTCCATTAGCAGACCTCAAACATATGCTTTTTGAATGCCCAGCAAATCATACTTTTTGGACGCAGGTCTGGCGACAAATCAATACTATCTGTCATTCCCATATCCCTTTCTCTTATTTACACATTTTTCTAGGTAGTGTTCCTCTTTTCTTGTCAATTTTCGTATTATTGATTTGCTCATAGCTGTTGCTTTTTAACAGATCACTAAGTCATGGAAGGATACCTCTG
The DNA here is from genome assembly GCF_964263255.1 of Lissotriton vulgaris. Lineage (NCBI taxonomy): Eukaryota > Metazoa > Chordata > Amphibia > Caudata > Salamandridae > Lissotriton > Lissotriton vulgaris. The sequence goes on from NC_141696.1 coordinate 373,460,806, forward strand.
CAGTGTCCTTTCAAGCATGGTGGTATGGCATTTGTTATAATCATAGATTGGATAGGGCCTATGTACACCCAACCACGATGGCTGTTAAACGAGAGAAACTCTGGATGCCCATTACTGAGTTCTTAAATGTTTCAGCTAAAAAACTATCTTCACCCAACCCCTGCATTGAAGAAGTACCCAAACCCCATTGATTCTTTAAATACTGCTGTTTAATTAATGTTTACCTTATAGTTATAGAATAATTCAATATTAGGAATTTTTATGTATAGCTTGTTTTTTCACTTATATGCCTGATATGGATGTTCTACCCCCGCCCTCTTCTTTTATTTCTTTTTATCCCCATATCTTTTCTTATCATTACTCTGTACTTATGTATTATTTCTATGATTATTATATTGTCTTATTCTTTTATCAAACAAACTCCCTTTAAACAAAAAAAATCATTGCTTTGATCCTAAATGTAATCCCTAAGAATGATTAGAGGAGTGTTGAGAGAAAGCAAATCTATTATAGTGTCATGGTCTTCAAAGAATAAGTCAATGGCTCTTGGAGGGTATTAGATAGAAATATACACATTGTAGGAAACTACATGATGTGCGTGGTCTAAATTGATTTTACATCTTATACTCAACCCTATTTTTGCTGGTATTAGGAACCTTTGTACTCTGATACTGCGATTGAGTGTGTGAGTTTTGCACCTAAAATGATACTGTAAAATTTGTTCCACCCAAATTGTGTATTTAACTTTCCGATAACGCCATTTTAAGTTGGCACAGACATTGCTAAAGTGGCATGGAATTTACATGTCATATATGACTTCAATCTGTGTTCACACCATCGATTTATATGGGAAAGATCCGTGGCTGGCAGGGGCATCATTGCCCTTTCGTTGGGCTACAGTTTAAAAGCAATGCAGTGAACAATGACAAAAATACTGTCTTTGCCATGTATGAGAACCTATTTTTTATTTTTAGCTAAGTCACCACTAATGTGTGCCTTGTAAGCACATAGACCTGATTTCTTAACTTATACAATTGTAGCATACTACATATAGAGAATAGTATAAATTCACAGTGAACAAGTATCCAAAACCCGTTTTCACTGTGTAGGCTAGGTTAATTTTCAAGGAACATGCCTAGATGTAAATTAAATCCATTTTTTATCTCTGCCTGGGGAAATGCTAGAAAAATGTATCAAAGTCATTTTACAATCCTATTCAATTGTGAAAGTAAATTTTGTTTATAACTTTCTTGGAACTTTTAATAAGCGTACTTTGTGCTCCTCGGGAAGAAACATATTTAGAGTAATTTTGCCTCTTTGCCCTACTCTAGAGGCCCAGAAAACGTTTCCAGATGGGTGTAAATGACACTGCTTCCAGAAGGCAATGGCTTGACCTTAGTGCCCAGGAGGGCAGGTAAATGGTCAATAAATGGGACTTAACAAGGATAATCCAGTGGTGGTGCGTCCATTAGGGGCGTTGGGGCGTTGCCCCACTAACCATGGACGACCGCACGCTGCAGGAATTAGTAAATACTATAGGCTTCAAAAATAATTTATTCGCGCTTCACTAAGCGCACTCGCAGTACTGTTTGCGGCAGAGAGAGCCAGCGGGACAAGCCCGACAGATTCGGAATCGCGGAAGGCAGTGGGGGCGGGGCTGCGGCAATGAGTGACAGCGCAGCCATAGGTAGCGCAGCAGGCACTGTGTGTGTGTGCGCATTTAGGGATAGTCATTTTTTTGACTGGCCCGCGCATGCGCACACCCAGTAGTACCTTCCCCCCTCCTCCTTCCCTACAGCACACAAACAGGCAGGGACCCGGCTCTCCCGGGTCTCATAATGGGCAGTATTTGCCCTGCTCGTTAGCCTATCCTGGCGCAGTGGCGCTGGTAATGCTGCGCCAGGATTGTATGCACGTCACCGCGCCTGGCGTGCCAAAGCAACACACGACGAGGAATGAGAGAGTCACGAGGAGAGGAGAGTGTCTAGTACTCTGTCATCATGTATGTGTACGTACCCTCCTCGTGAGTCGTGTTTGCCTGCTGCAGTACTTCCACACAGTCAGCCAAGACTGTCGAGTGAGTCACGTCACCGTCACCTCACCTCATAAAAAGTACGTTTTATTTAGAGTACAGTACAACAGTCTAGTACAGACAGTCCAGAAGTGTGTCGGTGTGCGTGGTGTGTCGTGTGTCACTCGCTCACAGTACTACTAGTCTGGCCTAGACATGGGTATATGTGGGCTCTGATAACAAGAAGCCTCTCTGTGGGGCTCCACCGCTCCAGGCATGGGCACGCGCGGCATGGATAACTGAAAGCATTCTGCAAGCCATAATCTGCGGTGCCCTGTCCGGGCCATCCGGGCCGGCCAATATAGCACCGCTCCTGCCCGGCTGGCACACCAGCCGCCGCTCAATGGCCCAGCTCAAATCCCCTTTTGATCGGACCGAGGCGGGCATCATTGCATTATAAAATGCTCCGTGGGCTTGAAAGTCTACAAAGATTCATCGGTGGCCCTGTATAATGCTGCTCTTGACGATTCAGTTGCTGTTTGCCGTGTTCTTACTCTGTGTATACACAGAGTAAGAACACGGCAAACAGCAACTGAATCGTCAAGAGCAGCATTATACAGGGCCACTGCTATCATGTAATTATGCGGCCGCGTCGTTTGTTTTAGTAGCTCAGAATCCCTGGCATGAACACAGGCGAGGCTGACAGGCGGGCTGCAGGCTGTAACCAAAGTGAGACTGCATGTGCCACGACGTGAAGTTGACCATGGCAAGTAGTTAAACTTTACACATAGTGTTCTGTTATGAAGGAAAGGTTTCAAATAACTACTACCAAACCTAATTATACAGCCCTAATAGCCTGGAGACAGTCGCTTTTCTTCTGCCCTGTGAGCCATCCTTATGCAGTGATTATAAGGGGAAGGCCATTTCATGCAAGAGACGAGAGTCAGTCTGGAGCAGAAATAAAGGGCTCTTAACCCAACTAGCCATGGAACACGAAGTGCTCAGCTGTAGGCGACCACTGTGGATTTTTATTTTACTGAATATTACATGTTAGTGAATAAAAGATGCACTTTTTGTTTTCGCCGGCTGAAAGGGTTTCTTTAATCAGTTATGTCTTCTTATTTGAAGCAGCCCTTTGTTGTTTTTTCCTATCCAAATAGAGCAAGATTACATCATAAGGCTGTGCTCATTTTACCATGCCTGACAGCCACATTATTAACCCCTTATCCGAGGCAAGTTATCACGGTACAATTGTGAAAGTTATTTTATGTGCTGTTTTTATTGATACTGTTAGATTACTAGTACTTTGACAGACCGACATCAACTGTGCACGTGAAACAAAAAGTAATTACACAGTTTGCAAATGGTTGTTCCTTTTAAACAGCGGGGTCACCAGTGCTGTTAGTTGTTACCACCTCCTCCTTTTTTTCCTTTTCTCGATGGATACCTTATTTTGTACATGGTGGCAGAGCCTCATGGGCTACCGTTGCTTTCTTTGCAGATAGCTGTGAGTTTCTGTGGTGAGTGGAGCTTCCCTCATGAAAGCTGACGCCAAGTTGCTATGAGTTGGTCAGCTGTGGTGCTGTCCACATCAAAGCAGCCAGGATGATGTGATGGAGTATGGCGGTCCGTTGAGATTGTGGCTGCACTTCAATGTTGGAGTCCACGGGTTGCGCTGTGTGGGGCATGCTGTGCGAAAAGCAGGGCTCTCAAGTGGAAAGAAGCAAAAAGGGTGATTGGCTCCACTTGGGCATACATTTATTGTTTTTGCTATTGGTTCTTAGCCTGCTTTTTATGGGTAAACAAGTTATTTATGCCTATTGGAGAAGTTACCCTGAGTCCTGTGTGGTTTGTACAAGAAATTAGCACAATTACATTGCTTGATTTTGCTCATAAGAAAGTGTCACTCATCGTTGTTGAAACGTCACTCATAATTACACTGAAATTATGAAAATGTCACACATAGCACTCTGAAACCTTGGCAGCTATGGTAACGAGCTGCAAGCCACTGACGGCACACAGGTGTCACAGGCGCGCGCCCAAAACCCTGCCCTAGGCGAGTTTCAGAATAGCATTAAAAATGCGTGACAATACATTTCAGTGCGGTGTTGCGGAACACCACGCTGAAATGCGTAAGAGTCACGTCTTATGCGTGCTACTTGACAGGACTGGTTTTTCGCTTAAGTATGCATTTGCCACATCTGCCACATAATCCATCGTCTTCTGCATAATCTTCAGATTGTAATAAAAAAAGTTTAATTTATATCTCAAAGGGTTCAAAAGTTACTAAAGACGCAGCAACACGTGCTGCCCCTCAGTGGAAGGCCCTCTGTAAAGCTTGATTGGTCACCATTCTAATGCTTATTGCTATATTTTTGTGTTAAACCGGTGCTAATGGGGGTCAAGCAATGCCCAGGAAGTGTAAAGATGACAAAAACATGCAGTATTACGATCGTAAAATGTGCCACATTAAACCACATCATTTGCGTTTTCTTGCCGCAAAATTTGGTCCTTCCCTGCCACATAATTCCCTTGGCCCTGATTATACATTGTGTCACAGGCTTTTTAGGGGGACCAGGGGCATAGCTGCCTTTCGTGTAGCGACAGGCGGCCTATGCCCTGATAGTTGTTCACTTTTACTGCCCACTTGCAGCCAAATGGGTAGTTTTCCTTGCTTGCACCAGGACCATTGGCACCATTGCTGATGGTGTCATGCAGCGTGTCTCTATTTTTTAGACACCACATGCATATTTGTTGCTGTCCTCTCCGCTGCTTTGAGGGAGTAGGGTCCTCAGACATGCTCCCTCCTTGTGTGCTGCTTTCGCGTCCACGTAAGTTTTTTGCACTTAAGTTGCTTGCTTCTGGTTCCAAGCAGCTTCACCTAAAAGCGGTTTGGAATTTGTAAGTGAACTTCCTGACTGTGAGTGCGTACAGAGGAGGATATTTAGGTTTAGCGTTGGGCCTGGGACCGGTTGGTTAACTGTTCTGCCTTACATGGTTCTAAAAATCGTAATGAGCTCTTGAAGGCAGTAAGGAATGGCGTGGCCGAGGGGGCCGCGGTGTCTACAGTCTACGCACTTAGGGACAGAGGTGGGCTGATCTGTTTGCAAATGCATCGTGCGTCACGTACATCGACTGGGCTATAGGCGTTTTGGGGCTGGGCCGAGTCAGAGTCAAGCTTATATGTCAGGCATGACTCCCTACTTTGGTTTCCTATGCGGTCTGAGACTGAGGTCTGGGGACGGAAGTGAGTCCGAGGGTGGCACGGGGTCGGGGGGCACTAGAATGGATAGATTAGGTCCTGGATGTGTCTGGCAGGTCGGCGGTCCGAGAATGGATTGGAGGCTGTGGTTACCATGGATGGGCTGGAGGTCAGAGTTCAGATCCTCTCAGTGAGGGCAGGGGCAGGGTATATTTGAGAACCTGGTTTTGAACGCGATTTCGGTGGAAGACAGTCTTTGGAATTTATGTTGGAACTTATCATGGCTCCACATTGAAAACAAGTGAGGGCAACTGCAACCTCTGATAGAGTGCTACTAGATTTGGATGACATATATTGGGCGGACGCCCTTTAAAGGGAGCGTGTATTACGCAAGTATTGGAAGATAAAGTATCATACAAATTGGAGATTTGCCTTGAGAAAGCCCATAGGGTGCGAAACGCGCGTCGGCTGTCAAGAACCGTGTTTATAAAAAGAAATAAAGTTTGGATTTTGGATACACTACGTGATTCCTTTGGACAAAGAAATCGGGTCTATGCGTGCTTACAGCAAATGATTGAAAGAGACTTTTTGTGATGTGCAATGATGTTTTTGTATCGTATATTTGAGAACATCACAGACATACATTGCAGATTCTGGGAGCATCTCTCCCACACGGTGTTTTGGAAGACCTCGCCTGCAGATAGTGGCCCGAATGTTCTCCTTTCGTATTCCACCAGTCCCACGTACATGGATGAGAACAGGTTATAATTAGGGCTCCCGGTTTTATGGTATTTATTTTTTTAACATTTCCGTCTGTATTTATCCATATTTATTTTTATGTCATTTTATCTGTATATATCTGTATTTATTTTTGTCGCAAGCAAAAAAAGACGTTGCAGCTAGTATTTTTCCACATTTATTTAAATAGACAGTGCAAATGGTTGTTATAGGTTTAGCTATATGTATATATGCGCCAAATATGTTTCATGCAACATCCATCCAAAAACTTTTCTGTTAGATCAAAACAGGAACTCACATATGAGAAATGGGAGTGGTGTCACAGAGATTACCTGCGATAATATTAGTGATCTGATGCTGTGTTACAATATTGAAAACACTGTCAGTAGCCATTTTTATTCTATGTAAACACATTTAGAATTTAGACAAATGTACCTGGGTACTTTCAGTGACCTGGCCAAAGACAGCAGCAAGCTCTCATTTCAGAAAAAATAAAGGCCCTTGCATTAGTCCTGTCAGGCTCTATTTCCCTCACAATCCTGAAGCATGAAGCCTAAAATATCCAACAACAGCCACGTAAGTGGGCAGCTTTTGATTCACATTTTTTTTAAACTAAGTCCTTCGCTAATGCAAAACCCTTTTTCCATAAGTTAACTAGTCTCTGCTTTGAAGACATTGGGCTTGTATCACTTCCCTTATTTTACCTAATACTGCCCCGTAGCATTTGAACAATTTACTTTAAAGCTTTAATCCCACACAGTGTAGCTGCAGCCACAGTTCTTCCTCACACAGTGGAGAAAATAAACAATTTAACTTGAAAAGGGGCTTACAGATATGCCCCAGCTGCCTCTGTCTCTCAGGAATGTTTATTCATGCTTCACCAAGTCACGGAGGAACGTTTCAATTTAAGGCCTGAAAGTGAATGCAACCTAATTTTCTTAATGTGTTTATTCTGCTGGTATATCTGACCTCTTTGGGTCACACATTTCTGCCAGTCTTAGCTCCAAGTATTCGCGCTGCTAACAACGCCCCCACCTCCTCAAATGTTAACACCTGTAGTAGTGCAAACAGTGAAATACAGGTCCACCCCCCACCCTTTGATTAACCTGTGACCTAAAACTCACTGGGGTGCAGGCTCAGCGATGGAGATGTCAAAGGAACCGCAGAAGGAATTTCCCGTGCCTAGCAGAGAGTGATTAATGGCTCAGCAGGTGCTAATGAGGGCAGTCATAAACGGCAATCAGGAAGAGGGCTCAGAGAATCTAATTTAGTTGTATTTTTCCGCTTCTATTTATAAATACAGACAGGAAAAAAATATTTTTCCGTCTGTATTTATATGTATAAATCCGTATAAACGGAAAACCGGGAGCCTTAGTTATAATGTACGGCAGCTTCCTATGAAGCTCTGTTTGATAATGGCCTCCATTTATGTGCAACCCGGCTCTATTAAAGTTATTTTTAAACACATGTAAAGGGCGGAGTTCGGTGACCCGCAGCATCAACAAACATACATCATTGTCTACCTACCATACAAGGGCTCTTATAAAGTTTGCCATGATGAATTCTGTGGTGAGATGGTGGTGCTCTCCTTATTGGTCTTTTTGAGGGTCTCTTCGTTCACGAAGACTCTCACATGCCTGTTTCTTCGCTTTCTCAAAGGACATTTCACTCACTGGTGATACGTGCGGCTTCCAGTATCTACAGCTCTTTCATCTTCAACTCAACATGCGAACGTGGAAGTGGATGTGTTTGTCTTGGTTTTGAAATAGGGTTAGGGAGACTAGATTTCTCTTGTTGTTTGTGGGGGTGAGGGTGCTGGTTATCATTGAGTCCAAAGGATTTTTCCAATCTTAAAAAGGCAACTTGTAGTACTTGTAGGTAGCACTGGGCAATGTTGAGGTCTGCACTACAACTGGTTTCACTTCAGGAAGACTGATTTTAACACTTAGAAGGTTGCAGATTTATCTGCCCAGCTCCTCCTTTTCCCCATGCCCATCCTGGCTAGATTTAAGTCTGGAAGGGACTGTTAACGTGTTAATATGGAGAGTTGGTATTAAGATTTGTTTCTTTGCTTATCTGAGTCTTTAGAAATCTTTTTTGAACGGTTTACAAGAGCTCGCCTTTAATCTCTGTATTTTGTCCATCTATGCTAGATGGGACAGAAAATCTTGCAAACAGTTTCGTTCCTGTGCTTTAGGTTGGTAATTTTCTGAGCAGTGTGCCTACTTGGAAACACTACCTACGTAACAACCTGCATGTCTGTTGCTTTTCGCTAGGCTACAAGTCTGCAGTGTATTGAGTGTTGGCTAGATATTTATTTGTGCCTATGCCAATGCTGCCAACTGGGGATTGTCCTGAACCTTGGATGAATAATTAATAGCTAAAATATTTTGTTACTTTTTACTGCACTGCCTTTTAACTGCAGGGCATCGACGGGAAGGAAGGTTACCATTAAACCTGTAGAAAAGCAATTGGCCTCATTAAGAGACCTGCATTGAATTCTCAGTTTCCCACTAACTGTTCAGGCAGTTGGGGCAAGTTAACATTCTGCCACGTCCTAGGCATAGTTCCCAACATCTATTGGCCCTTAGTTGCATTGCCCTGATCCCTTCAGAACAGCCCTGGTCTTGGGGTGTAGGGCGGGTTCATGCTTTCTCATATACTGTGTGGAGTCATGCTGTCTCATATATAGTCCCGGGACAGGAGACATGCTCTCACATATTTCACCCATGCATTCGCACCCTCTACTCGCCTGACGGTCCTTCTTCCTGAAGGACTGCGAGTGCGCACCCCCTTCTCACGAGTGTGTCTCAAGCCTCGGGCCCGCACCCTCCCTGATTCGGTCACAGACCAGCGCCCGGGCCGTTTTTCTCCTAAGCGCTGCAGGAGTCTGTTATTAAGCTCTGTGGTTATACTGAATAAGCAGCTACCTATGTTATATGACAGCTCTCTAATAATGTAATACCTGCACTTTCACAATTGCTTTATTAACCTTCCTTCTTACTCAAATCTGCATGAAAATGCACAATTTTTCCACTATTTTTTCAAAATTTTCTCGGGGGGAAATCCCCCCGAACCCTCCTTGGGGGGTCCGGCCTCGCTCGCTACGCTCGCTCGCTACGGTGCAGTGCAGTATGATTATCAGTTTCCGGCCCACCACTTTCAAATGTCACCAGCCGCCACTGGGATAATCTATCTAGGAGGAGAACAGAAACGGGTGGCAGAACTAAAGGTAGCACTAAAATGTCTTCTTTTGATGCAGTGATGCCAAAGGGAGCTGGCAGGAAAGTAACCTGTTCATTCCCAGGGCCATCCTAAAATGTCTGGCTCCAATCGAAGCAGGACAAAGATTGATTTGTATACTGAAAGAGAGGGCATCTCAATAGAGGAGTGACAAGGGATGCACTGGAGCTCATATGGAGGAAAGGGTAGCCATCTTGGAATTAGGACTTCTGGAAATTTAGCAGTAAGCCAAAGAGGAAGTGCTGAAAGAAGAGGTAGTGTATTTTTTTAAAAAATAATGTCCTAGACCCTGTAGCAGTCCTAGCTGGAGTGAGCTCTGGGACCTTGAAGCCTCTCCTGATCAACTGGGGGCTTCAGGATTGACTACGAGAAACTTTCCCATCAACTAAAGAAGAGTGGCATTTACTCATTTTTTCAACCTCTGGAGGACTGAGAGAAGGTGGGGTGGCTTGCCCAGGGAGGGTGCACTCTTGATCTGAATGAAAACCGGACTTTTCTGTAACTGTATCTGGCCTCCCTCAGCCCTGCCTAGCCGTCTGGCCCCCGCGTCCAGCTTGCCTTGTGGGTAGAGCTTATGTTATGTTATGTCAAAATCCTTTATATTGTCCACAAATCACCCCAAAAGGGGTATATCAGCAAGGTCACAGACAAAAATGAAACTGCTAAGCTGAAAACATCTGTCTTAAGTAGTTTTCTGAATTTAAAATGATCAGTACACTTTCGAATATGAGGAGGTAACTCATTCCAGTACAGAGGGTCTAGTTAAGAGAAAGACCTGCCCCCTGAACGAAACTTTCTGGCTCGTGGGACAGTGCTCGTGGGACAGTGAGCCGAGCTTACTGCTGGTGTAAAAATAAAAAGTGACCCTGGGCCTGATTTAGAGTTTGTCGGATGGGTTACTCCGTCACAAACGTGATGGATATACTGTCCGCCATTTTACAAGTGCCATAGGATATAATGGACTTGTAATATGGCGGACAGGATATACGTCACGTTTGTGATGGAGTAACTTAGTCTGCCAAACTCTAAATCTGGCCCTCTGTCTGAGGGTTATATTTTGGATCGGGACAAGGCTGGAAATCTATCCCAGAGCTGAAGCGAATTTGGCGGATATGAAATCCTGCTTTGTCCAGGTTTGACATTTTTGGGATCCATTGCTGAGATTATATGATTGTGAGAGATTTGTTGATAAGAAGAACGGCTCCTTCGACCTCTTTATCTGCTGAGTGCTGTGTTAGAGACAGTGACACTTTCATTCGGGTGGGGGGCTGGATTAGCTGCGTCTTTGTGTCAATCCATATTTCAATGTGAGCAGTTAAATGCAATGCGGTGATGAGAATCAAAGTGAGAGGGGGATGTAAGTGGTTGTGTTACTACCTGAACAGATTGCACAGCATAATTTAAAAAGGAAGAGTTCTGGATTGTAGGTTTTGCGTTTACATGTTTGTTTGATGTTCAGCCAAGGTGGGTAAATGAAGAAGGGTTTAGTACGTTTTCTCAATCTGCAATAAGGAATAACAAAAAGCGGGAATGAGGCTGCTGGCCTCATCGATGAAACTGTTGACTGCTCTATGTAATCAATTAATTTTAAATTACTCGTGCGGGTCGATGCAGCGGGGACAGACGGCGCTAGTAAAAACAATAGTATCTCGTGCAGACTTAAGTTGGCGAGCCACGTGCGTTTATCAAGGAGAAGGAACAGGTATAGTTTCCTTCCTGGATGGATGGATAGCGGCTGCAAAAAGGTTTGCTTGAAATCAATAATATGTACAGTGCGAGGTCTCAGACAAACCATTCCAGCCAAGGCAGCCTGAATGTACATGTCTTTCTTTTTCTGAAGTAGTGTGTCACTTTTGGTCTGCTTTGAAAGGGTTTCCTGAAATGTCATCAGAGTGCTGCCACAAATGTTAGCAGGTGCTCCTCGTGCTTTGAGAGTTTTCTTCACACGTCCGTAGTGAAGTAAAGTAACCCAGTCCCACTCATGGGTACAGGGCCCCCCTCGATGCGTCTTCCTCTGAACACCTGCACTCAAACAGAAGAGCTCTTTCAGCTCCTATTACCGAAGGGCCTTTTGCTTGGTTAGGTTCTTTTGTAGCCATGGTAACGCCTCTCTCTTTGCTTATGGGCGGCCTTCTTCAAATCGTACTCTTCTCTGCTCTGATGCTGGTGTAATTTCCCGATCACTGAACGAACGGAAAAACAATTACACTCGTGCAGCCACCAAGCGAACCTGAACGACGCAGTTGAACCATGCTGGCTGGAATGTACATCAAGTAGAAGGCTGCACGCCCTGGGCTGTAGAATGTATCAGGGGGACGTGAAACCATAAAACGGGAGGTATCGGTGCCTGGCTTTACTCTGCTCCCCTCACACTGACCTGAAAATGTGTGCGAGTCCTTCTCTTACTTTTGAACATAAATTGGACACAAGGGTGCTGTTGACATGTCTGAAACTACAGCTTGGACCCGACCGGTAGTCCAGTCTATTCCCCGTCATTTTACCCTGGTCATTTCTGCCACCTTCCATGCCTGCGGCACTGCCCTCTTGCAAGGAGTGTGACACATGCATGGCATGGATTACAACGTGAGAATTAAGAATACTTTCATGAAATACTATAACGCAACTCATAATAAAGACATTTAAAAAATATAAATATGGGTGTCGAAAATGAAGAACTCATACCAAAGAATGATAAATTGATGAAAATACTGCATGTACTCTGGTCCTTACACTTAACCCAATGCTGCCTCTACCTGGACATCTACATTATCTCTAAACATACCTCTGCACTTCAATTTATACCTACCTCTTCTCCTAATACTAAATCTGTCTCTCTACTTCTTAACTACATGTCTCCCTACCCAAACCACCTCTTTCTCAGTCTCTAAACCCACCTGTAACTCCAAATCGATCTCTATCCCTAATCTACACAACTAGTTTTATACCTGCCTCTAGCTCTAAACTTACCTCTACCTCTGCACTTACCTCCACATCTGTACTGAACCCAACCCTTCTATATTCCTTCCTCTATTGCAACACCTACACTTACATTTTTCTCCACCTCTACATCTAGCTCTACCCCTCTGCTGATGTTAAACTCACATCTAACGCTGCACCTACACTTAAATCTATCAGCTACCTCTAAGCCTACATCTATGCCTCCCTATACCACAAAATGTTTACCGAGCTATGCACCAAACTCTTGCTATACACCTATCTCTACCTCAACACTCACTCTTACGCTCCTCTCTCTCCAGATATAACTTTAACTCTGCCACTACATCCACATCTGCTGCACCTATGCTTACATCTACTAACCTCCTCTAAGCCAAGGTCTACACCTACCTTTACCACTACATCTTTACCCACCTCTGCACCCATCTCTTCCGCTACACTTATTGCTACCATGAAACTAACTGTTACACTGTCCTGCACCTCTACATCTAGCTCTAGATCTACTATAACTGCTACATCCACATCTCCTGCTTCATCTTCAGATCCAGCTACACATCCATCTGATTTGTCCTCTACTCCCACCACTACTGTACCTCTCCCAGTGCATACGCTACCACCTCTACAGTAAACTCTGAATCTACACCTACTTTCACCCCCTATTTCTCTTTAATCCCTTGGCCTGTTTTTTACCCAATCACACTTTGCCACTTCATTATTACAACCGCCTGTAAAGAACCTTAATTCTTAATTTGCATGTTTCTTTTTTGATTTGGTAATTCCTTCATTATCTCACAGTGCCTACTGCAGACTCTACTTTATTTTTTACTCTATTATTCACATCTGGGCATACCCCGCCAACTTAGGGTAAACAAAGCAAACACAAGGAGATGATGGACGGAGCGCTGAATCTTTTCAGACACTCACCCCCAGTCACAAATCTGAGTTGAAACAATTGTTCTTTTTGCATTTGTCACCCCTAGTGGGATGGGTATGTCCAGATGCGGGTCCTGTGCTCTCCATTCCACTGGAGTCAAGCTAGCTTGGCCGATGAGGGGAGAAACCCCGAAACCGATCCCAGGATGCTTTCTTTCTAGTCAAGGGATAACCTGGCCTGGATTGTTCCCATGGGGAACAGAGTCAAGGCTGGTTTGCATATGGCTGGGTTCAAACTGGAATGGCATGGGGAGCTACAAAAATAATGGATTTAGGCCCAGATCTCTGAACTGGGGTAAATGTTTGACATTGATCAACATTCTGTCCATCAATTGTTTTCTTTGCATCTAAATAAACCATGGGAGTTTTGACATGTCCATTCTGCAGTTATACATAACACTTTGCCCACTCTTTGATTCTTCAATTCTTGCCTTTCCTTTTGAAATCCAGCATATGTTCATGACATTTACCACTCGTTCCTGTAACGGCTGAATTGTTGCCTCCTCCAATATCTCATTCCTTTCTGCCATTTTTCTCTTTGTGTAGGCTACCATTGCTCTCTTTGGTATCCTTGGTGTATTTTAAGGTCTATACAAAAATTTAAATTGGTAATCAACCTCCCCTGATTTGTTATTGGTATGGTAATAAGTAAGCTATGAAAATGAAATAATTTTAAAAAACAAAAAGTTCACCATGCATGACTCCCATTCTAATCTCTGTGTCTCTAGAACCTAGACCTTATTCGTTTCTAGGCAGTTGTATAAAACCTGTGCCACGTTGAAAAGGGTAAACGAGTAAGAGATAACTTCAATAGGACAAGCAACTACAGCATACTTCTAGGCCCCTTATCCATGGGCGTGATAGCAAAGGATGCAACTAGTATTGAGATTTTGGAATCCTTTACCGCCATTACAGTTCAACTTCTGACCCCCGTAAATCAGGAAACCACAATGTTGTTCACAACAGTTCAGGGAGAATTTATGAAAGATTTCTCTTTAAACATTTAGGGAAACTGAATGTTTTTGAAAACATTGCTCTCTAGCTAATGCCAGCCCATATTTAACTCTGAATTTATACATATGTGTGGTGTCCCTATTAGAGCTAAAGCTGTGTGAGGTTGCAACATTTTTCTCTTTCAAACTTGCCGTAATCTTCGAATACTATGATTTCCCTTCTTAGTTTTGCACATATATGTGGGTTTCATGTAAAAATCAGGAATTTCTAGCCCCTTAAAAGTCACTTTGAGAAAAAAAAAGTTTGGCTACATTATTGAGTCTCAAGATCACGCAAAAAAAGTTTTGTAGATAAGATAACTCATGATAAATGGAAGGATCAATTTGAGCGTCAATTTGCTTACACAAAAAACATTGCCATCTTGCAGATAAAAACTAGGCCAGGAAACACTACGTTGTAAAATCAGGAATCCCCTAAAACTATGCATAAGTCATCATTTGGGGTTCACACATGTGTATTGAAAATATTGCAACACCCAAATGAGGGCACAGTTTTGGAGACAATAGCTGAGATTTCATATCTTAGATTATAATCCTTTCTTCTTAAGAAGAATTAACAAAGATGAGGCAACTGCTCTTGAGATGGAAACTTATGATTGTGAAACCTGCACATGCTTGCCTGTTGTGCAAGCACCCTGATTAACAAACGGATGTGTGTATTTTGGTGCGGTTGGGTTCATGAAACCTGATACATAGCCCACAAAATAATCAAATATCTTTGTTTTCAAACTGCACTTTCATACTTTCCAGTGCTCTTATTGAGACCTAGCATTTTTTTTTAGTTTTATATAGCGCGAACAAGACCCGAGACATTGGGTATCAGAGCGCTTTAAATGGACCCAGTTTCATTACCTTTGGACACATTCATTTTTGTTAGGCAGAGGGAGATTAAGTGATTTGCCCAGATTCTCAGGATGTTGAGCGTTGTTGCCGAAACTCGAACCCAATTCCCCAGCTTTGGGGTCGACTGCTCTAATCATAAGGCTACATCCTAACTCTCGTCAGCGGGCACCCTTGCAAGTCATGCCCAGTCGATTTAAAAGGCTGTTGCAAAATATAAGTCTACACATTTTGCACTGCAAAATGCAGATACGCTAAAGTACACTCACGCCTAGCATCAGTAAACTTAACCATTGACCCTCACATTCTGCTGCCCCATAAGGAACCAAAGGTGAAGTTGAAAAAGCAAATGAAAAGAATTTAAATAAATGCATCTGCTTGCATGTTTTGCCTTACACACAAGTGTATATGGGTTGGTTGGCATACATTTTCAATGCAATACAATACAATTTTCAACACTGCCCACTGGAACATTTCATATGCACTGAACAAGTGGTGTAACAAGGCTCACGCACCATTTGCACTGAAATGAGCACTTCAATGCAAAACCATATTTGTGTCTGTGCATATGTTGATACATATACCCTCCATCAACAAATTCATGAGAGAATTCACCAATTGATCACTTTCCTAAAGTTAGTCGATGGCTAAAACAGGCTCAAGACTAATTCTTCTAAAGCATTTCATATTCTGGTTGTCTACCCTTCTGCAACAATGTGGCCAATGGATAACTGTCCCTATTTGTCTCTAAATCCCTGCTCCTGTCTGCCTCTTACCCAGGTAAATTTTTCAGGAAACCAGGAGTATATTGTTGTTGTATTAACGATTTTGCTAGATTTCAGATAACAAACAATATTGCACAAAGGCAAAAAAGGGCCTACGCTGAAAGTGTTCTATTTTTGCTGAGTAATCAATAGAAAAAAATCTCCTTTTAAAATACAAAGATTAAACTAATTTAGCGGAAGAATTACTTAGCTTTAATCAAAAAACTGTTTACCTCAAAATATTAAAATAGATCCTTCATTGATTAGGATTTATTTTGTTAGATCTGCATTAATAATACAATTAATTAATTCACCAACAAAGATGTGCCATACATTATGAGCGATAGTTTTGCAAACTGCTGTCTCATTTTGGCACTTATTGAAAAATGTTTATAGAATAGGGACCGAAGCAAAATCTTTTTGTTGCAATGGATATTCCCAAAGCAGTAACAACCACGCAAAAGACCATTTCCCCAATATTTCACTGATGCAAATTTAATTTGAACAATTTATCAAAGATTACTTCAAAAACAAAGGAAAGTGGGCATTTATGTCTCTGACAGGTATTAAAGCCAGTCAGACAAATGAGACAAACACTATTTGACCAAGTTAAAAAAATAATAAACATTTTCAATAAATGCCAAGAAAGGGGCACCATTGTAGCATTCAATATAACATTACATACAGCATTAATCATTGCATGTAAATAAATTAAACTTACAGGTGTACCACTTCATTATATAGATAATGAGTGAGGGACGCTAACCCTGTTCACTACAGAAACAAATTACAAATTAACCACAGGATCATTCATTATTGCATCTTCCACCCTCAATCGTCCATCAACATTCAGTGTGCAATTCCTAGCCAGTGTGATCAAATTAGAGAAGACTAAATTAGGAACCAAAGCTAAATAGCGAGCAATAGCTAAATTAGTATAATACACCAAGAGCTACTGAGCTTTAAGTGAGAGGGCCCTGCCAAACCTCGAGTCAATAGGCAATAAAACAGACTTTGTAAAGGGACCCCACTAGACCCTATATTCACGGTCTCAAATTGTAAGGTAAAAACACTGATAAATTTCTCAACGTTGATTGAGAAAACCCTTAAGGTGATCCATGTCAGAAATGAAGTACTTGTTTACATTTCACATTTAAGTTAATCTTGCATTCCCTAAGGCTATTGGTTTTTTCCAGATGTATTTCTGCCGATTTTCTATGCAAAATATGGCTCTTGTACATCCAATGAACTGAGCCACCTGTAGATGTCTATTGAGTTCAAATAGAGTCTCCAACCAGTAGCTCGTGAGCTACTGTAGCTCTCCAGCTACCTGTGAGTACCTCACCTGTGTGCAGCCCAGCTTATTAAATTAGAAAGTTTTTATTTGGTTGAATTCTTATACATATAAAACAACTCAAAATTGTACAACACTGATAATAATAGTATCTCTCAATGCATTTCATTCACCATAAGTAGCTCTCCGTACAGACAAGTTTGGAGATCCCATGAAGTGTCACAATTGGGTGCTCTGTAATTGAGGTTCAAATAAGTGAGAGTTTCTTATGAAGCCTCTCTGTAGGCCATAAAGGTGCTCAGATTACATGCTCATCCACTCATGTCCCTCCCTGCTGAACGTTAGCATAAAACCCAAATGGTCACATTTGTGGCAATTGTCATTATCATTATTTCTGAAAGCGTGTGAAGGGGATACACATCTTTTGAAATATAGACAGCACCACAGGAAAAGAAAATGCTGCATTTGCAGGTGAGGAGAGAGATGGTGTGAGGGTGAAAGAGAGGAAGAAGGACGTTGAAAGGCGTGTGACACTAGGAACTACATGCAGAAGGTCAGGCTGAAAAGACATTGATGAACAGGAGGGAATGACATGAGAGATGGAGATGAAGGTCAGCAGTTTTCAATGTTTTGCGATCAGAATTACGATTGGAAGCCATTGATACATAGGATACAAATCTCGTCTTTGGAAAGGACGCCCAAAACAGCCCACTTCTAAATATTGAGTTGTTATCCAGTCACAAACCCATGTTAGGAAAAAAAACTTTAAAGATTTCTAAAAATGCCTCCAATGACAGCTAAACCTTAAATGTTAATGCTTTTTGGGTGGGTTGCTGCTAAAAGTGTTAGATAAACAACTGAAGCAGATATATAAGCTGATAAGGTACTTGTTTGAACTTGATCTGATGAGGACATCCTGCACTGGATGAGAGGACTAGAGGTTCCCGGAAGACCAATTCAAAAGCTTACACTTGTAAGTCACATGTGGTTAACCAAATCTGCAATTGTAAAGTCAGCAGCACCATAAACATGCTGTGTCATGTGTCTCACAAGCCTGTTTGGACATGCGAGATGAGTTATTACGGAAAACTAAATTAAGTGCCCCACGAATGCAAAGTAAAATTCCAGTATTGTTAGCTTTGGGACACACTTTCATGCTTCAGTGTTCCACCGCAAATATTCAATTCAATTAAAAAATCTTTATTCGGATAAAAATATATCCATAAAAGCATAGGTCACATAGCAGCATTAAAATACACAATTATATTCAATGGCATATCGAAAATAATTCTCAGTGGAATTTTCTAGAGGGCAGTCGTTCAGAATGCCCCACCCATGGCATTTGATTTTTTGAAAAACATTTTAGAAAGTCTTATTTAAGAAGTCTTTTGACCTCTTGACGCTATCCCTCCCCCATCTTTAGTATTTCGCCGGTCTGCCTATCTACCATGTCTCTGTCACACCTATCCCTACCACACCGGTCTACTCATCTGGCCTTCTCCGTAAACTGAGAGCTCTGATGCAACCATCTGGCAACATGCAGCGGTATACTGAATCAATAAACTAAAACAATGCATAGTCCTTTTAACCGCTTCGGCGCTTATGACGAGCTCAGCTCCTCATGAGGCACAGTGGAGCTGTCATGACGAGCTGAGCTCGTCATAACTGTAGCGGAACGCCCAGTTGGGGCTAATTCCCACATTTCAAGGGAGTGGGCCGAGTCGTGACGTCACGAGCACTGCGGCACCGCGCGTGGCTCCCCCCCCCCCTCCCCCCCCTCCCCGCACCGCGGGGGAATTAGCCCTGCGTGGAAGGGGTTAATGCAACCTTTTCTACAGCCACTTTATTTAAACACTTCGACTTAACCATAAAATACACCCAGTGTATGAACAAGGACCATTTTCAAAGAATCTCTTTAGTCAGTAAAGAAATACTTCAAGGTGTTTGGAATGCTTTTACAGTAATTCTGTCACTCCAAAGGCCAGTATCCCAACACCTCTAATTAGAATCCAAACACTACAGCTATCTGATAAGAACGAAAACCTGCAGACCAGCTCCCCAAGAGAACAGACCAAACACGTTTTCCCAAGGACTGGGCGCCTAAGCTAGCTGAAACATACACAAAATGGGCAAAGGTTCATGAATCTAGGCTTTTCACAGATAAAAACGTTTTGTAAATGTGTGAGCAGTATTAAATGTAAATACAAGCAAAGCACGTTCACACTTCTGTAACTTCTTCTGTTAAACTCACAGTTTACCTGAATCCTTGTATGTAGGTGTCAATATTTTAAACCAGTTTAACTAACGCCTTGGTTATATTTTGCTCGACACATCAGTGCATGTTTCAGCATTACTCCTTAGGTCTGGTCTCAGTTCACATATTAAATCAATATTTTTACATTGTGCTTTGTTTTGCATATAGGTATGTGCCATCCCTGGCATGTGAACTGTTCTTGAGCCTATAAGTCCAGAAGTTATTTATTTGCAATGGCTTTTATTCGAATGTCTTCAATCATGTGCATAAGACATTTCAACCCTTCCATTATCTATCCAGCACCGCCCTTACTTGTCTCGGACATATGCATTGAATGTGCTACAGAGAAGCACTGCATTACAGACCCCCACCATTATCGGAATTTATGCTGCATTTCTTGTCTGTTTACAATGTGCTTCAATAAACAATTTATCTGGACCCAAAGTGGAATTTTAGTGCTTGTTAAATGCAGATGTCCATTCACCAGTACACAGAATTTAAAGAGTGTGTTATACTAGAGAATGGAGGTGAGGTGAGGTCAGAGAAATAAGAAAGAACCAGGATTACCTTATCCTTTTACCTTCGATTTGTTTCAAATGGTCATCTCTCTTCAGCACTTCAAGTATGGCTTTCTTCTCTGTGTCCGATAAGGAGGACAAGTTGATGATCTCAATCTGCTTTGTTGAGAAAGATTGGCGTCTTTCTGAATTCATTGCCTGGGACATTATGAAGCACTAAAGAGGCTAACCTCAGGGAATGGACCTATGCAGCGATGACAGCACGGTACAGGCAGCTTCCGAACTGACAGTAAATCCGCTCTTGATGTAGCAACCTTCAATCTGGTGGTATCAGAATGATCCAAGGTGGAATGGGTGGTTCATTCTATTGCATGTCTCAGAAATGAAGGGTCACCTTTCCTTGTTGCATAATATCTGCTGTATACATCCCAGTAGGTCTATAGCCAGGAGTTGTGGCCTTTTCGGTGGCGTGCATTGGGGCTAAAATGTGATCTGCCCAGGAGCCTTGGATCCTCTGGAGCCCCGGTCATGCTTCTACATAATTCCTGAAAGAGGAAACAAAATGACTCAGTCAAAATTTTCATCGCCCATGGATAGACCTCTCTGAGTATTTTACATAATTACATTATTGAGAGGTTTATCTTTTTAATTGCATTCAAAATTTTCAATCACATGTATGTAACAAATTATCTAGGAATGAGGAAGGCATACCAACACTTAGTTGCTACCTTTGCCAATTTTTCTCTCAAAACCTATCCCCAATCAGTGTATTTAAACACCCTTTTTGCAGGCTTTAGATGATTCAAAACCAAACCTGTCATGTTTTCAATGGCTCCCAGAGAAAAATGGACATAGGCCTGGTACTATGCTATTTACACTATTTACCATTAAAATCCCACATAATGTCACTGCTGGTAGAGTTTACCTAGAGTCTAATTCATAAACATAACCAGTGTAGGATAACAAGTGCCGCAATTCACACCCTTTCCCATAGATCCCATTTGACTGAGAAGACAGACAACTTTGCCTCTGGAGCTATTGAAATTCATAGTTAGGTCATATTACTTTACACACTTCTTTTCTGCAAAGCCCTCACTACTTACATGGTGTTTTTGGTTTTAGGGATACAATGATGTCTTCAATGCATGGGCTTTCTCTGAAGAGGGATCCTTGAGTCAATGGGTTGGTCATATCGCCTACCTCCGGCACAATTAAATTTGAAGGCTAATGTTGAAGAGGGGTTTCATAATGGCGTTTTCACAAAGGCACTGCAGTATGGGTGAGTGGTGGATTTAGCACTACTTCTTTCTAACACATCAATGTGAACTATGTCATGGGTTTTTCCGCATTATGTTCCGTATGGTTAGAGATATGGATTTTACATTGCCTTCCCCACCCTACCTGTCACAGAGAAAGGAGTTGATTTATTTGTTGAGGGAGGTGTGTGCCAGGTCCTGTGCTGGCAGGGGACAAGTCATCTTTATTAAGTCAGTAGAGGAAAACAGGGCGCCAAGTAATTTGATTCTTATTGGGAGTGGGGATAGGAGGAAACTGGATACCAGGTAAGAGGCATTGATTAGCGGTGAATAAGACAGTCCCTACTTTAGAGATTTGTTTGGGGCTCAGGGCAAGATGGGATGCTAGGTATCGAAGGCAGGGGAATGGCAGGATTCCAGGGATGTTGATGTAGACTGTGGAGAAGGGGCTTGCAGTAAGCCAAGCATTCAGATTTCCACTTGGGGAAGGGGTGCAGTTCACAGGCTGAACAGCAAGTATGTGGATTTTTTAGGTGGCAGAATTACTAATATTAAGATCAGTTTTGAGGGATTAGGGTGAAAGGAAGGCAGGACTCTTGACATGCAGTTATGTTTGGGAGTACAAGACAGGTCATCAGGTCTCAAGATATGATTTCGGGGTGGGGGCAGTAAGGACCCCATTTAGTGACTGTGTCTCAAAGTGGTAGAAAGGCAGCCCCAAAGAATGATGGATTTATTTTGAGGGTCCCAAGATTTTTTGACAGAACAAGAAGAGAAGGTAACAAAAACGAATAAAATATGTCTGTTGAAATAGTGCAAAACAAGCCAAAAGTGCATAAAATTAACTTTTTGTGCTGCAACATGTTGTAATCCATGTATCAATGTCCGGGGCGTCTAACTAGTAGGTTATTAGGATTGTAGCATCTTTCAGGTTGTTTAGTTGTTGGGAAAGCACCACATGACTTGCTATCTTCCTCTTCCAGTGCATGACGTAAAGGCATGCTACTATGATTCATTCAGTGTTTGTGTTGCCACGGTTGACATAACGATACACACACAGATCAAAGTCCACTCACGTGGTTCTGCACATTTTTATTTACGGAAGACTTCATTCAGTGTGAGCAATGCGCAGTGTGGTGTGCAAGCAGGCATTGAGAGATACTGGAATAAGCTGCTAATGAACATTCTTTTCGAATACTAGTGCCCCACCTGCACGAGAGCTGTCAAAGAAACTAGAAACAAGCATTGGCAATGTCAAAATGTCTCACCTATGCAGGAGCTATTGGTTTTGCCCATGTGTTTTAGCCATGTTGTACACCAGCGTGGCTGCTGTTTAGCACTGCTAAAAGTTAGTGGTGTAGAGGAGAGTGGCTTAGAGTGGAGTGGAGTAGAGTGGAGTAGAGTGGTGATGAGTGGATTAGAGTAGCAAAGAGTGGAGTGGAGTGTCCTGACGTGAATTTTCGTGGAGGGTGGAAGACTGGAGTGTCGTGGAGTGTTGTGGAGTGGAGTGTTGTGGAGGGGCGCAGAGTGAAATAAAGTGTCATAGAGCAGAGTGGCGTAGAGTGGTTTACAGAAGCATAGAGTTGTACAGTGGAGTGGTGTAGAGTGGAGTAGATTTCCAAAGTGGAGTGGTGTGTAGCGTAGTAGAGTGGTCTAGAGAGAAGTGGCATAGAGTGGAGGGGCATATTGTGGCTTAGAGTGGAGTAGAGTGTCATAGAGTTTAGTTTAGTAGAGTGGAGTGAAGTAGACTGAACTAAAGTAGAGTATCATAGACTGGAGGGGCGTAGTGTGGAGGGGTTTAGAGTGGAGTGGAGAGGTGTACAGTGGAGTTGCGCTGCATAGAGTGCAGTAAAGTATCATTGAAGGGGAGTGGTACAGCATGGAATGACGTAAAGTTGAGTAAAGTAGCATGGAGTGTCATAGAGTGTCGTAGAGTGGCAAAGAATGTTGTGGAGTGTGTAGAGTGGAGTGGCATAGAGTGTCTTTGAGTGAAGTGTTGTAAAGTGGCCTAGAAGGAAGTGGTATAGAGGGACATAGAGTGGAGTGGAGTATGGTGGAGTGGCGTAGAGTGGAGTGGAGGGGCATAGAGTGGAGTAGAGAGTTGTAGAGTGAAGTGATATAGAATGGATAGAGTGGACAGGCTTAGTATGGAATATGCATTGTGTAGTAGTCCACACATTTTCAATTGTACTAACCATTACATTTGCACATACATTTTTTACTGATAAATCTATCCAGCGCTCAAATGATACTTTGTGTGGAAGTGACATCACCTAGTGTATTGATTTTTTTTATTGCATTAAAATATTTATTTCCACCACACTTACGAATTGCAAAAAAAGTCCTTCATTTGTGCTTTCCAAATTTTGATATGCTCGGAAAAATGTGCACAGTTCATTTACAGACTTTTAAACATGGTTGTGTGCTATAAAAAAACTTTTATTTCCCAGTACCCAGCAAGATTGTCACATAAATTCTCCAACTTTGAAGTCAGAGAACGAAAAGTAAACAGGAAGCTTCCTTGGAAGACAGAGCTTGACATTTGGTCTCTGCCTTTCAATGCACAGCAAATGAGATAAGTAAGATAAGAATAAATTGTACAGGCCTGTTTACAGAAAGGAGGGCTCATGGAAGAATACAAGGAGTGATGGAGAACAAGCTTTGCTTAACAAGAGGGATAAAGACAAGCTGGACGGCCTCAAACAAATAAATCCAGCAAAAAGAAAATCAGAAAATGTGAGTTACAAACTACAAAGCCAATGGCAACTAATAGGTGGAATGCATTTCCAGGGAAGCTTTCAGAATGCCCACAGGAAGTGTTTCCGCAACCAGACAACAGCACTTTCTGGATGGCTTCAGTCGAAAAACACACCCACCCCTCTGCCAATTTCAAAGACGGATGTACGACGGTACGACGCATGGTTTTACCACGCGTACCATTACAACGCGTTTTTTACAACGCAAGTTGTTACCACGACTTGCGTTGTAGGGGTGCGGACTTAGGAATTTTTTTATTTACTAATCCAACACCAGCCTACGTACAGTAGGGAAAGTGTTGGATAGTAAATTAAATTATTCCTTTTCCTGTAGCGCCCTCCAGCGCAAGTCGTGGTTACGACTTGCGTTGTAAAAGACGCATTGAAAGGGTACTGCGGAGTAAAATCCACGTGGTAAAGGATGTTTCCCTTCGAAGACAAATCGCATCGCTCGTTGAACCAGTATATGGATATTCCCTGAAAAATAACTTCTATGTATGTGGAGGACCTGAGTCCATGGTCACAATGTTTTATATCAAAAATGTACTTATAAGTACTCATAAGGACAGAGCAAAAAACAGATTTTCTGTGGACCATTCAAATTCCTTTGTCTTAGTAGCTGGTATTCTGTAACTTAACCTCATTCAAAACAACTATCAAGGATTGTCCAGAAAATAAAACAATGCTTTAGAAACAGGTTACAAACATCAGGAGGATCCTGGAAAAACATGGGCCAAACAAATACATTGCCGAACTGTCAAGCAAATGTGTCTCAGAAATCAGTGAAGACCAACAATATTAAGTGCAGAAGTCAATTAATATAAAGATCTGTTCAGTAAAAGATCTGTATTCCCCACCACTGGAGAAGGCTCCAGAAATCCAGGTAATGTGATGGGCTCATGCTTGTGATGTCTGTCAGGGAATTCAAACATATCATCCATGTGTTTTATAGACAAAGGTAAGAGTAGAAAACGGTGTCTATGAATTCACGGCATGAAAGAAATGCATGGAACCAGAAGAAAGAGTCTGTAGTCCCTGCATGACCAGACACACAAAAGGTGATTGGAGAATGCTTGCAAAAAGTCTAAACAGTGGCAATCTCTCAGGTAGCATTGCAACCCATCATCCCTTTGCCCACCATGTCACCTCAAATTAGATCCAGTAATATGCAAATCGTTCTTGACCCGCTCCAACTGGAACAATCCAGCCAGAACTGCCAAGCCAGGTCCCCTGTGAACTGGAACACAAGCAACCCAAGACCGTTTTTGCACCTAATGGGGCTCATTAGTTGGTGTATCTTAGTTCTATTGGCACAGTGGGCATGGGAGTCACATTTGGATATACCCTAAGCCACTTAGGGTGGTACATAAAACACACAAAAGGTGATGAGAGAACGCTGTAGTAAGTCTAACCACTGGCAAACCAGTCTTGGGTTGCTTGTGTTCCAGTTCAGAAAGGATATGGATCTGACTGTTCCTATTGAAGCAGGGTAAAGACTGATTTGCATATGGCTATGCCTAATCTGACGGGCATGGTGGGCAAAAGAATTATGGGATGGAATGCTACCCTGAGCTAGTGTCAGTGGGTAGCATTATTGCCAGAATGCACCCATCACCTTTTGTGTATTTGTTGTTGACACATGATCCTTATCAGACTACCAAGCCTCGAACCATTAATGGCATCAACTTTAGCCATTGATTCCTTCAGAACATTGGTGTAGCAAATCAACAATAGACTCAGATTGAAGTGATTGTATACGCAATGACCATCTACTTTCATACATCTGAGGAAGGAGCTATTGGCTGCCTGAAATGTATGCTGCCATTTCTACCAAACTTTCCAATATTGCTCTTGACTCCTGGATCATTGTCTTGTATTGCTCGGAAACATCAGGTGCGCTTCACTGCAAGATTCTCTGTTAGATCTTTTGGTGGCCTTTTAAATTATTAGGTTATAAGCAATTCATTGTGAGAGCATAAGTTATAATTAGCTGAGGTAACGATAACTACTGAATTTCTATGGCTTCGCATGAGTGAAATGAGAGCCTACTATAGCATCCCTGCAAACTTTGTTTTTTCAGTGAATTTAAATGTTTTAAAAAAATTCTGTGTCCTAACTATAATGTCTCTGTAACCTTTGTTTTTTTTCAGTGAATTTCAAAGGCATTTTTAATTCTATTTCCTAACTATAACGTTCCTGAAACCTTTATTTTTTTCAGAGAATTTCTACATTTTTCTAAACTTTATTTCCTAACTTTAAACTGTAAACTTTGAGAATGTGTGTGTGAGTGGCTGTATAGGCTGCTAAGTGGGTGTGTGGGTGGTTGTATGAGTCTGTGATTGGGTATGTGAGTCCCTTTGAGGGTCTATAACTGGGTCTGTGAGTGGCACTATGGGTCTGTGAGTGGGTGTGTGAGTGCCTGTGTGTGTCTGTGTGTGGGTGTTTGAGTGGTGCTATGAATCTATGAGTGGGTGTGTAAGTGCCTTTCTGGGCCTGTGAGTGTGTGTATTAGTGCCTGGGTGGGTCTGTGAGTGGGGGTGTGTGTCTGTGTGTGCCTGTGACTGTATCTGTGAGTGGCACTATGGGTGTGTGAGTGGTTGTGTGGGTCTGTGAATGGGCGTGTGAGTGCCTGTGTCTGTCTTTAAGTGGGTGTGTGAATGGTGCTATGGTTCTGTTAGTGGGTGTATGAGTTCTTGTGTGGGTCTGTGAGTTGGTGTGTGAGTGCCTGTGTGGGTCTGTGAGTGGGTATCTGAGTGCCTGCATGGGTTTGTGACTGGTTTTGTGAGTGACTCTATGGGTCTGTGAGCTGGTGTGCTAGTGACTGGGTGAGTCTGGGAGTAGGTGTATGAGTACCTGTGTGTGTCTGGGAGTGTGTGTGTGAGTGGCGCTATGGATTTTCGGCATTTGAATACAAGGTATTTAAAAGGGAGAACCATGTACTCTGCTCGCACCAGGAGACAACATGAAACAATCCTCTCATCACAGCCACTACAGATCAGATTGTGCTCAGTTAGATCAATGACACATTCGCCTCTATTAAGGTTTTCTATTTGTTTTTTAATGTAAAATATCAGAGGAAACCCATTTGATTTCCCTTCCCCAAGCCTAAGAAGTTATGAACACTTGTGCTTGCTGAAGTGGGGCTTCAACTGGGGCACCTGTTATGTTTATATTTGTGAGTGTCTCTGTTGAGGTTTCATTTCTGTGAAATCCGCGCCAGGGCCAGACTGGAACCTCATTTGTTTCCCAGAAGAGTCCCCAGTTTTGCTGAACATATCTTACCAACTAGAGTACTTTCATCTTATTAATTAGTAAGCGCTACCTCATTGGACAAATGTCTTGTGCATATTTTGCACTGCACCTGCATAAAGGACCATAGGGTAATGTCTCCAGTGACCTGGTGTGCATGCAATTTCGATAAGGTGATTGTTCCTCAAGTGTATTCATCATCCAGAAATCTATAACATGAATCCTCATCAAGAGAAGACGGCAAGACTACAACTTCCTCTTGAATAAATGAAGTAAGCGCTTCTTTATTTGTGGGGATGTACTCCTATTCCTCTGCATCAATAACGTGTCAACAAAATCGTCTGGATACAAGCTCAGGGGCCTTTTGTTAAGCTGTCCATCAATGGTTAAAAAGGTGTATACTACTAAATAAAAAGGAGAGGGGACGATTTCGGCCCCGGGGACCCCATCCTCCAGGGCCTGGCCTTGTTATGCTGGGTGCCGTGGAGCCCACTGAGGCCATGCAGTCTGCATTATTGGGCACAGTGATGGGAGCCTGAATACCCCTCCTGTCCTTGTCAGCTCTCTGCCTCCAGAGGAAGCCAGCATTTCTCCCACACAGAGGGAGCTGCTAAACATGCAGCTCCCTCCGTGGAGCTCCCTCTGTGTGGGAGAATTTTTTCATCTGTTTCCCTGCCCGGATCACAGCGGGCAGGAAAACAGACAAAAACTTTACTCCCGGAAAGCAGGAGCAGGTTCACAGCTCCCGCTTGCTGGGAGCGGAGTTAATGTTTGCTCTCACTTGACGGGAGCTGTCAAAGCTGGTTGTGGTTGTGCTCCCTGAGACATAGGGCGCCGGCTCTGGTGGTGAGTGGGGTACTCACAACCATTAACGGCTCCAGCCCCCCTCCTTCTGTGTTTACAGGCAGTCCCCAGGAAGGTGGTGGTCCCTGTGGGCGTATGTGACCCGGGAGTAGGGTGGCATGGCCCTCCTCCCAGTATTACATATTTCACAAGCCCCAGGGAAGTGTTGGTCACTGGGGGGTCCCCATGGCCCCCCTTTAATAGATTATTTTAATGCCCCAGGGAGGTGTTGGTCCCCAAGGTTTCTACAAAGCGGAGGAAAGGGCTCTGCGTGCCCCCTTCAGTTTAAAAAATACAGCCCCAGGTCGGTGGGTGTTCTCAGGGGGCTATGAAGCCCTGGGGGGTCCACAAGGCCCCCATTCATTTTTAAAAAGAAAGTACCAGGAATGTTATGGTTCATGGGGCTCAAAAAGCCTTGGAGGGGGTCCGTGCACCCCTCCTTTTTAAAAAAAATATGCCCCCGGGTCTTGGCTCACCTAGGGGCTCTTTTCAAAACTAGCATGAGAGCCCACACTTTAGTTGGAGTTGCGGATCCATCATGATTTCCAGCGAAAATGTTAAAAAATGCTTTTCTGCTCGGTCGCTTTCTGCCGCTTGAGTGGACTGCTACTCGAGCTGCAGCTTTCTCAACTCGGACTGGTAGTCTCTCATCGCTAGCGGACGCGAGCATACGTGACCACTCGCAATGAGAAACCTGGCCTCTCTGCATTGAGAATCTCACCGGGAGGTTTATTTTCCACACTCGCAAACAGCAACTACAAGGAAAAAGTCTCACCGGGATGTCATATTGCTCGTGGTTGCCAACTTGACGTGGAGGACCGCGAGCAAAAAAAAAATTACCGCTACGCATGTTTGCACTGTGCTACGTGCATTTCACGTAGTGCGAAGTAGCGCAAACTTCGCAAACTACGCAAGTGTAGTGTAGTACTTTGCCCAGGGTTAGTGTGTATCAAAAAAGTAAAAGTGCAGTTATATTTGTCTTGGTCCACTTTAAAACTTACCCTACTATCAAAGTGCAGGTGGAGTTAGAGTAGTAAATACACACTTCATTACGGTCTACGTCTGGTCCTCATAATAACAGGTATGTTATGTTGTGTGTGTGTGTTTGTGTATGCTTGTGTGTGTTTATTTCAATACCTTGGCACTATCACACTAACATGTCACTTTCTCGTTGAAATACATGCATCCCTTAATGCCATTAATTAAGGAAATGACATGGTAGCATTGTGACAACCAGCACTTAGGACACTTGACTGGTGTATGTCAATGATCCCACAGTGTTAGCTCCATCTTAATATCACAGTTTTGGACTCGTAC
Organism: Lissotriton vulgaris; assembly: GCF_964263255.1. NCBI lineage: Eukaryota > Metazoa > Chordata > Amphibia > Caudata > Salamandridae > Lissotriton > Lissotriton vulgaris. Next base: position 373,489,992 of record NC_141696.1, read on the forward strand.
AATAGCATACGCAATGATAGGTTTTTAACTACATGAAAAGGTGGCCAGGTCATAGTAATTCAAGATTTAGGTATAGCACCGTAAATGGGCAGGAGCCACCGGCAACAGATTTCCAGAAGTGGTTTTTCAGCTGAGACAAATTTTTTATTCTAAGTTTTGCATACAAATGAGGTTGTGTATACGAGTGCTAGCCCAGCTGATAACAGGCGTGAAAAACAAGGATGATGGTATATTAAAGTTTGAAAAATATATGCAAATATTCAGATGACAGTAGACATGTAGCACAATAAAAGTAATGTTGTTTTAGGATTTGCCCTCCTCCCCTGCACTGCCCACAGCTTAGCTGCAGTATCTCCCCAGTTGGGGAACTGAAGAAATAAGTTGCTTCAATTGCAAGACCGTGTAATCTATGTCCAAAGGGTAGTGGACGTTTCCTTCACTTAAATGAACTTCCATTGGTGATTATCTTTTCTAAGTAACACATAAGTAAAATAGTAAGATTTTAATCTATGTTTGAAAGAAAACTGCGACATTTGCTGAAAAAACAGAAGGGTTAAAGAGAATGTACACAAAGGTAATCTAATAACAAAAAACTACTGTTTTTATACCACAAAACACTGAAATTCAGCATTTTTTGGGGACCACAAATTGAAAAATAAATTGCTCCACTTGGCCAACAGGGCTGTTTTACCGTCAATCGCTTGCTCCAACTGGAGCAAAAACTGTCCTGTGAGGGCTCACACTTTGATGGGCTGGACTTAAGCTGAACACAAATTTTGAAGCATAAACATTTACAGGACTTGGGAACTTGGTCCCTGTGTCTTGCACATGAAAAAGAAATACGGTAGAAGAGGTAAGAGTATGTGTACCCTGGCCCCTTGGGCCTTTTAGGGGAGTCACAGTGGGATTCCACCAGGTCAAATTAAATTAAAAGAAATTTGGGTGGGGAGAAATCCTGTGAGAGTCCCACAGGAGACAGTGCAGTGCGGGACTCTGGGAGGAGCCAGTGCGCAAAAAAAGAAAGAAATAGAAAATATATGATGGGGGGTGTTTGGTGGCCAGTTACAAGCTGGCGGGGATAGCTGTGTGGCCAATCCCGTTTGGTGGAGGACCTTACACTGACCAAGCTCGCCAGCCATCCCCCCATTGTATTTGGGATCAATGTATTTAATAAGTACATTAATCATCTTATTTCAAGATATTTTTAGTTTTCGCGATGTCATGATTGCAGAGGACTTACAATCAATCAATCAATCAAGACATTTGTAAAGCGCGCTACTCACCCGTGAGGGTCTCAAGGCTCTGGGGGGGGGATGCTGCTGCTGCTCCAACAGCCAGGTCTTGAGTAGCCTCCTGAAGGTTAATAGGTCTTCGGTTTGTCGTAGGAGGATGGGGAGGGTGTTCCAGGACTTGTCGGCGAGGTAGGAGAATGATCTGCCACCGGTGGTCGCTCTCCTGATGTGGGGAACGGTGGCGAGGGCGAGGGCGAGGTTGGCGGAGCGGAGCTGGCGGTTCATGGTGTAGAAGCTGAGCCGTTTGTTGAGGTATGCTGGTCCGGTGTTGTGAAGAGCTTTGTGTGCGTGGGTGAGGAGCTTGAAGGGGATCCTTTTGTTGACAGGAAGCCAGTGCAGGTCTCTCAGGTGGGGTGTGATGTGGCTGTGGCAAGGGATGTTGAGGATCAGCCTGGCAGAGGTGTTCTGAATGCGTTGCAATCGTTTCAGCAGTTTGGTCGGGGCTCCCGCTTAGAGGGCGTTTCTGTAATCCAGCCTGCTGCTGACGAGGGCCTGGGTGACCGGTCTTCTGGTGTCGGTGGGTACTGTGCGTTTTTGACAAAGTGTAAAACACATATATAGACACATTATACATGAAGCTTGAGTTTACCTGTTTAGTAAGATATTGACTAAACTTTCCCCTTTATATTCATTTGTCAAACAAATGACATCAAACATGCATTTTCCTTGTTCACTGCACCACTGGAAGTGGCAATGATGTTGGTAGTCGCAAAACTGTATGTTTTCGGCAAAGATTAAACATATATGTTGTCATGTTTTATTTAAAGTTTGAGTATAGCTGTTTAGTAAGTTACTGATTTACCTTTCCCTTTTGTATATATTTGTGGAAAAAGGTACATTGAAAAAGCATTTTTCTTGTTCGCAATGACACCGGAATTCACAAGGTAGTCGAAAATTGCGAATAGCATGCGTTTTACACAAAGTGATATACAGATATATAGACATGTTTTATTTAAAATTTTAGTCAAGATATTGATTTAACTTTCACTTTTCTATCCATTTGTCGAAAAAAGTGCACTTGACATGGATTTTCCTTGCTTGCAGCAAAACCGGAAGTCGCGATAACGTTGATACCCGTGATCACCACAAATAAGGTGCGAAATTACAAAACAAAAGCAGAAATTCAATAGCCATCACCACATTCAAAACTTATAACTGCAAAATGGATTATTATAACCAACACACTAAATACATTACTATCTATCAATGACTGCAAGCATCACTGTCAGTAAGTCTCTAATTCACTTTATAAGTATTTGAGTGGAACTCTGAGACGGTGCATCATTCTATCAGTGGTTCTGTAACGAACTGTGTGACTGTCTCAGTGCATTTATGAGAGGATGCATGAGTGTCTCAATGGGTCTGTGATTCGTTGCATGAGTCTCAGTCAATCTGTGAGTAAGTGCATGAGTGCCTTCGTGAGTATATAACTTGCTGGATCTGCGAGTTGGTACATAGTGTCTATGTGCATGACTCAGTGGGTGAGTGAGTGGGTGCATCAGTATCTGAGTAGGTTTGTGACTAAGAGCATGAGTCTCTCAGTGGGTCTACGACTGGTAGTGTGAGTGCCTAAGTGCAACAGTGAGTGGGTGTGTGAGTCTCTGAGTCTCTGAGTGACTGGGTCATAAGTCTCTGAGTGGGTCTATGTGTGGGTGTGTGAGTGACTGGATGGGTGTGTGAGTGTATGAGTCTATTATTGATGGCAAGTATTACCTACAATGACAGGGCACAGCCATGGGCACCTTCTTTACCCCCACCTATGCCAATTTATTTATGGGGTGGTGGGAGGAGGAGGTGGCCTTGGCCCAAGACAATGACATTTATATAGAAAATATCACTATGTGGACTCAATCCATAGACGATTTATTCATCCTGTGGGCAGGCAGTGAGAAAGAATTTGATGATTACCTACAAATCTTGAATCACAATGAATTGAACTTACAATTTACAAGAACTCAAGAATCGCACTCAATATGAATTTTTATATGTGGCACTAGAAAAAAAAGATGAAATACTCACCACAAGAATACATTGAAAACCTACAGCAACAAATTCCCTGTTACATGCCAATAGTGGTCACCCATATGCTTTAAAGTGGAGCATTCCTTACAGCCAGATGCTCAGAGCCAAACGAGTGTGTTCAACAGTGGAATTGCTTGACAGTGAATAAAATAATATGGTTCAACTTTTTCGGAAAAGGGGATATCCTAATGAAGACAATAGAAGAGTTAATGAAAAGACAAGGAATGCGTTGTTGTTAACATGCTGAAAGAATTTGACTGGACAAAATTACAAAAAGAGTATTTTTGGAGTACAATGCCGTCCAAAAAGAAATCAAGGGGAGCTTCCCCAAAAAATTGGCATGGTATGAAAAAGGATGAACATCTAGTGGATATTGTGGATATGAGTCCATAGATTACATCAAAGAAAGTTAAATATTTGGGGATATTCTGACCTCCAGTTTCTATTACTCAAAAAATGCATCTAAGAATTGTTTATTAGTCAACATGACAGGCTTTGTTAAATGTAACTGGTGCAAGGCACGTAAATATGGATCAAATTGTAAAAGTTATTGGACATTTGAAGGACAGGAAGTACAAATTGATGATTGTATTAACTGTTATACGGATCATGTGATCTATGCCCTCAAGTGTGGTTGTAACAAGCTATATGTGGGTAGCACTATAAATAAATTGAAACCCAGAATATTGCAGCACATATGAGCTATAAAGAATGTAGATTAAAGCGACCCCAGGGCTTGCCATTTTTAATAATTTCACAATCGATCCTTGTCCACTTTCAGCTATTGTGGGATAAAGCATGTTAGAGCACACACACGAGGAGGAGATCTGATAAAAGAATTAAGGAGACAAGAATCCCGGTTGATCCTGTCAATAGGGGTAGAGATACCTTGGGGACATAATGCCAATGCCGAGATATATGTAGATCTCTGATTTAGAAATTTAAAAAGACCATCATTGTATTGCTTTGTGAACTTTTATGGAAAACTTGCATTGAATTTTAAGATGTGAGATATTCTGATTTTAGTAGCGTATTTTGACCATCGCCTGCAAGGTAAAGTGAGACTGCACCTGGCACGTTACAAGAGTCCCACAATCAAGAATACTCCTGTGTTTATATGCACTTTTGAAGCACAAGACACGTTAAGCTTACAATGGCAGTCCTAATGTACTGTCTGGTAACAATAGCAATGTATAAAAATGTTTATTTCCCTTTCTTACAAATGAGCACTTTATAAGCACAAGACACTTTTTATAAACAGTGACTTTAACATTTATAAAGAGCAGTAAGAATGTGTGGGGAGCTATCATTAGGAATCCCAAGGGAGAACGGAAGCTCTCAACTGTATTGTACCTTAAAAAGGTGCCTTTGCATTAGTCGATAATATTTATTAACCTGTGGCAATTTAAATGTTTTGCACATTAACATAATAAGTCATTGGGACCAATTTACATATCATCATAATTGACAAACTTTAAGAAAGAGTAAAATAATGCACTTTATTTGTATGATGTTTTTTAACTATGCCTTTTTATGTTGGATTCATTTTTTAGGAAAGCACCTATGCACTTTATCTGTAGTATTTAATATGATCTTACATGTTTATAAATTGTGAAACAGAGCTAATGTGCAACAGATATTAACAATATGGAGAAAAGAAACATAATGATAAACTAAATCACGCATTGAGGTATCACCTCAGTACAGATTAATAGTTTTTGAGTGTAAAGAGATAATGTTGTGCTTCACTCTTATATTATTATATCATTCTAATTTATTTTATTTTATTTTGCCTTAAAAATCATTGGTCCTTAAAGCTTTAACTTTTGCTTTGAATTCCCCTTGGGATAAAATGTGCAAATTACTCGAACTTATGTAGACTGCTATGTGCCAAATAGGATACTTCAGGTTAGCATTTTAGTATTTCCATGGGTCATCGAAATAGAAAAAAGAAGTGTTCAAATAAGCTGTTTACCTAACTAACCAAAAGACCCAGCTGAAGGCGGTTGCCGAAACGCGTCGGTCATGGTCAGGTTTAAATTGTGCTGCTGCAAAGGGGGTTGAACTACTTAACTACTTAAGCTGCTGTGGAGTGACTATATATATATATATATATATATATATATATATATATATATATATATACGTATATATATATATATATATATATATATATATATATATATATATATATATATATATATATATATATATATATATATATATATATATATATATATATATATGTTTCAAAAGCAAATGTCCCTTGTTGGAGAAGGAGTGGCCGACCAGCTGGTGACGAGTCAAGGACAAGACTTGTAAATTATTTTAAGCAATTCAAAAAATACACCGCACTCTTCTTGGATGATTAAAGCAGTTTAATCCAGCTCAGTAAATCTTCCTCACCTACGCGTTTCGAACAATAAATGTTCTTGATCTTGATATATAAATATATCGCTCAGAATCCTCCCACACCAGTAAAGGAAAGGAAAGCAGCACTCCTGTGGCGGCAGTTAACAGCGGTTTATTCCATCAAAAAACAAACGTTTCGGCGTTAGCCTTCATCAGTGTTTCTGACCATCAGCACATAATTCCGATTTAAATAAAGTTATGTTGAAAAGGTAAATATCGATAAGGGACCAGCCCATCAAACATTAAACACCTAAATGGGTGCCATCTTGTAACAATCGGTATATTCACAAAAGAGGTGGGCATTTAAACAATAGAATGTATAAATACATATCATAAAGCCGTGGATCGGCAATGTCCCTTAACAGAAGCGTACCATGCAAATAGTGTACACATACATTCGCAAGCTTGGAATTGTGCAGAGATATTCAACACATATCATAAGACATGATCGACTGCATACATGATTGTATAAATATAATCAGGCATTAGCAGAGGATAAGATAAAAAGAATCACCCTAAAGTGAAAGCAGCCAAGCCCCTGTCACTGGGAAATGAGAAAACTAGAATACTAAATTCAGAAAATAACAGAAAATTTCATAGTAAAATTTCATATGCAATTTTGAGGAATAATTCATAAGCAATTAGGTAAATCGAAATAAGAACGTAATCAAGACATCAGCATCATGACAACACATCACAGCTACAGAACATAGTCCTGAAATAAGACATTCAATTGTGTTCATGGCCAATAGCAGTAGAAACGGATCCAGATTATATAAGCAATCATGTTTATATGGTACAATGGATGAAGAATGTCATTATTTACCAAAGTGGACTGCCATATCCTCCCCGCTATTCATACCTTTAGGGTGCTTGGTAGACAAGTCGATGATGTACCTTGATTCAAGGCGTCGAAGCCTTCTCAATCTGTCCCCACTCCGTGGATTGTACGGAACATGATCTAGCCCGAAGAAACGTAGTTTGTTTCTGTCTTTGTTGTGTTGTTCGGCAAAGTGCTGGGCTACTGGGTAGGAGGGGTCTACTCTGTCTATTGCTCTAAGATGCTCGAGCACTCTTAGCTTAAGTTGGTTGATAGTACTACCGATGTAGCGTAAGCCACATGGGCACACTAGACAGTACGCAGCATAGACAGTGCTGCACGTTATGAATTTGAGGATCTTATTGGTTCTGCCTGCATCCGGGATGTCATAGTGAAGCACCCTCCGGCTGTTAGTACACGCTTTGCACTTTCCACAGGGAAAGAACCCACTCATTTCCTTTAGGGTTTTGGGCTGAGTGATAGGGACCTCCAAATGGCTATGCACCAACATATCTCCCAGAGATCTAGCCTTGCTAAAGGTCACTAGGGGATGTGGTGGCAGATCTTCTCTCAGCACCTCATCAGTTAGCAAGATGTGCCAGTTCTTGAGCATCATTGCTTTGAGGTTGCCGGGCAATGCCGGCCTATATATTTATAGATAGATAGATAGATAGATAGATAGATAGATAGATAGATAGATAGATAGATAGATAGATAGATAGATAGATAGATAGATAGATAGATAGATAGATAGATAGATAGATAGATAGATAATTACCTACAGGCAATCACCAGTAGGTAGTTATTGTTAGAACCTAGTTTCCATTTGAAAAAGTATTTTTTGTATTAACAATAATTTTGGTGCCATTTGCCGAATCTTCACAAAAATCTCTAAATTAGTACACCACACAGAATCAGAATTTCTTTATTCTGTTCATATAATAATGACCATAAAAGCACAATACCTACAATATTTGATAATAACAAACTGGGTTAAAAATTAGAAAATTTAAGATTCAATTAGTTGATAAATAATCCATCTGTGTTCAGATCAGAGTCATGAGTACATGAGTACAGTTCAGGGACTAAAGGCAGTCATTAAGATTTGTATTTCTCCCCAACAGTTGACAATACAAAATGCAAGCAACTTTAGGTATTCTTTGACAAATTTCAAAATTAATTATACAAAAGTAAAACACAATTTAACAAAATGTTAAAACTAATCTTATTTACGCCACTCACTTCAGCTGCTATTGTGATATGACAGGTGGGGGCTGAGCAAAAGGGGGGCTTCCTAATGCGTTTTCCCCAAGGGTTATTTTTAACATTACTACAGCCCGAACTGCTGAATGGAATTGCTCAAAATTTCAAGATACTAAAAAAAACACATTTATATATCTAGTGATGTGGACCCTCTGACAATCTACCAGCAATGGCCCTGCAAATCCACGTGCCACAGCAAGGTCCTGACACAACAGGAAAATACCAATGCAGACCGTGACACACCCAGGCATACACCAAAGCAGACACTGACCCTCCCTGGAAAACACTAATCCATCCAATAACACACACAGGCATACACACTCTCACATAGATACACTCACTGAGATATTAAAAATACAGAGTTTGCTCTGTGTTTGACCAGATGGTGGTTCTAACAAGAACTGTTTAGAAGGGATCTTTTAACAGTTTTTTATTTATTTTTAAAAAGTGAACAAGATAGTAAACAATGTAAGGACGGGGAAATGAAAAGAAGCAACTGACTTCAGTCTTTAAAAAAATACATGGGCATTGGAAGTAAAAAAACAAACAAACTAACAGCAATGCTTCTTCATTGCTTCATCATTGTATCCAAGAATACATCCACAGAAGACCTTTTTACAGTGACAAGCTATGGCGTTTCGTACAGTGAATAACCATGTCACTCAATTCTTCACAGGCAGCTGGTATTGTAATGACTGCAGCAGATGATGGTTCTCCCAAGGATGCTCTAGATGTCATCAGTCCTTCTGCACCTACTTTATCTGGCATCATCCGATTGTACACCCTTTCATGATTTGTTTTTAGGTGTTTCCACATGGAACTTGTCCCATGTAAATACTTCTGTGCAGTGACTCTGGATAACTGCCTTCTGCAAATATTGCACAGCACATTTTTTGCTGTTACCTTCTTTTTCCCAGAAGGTATAGTAAAGTGCTTACACACATCACTTTCTTTTCTGTGAGGTGGTGAATCTTCCTCCTCATCCTCAACAGGTTGTGGCTGCTCATCTTAGACGGACGATGTATCTTTAGCCATTTTGTAAAAGCAGAGCACCACTGGTTCTCAATCCTCCTTCTAAAGACTTCAGTGGAGAAATAACTGGTTATGGGTGTGGTTTTCCATGTCCTAATATATCTAATCAAAAGACAAGGTTTGCGTGTGTTTTCAGGCAAATTCCTGAATTCTGAACCGTAAATTTGTGGATTCTACATCTTACCAGCACAGTCCACGGCACAGGAATAGTTCAAGTCTGTAAAGTGTTCAGAAATCAAAGGAGTTCCATGAAACTCGTAAAATGAGTAACTTTGCTGACTAAAAGAGACATGACTAAAATAGATACGGGTAACTTTGTTGAAAAACAGATATAAGGTGTTTTATATATAAATATAAATATGTTCACACTGATGTTGTTAAGGAAAACGGAGGGGTGTACATATTGGGAATATTGTCAAATCCACAAATTTGGACTCGCTGATTCATTCTGATCACGTGATCAGGATTGAAAATCATAGAGTAGTAATTTGTCTATGTTGGTCTGTTTATCTATGTTTACGAATTCGCGAAGGTAATGCAGTACCAAAAAAATAATTAAAAATAAATAAAATGTGTTTAGTTACATTTAAAAAACTTCATATACTTTACAATAAATACATATGTGATTTTTATGCTTTTAAATGTAAATAAAGTAGATTTATAAAAAAGTATGTCTACAGTACAAAAAACAAAACAATCTTAAAAATCAAAATAAATTGTAATGCGCTTAGTATTAAATAGACCCAACAAATTAACTAAAAAAACTTAACATTATAGGGAGATAATACTTTAGAAATGGAGTTTGAAAAATCTTTGAAATTCACTTGAAATAAAAAGTTTACAGAGATTTTATAGTTAGGAAATAGAACTTAAAAAAACCCTTAGAAATGTACTGAAAAAAACAAGGGTTACAGGGATGTTATAGTTAGGCACAGATTTCACTCATAGAAAACCATAGAAATTCAGCAGTTATAGTTATCTGAGCTAATTATAATGTACGCCCTCACAATGCACTGCTTATGACCTCCCATATTACATCACTCATGACATGGCCAGTGTCATCACTCAAGACATCACTGATAACATCTCACCCGCATCCAGTCGGTGGGATCACTTCGACAGCTCCCGGAGCCAGAACCAGAGTGTTTCCTTTTGCTTGATCAAGCAAAAACAAACAGCTGTGTCCCATGGTGGGCACCCTGGGACATACCAGGAGCTTGCCATGTGGGTTGGTTGTCCCCAGGGCCATAATTGGCTCCAGGAGGGGGGCTGCACAGTCCCCCTCTTTAGTGTTAATTGTAACCCCAGGGAGGTGGTGGTCGTTGGGGCTGGGAGTCTGGGCAGAATCCCTATTTAATGCTTATTGTAGCCCTGAAGATGGTTGTCCCTGGAGCTCGTCGTGTGTCCATGCAGGCCTGCTATTCATTTAAATTATAGCCCAGGGGGAGGTGTTGGCTCTCTGGGCACAAGAGTTCACGCAGCTCCTCCGCATTACAATTTACATTACCCCAGAAAGGTGGTGGTTCCCAGGGCTCAGGGGGTCTGCCTGGCACCCTATTTATTTTATTATTAGCCCATGGGAGGTGCTGTGGCAAGGGGGGTCTGTGTGGCCCCCCTGCTTTAATTATAAGTTAAGCCCAGGGGAGATGGTGGTCCCTGGGGCATAAAACGTGAATTGAGGGAGACCACATGCGCCCACCTCCTTTAATTTAATAAAGGTGGGATGCCCCAGGGACATACCACACCCAGGGAGCTTTAGTAAAAACGAGTGTGGGAGACTAGGCTTGGTTTTTTTTCCCATTTTGCCTCAAATTCAAGGATTGACCCTCAATTTTGCGGCATAATTGAAAAAAAATGTGTTTAACTACCACACCTAAGGGATCAGGGTATTCCTACCCTGCCCTCTTTTCTATATATTAGACGTTTTTTTGGGGACTGGGGCTGAAAGCAAGTCCCTAGATGGCTGCCAACACATCCTGGTTAAAGTGATGGCAGCCTATCAGCTTACAGCACAGAGACTGTCGGATCCGCCGAGGATAAGCGTTCCTAGATATACAAATTTAGATAGCTGTTAACATCTCTAAAATGATTGAATGGATTTACACCAAATAACAAAAAGGTACTTCTCTGGACTAAGATGAACCTTTCTGCCAAATGTGGTGTCATTCTGTTTCAGTGGTTCGGGCTGGAGTTGTGTTAAAAAATCCTATGAAAATTAACATGGGGAAAACGTGTTTTGGTACCCCCCCCCCTCCACTTCACGGGTCACCCCAAAACTTTCCAGGCAACAAGTGAAGAGAGCATACTATTCGTTTGGAAAATTTTGCGATCATGCGTCAAACAGCACCACAGATATTGGCTAAACAAAAAACGCTCTTCATATGGAGACTAGTTGGTTTAATTAAAACAGGTCACTCTGGACAGAAGGACATGTTACGAATGCACAATAGCCTTAACCATATTATATATATTGTATGTGATCAAGGGCTCGTGAAGCCCGAAACGCGTCGTCGCAGGCTGTGGGATAAAAGTAAATAAAAGGGTACCTTGCCTGAGTTGCTGTGGGGGTCTGAGTTCCTTCTTCGTCGTGACATGGAAGTGGTCGGAAGTGGTCGGAATTGTTTGGCATATATATATCTATATATCTCTATATATATATATATATATATATAGATATATATAGATATATATATATATACATATATATGAATTACTTTGTCCTCTTATGAACATGTGCACTCTGTAATCACGTTGCGTAAATTATTATCGCAAGATAAACACCATGCATGTTTGTGCAGGGAACTGTATTGAATTATGCATATGTGTGTATATATATATATATATATATTTGAGTGAAAAGCGGCATGACAGACATTATGCCTGTTTGATTCTGTGGTTTACTCTGGAATAAACTGCACTGCTTTCTCCACAACATTACGTTTGAAGCCTTTCTGTGAGTCTGGTCGAGGTCCTTGCCTGTTGGTTCTGCCTAGGATCGGCAGACAGGAAGTTTGTGCGCATATATATATATATATATATATATATATATATATATATATATATATATATATATATATATATATATATATATATATTTTTTTTTTTTTATAATACTAGTGATGTCCACATTATCAATATTTGTATGAGGCAGATATAGGTAGAGCATATGCACAAATCTTTAAATCTTTTGTTGCACGAAAATTCAATTTAGGTGCACACAAAAGACATTTAAAATTATCATCCAATTTGTAGAAACAGGATCGTTGTAATATAAATATGAGGAATTGTGCCAGCATGGTGGATTTTCCGCATTTGTAAATGCAGAAGCAGATGGCAAAGTAGTTGTTCCTGGTGGGGATAAGAGCATAACCTTGAAAGATACAGTGTACTCCCACAAATATTTTAATTTAGGGGTAGTCACAGTTTGCAGACAATTTCCAACCTTGGATTCTCCCTATGGAGCAAAAAGAAACTAAAATTATGGAAATGTCCCTAGTGAAAATCCTATGAGTTAAATTAGAGAATTGGAGTACTGCTCAATTTTCTTGCATTAAAATATACAAAAAGGTGATGCTGGAAGACTGTTTTGCATTTAGCTGGGTCCCTCAAGGTGGCATGGTGTGCAAAATAATGATGGATAGGGGTGCGTCTCAGAGTAACTAAAAGTAGTTGAGATAAATTCAAGTGTTCTTTCCATCACTTTTTTGTACACTTAAGTGTGTCACCCTGAGCGGGATGGGTATGCTAATTTGTGGGTGCACTTGCACACAGTATTACTGGACCCAAGATTTACCTGGCTGATGGGCCCTAAGTAGGGTGAAACCAGACCTGGGTTACTTGTGTTCTGGTTCAGGGAGAACCCTGCCTTTGCAGTTCACGCTGGACTCTTCCCATTGTAACAAGATCAAGACTGAGTTGAATATAGCTGGGTCCAAACTAAGGTTCTATAGTTTGCAAAATAACGATGGATTGGGATGAGGCCAAGAGTAATTACAAGTGGCTCAGATGAATTCAGCACTCCACCCATGACTGGTATACTTTAGGATATCCTTGTGTGTTACAAACTTCCCATTGTAATAATAGGATTCTGAGTCAAACTCATGAAAGTCAGGGATCTGCTCCAAATTTAGGATGATCATAGTGGAGTGGACTTCTGTAACATGCAGACATAAGATAGGTTTACATGTTGACATAATGTAGGTTTACTTTCTAGTCTTTTCTGTGTCTTCTTAGAATTTAGAAGTCTGTATTGTGATGGATAGAATCCTGGCACTGGGTTGCTTGTTGTAACAGCAGTTGGTGCTAGGTCTCTCTGCCATCAGCAGCTTTCACTGCCGTAGGTCGTTATCTACAATAAAACATACCTTATCAACTTTGGATTGGCTCCTACGTCTTTTGCTGATCGCTGCCTTCCCCCGATACTAGAACTTCCTAATAGTATACGGTTTTCTTTGTGAATCAGACAGTAAGTGATCTTGCAAACATTTCAGAGCAAGATCTTTTTAAGGACAACGTCAGCTTTTGTGGCAAACACAAGTCCCTTATCTAAAGCCTAAATGTTGCTATTTTCTTCAATTGGGTAGCTACCTACCCAGATTGTAGGCAGAAGCATGAAGGTATGTGTATTACCCTATTTTTATCTAAAAAAATCAAAGGTCAACCCTATTACAGATAACACTTCCCAAAGGTACTGCCATCCAAATGTCCACTTTCATCATTGTATTGTACATCAGCATTGCCTCACCTGGAAACACCAATCATTAATTCCACAGTCACGTAGTACAGGAATATATTGTTTCACATCATTACCAATATCTTCAGAAGCAGAATGAGAGCCTAGATGACAAAGGTAACATACAACGATTTGGAAAGACTTCCTGGACTACAAAAAATTGTACAAATCTATGCTAATCACAGATAGTGTGCTACTAAAATGCTATTAAATGTAAAAATAATCTTTCGGCACTAATCCCTACAATTATTTATTTATTCATTTATTTTAATTCAGTATTTATATTTTCAAACATCACAGCAATATACTGTGGGGGCGTGGCTTGGGCGCCGATGGCGATGGTCGCCTGAGAGCTCGGCTCCGGGACTAAGCCCGGGATTATCCTGAAAATCGGAGGCCGCGGGGCACCCCGGACCCTGCATTCTGCTGAGTGTGCCGACGGTAACCTGCCGAGGCCCCTGGTGGAGATCGGACAAGGATTGCTCCGGAGTAAGACCGAAGTTTGCGGAGTTGCGGAGTGCGACCCAACATGGCGCCCGGACTCCTTTGTACCCCTGTGAGGACCTACTGACTTGAAGAAGAGCCGTGGGCAGCGACTGGCGCCCGGCTTCGCCATCCCCGGCTGTTCTGGGCATGGGACATTTATTGGCTTGGACCTTTTGCAACGGTTTTGCACTCGGTTGGACGGCCAGGTGGGTGCCCACGCAGTGGAGGGCACCGGGAGCGGACGCCCTGTGATCCTAGCGGTGGCCCGCCTCGCGACTCCGCAACTAGCTACGTCTTCCCGGCCAGTCCACCTACATGGGAGGCGCGACACTCTGGCGCCACAGATCATCCGAGGGAATTGGTGGCCCTCACCCCGGGGCTATAGTGGGTGAACGGATCTGCCCGACTCGGCGACGGCTGTCTCCGCCCCCCCATCGGTGCCCTCGGACGCCGTGGCGGTGGCGTGAGCCGAAGCGGCGGAGTCTCCACAGGCTCTGGAGAAGGAGGTCACCCATACCCGAATTGAGGACAGGCACCCGGGAAGGTCGTGATCGACGCCTGTACACGGAGACACCTACTCCGGGACCCTCACGGAGTGCCCCTGGCAGCATGGGGAAACCTAGAGGAGCCAAGGGATCCACCCAGACCACCTCGGACTCTGAAGCCCAGGACAAAGAGGAGCATGGGGACCCGAAAAGCTCTGGTAGCGCGCCGCTGCAGCAAGAGTTCGACCGTGTCCTAGAGGCGATAGAGGCTACGAGATCGGCCCTCCAACAGGACATTGCTCAGGTGGCGACGAGCCTGGGCCTCCTCAGGGCGGACCATGGCAAACTTTCAGACCGGGTCAAGGAGGTGGAGGGCACGGTGAAAACTTTGGAGCCGGCGCAGCGAACCTTGGCTGCGACGATGAAGGACGCCTTATCCCGAATTGAGACCCTCGAACGGAGGGCGGAAGATGCGGAAGGCCGCAACAGGAGGAACAATATCCGAGTGGTGGGCCTGCCGGAAAAGATCGAGGATGGCGACATGGTGCGATACTTGGAGACCTGGCTCCGAGACACGGTGGTCCCGGAGGGGCTGTCCTCCTTCTACACTCTAGAACGGGCCCACAGAGTCCCAGCACGGCCCCCACAGCAGGGACGTACCCCGAGGCCGGTGGTGGCGCGGTTGCTGCATTTTCGGGACAGGGACTTAATCCTCAATGCCGCCAGGCACAGTGGCCCGTTCCAAGTTGCAAACAGTCAGGTGAACATCTTCCCTGATTACACCTACGAGACGCAGCGCAAGCGGTTCTCCTTCCTAGCGGTTAAGCGCGAACTCAGGAGCGAGGGCATTCAGTATTCACTCCTATATCCTGCAAGGCTCTGCATCATTGTCGATGACAAAACCCAGTTCTTCGACACCCCGGAGGAGGTCTGTGACTGGCTCGAGCTATACCGGACAGGGAAAGATGGTTTTGGCTCCTCGTCCCAACAGGCAGATGAGCCGGAACAAAGGAGGCGATCCAGGAGGGTCAGGAATCGCCGCGGCCGCACGGGAGGGCCCTCGACTGCGGAAACATCGTCGGAACGGAGGGGAGTGTTGGAAGTATTGTCGGAACTGTCGGGAGCAAGGGACGAAGCCATCGAGGAGGAAGAAAACCCGGGTGCTCAGGGGGCACCGTCGGACTCGGAGGATTCAGTGGCAGATAGTACACACACACCGGTGATCACACCGAAATCGGTGGAGGACCTTCTAGATGGACAAGGGTAACGGGGTATACTGCTTTGTTTTGGGTGGGGGCCCGGCAGGGGGGAGGCGGTTGCCGTCCTTTATTGCTGACGACGCGGGAGAGAGGGTTGGGGGGCCTCTGCTTTTGCCCCGGAAGGTTTTGGTACTGTTTGGGGCTTGATATAGTCCTGGTGGCCTGGGCGACGAAGGCCCACTGCCTCCGCCCAGCCCGCACCTGGCCCATAAGGCCTTCCTACGGTGGCGACCGTAGGATTAGTGGGGGTTCTGGGGTTGATGTACGACGAGGTTTGGATGGGATCTAGATGGTGCTGTTTGGGTCCTGTTCTGGGGTGGGTGGGGGGGGGCTTTGTTGGTTCTTGGGTGGTTTGGTTTTGGTTGGGGAAAATGGCCGCCATCAGCGCTGGGAGGATTGATGCCTTTGCTTTGTGGGGACCCGGATGGGGGGACTGTGCAAGAACAATCTGGGACAATGGCTGATGTTGCTAACTTGAAATGTGTTACTTGGAACGTGAGGGAGCTTCACACTATGTCCAGGCGCCACAAGGTCCATGCTTATTTAGTGCGTAGGGGAGTGCAAATGGCGCTGCTGCAGGAAACGCATCTGAACAAGGCGGAAGGGGCGGCGCTTCAGCGTAGATGGCGGGGGCAGGTCTTTTCCACGTCGTACTCTGCTTATGCCAGGGGGGCGCTAATATGGATCAGGGCAGGGGTCCCCTTCCAGGTCACGAGGACAGTGTTGGATCCAGAGGGGCGTTTTGTGGCCATCTCAGGCACTCTAGGAGGGAGGGACCTGAACGTTTGCTGTGTGTACGCTCCTAATGTGGACCAGACTGCCTTCCTTTCCAGGTTATCGGGCTCGTTGGCCCACTTTTTCGCCGGGCCCCTCCTGTTGGGGGGAGACTTTAACTCCGTAGTGGATGTGGACATAGACCGCTCGCATCCCCCGCTCCCCGATTCCCCGGTCCGTCGCACGGCTAAGAGTCGTCAGGATTGGCAGACCCGCTGGGGTTTGACGGACATTTGGAGGGCGCATCACCCCGCATCTAGGGATTATTCATATTTCTCGAGCCTCCATGAGCTGCATGTCAGACTGGATGGCTTTCTTGGTTCGCCCGAACTGGTTTCGGCAGCGGTCCGATCGGAGTACTTATCGAGGACCATCTCGGACCATAACCCCCTCCTACTGGACATTCGCTGGTTTCCTGGGACGCCGGCGGTGCCCACCTGGAAGATGCGACCCGAGATCCTCGAGGACAGTGTCTTCAAGGCGGACCTGGGGGAGAGAATATCGGATTATTTTGCGTCCAACGGCGGCTCCGCGAGTACTAGGGCGTTAGAATGGGACGCTTTTAAGGTAGTGGTGAGGGGCTACTGTATCTCTAAGAAGGTGGGCATGAGGCGCGTCATCCTGGCTGATTTGGACACGGCGGACCGGGCACTCCGCGAGCTTGAAGTTGGCCGCCCCGGACACCCGGAATTGCAAGCACGAACGGCGGAGGCGAGGGAGAGGGTAGCGGTGGAGGTCGAACGGCTCCGCTGTTTTGATTATAAGGCCTATACGGTCCGGTCTATCGCGGAGGGAGACAGGTCGAGTGCGTTGCTGGCGTGGTTGGCCAACCCTACGCGCCAGTCCCAGACGACGACAAATATGCGTGGGGCTGACGGGACCGAGGTATGCACCCAACCGGAGATTCTTGGTTGCTTCCGGCATTATTATGAAAGTTTATACCGCAGTCGCTCCGCACGTGACCCAGACCGGCTCGATAATTATCTTCGCCCACTGGAGCTCCGCACAGTAGGGCAGGAAGTGGCGAAAACTCTGGGTTCCGATATCGACTTGGGGGAGATCCGCGGGGCTATCAAACGGATGGCGAGGAACAAGACCCCGGGCCTAGATGGCCTACCAGTGGAGTTCTATGCAGCTTACGCTGACCTCTTAGCCCCTCGGTTGCTGGTGGTCTACAGGGAGGCGAAGAGGCTGGGGCGACTCCCGAGCTCGATGTGTGAAGCGTTGGTGGTTCCTCTCCTCAAACCGGGCCGAGACTCATCCGACCCGGGGTCCTACCGTCCCCTATCGATGTTGACGGTGGACTACAAAATATTGAGCAGCATCTTGGCCTCGAGGCTGCTGGGACATATGAGTTCCCTGGTGCACGAGGACCAGGCCGGCTTCATCCCGCGGCGGAACACGACTATGAATATTCGTAGGTTGTTCCGCTTGCTAGGGGAACCATTTGTGGATGCCCCGTCCCCGGTAGTTTTGTCGGTGGACCTGGAGAAGGCTTTTGATAGCCTGGAGTGGGACTACCTCTGCACGGTGTTACGGAGATTCGGCCTCGGGGAGGGATTTGTCAGATGGACCGCGGTTCTTTATGCTTCTGCTTCGGCCAGGGTCCGATCGGGCCCATTGATTTCATCACGGTATCCGGTGGAACGAGGCACGCGGCAAGGGTGTTCCTTGTCCCCGCTTCTCTTCGCGCTAGCGGTGGAGCCACTGGCGATGCACCTTCGCTCGGGAGCCCACTATACGGGCTTATGGACGGCAGCGGGCCCGCATTATGTCTCGCTATATGCGGACGACCTGTTGCTCTTCCTAGAGGACCCGGTCGACGCTTTACGGGGAGCGGAATTGGCGCTCACGGAGTTCGGAGCGGTCTCGGGCCTCCGAGTGAATTGGTCTAAGACCTGTCTTTTTCCGGTACGCAGGGGTACCCCCACCCCTGCGCTAAGTAGGGAGATTAGATGGGAGCCCGACTGCTTTAAGTACCTTGGGGTATTCGTTTACCACGACCAACCCGACCTCCTAGATGGGAACATTGCCCGCTGCATTCGAGCACTCCGAGGTTGCATGGACTTTTGGGCTACGCTGCCGCTCTCAGTAGCGGGACGTATCGCCCTGCTCAAAATGGTGGCGCTTCCCCGGTTATTGTATTACTTCCGAACTTTACCGATCTGGGTCCCTCCGGCCACGTTTCGTCGCTTACGCTCTATGGTGGTCGGGTTCCTCTGGGGAACGGGCCGGCGGCGGGTGGCCCTTAATACCTTGATGAGGCCGAAAGACGAGGGGGGGCTCGCTGTGCCGGACTTCGAGAAGTACTATCTGGCGGCGCAGCTCCAGACCTTCACCCAGGAGATCGCCAGGGAATTCAGGGGCCCGGAAGACGGTAGAGGGACGGGTATGGCCAGGCATGTTCTCTCCTTTATAGCGCTGCGACAACGCTTGGTCCTGCGGGACCTGTCGATGGAGGAGCGGACTATCCGACTGTGTTGGAATCGGGCTCACGCCAGAGGCCAACTGAGAACACCATATGCGCCTGAAATACCGTTGGGGATGCTGACGGCCCTCCCCCACGGAGGGGATTGGTCACGATTGGCGGCCTGGGAGGATTCCGGTTTACAGCTCGTCGGTGATCTGTACGAGGACGGAGCGCTCTTGTCCTTTCAGGATCTCATTGACCGCTTCGGGATCTCCCGGGGCGACTTTCTGCTGCACTCGGCCATTGTGCGCGCGATCCAGGCACACTGGCAGAACGGGCTGGAGGAACCCCACTTGTCTCAGGTGTGCCAGTACGTAATGATGTCGGCGGGCACGGTGAAGGCGGTCACTTGCCTCTACGGCAGGTTGATTGCCGAGGGATTGGCTCCTCTCACCACACTGAGGACCCGCTGGGAGGAGGACATTGGTAGAGAGATCCCGGAGACGACCTGGGCCCAGTTGGTGAGACGTGCCTGGAAGGGCACACGTAGCGCCCGTTTCCAACTGGTCCACTATTATGTTCTCCATAGAGCGTACCTGACCCCGGTGAAAATCAGGCGTTACTTTGCCACGGCTTCAGCGGAATGCCCTAGATGCCCGGCTCAGGAGGCGGACCTCCTACACATGTTATGGGCCTGTCCGGGACTGACGTCCTACTGGCAGGAGGTAGCGACGACTCTGGAGGAGGTGACGGGGAGGCTCTTATCATTCGACGCGGCGGTGGGGCTCTTACACTGGTTCCCCCATACCCCCCGAAATAAAATTTCCAGTAAATTTATTGACCTGGGGCTCCTCCTTGCTAAGCGAGAGGTGACCAGAAACTGGAAGGCACGAACTGGTCCGGCAGGCAGCAGATGGCACAGTGAGCTTTTGAAGTGGGCGGCGGGAGAGAGCGCGCTGAGATATCAACTGGCTTGGAGACAGGGTAATGAGAAGGCGCAGGAGGCCGCGTTGGAGTGGGAAATGCTAGTGCAGGCCCTCAGGGATTATTGTGCCCCCAGCGACTCCGAAAGTGAAGAAGCGACTCGCCCCGAGTCCCGATGAACGTCAGCACTGACAGTCTTATTACCTTCCCCATGGGTCAAATAGCAGATCCTATGTTGATAGCTCCCTGGCGGTGGGGGGGGAGGGGGGTTTTCTTAGTTAGTAGATATTTTGAGGGGGGGGTTTATTTTGGGGGTTTTGGGTTTGTTTGGAAAAGCAGATGACGGACAGTGTATTATCCGGACCAGCTCCAGCATCCTACTGACCCCTGTTGCATTTCGCCGCCCGACCCCAGGGTTGTGGGCCGGTTGGCTGTGTACAGACTTTACGGAGGGGGGCCAGAGGGCTTTATTCTGTATATGTTGCTTATAATACAATGCTGGTCGCTACTGTACTGATTTACTGATTCCTGCAATAAAAATATATTTAAAAAAAAAAAAAATCACAGCAATATACTGTCAACTAAGTTATTTTAATAGTTAAGGATTTGGATTAAGAATGTTGTTTATTATAGCCTTGTAGCCGACAGTTATACCGGTTGTTAAAGGCCCTGAACTCTGGTTATAGGCCTGAGCCGCAGGTGAGGGCCTTTAACAAAGAAATGCCCTTTAACAACTGGTATAGCATGAGGAAGAAGGGCTAAAAGGCTATTAGAACATTCCACTCACTATGGGTAGAATATTCTAAATTAAAAAAGGAGACACATGAAGCCAAACATTGGAATGTTGGAGCGCCAGGCTTATACCAGCCATTATCAGTCCGGAGTTACTCCATTGTCTTCAATCAAGCTCTCAACATTCCAATGTACTCAGCCAGAAAACTGTAAATAAACTTTCCTAAGCAATAGAGGTAAATGCTTCCTAAAGCACATCCTATACGTCTTAAAACTATAATGAAGTTAAGTTTCATAGGGAGCAAAACAAGTCCTGGGAATTCAGACAGTCACAAATGTGATGTAGTTGTTGCTGTGTTCCAATCTTGTCCAGTGTTTAGTTTGTTAATAGAGATAGTCAAGTCAAGTCAAGTCATAAAATTTGTATAGCGCACTACATACCCAGAGGGTTTCAAGGCGCTAAGGAGGGGAAGGAGGATTACTTGTCAAATATCCACGTTTTAAGTTGTTTTCTGAATGCTAGGTGGTTCTGGGTAAGGCGAAGGTAAGCAGGGAGTGAGTTCCATGTTTTAGCAGCCAGGTAAGAAAAGGATCTGCCTCCCATGGTGGTCTTGTTGATGCGAGGTACAGTGGCGAGGGCTTGGCTGGAAGAACGTAGTTGGCGGGAGGGGGTGTAGAAGGATATTCGTGAGTTGAGGCAATCTGGTCCGATGTTGTAGAGTGATTTGTGTGCGTGGGTAAGCAGTCGGAAAGTGATCCTCTTATTGACGGGTAGCCAGTGGAGGTCTTTAAGGTGAGCAGAGATGTGTTCGTTGCGTGGGATGTCTAATATGATCCTGGCTGAGGCGTTTTGGATTCGTTGGAGTTTCTTCTGGAGTTTTGCGGTAGTACCTGCGTAGAGGGTGTTTCCGTAGTCCAGTCGGCTCGTGACTAGAGCGTGGGTGACTGTTTTCCTTGTTTCGGCGGGGATCCAGCGGAATGTTTTTCTGAGCATGCGAAGAATGTTGAAGCAGGAAGAGGATACGGCGCTGACTTGTCTGTTCATTGAGAGTGAAGAATCCAGGATGATGCCTAGGTTCCGTGCGTGGTCTGTCGGGATGGGTGCTTTTCCGAGGGCTTCCGGCCACCAGGAGTCGTCCCATGCAGAGGGGGAAGTACCTAAGATGAGGACTTCTGTTTTGTCTGAGTTCAGTTTCAGACGGCTTTGTTTCATCCATTCGGCAACTTCTTTCATTCCTTCGTGTAGGTTGGTTTTGGCGGTGTTGGGGTCATTGGTGAGAGAAAGGATCAGTTGAGTGTCGTCCGCGTAGGAGATGATGTTGAGGTTGTGTTGGCGTGCGATGGCCGCGAGGGGGCTCATGTATACGTTGAAGAGTGTGGGACTGAGTGAGGATCCTTGTGGTACGCCGCAGATGACTTCAGAGGCCTCGGACTTGAATGGTGGAAGGCGGACTCTCTGGGTTCTTCCGGTGAGGAACGAGGTGATCCATTCAAGTGCTTTTCCTTGGATACCGATGTTTTTGAGGCGTTGTAAAAGGGTGCTGTGGCAGACTGTGTCGAATGCTGCAGAGAGGTCAAGGAGGATGAGGGCGACTGTGTCTCCATTGTCCAGTAGAGTTCGAATGTCGTCTGTTGCTGCGATGAGGGCGGTCTCCGTGCTGTGTTTTGCTCGGAAGCCAGATTGTGAGGGGTCGAGGGATTTGTTGGCTTCGAGGAAGGCGGCGAGCTGGTTGTTGACAGCTTTCTCGATGACTTTGGCCGGGAATGGAAGAAGCGAGATGGGGCGGTAATTGTTGAGTTCGGTGGGGTCTGCTGTTGGTTTTTTCAGAAGGGCGGTGAGTTCAGCGTGTTTCCAGTCTTCTGGGAAGGTGGCGGAGTTGAAGGAACAGTTGATGACGTCTCGGAGGTGCGGTGCTATGACGGAGTCTGCTATGTCCAGAATTTTCCTTGGAACACTTCCACTAGTGGCTCTGCCTAGTTCCACCGCTGGTGACATATTAAAATATTTAATAATTAATTAATATATGTACTATTTATTTTAAAAAATTAAAATAAATTATATTTTTCTAGATTTGTAACTATTTTAAATAACGTATTTTAATTTAGCATTATTTACACCCTTTTTTTATTCCCTACCTCCATTATTTTCTATGGGAGGTGTAACAGTGGTTGGACATTTGTGGTGCTGGACTTACTACTGTGTGGTTGTGTGTGTTTTAGTAGCAACTTAAACTCAGAGTTTGTGAATAAGCAAAAGGAAAAAACGTACTCAAAAGTGTTAATTACTCATACGTGGAAGTTACCTTTCTGAATCAGGCACTTTGGGCCATATATATCAAGCCTTTTTCCTGTTCGCAAACGGGCAGATTCTCAGAATCGCCCGTTTGAGAATTGGAAAAAGCCTTTTGGGATGTATCATCCGAAAACGCCATCGCAAAATAGAGAATTTCAAAATTTGCGATTCTCTATTTTGCAAATACAATTTAGGAATTGCAAATTGCGATTCCTTAAATGCAATTCTGGAAGCACCAGAAATTTACTATTTGGCCTTAAAGGAATTGCTAATTACCACCAACTTCAAGTTGGAGGTAATTTGTGATTTTCTTTAAAAAAGCAAGTTTTTGATTTTTTTTAAAGTGCCATATGTCGCACATACATGTCCTTAGGGCTTGTATGTGTGCAAAATGTACACACATGCAACAGGGTGTCCTTTTGGCAACCTTGAAATAGCATTCTCAATTTGCGATTATCTAATTGATAATCGCAAATTGAGAATTTCTTCCTATTCATTCCTAGGGGCCTCCTAGCCCATAGGAATGAATGGGAAGGTATTCCTTATTTGTGAATCTCAATTTGCGATTAGCAGATAAGGAATATGTAGGATTCTCCGAATTTTTTGCAAATCCTACATACATTGCATTTTGCGATTCTCTAGTTGCGATTCGGTAAAAATTGCAATTTGAGAATCGCAAAACTCTTTTTTGATACATATGACCCTTTGTGAATCGCCAAAAGTACAAAATGACTCCAAAGTATAAGTCACCTTTGTGACTAAGGCTCACGGAGCTTAATTTGTAAAAGCAACCGCAGCTGGCTTCTTGGGGACTGGGTCTTACTTATCCGTATGAAAGTTTGACCTAGAGCAAGAAAGGGAATGGCTCAAAAATGAGAAAGAAGGATGAAGAGAAACATAGTTAAAGAGTGTCAAAAGAAGAAAACAGGGATGAAAAAGAACCTGTAAGAGTGAGGCAAAGAGACAGTGTTGAGTGGTGGAAGAAAGAAACATGCAGTAGAATCAAGACAAAGAGAATGTTGGTATTCGTCAATCATTGCTGTTGGCAGTGCATGAAGGCGAGTTAGTAAGAAAACATTTGGACCCATGCACATACATTAAAAAAAAAATAAGCACAGCCTGTTCATAAAGTCTAGTAGACAGAAATACATGTTGGGGAGAAGATTGAAGCAGAAGGACCCCTAACGACACACACCTCAAGTGAAATATTTGAAAGGAAATGAGCTACACACAGACACTGATCATTTTGGTATGCCATTTCCTGTAGTGAAACTGACTGATCATGGCACAAATGCGAAAAGCCTCAACATCAATATATCTCGAATAATATTGGAGATGTGCCAGCACATGACATTGGTGAAATATTTCGGAATCCATACCAGCCTTCATACAACAGGTCGCTGGCTTAGAGCCTTAGTTGAATGTTTCTGGTAAAAAAAGGTTTTCTGATGGGACTAAATCTAAGACTCAAACATTCTTTTAAAAATTGTGTTTGATTCATTAAGACAAAGGGGTTTAAAGTAGTACACAGGAGCTGGATAGAAGTCAGATTTCAAATTAACTCCTATGTAAATCAGTTTCATTGATATTCACTGTATGTACATTTATCTCATGTAGATTTGCTGAAAATAGGGCATGGATCCTGCCATTCTCGATGTACATTGGACAGCTCTGTTTTAAGGTTTGGCAGTGATTTGGTTCTTCGCTGAGGAAGAGGGTTTGATGGAGTTATATGTGATTCCCTGGGGCGATGTAGGAAGGGCGGCTTTATAGACCGTTATGTTAGAATAACAACTAAAAGGCATAGCGCAAGCGAAGAGATCTGCCCTAGAGAAACGAGAAGAACTAAAAGGTTTTTCAAAGATTCCAAAGCGACTGATGTATATGGTGCATCAGCCACTCATTACATAAAATGTGCCAGGTATCAAAGAGAGAACATATTCACTACTGGATCTTAAGGATATATGTTGTTACCACGCGCGCGTTACAACGACCTACCATTACAACGCGGTTGTAACAACGCAAGTCGTTACAACGACTTGCGTTGGGGGGGCGCAAATTTAAAACATTTAATTTACTATTCCAACACCAGTCCCCGTGGATAGTAGGGAAGGTGTTGGGATAGTAAATTAAATGATTTACTATCCTCGAGCGCCCCCCAGCGCAATGCGTTGTAACAACTTTCGTTGTTACAACCACGTGGTAATGGTAGGTCGTGGTAACGCGCGCGTTGTAAACGTTGCGCACCGGATCTTAATGCCAAAGTAAGCAAAGATTATGCCATTAAATCACTCTGCATCTGGGTGGCAGGAAAGAGCCCCCCCCCCCCCCCCCTCTTGCCATTTCTGCCAGACAGTCCACTGGACCAATAGAGAAATGTCTCAACAGAGCGAATGGGGTCATGTGGCTTCCTCGTCCCCTTACCACTGAAGAAGTGGCCCATATGGCTTCTTCTATGAGGATGGGCTGGGTCACCTAGAGGAATCCAGAAAGGGCTTATTTGACGCCGCAGAGATCACTGCCATCTCGAACTTGCGTATGACTATAATTTTCCACCAACGGAGAAGTGCTGACGTTATCATAAACAACCCTGGCCAAGCTTTGCAATCTCGCAAAATTCGTTTGGCAGAGGTTTCTTTTTGATGTTGTTTGTCATGTTAGAGGCAGGCTTACATCTGCTTCTGTTTTTACTGCCGCCAGGTTGTGCCTTAATATGCTTCACACATTCTTAAATGGATTTGCTTTGCATAGTACAATATTTTATTTTATATGTAGCACAACACAAGGCAGGAAATGTAAGTATTAGGCTTTTCAAGTAGCAACATACAAACGTAAAAAAACACAATGAAATCAACTTTTGGCAGAAATGAACACACTGCCTTGTTGGTAGCACAGATGCTACCTCTAGGAATTACTTTACTGCTCACAGCAGATTCTGGACTATTTAAATATTTATCAAGTAGGCTGGGAGGGCAGTCAACATTTAGTGCTCTGATAAAAACTGTGTTTAGGCTGATGACTATTTTTAAGCTCCAGTTAACCATTTCCCTGCTGACCCTAATTATCCTGGGCTTGTTCCTTGTACTGAAACAGACATTTTAACTTGGCACTGAATAGCATAGCTTGCATAAAACAGTAGCAGCTAATGACACAGGGAAATCATTAAAGCACCCACTGACTAACAGAAGCAAATAAGCAGCAGTTCACACAACAGTGGAACAAGCTGAGCAAGAACTATGTGTTTACAGAATCACAAGAAAAAATAAAGGAAAATGTACTGCCTCAATCCGATCGGTGTGATCAAGAAGTCAGGATTCAAGCAGGTGTGATTGGGATGTGTTTTTCTTTTGTAATCTCTTAACAGACAAAGTAAATTAAGAAGAAAAAATGAAGGAGTAATTATTTATATGAGGGTTTCTAAAAGAATGCTGCATTGACCTGGCTGTTACCCCATTATGCACAACTTGGAGAAGGTCATATAAGGATCTAAAAGAACCCGTAGAAAGGTTCAAGTATCATGAACTTCAAGGTCTTCCTTGAGAACCACAGGATGCAGTCATCAAATCGCAGCGGGGAAACTGAAGGGGGAGGGGCCAGGTGGCCAGGTAGGTGAAGAGAAACTTCCATAGGACAGTTGGAAAATTGATAGTAGGATAAGACCTTGGTGAAGATATCCGGGGACTTGTGTGTGGTGACTGACCAGTCACAACCAGGGTATCAATGCCAGCCTTTCTCATGACTAACAATTTGAAAGAGAAAACAGAGGCAAAACCATTATTTATAGAAAGAACTGTCCGAGAGTTGCAGAAATACTATGGGGCAGATTTATGAGGCCCTTGCGCCACGTTTACGCCGCTGTTGCGTCACGCAAGGCGGCGTAAATGTGGCGCATCCCTACGAACGATTTACAACGTGACGCATCTAGGCAGATGCGTCACGTTGTAAAGCCCTGCGCCGCTTGTGGGCGTTCCGGCGCAGGGTGGGCGTTCCGGGGCAGGTGCGCCTCGCAAAAGTGGCTGAGTGAAATCTATGAGATTTCACTCAGTCACTTTTAAGCCAATGCTGCATCAAAAGCCTGCGCCTGCTCGAAGCAGGCGTAGGTCTTGACGCAGCATTGTAAAAATGGGGCACCCCAGAGCCTTGCTGGAGCTGCGTCGCGCTTGCGACGCAACTCCAGCAATGCGCCACATTTCCGGCACAGATGCGTCACGCATCTGTGCCGTTTTTGCACCATGGTGCGCCGCATTATAAATGCGGCGCACCATGGCTGGCGGAGCTGTGGCGCACTGTGGCGCATGTTAACTGGCGCATCCCTGGGGATGCGCCAGTTAACATAAATCTGCCCCTATGTGTCACTGTTTTATTTGGTCTGAATAACACATGCTTAGATCACTGAACAATACTACAATCATAGTTGTTTTTGCCATAGTGTTATAACGCATGTGATATGTAACCTCATGCCACAAACCCTCAGCATATACCATACTCTTACGCCAAATAAACACCTGGCCTCCTGCCAGCCACCCCACCAACCTCTGAAAAATTCTCCCCTGCTTCTCTACAAATGGATTAAAAAAAATTCTTTGTCCTCCTGCCACCCACCCTATGCAAACCTATTTGCCCATACCGAAAAAGAGGTACCTGGACTTCAGCAACTCACCCTCACAGCCCTCTGCACCATCCAACCCTCTCCTAACCAAAAAACTCACTCCCTGCTCACACATTAAAAACAGAGCCAGCACTGCATTGACAGCCACTCTGTTAAAGCCGCTTGTCAGCGGGGTTCATTTCTTCTCTCAGAACCTGTATGTAGAGATGGGAGCTGACAGGGAAGGCAGCTGTCAAAGGCACAGTGCCAACTGTATTCTCCTACCCCTTGTGAGTCTGTGGCGATATGAAGAGCTGTAAGAAGGCGGGTGAGACTGCCAACCACTATTCCACCTCTTCGCTATAGTTCAGGTGGCAGAAGAAAGAGGAAGTGACATTTCTCCCTAGTCTTTTACAACAGTTTGGTTACCCATTGCTGTGACATTTCTACAATGAATAACCAGATTCCAATACAGTTGTTCATGACAAAGGCAATATTCACACACAATTTTTGATTGTGAGGATGGGTAATGGCTCACAAGAGAGTATCACGCTCGTGGAACTTTATAGCTATGTGGACACGTGGGGGGCTCAAACCAAGGCGCTAGAATTATAAAACAAATAGGCATTTGTATTTCAATGTCAACAAAAAGCAGATCACTAGAAAGATAACAGTGGGTCTGAGCCAGGCCCACTTCCCGACTCTAAGTTCATGCGTAGAGGCCAGTAGCGGCCCGTGGTGGGAGTGCTGCTGGGCGCTGACGTGGGGCGGGGGGTAGTAAACTATGGATTATGGCCGATTAGAGGTAAGTAAACATATTAATAAATTAAACAAATTTTGTTGCGCGATCTGCATCGCATTTGGCTATGCAGCGTGCACAACGAAAATTATTTTATTTATTTATGTTTACTTACCTCTAATCGGCTGTAATCTGTAGATTACTAGCCCCCACCCTGCCCCTCCCCCGCCCCACGTCAATGCCAATCAGCACTCCCACCATGGGCCGCTACTGCCTGTGTCGGTAAACAGTCAAAATATCGAATTTTTAATTTCGACTTACACTTATATCGAGTTGCTAATATCGATGGGACAGAATATCGATGGCCAGAACATCGATGGCCAGAATATCGACCCTAAGGTAAGTAATATTGAAATTACTTATATCGATAGCATATATATCGATGTAAGTAATTTCGATTTACTAATATGTGTTAGAATTTTTAGTTAAGTATTTAAATTAATTGTTATAATATGTGTTTAATATGTTTTTATAAATAAAAAATATATAAAAGTAAATAATATGTTTTACTACTAGAGCGGGTTATGGGTTTTTAGGGGAATAGGGTGGGAAGTAATTTATTTGTAATTAAATAATTATTTTTTAATGATTAATTTATTTTGCAATTAAATATTAATTGGCAATGAATTATTTTAATTGATTAATTGATTAATTAATTGATAATTTATGTATATTTTCAAGTAAATTATATGTTTTACTACTGGAGCGGGTTGTGGGTTTATAGGGGAATAGGGTGGGAAGTAATTTATTTGTAATTAAATAATTATTTTTTAATGATTAATTTATTTTGCTATTAAATATTAATTGGCAATGAATTATTTTAATTGATTAATAGAATAATTATTTGATAATTTATGTATATTTTTAACTAAATTATATGCTTTACTACTGGAGCGGGTTGTGGGTTTATAGGGGAATAGGGTGGGAAGTAATTTAATTGTAATATTAATTAATTTTGGGTAAAGGAGTATTTTTAGGGTTCAGGGTCAGTTTTGGGTTTTTGGGTAAAGGGGTATTTTTAGGGTTCTAAGGTCAGTTTTGGTTTTTGGGGTAAAGGGGTATTTTTAGGATTCAGGGTCAGTTTTCAGTTTTTGGGTAAAGGGGTATTTTTAGGGTTCAGGGTCAGTTTTCAGTTTTTGGGTAAAGGGGTATTTTTAGGGTTCAGGGTCAGTTTTCAGTTTTTGGGTAAAGGGGTATTTTTAGGGTTCAGGGTCAGTTTTTATTTTTTGGGTAAAGGGGTATTTTTAGGGTTCAGGGTCAGTTTTCAGTTTTTGGGTAAAGGGGTATTTTTAGGGTTCAGGGTCAGTTTTCAGTTTTTGGGTAAAAGGGTATTTTTAGGGTTCAGGGTCAGTTTTCAGTTTTTGGGTAAAGGGGTATTTTTAGGGTTCAGGGTCAGTTTTAGGTTTTTGGGTAAAGGGGTATTTTCAGGGTTCAGGGTCAGTTTTCCCTACTGTTGCACCCACTGGAGTGGGAATAGTAATTATTGTTAAGTAAGTATATATTATATATGATTTTTAATTTTTTTTTTTAATTAAATATGTATTATTCTTTTTTTTTTACCATTATTACATATATTTAAATATGTTTAAGTAATTAATAAGTATTATTTACAGCATTTTTTATGTTATTTTAAATCCAAAAGAAATCGATATATTTGACAACGATATTTTTAACATCGATATTATTTTTTCGATATTTTGGTACTTACCATGTTGTACATAGGGCGTCGATATTTTTGCTATCGATATAATTACGCCGATATTTGTGTAGGTCGAAATTCTGTCTGTCGAAATTCTGTCATAGATCCGCCTGTGTCATATTCCCAGCCATCAGCCAATTGCCACTCCGCCAGACTTTTGGCAGTGCGCATATGGGATTGGGATAGGAAAAGTGGATAGGCTGTCTGCCAAAACTCTATCAGCAACTCATCCCTATTCAGCTCTGTGCAGCGGGGAGTTAGCACAAGAAGTGGGCGAACAGACAAGCCCTGTACCAAACCCCCTGTCAACCAATAACCACTATTGCTCAGGGCCTTTGCGTGATTGCTGTGGGCCTTGCCTGTTGCCGGGCTCTGCAACCTTCCACTACATTTAGCCTATCCCATAGTGCACAGCCTTTTGCAAGCACATGAGGAGTTGGGCACAAAGCAATGATCTTTACTTGTGGCCAGACTTTTTTCAGCATGAAATTATGGAGTCAGAGGAGATTTGAGAGTTATGAAAATCTCAAGGCAGAAGTGATTTAAGAGCCAGACACAAAACGCCAGCTCGTGTGACTCTTGTATCTTTTGTGACTCAAGAGTCACATGCTGATAGTAATATTTATTTTCCCAGAATTGGGACTTGAGCTTTCCTTGCCTCTTGGTACCCTTAACATCCTCCTGGCATTGGACACCTCTTAGGCTGGCACCTACGCGGCTGTGCATTTGTTTCCCACAAAACAAAACATGTGATAGTTTCAAGGTGGTTGAAAAATAATTTCGGAGCCCCTATTGAGCAAAAACACTTTTTAAAAGAATTAAAAATGTGATTGAAAGGAACTGTGAGTCATGACTTTCGAGTTGAAATGGCAGCAATGTACCCTGTGTTAACGCTTTAATGCCTGTTTGGCTACTTCTTAAATGCTAATATCGCAAAAACTACTGAACCAACTTACACCAAAGAAAAGCACACTTTATGAAACAAAATCTACTTTCATGCCAGGTTACGCGTATATCCATACAGTGGTTTGGGCTGCAGGGTATGAGCGAAATTTCCCATGTGAGTTAAATGGGAAATCACTTCTCATTTGACCCCTTATATTTTTTTCCTTGCATATATCTGGACGAGCTGGCAAATTTCATACAAATCCAACAACGAGATTAAAGTAATAAGAACATAAAAAAATACCTTTTGAATGAAAAGTGCGGTTGAATCATAATTACATAGTGAGGACAGCAGTCCATAACTTGCACACTGCAATGCAAACCATAATTTGCATGCCAAATGCAATGCCCATGACCGCACCCCTGATGTGAAAAATGTAATTAAAATTGTCATAACTAAAGCTTACAGATGAGATTACATATTACATAAGCCATAACACTATAAAAGAAATGACAATAAATGTAGCAGTATATATTAGTTGCAATTTAATCACCTTGAACTTTTAGATGTTGTCATTTGTTTGAAGAATATTGTGAGATCATATGCAGCAAAGTTGGTGAGTAAGGATTTGCATGGCTACTGTGTAAATTATAGACTGCGAAGCTAACCTTAATGTGAATTTGACAGTTTTATAACTGTACTTTAAATGTAATTTGTTATTGAATTTCTGATTTCTTTTTAAACGTAAGTTAACATGTTAAACACAAAGCTAACCATAACTTCTTCCTAATCTTGTTTTCTTCAGTGAATTTCGTATTTTCGGTATTGTATTACATCCAAGTGAGTTTCTTTTAATCATATCCTAGATCCACCTTCTTTGTATGTATACCCTACCCCATGCACCCAGACCACCATGGGTGGCCAACTCTTGCTATACATGGTCTTCAGTATGCAAAGCAATGGTGGACCTCTTTCTTAAGGGAGGGATCTGCAGATCCCAATTCGAGTTTGTAAACTGAAATAGACTCATGTGCCCTTGTTTACAGATCTTGAGTTTCATAGCCATATGCCGCATTGTGTGTAATTTTGAATACTGAGATGAAGGCAGGGGGTTGAGAAGGTACTTTGGTGGTTTTATGATGATGTATCTATTATTATGTGATGCTTGGTGATAGACTGTATAGTGGCATATCATTTCAAGCTTTTCATAGTCAGACCAAAGTTTTCTCCTTGTGATTGCATTTATAAGTGGATATGTGGTTGTATGATACTGGTGGAATGTTCATATAATATGGAGAATTTCTAAATTATGGCAGGTTGATGCAGTAGACATAGAGGGGCCTATTACAAAACGCAATGGAGCCCGGGACCGACCGCCAAAGTTGCGACGGTCCCGCTAGGTAAATTAGGATGTACCCGCCACACTTGGGGGCGCATCCTCAACTTTAACATTGCGGATGGCAGTGCTTTAAGCAGCACCCGCCGAAATGGTAAAGCCCATGTTGTGCATTGCCATACCCAATATGACAGGCATCATGCCGTGCCTGCTAACTTGTGCATGGCAATGATGGGGGGTACCATGGGTACCCCCCAGTGCAGCCACCCACCCACCTGGGGGCCCGCAATGTGCTCCCATGGTGAATTCCTGCATGCCATTTCATGGCGGATGGAGAGGCATGCATCCTAATATGGATGGCGGTGCCTGCAAGTCACCCTCAACATATTGAGTCCCTTTTCCACCCGGCCGGCCATCCGACCGGCGGAAAAGCGGCGGACGGTCTTTCCGTTCACCGTGGTGCTCCTCGCCATGCTAATATGGCAGGGGTGAAGCAGGAACATTTTGCGGGTGGATCACCATTGCCAGGCTGGCGGTGGCATTCCGCCCTATATCATAATGGGTCCCAGAGTCTTTAAAATGTTCTTGCAGTTGTGGGGTTAGTATGAAGGTTGCTTGAGGGTACATGTGTTGTAGTGAAATACACAGTGCCTATCTATATCAACTTGTTTATAGTGGTTTATGGCATTTGTGGTCTGTCTCAGTATTGCTGCTTGTGTTGTAAAACATAATTTTTTCTGGTATGTTTATAGTAGAGCAAAAGAAAGAGAAAGAAATATCTATTTATGTAGAACTATTAGCAGTTTTATTGAATGGTTTATTCCTAAGCACATTATGAGGATTAACAATTCTACAATGACTGTAACATTAGGCAAGGCAGTAAGTATACATCTACTTAAAAATATTTTTCTTGAAAGGAAATGAGAAAAGTAGTGGTATAGTTCGATGCTGTCACCGGTGTTGTCATTTGAGGTGTCATAAATTCTGTAGTATCTGATGTCAAAAGCAATGCATGATGGGGGTGCATGTTATGGTTAGTCTATCCAACCGGTTCACTGACAGAATATCAATGTAAAAAGTATAGAAGTAAAAAATATAGATGAGAAAATATAAGAATGCAAAAATATCGACTTTCCATACTTAAACAGGTAAGTACAAAAATATTGAAAAACAAATATTGATGTGAAAAATATAGTTGTACAAACTATTGATATATATATATATATATATATATATAACATCTAATAATAAATATTAAATATATTAAATAATAAAAATGTTTTCTTAAAATAAAGTGGATTTTATAATCAATATATATATATATATTTACTTTAAAACAATTATACTATTAATTTCAATGTATTTTATCATTATAAAATTATATATAAAAAAAGAAATATATATATATATATATTATATATACATATATGTATTATATATACATACATAAATATAACATAAAATCAATGAAAAAAACATTCTATTATAAATTAAAACATTAAGCTCTTTAAAAATCTTTAAACTTAAATTTACTGCTTCAGTCAGTGTAACAGTAGGGAAAGTGTTGGATAGCAGAGGGGTCAAAGTAACTATTCCCACTCCAATGAGTGCAACAGTAGGGAAAGTGTTGGATAGCGGAGAGGTAAAACTTACTATTCCCACTCAAGTCAGTGCAACAGTAGGGAAAGTGTTGGATTGTGTAGGGGTAAAAATTACTACTCCCACTCCAATGAGTGCAGCAGTAGGGAAAGTGTAGGATAGCGGAGGGTTAAAACTTACTAGTCCAACTCCAGTGAGTGCAACAGTAGGGAACTTGTTGGATTGTGTAGGGGTAAAAATGACTACTCCCACTCCAGTGAGTGCAACATTAGGGAAAGTGTTGGATAGCGGAGGGGTAGAATTTACTATTCCCACTCCAATCAGTGCAAAAGTAGGGAAAATGTGGGATTGTAAAGTGGTAACAGTTAATATTCTCACTCCAGTCAGTTCAAAAGTAAAAACAAACAAAATGTTAACACAAATATTTCCAAAGCAAAATAAATAAGGAAATATAAAAATATATTAAAAATGTAAATAAAAGTATATTTAATATTACACATTTGAAAAAACATATAATGTTAAATGCATATGACTAATACCTACAAATATTATTTTAAATAAAATAAAAAATTATTTTCAAACAAATACATATTTTTAATTAGAAATTATTTGGAATCAAAAACATTAATTATTACATAAATGTACTTTTTTATGTCCTACCCTAGAGCACCACACAATTCACAACCCACGTCTAAATTGTATTTAAAAACATGTAGTTACATAATTAATACAAATAATTACCAATTAAAGAAATATTATTAATTAAAAAACAAATTAAAACTCAGATCAATTAATAAACTTCCCACACTTTAACTCTAAAATCCCCACAAACCACTGGTAAAATTAAACTGTAAAAAATGTAATGACACAATTAAAACTTATTTTCAATTAAAAAATTAATAGTATATAAAAACTAATTATAAAGTAAGTAAAAATAATTTACTCCCCACTCATACCCCTA
The DNA here is from genome assembly GCF_964263255.1 of Lissotriton vulgaris. Taxonomy (NCBI): domain Eukaryota; kingdom Metazoa; phylum Chordata; class Amphibia; order Caudata; family Salamandridae; genus Lissotriton; species Lissotriton vulgaris. The sequence continues at coordinate 373,524,796 of NC_141696.1, forward strand.
AAAAAAGTAAAACCAACACATACAAACATATAAACTACCCTAATTAAATATCAATTAATTAATTACCATTAATGATCAACCAATCAATAATTAATTAAACAAATTAATTCCCACAATTTACCACATAAACCCCATAACCCACACCTAAAATCAATTACAAAATTATCATATTAATTTGCAATCAATTAATTAATATTAATTAAGAACAAATTATTAATTAAAAATAAATTACTTCCCACCCTTTACCCCATAAATCCTGCAACCCACACCTAAAAATCATACAATTACCATAATTATTTTTCAGTCAATTAATTAATATTAATTAACGGCTAATTATCTAATTATTAATTATTCAAAAATAAATTACTTCCCACCATTTACCCCATAAACCCCAAAACCTGCACATAACAAAATTACACAATTACCATAATCAATTATCAATTAATAATAATTAACAACCAATACTTAATTACAAATAAATTACTTCCCACGATTAACACTAAAAAGCTAAATTAAATTAATAAAAATAATCATGAATTTATTATAATTATATTACTTTCCACCCTATTTCCCTATAAATGCACAACCCGCTACAGACTTAAAAAACACAAAATTTAATTAAAATAAAATTGCTAACTACTAAAAATGTAACAGATATTAAAAAACATAAACAATACTTGTACAAAAAACATACATCACATGCATTTAAAATATAAACTAAAATGCATAACACTAATTAAAACATCTCTATTTTAAACAACTATTTTTTGCAAACAATATTAATGACTTTTATATTTTTTTAAGCAATATTTCTTACCTTAAATTCGATATTCTTGACCACAATATTCTTGCTGTCAATATTTTTGAATCATGATATTTGCAACTCGATATTTGTGAAAGTCGACATTTCCATCTCGATATTCTGTCTCAACAGCTATCTAACCATTATTGGCAGATGTCAGTTGTTTGCAGGTTTTATTTTGGAAATATAACTTCGATTGAACTGATATTTTTTCATTGATTGTGTTAGATTTTTTAAATATACATTAAGGTCTTATAACCAAAGGTAACAATAACATCACTTTAACCTGATATTTATTCACACAAACACAACTATGTATCTGTAGCGATAAAGTGCTTCTGAGAGCAACAGCACTTCTTTATTTGTAGTACTAATAAAGTACCAAAAGGCTAGACCACCAAAAAGTAAAGCTACTAAGTGGTGTGCTTCTTTGTGGCAAACAAGTGTCACAAGAGGCATACAAGCTAAATGGGGTGCACTGAAGCCCTATAAGGAGATTCACTGAAAGAGATCAAACATTCAAATATACAATTTACGGCACTAAAACAATGGGTCAAGTATGATTACATGAACAGTACATAGTACTATAAGTGGGTGCTTAAAATCACATGGTGTAAAGGGTTGGGAAAAAAGTTAGGTCAACACTCTAGCCAACCTTCCAGCTGCTCCGCAGCTACTGTCATATGTTATGAAATATGAGTCATTAACTTCTGCAGGACTTGTATTGCGTAGCAGATGCAGAATGCACTGTAAATTGGTATGTGAAAAGCACAATATAAAACAAGAGCAATATCGTTGTAAGAATTTTCAAAAGAAGATGAATAATGTGTGTTGGTCCTCATTGTTTATTTATTTATTTATTTATTTATTTATTACATTTGTATAGAGCATTATCACCGATTGGTCTCTAAGCGCTTGTACTTGAAAAACTGATCGTTACAGAAAACAGGCAACCGAGTTATATCGCTGAGTTATATTGCTTGAAATGTATTAAACTCCAAAGGGAGTGGTTACATTTACCAGAAGTAAATAATGGACAGTTGAAGAGGCATTACATTACCTAACTTGGCAGGTGAGGAAAATGGCAGAGCAGTCGATCTTCACACCCTTACAGTAACAGCCATGCAGTCTAATGGACCATGAGACGGATATGTCTCTGCTGGGCAGATGGGGGCCAGGTGGTCGCTCCATGAGGGTTTGGTGTTCATGGTCACCTCCCTGAAGGTGAATGGGGTACACCAGGACTCTCTTACTTATACCTACAAGTTTCAGGAGTGTAGTCTTAGGTATTGTTGGGGCTTCAAACTTACATATATCTTGGGTCCCGCTAAATGGAAATTTTAGATTAAGTAAGTGGTAGAAATTTCACAACTCCATGACTTATTTTCACATATGAATATGGGATAGGGAGAAGGATAATCTGAATCTTCAATGAAAACATTTTAAAACTGTTTATTATAGACAAAAAATTGATGCGGTATAGGGGATCAATTACATGTAGCTTGTGTCAGCCAACCTGACGTTATGTACTGGGTTTAATATATAATGATACAAATAGAGGACTAGACTAATGACCATCTTGGTTTCTGTCCTACTTACCGTTCCTAAACCAACATTATGCAGGTATAGCAGGTACCTAAAGAATTCTATAAATCATGCTGTGCTGCACTCTCAGAACACTAACCAAACACATTAAAATGTATCCTTATGACATTTACTTACTACACTGTACGAGTATCTCAGAAACAGTACCCTCACAATGCACAACACATACATGGCACTGCATTCTACAAGCTCTATCTACCACATAGCACCGCGTCCTAGTGGCACTAGCGTAATACTCTTCACCATGGATGACCACACTGCAGTTTCTATGCGTACCATCTCACAATTCTCCGCTGCACATTAATATAGCTGTCTTACCCTCCGCACTGCACTGCATCCTATCAGGAACACTAATATACTGTTCTGTAGAGCATGGTGCCATACTGGCTCACCACACTGCACTTTAACTTGAGGACAATTACCAACAACATTGAACTGCACCCTTGGGAGAAAAATGTTATCACACTGGACTGCATCTAAGGGCTAGTAACCTTACATAGTACAGCATCCTGATGTCCATAACCATTCACAGAATATGGGAGCATTGGACTTCTAAGATCCTATCTTGCCTTATACATTATGGGCACTAAACCCACAGTCTGTAACTTCCTGGGGCAACAACCAAGGGCATTGGATTTAATGGGCACTGTTCATCCTTTGCAGTACAAGCCCAGGACACCACACGGTTACATCACACTTTAATGCATCATAAATGCATTAACCCACAATGCATTGTGCACTAGAGACAGTAACCCAACACTTACCTTTAACCCACATTCAATTGGCATCAGACTGGCACACCACATTGAATCCTAAGCATTTTAACGTGCTTTTAACCTTTTACTCCTATGTTCATCATACTGTTACTAACTCCACACTTCTCTATCTATTTGAAACACTAACCAACTACAAAACACCCTATGTGTTCTGAACTGCATAAGCACAGTCTATACAACAGACATTTCCACTGCAATAAAATTCTGGGACACCAACTCATCAACATGCTAGCTAGGGAGAAAATCCCACTACACTGCATGCAAAGAGACTGACACAGCACACCACAATACCTCTTAAATGTGCTTCCTCAAGTCTATGCGTTCTACAGAACCTAATATACCAAACTACAATGCATTTTAGAGACAGTAAGCCACTTTAATGCATCTTAGGAACACTAACCACACAGCACTCCTCAGTCTACGTGCATCAACTTAGAACATTGAAATCCACCCAAGGGGCATGACTTAGCAACAGTCCTCTACATCATAGGGAATGTAATGCGTCACATTGCACTTCGACAAGCGGCATGACCAGATGCACCCTGGCGTCAGTCGTGATGAGTACTAGCAGAATCAAGTCACCTTTAAAGTTAACTTTCTATCTACAAGACTATTTACAAGGCATTTCATATTGCACAATCAGAAAACAAACCTACATGCCCCTACCCTTTAACAGCTCTCTGTACTCGAAATCAACCAGTCTTGGTAAAGGTAAAGCTAATAGGTCTGGCTTTGGCAAGCTGGTGCAATGGTTATAGTTTTAAACATTCTTATTGCGACCATAGGAAAAAAAGGATACAAAAATAACTTGCAGCCACTTAAACATGATGAGTTTATGTTTACAATAAAAGCATGAATAAATGTAATATTGCAGATCCGTTTTAGGATTCTACATCTGTTGATTATTATTAGTGCAAAGAAAAGGTATTAGTGGTTTGAATTACTATGATTGGTAGACATAGTTTAGGCAGACAAGGATGACTAGAAAAATAAAATTGGGTATAGGATGTAAATTAAACAAACCGTGGCAAAGCCAAAAGGCTGTGCCATTGTGAGTGAGTGACAAGCTGTTGGCTTTGACAATGTTTGACTGCAAAGTATTATTTAAAGAAAGTACAATTTAAAAAATCATTTCAAAATACAAAAAGCAACAACATATCTGAGGGTATGACTAAGCCGTACGTTGACTGCAATGCTTTTAGTTTTTATTAATGGTATGGTTTATTTATTGAATGCCTTTACTCAGAAAACTGAACAGAATAAAAAAAAAAAGAAATGTCAGAAGTGAAAGGAAACACCTGTCAAGGGCTAACTTTCTGTTCATAGGATTCAGCCATTTGGCCCCCTGTCCTAGCCCAGGAAAGGTTTATGGGCCATCAGGACAGTACAACTTCTGCCTCAGCGGCCAGCTGGGTGAGTGCAGCAGATGGCTTTTACTGCAACACCATAAAAGACGTTGTGTACCAAAGCTTGTACTTTCAAACAATACACGGAATGCAGGAAATAAAATAAAAACAACCCTAAATGTTTGCTCTTCAGTTATACCCATGCAAAACATAACCTGGTTGCTGTCCTTTTACAAACAGCCTGTGAGGTGGGTGTAAAGGGGAGCAGCACAGTGCAGGAGTGGGTATTTGAAGGGAAAGCAGCACATGAGGGTGAGAGCTAGATAAAACATGCAATGTCATGAAGTGCTGAATGAAAGAGAAAAATACTGGTTTACTAAATGTCAGCAGGTGGAAGGATAAGTCAGCCAATCAAAAGGATCGTGAAGTTGTTGTACTCTGGAGTAGGGACAAACACAAGAGAAGAGGAAAGAAATCCACCAAATAAGAAACAAGCAACGAGTAACAATAAAGCCAACCAACAGCAAGAAATGGGAGTGCTCCAAGTCAACTGTAAGTTCACAATAGGTCGGTCGCAACAAGACAGTTTACATTGTTTGGTAGGCGAAACTTGAAAAAGCATTTGCAAAAAAAAAATATTAGCCTACCAATCCTGGCACAATAGTGCATTTCCTGTTTGGCAGTTGTGACATGATCAACAAAATAGTTTTCATTCCCAGTGCAAAAGAACCAGTGGGTGGAGTGAGATGACTTCTTAATCCGATGATGTGTGCTGTGGGTGGAAGCAATATGTGAATGACTGTCCAACACATTCATGAAAGGTTTGACCTACAATAACTCTATGTAGATATAAATGTATGCATTATTAATGTTATTTTTTAATTACATGAGGTTTGTGAGACAGCTAAAGCTGTCGCTAGGCCACACCTAAAATGTACTCTTAATATCAGGTATTTTTAGTCCTAGAAACACACCTCCAACATGCTGACTCTCAATTTAGGAAGCACTAAAGATTAGCATGATCTAAGGCATGCTTTGAAACGGGTTCTGTTTCTTAAACAAGCTGTCTTCCTAGCTTGCTTAGAGGGGTTCTGTTTCTTAAAAAAGCTGTCATCCTAGCTTGCTTATGCTGCCTTGAATCATAGCAAACAGACTGTGAATGGGAGCTGCTATTGTAATAGTAACTCTGCAAACATTAGATGAAGTTACACAAAATACAAAACTACCATTTAGCTCTAATTTCAGCGTGAAATATATCTTTCATTCATTTTAGACATGAGGACGACATTCAATTAATAGCACCAAAAAGCTAAAATGCCAATACCAAAAGCCGTTCATCGTCTGTACATTTTTTGTGTTATTCACACCATGTGCTATAATGTCATACTTTTGCGGGATTATGCAAGCATAATAAGAATTTGGCCTGAACCTACAACTTTATGCTTAGTCTTTTGCATTCTATGTCTTCCGAAAGCATATTAGAAACTGTAGGCCCTTTGCAACCAGAAGGACAATGCGCAAATCACATTGAAAGTAGAATAAAACTATCTTGGAAAAGATTCTGAAAAAACTTTGTGCAGAAAATGAGTTAGTAATTTAGGAAGTCTATTAAAAATTCAAAGAACGTTAGAACAGGATGGTTTATAATATTTTTACCAAGACCTCCTTACACATAGTTATCAATATTGTTATTTATACATTGTTTTGGAATTAAGCAAAGCATTTACATAGAAGCACAATGGTCAATGAATTATAAGTAGGCTCTATGTTTACCACAAAAATCAGATAAAATCAGTAAACCATAAACACCTAAATGACATAACAAGCGATTGCTGTATAGATATTGTATTTTATACTACATTAGAAAACCCTATTACTTCTAATATACACAATGCACTATAACTAGGGCCAGTGGAAATATGCAATCCTTGTGCTTTTCCGCATAATTATGTCTTTCATGTATTTCCCACATAATCCTTCATCTGTTGCATAATCTGTAGATGTTACCAAACAAATTTTGTTTCTAGCCCAAAGGGATCTAAAGTTAATAAAAACATGTGGTGACACATGTTTCAGCAGAGTAGAAGCCCTTCGCCAAGGTTGATTTGTCATATTGCTGTATTTGAGTACTAATCTGTTTCTAAAAGCGTGAAATCCTTTTCCAAGACAATGTTACCATGAGCAAAAATAAAATAATGAAGTAATGCTGTCACAAAATGTGCCACATTAAGATGCATATTTTGTCTTTCTTACCACATAATTTATTGAACCTTTCACAATAGTTGGTCCTCCCATGCTGTATAATTCCAGTGGTCCTGATTATAACAAGCAAACACACCAATTGTTCACATTACTTCACCATGTTTTTACTATTCACACTTTTGTATTCACTTTTTAAATGCTTCATTCTGCTCCTTTCTATTCCTATTACAACATCACTCCATCCAAATATTTTTGGGGAAAACAAAGACCTATGGACTTTGTCATTGTATGCTCTTTTCCACCTCCGCTATCTCTACACTTCCTGCTCTCCTGCTAATATAGCTGCTCTTTCTGCTTCGCTTTCTGCTTCAGCACTTACTGCAGACAATTGTTTTCCCTGATTGTTTTTCCTCTATCTTCACCAGTAGTTATTGCTCTGGCTGCTAGAAAAGTAAATCATCTTCTCCTCAAATATTTAGGGGTATTTCTATACCTTACTTTCAAGTTTCAGTGCAAGCATTGAAATACAGGTACTTCTGGGAGGCGTAGACTTACGGTGGAGCATGAATGAGTATAACAACAGAAGTTACTGTTTTGTTTTATTATTATTATTATTATTATTATTATTATTATTATTATTATGTTTCTTATATAGCGCCTGAATCGACCCCCGAAGGGGCATCTCCGCGCTTGCCTTGGGAACCCGTCCTGGCTTTTCCCTGTGAGATAGTCCCTACAGGGCATCCCCAAGGTGAAAGCCAGGCATCCCACCGCGGGGGGCCGTTGTGGAGATTAAGCAAGCTTAATGCCCAGAGTTGCAGAGAGTGAACCCATGATTAGGTCAGGCACCGAAGCGAGAATTATCGAGTCCATGGACATTTGAGCTCAAGACCCTGCAATTTAGTCAGCAGCTTAGATTCTACTTACTTCTTCCATCTTTCTACTCAGCAAGTATGCTTCTCCATCTCTTCACCACAGCTCTTACCAAAGTAGGTCTTCTAGGTCTGGGGTTTGATACTCAGTCAAACAGACTGCCAACAGAACTGCTGCTAAAAATGAACATAGAGTGGGCTTGCCCCCCCCCCCCCTTGCAACTATTGTCTATTCTCAACCCACCTCTGGCAGCCATTGACTTGAGACTTTGTTGATCAGTCTTGTCCCAGGTTACTGACGTATTTATCTCTTATTTAATGCTTTTGGCTGTTTGTGGGTTTCCTTCTGCCTACACTTCAGAGGTAGTACAGAACTGCATAAGGGACTACTTTACAGCGATACCACTTGATGTTGACACCTGTTGTCTCCCTTTCAAGTAACGCACTATAATGTGCCAGTGGTGAATGTTTTAGCACATAAAACCCAGACCTACTGGCTTTGCCAGTTCTTGTTCCGTTTATCACTGTCAACTGTTTTTCTTGAGCAGTCCCATCTCCGACTCTAAGTTCTCTCTCGCTTCTTCCCCATAAGTAGTTTTTGTGATACCCGCCTTTCCATAGCTGATGCTTTTGGGGAGGTGTGATTCTCAGCCCGCCCTAGTTTTTAGCTAAAAAAAAGGGATCAGTTTTCCAATGAGTTTCTTAAAAATATTCAGCAAACCCAGCGTTGAAGGCAGATTATCATTACTGTACCAGAGGAGCCTTTCAGCAGTTTCATTTTCCATCTTTCTCCTTTCTTCTCTCCCTGAAGCACAAAGCTGCAGATCATTAACTGCAAATGTAGTTGGTTATGAGGCGTCCTGGCAAAAGAAGGAGGAGGCAGGGGCAGGCTCTCAACGCATGCATTCAAAGTAGGATATTTTACAGTTTCCATCTACCGGGCATCTGGGCTCTGCCTGAAACTGAGACGTGTTTCACTATAGTGTTTTTTGATTTAGCACTGTTCGTCTTTGGATTAAACTAAGGTCTAACAATTTGCTGATTGTGTTACCTGTAAGCAGATAGCCCCTAACACAGGTATGCTGGGCCACTGCTAAGTTAAAATGACTCTGTACTTATCATATAGCCCTTCACTTGGGCGTTTTATGACTTTAGTGGGCAATTTAAGCTGTATCTGGGCACCTGCCTGGGTAAATGCATTAATGTCGAACCTTATCGCTGACGGGCTTTTATGTCTTCACTTTTGGATTAGCGTGGAATAGGAGTCGTGATCGGATCCGATGAGGTTGTCTGTCTCATCGAATTCCTTGGACCTTCATCGCTTTTCTGCAGGAAGTAAACCTCTCTTATTGCCTCAAGCAAACTAGAGATACACATTTTGATCATCTCGTAGGCTTTTTGTGTTTCAAATGGAATTAACTCACACAGGACTAGGGAAATTGTCCTTCTGATCGCCCAATAACACAAGCAAGCATCTAGCTTCTACTGCTGAAAAAATGGTTTGGCTCAATCACAGCCCTAACTAAGATAGAGCTAGTAAAGCATGGCAATGGCTGGTCCTTTAACCTCTATGAGTTTCAGACAAACTCTGGAGTTACCATTTATAGCCAAGTGCTATAAACTACTGTAGAGCTAAAAAAAAAAAAAAAAATGAAGGCTCTTACAGACTTCAAATTTCAGAGAAATTACTATTCAGCATTCTGTATCAGAAGCAGACTTGAGATAACTTTCTTCGTGGGTGGACACCATGCACGCTACTTTTAACGGAAAAGATGGAGAAGGAAATATGAGGTTTCTGGGTGGAGAGTATTTATTTTATGTATTTTCTCAGCACCAAGAGCCCCTCACAGCTGATAATGCACTTTGCAAATAAATATAACATAACAAAAGAAAACATGACAACACATAACATATTTGTGAGGTTTGTAAATCACTACTAACAAATATGTTCTAGAGTCTGAGAGCCTTTGTGTATCAGTATATATAAGAGGGACAGGATGATGGAACTGCAGATATCTGGTGATGGTTGCCAGTCAGTTAATGGGTAAGGAAAGAAGATCTGGGCATTGCCTTGATCAAACATATCCCCAAATGTTGACAAAGCCTTGCAAAATAACTGAGACCTGTGATAATTGGATGTAGAAGGCGAGACCAGTCTTAGACTTTGAATCAGGCACATAAAAAAGCCTGGATTTTTCCAGTGCCAAGTACAAGAGGTGGGCTTTTGAGAATCTTCTGAATTGTAGATAGTAATTTTCAAGTCTCTGTTGAAGAAGTAGATTAACAGGAAGGAGCACGAAACATCGAATAATCTACAGTTAAATTTCTTGTTTTGAATTTGTCAGATAGACAAAAGTCACCATTTGGTGCACCAAAGCTTTTGCTGGGTAGATGAGGGACAATCACATTCATGAGGTAGTTGGGAGAATGGCCATGGAATAAATTGCATACAATTCAAAGAGTTTTAGAGGTCAATCTTTATGTTATAGGGAGCCAAAATAGGTTTCCAGGGTCAGCATTATCTGATTAAGGGGCAGATGTATCAAGATACCATTTTGCTATTTCTAAATAGCGATTTTTAAGGAATTGCTATTAGGAAATCGCAAAATGTATGTAAAAACTCGCTATTTTTTAGCGGTTTCTTAATCTTCCTTATTTACGAACTCGCAATTTGCGAATTCGCAATTAAGGAATAATTTCCCATTCATTCCTATGGGCCAGGAGGCCCATAGGAATGATTGTGAAATTAATCTCAATTTGCGATTCGCAATTTGCTAATCGCAAATGGAGAATAATTTCAAGGGTGCAGGGGTGTCTCAAGGACACCCTGCTGCACCTCTGAAATGTACATGTGTGTGCATATGGCGCACATACATGCCCTATGGGCATGTGTGTGCGTCACATGCCACCTTCAAAAATGCCAAATTGTGCATTTTTAAAAGAATTCGCAAATTACCATCAACTACAAGTTGGTGTTAATTTGCGATTTCTTAACCAAATTTCGCAATTGAAAAATGCTACATACATAGCATTTAAGGAATCGCAAAATTGCGATTCCTTAAATGCTATGGCAAAATAAGGAATCACAAATTTTTGCAATTCCTTAATTTGCGAATTTTTGATGCATGCCAAAACATGCAAATAGACCGTTTGCCATTCGCAAACGGCTTGATACATCTAGGTCTATGTCATTTTAGATCAAACAAGCAAGCTCCTCAGTTTTGAACTCTCGAATTTTGAAAGAGATAGTTTGCAGGGAGACCAAATGCTGCTACAGTAATCCAAGCAAGACATGCCCACATTGAGGATGGCAACGATTTTCTAACACTAGTGGAGTGGGCAACTGAACCATTTTAACAAACGGAAATGGTGAAATGATGGTTTGAAAATTGCATTTTTCTGGGGAATGTATGTTAAGTACCTATGAAAGAATTTCCACAAATTCCCTGCTTTAATCATGGGGACCGAGGATCGCCTACTTCAATAGTCCAAGGTAAAGTAAAGGTGCGGGATTGACAGAGCCCAGAAGCAGAATTATTTTCCACTGTTAAAGCAGAGCACATTTTCATGCATCCAGCTGTGAACATGTGAAAGGCAGTTGAACAATTTGTGAAGATTGCCAAGCTCAGACTCAAGCTTAAGATGGAGCTGTGTGCTGTAGCTATACAAGTGATAGCCAATGTTGTGTGGGTCTAAGATGTCAGCGATAAAGGACATGTAACCATTGTGTAGGGTTGGGAACAGGCCAGAGTTTAGAGGTTTTCCACACTTGATGCTTTGTATTCGGGAGAGGAATGGGCCCAATTTGAACGCTGTCTTGCAGGGAGGATGTAAACCATGATAGAGCTGTTCCTAGGAGATCAGAAGGTATTGACAGTCTTTTAACCCCTTCACTGAGGTGGCTATTCCGCCGCAGTGCTAAGGGGGTGGGGGGGCAGCGCGGCGGTCCCGTGCTCGTGACGAAACCGCTCCGTCACGGCACGCAGGTGAGCTGTGCTTGTGACGGAACGGTTCCGTCACGGTCCCGCCTGCGCTACAGAACGTTAGCGCAGGCGCGGAATTCGCGCCGCGCAGGCGCGGAATTCGCGCCGCGCAGGCGCGGCAAGAGGGCCGTGACGGAACCGTGCCGTCACCAGCACAGCCCACCCGAGACTCGTGACGGAACGGTTCTATCACGAGCATGGGAGGGGTTAAATAACAACCAGTGGGCGATGCTGTTGAAGGCAGCTGAACGGTCTAATAGGATAAACATACAGTCGTGGCCTTGGTCTTGGGAGCTGAGTACTTTGGTGATATTCATTAGTTTTCTCCATGACTAGAAAGTGTCTCAAGCCATACTGGAAATCACTTAAGAAAAATAAAGGAAAAGAGCAAGAAATGTTTATTTTCTTTGGCTTTACAAAGACTCAATTATTCTTTTGCAGCTGGCCCATGGAATCAGCTTATACCTGGGGGTCATAGAGACTAAAACCAACCATTCAAAAGATTTAACATGAAATGGCAATTGAGAATCACTGACATTTGAAGTGTTATATTTTACTCACTTGGTATAGATGTGTATGCAGAAATCTACATTTAGCTAAAGTGAAAATATGGGATATTCTTCGGGCAAATTGGACACAACATAAGAAGGGGTCGGTTAGTAAAAATATCAGGTGTATGAAAGAGGTCATAGGTTGTTTGTTTCCCTTTGCAGGTTCAATTATGTTTATTTGGTTTGCACTTATATACCAAAAGCATAACATAGGGCTAATGTGTAATATTCAATAGGCAAAACGTCTGTAAACCTTTACAAATAAAACGTAAAAAGAGGTCTAAAACTCTGTACGTGTATTTATGAATTACACTTAAATATTTGGAAACAAACATCTTAATTCACAAATCTCATGCAAATATCATAGGTTAAATTCTCTTCTCGAAGGTATTTTAGTACACACTAGAGATGATTCACATATTAAACCTTAAGCTGCCCGGGCACATGTGCACCCATGTTGCCTGTATTATGTTTTGCTAAATCGGCCCCTGTACCCCAAAACGGATCACTGACAGAACATCGGAATCAAAAATATAGTGTGTACAAAATATTATGTCACAAATATCTAGGACCAAAATATCGAGAAGGTAAGTGAACATAGGTAAGCATAGATTTACTATTCTTAACTCCACATCTACATACCTTGAAGATATATACATCGTCAAAGTACATATATCTAGAGTAACATATGGTAAAACGTTCCTTAACTATAGAAGCTTGCCCTCACAATATTTTAGTCTGATATTCTTGACATAATATTTTGTCCACGCAACATTTTTTCCCAATATTTTGTTTAAACACCCCAATAAACTAAATGTTCAGACTTATCATAAGCAGCCCAAAATACGCCTGCCCTATATCTAATGGACGTGGAGCTAAGTGGAGGGAAGGGAAGGGGGCCATATACGCACACATATACACTCATTCACACCCATGTATTAACAGAGGTGCACACACCCTCATTCACAACACTCACTAACAAATACCCTTACATTCATACATACAGGCACGCAAGCACCAAACATACAGAAAAAAAAACTTACCTTCACTGTAGAGAGGGAAGCCTCAGAGGTCCCAGGAGGATTGGGACTGCTGTCTTCCCTCACTGGTCACAGATTGGGATGGGGTCAGTGCGGCTGCTGGCCATACCCTATTCTGTGAAGAGGTCTCACTTATTGACACTCGGCCCTGGGCACTTCAGAGCTAAAAACTGAAGTGTCAAGATCTGAGGCAATAAGTGAGGCTCCCCCTCGTCAAGAAGGGGAGGGCCTCGAGGCATTTTTGCCAGGCTAAAGAGATCACACCCACAGGGCTGTGAAATCCTCAGCCTGGCAAAGTTCAACTCAAGCAGCTAGGAGGTAGTGCATTTACTGTATGTCTAGCTCCTGGTTGCCGGTTGGTGAATAAAGACATTATTTGCTAAGTGATTCAACAAGAGGCGGTAAAGCAAACTGTCTGAAATGTACCGGTGCGGCAATTAAAAAAAATTGTGCACACATTATGAGGCAAAAGACGACGAGGGAAGAAATAATAGAGGTTCAAGAAAGTGCAAGAACAGAAGTCGTAAAAAGCCAAATAAATATGCAAATGTTTACAATGCAGAGTGTAACCAGTTCGCAGCCGACTCCAGTCTAACGCCCTTGGAATATGTACATACACGCAGGTACAGTTCACACAGAGCATTACAGTTCAGCTGTAAGAGCATACTCTCGAAATACTAATCATTTTCAAATGTTTTTGTTTCTTTTGAGGCAATAAGTGCACTGTTTTGTGAATGATTACATCTCATGTAGTAGTCCATGCTTCTGTCTAATCGGCTTATATTTGTTTGAATTGATAGCATGCACAGCTGTAAATGTGATCTTTGTGTGATGCACAATTTGGTGGTTTTGAGTTAAAAGATCTCGTTTCAATTGGCAAACATGCAAAAGTTGCAGAGACAAAAGTATGCACAGATAATCCGATTATTGAATGCAATGTCCACCTGCTTATTTAAACAATAACTGTGCTAATTGTTGTTAATCAATAGATAAGGAAGAACAAAAAAGACAAACGTGAAGCAGGACAAAAACTCTATTCTCAGCAGTATAACCAACTGACATCTGTTTATAGAACATATTATGCTAGTGAGGATTACACGGGTTTAGCTTGGAAAAGGTATTCTCAATACAAATGAGCAACTCCAGAACTGTACAGTCAGGATTACCAATGTAGATTCATGAGGGCAAAAATTTAAATAAGTTTACTCGGCAATCGGCTTACATATTTGTTTAGTATTCAATGACTATGTAAACCTGAATTTGCAGGCTTAATACAATCCACATTCAGCCTGTGAGCTCTAGTGTTGTAGAGAACTTTCTGTCTCCTAGCAGCTTCTCTTAGTTTGAGCGTTACACATTCTTAACATGTACCTGAGAGAAATATTTTCAATGCCAAAGCCTCCTTCCTGGTCCCTGCTGACGACACTGACCTCATTTTAAAATGTTTGACTGTTTTTTCAGCAAGAAGCATTAGGTGCAACTCAAAATGAGTGATGTGTGTTTCAGGAAGGAGCATTAGAGGAGTCCCTTTTTCCCTTTTTCACTTTTACAAATTGCAAGCCTTCAAGACATGGTTGTGCCATTTTGTGCATTTACAATATCAGGCAATATTTAGTACATTTAAATCAAATGAAATCATACAAAAGGCATTTGGTCTGTAGGATGCAGCGCCTGTTTGTAATAAACATCTTGAAATGATGGGAATGAAAAGCAAAAAATACCCCATTAAAATAATGCAAATCTTTGGATGCTGGTTTAATTTTTTTTAAATGCTTAACACAGGACAGCATGCTATTAAGGATACCGCTGTCAAAATGCACAGTACGGTAAGGAGAAGCTATGGATAGTGAAATAATGGGAAGAAAAGAGAATTATAAGAAGCAATAGGATGCTTGCTGAAATGGGACCGTTTTGAGTGCATTCCCCATATTTTTCTACGAAAGTTATTTCAACCGAATATTTTCGAATGCAACCTTTTCTACTCCTTTCCTTTTACGAGCTTTTTGCCACTGTAATTTAGCAGGACATGTTGCACATATCAAGTGGGCGTGAAGAGTCTATGCAACCATTCTTGGCCACGGTGATATTTATTACAAACCTTTTGAACTTGTGTTAGAACTGGGAGTCTCTAGTTGGCAATGGTATACACCTTTGTCCAAATAGGGACCCTTGCTTCTAAGTCAGGATAAGGGGATTACACTTCTAGATAACCCCTGCTCACCCCCTTGGTAGCTTGGCACGAGCAGACAGGCTTATCTGAGAGGCAGTGTGTTAAGCATTTGTGAATATACACAGTAATACAGTGACAACACTACAGATGGACACAACACGGGTTTTATAAAAATAAGTATTCTTAATATAGACCTAACACAAGACCACAAACGACAAAAATCCACAATACTGTCCTCAAAGTTGACTTAAAGTTGATAAAAGTTGCTTAGTTCAAGTTGGTGATAAATGCAACACAGTTCTCAACGAAGTACCTGGATGTGTCACGCAAAACAAATAAAAGGCACACAGAGTGGGAGATGCGTCTGTTTCGTGATTCGGGGGAGATGATGCGCCGCGCCTCAATGCTTGCGCAGAGTAGGGGATGCGTCGTGATCCTTACCGGTGCGGAGGTGGTGCGTAGGTTCTCAGCCTGTATACCCGGTTGCAATGCGCAAGATGGCGTCTCGATGCGATGTGACAATCCTGGTGCGATGCAAGAAAGACGGCGCCCTTGATGCAACAATGTGATGATGATGCGTTCCCGCCCTGGCAGCCTTGCGACAACTCTGTACCTTGGAGCCACGACAGGCCTGCGGCGCGCTTCTCCGGCGATGGGGTTGCGACCCTCTCAATGGCATCACGCTTCTCCGGTGATGTGACAGCAGGCAGCTTTGACGAAGACATGCTTCCTGGGAGATGCGGCGGCAGCACGCTTCTCCAGCGATGCAACGATTTCAGCTGCGGCGGCGTCACGCTTTTTCTTGTTGTGTCACGCTTCCAGCTCCCAGCAACACGCAGGTTTTTGCAAACACTATTACCAGCAAGGAAACTCTGAGGGGACTGGAGATGAAATTTTTTGTCCCTGAGACTTCAGCAGGAGGCAAACACAAGTTCAAGCCCTTGCAGCAATATGCTGCAAGATGATGAAAGTTCTTTAAAAGTTCCTTCTCCTTTCCTTGGCAATGAAGAAACCACTGCCGGCCAACCCAGCAAACAGCACACTGGCAGAGTGATAGTCAAAACTCCTGCAGCTTCCTTGGTTCTTCTCCTTGGCAAAAGGTTTGTTTTGTTACCAGAAGTGATCTAAAGTTCTTGGGTCTGGGACCCAATATTTATACTACTTTTCTCTTTGTTCTATGAAGGCAGAGAGGCCTCTGCCTAGTCCAAACCAGTTCTTGAGCACTTTGTTTACTGGACTCCTTCTTTCCTTTTACAGTGCTGGGCAGAAACATCAGATGCCCCACAGGAGGTGGAACCAGCATTGTGGAGGGAAATCACAGCCCTGGAGCACTTTGTTGACATGATTCCTTCTCTTCTTTCAAAGTGCCGGGCAGAGACAACAGCCGCACCCCAGTAGGTGGAGCCAGAATTTTGGAGGGAAGGCCTAGCCCTCTTCATATCCCAGGTGCAACTCCTCCCTCCCATATAGATGCAGATCTCCCTATTCACCACTGGGCTGACTCATTCTGTCTCCTGGAATCCCCCAGCCCTGTCACTCAAACTCCAGACAAGGAATACACAACCTAGCAGAGGCAGATTTTGGATAGTTAGACAAGAAAATACCTACTTTCCAAAAGTGCTATTTTCAAACACAGAATGTTAAAACAAACTGTACTAAAAGGTGTATTTTATCATTCTGAGTTCAGGCATACTAAATACGAATTTCTACCATGTTCCCTGAGTTAGGATTATAAAATGTAATAATCTAATTGCCCATTCTGGCCTGTGGAGGAAAGGTAGCCTTGCAATAGTGAAAAACTAAAATGGCTGTAATTCACTATTAGGACATGCCACACACACCAGGGCATGTCCTGCCTTATACTTACAATGGACCCTGCCCTTGGGCGTACCATAGGGGTGTCTGATATGAAGAAAATGGAAGGTTTAGGGGCTGGCAAGTGGGTGCACTGGCCAAATTGACATGGCAGTCACAGACTGCACACAGGCCCTGCAATGGCAGGCCTCAGACACACTTTACAAGCTGCTTCTGTGGGTGGCACAACCAGTGCTGCAGGCCCACCAGCAGCATTTGATTTACATGCCCTGGGCACACATGGTGCACTGTACTAGGGTCTGACAAGTAAATCAAATAACCCATTCATGGAGTCACTAATCAATACATCAATTTAACATAGGGAGCACTTGCACTGTGGCCCTGAATAGCAGTAGCACAGTGCCCAAAGCATATAACTAGCAAAAACACATAAAAAACAGAGGAGGCAATCAGAAAAAATGGAAGGGAGTATATAACTTATATAACCCTCTGGGCTCAGGAGTTTTTTAATTACAATCAATATAGTGCCCCCAGATTTGTGGTCTGGGACTGCTTTAAAGCAGCTTTAAGGGGAGAGACCATTGCCTTCGTTGCTAAACGCAAAAAGAACCAGGATAATGCAAATCAACAACTTAATTTGGAGTTAGCAAGTTTAGAGTTACTACACACCACCCAGACACATCGTGGGGAAGAAAGTCAGAGTACCCTATGGAAAATACTAGTCCTTAAGACAGAAATAAATAGTGCCCTAACACAAAAAGCAGCTGACTCTTTCCAGGTAAATCAAAGAAACATCTATGAAAGTGGTGAAAATGTTGGGAAACAACTTGCTCTTCGTACACGACAGAAACAATCCCATAATACAATACAAACTATTGAGTCTGAGGGGCTGAAATACACCTCATCTGCGGATATTGTACGGGTCTTCCAACGGTATTATCAAAAACTTTATTTAAATGAAGATATACAGCTGGTAACAGATACTAAAACTTTTCTAACTAACTGGCTATTACACTCAGAGTTAACTAGGATGATTGATGATTCAGTTAAGGAAGATCTTGATAAGGAAATCTCAATTACCGAAATTGAAATAGCGCTTCTAGAGTTAGCCAATGGAAAAGCTGCCGGCCCCGACAAAATCTCTTTGGACTTTTATAAAATACTTGGGAAGCAGATATTGCCCTATTTATTAGACTTGTTTCTTGGAGTCCAACATCATGGCATACCACCTGAATCATGGAAAAGTACAAACATAGCCATATTCCCCAAAAAAGGAAAGCCTCCTGAGCTTCCATCCTCATACCGCCCTATATCACTTATAAACTCTGATTCGAAACTTTATGCCAAGATTCTCGCTAACAGGCTTAGCAGGGTCGTTGAACATCTTGCCTCCCCATGGCAACATGGCTTTATTCCCGGAAAGAGTATGACAGATCATACCCGGAGAGCCATTTCCCTTTTTGACATCATGGGAGCCACGGGGGGCATGATGTCAATGATCTTGCTTGATGCCGAGAAGGCCTTTGATCGAGTGTCTTGGCAGTTCCTGTGGGGTGTTCTGGAATTTAATAACTTTGGAGAGGGTCTTACTAAATCTATTAAAGCACTCTATGTAGATCCTAAGGCCAAACTCACCATAGGCGGTATCGAATCAGAGTTTATTAATATCCAAAGGGGCACGAGACAGGGATGCCCGTGCTCCCCAATACTGTTGGCCCTTTGCATTACATTAACCCTTTAATATTAAAACGACTTACCTCCACACTAATAGAACCGGTGAAAGTTGGTATATTTAACACAAAAATCCTAGCCTATGCCGATGACGTGGCGGTATTAACATCCAACCCCGCTGAGGCAATTCAGGAGATAGAGCAAATCACCCAGACCTTTGGCTCTTATTCAGGGTATTCCCTGAATAGGGATAAAACTGTGGTGCTATGCACAGGAAATACCTTATTTGAGAGCCCTTTCAGAGTCAAACAGGCTACATACCTAGGGGTCTGTATATCTCCCGATGTTAAGGAAATTAACCAACTTAATTATGACCCGCTAGTTAAGAAAATTAAAAAGGATCTCATTAGAGTAAATAACTTCCATTTGTCAATAATAGGTAAGGGGAATTATCTCAAAATGAATATTTTCCCAAAAATCTTATATCTATTTCGTGCGATCCCGCTTATGGTTGAGGACAACATTATTAAAGCTTTAGATTCCTCTATGTCCAAATTTATGTGGAACTATGGGAAGATCAGGAGAGCGCTGCCATTTCTTACATTACCACAGCATAGGGGAGGGTTAGCCATTCCAAATTTGTCATTATATTTATGGCAACCCTCCTTCAGCAAATGCCCCCTTATTTAACACTAAATCTAATATTGTTCCCATAATTGATCAATACATACCTTCCATCTATGAACTGATATTAGGAGATGAAGCTAGAGGGATGTTATTAAGGCAGGTAGAACCGTCTTACTTTAAAAAAATTAAATTTAAGGTTATTATTAATGCATGGAAGATCTGGAAATATGCATCTAAACACCTAAAAATACCAAAATTTACTAAATACACCCCTCTCTGGCATAGCTTGATCCTACCAGCATATCTTAACGACAGCACCTCTCGAAAATGGGAGAAATCAGGGATTGTCACTTTGAGCAATTTCGTCTGCAATGGACCGACTGCCACATTTGAGGCCCTACAGCAAAAATGTTCGATTCCCCCTACTGATTACCTAAAATATATTCAAGTCTATACTAGTATTCGACACTGCTCACCAAAAATTGAATTAGAAAGTATCCCTTTTTTTAAAAGTATAGATAGGCGGGCCACTAGGATAGGAACATTATATGAGATGTTGATTAAAAATCTCAGTGATGACTTGGAACGTGTTGAGAGAGGATGGGTAATAAAATTAGATAACCCAAATATAGATATTGACACTTCTCTGACTCTGTCCTCCAAATTATTTTTAGCTTCTAACCTCAAGGCCCAGTATTACAGAACAATTTATGATCTTTATTTTACACCCTCAAAATTATATACCTGGGGCCTACGGCCTAATGATGAATGTCCAAGATGTGGTCAGCCTCTAGCGAATCTAACGCATATGTACGCTGAATGCCCCAAATTAGACTTAATAAAGAAAATGATTTTCGAATTCTGGGCAGATATTTTTGGACACAAATTGAAAGCTACACTGACTGTATATGTTTTAGGTCATGATGACTCTCTGGGGTATACCAATAAAGAACTTATGTCGGTTTTTATAGGCATGGCAGTGTTTCGAATTATACTGGCTGCCCGCTGGAAAGAGCCCGAGGTACCTACCTTTCAAATGTGGTTATGTCGACTTTTGGGGATTTACAAACAAGAGCAAGCTATCTACAGAACTAGAGGAAGAAAATCTAGAATTCTTGGAGCCCAGATTTGGGCTCCTATTACTAACTGGTATGAAAATAGAAGAGCCTCTAATGCTCCTTGTTTGATAGAGCTATGAATTGTATATTCTTATTATGATATGATATTGCTCCTTCGAAATGATCTGCCTTTGTTGTTATTTTGTTTTTGTTTCTTTTCTTTTTTTTCCCTCTATATTGAAAAATCACGATTCTGTAATTTATTATGTCTTTTTTAGGCAATAACTATTAGTGTGATGTAATATAAATGAATTGATTCTTCTGTTTTGATATATGTATTATGATCTTGCTAAATAAAATATAAAAAAAAATGGAAGGGAGACTCACGCCAATGTTGCCAGGTCTAACAACTTGTTATTGAAAATATACCATTTATATCACTTACTACTTTTCATGAAATGTTTCCAAAATCTAGCTATCATTTAACCAAACATATATTCTATGCTAGCTACATTTCCAATTCAGATTCCAGTTCCAGGATATTTTGGCTAACTTCATGGACCCAAACCACTTTCCTGTAAAAAAAAATGCATAATGTAACACTTTTGGTAACATTGATGGTTTTAATGTAGCACTATATACATTGCTATGCTAAGACTCTTGTCACACACTGACAAGATCTGCCTTTGCTATTCATGAATCTAATTAAACAATGCAATTAGTGAATAATATTGTGATGGTTTTTAACATAAGTGCATTAAAAATTGTCTTTACTGCAAATGTTTTGGTCAAATTGTTTATTCAGTCAGTCAAAGCTTTATTTCGATATGAATATATCATAAAAGCATTTTGCAATTTGAGTAATAAAAATAAAGACTATAAAATTGAGCAAAAATACCAGATTACAAATCTTAAAAACTCAGTTGGGGGTTGAAAGTTGCTCTACAACAATAATACTATACTTGTTATAAGTGTTTGGTAATTGATAACAACATGCCCAACCTAAAAAACTCTATTTTACATAATCATACCAACAATAAATAACATGTTATTGAACAAAAACCCATGAATGAAGGTTAAAAATACATCACACTGTCACAGTTTGAAGCAAAATAGAAGAAAACAATGGTCCTGAACCTCAATTTATATGCTGCAATAGTCAGTACATAGTCAATAAGTCCAAAACACTTAGAGCATATAATAATTCAACAGCTCATTGTAATAAATACATTGAGAAAACGTGAAACAGCAACAGAATCAATTCTTACCAAGCAATTTAATTAATGCCTATCAAAGAGGTCTTGTATATTATTCACAATGTCAATTTATGATTTAGGCGGAATATCTATGGTTTTCCCTGAATTCGGCAGAGCATCCAACTATTGAATGAATTCAGCCAATGGTGATTTCTTGAGCTCCTGAGACCCCCCTTTTTGTAAGGTACATAATTTGTTGGTCCACTTTTTTGACAGTAATTGAGTATGCTCTCATCTGGACGATATAGCTGGTAGTACTATAACAACTACTATGTTTCAGGTGAACATTGTGGTGGATCAATGCCCCCCGCCCCAACCCTACCCCCAAATCCCATGGGGATCAGCCTGCTCTATGTGGAGGAGCCCTGGTGATCTATTAACCTACGTTCATCAGGTGAATGCAAATTCCTCGAGCACATTGAACATTATAAGGTAAATGTATGTAGGGACTTTACTGATTTCAATATGAGTATTCTATCCTTGAGGGTAGTTTCTTAATTAAGTCTAAATGTTTGTCCCATAGGTGAAATAATACACCTTTCCCGGTGTGAGAGAGTCCACACACGGTTGAAACTCCCACGTTTTCCCACTCGGGTAAGCATTGTCCCGTATGGAGGTTCTAATAGTAATTAACGTTCGTGCAACAGCCTTACCATTTCCTTAATCGTTCTAGGGATACCAAGCCTTGGTGAAATTGCCCCCTTTTCTCCTTGTCCTGATGAAGACTCGCACGGCCGAGGTTTAATTTACCCGTCGGGCCACTAGATGAGTCGAAACGTCGACGCTCACCCCTTGACCTCACCTGGGCCCTGATTGATCCTTTTGACGTGCCCATTTTGGAAGTTATGTCCGATTTATGCATTTGAATGATTGCATACTTAATTAATACAGCGGCCGGGTGAACGTTTGGACGGTGATTTTAATACTAATCCCAACTTTTGCTAAAGACTGTAAATAATTTATTGTCACTTTTTCTAGATTCCTCTCTTTATCTTCTTAAAGCAACAATATCACCTCTGATCACTTCTACCTTTGCACGTTCCCTCTTGGGGCAAACTCACCTATGAATGTATATTTGTACTATTGTGAATCATTGAAAATATTCCACTGATATCATAAATTGACATTGTGAATAATATACAAGAACTCTTTAATAGGCAATGAATTAAATTGCTTGGTAAGAATTGAGTCTGTTGCTGTTTCTCGTTTTCTCAATGTATTTATTACAATGAGCTGTTGAATTATTGTATGCTCTAAATGTTTTGGACTTATTGACTATGTACTGACTATTGCAGCATATAAATTGAGGTCCAGGACCATTGTTTTCTCCTATCGACTTACACCCAGGTCCTTGACCAGTTGGGTTACCCCATTTTTGATAATGGTTGAAGCAATATAGAAACACAACTAAAACATTTTTAAAAAAAGGATCATCAACCAGAACATAGCACTTTTGGTCTTATTACCCATGCCCAGCTAAGAAATTTGGCTACACCGCAAGCCAGAGTTGTATTAGTATCTGCTTGCATTATTCTAAGTACTTCGCGGTGGTTCCTGTTTCCTAGTTGCCAACAAATAGGTTTTAGCCATCTTATTCTCGGTTTGGTGTATGCAGGGCATGCGAACATACGGTGCGGGACGCTTTCAACCATTCCTTCACAGTGTGGGCAAGTTAAGTGAGTTTGGTGGGGAGGCTTCCATTTGTTGGTATATTCACGGACAGGAAGCGTACCCAATCTAAACTATATATAGAGGGCCCTATCCCTGGGTTTCTGTATGAAATCTAGATAGGGCTCTAAGCTGGAAACCTTTTTTTGCAAACGAAACTCGTCAGTCAGTCTACCTAGGCTGGGATTACTGTTTTCCTGGCTGTTAATCCAAGCCCAGTAGGCGCCCTTAATGTCTGACTTATTCAACAGAGTCCCTGACTCCCAAGCTTACCTAAATCCCAATAACAGAAGGAATTGTTTTATATTCGATAGCCAACTAATCTTCTGAGATCACTCAAGATTCATCACTTCTCTTAAAATTATTTATTGCATATGTAGCTAGCCAGTTTGTTATCCTATCAATTGATTTCTAATAAAGACATAGGGCTTCAGCTACGAGAAAATGACACAGTGCGGCCCCCCAAGCCATTTAGCTGCGCTGTGCTGTGTCATTTTCAAAGCACAGAGATGTGTTGTATTAACAACAATATGATGCATCCCTGTGCTTTCCCCTGCTTGGAGCACAAAATGGTTGCCATGCACCAGAGCAGGCACCCGTGCGTCATATTGCAAAGATTCCTGCACTGATGATTATTCTTGTGCAGGAAGGGATACAGAGTAATGCATGGGAGGGGCCCATATTTACAAGGCCATAAAAAGTCGTGCAGGGTATGTTAGACTTGGCCGTTTTTGCAGAGTCATCCCTGAACTTTTTGCCTTCCTCTTGGTATTTGTCTGACCTGGTGTTGGTGGTTTTAGGACTCTGGGCCCTTTATGACTGCTGTTCAATGTTATAGTGCGTGTGCGCTGTATGGTAAACTTGGTATGATTGATCTACACCTTTTTGGCGTATTTAATTTACCTATCAGTCCCTTGTTAATCTCATTTACCCAGGGCCAGTAAATTAAACACTACTGGTGGGCTTTTAGCACTGCTTGCGCCACCCACCAAAGTAGGCTTTAAAACCTGTCTCAGGGCTCTGCCATTGCAGGGCCTGCATGCGCAGTTTACTGCTGCTGTGACGTGGCCCATAAAGTGGGTGACATATCTGTGACTCACTTTTTACTACATATCAGTCACCCCAAGGTAGGACCTAGCTAGCCCTATGGGCAGGGTGTGCTTTAGGTAAAAGGTAGGACATGTGCCTTAACTGTGTGGCATGTCCTGGTAGTGACAAACAGCCATTTTGGATTCTCACTACTGTGAGGCTGCCCTCTCATAGGAATGCATTGGGGATTCCCCAATATGTGCTTCAGTGGCAATTCCTGATATGAGAGGAGTAGCGTGATCAAGTTTGGTATGTTTGGAATAGTGGTAATAAATGCTGCGTAATTGTGCTTGCATATTTATCACTACTATTCTAGAAATGCCACTTTTAGAAGCTGGCATTTCTGTGTGCTGTGTGTCTTTGTACCTGCCTGTTGTGTATTGCATGTTTGGCTCTGGAGTGACCGGGGCTGGGGGGGTGCAGTGGCTCCAGAGGAGCTGGGTGAGTCAGCGCTAGGCTGAATAGGCCCATCTGAATTTGGAGTGGTGGGAGGAGTAGCACCGGGGCCTGAATAGAACTGTGTCTGCCTACCACAATGCTGGCTCTGCCCCCCTGTGGTGTGCCTGGGGCCAGAGCCTACACTAACAAAGGAGGTTGTTGTGCACTGTAAATAAAACATTTAAGTGCCCCCCAGAGCTGGTTTGGACTGGGCACATGGCCCTGTGCCAGGTGGAGAACAAAGACTTGCACTGGTATAAGTATTGGGGCTGTGACCCCATGAAAGGTGTGCTTTGTGTGCTGCTTGGTGCTCACTTGGAACTGGTGGCTGGCAGGCTGCTGGATTGCCCGGAGGAACCACAATATGGGGCTCCCTACTTGTGGGAGTGAAGCTGCTGCCCTGCTGAGCCCCGATATGCTTGCCTGCCTGGGCTAATTTAGCTGAGGGGAGACTCTACCCCCAAACTGTGGGGCAGTGCTCTAGGCGCTGGCAGGATGTTCCCGTTGTGAAGAGCCCTGGGGCTGAGCGCAGGCAGAGTGCTGGATTTTGATCTTTAAAGCCAGCAAGTCTTGGAAATGCTAAAAACGGATCTGCCCGAAGGTGTGGGCACCGGCACAACACAGCGCTTGGAACGTGCTTCTTCTACTATCCGCCCTGAGCCTAAGGTAGGCTCTAGCTGTGTAGAGAAGGGTGCCGCCGCGCCATGAAGAGTGTCAGAGGGAGAGCCCTGTGTGGTTCACCTCAGCGGAGAAAGGAGGCAAAGGAAGGACTGGAAGTCAGGCAGCAACTCGGTCTGACTGTGGGCTGGGCAGTGTGGCGAGAGCAGGTGCCAAGGGCCAGATGTGGCAATCAATGGAAGTCAGGCAAGCTTGTGCCTGGAAGTGGGCGGGGCTGACGGTTGCCAGTGGGAGCCCCGCGTGTTGCCCAGAAGAGGAGACAGAGTCAACTGAGACTTCACTCCATACTTGGACGACCTCCGAGTTACCTGGGAAGCAGACAGAAGCCAGGCGAAGCAGGCTCATGCTCCAGACCACAAGACAGAGGGCCACAGGAGCCTGGCCCATAGGTGACAGGAAGACTGCCACGTAACTCACTCAGCCTCCAAGGAATGGGGAGTGGGGCTGAGCTTCTGTGCATTGGGGCTTCCTGGCATTGAGCTCCGATTGCCGTGAGGGCGGGAGCATTATCCATTCTGGGCCTTGGCAGAGGAGGGGGAGCAAGGTGTTGGCTTCCCTCCCTCCTTGGGGTCCGAGATTGCCCAGGGTGGCTTTTGTGTTGCCCCGAGTTTGGGGACAAGGATTGGTGTTCGCAGCTGCACCGCCAGATCGCGGGCAGCTGCTTGAAGCGCACATACTAGGGGAGCCCTGACTTTTGAACAAAGGGCATGGGGGGCAGCCCAAGACGGGCCCGAGGAAGGCCAGTCAGCCTGGTGGTCACCTTCTGTTTTGGTTGGGCGTAAGGCCCTGGGGCGATGTATGCAACTTGTTAGTGTTACTGTGGTGCACTGGTAATTTAGAATGTATGCCTAATATGGTTCATGCATAATGTGTTTATGCAGAGTAATGCATGAAAGTGGCTCTTATTTACAAGGCCATGAAAAGTCATGCAGGGTGACTTTATTATGGCTTTGTAAATATGGGCAAGCCCATTGCACCGCCAGTGCATCAAAAATTGACTTATCTGTGACGCAGTGGACTTGTAAATAAGCCCCATAATACTGAAGATAAATATTACCTTGAGAGCCCCAGTTGACTATTGTTTTTATAGGACCCATTTCTAAAAGCCACAATTAGAACACTATTGGCCTAATTACAATGTTGGGCGGACGCAACCGTTGTGGTCTCTGGACCGACCGACCTCCAGTCAGCGGTCCCGACACCGCGATTACAATGCTGTACACATGGTGTCTGTGGGAGTTTTATGCTACAGCTGTAAACCGGCCGTAGCACAAGCTCCCATAGACAAATGGGAGAATATGTTCATCCCTGCATGGTGTGGCAGGCAACTCAAAGTGCCTGCTACACGGTGCTGGGAATAACAGGGGGCACCATAGGTGCCCCCTTGGCCCCCATCTGGAGACCGTAGGATGAAGGGGGCCCTGCTAGGGCCCCCAATGTCACTTTCCGACAGGCTTTCCATTCAGGGAAACCACTCAGTGGTTCAAAGTTGGTGTTAAAATGTTGGGCCACTAGTAAAATAGGGGCAATGGAAGGGAGGTCACAGGGGTAAAAATACTTTTAACATACTATAATTGATACCCTTTGCATACTGATTCACAGATTCATCAAGCACAGTACCTATAACTCAAATTCTCTAGAATAAAAGAAAGCGGTTTTAGTTGTGAAGAGGTGAGCACCATGAAAAGAAAGCAAAGGGTATTTTTTAAAGCAAGGCAGCTATCTTCTTGTCTGGATGGAGCTCAGGACTACAAGGCAATCACTGAAAACATAACTACAGAAAATATGAACCTTTAATAAACGGTCTCGTATGTATGCTCTATAATTGCACATGAAGAGTGCCCCCTCTACATAAAACTTGGAAGGGGTGCAAAATATTATGGGAGCCAATGAGAGTCAACAGTATACAGTAAAAAAAAAAAGACTAATTTGATAAAAGTAGCAATTTGCTGTCTGGTGAGAGTTAAGTACAACATTTATAGATTTACTAAGAGGTTCTTTTGAACTGAACAATGATGTGAGCATTGTCATCTTTTGACAAGGCTAGGGAGAAAAAAGAAAATAATGCGATAGGCAGGCTTCATAAATAACGCAGCTGTTTATTAGCCATGTTTCTGCTGCAATTAAAGGTCACATTATGCAGCAAGGCTGAATAAATAATGCAGCAAGCAAAAAACAATCTATGGCGTGCATTCAAAGTCAGACTGTGCTATAGGGCTATCAGGCAGTGCCCTTCGGGTCAGTGTTGTGGCCGTTTTGGCTACGTGTTGGCTGTTTTTGGTCAGCTGCGACGGTTTTTATTGTTGTTTTGCCTGATATTAACCGCATCGCTGCGGCGGTTATTTTCGCGCTAAGCTGCTTTTTTCTAAACGCCGCGTTAGATGACGAGCTCAGCTCGTCATCCGCACACGCCCCCCGTGGCTGATGACGAGCTCAGCTCGTCATCAGCATCGAAGGGGCTAAGACAAACATACCTTGAAACACATTTATACGGCGTGTCTGTCCAAGTTCAAACATGCCCCAATTTGCCAACACGGGCCACATTTTTATCTATCTAAATCACATTTAGAGGCCATTTTAATTTTGAGTCTGGGGATATTTTCAGACACTGTCTGACCATGCCTATATTCTGTGGTGTCCTGTCTAGATATAATGGTATTTTAACACACATGTTTCGACTCAAAATAAATCCAAATAATCTTGAAAATAGATTTCTTAAGAAGGAAAACTATATCCATTCAGCAGACATTCAACAACATATAACGTTTTTGCCTTGCATGATAGCACATTAACACCATTGTATTCATATTGTTCTCTCCAGCACCAGAATAACATAGGGGGCATATTACCAACAAGTAGCGATATTTATCGCTAAATAGGCTTAGCGCCGATTTTTTTATCGCTGCTTATCGCTGGATATGTTAGCGGAGAAAACATGCTATTAGCAACGTTTTTCTCGATTGTGCTAAAATATCCAGCGATAGCGCGAAATGTGTGAATATCGCTGAGAATACAGCGATATTCACGCATTAGCGACAAAATGCTCTTAGCCATGTTATCCACCTCCCATTGGATAACATGGCTAAGAACTGGTCTGAGCAGGCGTTAGTTTTTGGCGATAGCGGGAATATTTCCATCGCTACGCCCGCCTTGCTAACAGGCGATACCGACGTTAGCGACTGCTTTCAGTCGCTAACAGGTTGGGTACGCCCACTTTGCATGTCATTAGCGATAAATATCGCTGACATGCAAAGCGGGGCCCAACCGCTCGCTATCGCCTAAAAGCTGACACTAACATCAGTTAGCAACAGCTTGCTAATAAAGCGATAGAATTATCGCCGCTTAGCAGCCGAAAACGGCAGCTAAACCGGCGATAATTGCCTATCGCCCCCCTTGGTAATATGCACCATAGTTAGTGTGAAACATAGGCAATCTTGCATTTAGGAGAACACCTCCCTGCACTTTTTTAATTCTTTAGTTACAGACTAATATAAGTTGCTTCTGACGGACGGTGTTAGATGTTGTCCATGTTGATAGAAGAGGCCTTCCAGGACCACCGCTTGCCAACTAAACACGGTGAAGCTGAATAGCACATTGTATTTCTTGATTATCATGGAAGAGTAACAATAAGAAGCACTTTTAATCCAATACAAGGCGGTTAAACAAAGTGGTCAGATTGCAAATTCACACGTTCCCGGTGCCAACTCCCCTCGCCAGCTGTCAGGAGACCCTTATGGTACGATCCCACCCCTCCCAGTTACATCTAATTATAGTCTACCCCCCCTCGAGGGGTTCCCATCTCAAATGTATGTAGAGGTAGTAATACCTCAGGGGGGCAGGGCCCTAATCTGCACACTCCTTCTAGAGCCCTGAGGGTACTATCTTGGAATGTCGCAGGTATTTTCAACAAAATACACACGGAAGAATGGGACTCCCTAATAACAGACAATGATATCTGCCTCTTTCAAGAGACATGGGCGAGGGAGCCGGTCCTTAAAACTGGCTATGCCATATTTGAAATTCATGCTACCTGGAAGGGCAAGGGGAGGCCCTCGGGTGGTTTGGCGGTGTGGATAGCATCTCATATTGGCTGCAATGCGGAAATCATAGCTACGTCTTCTCAAGACATCCAGTGCGTTCTACTAAACTGGAAGGGCGCCCCTAAGTTAGCAATAATAAATGTTTCTTCCCGCCCAGTAGGACCAACGGCGGAGTCCACCACATTAGAAGATCTTGCGTCCTTCTTGGGCCAGTTGCCGACAGACATCAAGGTGGTAATGGGCGGTGATTTTAACTGTCACTTCGAGCCCTTAGAGGGCTTGAGGGAAGGGGCCCTCACCTCAGAAGATGACTTTTGGGGCATACCTGTGTGTCACTCGCCCCATCCTAGATCCTGGTCTCCACTCGCGGTTCAAATCATGTCACTAACTCTTAACTTTGCGTTAAGAGCTTGTAATGGACGCACTCCTTCAGACACCCCTTCCAAGTGCACATTTAATAGACCCAATCATGAGTCACGATTGGACTACATTTTTGTTGATACCAGTCTATGGCCAAAGGTGGATGATTTTAGTATAATCCCCCGTACTGATAGCGACCACAACGCTCTCTTACTCCTCCTGGCCTATCTTCCCGAACCTGTTGGATCCCCTCCCCCAGAGGAAAGAGATGAACGGGGAAATCTGGTACTAACCTCAAACAGGCGTAGGGTGAGATGGCAGAAATTTTCCAAATCGGAAGAAAATATTGGGAAAATTTATCATCTGGTGCTGCCCAAATTTGAGGCCTTGGAAGAACTAATTAGTCTATCAAGTACCCAGGTCTTGCAGAAAACCCTACCGTCTATTCACGAAGACTTAGTGGGAGCATTGGGAGAGGTCCTCTATCCAGAGGTGCCTAAGCCCAAGCACAAGACTAGAACATCTACTTGGTATAACTCTGACTGCAGAAAGGCCAAAGCTGACCTCATCAATGCAATCAAAGAGGGTCTACCCCGGACCAGGGTGTCCACTTTGCGGCGACAGTACAAAGACACAATGGCTCGCGTGAGGTCAGATTGGGACTGGGACAGATGGCAGGACCTCTCAGCAGCCCTAATAACTAAGGACCCAAGAAGATTTTGGTCCTTAATTACTACTGGCTCAGGGGAACCCAAAGCTGCAGTTGAACCTAATATAGCAGCACAAATATGGGAAGATCATTTTGGGAAACTCTATGCAGATGTTCTTGAGAATACTGATGCTACTGTTGCAACACTCCTCTCCCTCCCTGGAGATACTTTGGAGTTCACGCTAGGGGAAGTGGAAAGCGCAATAGATGGCCTAGCAATGGGCAAGACCCCCGGCCTTGATAAATTACCTGGTGACCTTTTTAGGTCCCATCCAGAGATCTGGGCGCTTTACCTTCACATCCTTTTTAACTCACTTGCACGTGGTATGGCGATCCCCTGCACTTGGCTGGGGGCAGAGATAGTCCCTATCTTCAAGAAGGGCTGTCCTCTGCTCCCATCCAACTACAGGCCGATCAGCCTGATAGATGTCCCCCAGAAGATCTATTCGTGACTCCTACTGGACCAACTGATGGACTGGATGGAGGAAAATGAAATCTTAAGTCCTCTCCAGGCTGGCTTTAGGAAAAATACGTCCACCATGGATCAAATCTTCCGCCTAGTTCTCCTCTTCTGGAAAACGGTGACCATCGAGGGCGGGAGATTGTACATGGTGTTCGTGGACCTAAAGTCAGCATTCGACCTGGTACCACGAGGAAAGCTCTGGGAGGTCCTGAAGGAGTTGGGAGTGCCCACTAATTTACTCCAGGCTATAATTAGACTGCACCAGGGCAATTTCGCCCAGGTACGCTGTGGGCGGGGCGGAGCATTGACAAAGAGGTTTCCTGTTTCCCGGGGGGTCAGGCAGGGCTGCGTCCTTGCCCCTACTCTTTTTTGCCTATATGTGAACAGCGTCATCTCACACTTAGCTAATGTTGGGGATACTGACGTCCCAGTCTTGGCAGGCAGGAGGGTACCAGCAATCATGTTTGCTGACGACACCCTCCTGCTTTCCAAATCACCCATGGGAATCCAGAGAATCCTTGATGGCTTCGATCTTTTCTGCAGGCAGCATGGCCTTGAAATAAATGCAGGGAAGACCAAATACATGATTTTTAACCCCTCTTCTACAACCAGACCTAACCCATCCCTGAATTCTACGGTCCTAGAGAGGGTTAAAACATTTCAGTATTTGGGTGTAACCCTTCAAGAGAACCTCTTATGGGGTCCACAGATCGCAAGCTCGCGATTAAGGCTCTCTCAAATCTCCGGGGCTATTTTAAAGGTTACTAACACCTCAACATATAAACCTATAGCTTCTGCAGTTGAGATGTATAAAGTGCAAGTGAAACCTGCCGCACTTTATGGTAGCGAGCTATGGGGGCACCAAGCGGCAACTGAGTTGGTAAGTGCCGAAAATAGCTTTATGAGGCGTCTTTTGGCCCTCCCAATTGCAACTCCCCTGCTTCCCCTACGTCTTGACCTGGGTTTACCTTCCATCAGGGAGGATCTTAGATCCAAACCCATAAGATTCTGGCATAGACTCTGGTCAACAAAGGAGCTTAGTCATTATAGGCAAGATCTTGTACATGTTATGAACTTAAACCACAATGACAAGATCCCCTGGCTAGCCTTTGTTAAAAAAGAATTGTTTAGGCTTGGCTTTAACGAGCTGTGGGTGACTCCTGAAATCGGTTTTAATAAGGTCTCCAGGAAAACACTAGTGGAAGTATACAAGGAACAAAACCTTGCATCCCACATGACTGCACTTAACATCGGCACCTTAACTCATTGTTTTACCCAATCCAAAAACTCTTACAAATTTTAAACTTTCTTGGATTTTATCTTTCCGATCATGGCAAGGAAGCTGTTTATACAGTGGCGGTTTGGCTCCCTACCAATTAAATCCTTCACTAGTAAATGGACCAATGGAGGAGATAAACTATGCCCTGGCTGCAACCTGTGTGATGAGGAGGAAATCCATGTTCTGTTTTTTTGCCCCACCTATAAATCCCCAAGGAAATATTGGTTGGTGCCTTTATGCAGGAACATGGCTATAAGGAACTGTTTGGCATCCTACAGAATACTGAAATCTGACCCCTCCCCCCACATTGTTTTTGCAGTTTCAAAATTTCTCCTTGCCATGTGGCGTATTAGGTCCAAGTTGGTCAAGGATAAATCAATATAGAATGAATGTCCTTGCGATTCCCCCACTGTAACTTATGGCTTCTGTTGGTAAATGCCTTTTATATTGTCTATTTTATTCTCATGACATGAACTGTGTTGTTCCCTGTTTACGTATTTTATCTATTCGATTTTCTCTCTTTTAATGTTACTTGCACTTATTCACATCAAATGATGATTTTTATATTGTTGTATGTATTTGCATGTATCTTTTATGGTCTAAATGACCGAAATAAAGATTTTTTGGATTTGGATTTGGTTAAACAAATTCATGCGTTCTGAGAGCCCTCCTAAAACCGCTGCTTTGAGAACACTTTGATGTAAACATTAATTTGCATCTACAGTGAAAGGAAATATTTTCATGACAAAGAATGAATCAGCCTTTCAAGTCTGTTTGAAATATATGTAAATATGTGTTTTTTTTCTGCTCTGCACGAAACACGTTTTCACTCTATCATGAGTTATACTGCATAAGAACCGATAAAATCATCACATTAACATTTATTTCTACTTAATGCCATGCCAAATATTGAAATTGACCAGTTAGAATTTGTAGTGTGTCAGGATCCCCAGCATTCTCAAAATATTGGATGATTCGAACTAGCAGCAACAAATAGAATTACAGATGTGTAACAGTGAATAATGGAGATCATTTTAATCTGGGGGTCTTAGGGGCATCAGATGGACATAGAGTAAGGTTAATGTTGCCATGATGCCTCTGAAAACATCAAAGGTGAAAAATATCCCCATTATTCGAATTTTGCCCATTTATAATTTTTGTTGTATATGACCCCCAAATCATCTACCCTTGCTTCCAACACAGATGTGGGGGCAGAGGAGTATTGGGGAGATATATGAAACATATTTAAAAAAATGTGAAATAACACCTGTCCTTCTGCCACTTACTCCTTTCAACTCAGAGATGTCATCCAGATCCTGCAAATGAAACAAGCATTGGCATAGCCAATAGGTCTTCGCCTTTAGGATTTTATAAGTGTGTAGCCATGCAGCACATTATTCTGAGTGCTCTGCCGTCAGGGATTAAAGAGCTATACATCTACTACACACTTTTTTTTTAACAGGCAGACGTGGCCAACACTTCAATATAAAGTGTTTACATAACAAAGCCATTAAAAACAGGTTGGATTACGTTTGGATTCATAAATAGAGCAGAAGAAAGAATCCCAAGATTTTTTTGTTTGTTCTGTAAACAACTGCTTTAATTATGCTCTGTAATCTGGCCTGTCTTTCTCTTCAGCTACTGGCTCTGGCAGCAGGAGTTGTGATGTCAGAACTCAACTGTAATAAGTTAATATAGTTGAGTTCCGATGTCATTTCCTTAAAACTGGTGACTATTTCCATCACTAAATATAAATAAATTAGAAATGTATTTCTATACAGGGATTTCAGAATCCCAAGTATTGTAGGGATATTGCAGGTTATTGAGGAGTTCCATGACCATATAGAGGAACAAGGCCGAAGGCTGAGTTCCTTTAAAACGTCATCGAACACTAAGATGACTTTCCGTATCCTTATAATGATTGTCAAGGAGTACTTTATTCCTTATAACACATGGTCACACCATCACCCTTGTAAGAAATTGCTTAAATAGTTGGCGTCTTCTTCTTTCACATGAAATAGAAAGAGTGTTTGCAGACATGAAAAATAAAAATATAATTGATACAAAATTAAATATATCAAAAAGCAGTTAGATATTTGATGCAAGGTCGAACGCAGAGTTTCTTTATAAAGGTCAAGAAACTCCTTGGTTACTTGCACTATCCCTATAACGTGTGGCATGGAGTACTTTATCTAATATATAACAATTAATCAGCTACATGATTATGTCTTAATTACAGGAGATTAGAGACCTCACAAGTCCCCTGTAATAAGAAAGTTAGTAACCGGCTTTAATACAGGGATTGCAAGGGTCCACGTTTTACAATAAAACTTAAATACAAATCCAGCAACTATTACTTGGGCACTGTTTGACTGTGAAACGCCTACATTTGCAATGCATGGATGAGAACAAAAACACTGGAGCACAAATACTAATGATCTATTAGGTAGGCTTCCGCATGAGTAAGGAGAATTGTCAACCAAGTCAGAAAATATACTAAAATAATAACTGTCATGATGTGTGACAATGTTTACAATTAAGTTGAGGCAATAATCTCTGTGTTTCAATATACAAAATAGCCTTCTGGAGCTGTTGTCCTCCTGTGGGAGTCAGGGGCGGAGCTCAGCTTCAGCACGGTGCTTGTCCGTGCCTCCTCTTCGAGAGTCCCCTTTGAGTTCTCCTGCAGCTATGGTGGCGGTGAGGCAAAGGACAGTTTGGCTGCTCCAGGAACTGCAGAGTGCCTTGCAAGTCTCCTCTACGCGAACACTTTGCGCGTTGGGTGCGGTGAGGGTAGGGTTCACATGAGAGAGTAGGTGTGAGATGAAGGGAAACCTTCTAAAGGTTGTTCATATACCTGTACAGGTTACCTATACAATAACAACAGTTCCTGGGTCTAGAATCAACATGTTGTCAAAAGGAAACTGCTTGCAATAAAGTCTGTTTTTGCCCATAAAAAACACATGCATTATGCATAATGTCATCATACCACCCCCACCAAGGTAGAGTCATGGGTCACACTGACCGTGAGTGTACAAGATATGTACTTTATTATGAGGTTCTGTAGCAAAGGGATTATTCGCCAAGTTTCTCTTACAAGGGAAACGCATTTCTTTTTTATGCACCATAACAAATGGAAATTATTACTCTACACTTCAGAGAATCTGTGGTTACATTGTCGTGAAGCTTTACAAACTTGATACTTAAATTGCATGACTCTTTTTTTCTATAAGTGAAGTAGTGTGGCTCACTGGTTAGAGGCGGCAGAACCGAGAGCAGAGGACGGCCCGGGACCAGGGTTCGATTCCCGGCGCGGCAGGTTTCTGGACCAGGGTCAGCGGACTCGATAATTCTCTCGCCTCGGTGCCCACTCTGATCAGCGATCACACTCGGCAACTCTGGGCATTAGCTTGCCTCATCTTCACTAACGGCCCCACCAGACCGCCGGGATGCCTGGTCTCACCCTGGAGATACCCATTAAGGGACCATCTCTCAGGGAAGCCAGGAAGGGTTTCGCAGCGGTCGAAGCGCCTTGGGACCCTACGGGTAAGTAGTGCGCTATATAAATGCCTATACATTTACATTTACATAAGTTAAGTGGTGCATGTTTCAAGTCTTGGTATATTGATTGCGAAGTGTCATGTTACCGGAGCTATTTCGTTTTAAATTATTCCATTCTTATCTAGTCTAGTCCTATACCATCTTTAGAGATGACACCTTTGCTCTTGTGCAAGATTAACACTGACCTAGAGACATCTGCCAGAAATGTTTTCTATTGGCTAAGCTCACTGAAGTAATTAAAGAAGCAGATAGAAGAATGTTAGTCGACCTTTCGTCCTCCCTGCATCGTGATCAGAGCCGGTGCTACACTTGGCTAGAACGGGGTTGTGGGGTCTGGAGACCTGGCTCTCAAAAGCCATAGCCACTGTGGCCACTCCCACTCCGTGGGACACGGATTAGAGGGAAAAAAAGCGGAACAAGCTTTTTTGGTTCCGTCACAGCTTGGGGAGCAGCGGCGTATACCATGACAGGGTTCAGACCAGGTGGCTAAATATCTTTGGAAGCACCAGGCGCAGTAAAATTGCACTGGTTGCCAGGTTCTAGTATCAGCATTGGCTTAAACACCTTTGAATGTGAGTAAATCACCTAATCACCCCATGATAACATTAATCATGTTAAGTGCTCCAATACCTTCGGGTCGAGTTTGCGCCTAAGGGGAAATAAGCACCAGAAACATGCAGGAGTGTGGAGGAGTTGCAATGCCTCATGAACTTCAAGGAAACCTGGTAGAACAGCATTGCAAAGAAAAGTTTTAAAAAACAAACAGCAACATGGGGGTAGGTGGGAGAGAGCATGCAGCGACATGGGAAGCAGTGGGGGAGACAAATGCTGCAATAAAATTCAAGAAGCTATGGGTGCCAAAGCTGAACACAGCTAAACAGTAGCATGAGCAGGAATCAAAGAAAGAAAAGTCTGTCAAAAGGAACAGATAAACAACCACAACATAAAGATACAGTACTTGGACCCTGCTCCATGGGAGGAAACAAAAGACAAAAAGGAGGAACAAAGAAATAGGATTCACCAATAGCAAGTAAGCATTTTGGAAGGACAATCTAAGAAGCAGATACAAAGCAATGGGCAATAAACAATAAGGCCATAAAGTGTATGCAACAGTGTTACATATACTGGATTTATGGACATCAATGTATTACAATTTTGGCGACGAGGGTGGGATTAGATGGTCAGGTACAGCATTCAAGTAGAAATGTAATATGGTAAGAAACCCCACTGGGAGCAGATAACTTCCTTACCTGGAGGCTGAGCAGGAAGTTATCTGCTCCCAGTGGGGTTTCTTACCATATTACATTTCTACTTGAATGCTGTACCTGACCATCTAATCCCACCCTCGTCGCCAAAATTGTAATAAATTGATGTCCATAAATCCAGTATATGTAACAATTTAGGTTTATTGTAGAATAAAATCAGGTCAGGTAGATAAATAGAATAAGATTGTATAATGATAGAACAGACCCCACCAGGAGCAGATGGACTTCAGCTCAGCCTCCAGATGTAACAGTTCCAGCTTTCAAGCAAATACAATTGGAACACAGATGACATCATAGAGACATGCAGAGATAGAAATGAGAAACACAAAGGAAGGACAAAGAAGAAATGAAAGCAGGATGTAACACACAGGTCTCAAAGAACCAGCGCAGGTGCTGTTGAGGCTCGACCTAAAAAAAAATACATGATCTTCTGCCGCTGACTCCCATCACCCTCTGAAAAAGCACTCTTCTTCTCAGATATAAGAAATAACAATACCTAGCCTCTTGCACCCACCTGAATCCCCTTCTGCATATACCCCCGCCCGGCACGAACAGGACAAAAAAATACCTTGCCATCTGCCACCCACCTCCACCATCACCCAACCCAAAGACCAGCTCCCTGCTTTCACACTGAGAACCCAGCCCTGTGAAGCCAGCCTCACACTGAGAGCAGCTCTGTGAGAGCCACTTGTTAGCACAGCATAATTTCTCTTGTAACCGTGGGTCAGCAGAGACCATCACTAGCAGACAGCTGGAACAGACACAGACCTACCCACATACTCCCCTCTCGCTCACGTCAGTGGAGACCTGGGAGTGGTGGGAGACATCAGGCCAGATCACCAACTGCCATTCTACTGATGCACTTGGGTTTCTGGAGCCCCAGGCAAGGTGGTGGAACAAAGGAAAAACTAATTCTTCCCCTGGTGATGTCAAAAAGTGGTTAGCCTATTTGGTTAACCACTGTTGTGACTTCACTACAGTGACTAACCGGATTTCGATCCTGTTTTCATGATAAAGGTGCCTCATGGCAGCCGTACACAATGTATATTTAAATCTGCAGATTATGCAGAAGGCTGTAGATCATGTGGCAAATGTGGCAAATGAATCATTAGCCAGATAATAACAACTTTGAAAAAGTCCAATTGCTGCTGTCATAATTTACAGTTATACCTAAATGCCGTCTAATGTCATCTATATTGAATTTGCTATCATAGCCAATGAATGCATTTCCTCCTACTTCACAAGCAGCTATGGACTGCCTCCTGAAGTTCATTTCTCTCCCCGCAGCCACTCTCCTCCATTTGGGTGTCCCTCAAGTTTTAATCCTGAGTCCACTTCTTTCTTTGCCTCACACCTGGAACGCTCTCCCTACCAGCCTACGACAGACCCAGGACCTGCTGGCCTTCAGAAGACTTCTCAAAACCTGGCTCTTCGATCAGTAGCAGCCCCCCCCTCCCCTCCCCCCTAGCGTCTTGAGACCCTCACAGGTATGTAGCGCGCTTTAGAAATGCAGTGATTGATTGATTGATTGACCTTCCCCCTGGGTTTGCTTATGACCTTCTTTGTTTTTGGTAACAGTTACATTCTGACCATGCCTAAATCGTTTTATTTCTTTCCTTTTATTTTGATACCATGGACCACAATTTTACAAACCGAGCTATGTGATAATAAGTCAGTTTCTAAAGTTCTGAAATGTAGTGGGTCGCAACTCGCAATCATAACTACATCATGAACAATAAGCTGAATCGCAAACTGCGACTCACTACGGCTAGAGGCCATAACTGGGATGATGGCCTGCATGGGCCATCACACCATCATGTTTGTAATCGACTTTAAATAAAGCAAATGTTGTAAAAAAAAGTATGCAGTCCATTAGAATGCAAACGGTCCGTGTTTTTTAATGAAAACCTTTTATTGCTTGGTCAGTTAATGAAAAAGGAGAAATGTTTTGTTCCTACACTGGAGCGCTATATCTCATTGCTGCTCAAGGATACTATTAGTGTCATGTATGTCACTTATAGCTGAGACCAATTTAATAAAGATAAAGGCTACTACAACCTGCACTCCCTATGAAATTACCATACCCCAAGATCGTTTTAATATTGTTGCCTCTATTACCAGGACATGGTATATTTTAGGGAAAAAGTGTGGTTATACTCCGCGAAACCCACGTGAGATCCGACTGTGAAACAAACCTGCATTCCCTCTTTCTACTGAATACACTCTATTAGAGTTTTTGAGTCAGTAGGGAGTATCATTTGTGCAATATCTGTACCATGACAAGAGGTTTGTGTATCTGGAGCAATTCAAAGAGAAAGGCAATACCAACCCACTCAACAGATTTATGTATTTAGAATAAGACATTTTAAATCCCAACGCCCAGACATCCCTGATGAAGCTTCTGAAGTGTTGCTGGTGACGAGGGTAATACAACTGAAGAAGACCAGGGACTGTGTAACTATACATTAATGACACAAACCTTTACATTTCAAGTTTTTGCACAAACTATCATTTTGACCAGCCATACTGTATAAAGTAGATGCAAATGCAGACACCTGCCATAGATGTAAGAGATTTCATCCATCTTCTTGAATTTGTCCACATATCCAAGACTACTTAGGTGAACTTCAGCCAATGATCTCTGAAATCATAGATTACTGTTGCAGATAGAAAGTCCACAAGAAACCTGGTTGTAGTTCCAAGTTCAGGTTACAGAAGCTTTAAGTAATAGCCAAGAGGGTAAGGGTGCCAATATGTACACCCCACCAGGAGCAGCCTCCAAGCTGCTCAACCTGCTGACACCAACTGCCTCACATCAGGCACCCAACATTCCATGACCTCATCAACATTCCACACATACTAAGGCTGAACAGCAAGGTGAAAGAGGGAGCAAAGAAAGAACAGGAAAAGTCACCTTACTACAATTACCAATTACAGAATATCCAAATAGTGGCTCTATTTGGGTTATGTAGATGAAGATACTATATCACTCAGGACACAAGCTACTGTATTATTTATATTATTATTATAAAAAGGCATTGTGGCAATGTCCTGGTTTAAGTGCCTGGTTGGCTGCACGATGTGACGTGGTGTAATATGAAGGCTGTGATACATTCCACTTTGCATTCGGAGGTAGCTAGATCACATGGGAGCCGTTCTGCATCTATCTACATAACAGGGATAACCCAAACCCAAGACAAAGAACAATTGCTAACTGGGACGCCCTCTTCGAACAGTAGGCATGCAGACAGGAGGTACTGGGTTGTGTGGACGAATATACTCTCAACAGATATGTGTTATTTGGATGCGGCAACCGTAGCGGGTGGTGCCTTCAGCGTGCATCTTCTGCTCATCCTCTAAGGGTTATGGGTATTAAGAACCTTTGATGTCTTCCATATGTGGAGACCCTGACTCTGCAAACACGTAGGCTAGCACATATGAGACAATCAGATAGCCTTGAAAGATGCAAGTTAACTATAGTTTGCAGTTGTTGGGAATTGGCTTAGATGAATGACAACTGGGAGTTATTCAGGCATTCCTGCTGGGAGTTATTCAGGCATTCCTGCTGGGAGTTATTCAGGCATTCCTGCTGGGAGTTATTCAGGCATTCCTGCTGGGAGTTATTCAGCTAGTCCTGCAGTGTTTAGTAATGATCAGTGCTTCAGTGAGGAAGCACTTATATGACGAGGAGGGAAAGACATGGGGCATATTACCAAGGCAGGCGATATGTGATTATAGCCACTTTAGTGGCCGTTTTCGGCCGCTAAGCGGCGATAATTTTATCGCCCTATTAACAAGCTGTCGCTAACAGCAGTTAGCGACAGCTTGTAGGCGATAGCGAGCGGTTTGGGGCCCGCTTTGCATGTCAGCGATATTTATCGCTAATGACATGCAAAGTGGGCGTACCCAACCTGTTAGCGACTGAAATCAGTCACTAACGTCGCTATCGCCTATTAGCAAAGCAGGCGTAGCGATAGAAATATTCGCGCTAAGCGTGAATATCTCTAAAAACTAACGCCTGCTGAGACCAGCTCTTAGCCATTATATCCAATCAGAGGTGGATATAATGGCTAAGACCCTGTTAGCGATAATGCGTGAATATAGCTGTATTCTCAGCAATATTCACGGATTTCGCCGCTATCGCCGGAAATATTATCGCTTTTGAGATAAACGTTGCTAATAGCATATTATCTCAGCGATAATATCCGGTGATGCGCGGCGAAAAAAAAATTGCAGCTAAGCCTACTTAGCGGTAAATATCGCTAGTTGTTGGTAATATGCCCCAAAATGCTGGAGTGGCTGGTTGAGGCCCCAGAGCAGTTTCAAGTGGGAAACGGTGAAATAATGGTGGCTGCAAGAGAAAGAGACCTTAGAATAATGTGGTCTTTTCTGCCTTTTCATAAAGTCACAGCAAAATCGCATCTTTAGGACCGAAACGGCAACGTGTGTAAAACCAATTGACGTCAAAACATGGAAAGGCAAGAGGGGGATTCAAAGTACAGACAGGGCGGAAACGTCAATGGGGAAACAGAGAAAGAAACACGATGAAACTATTTCTGTAATGGATTGAAAATTAGAAAGATAGAGTGGAACTTAGGGCCATATTATCAAGAAAGGGCGATACATTATCGCCGCTTTTATCGGCAGGAAACTGCCGCTAAAGCGGCGATAATGGGCTTGATAATATGCCCTTGTGAATTCCCATAGAAGCCCAGGTTCTGGTGTTAACCTGGGCTTCTATGGGAATTCACAAGGGCATATTATCAAGGCCATTATCGCTGCTTTAGCGGCAGTTTCCTGCCGATAAAAGCAACGATAATGTATTGCCCTTTCTTGATAATATGGCCCATAGTTCCTCGAGTAGTAAATGCTAAATGGAGACAACTTCCAATATAATTGGGTTTTGTCGGCATACTGGTAGATTGAAGGACCAATGCCTGTCATGAAATCCCTCTACACCTTATGTAGGTAGGTGTTCAACAACATTAGAGACAGAATCCAACACTGTGCCTCTCCACAACACTAGGCAGTATGGTTCATTCTGGTGATTCATAAGCCTAAGATATTGAAAGCAGTGCTTTGTGATGGATGGTGTTGAAATATACTGATAGATAAGGAAGGAAATGCAAACAGGCGCACCCAACATC
This sequence comes from Lissotriton vulgaris, assembly GCF_964263255.1. Taxonomy (NCBI): domain Eukaryota; kingdom Metazoa; phylum Chordata; class Amphibia; order Caudata; family Salamandridae; genus Lissotriton; species Lissotriton vulgaris. Next base: position 373,567,264 of record NC_141696.1, read on the forward strand.
CAGCTGATGGTTCCATCCATCACCTGAGCAGAAACAGTCTCAATGCTACAGTAATGGATTAATGGATGTGGAAGAGGTGATAGGACAGAGGCAGTGCATGCTAATGTACAAGAGGCAGAGGATTTCTGTGGGTAATATATATCTCGTAGTGCAAAAATAGGGGTTGGATCAGATTGCAGCACCAGTCAAACACAGCAACTGATTTGCGAGACAGTGAGAGGGGGAGGTTTAGGGAGGGAGAGAGAGGGAGAGGGAGAGGGAGAGGGAGGGAGAGAGAGAGAGGGGAGGGAGGGAGGGAGGGAGGGAGAGAGAGAGAGAGAGAGGAAGGGAGAGGGAGAGAGAGAGAGAGAGAGAGAGAGAGAGAGAGAGAGAGAGAGAGAGAGAGAGAGAGAGAGAGAGTGGGAGGGAGAGGGAGGGAGGGACAGAGAGAGGGACAGAGAGAGGGAGGGGGAGGGAGGGACAGAGAGAGAAAGAGAGAGAGAGAGAGAAGTTGAGGGAGGGAGAGAGAGAGTGTGAGGGAGGGGAGGGGAGAGAGAGAGAGCGAGAGGGGGAGGTTGAGGGAGAGAGAGAGAGAGAGCGGTTGAGGGAGGGAGAAAGAGAGAGAGAGAGAGAGGGAAAGAGAGAGAGAGGGGGAGGTTGAGGGAGGGGAGAGAGAGAGAGAGAGAGAGAGAGAGAGAGAGAGAGAGAGAGAGGGAGGGGAGGGGGAGAGAGAGACAGAGGGAGAGAGAGAGGGAGGGAGAGACAGAGGGAGAGGGAGGGGGGAGGGAGAGGGAGAGGGAGAGACAGAGACAGAGAGAGACCTATTTTGTCAAAGTACAATTTTGCTGGTGGTGCCAAATATCCTTGCACCGTGTTTTGCCTTGCACCGTCTTGCCCAGATGTATCTGTGAATCAGCCTATTCTTTCAGGGGTGAACGTCCATGAACCTGTGTTTTCTTGGTGCCGTGGTTTTTAAGTTAACTACTGACTATGTAAATCATTGTCATTTATATTCACTGCTTGTAAATGTATCTCACGTGCACAAGCTGAAATCCCACTATGGTTCTGGCCCGCGTGGTTCAACGTTGGAACAACAATTTAGTTTCCATGGAGTTGCTCTTGGTATACTATTAATGATAAGGGACTTAGGGCCAGGTGTAGGTATCCAAATAACGGTCGGTAACGGCCGAAAATACTGATTTTCAGCCGTTACCAACCGGTATTTGGATACTGAGATGTAGGGGCCTAAGAAAATGCAGATTCAGTAATTTTACCGAATCGGTAAGTTATCAATGGCACATACTGAATCAGTAAATACCGATTCGGTAAATACCGAATCCTACCGATTTGGTATTTTTTACCGAATTTTTACCTGCATTGGATTTACCGATTCATAAATACCGAATCGGTAAAATTCAGTATTTATGAATCGGTAAATTCACATTACCTACATCTAGCCCTTAGTAGCATATATATGAACATCATAGTCACTAAAAGAGGCTGCAATTTGCGCACCAATGTTTATCAAATCCAATAGAATTTTGTGAATTAACTTATGTACTGATAGGTCGGATCATAAAATACTGAGGGGCAGATCTACAAGAAAGTGCCACAGCGCGGTACTGCAAGCCCTTTGGCTGCGCCACGTTGCAGCACTTCCAGAGCACAGGAATGCGACATATCTACAATGATATGTTGCATTTTTGTGCTCTTCCCTGCGCTGGCACAGAAACAGCTGCCATGCGCCAGCTCAGGCACCCTTGCACCATGGTGCGAGGATGCCTGCGCCATGGGGAGATTGCTTTTGTGAAGGAAGGGGCCCCTACCTGCACAAAAGCAATCACTGCAGGCATTTTCCCCTTTCAATGAGGGCTGTAGAATGCAGCACGCATTGAAAGAGGAAAAAACGAGGAGAAATGAAAACATTTCTCCTCATTTTGCTTGGCTACGCCACCCCTATGGTGGCGCAGCAAACTGACGCATTTCCAGGTTTACGAGAAATCGTAAATCTGGAAATGCCTCAGTGGACATGGGTGTTGCGTGGGAACACCCACAGCAACACCCATGTCCTGCCCTTAACACGCAAAGTGTTGCGTGTAAAGGGGCGATATTTACAAGCACAGGTTAAGTCACACAGGGTGATATATTAATGTTTTGTAATCAAGGCAAAAGCAGAGTTGGTATAAAATGTGAGAGATGAAAAAAAGAACAGAACAAAATGGTGCTATGTGGTGTGGGTTTTTGTACATTCTCGAAAGGGGATAGTGAAGCTTTCAATTTGAAGCAAAGAAAGTAGACAAAGTGAGACTAGTGGGGTAAGGGTGGGCCGGGTAGGATGCAGGAGCCTGTAGCCTTAGATAAAACAGATTAAAGTTTTGATTCATTTAAACTCCTGTAGAAAATATGTGTTTTTCCTAATGCTCATACTGTTTGTCTTGCAGACAACAAGCATCTTCACGCCAAGAGGCACTTACAGTATAGCTCTGCTTTTAACTAGCATCTTCTTTTCCACCTACCGGTGCACATCGACACCCATCCCCAATCTCTGCATGTGTTCTCCCTATCATTGTTCCTTCTTGGCAGTGGTTTTACCCTCAGAGCACCCAGTGCTTAAGTTGAGCCAGTGGTGTTTGGTGCTCGGCATGTCACTTAGTTGTTGATTCCAGCACTTACGACAGTCTACCACATGGTGGGGCTACTCATCTAATTTAGAGATGAGAACAACAGTTCTTTTATGAATGCAATATACATTTGAAAAATACTAATACCTGCCTCCACAGTTATTCCTACAGCTTTTGTCGACCTGGAATAGTCTGAAATGTCACACTTGCAGGCAAAAAATGGTTAGTAGTTGTTTTGGTACCGCCCTTGGCAGCAAAGACAGCGGCAATGGGTGGTGGAAGCTGCAGTGGCCTCCTGGTCTGGGTGACCTCAAACTTATTATTTTACAAATGAAGCAAAGACTGTACCCTCATTTTTATCTATGCCATTTTTCTGTCCGCACTCATGCTTGACTTGTGCCCCCACCTGCATAACTCCTGTTATAATCAGCGGCAGCTCCTCGCCCCACTGCTTCAGCTGCAAGCTGAATACAAAGAATAAAATATTAATAACATTTGTTATTATCATTTCGTTTATTGTATTCAGCTTGCAGCTGAAGAAAGGCGGGCTGGCTCCCTGCATCACATGGGGAGGAGTGATGGCAGATCTTAAAGTGCGCATTCCGCTTTGGCCGGCCATATCAGATGGGCCAAAGCGCCATGCACACTATCGTCAGTTAAGAGGTAAGTGCTATTTTCTTGTATTATTCCCCCCTACCTCGTTCATCCTTCCCCCTTGCCCTACCACCCCTGTTCGGTAGCAGCCGCTACTGGCTGTGATCCTTGCTTCCCCTAATCTTTGACTATGCCCTTTCTCTCCACACCTGTGCGTGCCTGCTTACTGTCGTCGCCACTGCATATTGCTGCATCTCATTGACATTGCATCTACAAACCATAGTCACTACTCACTCAGTACTCAAAACGTGACAGAAACATTAATTCATTCATATTAGTGCATTACATTAAGTTTCATTTGGTATAGGACCCTATAAGACACATCAGGACGTTAGAATATTGAGTTCTCCTTTAAAGACTGCAGGGTGTTTTTTTTGGAGGGGTTGCAATTTTATATAGCGCAAACTCGACCCGAACGTATAAGAGCGCACCAGTTGCTTTGCAGACGCGAAACAGCGCTTACAACACATGCTTTAGATCGCATGCCGTTACATCGTGGTCATTACAAGGACTGCGTTGTTACAACGCAAACCATTACATCGCAATTTGTTACAACGACTTGCTGTAGGAGTCTCTAGGTGTTGGATTTACAATCCAACACCTTCGCTGCTGTTGCACAAACTGAAGTAGGAATAGTAAATTATACTATTCCTAAATCCAGCACGCCCCCTACAGCAAGTCGTTGTAAAGACTTGCAATGTAATGGTTTGCGTTGAAACAACAGGGTTGTTGTAATGGCATGCGATCTAAAGCATGCGTTGTAAAGCGATATATTCTTTACAGACAGACACATTTCTTTTTAGGCATAGGGAGACTAAATAATTTGTCCAGAATCACAGGATGTTTGAGCCTCCAGCCAGACTCGAACCTGGTTCCCCAGCTTCAAGGTTGTCACTCTAGCCCTTAAGCTACATCCTCTCTAATAATAACTGCTAGGGTTCGTAAATAACATGAGTCACAGCATTTCAATCCCTTAGGGATATGGGCCCTTGTTTCTTTATACATAATGATAACTCCTTGCTCCTAGTCATTTCAATGTTAACCCTTATTGTGCCTTACATCCCTTGCCACTGGCCACCTTGAAAGCAGCGTGAACCCAGGGGCATATTATCAAGCCTGTGCGCTAAAATTATCGCCGCTTTATCGGCCGAAAACGGCCGATAAAACGGCGATAATGGGCTTGATAATATGCTCTATCGAATTCCAATCGAAGCACATGTTAGATGTGAAGACATCTAACATGGGCTTCGATTGGAATTCCACAGAGCATATTATCAAGCCCATTATCGCCGCTTTATCGGCCGTTTTCGGCCGATAAAGCGGCGATAATTTTAGCGCACAGGCTTGATAATATGCCCCCCAGTTCCTGTGGGAAGCTACCTTTTTCTTATTGTGGGAGCTTGACTGGGGCACTTTTCAATGCAGCCAGTGATATGTCTGAGTCGTGAACATGCTGCTTAGCACACAATGATGTGGCGTAATGGCCAGAGCTGCCGACCTTAGAGCTTGGGAACCAGTTTCGAGTCTCTGCTTCGGCTAAGCATCCTGTGATTCTGGGCAGATCACTTAATATAACCGTGCCTATCAAAAAATAAATGTGCCCTTGTGTAACGTAAGTGGTGCTCATGAAAACCGCTCCAATAACTTGGGGTCGAGTTCGAGCCATATAAAAATGTGCAGCAGGTTGAACCAAAACATTCCAGTTTTTCCACCTTCACAGGAGCGTGGGCGCATTATGTGACACGGAGCAGAGACAATACTGAAAAACAAACAGTTTATAGCGGACGGGCCATGAAAACAAAAAGCGGCAGTAAGACAGTCACACAGCACCCGCCCAGGTAAAGCACTGCAAACAGCATAATCAGATACAGGCTCCTGGATAAATATTCGCTCATACGGCGAACTAAAAAAAAGTAATAAGAATGAACCACCTTTTACTAAAAAATTCTTATCAAAAGAGACAAAACAGTATCACAGGAAGGGAAACAACATCAAGGGGCAGATTTATCTCGGACATGTGGCACTTTTCCGCAGCGTTGCGTCACTTCTGTGACGCAGTGGCGGCGTAAACCCTGTGCCACGTTGCGACATACTTACATCGTGACGCATCTATGGAGATGTGTCACGGTGTAAGGTCCTGCACCACATGAAACCTGCGTCAGGTTTCATGTGTGCGTTTCCACGCAGGGGGGGGCGTTTCGTCGCAGGAATGCCCCTGAAAAGTGACTCAGTGAAATCTACAAGATTTCATTGAGTCACTTTCCCAACGCTGATGCGTCAAAACCCTGCGCCTGCTTGAAGCAGGCGTAAGGCTTGACGCACCACGTTAGAGATAGTCCAAGTTAGAATAGTGCTGGAGTTGCGTGCCGCACGCAACACAACTTCAGCACTGTGCCAACTTCACACCCTAGATGCGACACGCATCTGTTCATTCCTGCGCCATGGTGCGCCGCATTGTAAATGCGGTGCATCATGGGTGGCGCAAGGATAAACTTGCGTGCCGTATCTTTACTGGTGCATCTCTGCCGATTTGCAGAGATGCGTCAGGCAACATAAATCTGCCCCCAAGTGTTCAATAGGTCACGCATAAGACCAAAAAAAACGTGTGCGCAGGTGACGTCTGCCTCTTGATTCGGTGCTCTCTGTGCCTGGAGCTAAATTCTGGTGACTGCGACTGCACTTAGATCTGTAGCCTCTTACAGCTCAGTCACTTTTTAAAAGGAATACTTCCCCTTAGTTAGGCACCCGCTGCTGAAATTTGCACAAATTCACAGGTTTAAAATTCGAATGCCATGAAGGCTTATTCAGCCGTTTATCTTTCTGAGATCGATATAATGAATCTCATTACAATAGATAATTGTGACATGGTATTTAAAGCGCCTACTAGCAACAACAACTGGTATTAGGTGCTATGTGAAAACCAAGGGGCATATTTACAATAACTGGCGCATCCCTGCAAATCAGCAGGGATGCACCAGTTATTGTGCGCCACAGCTCTGCCATCATGGATGCACTGCGGATTTATGAGGCCCTTGCGCCACGTTTACGCCGCTGTTGCGTCACGCAAGGCGGCGTAAACGTGGCGCATCCCTACGAACGATTTACAACGTGACGCATCTAGGCAGATGCGTCACGTTGTAAATCCCTGCGCCGCTCGTGGGCGTTCCGGCGCAGGGTGGGCGTTCCGGGGCAGGTGCGCCTCGCAAAAGTGGCTGAGTGAAATCTATGAGATTTCACTCAGTCACTTTTAAGCCAATGCTGCGTCAAAAGCCTGCGCCTGCTTGAAGCAGGCGTAGGTCTTGACGCAGCATTGTTAAAATGGGGCACCCCCGAGCCTTGCTGGAGCTGCATCGCGCTTGCGACGCAACTCCAGCAATGCGCCACATTTCCGGCACAGATGCGTCACGCATCTGTGCCGTTTTTGCACCATGGTGAGCCGCATTATAAATGCGGCGCACCATGGGTGGCGGAGCTGTGGCACACTGTGGCGCACGTTAACTGGCGCATCCCTGGGGATGCTCCAGTTAACATAAATCTGCCCCTGCATTTACAATGCGGCGCACCATGGGGTAAAAACGGCACAGATGCGTGGCGCATCTGTGCCGTAAAAGTGACGCATTGCTGGAGTTGCGTCGCAAGCGCGACGCAGCTCCAGCAATGCTCTGGGGGCCCTATCTAGTTAATGCTGCGTCAATCCTTACGCCTGCTTCAGGCAAGCGCGGGGTTTTGACGTAGCATGGGCCTAAAAGTGACTGATTTCACTCAGGCACTTTTAGGAGGCGTTCCTGCGCCAGAACGCCCCCCTCTGCACAGGAACGCCTACATGTGGCGCAGGGCATTCCAACGTGATGCATCTCCCAGATGCGTCACGTTGTAAGTACCCCCGCACCATGGAGCAGGATTTGCGCCGCCGCTGCGTCACAAAAGTGACGCAACGAAGGCATAAATGAGGCGCAAGGGGCTTGTAAATCTGCCCCCAAGCATGATTATTGTGGAGTGTTCGTTTGCTTTGCAGGTAGATTGGCGCTGAAGCACGTGCTCGCCGAGTAGGCGTTTTCTCTTCTCGTTCATTGGGTATGAGGACTGGGGCGAGGCAGCGGCCGGGCTTCTCAAATGAACTTCTCGTCAACAGAGACGAGTTTCCCAGCATTATTGTTTAGCCTTCGGCCCTTGCTGTTCCTTGGCAGTGTAATTATACTGTGAATCCACCAACTAATTAAATGAATGTGTAGATGCGTCTGCATTCATTTTGCGCTCGTGTAGTTAAATCGGTGTCCTATGGAGTACCTCTTCTCCATAAAGCTTATGCGCACCGTCCGTATTGGGCTTGCTGCTGTTTGTGCATGTCGGAAACTAGAAGTCCTGAAGTCTTTTTTTTATGATAACTAAAGCTGTTTTTCTTAACAGTGACATTAATAGGCATACCCAGTCGGTCTACAGCCAGTTCTCTTCTATCTGATTTACGTTGTATTTCTTTAATTATTTAAGGTATTGTACATAGCGCCAACCTGACACCTAAGATTACTGCATAGCGCTGGAGGGGAAAAAAAGCACAGGTAAATCCAAACTTAGGGGCAGATTTACAATAAGTGACGCATCCCTGCATATCAGCAGGGATTAGCCACTTATTGTGCGCCATGCCTCCGCCACCATTGATGTGCCGCATTTACAATGCGGCGCATCAATGGGCAAAAATGGCACAGATGCGCGGCGCATTGCTGGAGTTGCGTCGCAAGCGCGACGCAGCTCCAGCCAAGCTCTGGGTGGGCCCTATCTTGTTAATGCTGCGTCAATTCTTACGCCTGCTTCAAGCAGGCGCAGGGTTTTGACGCAGCATGGGTCCCAAAGTGACTGAGTGAAATCTTGTAGATTTCACTCAGCCACTTTTAGGAGGCGTTCCTGTGCCGGAACGCCCCCCCCCCCCCCCCCTGCGCAGGAACGCCTCCTTCTGGCGCAGAGCGTTACAATGTGACGCATCTTCCAGATGCGTCACGTTGTAAGTACCCCGCACCATGGTGCTTCTTTTGCGCTGCTGCTGCATCACAAAAGTGACGCAACGGCGGCGTAAAAGGGGCGCAAGGGGCTTGTAAATCTGCCCCTTAGTGGCTAGGGCTGTAGGTAATTTGACTTAATAAAATGGGACGCTTTTCTGGTATTACTGAATCTCTGCCAAGGTAATTATTTATTTACGGAGTTGTATATAGAGCCACCTTAAGATCGCTATACAGAGACGTGGGAGTAAAACAATCATACCAAGTTGTATATTTTGGCCCAGCAGCAGGTTAGTCTTTCATTACAAGCAGGGTACAGAAACCTGGGTAGTAAAGTGCAGAGAAATGACAAGAGCTATCAGGGAAAACTGCACTTCGGACCTGTTAATTAGATTCAAAAGTTCCTTGTATATAGCTGCGGCTCTCTATATTTTTCATTCAAAGCCGTCCACTTGATGTTACAGGGAGACGTTGGGTCACATTAGAAAGGAATGGCGAGTACAGAAATTAATCTCCTGAAGTACCTTTTCGGTTTACCCTTTTTTATTGAAGTTTAAAGTAATATGTTTTTAATGGGAAACATCTTTTAGCCCACGTTTTTTACTTCGCATGTCTTTACCATGCATTTTTTTACACCACAAAAACTTTTACAAAACAGGGCTTTACACCGCGAACTGTTACAACGCATTCCCCAAAGTAACGCCTCCCTGGAGTTAGAAAAGTAATTGCGTTGTAAAGGGGAATGCGTTGTAACGGAGTGCGTTGTAAAGCCCTGTGTTGTAAAAGATTTTGCAGAGTAAAAACTACGGAATTATTATTATTATTATTATTATTATTATCGATTTATTAAGCGCGGTTGCTGCCCAGGGGCGTCCAAGCGCTGAGTTTAGACAGAGACGAGACGGAACACAGGAGGAACTAAAAGGGCTTCCTAAATAGTATGGTTTTCAGTTTCCTGCGAAAAGGGAGTAGGTCGGGTGTGGATCGAAGATCAAAAGGGAGTGCATTCCACAGCTTGGCGGCGTTCAGTGAGAACATCCTGCCCCCCGACCTAGCTCTCCTTACTCTGGGTACCACTGCCAGAAAAGCACCGGAAGATCGGAGGTTCCTGTTAGGGTGGTAAGGGGTAACAAGGCTGGTGTTGATTGCTGATCCAGTCTTCCAAAAAGCTCGATGTGTGATACACAGAGCCTTAAAAGCCACTCTCTGTCTCACCGGTAACCAGTGTAGGCTTTTCAGTCCCTGTCTGACGGACTGTGACCGTGGGATTTGGAGTATGGTACGTGCTGCACAATTTTGGAATGAAAGCATGAGGGGTAAATGCATGAGGGGTAACGCCATACAACCGTTTTTAAGAACTTGATTTAACATTTTCAATTCCCAGGTACAGTATTTCATAAGAAAGTGTAAATGCTATTGCACAATCCACATTTCAAGGATAAGGCAACCCTCAACAGTAGGTCAGAATGTTCTTGGCTCAGATATCACTTGCCCTCCCTGTCATAACTAGGGCTTTAAGTGGGCCTGGTCCTGCCGGTGCTCAGCACTGGCAGTTCTTAAAAGCAGGTGCCGAAACAGGCCCCTCTCTCCATTTTTACCTTCAGGGTGGAAAAAAAAAGCTTAACTCCGCGATAGTATCATTTGTCACTGCTTTTAATGTAGCTTCAAAGAGACTCATTTTTCAGTATTATTTAGTGCACGCTTCGAGCAACCGTTACGTTACACAAGCACATATTCATGTTTTGAATCACAGGATGTTTAGCCTATATCAGGCTCAAACCTGCTTTTTCTGCTCGAATGTCGGCAGCTCTAGCCTTATGCCACAACCTCGCCCACGAGAATGGAAGCATTATCAATATTATATACAAGTAAGTAATTAATAGCTGTTGCTTATTTATCTTATGCAATTTACAACCATAGACAAAGCCAATGGCCCTGGCTTGTTGTAGATGTAGTGTTAAATGTTGTGTTAATTAGATGGATACATGGACAGAAACAGCAAAATACCAGTGGGGCATCACACTATGCTAAGTACAGATTTTTAGCTTAAGTGTTTTAGGTCATGCCCTTAATTACATCGGTCACAACCCTATGGGAGACCCCCTGTTTTTTCATCTCACTGAGAGCCCTGGTCGTAACCTAAGTATTAGTTCATTCACCCCTCCAAAATTTCTCCTGTTTAGTGTCCCAGTTCAGCCACCCCCGTTGCTCCCTCTAACAGCAATCACATCTACCCGGGTGGGCAAAGGCTCCCCCGACTACGTTTGACATATGAAATGGGATCCATATTTTCTCGAATTTCAGCATTGTGTCCGGCACCAGGGAATTCAGCCTTTCCATAGCTTCGATAGTCCAACCCTAAGTCCACAACATGGCAAGAGTCAGTGGGGTAGATGTTTGCCAATCCTGTGCCACCACAAGGCGGTTGGCTAAAAGTAATGGAGTGAGCAGCCTGGCCATCGAGGGTGAGAGCGGGGACAACCCCACATCATCGATCAGGCTAAGCAGGGCAGACCTAGCTGCATTGGGAGATTCAGACTGGTTATTTTTCTCGCACCCCTATCACCTGAACCTAGAACTGTTGTGTTATTGGGCACCCCCACCACATATGTAGGTATGTCTCTCTCATCCCACAGCCCCTCCAGCAAATGTCAGAAGCATTACCCATGGCCCTGAGGTGAATAGGTGTTATGTACCATTGTAGCATGATTTTGAAGGTATTAACCCTGTGCTGGTGGCACAGAGAATACCTTGTAGCCTGTCTCCATACAAGTGTCCTGCCCCCTTTGGTCAGATCAAGGTTGAAGTCTTCTGCCCAAGTTTGCATGTATGGAAGCTATGGTACTGGGATCTGACTCTATAGCACTCTGTACAGTCGAGATAGCATTCTGATTGTATCTCCCTTTGTGAACATGTCTTCAATTTTTGTGGTGTCACATGTGCCCTGAGCCTACACATCCGGTTTTCCTGCCCAATGTAAGAGTTGTGTGATTCTGGATAGGTCTCTTGGACCAAGTTAAAAATCATTGCCACACTGGTCTCGAGTCTTGGGTAACCCCCTGAGCGTAGCTGACCCAGGCAGAGCATTTTCTCTTCACGCCACAACCAGTAAAGTTTGTCCATTATCTCTGGAGGAAAATACAGGTTCCCAGAAATAGGGTTCAAGGGAGAGGGTAATCTCATTCATCCTCTAGTCCTTTGACCAGTAGTTCAAAGTCCCTCTCGTGGACCATCTCAGTGTGAGGGTAGATGCTCTGCCATGCAGAGGGACCCAGAGAAGGTGGTGGAGGGGTACTGGGTTTTATTCTTTCTCCATCCTGCAGCAGGGCTCACCTCTGCATCCCGAGACCAACGTATGAAAGCCAAGGAGATCTGGGCCGTGATGACATATTGTTCTACATCAGAAACTCCGACCCCCACTCCTATGGCCTCATCCGCAGGGATCATTCCCACATCTTCCTGTTGATATGTTTTAAGGTATCTGGGGGGACCAGGGACTGGGGTAGCGGGGAAGAACGATAAAGATATAGCAGTTTCGGCAGAAAATTAATCTTTACATAGTTTATCCTGCCCACCAAGGAGGTCTCAAATCTACCCCATCTATGTAAATATTTGAAAAAGACATCCAGAAGGGGCAGGATGTTGCTTGTGAACACCTTCTGGACAGAAGGTGGAATCATCTCTCTCAAGTATTGGATCCCTCTCTGTGACCACTGCAACATATGTGCCGCCATAATCCTCTCAAGGGTTCACTTGCTCCCACCTATTACCATGGCCATTTACTTTTTACAGTTCATACGGAACCCCACCACTTGGTAAAAGTGCTCCAGCTCTTCTAAGAGGGCAGGCATTGCCCTCACATGATTAGTCAGGAAACATAAAACGTCATCTGGAAAGAGTGCTATTTTTACTGGTCTGTTTGGTCAGTAAAATGAGTAGGTCAGTAAGCCAGTAATCAAAGGTTAGCCATAACCCTATGGTGTGGGGTTCCATGGCGAGGGAGAAAATCAGGGGTAAGATGGGCAGTCTTATTGCATACCCCTTGTTAGAGGGGTCGACTCAGAAAGGCAGGAGTGCATCCAGATTTTTGTTGAGGGTCCGGCATAGGTGGCTAGTTTAAAAGCCTTCATGTGTGGTCCCAGGGATGTCTTATCAAGGATCTTTGAGAGAAATGTCCAGTCAACATGGTCTGAGGCTTTCTCTGCTTCAAGTGAGTGAAAAAGTACTTCCATGTCAGTAACGTTGCATTGTCGACCACGTTGAGGACCATTCTAATATTATCTCCTATTGTCTATTTCTTTCATAACCTGCCTGGTACAATGATACCAACCATGAAAAGACCTCCCTCAAGTAACAAGCCCACATTTTTAAAAAAAGTTTTACATCTCTATTCAAAAGTGTAATCAGATGGTATGATCCACCCAGTCAGGGATCTCTGTCCGGCTTAAGTATCAGAGTGAGGAAGGATTCCATCATTGTGGGGGTTACCTCTTGAGTATCCAGGAAGGAGCTAAAACCTTCTATCAAATGTGCGGAAACAGGCCAGCAAAGGTTTTGTAAAAGGAATCTGGGAAACCGCCTGGGTCAGGGGACTTGTTATTTGGTAGGAATTTGGTAGCCAGAAGAATTTCCTCCTCTGTTATCGCCTTTTCCAAGTTCTCCCTAATGTCCGGGTCGAGGTCTGACATAGAGACCTTCTCTAAATTATCATCTTGTGCGTCCTCTGGACAATGGTCCCAGATGTAGAGCATGGAGTAGTAATCCGTAAACGTCTCCAGGATCCCTCAATCAGTTGATTGGAGGAACCCTGTGAGTCTAACACAGTTTGGATGTGGTTCCACATTCTAGAATTTGTGTGTCTCCTCTAACAGTTTGTGTGCAAAATCTTTGACACGGACAGCTTCTAGCTCTCCTCTGGCTCTACTCAGGAACCGCTGGGTTTCAATACAAAGTTTAGGCTTAAGTCTGTTTCTAGCTTAGCTATTTCAGCTTCTAACTGGGTCTGGGCGAGCCGTAAGAAAACGGAGGTGTGCCTAACAAATTCTTTACCTATGACTGCCATAGCAGCATCATTCAGGATGGCCCACAACAACTATTCCATCTCATTTTCATGAAAATAGTTTGTTACCACCTCTCTATTTTCTCCTGTAGGACTGCATCCCGGAATACTATTTCATTCATTGACGACAATTTAAGAGAAAGATCATCCAAGGGCACTATGTTCATTGACATAGTGACTTGGGTATGATCTGAGAGCTCCTGTGTACTTTTGTCAACGAGTCCACCCAGGGGAGAACCATTGGAGAGACGAAGATGTAGCCAATCCAGAAAAAGGACCGGTGTACATGAGAGAAGCTTGTGTAATCTCCTTCCCCATTATCAAATATCATGAGCTGCCTCTTTGTGTGGCTAGCAAATGAGTCTTGCAAAGAACAGCAATGAAAATTCTCTTCATAGATAGCCATTGTGAAACTGACTTCCTCTTGACAGGGGAACTGACGCCCTGAACATTCAATGTAGCTAGTGTCAACGTCTGTACAGTGGATTCTGTAGGTATAGGCAGAGCAGACGTGGTCATTGCACTTGATTGTCTCGCTCTAGGTGCAGGATAGGGTCTAAGGAAGCTACACTCAGTGCTGTACTACAGTCTAGTGATAAGCAATCTGCTCCTAGGAAAATAAAGAATATAACAACAACAATCATTAAACTAAAGAAAGACAACATAATGGATACAAGCCAATGAGCCCTTCTGCTTTGACCCGGTGACCCTTCTGTACTTTTACATCCTTCTGCTCCCCTCTTGGTGACCCTGTCTATGGAGTGTCGTAAAATGGCCCGCCCAGCAAAAGTCTACTCAGGCTTTCTTTGGTCATAGCGGGTCAGGTGATCAGGGAGTGCAGCTATTTCCCTCTTGAGGAAAGGGGGGGGGGACTCTTGTTTTTTTGCAAGCTTCACGTCTTCTCTCTTCCTTGTTTGCCATCTTCTCCACCCTGAGCAAAACCAATCCAACTGTTCATCCATGAGACAGGGATCTTCATCCAGGCCAAACAGCGCAACAGCCTCTTCATGTGTAGTAATCCGGGGTGGCTTTTCCTTGTATATAGCAGTAGTGTCAGTAATACTCACTGTTAGGGGATTTTGTGGTCCCGAAAGCAGTCAAAGGCTAGTTTAGGTTGAGCCTAGCAGAGCGCATGTGCTGCTCTGTGAGGCATGGTGTATTCAGTACATGGGCTTCAAGTTAGCCCATCGCTTGTCATTGGCTGTTCCAGGTGTCTTTCTAAATTCCTTACTTTTGATTGGTAAATTGTGCTCATTCGTCCCTCTTTTTGGTCTGTCATTCCGTCCCATAGCGACTGGCAATGTTATAGGGCTCATTTCACTTCAGTCCATTTCAGTCTGTATCACGCACTATTTGTTCCGATTGCCTGCCTCGTGTTCTGGAAATGTTGCAAACGTGAGCAACTGATCAGTGTTGCTGCTTTCCCCTCCCACCCACTGTTTCTCTGTGTGGTCTCCCCTTGGCACCTTAGCTTTCACTCATGATCTGCAGAGTCTGTGTCACTGAAGATCGAGTTGAGCAGTCGCAAAGTTAGAATGTTAGAAATTTGACTTTACTTGCTAACTCCCTTTCACCCAATCTTTTGTTTTTAGCATTATGTTTCACTTGCTCGGAGTTATGTTGCTCTGTTTCAGTTAACAGGGCTGTAAATCTTGTTCTTTATCTGGTCACAAATGTGGTAGCTGTGTCTCTGTTCCCAGTGATAATTTCTATTTCTTAGTCCTCTATGTAGTGAAGCAGCTGCATCTCTGTTCCCAGTTCTAATTCCTCATTCTTAGCCCTCAAGGCAGTGCTGCAGATGCTTCTCTGGTCCCAGTGGTAATTCCTCATTCTAAATCCTCTAGGCAGTGCTGCAGCTGTCTCTTTTAATATGTCCACCACACTGCAAAACCAAACCACACAGATAAAAGACATTGTCATTTGCAAAGCCAATTGCTCTAACTCTGACAAATGCAAGACCTATTGTATTGCAAATGCTTGTTAGTGATATACGTTTGGCCATGGTCAGGGCAGACACATCTTAAAATAGCACTGGAAACAAACTTCAAAACACGATCAGTTCCACCCATCTTGCCACTATGATGATTTCCTCCTTTCGGCTGAAAAAGTTGATTTGTGTTAAGACATCCGGTGTCAGCTTGTTTGTCAGTTGGCATGTATTATAGATTCTATGAGTGTGATCAGGTTATATTGGCATGCTAGGAATGTCTTGCAATATAGATCAGAACAAATCCTGAACATATTTCATAGATTCACATGCATGAGATAAGTGGGAGTGGTTGCACAAGGTGTATGTACACCATAGGTACTCACAAATGTTTGCTCAGGGGGCATAAAGTAAGGTCTGTGATGTGATGGAGGGCCACACTGATGCCTGTAGGGTGGTGGCGGGGGGTCTGGGATTGTGTAAGGAGGTGGTCTAAAGACATGTTAAATACAAATGCAAGCATTTATTTACAGTTTAATAAATGCTTCCCTGTATTTTTAACATTTTTTCTGAATATTAGTGCTCAGCAACTAAACAGATGCTCGAACTGCTGTTCACCATGGGGTTGCATGTAAAGGTCAAGAGGGCCTCAAGCGGCCTCCGGTCCGTACTTTGAGTATCACTGGTGTACACAATTACTACAGCTTTTCACTCAGAGGCCCGCAGGAACCACGGCTAAAGCACTGACAAGGATCCATCATGGTAGGAAGTGCATAGACACCACTGTAATCTTAATTTCATTCTGTGTGTCCAGGCCATGACATTATCCGAAAGGACTTTTCTTACAGTTCACAAAGTAAGATCTCACTGAAATAACATTCATTCATTTACGTATTTTTCTAGCGAACTGCTTTTGTTCACTTCATAACACTATTGTTGAACATGAAGAAAAGGAAAATGTGAAGAAAATCGAATCGGTGAAGAATATCTTTTATATACAAGGGGCTATCAGCCTGATTCATCATACTCCCGTTTTGCGAGCCCCTAATAGCGATTCATAGCGAATCGCTATTAAGGACTCGCAAAACGGGATTCATGTAGGAATATGCAAATAAAATGCGATTCCTAATAATTCCTTATTTGCGATTAGCAAATTGCTAATCGCAAATAAGGAATAACTCCCCATTCATTCCTATGGGCCAAAAAACCCATAGGAATGAATGGGGAGTATTCCTTATTTGCGATTAGCAATTAGCTAATCACAAATAAGATAGCGATTGAAAGGGTGCCAGGGGTGTCCAAAGGACACCCTGTAGCACCCCTTAAATGCTAATATGAACAGGGGTTGCGCACACACATGTCCAAAGGACATGTGTGTGTGCAACATGCAACTCAGAAAAATGCTTTTAAAAGCATTTTTCTGAGTTATCCCTATTTACCACGAGGTTTGACCTCGCGGTAAATAGCGGCCCGAAATTGCGATTTCGCAATTTTTTAATGGATGATGAATTGCATTAAGGAATCTTAAATAGAGATTCCTTAAATGTAATCCATCGCAAATTTGCGAAAACGCAATTACCGATTTTTGCATTTGGGATGATGAATCCCAAATGCAAAAATCTCACTCGCAAAGGGCCAGATTCTCAGAATCTGGCCCTTTGCGGGCCGAATTCAGCTACATGAATTAGGCTGCATATTCCTGTTTAAAACTTTTCTGAAATGCAGCAGCGGCCTGTTTCCTAGAAACATAGTTGTAAAGCAGGAAGTTGGGTCCAAGTGTTCTCAGTCAGGTAGGGTGAAGTGCATATCAGATTACACGCTTTCACTTTCTTTTGAAGATCTTTAAGGATGTTGGTTACTTTACAAAATACAGTGTCACTGTCTCCTCCCACAGGTAGACATGTCATCCCAAAATTCTCTCCCTTCCCATTGCACCTTAACCCACCATCTCGCAATGCTTGTCACATCTTGTATTTTAACAGGATATGCCATCTTGTTGTTAAATATGAGATCACACCCTCCCAATCTTACGGACTAAGATATGCCCCTGAAGGAAACTTGTGCCAGAAGCAGTTTTCCAGGTGTAATCCAGGTAAAGCCCTTTTACTAGGCTATATATATATATATATATATATATATATATATAGGAAACGCGCCAAATCCGCCGCAAAACAGAAAAAAGCCTTGGTACAACAAGAAGAACAAAAAGCAGTAACCATGGCCAGTACCATCACTAATCTATCCAACCTGACATTAACGACCGCTGAGCAACAAATACTGTCTTTGGGCTTAAACTACTGCCCAGAAAGCTCATTCAACTATACCAACACAAGAGCGAACGTGTTTCTTTTTATCAGGAAATTAAAACTCAAGAAATTCTTCGCTATTAAATACAATCCCAAAGACACCAACAGCAGGGATCAGGATGAAACTGCGAGAGATGCTCCCTTGGTAGCAGCCAGTGATGCCAGAACTTTATTAACTTTATGTGATTTGGGAACAGGATTTCCCATCTCCAGCAACAATCAATCAAATGACTTACCAGATACCCAAAACCAACTTCGTGCTATCAACATTGCACAAAAAGGAGCCAGGGAAAGTCCCTTTAAAGTGAAGAGCAAGTTTGTCCCCTTCATGCCGAAAGACGCGGTAGACATTTTTCATGAGTGTGTGGTGGAAGATCTAAAAACACTCAACAGGCGTATACAAAGACAGAAATATGCCACCAAAAAAAACTTTCGATCCGTTCAATATGACCGATTAATGGACAAACTCAGCAAGAATCAAGACATAGTAATCAATTCATCTGACAAAGGAGGCAACATCGTCCTTTGGCAAAAGCAGGAATATATGACAGAAGGAATGAGACAATTGGGCGATAGCAACTGCTGTGTCAGAAGCAGTGGCTTGGAATATAAACGGGCCCGTGACACTTTGAAACGAATGCTAATGTCATACAAGCGGGATAATTTGATCTCGTCTGAGGAGTGTGCATTTTTGCATGTAGAAATCCCTGTGATGCTGCACCTATATTTGATTCCTAAGGTGCACAAAATGAGACAACCCACCCCCAGCAGACCCATCATCGCTGCAATAAGGAGCATGGGCGAGAATGTCTCCCGTTATATTGATTACTTCTTGCAAAGTCATGTCCAAGGTCTTGCCAGCTACATCAAAGACACCAGTGATTTTCTGTCCAAACTTGGCACAATACAATGGGAGACTAACTGGTGTATAATAACACTAGATTTCGATTCATTGTATACCTGTATCGAACACTGTAAGGGTATTGAAGCCATTAGACACTACTTGGGACACAAATCTTGTGAATACTATGGCCACAATCGAACACTGTGTGACCTAGTGATGTGGTGCCTTAATAACAACTTTTTTATGTATGGCAAGGATCTCTGGAAACAAATCAGGGGTGTGGCGATGGGATCCTGCTTCTCCCCCAGCTATGCGTGTTTACACGTAGGCTGGTGGGAGGAGCGGGATCTCATTGCAACACCGGGTTTCAGCAATGTCAAACATTGGATGCGATTCATCGATGACATTTTCTGTATATAGAAGGGTGATATCTCCAGCGCATACCAGTTTGTCAAAGCTCTCAACACCAATAACAGTAATTTATTTTTTACATCCAATATAAGCAGACAATCAGCCCAATTTCTAGATGTCCAAATCGATATTAAAGGAGTCAACATCATTATATCGCAAACCCACGGCCGGCAATAGTATATTGCACGCCAGCAGTGGACACCCCCGACATGTAATCGATAGTATACCTCTGGGGGAACTTTTGCGGTTGAAAAGAATCTGCAGTAGTACTGAAAAATTTGATGAGGGAGCAACCTTGAAGTTGAAGCGTTTGAGGGCTAGGGGCTACAGTGAGTCAACTCTTTCCAAAGCAATAATTAAAACTAAGGAAAGATCAAGAGAATCTCTCCTCATGCCCAAGCCAGCTGAAGCCGACAGTGGTCACCAATCCCCTAGGCTGATCATCACTTTCAGTCAGCAACAACGCCAGATCAAATCCATCATTAATAGACACTGGTTCATTCTCAAAACAGACGGTGTATTGTGCTCGAGAGTTCCCGACAGACCAATCATTACCTTCAGAAGAGCCTTTAGCATGCATAGCAAACTGGTGAAGCTGAGTCCAAAGCTGGTCAGCGGCAGTGACTGGCTCAACAGGAAAGGCTTTTATAAATGCAGTTCTTGCCGTGCGTGCAAGTTTGGGCAAAACACCACGCACTATGTCAGTCCTTTTTCTGGCACAAAAATTGCAATTAAGGGCAATTTCAGCTGCCGTACGGAGTTTGCTGTGTATGTCCTCACGTGCACCTGCGGCTTGTGCTATGTGGGAAGCAGGTGCATGTGAGGATACGGCAGCATCTCCGGGCAGTTGTAAATCACGACCCAGCCTACCCCGTGGCACGGCATTTTAATTCAGTGCACGACAGGGACCTGTCGTGCTTGAGTTATTATGTCATAGATGCAGTGCCCTTAAAAAGAAGGGGTGGAGATAGGGACAAAATGTTGAGAAAGTTAGAAACTCAGTATATCATCGCGTTGGACAGCAAACAGCCTTATGGGCTGAATGCGACTGAAGATCTCCACAACTTTCTGTAAATATCCCTTTATTTGTCAACTTGTAGTTCACAGTTGGTTTATATCAATTTTTATAAGTCCTGGTCCACCTATTATGTATTTTAGAGCCAAATTGTTAATCTGTGCTTATTATTAACAACCCATAAAGCATCACATAGGTACATATGGAGGTTGTATTATGAAACCAACACACCTGATTAAGTACTGTATGTGTCAATGGATTCCTATCTCTCTTTTTGTAAATTTTGTACATAGTTCGTTAATTATATACTTTGCATCAGCTTTTATTTTTTCACATTGTTTTCCCTTTTTTGTTTTCTCACTCATTAGTATGCACATGTACAGAAAAGCACATATACTTTGGTTTTTAAGTATATAAATTGTAATTAGGTCTTAGTATTTATGATGTATATAATTCATGAATTTTGAATTTTTAATAAATATTTAGGACATGAGCTTGTGGGTATCAGGGTGGTATGCCACCACATATATTAAATGTCACATGATTTGAGCGGTCCAGGGCTGGAACAATTTTAATCCGATTGTTACTCCATATCAACCAGCACTAGTCACTTTATATACCGAACGGTATATGCATTCATGTAGCAAAGATAAAGCACTAGTCACTTTATTAGCCTTATGGGTATCTGCATTCATGCAGTTATGATAATTGTTGAGGACGTCAATGAGATTTGCGCAATCTTTTAAATGGAATTTCATTCATTATAAAATTACAAGACGGATTGTAGTTTTGAAAACAAGATTGATTTGTTTCATAACTTGCATTGGTTTCAGGCAAAAAGTCCTTTTTCAACTGAACACAACGTGAAATATCGTCTGTTTTTGTATTCCATTTGCAATTTGTACCTTTTCTATGCCCATGGTCAATGGTCATGTGATGCACGTTAGGAGGTGTGGCCCATAGGAGGGGTCAGGGAATCATAGCATTTAAAAATAACAGGCTGACCGATTAACCGGTGTGTGATCAAGAGTATACGTTACTCGAAACGCGTCGCCAAAAAGGTTGTAAATAAAAACGAAACATCTTGCCTGAAGCCGTGGGGTCTGTCTCCTTCTTTCGCCATGCCGTGCGGTGTGGAGGTTTGAGGATTTCCTTTGAATATATATATATATATATATATATACACATATCGAACACAATCTCGAATTCCTCATTTACAAATGGTCGGGCACAGACTCCAAAATTTAAAAGGTGTTTTTTTTTCTGTGACATGTCCATATGACACATTTTGGCCGCCGTCTGCAGCCTGGATCACATGACATATATTATATATATATATATATATATATATATATATATATATATACACACACATGCACACATTCACATATATACTGGTGCGAAATAAAAATTAAGAACTACACTTGTTAACTTGTCTGTTTTACTCCACAAGAAAAAAAAATTCCCCCTTGTGTAACCCCTTCCTCAACACCCCACCAATTTCGGGGTGCTCCCTTTACCGCCTCACCATGGAAAGGTATTGTACCTTGACAGTAGTAAATTTCTGATCAGTTGGCGTAAATCTCTGTCCATTTGCAAGGTAGTTGATCAGTAAAGGGTTTGTGACTACCCAGAGAGGTGTAAGTTTGTGAATGTGCAAAAACTTTCAAGGAATTTCCGACCTGGAACACCCAATTCCCACCCCGTGGAGGAGATTTACTCACACACAAACGTCCGTGTGAGTAAATAATTTTACAAGGCAAAACCTACATTTGTGAATTACAAAAGTCGCTTTGCACTGACAAAAAAGTCTGCTTGTTTCCTGCACTTAAACGTACAACTTCAAAATGGCTAATGTTTGCACATAACTAGTTTCTAGTAACCAAGGAGGGAACAGGGCCAAGTCACAGTTGTCTGTCAGAACATTGATAACAAAAATATAACCTGCCATAATTATTTTGGCCTAACTATTGTTAGCAACAATATTGCCGAACAGGGTGTAGATTAACATGCATCACAACAACAGCCCTTTGTTCTGCTTCAGTAAGATACCTACTTGTACTGAAAATCATCAGGTGCGCTATTTAGTGGCACCCTGTTGTAGCACTTGCAATCCACTGCTTGGGCCCTTTGTATTTAACTTTCTCAAATTAGCACCTTCTTAGATCTGTGCCCCATCACTGGGGTCAAATGTCATGTTGTGTTACTTCCTGTTAAGTCCTCAGGGACCATGGGTCATATGATTTCACTTATGATGCCTCTGTTTTGTTGAAATATTGACATTTTTTAGGCAACCACTTTTCTTCAGTGTTCATTCTCACTCCCATAAGCATTAATAACAATTACTCGAAAAGTGATTTGGCAGCTACACTTAATCTGCACTTTGCAACAATCAGAACAGCAAAACTACAAAGATGTTCAACTTTATACAATGTGAGAAGTATCCTTTCTGTTACTTCTGGGAATATCACACTTCATTGTCATTGATGCATTTATTTACATTTCTGTTGTACTTCTTATTTATTTACTCTCCTTGAAGGTCTCCTCTGCTCAACCACTACCTCAAAAATGCTTCAAACACAGCCTGCACCTCCTCACGATTGGGACGCCCAGTATCTACCTGAAGCGTAACCCCAGAAAGCCAGAATGCCTGTAATCTGGCAAGAATGACAGTCGAGAAATAGTACCAACCTGGCCCAATTACATGAACTTTGATGACTTTGAACCTCACCCGATTTCACCGAATGCTAAGTAGTTTGGATTAATCCCAGGCCCGGACTGGCCGTTGCTGGCACCGGGCAATCCCCCGGTCGGCCGCATGGGTGGGGGCCGGTTTTGGGCCCCAGGGGGCCGTTTTTGTTACAGGGCCGTTTTTTGCAGCATAGCTGCAAAAACGGCCCTGTAACAAAATCGGCCGAAAACCGGCCCTGGCAATGAGTGCGGTCGCACCCCCAACCCCCCCCCTGGGGGAGGGGGGGCCGGCCGAGCACTTTGCCAGGGCCGGTTTCGGTTCCCAGTCCGGCCCTGATTAATCCTGAACACCAACCTCACACTCATGAAACAAATTTCCAGTAAAACACTAACAGTCTGTTACCAGCTCCATCTTCTAAAGAAAGTGAAACTGTTTCTTCCAGAAAGTGACTTCAGAACTGCAGTTCAAGGCCTCGCACCCACCTATCAGGATGGTGGTAATGCCCAGCTATATGGCCTCCGAGACTCCACATTGCGCCTCCGCCCCTTTAAGGGCATTCATCACACTGCAGCGTCTCTCATGCAGGACCTGGGGAAATGATCAAATCACCCCTATACTTACAGAACTCCATTTGCATCCCTTGACTCCCCAAACCATCTTCAAGGCCAGCTGCATCATTTACAAAGCCATCCTGA
This sequence comes from Lissotriton vulgaris, assembly GCF_964263255.1. NCBI lineage: Eukaryota > Metazoa > Chordata > Amphibia > Caudata > Salamandridae > Lissotriton > Lissotriton vulgaris. The sequence continues at coordinate 373,590,458 of NC_141696.1, forward strand.
ACCATAACCCTCTTTCGTGGCAGGCAAGCTCACTGCCTCTAGTGGGTCTCAGCCAGGCCCGGTCCGTGCAGGGCGTTATACCGGGGCGGTGACATCAGGAGGGGGAGGGGCAGGGTGGGGGGGTTTAAAATGCGGAATATGGACCATTACTGGTAAGTAACGAAAAAAATGAATAAAACAAATTTTGTTGTCCGCGCTGCATCGACAAAGGTGATGCAGCGTAGGCAACGAAATTCTTTTTTTTTCTTTTCGTTACTTACCTGTAATGGTGCATATTCCGCATTTTAAAACCCCCCACCCTGCCCCTCCCCCGCCAGACGTCACCGCCCCGTATAACGCCCTGCACAGGCCGGGCCTGGTCTCAGCACACCCACAGCCAGGACACCATAAGACTGGAGTCTAAGAAGTGTAAAAAAACTGAAAAACAAGGCAGAAGCCTTTTTTCCATCTATGCAGTCAGGATCTGAAACAACATACATGAATCCATCAAGACTGCCGAAAGCTGGTCAAATCATGAAAACCACATCATAATACAGTTAGAGTATCCTTATGCTCCTACAACACAGCTACATTTCCTATCACTCGTTGTCTGAATTTTTGCCCTTGGCCCTGTAAAGACCCCCTCTTCTTTTTGGCTAGCTCAGTGCATTACACATAAAACATACACACATACATACCCATACATTTATAGTTCATAAATATTTGAACCCAATCTTTTTATTTGCTTTTTGGGTTTACAAAATACAGTGGAATTCCTATACATTTCTCTTTTTTTATTTTTTATTTTGAACGCATTATTTCTTCAGACCAGTTACACCATATAATGAAATGCACTCAGGAACCCAGAAAAGGCACTGGATTTTCACAAATAGACAAAAACCCCTGAACCTTCTGAAACCTAGAATTTCCCAGCTCCTGTGCAATCATTGCTCGTAAATCGGACTGTCCCTGCTGAAATCCAATCTGCGACAGCGTAATGACGCTTGTCTTTTTATCACGCCGTTGCATTACTGAGTCAGAACTATCTCAGTGTATTCCGTTTTGTGATTGGTTGCTGCTGTAATATCCATTTAACAGCCTCTCCTTACTTCTTGTCTCATATCACCCAACAAGGAAAAAGGCCCGCACGTGGCAAATCTAACTTTTGCAGAGATTTACGCTCTCCCACGACAACCACCGGGTGGTTTCACAAATTTACATTAATCCCAGTGATAGGACAAATGCCACAGGGGGAATTACCCCCGAGGAGAAATATATATATATACAGTTATCTAAATACACAGTCCCATGCCTTTTTGCAGCAAATTACCACCGCGACACAATTTATCGCCGGGCAATACAATTTATAGCCAGGCGGTAAAAATACTGCTGGCCAAAGACGTTTTTCAATTGCTGGGCAACAGACAGGACAACGGTGGAACAAAACGTGTGCGCTTCTTTATGGCGTGCACAGTGACCACGCTGAAACAAAGGTTGATGTTACCGAAATTGGCTGTCATTTTTATCCATTTCATTTTTGGTAATAGATTCAGTAATGTTCTTGAATATTTGGGCCTGTAAGCGTGTCTGTTAGAGATAATATAAATAATAGACTGTGATACGAATTTTATCACAGGCATGTTAGCTTTTATGAGGGGGGTCCCCCCGGCTGTAATGGTTGGGTATGTAGTTAAAACAAATTAGCACCCGCCGTATTCACACTGCCCCTTCCAAAACACAGGCCTTCACGTGCCCCCACACTTCGAAGACTGACAGACTTACTGCCTAGTGCTCAAACACTGAATGCTGGTAGTTAACACTTACGGTGGCTGCTAAGACCTGGGAGTAAATTTAGCTTTACTCGCTGCTGAGCCCAAGCTTGTCACATACATATGCTAGGCAGTATTCAAGAGACTTCATGACATCACTATCAGTACATACTGGCCGATAAAATTGATGATTTCTGGTCAAAGGGGCTGCGCGACACACCTGTTTGAGAAAGCAGGAAATAGAAACTCCAGCCACATGCTCTTGTTAACCAATCATTCAGGAAAAACACAAACTAAGTAAAACGACAGAAGAAAAAGCACTTTATGGAACTCCAGACACCGATCAAAAACCACATTGTCAATACTGAATAGCCCCCACCCATGTCTCCTTCGTAAATTACTTTTTTTTCCTCACAGTGCTCGCAGGGGGCACGTCGCACCTGAGACAAACATGAACGCGGTGGTCACAGAGCCCGAGCTGGCGCGAGAAATGTAAAGAAAACGTACGTACCTGGTCTGGAACGGGAAGGGAAATGCCGCATTGTGTTCACCCTACTATTCCCTGTCCGTGTTACGGGACCAGCGGGTCCCGAAAGCCCTGACTTGGAACCTGACAAACCAGCTCCGGCGCCCCAGAGATGTGTTGACTCGCTGCCCACACCCAGCAGCGCGGTGGAATGTTTCCCTGCCCTTCGGTCGCAGTCAGTCAGCTGGCAGGCGGCGCTAGCAGGAAGCGCCCGCAGCAGCGACTGAGCAGCAAAGGCGACATGCCGCGCGATGCCCAGCCTCTACGTGTAGTACAAGCAGGAGGCTTCCTTGGAAAGTCGCATTTGGCAAACTTTCAAGGTAGCAACTTTCCGAGTTCCTTATAAAATAATGTTTCTCGAAACACATCCGGTTCCTTAATGATGTGTAAAAGATGACAACATTACATATAAAGGACTACTTTACGAGTGTTTTCGAGTCTGCATGTGCCAATAATGGACAAAAAACTTATTGGACACGAAAGGAAAGAGAGACACGTAGCTAACGGCCCCTGGAGCAGCGGCACTTAAGATTGGTACAGCGTCCACCTTCTCTTGAGGGTGGATTTATACAATGTGGGGCAGATTTACAAGCCCCTTGCACCACTTTTGCATCACTTTTAACATGGAAAAAGTGACGCAAAAGTGGCGCAAGGGGCTTGTAAATCTGCCCCTACTTGTTTGGTGAAAACCTCCAAACACACAGAAATATTTGCACTTATTTTGTCACGTTTAAGACGGGTGACGGCATATCTCACTTCTAATATATCTTACTTACCATTCAGGCACTTTATCTGGAAGTTGACCAGCAAACGAGAGGGCTTGGCCCTTATTGCATATAGATTTACAGATCTGTATCTGTTAATAACTGGGTTGTTCAGAATCTCAAATTTTCTGTTCTTACAGCTACCCTTTTACATTAACACCCTTGGTAACAACCACCACTTTCATGCACTAGTCATCGTCTGGCCCTTTCCTGGCCATCCCAACCAGACAGAACTGAGAGAAATCCCATGTCTGGCGTGGGTTTGCGTGGATCTGCGCCAGGTAATGGAGATGGTGCTTAGAAATGCAGAGCAGTGCCTGCAATTCTACGGAAATGTAAAGAAAGTGGTCAAGGAGGGGTAGAAAGACATTCAAAGCACACCATTCCCCCACATCTTTTGGTCTCAAGAAACCTAGGGCCCGATTTTCCAAGGTAAAGTTAGACGTTTGGTCTAAGTTTAGACCAAATATCTAACTTCACTACTTTTTGGTATTCACAAAGGTAAGTTACGAGTACTATCTTAATGACTGTGGACTTTCCGCACTCAGGGAGGAGTTTCCACACTCGGGGCAGAATCTCCACACTCGACGCAGAGGTCAGATTCCATCTCGAGTGGGCTGATTCCATCCGTGTAAGGAAACTCCGCCATGAGTGCGGAAACTCGGCAGTCATAAAGATACGACTCACAATTTACTTGTGAATGCTGAAAAGTAGTAAAGTTAGATTTTTGGTCTAAACTTAGACCAAAAGTCTAACTTTACCTTTGTGAATCAGGCCCCTGGTTGGGAGGCACATCTAACACTTCTATCAGCTCACTGGAGACTGGGACAAGGTTAGAGAGGACCTGGAAGTGGCACCCTTCCCACAGGACATCATAGCCAGGGCTTAATTTATAGTAGAATAAATTCTGGTGCCCAAGGTCTGCTCAGAAGCCTATGTCTGGCACAGGCACACCGAATACCAAGGTTACAAAAACCAGAATCCACCTCATACTTCTTTAACCAACTACCAGACACTCCCTGCCCCTTTATACCCATCTTGTAGGTTCCTGCTTTCTCCCTTTGTGACAGTGTTTCAGTTTTTCCCTATCTCCTCTTTTTCACCACTGCGCATTTCCTTCTCTTGCACTCTGGAAATATCTGATGAGGAAAAAGTGAAGGTTCACAGTGCTGGTGGGCCCCCACTGACAACCACCAGCTCAACTTAAGGGCTGATTATAGCACCTGAAAACAAGTTTTTTTTGTGCTACTGTGCTGTAACATCAGTGAATAGCCAGATTTCAGATGAGGAAGTCACTCTAATGATATGCAATGGAAGCCTATGACAATGAATGAATATTAGCTCTGTGGCAAAAGGTAATGTCAACCCACTGGATATGGAAGTCTGGTTATAAAATGAATTAATCCCTCTCCACTTTGTCACTTGGCAAAAAAGGACCTTTTCCACCCGAGAACTGTCTCTGGGAGGCAGGTCAAGGTCTAGGCATATCACCCTGCTTGTAGATACCCCTCAGTGGCCACTTTCTTCAAGGTATATTGGGTACCCAGCAAAAGGCTAGTTTAATTCTGGGTGGGGTATAACCTGTCACTGTTGGCAAGGCTTACTTCCAGCATCAACAAGGAATTGGACCATGTTTGCATTGTACATTTTTGTGTTTTGGGATGTCTTGATGCAAATGAGACGTGGTTATCCCGCTCTTCCAATGGTGTTCCCTTGGCAGAGGATCCCACTAATGGCAGTTTCTGCCACTATCTGTCACATATACTTTTATACTTGGTACCCTCAGATGGGCACTCGGGGCATGAGAGCCTTTCCTACATTCTTCTGCACTGGCATTTCTTAAATTACATATTGCCAACATAAGCAAATGGGAGGATTCCCACAGCCTGTCACACATCTCCGAAGCACTAGAACAACAAACTGTGATGTTCCATATAATATGCTCAGAGAACCTTTGCTTTTTTATATTAATGTTATTACAGGTCCTAAGGGCCTCCTTCTCAGGACACACAGAGCCTCACCCACCTACGTGGCATGCTTCATCATCGGGTCGTGCTCCATGTTGGGAAGGGGTGTACAACACCCAACTGACTCTATAGAAAAAGCGCTCTTAAGAAATCTTTTTATCACAAAAGTGGTGTCTTAAGATTTTAGACAGGACAAAATTAGTTGTCTAAAACTACTGGCAGATATTATGGAGATACTTTTTTATTCCTATTTTTACTAACCACAGCCAGGATAAAAGCAGGAATGGTGGCTTATGGGAACTAATAATCCCTAAAATCCTTGATTATAAAGTAGTCAACATGTTTCTGCCGTATTGCCCAGTAGGGTCATCAGCATTTGTCAGGACGTTGTCGACATAATATAGCTGTCTGGAGGTATACACAGTTTTTAATAGTGGGACAAAACACATGTAAATGCACACATATATGCGACGTAAACAATTATGGTTATACTGAACCAGAAACTCTAGAGACTCTTTGGACCTGTTTAAGAATAATAGGACATAAAAACCTTGATAATGTTGTGGTCAAGGCTACTTACCCATACCCACATTGAAGATATATATCTATCACCACCACGTGTAAAGTCAGCCAGCAAACCATCTAACTCAAATACAAGGAAGAATTGTACCACTGTTGCAAGAATTGTTCTGCTCTTTAAACTACATCATAGTGTCGCATCATTTAGTAGCTGAAGTTTCACCTGCAGCAACGCCACAATGGTATCCACTAACCTGTGTTGCACTGGTAACATGCAGCAGTCAAGCAAACAAGAAAATGTGCTTGGACTTTTATGTTGATGGAATATATAGCTTTGTAAAAAAAAACCTGAAAATTAATGAATGACAGTTAGTGGAACATTTGAATGAGAGCTCTGCAGTTAACTACTTTTTTTTTACATGCAAATGTTCATCTCGTTCCCCTTGACACCAAATTCCCTGATCTGGTTCCACAAGTTGGACCCGGTTGTGCAGAAGAGCTGGTTGGATATGAATGGATATGAAGAGACCGAAACTGCTGTCTTTAAGTTTCATGGTTTTCGGTAAATCGAAATCAGTTTATTAATTGATTGATTGATTTACTGATCTGTCTGAAAATGTAGCTGGAATGTATTTTCTGTCCATTTTATAAAGAAATGGCCCCTCCTGGTAGAAAAAATATATTTTGTTGCAATAAAGAAAAGAAAGAAGAAAATGCATGCGAAATCTCAAGTTTCAGATAAGTATCCTCATGTAGTGGGATTTATTAAGTATGTGAACATATTTAAAACCCGGTTACTAGGAGTAAGTGGGAATTTGTGTTCTTTGGGTTTTCCACAGGAAAACCATATTCGTGTATATGAAATCAAGTCTTCCACTCAGAACTATGGCAATATTAAATCATTGGTAATTGCTAGTCTGGGAGAATCATGCTTTTGACATCTATACCTAGGACTCATGATCTTTTGGGCATACTACTGCACCAGAAGGATGGGAAAACTAAAACAATATGGTCTGATAGCCTAAAGATGTAATAAGATAAAAATGTAATTAAAGATCAGGCGAATAGACACAGTCACAACATTCCAAGTAATCACACAGGCAGGCACCACTCACTACACAGACTGTTAATATCATGTGCACCAACGCATAACCACTAATCTTAGTCAACAAATATCAACCTTTAAAAGTATAGTTTTTGCATCACAGACTTTCATTATTTTCCTATGTTAAGCACTATAGCTTTCTGTACATTACAGAAAGTTATGTAGTTCATTATGCTTTTTCATGAGTTGTTCACTGCACACAGTGCATGTCCCCAGTAAGCATCTCATGTCTAAGTTTGTTTTCTCAGACTCCCATTATATCTGTCAGACTGTCTGCAAATTCTACAAACTTGATTTTTTTTCTCGTTTTATTTATGTACTAGTAATAAATACTCCACCAGACTGAAAAGCAACTAAGGGGCCAATTAGGATTGCGATGATTCCGCATCCTCCGGGCCGACAGAAGCCACCGCCGGCCCGGAGGATGCGGAATCACCGCTGCGGCCCTTCAAAATACCCACCACCAGATTAGGATGGGGGTGGGATCAGCGGCGGACGGCAGGTCCGTCCGCCGCTGATCCGCGGGGTGTTGGCCGCAAATTGGTGGCGGTGTCTGCAAGACACCGCCAGCCAAATTACAATGCGTTTCAAAACGTGCTTTTCCGCGGCGGATTCACCGCCGTTGAAAAGCATGTGGAAAATAGCTTCTGGGGGCCCCGGTGTTGGGGTGCACATGGGAGGTACCTATGGTACCCCCCAGCATTTGCATGTACAAGGCGGCAGGCACCGCGCGATGCCTGCCGTTTTGTGCATGCAAATGGAAGAAATGCATATTTAACCTTGCGGCTGGTGCTGCTTCAAGCAGCACCCGTCGCAATGTTAAATATACAGGATGTGACTCCCAGGGTGGCGGTCACATCCTAATTCGCACGGAGGGACCGCTGCTGCCCCTGCGGACGATCCCGCCACCTCGGGGGTGGCGGACGGACTTGCTAATGTTAATGAGGCCATAGTTTGGAAACATAATCAAATGGAAGTTAATGTGATAGTGATCATGTTTTTTATTCAAAAGTCTGGGATTTGAAATAATTAGTGTTTTGCATTCAATTACACACTTGTTGAATGGGACTTGCTTAGAATGCATTAAAAAAACAAAACAACGTTGGAGCTGGGACCGTGTGAAGACATTCATTATGGGAAATTAAAAAGGTGCTTCCAAACTTTCCACTTCAACTCCTTCGGATTTATGAAACTGGGGAATCGAACGGAATAGAATAACATTTTCTTTATTAATTCCTGACAGTGTTTAAATTTGCTTTTACTTGAAGAATTGATGTGCAACATACGTGATATACTCCACTATGGTATTCCTGACGTAGTTTATTTTCTCATCACACATTTAGGGTGGCAGAGTTGCATTGGTCTGCGCACCAGATTGAGCACTGTTCCTCAAAAAAGAATCATAACATACCTGGATTAAGCTGTATAGAGTGTACCAATAAAACACTGACATCAAATACTAACAAAGGATAACTCTATTGTGTAACTACACAATCAGGCTGCTGGGAGGAGGACAACCTTTCACATTCATGTGATGGAATTACCAGTCATGCACAATGGCTCACAAACCCTAAAACAAATCATACCACAAAGAAGTCTTACAAACTCATAGGTGTTGTTAGACCGGGCATTCTTGGCATGGTTTTGCCCTATCTTTTTGCCTCTGCTCCTGTATTTTTGCTGTGCGCTGGATTTTGTTTTTGCTGGTCTAGATGCTTTGTGCACTTTGCCACTGTTGATCAGTGCCAAAGTGCAAGTGCTCCCTCTATAAATTGTGAATATGTAATGGTGTTTCCCAGATTGGCTTGTTTGACTTACTACTAAGATCCTAGTACAGTGCACTGTGTGTGCCCAAGGCTTGTAAGTCAAGAGCTGCTAGTGGGCCTGCAGCATGGACTGTGCCACCGACCCAAGCAGCCTTTCAAAGGGGTCTCATACCTGCCACTGCAATGTCTGCGAGCAGTCTCTACTGTCAACCTGCTGCGTGCACCCACTTGCTAGGCCCTAACCTTCCCTTTTATTACATGTGTCACCCCCTAAGGTAGGCCCAAGATACCTGTGTGGGCAGGGTGCAGAATATATGAAAAATAGTACATGTACTGATGGGGAAAAAGCCATGACAACGCGGGGATTACCCCGCACTGCCATTACAACGCAGGCATTACAACGAAAGTCGTAACAACTTTCGCTGGAGGGCACTGTTGGACAGGGAATAGTTTAATTTTCTATCCAACACCTTCCCTACTGTCAACGTGGGCTGGAGTTGGAATAGAAAATTAAACTATTCCACTATCCAGCGCCCTCCAGTGAAAGTCGTTACTGTAATCCCCGCGTTGTAATGGCACGCATTGTAATACCACGCGTTGTCATGTCATACAACCGTACTGATGTGCGTGACATCCAAACAAACATAAACCTTAAGAGACAACACTCATTAAATGTTGTTCTCGAATACTTTAACAGATCAATGAAATGAAGGCAGGCATTTTTCCTTCTCTGTAAAAAAAGGATAACAAAGCCTGCGTATATTATTAGCCTTAGTCATCCTTAGGAGAAATATATTTTGAAACATGGGCAAAACACCTGAACGAGTGTAAATATTAAGAGACCCAACACGTTGAATGTTGGTCGCAAATACTTAAAAAGATAAGTAGCATTAAGCCAGCAGGCCTTTTTTCGACTCTGTAAAATGAACATAATAAAGCATGGTGATTATATTAGCATTAGTCATCCTTGGGGAAAATATGAACTCTGTGTTGAGACAGCAGCAGTACGTCTTTATAGCAGGGTCATCTGTTTATTATCTGTACTCCAGCTTTATCACAGATTCAACACTTCACCTTTTCGCCCACACAAGTCCGTCAATTATGCTTTTTATTTCTTAATAAGAACAGAGTGGTTCTGAGCACTTTTCTTGACTCCCTGCATGATAATATAAAGTGATCTTTTAATTGCCCGCATTATTTCTCCTTTCTTAGCATATATTTTTCTCCCATGTCATACACTTTGAGCATCGCCACGGTGTGGCAGTGACGTCAGCCCGTTTTTCTGGTGCACAGAGTGTTGCTTCCGCTTGTAATTGAAACAATTTTCATAGCAGCCCTTGCTCTTGCCCAGGAGCGGATTCATTGCCTATTCAACCAGGGCTCACTTGTGCTCCGCCAGGGTTCCCTCCTATCCAGGCAAAGTGTATTTCCATTTACTTGTGGTTCTTTGACGTTCATTCTGACTTAATATGTATTCATCGGGAGTTTTACAGCCCAGGCCTTATCATCTCAGTTGAGGTCCATTGCGTTTCATGCATTTAGTTTATTTTGTCTTATGTGCCGCTTTCGTTTTGTCTCTTCGGACAGCATGCTACTATTTTCGTGATTTTATCTATTCTAGACTTTTCTTTCCTTGATTCATCAACCAATGGCAAAGTCTTTCATAGAGTTCCTATACTCAGCGCAAGTGGGAGAAGCCCTCTTGACACTACAATGGCACTCGAAATAACCTCTGCATTTTCATCCCATTTCTGTTTTACATAAGCTGCAAATTGGCCTCACTAGGAAAGAGTTATGGGAATACTCCTATTACGCCTGGTTAGTGTAGCATTTAGCATCTGTATATGGAAGGAGGCAATGAGTCTCCAACTACCTGTGAACCTTTCAGCAGAACTGAGTTTGGCATAGTGACGTAGCTAGAGGGGAGGCCCAAATTTTGGGTGCGGTGGGCTCCCCCGCTCTTACCTACCACCTCCTCTTACTTACCATCTCGGGTGGCAACTACCCTCTCACTCCTTAATGACCCGCGGTCAGAGAAATCTCTCGCCACCATCTCCCTGCCCCTGTATTCCCTGCGGCTGCCGCGAGGCGGCAAACGCAGGGACCGTCCCAGGTGTCCAGGAAAATAGCTACAGCACTGGTTTAGAAGCTTTATGGACCAGTTCAGGTGATCCTACCCCAGGTAGTCCTCCGATTGGAGAGAAACACTCAGTGGCGGCTCCTCTGCTAAGGCGGAGGAGCGTTGCCCCACTGCTTCACAGCAGTGAAGTAAAGGAAACATCAAGGGAGAATAACGCGGTATTATCATTTTATGTTTCCTTCTGCTGCTGCAGCTTTCGGGTCGGGACTAGTTCCACTACAGAGGAGCAGGAGAGGAATGGTTTTGGGAGGCTGGGAGGGTGCATCCTGCTGCTTCCTGCATCTTGCTGCAGACCAGAGACAGGAAGAAGAGGATGGAGGAGAGGTGGCGACCGGCCATCACAGGTAAGTGCTTTAAAAACAAACAAACATTTTTTGTCCCCCCACCCCACCCCAATGCCAGGATCCGGTAGCAGCTGCCACTGGAAACACTTCATTGCCCCCCTCCACCTCGAGGGGCTGATCTGTGGTCTTAGCTTTGTACCAAGCCAACTCTAGCTTACCAGCCACCATAGCATAGGATAGTCAAAAGAAAGCCACCCCTTACACTTGTTCAGTAAACCCCTTCATCCATGTTCATCCACTTCAAACCCACACAGTCTGCACATTCACTCTCACTTACCTGCCTTGATCCCTTGACCAGTGGCCCAGCCATGTCATATTGGGCTAAACTAGCAAAACTGTCAGCAGTCCTTTTTCTCACTGGAACCCCTGTGTCTCATACTACCAAGTAAGACACCCAGGTCTTGGAATCCTTTATCCATCTGAATCATATCCTTGGCTAACTCTCCAGTAGGTGACATATATTAATTCTTGCCCCATCCACCATTTTACCAATGACTCTGCAGCCCGGGGCAAAAAGTGACAGAGCTCTTCTAATTTCCTATGCCACCATTTCCACCCAATAGCCCTCAAATCCTGATTCCTGCAGTACAGCAACACACAGTATACCCATGCATACAATACTCTGTGGAAGTTGTTGTCTATAGAAACATCCCCAGCCATGTGCCTGCCCACTCCAGTAGCTTTCTGCTCACTGGACTGAACACTCATATAACGATTTGAGCCCTAACATTACCCAAACTTTAGCCTTCAATCCTTCATTCGGTGGTATGGTATACATATATGTATATACATTTTGAACAAGAGTGTGGCAGGGCCACTTGCACAAAGTTTTCTCTATTCTCCCACCCTCAATGCCAATAATCTCTACTTTGGTGCTCCAAGGGAGAGGGCTGCCACTAACGCCCACACATATAAACTGGGAACACCCAGTCTTGTACAGTCAACAGATTGTCCTGAGCACCAACAAATGTATGAAAAAAGTTTGTCCAGATCTTCTTGCTTTCAGATTAATTTATTTCCGTCAAACTTCTTCAGAAGCCACAGCCTCTCGTCTTCAGAAGCCACAGCCTTTCATCAACAATCTTCAATAGCCACAGCCAACACGTGTTTCGCCAGATTGATGAATGTTCATCACTGACTTCATCAAGGCTATAAATTAAATATACATCATAAATCTAAGCTTCAAATTGATTACAAGGCATTACTCTGTCACCTAGACATCCAGATGCTCAGTTAATTTGGACAACTGTCCAATTTTCAGAATTCCTAATTCATACGTCATCCAGTGTGAAAGAGGGAAAATACATCTGTTAAAGCTCCCTGATAGTTGAATCACACCAATACTCGTGTCATAGTGAAAACGCTATCACATACAATAGAGGGTATTTCTCAGGTAATCCCAAATGTACAACATTCAGTGTGTATAAAACAAGCAGCATGCATAAAGATATAAATATACAGTGTAGGGTGGACACCCTTTCTTATATAACCAGGTGCATAATTTGAATGTTTTTTTAATCAAAATTAACAGCCGGGCTCACCTCTCAATCAATTCCAAAATAATCCAAATGTCAAATTGACATATCTAGGTAGTAGAAAGTAATATTATATATATATATATATATATATATATATATATATATATATATATATATATATATATATATATATATATATATATATATATATCGGTATTCTATCTAATTAATCACTATTTTCCATCAATTCAAATATCATACGTAACCAATTATAAACGTGCGTTTCGTCAGTTACTCTTATTCTTCTTATCCATATCCACTAATGTTCATGTCAGTTCTAATTCTCCTGCAAACAACCTACACGCGTTAGAGAGATACAGGAACTGTGGTATTCCCCAGACCGGAGATCCTCTCCCAGCTGTCCCATTGTATATTAGATATGTCAAAAAGGATATACAGACATCCCCATGGTTATCTCACACCGTAAAAGTTTAAGTTCATCGGGTCAAGCTACATTATCATCTCAGAGTCTCATTATTACATAAGTTGCTGTTTTCATATCAAAACATTAAAAGTCTATCACGTCCAAATTTCAACCTTCCTGGTTTCTACTAAACAGTCCAGCCCGAACTGCCTAGCCATGTCTTCCCTGGACCGGAAACAAGCATCGTGGGACCGGTTTCTGGCTAATCAGCCAGGCTAGCTTAAATCCAGTGGAAAAGTGAGCAAGGGACCCACGTCTGGGCATACCCTGCCAACTTAGGGTGAACAAAGCAAAACCAAAGGGGATGATGGACGGAGTGTTGAACATTGCAAGCACTCCCCCTCAGTCAACTGATCTGGGTTTAATCCATCATCATGATTTAGCTCAGTCCACCACCCCAGTTCAGACATGGCCATATGCACTTAGCAGCCTAGCACCAACTCAGGCACTCTTGCAGCATTGTGCAAAGGTGTCTTCGTGCAGGGGAAGATTGTTTTTTGTGCAGGAAGGTCCCCCTTCCTGCACATATACAATTCTTTATGTGCAGGAAGGAGGGCCTCCCTGTTCATAAACACTCATTGGCCTTTTACTGTTTACATGTGTGTTGCATACATGAAAACAGCAAAAACAAGGAGAAATTAAACATTTCTCCTCGTTGTGCCAGGGTAAGACCAGGTTTTCCCTGGTCTTATTTCTGGCGCTGCCTCCTATTTATGCCTCCCTTGTAAATAGGGGGCAGAATCAAACTCAATGGGTGTTGCGGTGGAATGCCCACAGCAACACCCATTGCCCTACCCTTTCAGGCTAAGCATAGCGTGAAAGGGTGCCTTATGTACAAGGCAGCATTAAGCCACGTTAAGTGGCTTGACGCTGCCTTGTAAACAAGAGGAAGCCCCTATTGTCACACGAACGTCATAAAAAGTGATGTTCCTGTGGTGATAGGGGCTTGTAAATGTGCCCCTTAGTTCCTCGGGTGGTAAATGCTAAATAGAAACCGGTCCTAGGATGCTTGTTTCCAAAACTGGTCCTAGGTTGCTTGTTTCCAGTCCAGGGAGGACCTGGCTTTGCGGTTCGGGCTGGACTGTTCCTATTGGGTGCAGGGTCAAGACTAATTTGCATATGGCTGGGTCCAAGCTGGAATTGCATGGTGAGCAAAACAAACGATGGATTTAGGCCCAGATCTCTGTACTGGGGTGAATGTATGACATTGTTCTGCATTCTGTCCATCAATTATTCTTTTTGCATTTGTCACCCGAGTGGGACGGGTATGCTCAGACGTGAGTCCCGTGCTTTCCATGCCACTGGAGTCAAGCTATCCTGGCTGATGAGGGCTGAAAGCCTGAAACTGGTCCTAGGATGCTTGCTTCCAGTCCAGAGAGGACCCGACCTGGCAATTCAGGCTGGACTGTTCCCATTGGGTGAAGGGTCAAGACTGATTTGCATATGGCTGGGTCCAAGGTGAAATGGCATGGTGAGCAAAAAAACGATGGATTTAGGCCCGGATCTCTATACTGGGGTGAATGTATAACATTGTTCTGCATTCTGTCCATCAATTGTCCTTTTTGCATTTATTACCCGGAGTGGGACGCGTATGGTCAGACGTGAGTCCTGTGCTCTCCATGCCACTGGAGTCAAGCTATCTTGGCTGATGAGGGCTGAAAGCCAGAAACCGGTCCTAGGATGCTTGTTTTTAGTCCAGGGAGGACCTGGCCTGGCAGTTTGAGCTGGACTGTTCCCATTGGGTGCAGGGTCAAGACTGATTTGCGTATGACTGGGTCCAAGTTGGAATGACATGGTGAGCAAACAAACAACGGATTTAGGCTCAGATCTCTGTACTGGGGTGACTGTATGACACTGTTCTGCATTCTGTCCATAAATTGTTCGTTTTTCACATTTGGCTAGGCATAGCTAAGGTGGGAGAACTTCCACAGTTAACCCTGGGTTTACTGGAAATATACTACATTAGTTCCAATAAACCTTAAGGCCAGTCAGAGTAACATAGGTGTCTAGGGCTGTTATTACTGGGGTGATATAGGCTTGAATGTCCTTAAAATTTAAGATTAGGTCATTGCATATAGTGAGATAAAGTGCTTGGTGTGACTATATGTTATTTCACTATAACTAGTACCCTGCCAAGTAAGCCTGGCAAATAGTTCAATTGATATGGCAAATAACAAAGGAGAGAGTGGGATAACGGTGCTTTGTCCCTGTTTGCACACTGCATGCACCAGAGATCCATCTACCCAACTTCATCCTAGCAGATGAGTCAGTGTATAGGAATATTACCCATTTTCAAAATCCCTAACCTAATCCCAATTTCTCACATCACTACATATAAGTATCACCAGTTCAGTGTTTTGAAGGCTTTAAAAAAAATTACTGGTATAATTGCTGCTCTGGGGAAAGTTCTCTCACTACTCCCAAGATCTCAATGAGCTTTCTAACGCTCATAGTTGGGCTACATTCGAGGATGAACACACACTATCCAGGTGGATCAGTTGCGGCATTGCAGGAAGCAATCTATTTGCTAACACTTTGCAAAGGATCTTCTAGTCTACGTTTAACATAGAGAGTGAGTGTTAAGATGCATAGTTTTAGGGATCACTCCCCAGACCTCTTTCTGGTTTAGACAAAGTCACCACGAACACCTCAAACAACATAGGTGAGAGTGTTCTTTGTCATAAAGCTGTATTAAACATTGCTTTCAGGAAGTGTGGTCATGGTGTACTTGTATAAGGCAGAAAATCTCACTGTGAGCCTGTCTGACCCAGCTGTCATTTCTTGTATTAATTTTGTAATCTCCGGGTGTTTTACACCAATTCTTGCATTTATTTCACCATTCCTATGGAGATTTTTGCCCAGACATTTCCTCATGGGCCTGGTAACACAAGATTAAAATGGCAGTAGGAATAAAACTCTGAGTGTGTCAGGGAAACTTCCACACGTCTATATTTCAATTCTGCAGCGGGACCCTAAGAACAGTATCACTACATTTCAAGTTATAAAGTACCCTTATGTCACAGCCAGACAAATGGAAACAGACCTGCATGATAATAGAATAAGCTGTGGTTTGGAACAAAATCTTCTCTTTAGTATGCTTAACTAAATCAGACTTCTGAGAGTCTTTAAACATAGAAAACACGGGAAGCACCTCAGAAGGACTAATTTTTGTTCAGAACTCCCTTTAGGTTATGTAAGGGCGCTGAGACCTTCAACGTCCCTTGTTTCAGCGGCACAAGACCATAACTTTCAGAACAAGTAAAATGTCACTGTGCACTTTAAAAACTTGTCAGTTTCAAATGTCACCCTTTCATGTTCTTGTCCTAATCATCACATTGATCGATTTGCAGGTTTCACAGATGTCAAGTCTCTCATTATGGAGAATATACAGTGCGCAACCAATCCCAAAATTTCTGTGGCCCTAGTAATGATGCAGACGGAGAACGTCGTTTACAACGCGGCGATTACACCGCACGACCTTTTCCCCGCAGCTGTTACAACGCAAGTCGTTACTACGACTTGCGCTGGATGGCGCTGTGGGATAAGGAATGTTTTAATTTTATAGTCCAACACCTTCCCTACTGTTACGGGGACTGGTGTTGGAATATAAAATTAAAAAATTCCGAAATCCGCGCCCTCCAACGCAAGTCGTTGTAACGACTTGCGTTGTAAAACCTGCGATGTCAAGTACCGCGATCTAAAAGATTGCGTTGTACTGACATACATCCGATGCAGACTGCTTAATACAGGGCAACCAGAGACTAACATATGCTTTTTAGACAAAGTATCAAAAAAGAAATATCGAGAGGCAAAAATATTGAGTCTAAAATATTGGGTTGCAAAAATATTGCATGCAAAAATATCGTTGACAAGCATATCGATTTTAGGGTAAGTAATATCTATGTTATTAATATAGAGCTTAAAATTATCTATGTTGTTCATATCATTTACTAAAATATTGTTGTTAATAATATCACTTTTTAATTACTTTTATGTATTTTAGTACATATGTTATAAGTTGTTTGTATAATTATTGTTTTTTTGTGTTTCAATTTTTTATTGAAATTTATAAATAGAAAAAATACATATATTATGATAACTGTATGTATTATCATACAATAAATATATAAGAACATTGTTGTATATAAGCATATAGTAAAACTTTCTGAATGATTAATCATATTATATAATTTAACAAATACATGAACATTTAAGTGCAATGACAAATATTTGGATTTTATATTGAGGCCTTAAAAAATGGAATTAATGGAAGGGGGGAAGAGAGAGGTAAGGAAAGAAGGGATCACAAAAGAAATCGATAGGTGAAAAATGTACAAATATGAAGCATAATACAATATGAGTATGTTCCAAGGAGAAAAGGACACTCTAGAAAAGCAATGCGAATAGGTAAAAGGTGAATATAAGGGTTAAGCAATTTCGTTTGATGTACATAAATATAAATGTATGAGAGGACATTCTAAAAGATAGATAAATTAAGGTAAGATAAAGTAAGATAAAATACGAAACGATAAATACTTACCATAAAATAAATTAATTATGCTAATTCGAAGAAAGACAAAATATATATAATAATATTCCGTGACATAAACAAAATTAAATAAATTACATTATATTACAGGTATATGAATATATTGTTACGGAACTAAGGGAGATGAGGTAGGAAAAGGAAGTATGAGATGAGGATAGGAAAAGAGAGTGAAATGGATAATATAGAGAAATGTACAAACAATAAATGAAAACAATAGGCATATTGTGGAGAATGTAAGTGTAAGCAGAGAAACACATGTATAAATATGTATATTAAAAGATACAGAATTACTTGTAAAAGTTCTGGTGAATAGCTATTAAAAACAACAAAAATAGTAGATAACCTCTTCCGTGCTCAGGACGGCATAAATGCAATATGTGTTAAGATTTATAACCACCAATAATGAATAATGAATGAGAATAAGAGGATATAGAAGTTAAATTACTGCGTAGAAGGGTCATTAACGTTAGCATCGGTATTTGAAGCTAGAAAGGGTGACCATATTCGAAGAAAGATATTAGATTGATTCTGTATGTTGTATATCATACGTTTGTAGGAAGCTGTTTGGATCATGGCCACCATCCATGTTTCATGTGATGGTTGTTGATGCAATTTCCATTGCCGTAATATATAAATTTTGACTGTAGCTAAGGCTGTGTAAAAGTCGGGCTTGTGGCTTTAGAAAGGTATTGTGATTGATATGTATCATGCAGAAGAATGGTAGCATGCGAAAGTGGAATTTGTAGAGGCATTGTGGAACGTAAGGTTTTACCTACATAATTCTAAAAGGGTTGGATCACAGGACATCCACAGATGATATGAGAAATGGTACAAGACGTATTATCACATCTCCAGCAGTTAGAATGGGGAAGCAAGCCAGCTTTATGCAGTTTTGTTGGTGACCAGTGCCAATCATGTAAAATCTTGAATAAGCAAAATTTCAATTGTGATTCACAAGCACCCTTATTAAGATTGTTCAGAATGTCAGACCATTCATCATCGGTATAAGAGACCGATAATAAGGTTTCCCATTTAGTACGTAAAGTTTGCGATAAGCGTTTAGAAAAAAGATGCGAAGTGAGAGTTTGGTAGAAGCCAGATGTAGCTCCTTTCATCTTACCCCAAGTGTGGATATATGTCACAATTGGTGAGTCGGGCAAGAGCCATGGTGGAGGTTCTAGACTTGTTCGTAAGGATTGTTATTACTGGTTATATTTTGAAAGTTGAATATCAGGCAAATGAAATTCTTCCTCCAGTTGGACAAATGATTTAATATCACCATTTGAAAAAAGTTGATCTAAGGTGGAAACACATGCTGCTTACAAATTGGCCAAAAAATAGATTTTCTATTAATACAAATTGCAGAATTATTCCATAATGATGCTTTCCTATAGAGATGAGGATGTGAGCCTAGTAAGCAGTGTGCCCTTTGCCAAGTGGCGCGCATAGCCAACAAAATAGAATTAGTGGAGTCTCGGGACGAGATTCAGAGCCATATAAAACAGAAAGACCTGCTTTTGTTAATGAAAGGTAGTGTTCAAGGGAGGGCCTGTCTTAGGGGCTGATGCGGATGCTCGTGTGAGCTGAGGGCTCCGCACCAATCCCAATAATTCTCCTGCATGGGGGCTGGTATCACCCCCGAAAGGCATACCTGCTGAAGTGCTGCATCGCTCTGAAGGTGCCAGCGGCGATCGCCAGGGGAAGAGGTATTGTCCCAGGGAACTGGAAGGTGGACTCGAGCACGACCCCAGCTGCCCAAAATGGCGCTGAGCAGAAGGGTGACGAGTCATCCAGAGGCTGAGCACGGCGGACAGCTGATGCTGCAGCTGACAGGTGGATCGGCAGGCAGAGACCCCTAATCCCAGTGACGGAGATCCTGGTGCGGCCCCGGCTGCGAGCTGCGGAAGGAATCCTGGAGCGGCGGGCGAGGTGATACATAGAGGTTCCCCCCTCCTCCCTCCCCCTTCCTCTCAGAGAAGCAAGTGGCGGCCCTGGAAACGGAGCGGGGCTTGGAGGTACAGCAGGGGAGGACCGGGCGCATTGAATGTATTGTATGGTGTGCAGATTGACTTTTTTCATGTTTAGAGGGAGCGCCCAGGACAAATCTGCACACCAGGCTAGAGATCTATACAACATTGAAGTGGAGTGCTCCCATCGCTGGCCCTGGAAACTGAGGGGGACAGGTGCTGATGGTGGGGATCACGAGATCGTTATGTTGGACTACTTGAGGTGCTGCCAGAAGAGGGCCTGAACAAAACCTAGCCCAGACTCTGAATGGGCTTGGGTAGGGCAAATCTTGGAGAGACCCTTGAGGGAGTGGCTCATATAGGGGTGGGCAAGTGATTGTCGGGCCAAGGGGAACCCCCCTAGATGCTACATTAGAAACCTGCGGAGCTAGCTGGCACAGCTCCTTGGGTGGTGAGTGGAGGCAGTGGAGAGCGTAGAGGCAACTGAGAGGGCCGTGAGGCGGGGAGAGGATCGCCCGCCCCCCCGGGCTACCCTGTGGTGAGGGGAGGCGCAGGCGCACCTCGCTGCTGGCAGCTAGAAGATCACAGCATATTCTAGGTTGTTAAAGGACACAGCCCCCCCCCCCCCCCCCCAGTGAGGTGCTGGGAGCAGGACACCGAGGCTGGATGGTACGGGCCATGAACAGAGTGTGGAGAGGGAGGATACTGGACAATGGAGCGCGTTTGAATGGCATAGAGTGTGCTGCTGAGTTTCTTAACTGGGACCTCCAGGGTTGAGGCAGGGCTGGCTGAATTTTCTTCTTCACAGCAAGGCGCATTGGAGAGTTAAGCCGTGTAATCGTTCACTGGGGTCCTCAGGAGACGGAGGGGATTCAGCACTTATGGGACCAACCCTCAGAGTAGAGTGACCAGGTGATTGCTCTGCGAGCCTTGGAAACTGAGTGGTGATTGACTGTTACCGGACATTGTGGTGGAGACGCTGGGTCAGGGAGCGTCGCGAAGACTTCCGGCGTAAGTCTAGAGAGGGCACGTAAACAGCCGGGCAGGCTGCAGGACCAGCGGACAGGACAATAATGGGAAAACCGAGGGGCAAGCAGGGAGGTGCACCCCCAGAGCATGAAGAAGAAGCAGCGGACCAGCGGAAGACAGGGGATTTGGAATTGCAGCTTGAGGGGATGATGCAACAACAAGTGGAGGTGATCCTGAAGGCCATCACGGACACGAGAGACCCTCTCCAGAGGGACATAGCACAAGTGCCATTGGGGATGGGCCTCCTCCGCGCGGACCATACAAAACTGGCAGACCGGGTGAAACAGACCGAGGCCTCCTTGAAAGTCCTGGAACCAGCACACAAGACTCTGGAGACACAGATGGGGGATGTGCATCGCTGATTACAGACCCTGGAAAAGAGAGTAGAGGAAGCGTAAGGGCGAAATCAAAGTAAAAATGTACGGGTGGTAGGACTTCCGGAGGGAGTGGAGGGAGACAACATGGTGGAATATCTGGAGACCTGATAGAAGACGGAAGTGGCCCCAGGGAGTTTGTCCCCCTTCTTCACCTTGAAGAGGGCTCATAGGATCCCTGCACGTCCTTTGAACCCCCGGGAGACCACCCAAGCCAGTAGTAACACGCTTGCTCCACTACAAAGATAGAGATCTACTTCTGAATAGGGCACGTGTTGTGGGCCCCTTCGGGTTGAATAATAGTAAGGTGACGTTGTTCCCTGACTACACCTTTGAGGTGCAACAACAGCGGGCTTCATTTCTGGAAGTCAAAAAAGCACTTTGTGCGGAAGAATCGCAATACTCGTTGATGTTCCTGGCGTGTCTGAAGGTGGCCATGGACGGTAAAACGTACTTTTTCAATACTCCTGAGGAAGTGTGGGACTGGCTGGAATCCTACAGATCTGAGTGGGGAGAAGCTGGCCGAGGCCCGGAGGCTTGCGGGGGCGCCGTGCCCTCACCGACCGCAGCGTAGTGTAAGACGACGGTTTGGTTCTCAGAAGCCGACGATCTCTCAGACGGAAAGGGAAAAGATGGCGGCACTTGAAGCAGTGACGGAGATCTCACCTGAGCAGGGATTGGAATTGAAGGGAGCTACAGATACTGAGAAGGGGTCAGCAGGGACGGCATCTGAAGAATCAGATGTGGTGAGTGTCACCCTGCCTCATGTCACACCAGGGACTGCTGATGAGATCGCTGATGCATAGAATAGTAAGACTGTCTCAAAGACTGGGGGGTGCCTTTACTTACTGACAATCCTGTGTTGCGTGGTGGGGGTGGCGGGATGGGTGTGGGGGTTGGAGGGTTTATTGGGGTGGGGCTCCCTTAAATCGGGGGTGCCAGGGCCAGAGCCGTGGCATTAGTGGAACTGGGATATGGCGCGGGATGGTTGGGCTCTTCTGAATTAGAATCACTAAGCCCATAGACACCGTCCCTCCATTTGGATTGTATTTAGCGGGCCCTGGTAGCTACTAGGGAGGCAATTATGTTGTGAGTTTGGATGGGTGCTGTTCTGTTAGGACCTGTTCTTGGGGGGAGGATTGTTGGGGAATGTTACACATGTTGATTGGGGATGTAAGGGCTACCGGTGTGTCCATGGTCAATGTACAGAAGGTCTGGGGGGTAAAGGATCGCAATGGGGACATCTCTCGACGATGCCTCACGTGGAATGTGAGAGGGATGCATACAATGCGGAAGCGCCACAGGGTACATGTTTATTTGGTCCGGAGGGGGGTGCATATAGCCTTCCTGCAGGAGACCCATATTAATAGGGCGGAGGGCAGGGCCCTGCAACGAAGATGGAGGGGGTAAGTGTATTGCACAATATATTCAGCATATGCTAGGGGGACGCTAATATGGGTTAGAGCTGGGGTGCCCTTTCAGATGACCCGTCAATTGGTTAATCCAGAAGGGAGATTTGTAGCTGTGGGGGGACGATTAAATGGCTTGGATGCCACATTGTGTAGCATATACGCCCCTAACATTGATCAGATGGCTTTCTTTAATCAACTATCGGGGAAACTGGCACCATTCTTGACTGGCCCTGTGATATTGGGAGGGGATTTTACCTCAATACTTGACGTGACTATAGATAGGTTGCATCCACAGCTGCCGGAGGCACTTGTACACAAAATATCTAAAGCTAGAAGGGACTGGCAGGAAAGGTGGGGGCTTGTTGATACTTGGCGAATGCAACACCTGGAGGACCGTGACTACTCCTTCTTCTCTGCATTGCACAAACTTCATGTGCGCTTGGATGCTATATTGTGTACACCAGACGTGCATGCGAAAGTGCTTAGTAGTGAATATTTGGCGAGAACTATATCGGATCACGACCCATTACTAATCACAGTTAGCTGGACTCGGGAGAGACCTGTGATTACAATGTGGCGCTTACAACTGGAGGCGATGGAGGACGCTGTCTTCCATAAGGATATTGAAATGGGCATTGATCAGTATTTTGCTGAAAATGAGGGGACTGCTTTGAGTGTGGCGACAGAGTGGGAAGCCTTTAAGGTGATAGTGAGGGGACTGTGCACTGACAAGAGGACAGGTATGAGGAGGACGTTGCTGCGCGATGTGGAAGTGGCAGAGCATTGCTTGCGCAGAGAAGAGAGGGAGCGGCCTGAGAACCCGGAAAAAAAGAAAGCTAGTGTTCAAGATGTACCCACTGTGGCGCATCCGATGAATGTGGAAGCATATATGACATTTGTGAAAGTTGTAATGCCAAAGCATAATGTTCCACTAAAGGTAGACATATTCCTCCATAGGATTGATGAGCCTTTAGTTTTGAAGCTTAGAGACAGGGTTTGGTAGAGTTCCATATTCAACATCAATTGAACGTAACGTAGTTAAAGGGACCTGAATAGGGAGCATGTCGAGGAAATAAAAAAAACGAGAAAGAGTAACCATTTTCACAGCTTGAACCCTGCCCCACATTGAGAGACACCATGCCTTCCACTTTTCAAAATCACGTAGCATTTGAGCAATGAGGGGATTGAAATTATCTGTAACCATGCCCTCTAGACCTTTGTTCACTAGTATGCCCAAATATTTGAGATAAGGAGATTTCCATTGAAAGGGAAACCCTTGAATGGTCCTATTCGAGATGGGTAGCGCTTTACTTTTATTCAATAAATTTTGTACCCAGAAAGGGAGGAGAAGTCATCTACTATTTTTAACACAGATGGTAAAGAGGTGGAGAGATCTGTGAGTGTAAGAAGAATATCATCTGCATAGAGATACATTTTGGATTCATCTGTCGGAAGAGAAATGCCCTTAATATAAGTAGATTGTCTTAATGTATAATTATTGTTAATGTTTTTTTAATATAAGTTTGTAAATTCGTAGTTGCTTTTAAATGTAATTTAATAGTTTATTGTTATTTTTAGTGTCGTAGCAGGTTGTGGGGTTTATAGGAGTAAAGGGTGGGAGGTAAATGTATTATTAATAAATAATATATAATGTATCATTAATACTAATGAATTATTATGTTAATTGCGTAATTAATGTGTTTATTTACGTTACGTTTTATGTGTGGTTGTAGAGGTATAGGGTGGGAAGTCATTTTAATTATAATTAATTAATAATACATGTTTAATTATTATTAATTATTTAAGTGATAATTAATTATAAGATTGTGTAATTAATTACATTTTTGATTTATATTTTTGTTGTGGGTTCTTGTCTTTGCTGGGGTTAATGGTGTGAAGGAAATTAATTATAACAATTAATTATTAATAATGATTTAATTGCTAAATAAATATGTAAATTGTGTAATTAAGATACTTTTTAAGTTATATATCAGGTGTGAGTTGTTGATTATGCAGGGGAAAAGGGTGGGAAGTTAATTATTTAAAATTAGTTGATTAATGGTTTTGAATCCTTTAATTGGTCATTAAATAAGTAAATTATGTAAATGAAGACATTTGTCAATTATATATTAGGTGTGTGTTCTGTTTGTACGGATAAAGGGTAAGAAGTAAATAAAATATCCATTGACACCAGGTAAACTGTCACCCAAGCCCTAGTTACCAGCCGTCTCGACAATGGCAACGCAGTCTATGCAGGAATCTCCACCCACCTCTTAAAAAGACTACAGACCATTTAGAACTCAGTGGCAAGACTCATCCTGGACCACCCCAAAAGGACCCACATCACCCCATCTCAGGAACCTACACTGGCTCCCCATCCAGAAAAGATTACAGTTCAATTTGCTGATACATGCCTATCAGGCCCTCCATGATCAAGGACCAGCATACATCAACCACTCCTTGAACACCAACCAACTCTCCAGACACCTGTGCTCCACCAACCTCTCCCTGTGCGCCCTCCTTGTGTCCGTTGAAGCTACAGCGGAGGTCACTCCTTCACCTACCTCACCGACAAGTGTTGGAACGACCTTCTCCTCCACCTTCGAACATCATCCTCGCTCATAGAATTCAGAAAGGCACTCAAGACATATCTCTTTGACTGACAGCAGCAGTATCCCTGCACCTGGTACCCTTGTGGGTGATTAGCCACTCTCTACAAGTCCTAACTGATTGATTGATTGGATTCCATAGGTCAATATATTCTGGTGAAAGATGGTATTCACAATGAAAGATGCTGTATTTCACAACTCTATCACTTTGCAGTCTTAAGGTTCCTATTCTAACTGATGTATGGATTTTCAATGCATGATGGCAAAATATCCTTTGAACTCCTTGTAAAGAGATAGACTCCTGCCTACAAAATAGATATGAGCAAGTATAAAAGTCACACTTATTAGAAGCAGTTGATTCCGCAACTTAAGATCAATCTACTTTATGGGACTGTTTCAATTTTTTTTAGCTCGGCTTAGTTATACCTTTCATTTTATAAGCATCAGAAATAGAATAGTGTATATGATCCTGAAAAAATATGGGCCTGATTCACATAGGAAAAGTCAAACTTTTGGTCTAAGTTTGGACTAAAAGTGTAACTTTACTACTTTTCGGTATTCACAAAGGTAAGTCATGAGTTGTATTTTTATCAATGCAATGTTTCTGCTCTCGGTGTAGAATCTCGCCCCACTTGAAGTGGAATCTCTGCACTCGAGGCGGATCTCTGCCTCGAGCGCGGAGATTCCACCATAGTGCGCAAACTCCACCTGAGTGCAGAAACACAGCCGTCGTAAAGATACTACTCGGAACTTACCTTTGTGAATACTGAAAAATAGTAAAGTTAGAATTTTGGTCTAAACTTAGACCAAAAGTCTAACTTTACCTTTGTCAATCAGGCCCTATTACCTTCTTCTTAAATGGGGGACATATCCCTGGTTGTAGATGACTCTCATGTTGGCTCATGCTGAAATATCAGAACATAGGTGCTATTGTACTCGATCAACCTAAGAGACAACCTTGCCAACATCGGACTGAAACAACTCGTCACCTCACTGACGCACAAGGCAAGACACACCCTCGACCCTATCTTCGTAGGAGGAAAAAAAGTCCACTTCAGCCACACAACGTGTCCCCCCTGGACCGACCACCACTGCGTGCACGTAAGCATCGACAAACCCAAGCCACAAAAACGTGCTCTATATCCGCTGCAAAGGAACTGGAGCAGAGTCACTGAGGAAGAGCTCAACTCCACCCTCAACCACATCACCCCCACCTCTGCAACTGACGCCAACCTTGCAGGCAGGGAATTCCACACATGGGTCACCAACTGCGCAGACAAACTCGCCTCTCTATGCAACGCCAATGTACAACACCCCAGGAAAGCCGCTTGGTTCACCACAGACCTACAAGAAACCAGGTGCACATGCAGATGCCTGCAGAACAACTAGAGAAACAACAAGACACTCCAAAAACTACACTACCTACAAGAACACCATGACGGAATACCAACAAAACATCAGAATCACCAAAATGACTTTCATCCACAACAAATTCCTCGCCAACTCCAGCAACTCTAAGGAACTTTTCAGCATCATCCAGGAATTTACCAAACCCTCAGTGAAGCAACGGATAACACCCCTTCCCAGGACCTCTGTGACAGGCTCTGTTCCTACTTCCCCCTAAAGATCAAAAATCTCTACGACAACTCCAACAACGGATCTCACCTCTTCCCAGGACCTCTGTGACAGGTTCGGATCCTACTTCCACCTAAAGATCTCTACGACAACTCCAACAACCACACACCTAACCACGCAACCAGCCCGCCACCTGGCAATGTCAGCCAGCCCACCATCTCCTCCTGGTCACCGGTCACTACCAAAGACACCACCTCGACCATAAAAGGCATCCACTTGGGAGCCCCGACAGACCCCTGTCCACCACACATCTACCACAGAGCCGCCACCACAGTCGCACCATAACTATGATGCATCATCGACACCACCTTCCAGACCTGCATCTTCCCTGATGACTAAGCATGGGTGAATTTTGCGAATCTCGCGTTCGCGAATTTTGCGGATTTGCGAACTCGCAATCCGCAAAATCCGCGAATTCTTGCGAATTTGCGGATTTTTTTTTTTTTGTGTTCGTACGGGTTTCTGCCAGGTCGCGAGGGTTTTTGTACAATTTCGCAAACGCGAACTTGCCTGTCGGGTCGCAAGTTTTGCGAAATTGTTGTTTCTACGTGTCCAGCCTGTTTGGGACACTCTTCTTCATCACTGCCACCCTCTGTCACCACATGCCACCCTCTGGCTCACCCATGCCACCCTCTGTTTCATCACAGCACCCTCTGGTGGTTGTCCAGTGTACATTATTGTGGCAAAGCAAAGCACACCTTCCCTGCCTCAAGTGACCTGAATTCATTTGGGGCTGATTAATGTGTCACAGAATATTTTTTTAGCTGGCACCTGCTTCCTTAGTGCTTCCTGATTAGTGATCTTTTGCACTTGCTAAGTGCTTTAATTGTTGCAAAATTAGTTACAACACCTGCCCTGCCCCAACTGACAATAATGAATTAGGGGCTGATTAATGTGTCACTGGATTTGAACTTCCAGCCTGGCTCCTACTTGTCTCCCTTAGCTGTAATTCAGGACCTTTGTGGCATATGTGTAACTATTCTGAGGGTCAGAGCAGGGTCACATAATAGTTGCAAGTAGGCAACTAAACTCTGGAGGGGCCCCTCAGGAAGCACTACAGGAAATGGCTACTAATGATGAGCTTGAACTTTTGAACCTGGTAAGTAGTTTCAGTTTTGCTAAGATCGTATTTCTGCAATTTAGCGCTTATTCGCGGGGCGCGAAGTTGAACTGGGAAGCCGCGAACTCACGCGAACAGTGCGAGCAAGCCATCGCTGCTCGCGGATTTGCGGATTTTGCGGGAAATTCGCGAATCTCGCGGATTGCGAATTTACCGAAAATCCGCAAAATCCGCGAGCGGAACGGATTTTCCGCCCATACTTACTGATGACTGGAAGGCCCCTGCTCAAGAAGCCTACAGCAGATCAGACGGGCCTCAAGAACTACCATCCCATCTTGCTCCTCCCCTTCGCTGTGAAGGTTGCGGAAAAAAACGCTAATGCAGAACTAAGAAGGTTCATCGAGGAAAACGCCATCCTCGACCCTTTGCAATCTGGATTCCGCAGCCACCACAGCACCGAGACCGCCCTACTCGCCGCCACAGACAACATCCGCATCCACCTCGACCAAGGCCACACATCTGCCCTGATCCTACTCGACCTATCGGCAGCTTTCAACACTGTCTCCCACCGCACACTTGCCGCCAGACTTCATGACGCCGGCATACAAGGAACGGACCCAACTGGAACCGATTGTTCCTCACCGGCAGAAGCCACAGGATCTGGCTGCCACCCTTTCTCTTGGAACCCATGGAAATCAACTGCGGAGTGCCCCAGGGATCATGGCTCAGCCTTACCCTCTTCAACATCTACATGGCCCCCTCGCCACCATTGTTCCATCAGCACAGCCTCAGCATAGTATCCAATGCCGACGAAACCCAGCTCATCCTCTCCCTCACCAAGGATCCCACCACCACCAGACTCAACTTCCAGGAAGGAATGCAGATTGTTGCAGCCTGGATGAGCAACATCTGCCTGAAGCTCAACTCAGAGAAGACAGAAGTCCTAGTACTCAGGACCAACCCGTCGGCATGGGACAACACCTGGTGGCCCACCGCCCTCGACAGCCCCCCAGCCCCCATGGACCACACCAGGAATTTGAGCATCATTCTCAACTACTCACTCTCCATTAACTGGTAGGTCAACACCGTCACCTCAAGCTGCTTCAACCCCTTGATCATCTTTCATAAGACCTTCAAATGGATCCCCACTGAGTCAAGGAAGACAGTTACCCACGCACTCATTACAAGCAGAGTGGACTACGGAAACGCCCTCTACACCGCAATGAACAAGTCTCTACTCCGCAAGCTTGAGAGAATACAAAACATTGCGCCAGACTTGTCCTCTGTACCCCTCGCCATGAGCAGATCAGCCCATACCTACGAAACCTCCACTGCCTCACCATCGGGAAGAGAATCTCTTTCCAAACACTCACCCATGCCTACAAATGCCTACACAACACCAGCACCCAATATCTCAGTGACAGAATCAACTTCCATGTACCCAAAAGGAACCTCCGATCCGCCAACCTCGTCCTCGTCGAAACCCGCCGCATCCATAGAGTCAAATCAGGGGGATGAGCTTTCTCCCACATTACAGCCAAGACCAGGAACCGATCGACCTCAGACACTCCCCCTCCCTAAACACCTTCAGGAAGACCTGGCTTTTCGGCTAAACAGAACTGCTGACCCCCCACCCCCCCAGCGCCTTGAGACCCTCACGGGTGAGTAGCGTGCTTTACAAATACCCTGATTGATTGATTGATTGTAATGTTATTTAGAATTTAGATAGCGGTACACTACCAAAAAGCTGCATTGTGCAACATCTATTTGTTGGATTCATACCTTGTGCCTGTGACAAGATAAATTACAATATCGGCCCACATATCCCTGCACCTTCGCCCTCTATCAGCTGCCTGTGAAGGCCACAGAGTCCTAGTAATATAGAACTAGAGAATTCACTGAGCTCACAAAACGTGCATGTCCTGGGAGACATAATGTTGAAGAGGACAGCTTTAGAATCATTCGCTTTCCGGTGCACAGGGCTGCAAATGTACATGAACGTGGTTCTGATTGTTGCTGCTGCAAAGTTATTAAAATAAATAACTCCCCAAAAACATTCATTTCCACGTTTTTTTAAATAATGTATTTATAGAGTTTCAGTCTGTGTACATTGTGCATTCTGTGTCAGGTTTCAGTGTCTTTTAAGATAGTGCATCATTGTTCTGTCTGATACTCATTCTTTAATTTTAATGTAATTTATTTGGTATAGAGAGAGACCTTTTTAAAGAAAATAAATATATTTTAAATGTGTCTATCGTTTATTTATATTCACCCAAAAATATAAACGATTTTAAATCCAGTGCACATTCATGTATTTGCAGGGAGATGCAACTTCTGACAAAAGGAATGTGGCAATAGCAACAACAAAAAACGAATTGTCAAAACAACATCTCATTCAGAACGGTCTACTACCTAAAAGAGCAACAAATCTATTCATTTTAAATATGAGTTCTGTCTGCAGATTGCTTCCTGTATCTCTACAAATCTTTTCCCATGAATTTAAATGTAAAATTAAAAAACCTTTGTCTGCCAAAATGTTACTGTTTTAAAATGAAAGTGGTATAAAGCAACAAAGAGGTACGACAGTCTGAGAAAACAATTGTAGAAAATGGGTGCTGAACCCTCATTAACTAATATAAGCCCTTTAAAATTTTCTCCAGGCCTCATGCCCTTAGATACCACCGAGTCCCATCCCCTATGTATAATATTGCTTAATTTCAGCTTTGGAAGGTTGTGAGCTTGCCTAAGACAATGAAGTGTCTCAAGACCAAAGAGGACGGGGCTGGTACAACCCTCGATCAGCATTACAATGCTTGTCTTTCTGTTCCTCCCTGTTCATTTTACAGCAACTTGGAATGTTGTAGTAGCATTATATCCCTTCTGCCTTGGGCTATAACATTGTTAAAGGGTCCTGCCGGGGCATGTGAAGGTAAGAGCGGTGTGCCGGTGAGGGAGGCTGATTTTGATACAGGGCTGTACTGCCCGTTGCGGGCACCGGGCAATCCCCTGGTGCGCTGCAAGGGTGGGGGCCGTTTTTGGGCCCCTGGGGGCCCTTTTTGTTACAGTACCGTTCTTCCAGCATAGCTGCAAAATCGGCCCTGTAACAAAATCGGCTGAAAACCGGCCCCGGCAAAGAGCTCGGTTGCACCCCCAACCTCCCCCCGGGGGCCGGCCGAGCACTTTGCCAGGGCCGGTTTTGGTTCCCAGTCCGGCCCTGTTTTGATAGACGACTAAGAAGTGAAAATGTATTATTTATTTATTTTCCCTCATCGTCGTATGTTGAAATGCCCCCCACCCAGCCCGACTGCTCTTATCTGCACGAGCCACAGCTGAAAGGCCATTGTCCTTATTAATGGACTTTGTCTTTAGCTCGGGCCTATAATTTGGGAAAAATTCCCCTAACAAGCATTATTGCTCAAAGCAGTGGGCTATAATGCTACTGTAAGTTGTATTTCTTTACCTGTTTGCAGTGAAAATAAGCAAAGACATGGTCTGCATCATTTACGATACTATGGTCTCTTACTCAAAACCAGAAATTAGAGCTTTCCATAGATGGCATATTTAATCAATCTAAATGTGGCCGGAGAGCCGAGTATCTTGAACCCTAGATAAACTAGCTGCACTGCAATGCTATTTGGAACTGGTGCTTTAAACAAGATCTCTAGCAACATCATTATACACGTAAAAATCACTTTAAATGTGAAAAACAAAGTATTCATATATTAATAGAAACTACATGAAAAAGGATGGTAAAAACACTTTACTAATTGAATCACAAGTCATAATTCAATCAATGAGCTGCTTCATTAAATAATAAAGCCATCACCAAATAATACACACACCTAAAAGAAGCAGGACTAAAAGGAGAGATTTGTGTGACCCATTCTGTTTTCTTTTTACATTTTCATAATTGTATAATTGTCCATATTTTCCTAACTCCTTGCGGGAGACATGTATATTAACCACTCTTTTAAAAATAAAAGTACACGTTTGAACACATTCAAAACACTGTCAATTTGAATATAAGTCTAGAGTTCAATTTATAAAAATAATTGTCGCATGAGTATCTAGTTTCTATTCACTGAACCAGAAAATGGAAACTAGAAAAAGTGTCTATTGTAGGTCACATATGAAGTGACCTAAGATGTACAAATGTTTTCCTCCTTCGATCTGGGAGTTATGCAGCAACATTGTTGCAAAGTTGACTCCACAAGGAGCCACTCTAAAATAAAACTGTACATTTTAAAATCGGTTGTTGGTAAAACTTTGAAAAATGTGCAATAAATCATTGTTCTAGTATGACATTGAACAAGACACGGAACACAATAGATTTCAAGTGCAGATAAAACCTGTTGAGTAACGTCCCTGACCAATAAGTGGCTTATCAACGAATGGCCAGTGCTATGAAAGGGAGCTATGTGTGAGTGAATTCGAATGGGCCATCCACACTATACCAAGAAGAAAACATTTGGGGGCTTATTTACATGCCTCCTGCTCCGTGGCTGCAACAATTTTAATATAGGAAAAAGTGAGGCACCAGCGTTGCAAGGGGCTTGTAACTAATCCCCCCGGAGTATAAGGGCATTACTTCCAAAACAGTTGTATTTCTAGTACTGTCGGGAAAAGAAACCATAAACTATATTCTTGAGCTTCTCAAATAATAGGGCAGTAGTGGCCAAGACACAGACAGTTTAACCCTCCTAACACAACAAATATAGGTGTACTGATTATCACAGAACCTCAGACAAAGGATAATTCGGACCCAATATATCAACGGGATTCCAACAAATTTTACCTGAAAGTCCATCAAGTTAACACTAGTAAAATTTGCTCTGCTCTAGGCACTTGGAACCGAGCTGTGTAAAATGGTTGTATGACGTTACAATGCATGCTTTTACACTTCATCCCTTTACAACGCAATCATTCACCCCGACTTGGTGTCGGGGTGCGCTGGAATTTGGAATAGCATCATTTACTGTTCCAACTCCAGCCGGTGCAACAGTAGTGAAGGTGTTGGAGTTAAATCCAACATCTTATACGGTCTTCAGCAAGCCATTTTCATTGTAATGGCATGCAGGGTAATAGCATGACTTGTAATGCATGCGTTGTAACGGTTGTATCCCGTGTAAAATCACTGACAAAGAGAAAAGGTGCCTACGCCTATAGATCCAGTGCTGGCCTCCTATTGTGAAAGGAGATATGTTTAAAAGTACTTTACCAGGCCCTCTTGTGAAAAGTAGGAATTTAGTTGTTGAAGAGTCCATTCTGTGGACTGATGATGCCAATAGTCCCAGGGCACCGTCACTCGAGTACATACATACAGAAGCTCTGGGCTTTTGCCAACAGGAGGTGCATAAGGTGCATGAGCACGACATTTTCTATACTAAATGCTAGTAAATAATGTACTTAATACTGAAATAGGGCTTGAATGTAGGTGGAACGAAAAATCCCGACCCTCCACAAATCCCCTGGTTACACAGGCATCGGAAATATTTGTAGATTACTGCACGTCTAATTTCTGGGTGCATTGAACTCCTCCACCGCCCGCCCGAGTATATTTCCCTAGTATATTTTAACAGGTACAGAGGGATATGGGTGTGGAAAGCATTAACATAGGTATACTATAGGTATGCTATGGCACATTTTGTACGTCAACACCTGTAATTAGGGCACTTCTAACTAGAGCCTTAGTTACGAAAGATCCAACTCCCAAAGGTATTCATCTGCCTACATTCTTTTGCTTTATGTCATGTGTACGTAAAAGCGGATTTCAGTTTTTTTATATAAAAAAGAAAAATCTCCTTTCAACATTTGTCCCATTCTTTCTCTCTCTGACTCAACCCTATACTTTCTGACTACTATGAACACCAAAACACACCCCTCCTTTTTATGAATGTAACCCAACTAACAGGCACACATGACCACTACTTACAAAAACAACTTACTACTTCAACTTTCAAATCCATTTACAGCATTCTATCCCTACTCTGAACTCTACTAAACACACAATAAATTAAAAGTACAAACATAACACAACTAATGCACAATAAAAAACAAAAAATATTTTAGTAATTTACTAACTACTAAACACTAATTTTGAATTTCCGGAGCAGTGTGCTACTCACAGCAAAATGCTGCAACGCCTCCTCAGGGGTAGTACGCAATATATAAATATAATATACAATTACAATTTCTTAGCACCACAATGAGTGTGTAGTACCCCTCAACCATTTTCAGACTCTCTGCCCTGTTCATTGTGCGGACAGTGTCTTGCAATTGCAAGGCAATATGATGACTTTGTGGGCATGTGCTTATGCCCACATATAAGAGTGTGCGTGTGTTGTCCAATTTTGTATTTCACACTATGGAACAGATTTACAAAGGGCTTGTGCTGCTCTTGCCATTGAACCTATATCATGTCTCTGAATGTCCACCTTTGAGCAGAAATCTTTATGAGTTGTGTTCATGAACAATGTGGGATTGTACCTATTAGGTGCCACCAACGGGAAATGTCAGAAAGTGGACTAGGGTAAACAATTAATCTTCATGGAAAGGAATCGAAAAATGGGATAATGATGACAGATTCTCCAAATTACTAAACCAGACATTTATTCAAATCCATTGTATATGCCACTCATAGTGACATAGCAGACTCTCAATTGCTGACTGTAATGCAAATCCTCACAAGAAAAACAAATATGCCTATAAGCCTGATGTTGGCTGGGAGGCTTCTGGCTGCCAATGCTTGTTTCGTTTGTTAATGGTTATTGTAAAACTTTATTGTTCTGGGGGGGGTGGCTCGAGGGGCGGGCATCTGGGCCCTAGCTGATATATTTAAAAAAATGATTAAAAAGGCAAGGATATTTTTTGTTTTCAGAAAACGCACACTGCTATTGTAGTCGTTGGCACTTAAGGGCTAATTTGGATGTTGTGGATGCAGTCCTTCTGAAAGTGCAGAATGCTGTCCCTCAGTTAAGTTAGGCAATGTCTGAAGTGGCATCACCCACTGCCCAATGCAGTGGTGGGTGGAACAAAAACGTGAATAACACAGCAACATATCAGTGGATAAATAACAGATGTTTTAGCATATATATGTATAGGTGCATATCTATATATCTTTATATATATATATATTTATATATTTATTTTACAGAAAAATATAAGTGTTACAAGGACATTATAGTTAGAAAACAGATTTTTTTTTAAAACTTCGAAATTCACTAACAAAAACGAAGGGTATATCCCATGCTCCATGTAAATATATATATATTTTTTATACAATAAAAAATTACAGAAATCAAAAAAAAAACGAAGGGTCCTGGGACGTTATAGTTAGGGTCAGATTTTACTCATACAAAACCGGAGAAATTCAGCCATTATAATTAGCTGAGTTAACTATAACTCACATACCCACAATGCACTGCATATTACCATATATTACATCACTCCATCCAGCATGGCCAGTGACATCACTGATGACATCGCATATGACATCACTACTGCCATCCCATAGCAAACTACAAGTCCCGGGGGTGGGCACCACCGGACATTGCTGGAGCTAGTGCCGGGGGTGGCAATCCCAGGGCTATTTACGGCTCTAAGAGGAGGGCTGCTCATCCCCCCTCCCATTTTGAAAATAGACCTGGGGAGGTGTTGGTCTCCAGGGCACTGGGGGGCACGTGACCCCTCATTTAAGTGCAGTAGCCCTGGGGAGGTGGCGGTCCCCGGGGCTGCATGGGCGGCCACAGCCAATTAGAGCAGGGGCAACGGAACAAAGAAACAATGTTCCCTGGGCTAATCAGAACACTGTTTTTGAACTGGCACCTCCACAAGAGTCTCTCGAGCCTCTCTGACCTAACCGTCCAGACATACAAATATTTTTGAGCCTTAACTTCTAAAAACCCTACTGAACAGATGAACAACAAATCACGCAAAGCACAATCAACGGACCAAGATCTAGCTTCCAGCCAAATGTGGTGAAATTCCGTTTAGCAGTTTTTGCGGTAGCCCTTCATAAATACGTCTATGGAAAACGCATTGGGATTTTGCACTTTGGGAACCACCCTTTTTCCCCACCTTTGCTAGACGGCTCACCCCGAATCTTTCCATGCCCAAACTTGGCAGAAAAGAGCACCTCTTTGGATAGTTTGTGAGAAAGCTTCTGTGGGAGTCAAAACGCGTAGATACTGTTACGTTTGCCAAAGGATTAGAAGAAATGGTATATTTAGCACTACATGGTGTGCTGTTTCTCTGTTGACGTAGACGGAGTAGATACTATATATATATATATATTTATATATATATATACATATATATATCCAAGCCAACTCCTCCCAAGGAAAGAGCAGGAGCCACACGGGGAATTGGTTAAAAAATGCTTTATTGGATTGCTGTCGGCATAATGTATTTCGGCCACACCGAGCCTTCTTCGGATGCCAAAATAATCAGGTGGCCTTAGAACACTTCACTTTATATGTCCAGCTGCTTTCCCATAGGGAAGAACCCACTCCGCCCCCTTTCCTTTAATGCTTGCTCACCACCCCATAGCTTGTAGGAACTACAGGTCCCAGGATGCACCGTTAGTTCTGGTAGGTGCTGCAGGGGGGATATACTGTCCCAGTGGAATGGCGGGCTATATATATATATATATATATATATATATATATATATATATATATATATATATATATATATATATATATATATTCACTGAAAAAAAACAGTTTGACACCAGTTATAGTTAGCTGGAAATTTTACTGACATAAAACCATTGAAATTCCCACATTATAGTTAGTTGGACTCACTATAACTTGCGCGCATGCAATGCACTGCTGATGACGTCACATATTACATCACTCATGACATGGTCAGTGACATCACTCATGACATCACTGATGACACCATCCAGTGAATGTGTGTCTTTTTGAAAAATAAATATGTTTTCTATATGTATATGAAAAAGGTCGATGGAAGAATAAATGTTTAAGTAAGTGTCTAAATGGATGTTTTTTAAAAAAAAAATTGATTGGTTAACTGGCTTATTAAGTGTATCTTAGTGAATACATATATTAGCGAGTAATGTTTAAATATTTAAATATATGTATCAGTGTTTCACTTTGTGTATAAGTTGCTGCATAGGTTGGTGAGTAGCTACATGTGTGTGTATATGGGTTATTAGATGTTTTTTTTAGTATCAGTATGAGTGTCTGTATGGTTTGGTGGGGGTATTACTTAGCACATAGATGCCTCAATGACTGACTCACTGTATGTGTTTTGAAGACAGCATATGTGCAGGACTGTATGGGTGGATGAGTGTGTATATGTGTGTGTTAGTGAGTGAATGACTGTCTCACTAGTGTCTTTATCAGTAACTACATTTGTTTTAATCTAGTATATGTGAGTATTGATGTATATAAGTGAGTATATGTGAGAGTGAGAGATTGTGTTTAAATAAGTATGTTTTTCTATAAGTGATTGTTTTAGAGAGTAAGTATGTGTAAATTTTCTTAGAAGTAAGGTAGTAGTGGGTGTATAGCTGTATATGCAAATAAATGGATGTTCAATAGTTTATTTTCATGTGTGAGTATGTGTGTGAGTACCTTTTGGATGACTGTCGGTGTGTAACAGGATGTATAGGTGTATCACTACATATGATGAGTGAGTATATGTATGAGTGACTATATAGAACATTTGGTGAATGAGTGGATGTGTATATAGATGGTGGAATTACTGAATTGGTTGTTGTAACTAGTATGGGTATCTCAATTTTTTTGAAAATTTTAGTTTCTATTTTTGAATATGTGTTTCAAGGATTACATTACACTGAAAGGAGGTCTGTCACTCTGTCACAAGGATGGTGTCATCAGTGATGTCATGAGTGATGTCACTGACCATGTCATGAGTGATGTAATATGTGACGTCATCAGCAGTGCATTGCAGGCGCGCAAGTTATAGTGAGTCCAACTAACTATAACGTGGGAATTTCAATGGTTTTATGTCAGTAAAATTTCCAGCTAACTATAACTGGTGTGAAACCTATGGTTTTTTCAGTGAATTTAATAGGTTTTTTAAATGCTAATTCCTAACTATAACTGATGTGAAACCTATGGTTTTTTCAGTGAATCTCATAGGTTTTTTAAATGCTATTTCCTACCTATAACTGATGTGAAACTTATGGTTCTTTCAGTGAATTTCATAGGTTTTTTAATAGCAAAGTTCTATTGCTATTAAATATATATATTTTTTTAATGAATCCTATATTGTATATGTATGTAATACTATTTTTTATATGTATATTCTTTATTTTTAGCCCTGGAGCGCTTCCGGGGCGCGTACCGGTGAGCGCGCCGGTGAGCGCAGTCTTGCGGCGCGCCCCGGTGCGCGTACCGGTGAGCGTTCTGTTAGCGCTATTGCCGCGAATGAAAACATCATTGTGACGTATCACGTAGCCGCGTCCACGTGATACGCACGGCATAAGCGCACCCGGAAGCAGCCACGCGCACACGAATGCGCTACGTAAGCGCCCTGGGTCACGTAGCGTAAGCGCGTCGGGTCATGTGACCTGAAAATAACACTTTTCATTGGTTCTGAACAGTTTTGGTTTCTAAATGATGAAGGCCCGAGTCATGTGACCTGAAAATAACACTTTTTATTGGTTCTGGACAGTTTTGTTTTCCAAATGATGAAAGCCCCCACCTTTTTTCCACATTCTCACTTTGTACTTTGAGTGAGGAAGACCTGTTGAAAGACCTCTCTGTACCTTTTTGGACTAAAAATGGCTTCAGTAGCAGCAGCAGCAGGAGCATCTCAACCACCACCACCACCACCACAAGGACCACCACAACACCACAGTGGTGGAGATGAAGAAGAGGAGGAGGAGGAGGAGGAGGAGGAGAGGAGGAGGTTCCTGCCTGAGGATACTACCCCATATAAGCCAAAGGAGCACATTGTCTGGGAGTTTTTTTCCATCCCAAAGGACCAGAAGAAAGTTAATGCGCCAAAGGTGACTTGTTTAATCTGTGGCATTCAACTTTGAAGGGGGAACCCTAACAAAAAATACTCCTTTGGCAACAACACCATGATTCGCCACATGCACCGCTGGCACCCTAACAACTATGCTAGGGCAGAGGTCAGGGAAATGGCCAGAAACCCTCCCCAATCTTCTCCCAGCGCCTCCCAAAGAAAACAACCCACTCCATCGGGTCCAGAGGCAAGGGAGATGATCCCAAACATTCAACCCAAGTTTGGCGAATTTAAAATCGTTTGCATATTTTGTGGAGGGACAATTAGCTATGGTGAGCAAAGCGTTAAACTCATCAACCGTGCTGGTGACAACCACAAGTGCCCCAAAAACCTTAATTTGTTTCTGATTTTTTTTGCTCCAGTTGAGCCGTTTACAATTCCCTGTTTTCTGTTTGTCCCCATAAAAATAACAAAAAAATATAAAATTGTTCAGAAAAGCCAAAAAAAGTAAAAAATGTTCCAAAAAAACAATAAAAAAATATAAAACAACAATAAGAATAAAAAACAGTTCTTTTTAGAACTACCTCCAAATTATAAAAAAATGCTTCTTTTTTTAAAAAAATCTGTCATTCTTTTTCCCCATGGTACGCTCCCCGGTACGCTCCCCGGTGCGTGTACC
Organism: Lissotriton vulgaris; assembly: GCF_964263255.1. Taxonomy (NCBI): domain Eukaryota; kingdom Metazoa; phylum Chordata; class Amphibia; order Caudata; family Salamandridae; genus Lissotriton; species Lissotriton vulgaris. Next base: position 373,629,575 of record NC_141696.1, read on the forward strand.
GGGCGCTCCCTCGCGCAAATCGAAAAAAATATATATATGTTTGCCCCGCGGGGCCCTTTTATGGCCCCCACATCAAACCTAGGGGGTCAGGTGGGGTCTACCCTGCCCCCTTTTGGTCATTTCCCCCTTTGTTTTTGCCACCTCTTGTGTCTCGATCCTACCGAGACACAAGATGGCGGCCGCTCCGGACTGTTTGGAATGTTTACAGACACCCAAGAGCCAATCAGCTTTCCGCTCGGGAACTCGCGTAGCGCGCTGGTGCGCGCCCTGGTGCGCGTACCGGGGCGCGCTTATAGATATATATTTTTTTGAACCTAAATTACTCAAAATCCTCTGTAGCACATATCTTGAGACATAGCAAAGGCACATCGGGCTACCAGCCCCTACAATTTTGCCAAGTTTGGTGGAAATCCATTCAGCCGTTCGGGCTAAAAGTGAGTCCAACCGCCCTATGGAAATTAACATGGCGAAAACACGTTTTGGGAGCCCCCTTTTATCTCGGTCCCCGCTTGACGAATCCCCCCCAAACTTTCAGGGAAGGAGCGGAGCGCAGCGAGGCAAATTTAAGGAAAATTACAGGCAGATCCCTTAATCGGCACCAAAGTTATTCCCAATAGAATGTTGCGATTTCCCTATACAAAATAATCCTAACTATAACTACCTACTGGCGACCGTGGATTTTGAGTAATTTAGGTTAAAAAAAAAATATATATCTATAAGCGTGACCCGGTACGCGCATCGGGGCGCGAACCGGCACGCCACGCGAGTTCGCAAGCGGAAAGCTGATTGGCTCTCGGGTGTCCTCCTCCTCCTCCTCCTCCTCTTCTTCATCTCCACCACTGTGGTGTTGTGGTGGTCCTTGTGGTGGTGGTGGTGGTGGTGGTGGTGGTTGAGATGCTCCTGCTGCTGCTGCTACTGAAGCCATCTTTAGTTCAAAAAGGTACAGAGAGGTCTTTCAACAGGTCTTCCTCACTCAAAGTACAAAGTGAGAATGAGGAAAAAAGGTGGGGGCTTTCATCATTTGGAAAACAAAACTGTCCAGAACCAATGAAAAGTGTTATTTTCAGGTCACATGACTCGGGCCTTCATCATTTAGAAACCAAAACTGTTCAGAACCAATGAAAAGTGTTATTTTCAGGTCACATGACCCGACGCGCTTACGCTATGCGACCCGGGGCGCTTACGTAGCGCGTTGGTATGCGTGTGGCTGCTTCCGGGTGCGCTTACGCCGTGCATATCACGCGGACGCGGCTAGGCGATACGTCATGATGATGTTTTCATTCGCGGCAAACACGCTAACAGGACGCGTCGCAAGACTGCGCTGACCGGAGCGCTCACCGGTACGTGCACCGGGAGCGCTCCAGGGCAAAAAAATTAAATTAAAAAAATGAAGAATAAACATATAAAAAATAATATTACATAAATATACAAAACAGGATTCATTTAAAAAAATATTATATTTGATAGCAATAGAAATTTGCAATTAAAAAACCTATGAAATTCACTGAAAAAACCATAAGTTTCACATCAGTTATAGTTCGGAATTAGCATTTAAAAAACCTATGAAATTCACTGAAAAAAACATAGGTTTCACATCAGTTATAGTTAGGAATTAGCATTTAAAAAACCGATGAAATTCACTGAAAAAAACATAGGTTTCACACTAGTTATAGTTAGGAATTAGCATTTAAAAAACCTATTAAATTCACTGAAAAAACCATAGGTTTGACACCAGTTATAGTTAGCTGGAAATTTTACTGACATAAAACCATTGAAATTCCCACGTTATAGTTAGTTGCACTCACTATAACTTGTGCGCCTGCAATGCACTGTTGATGAAGTCACATATTACATCACTCATGACATGGTCAGTGACATCACTCATGACATCACTGATGACACCAATGCAGAGATATCAACCCAGGCCAAAATTACAAAGGACAAACACTGGCTATTCAAAGAGACAGATTATACATAAACTATAACACAAAAAACTATACTGATATAAAAAATATTTTTTAATATATTGATAAAAGAGATTAAACACATAAATCTCGTATACATGATAATTTGATACAATAAAAAGATTTTCTGTCAGACTACAGCCACGCTAATACTATCTAGGACGACAATACTGTCCCTCGAGTTCTTTTAGAACACGTTTCATTTTTATCATTATCAAAAATCTTTTTATTGTATCAAATTATCATGTATACGCGATTTATGTGTTTAATCTCCTTTAACAATATAATAAAAAAATATTTTTTATATCAGTATAGTTTTTTGTGTTATAGTTTATGTATAATCTGTCTCTTTGAATAGCTAGTGTTTGTCCTTTGTAATTTTGGCCTGGGTTGATATCTCTGCATTGAACTATTTTCCCTGACCCAGGAACTTTATCCTTACCAGGGGGTCCTTGATACACTACAAAATCACTGATGACACCATCCAGTGAATGTGGGTCTTTTTGAAAAATAAATATGTTTTCTATATGTATATGAAAAAGGTCGATGGAAGAATAAATGTTTAAGTAAGTGTCTAAATGGATGTTTTATTTAAATTTCAATGGTTTTATGTCAGTAAAATTTCCAGCTAACTATAACTGGTGTCAAACCTATGGTTTTTTCAGTGAATATATATATATATATATGTATATATATATAGTTCAATGGATGGTATAGTTAGGTGCAAATGTCTGTTAAAACATACCACTTTAAACTAACAAAACCACTGACATTTACCAGTTATGGTTAACTCAAGTAACTATCATTCTTGCCCTAAGGTAATTCTTGCAGTTTTCATGCACAGTCTTGTCATCAATGATGTCATAGATCATGTTATGAGTGATGTAATATGTGGGTTAAGTATCTCAGCATTTCTGAGGGTGTAAGGTATAGTTACTTTACAGCATGAGTTATGGTTACCTGAGATAAGAATATCTGCTGAATTTCTTTTTTGTTCGTTTAAAAATTATATTTTAACTGAGATTTTCTCCTAACGATAACTTTTGGTTTCTTTCAGTGATTTTTGTTGAATTTTTTTATTTTTTTCCCATAAAATAATATTTTCTAACCATACGAAACATCAAACCCATGCCCTGCATAGGAATAACTGTAGGGACTGGCCATCAGCCAGGCTTGCGACCAACCCCCGGCAGGCAGCCAAAACCACACACCCGCAACCAGGCTGTGTGGCCAACTTACTGTGGGCAGCCGACTCTTGTCAGTGCCCAACCCCTAGCAGCGCACAAGACATGCGCAGTGGGGGGTGGGGATTGGTCTTAGGGCCTGGCGTCCAAACTCTCACGGATGCATACAGCTTAATATAAGGGGTTCCATTTTAAGTAAGGCAGAGACTGACTTTATCAATGGGTCAGAAAACCAAAATATAAAAAGTGGGCCTATTGGCTTTGTGAAGTGATCAGAACATCAACATATAGAAAGCAAATGTATTGTCTTTGTTAGGAAATGGCCAATAGTTATAAGGAAATTTGTATTTGATTAATTCACGCAGTTCGATGTTTAGTAAAAGTGATAGTCATAATAACATTTTTTTAAATAGATAATACAAAATCTTCAACATATCTTTAAGTCTTTTTAAAGAACAATTTCAAGCTAAAATGTGCAGGCACCACAAACATGAAAATATATTATTATTAAAATTCACCAGCACACTATGTGGCACTCCTTGCTAGGAGCAGTGAAAACTAAATCAGTGGCTCCTGCCGCTCGCTTATAATTCATTTTTTTCTGTATATTTTGGGTGTCCTGGGCACCCAGGTGTTTTTTGGGGGGGCTGCAGGGGGGGGGGGCACCAGTGCCCCCGCAGCCCTGCTGGCTCCACTGTCAGCACCCATCATGGGTGCTGACGGGAGCAAGCAATTCTTTTTTGTAAATGCTTAATCATTTTAGGGAGGGAATCCCCCTCACTGCGCATTTATAGGCTACAGCGACCCCATGCCTCAGTCCTGTATCTATTTTTAAAACTACAAAACAGATTTACATCAAGTCAAAACAAGCAAGATCGAAGCCAAGATCTAGCTTTGTGCCAAATTTAGTGCATTTCCATACAGCTGTTTTGTCTGTAGCACTTTGCAAAAGCCCCTAAGGAAATTGCATGATTCTTTGCTTTGGGACAGACCTTTTTCTCAGCCCCCTCTTGACAGATCACCTCAATAATTTCTAGGAAGGACTTGAGCAAAAAATAATTTGGGGGGGGGGGGAGTTTTGTGAAGATTCATCAAATGTTTCCAAAGTTATTAGCAAACCAAAGAAGCCATTTCGTATGGAAACACCATCCAAACTATAATCAAAACAGTGACTGCCTTTTATATTTAAAGAAAGCAAAGGTTAAAGAGATGTTATAGTTATGTGATAATGCCAATTGCAAAATTACATTATACTAAACAAAACATACACTGAAATTCACCACTGAAGTAACTACATACATTGTTGACAGTCAGGTTGTGGAACAGGTTAGAAAGTAATGGACAGTTGCATGCATGTTCCTCGGTCCAACAGGTGAGTTTTTAGGTGACAGACAAAGAAGTAAAACATACTAGCACCTACATTTTACAGCATGTAAATGATATCAATCATGGTGTCAGGGCAGCCTAACTTTTTACACAGTACCTTTTGGTGTTCTTACTTACCTCTATGCCCACAATTGCATCGCTAACACTAAAACAATGATGGAGCGAGTGGAAAAACAAAATTTTGTATACCCCTCATGAATGAATTTCCTCAGAACTGTAATTTTTATTAATTGCATGGTGCGGAAAACATTAATCAACATAGTATAGAATGCACACGTAAATACACGTGGGAATACTAATCTGCTTGTATGGCAAAAATATAACTAACTAACTAACTAATTAATGCAGACTACATCCTCCTATGTGCTCGAATGTCATCGCAGCCACCGATGACATTCGAGCGCTACTCGACAACGGAGAAACAGCGGCCCTCATCCTCCTCGACCTCTCCGTGGCCTTCGACACTGTCTGCCACTGTACCCTAGTACAACGCCTCAGCAACGTCGGAGTCCAGGAGAAGGCACTGGAGTGGATCATCTCCTTCCTCGCTGGAAGGACACAGAGAGTCCGTCTCCCTCCGTTCAGATCTGAAGCCACCGAAGTCATCTGCGGCGTCCCTCAAGGCTCCTCGCTCAGTCCAACCCTTTTCAACGTCTACATGAGCCCCCTCGCAGACATCGCACACCAGCACAACCTCAACATAATCTCCTACGCCGACGACACCCAGCTGATCCTCTCCCTTACCAACGACCCCGCCACCGCCAGAGCCAACCTTCACGAAGGGATGAAAGAGGTAGCCGAATGGATGAAGAACAGCCGCCTGAAACTGAACTCAGACAAGACGGACGTCCTCATCCTGGGATCCTTACCCGCCGCGTGGGACGACTCCTGGTGGCCCCCCGCCCTAGGCAGCGCACCCAAACCAACAAACCACGCACGCAACCTGGGCTTCATCCTGGACTCCTCCCTCTCCATGACCAGACAAGTCAACGCCGTCTCCTCGTCGTGCTTCAACATACTGCGCATGCTACATAAGATCTTCCGGTGGATCCCCACCGAGACCAGGAAGACGGCCACCCAGGCCCTCGTCACCAGCCGTCTGGACTACGGCAACTCCCTCTACGCTGAAACCACCGCCAACCTCCAAAAGAGACTCCAGCGGATCCAGAACGCCTCAGCGCGACTCATCCTGGACATCCCCCATCGCAGCCACATCTCCGGACTCCTGAGAGACCTGCACTGGCTCCCGGTCAGCAAGAGAATCACCTTCCGTCTCCTCACCCACGCACACAAAGCCCTACACAACCAATGCCCAGGATACCTCAACAGCCGCCTCAACTTCCACGCTCCCAAACGCCAGCTTCGATCGACCAGCCACGCCCTCGCCGCCGTCCCCCGCATCCGAAGAGCCACCACAGGGGGGCGGTCCTTCTCCTACCTCGCCGCCAAGACATGGAACTCCCTCTGCACCCACCTCCGCCTGACCCAGGACCACCTCACCTTCAGGAAGCAACTCAAGACCTGGCTGTTCGAGCAGTAGCGGACCCCCCCAGCGCCTTGAGACCCTCTGGGTGAGTAGCGCGCTATATAAATGCGATGATTGATTGATGATTGAATGTTGTTGTTGTGATGTGAATTAACGCAAGGCTTCTAAATAAACAAAGGCGGCATAAAATTTGCTTTTTGTGCATGTATTTGTGGCAGAAACCGAAGGATAAGTGAGTATAAATTGCTTACATGTTGCTTGTTTGCTAAGTAATAACTAACAGGGAGACCTTAATATGGGGGGAGGAAAATAGAAGGGCTATAGTTCCATAATTAATATTTATTTGTGTTTGTTTCTAAGATAGTTACCATTCTGGCCTGTGAGGCCTAGTGAAAATATGGCTGCTCTGTTGATTGTGAATAGAAGACGAACTGAGCATGCGCAGCCCAAGTCCGAGTTTGAATGCGAGCTGCTTGTGCATGAACGAAACTAGTTCAAGGCCAACATGCCCTGGAAGTCCTGATGACTGCCAAAAAGAATGGACGTTCGAGTTACTGAACGTGGGAAAAGTTCATGGAGTTGCTAGTTGAGGATGTGACTAGGCCAAAGACTTTCTTAAACAAAGGACTCTTTTAAATTTAGCTGACACAACGGAAAGCGAATGTTAGAATGATGAGGTGATGCCCATTCACCACAAATGTGTCCAATCAGAATCCGAGTTTGTGCTGATAGTTACTGTTGTAGATAGATAAAGTTGGTGAAAAAGGTATATAAAGTCATGATTTTCCTTAAGAAAAAACTCCTCTTCGATTTCCTCCTGAGATGCTGTCGGAATGCTGATTTTCCTGAGATGTAAGATTTTCTTGAATAAATGTTTTATTTCTTTGAATGAGAACTGAACTTTAGATGAGGTTATTAGTTAGGGAAGTTAGGAGAAAATAAAATTTGGGAACTATCTGTCTCTTGCTAATACTTGTGTTCTGAAATCTAAATAATAATGTCTATTTCTGAATCTTTAAAATAAATGAAAATGACTATTTGAAATAAAAAATTTTATTGTTAAAAGTCGCTCTGAATAAAGAAATAAATAAAGCGAATGAACTATTAGACATGCTAATATTTGCTTTTAATAAAAATTAGATAAATGGAGAATTAAGCTGGTCTTGTATTTTCCTACGCCTAATTTTTACTAGGAGATTCGCCGACCATAATGGTGGTGTGTCTAAATAAATGTTTTGTTAATAAAAACCATGGTAAACTCATTTAAACTGCAGGTGTAAATAGTATAGATATTCAGTTTTAGTTTAGACACTCCGCTATGATACAGCAGCTCTCCTTTGAGTTTCACCGATCCATGAAGTAGGATGGAAGCTGTTTGTGAGTAACTCACAGTGTTATGGGCCCCACTAATGAGTAGATGTATGATTTTGTACTTCAGGGAAAGGTGACATGGTTTTAGACATTTTTTCTGGAGAAGCACTGCATCAACAACAAATTGCATCCAGAAGAAAAGTGACACAATCTTCATCTCTAGAAAGTGCAATCAATGAGTCTTAAACATTGAAATGTCAAAGATCACAGTGTAAAAACAGCAAAAGAATTTAGATTCGGATCTATGTACATGCCCCCAGACTGAAAATATAAAAAGTCTTCTCCTGCCTGGGGATTAAATTCCACGACAAACCATCTGCCAGTCTCAACATCATCACTGAGAGCAAAGTACTAAAAGTTCTGGCATACAGTAGTGAACTCTCGAGCCAGAAACAGAAAACAGCATTGCTGGGACAGTATGTGAGAGAGATGTGAGGAAGAATATCATCCATTTGCTGCCATCTTCCCTAGCAGCCATGTTACAAGCAGATGTAGGGAATCTACCATATGCAGAGCATCCATATTATATGTTGCTTAGAGAGAATACACTCACTTAATTTGCACAACATGTGAGGAAAGGAAAACCAAAGGTCCAAGAATCCCCTGGCTCAGATCCAACAAGCAGGAAAGTACCACTTGCACTCAGATGCAGATGTTGGAGGAAAATATAAACTCAATTCCCTTGCCACAAAAAACTGAATGAAGAAAGTTAGAAAATGGAGGGAAAGAGTGGAAACGCGCTGTCAAGATTGAAAAGCATCCTATGGACTATCATATTTTTTATAGGATGCACATAGAATTATGTCACATGGTTGCTCAGTGTCAACACTTTATGAAGCAAAGAAGTAATGTACTAAAAATCAACAACATCCGGGTCAATTTTTTAAAGAGGGGTGGGTGTCATGCGATTGTAAATGTGGCAAACAGAAGACATCTAACATTGGTTTCTCCACTCCCAGCTGATCAAACGGTCAAGGATACATACATAGAATGTAATCAGCGTGGAGGGGGTAAGATCTGCTAGGGAACAGATCTGGTACTCTGATCTTCTTAATCAGTGATAGAGACCCTGGATTCACAAAAGCAAATGCAAAGCGCATACAGAAAGCACTATAGACCTTTAAAATCTGATCCGTTGCCCAATAGTTTAACACTCTCAGGAACAATTGAGCTGCAAAACTGGAGCACGGCGCTAGAAATTCAGCTACCCACTGTACTTAGGGGCCGATTATGATCGCGGACGGACTTGCGTCCGTCCGCGATCATTGAGGAGGAGGGGACGTCCGCATGGGCTGCGGAGTCCCCTCCTGTGCGATTAGGATGTGACCGCCACCCTGGCGGTCACATCCTCTACTTTTAACATTGCCGCGGGTGCAGCTTCAAGCTGCACCCGCGGCAATGTTAAAAATGCACGCATTGCATTTGCATGCAGAAAGAGGCAGGCACCGCGCGGTGCCTGCCGCTTTCTGCATGCAAATGCAGGGGGGTACCATAGGTACCCCCCATGTGCACCCCCCACCCCCCCTTCACCTAGGGGGCCCGCAACGGGCCACCTAGGTGAAGATCCGTATGCTTTTCCACGGCGGAAAACCCGCCGCGGAAAAGCACTTTTAAAATCCCATCCTGATATGGCGGACGGTGTCTGAGAGACACCGTCACCATATCAGAGCTTTTCCGCCGCGGTTGTAAGCCAGCCGCGGCGGAAAAGCTGCGGACGGAAACCAGGACCCACCAGCCATCCTAATGTGGCGGTGGGTCCTTGGTCAGTCCGCTGCGGTTTTTCCGCATCCTCGGGGCCGGCGGTGGCTTCCGCCGGTCCCGAGGATGCGGAAAAACCGCAATCCTAATGACCCCCTTAGTGTTGTAAATTGACAAGCAGAAAAGTGTCTTTAAATGACGCAAACTCATTATGTGAGCAGAAAAAAGTAGTGACAAGATAGAGAAATCAGTATGATGCTGTGGACCTAAAAAAGAAGAATTCCCTAACTTCAACTAATTCAAAAAAACAGCTGGAAAACGTGAAACAATGTGAGATGGTCACCATAGAGGAATGCAGGGGGGCTTGCTCGTACAGAGTAGAAAGGCAGGCAAAGATTGGCAATGCATTGTGGGAAAAGACAAAGAAAGCTTGCCTGGAGAAAAGCAAGTATGAGGTGAGAGAGAAAGCAGGATAACTAAGGAGGCTGATGGCATGGGAAGGAACCGGTGGGGGCGAGTAGTGAAAGACTACAATCTTGGGTAGGTTAGCTAGAACACAGTGGTGGGAAGGACGAGAACATAACGGCAGGAGAAGAGAGGTGGGGGGATAGGGGCGGGGCGGGGCTAACTGGAGGCTCCCCACCCCACCCTTGGGGAAAAGTAAAAAAATACACGAAACAGGGGCAGGTGGCAAGACAAAATGTCGAAAAGAATGATTAGGCAGTGCAAACATACGATTTAAAGTAGGCAGTAACATTTTTTACAGTAGCAATTATATTCAATTACCCTCAACTATTTTTAAGACGTGGCTTTTTTTTTTACACACAACCAACATGTCACAGAGTCCATGTGTCCCTATTATGTAGAAATTAGGCAAAATATTATCTTCCCAAAACTAGACTATTAGTGTCCTTCAGGAAGAGGACAGCATACTAGGGGGCATGTACAGGATAGACGCTGAATGGTTGTATGGAAATATTGGTACTTATATCTTCTATTCTTTTTTCTCTCCCCTTTGTTATTTCCAATTCCCCTTTCGTTTTGAATTACATGCGATTGAATGACATGATTTCTGAACATGTGTAATACAACTAAACGAAACACTTTCTCACCACAAACACTCTAAAGGAAAGGAGGCCACAAAGGTGGATAATTTCAATTGTTTATGTGACTTGGGATAACACTATTCAGGGATAGGTCTTATGCCTACTTCCTCATACATGAAAAATCATTAAAGAGTTTGGTGAAGATGTGAGAAAATATGTTTATTCACACTTACACATAAAATATGAAATGATGTGTGAACAAAACATCATGAAGGAATGGCCAGATAGCCAAGCACCTCACATCACTCAGTGAAAATGTGACACATACGTTTAGGGTATTCTCTTGAAATATCCTGGAACTGTGATAACTAGGACGTCAGTCATCTGGCCTTCATGCATGTTGATTCTGCAGTCATGTTGATTCTGCGGCTCTAGGCTCATGGCCGCCCTGGGCAGGGAGCTTAGGTAGGGGACCCCGGAAGAGGGGTCCGGGTGGGGCGTAGCCCCCCGGAGCTGAGGAAGGTGTTTTAATAAAACTTCCAGAAAAGGCGTTAGATGACCAGTACCTGTGGCTGCTCCTACCCTTCCAAATTCGTCTCAGAGTCACCTTGTTCATTTTCATTGGTCTGCTCGTGAGTATCATTCTGCTCATGGATATCATCATTTTTTTGTTCTTGTTTATGGTCGTCAGCGCCTGTTTTACCTAGTGCATCAGCAGTACTCTGGACGGAGGATTCTCCATCTTTAGGTTTCCCTTGGGTGATAAAGTTCAGGATTGCTCCTTCCTGTGACGCAACGAAAGCCTGCTGAGCCACCTGTCTCTTTTGTGTCGAATAACCAGATTTGTGTATCCGAATTCTCTTCATTTTGCTTGCAATAGGTACACGAATATCGTGTGCCCCCTATCCCAACAGATATTAACCATGACTATTGCGCTAACACCAGTACTTTATAAAAACTATAGATAAACTTGTGAGACGACTCACCCACTGGGAGAGGAAAAGGCTATAGTTGCTTTCACGCAAGAGTAACAGGGAATGAACGGATGGCGGTGGCCGTGGCTTATATACGCCTGTACCAGCGGGCCAGCAGTGGGTAGAGAAAAAAAGAAGCCAATCAGGAACCAGGAAGAACGCAGGTGAGGAGGACAGTGAACAGAGCCAGAGGCCGCCAAATCCCTGCCAGGGGCCGCCACGCAAATATGTATCCATCCTCAGAGGATTATTATATGAAGGATATATATTGGGATGGCGGCCCCTGGGGTTTGGTGGCCCTTTGCAGGTGCACAGCTTGCACATGCCTAAGGCCACCCCTGCTGCAGTATATCTCCTCTCCTGCACTCCAGTCCTTTCGTGAACACAGCTGACATACCTGAGCTTTCCAAAATGTAGATTCTGTGTCACATATGACGAGATAAGGCAGCAGTCATATAGCTACACATATATATGGTATCAAATAACAAAAATTTAATGGAAACCAGTAGCGGGTGGCATGTCACAAGGGTGGTGTGGCTGGTGGGACATTAAAAATACATATAATTAAATTAAAAGCACTTCTCTGCAAGTGTGTTGTTCTCCTCGATGGTCTTCTCTCCTTGATGCAGGCAGGCTCCAAACTCAAAAGCCAATCCTGCCACTGCTCTCACCAGCATGAGAGCAGCAGCACCAGGATTGGTGGATGTGGCCTCTAGCAGCACTCAGAAGAGCACTGGAGCCTTAAGGCAGCTAGTTTAGAGAGGTTTAAAGTGGGCATGTTCGGCTGACATGCGCATTGTAAACTAAAAGTGTCCTGCTCACTCTGCTCCTGCCAGTCAGCAGCAGCTCCGTCCCCATCCTAATGTTTGGGATGGGGTGACTAAAAATAAATTGGTAATGAATTAACTTCATTACCACTTTATTTTATTGTCTTTGGGGGCATTTCAGTGGGGCAAAGCTCCTCCTCTCAAATTGAGGAGCCGCCCCTGAAGTTTGTTTTACTGAGGGGAAGCACTGTGGTGGCTAAATGTTATTTTGCTTGAAGAACCACACATCACCCTGCATCGTTCCTGCTCATGTTGGAGACAATAGCGACCATACCTAGGTGTAGCGAGCAACCTACAATTAAAAATCAATAACTATTGAAAGAATAGAACACTCTATAAGATATTTTATGGCCTGTTTTGTGCGGTACAGTAGTCACCTTGCTTGATCTGCATGTCTCATATACTGTGAAATGGAATCCCAATGTTAACACAAAATATAAGTATCCTCTGGCAAACAAAAGTAGTCAGAAAATGCGTGAAGCAGAACGATCCTCTCTAATCACAAATCCCCAGGCACAGCTGCACATCTGATATGTGAGGTGTTCCCAATTCAGCCACTGAAATTGTCAAGGCAACAATTGTTCAGTGCTGTTCACCACTGAGTATATTGCTTAAACTGTCCCCAATTATGTATTTTGTAATAGGATGGCGGCAGGAGGCTTGAAAAGCATCTCAAAGAAAGATGTGCACAGACAAATCCAAAAGGAAGCGGGCATCACAGACATTTGCATAAGTTTAATCTCTATGCAGAGCTGAAAATCAGACTTGTATGCATCCTTAGCTGCGGCTTGAATAGCTCGGCAGCGTCTGCGCTATATGCATTGACTGTGACTAGAGCTTATTCAAATATAGTAATTTGGGGCAAGATGTACTAAGCCATTTTTCTTCATAAACCCTGTGTTTTGCAAAACAACAGGCTTTACAACCATAAAAGGACTTTTTATTCGTTACTAACCCCCCTCTGTCCTTAGGAAATGCTTTTCTGACATGTAAAATGGGTTTTGTGGCTTATTCTGCAATTAGGATGGGACATCAACTTGGTTTGCCTTCTAATTACAAAATATATCTATGGTTTGTGACACAATTACTTGATCAGATACCAACACCTGAGCTCGGTTGGTCGGGAAGTTGTGCCTATGGGAGAGTATCTGCTTGGGTAATTGTGTTGGCAAGCCGCCAGAAGGAATCCGGGGGGCCAGTGCATGCTCTGTCAATATCTCTGCATATGGAGATTTTTTTTATCCCCTTGCGTCCTGCCATCGGCCAACGGCCGACGGGAGCACTACCTCGCTAGTGCTGCCGTCGGCCAACGGCTGACGCAGCCCCGCCCACCCAATAGAACGCCCGCACCGCGGCAGAAAAACTACTGCGGTTAAGGCGTTAAACAGCCTCTTCTTTGAAAGAGAAGGTAGTCTGTTGTCCCTTGCATGCCACCAACCCTGACTTTATAGGGAATTGCTTAGTGCAGAAAATAATGTCCCACCTAATTCATATTAACTAGGCAGGATATTCTGTGACCCCTTGAGAATAAACATTTTGTGACACAACAAAACACAAAGGTCTAAATCGAAAATGACTGGCAAAAACTCAGTGCATGTATTATCTCTTCAATGTAAACATATTCCCCTACTGAAACAAGTTTTCATTGTTAAATTAGCATATAATTTTTAGTTCACACCCATCACCGACTTCTAGACCATCCTAAGCACCAGGCTTTAACCGAGCGTGATTCTCCACTCAATCTCTGAGGGTGAAGACCGCTCCACAAACTACTAGTCACAGGTTCACTCTGCCCCAATCACTGATTCTAGTACAAATTCTTGCTACACTAAATGAATGTTTTAAAAAATATCTTACAACAGGTGGATGAATAGATCATCCACGGGGTAGATTGCGTTTCTTCAGGAAATAAATAATTCCTGTTCAATTTGACTTGACAGTGGCGGCCGGCACAAGTAAGAGTGGTGAGCAGTAGTGCGGGGTTTGGGGAAGGCAATAGACGACAGGATAGGTAAAATTATATTAAAACATTTTTTAAACCACTTACCTTTCGCTCGCCGCATCAGCGAGTCGGCGATGCGGCGAGCACAAGGTAAATAGTTTTTTTTTAAATTTAATTTTACCTATCGTGTCATCTGTTGTCTTCCGCATCACCCCCACCCGCCCTACCTCTGCCCTGCCCCACCGCTCTAACCTGTGCCAGGCCCCATTGCATCTCTATAAACATTTAAGGGTTCTAATTTACCACCATCGTCTTTACTTACACGCAGAAAAGGGCATCTTATTTTGACTTACATTTGGGCATTTTTTTAAATGTTTTATTTCTCATTGAGAATAATCACTAACCCTGAAGGCATCTTTGAATCGTACAGATGACATCAGCCTTTTGGAAAAGATACAGCCATACTGACGATCTAAAGAAGAATTCCCTAACTGTGACCAGTGTACATGTATATAATGGTGTGTCCTTAAGTTGTAAGAAGCGATTTTTCGAACTCATACAAGCTGAGCAAATGTCGATTTCAGTGTCTGGCCCAGTTTGTGTGTTGATCTAGGAATTCGTTTTGAAGAGTCCCACGGGCTCTGTGAATGGCACATGGGCCTGTGATGGCCCATGGGAGCAGCAGAGAGTTTTTGGTGGATACAGAGGGGCACAAATGGGCAGAGAGGGCAAACATGCATACAGAAGCAGGGATGGTGAAATGACACTCAGGGGCTTATTTATGAGAGTCCTGCGTCACTTTTGCACCACATAACGTGGTTCAGGCTCTCATAAAGATTTATGAAGCTTCACAAAGCCCCCCTGCATGGCTTTGAGTGGGCTCGTAAATCATAAATAAGGCGACGCAACGCAAATGGGTACATCACCTTACTCTGCATGCGGGAGGCATTCCATGGGTGTTGCAGTGGGTTTTTCCAGGCAAACCCCATGGAAGGTGATGCTGCCCCAGATTTACAGAGGGATATAAATCTGGGGAAGCTCTAAATCTGTATGCCTCTTGAGGTGAGGTGTAATGAGGAGAAATATCTTTAATTCTCCACGTTCTTTCCTGTTTCCAGGTGTGATGAATTCTGCAGCACACAATGAAAGAGGAATATGCCTCGTAGGATTGTTTTTTGTGCAGGAGAGTGCCCCTTCCTGCACAAAAACAAACC
This sequence comes from Lissotriton vulgaris, assembly GCF_964263255.1. Lineage (NCBI taxonomy): Eukaryota > Metazoa > Chordata > Amphibia > Caudata > Salamandridae > Lissotriton > Lissotriton vulgaris. The sequence goes on from NC_141696.1 coordinate 373,644,667, forward strand.
TGTTACATCAACCTTTCACCATGGTACATGGGTGCCTAAGTTGGCAATAGTCTGCCGAAATGGCACCAGCGCAGAAAGAAAGGAAAGGGATGCACCGTATTGCTTAAATACAGTGCAATCCTGTCCTTTGACTTTGGCTTAGGGCAAATGTTTGCGCTAAGTAATACTTTCCCCGTATACTGAGGGCCTCATATACTGTGACAATACAAATTGTCAATGGAATTGTTGGGGGTTGTTTAAAAAGCATTGTGTGTATCCACTTTAAATTTAAACAGCCAAAATAAACAAATTCCTTATTCTGATTCATAGAATATGGTTGATGGAATTTTATTTTCTCAAAAGTGTGCGGAAGGGTAACTAAACTCTTGGTAATCAAAGTAAGAAATGGCCCAGTAAAAGCCTGTCGGCAGATAAATTAAAATAGAGACGCCAGTTCCAAATGAGTCCTTTGTAGTTACAAAGAGTGTCTAGTCCTGCGCCTCACATGTAGTATTGCAAGGCGTACGGTGGGAAAACCGGCTCCATCCCAGTAAAGCTTGAGTGCGTGCTTATTTAGGCTATATTCGCAGTATGGCTCTCACTCTCTGGTGTCTTTTTTCAAACGTGGGGCCCCACTCTTTGTAACTACACAGGACTCATTCGGAACTCGCGTTACCGAGAGTTTAGTTACCCTTCCGGGTTGGAATTATCACCGGAATTGGGCTCTTCCATCTTTGGATTCAGCCACTGATCCCTGAAGAGTTGTAGAACACTGTTTTTCTACAATGAAACACGTGTCGGCTGGCTGTGTGTAACCTATGCCTGATGACCAATTAAAAAGAAAAGATTTAAGAATAGACTCTGACGTTGGATTGGTTCCTTAAACTTCAAAACATTACTCTACATGATATGTTATTTGATATGAGTGCGCAGGACTGTTGTTAGGGCATCACAGACTGCAGTGGGCTGTCACCCATGGACTTAAGAAGGAGGACAGTCAGGTTACAAGCTATCCATGACAAGTATTTACTTTGCTGGTAAAGTCGAATATGAAGTCGGTAAATGCTTTCTGACTCTGCACAATGTAAAGTTTCAGGCCCCTGCCCCAGCAGAAGGGACACATTTCTGAAGCACAGTGTCCCCAGGGCAGGACATCCTGGAGATGCCCATGAGCTGGCAACTCTCCAGGCCCTGCACTGCAAGTAAGAGTTGCCATGAGGGAGGGTTGAGAATAGTACAGGAGTTTGGGTATGGTCCAGCTGGTAGCAGCTTGCATAAGATGGCATGGGAGGGTTGGGGCTCAACATAGTGAGGTGTGCAGGAGAGTGGAACAATGGGATTCGGGAGTGCACGGAATGGGATAGTGTATGGGGCAGTGGAAGATCAAGAGTCAGTCTAGACATTGCCTTACGGGCTAAGAGTAGTGCAAGGTTGCCAAGCCGTTCAGGTGCATCTGTGAACCTTTACTACAGCAACGATAGTGTCTCACTACTAAAGTAGAACTTTTTTTTCTTTTTAAAACTTTCCAAGCTTTTCAGAAACAAATGTGCAAGGTTGCTAGTCAATAGACTTTGGAGCTTCGCAAACCCCAGGGGCCTCATTTATGAGGCCTTGCGTCAGTTTTGCCCTGCTGATGCGTCACTTTTTGTCAGCGGCGTAAAACATGCCTCCTTTTGCGCTTACCTGTAACTCCTTGCGACATGATGCGTCATACTGTAAATATGACGCATCAGGTATGTCGCAAGGAGTGCGCCCTGAGAAGTGACGCATCGCTGCTTTCACGCAGCGATGCGTCATCTCTCATAAATGAGGCCCCAGGTCTTTGTGGACGGTACAACGGAGAAGAGGACCGTCTTCAAGCTTGCAGGTGGTTGGTTGGATGATACACGAAGATGCAATATTCTAAGGAAATAACGGTTTTAAGCTTTTTGACGTGAGGAGGGATTGAGTCTGGTGATGTGGACTTGGAAGGATTTCCAGACCTTCTGGATGGGAGGGCGGGGGGGGGGGGAGGGGGAAGAACACAGCCTGCTGTGTCCGAGGTTTGACCCACATCTCACATAGGCTTCCTAAACGGGAGAAAATATAGCATGAGGTGGTTTTCAGAATATGTATGTGCTAGAACAGAATGCAGGAAGATCGAGTTAAAAATGCCTGAAATAAGCCAAAGGAAGGTGTAAGAAATGGAAGTTCAGTAGGCAACAGTAGTGTAATAAAGTTAAAACATGTTTGCACTGAGCACTTTTTTTCTGCTCTATTGCTTTAAATATGTGTAAATCTGTATCATATAGTTAATACACATCATACTACAAAAATGTGGTGTCCTTCATTTGTGTTGTTTTATTATACATTTATATAAATGTAGTACATATTTTACATAATTGATAAATGTATACAACTTATATAAAACCAACATTTCTTCTACATTGATAATAAATAAATAAGTCTTTTGTACTTCATACCCCTACTAATGCTTAGGAAAAGCAGTTTTAAAGTATATGAGTAATAAATATGAGTAAGTAATTGGGGATGATCAGTCACTGCAGCTGGTTGAAGCATGATTAGATTCCTTCCGCCTATCGATCTGGTTTTCTTTCCTCCCCTGTTGACTCTTAATTCAAAGAGACTGAAGAATCGTCCACGCAGGCCCATTGATCACAAGCAACACACGGAACATGACATTTCACCCTGGTTTTCATTTCTCCCCTAACAGTATAATCCATCTAAATTCATATTCCATTGACTGGAAATCATTGGCATTATTAAGCGCCTTTTTTTAAATTTCTTTAATGTTGTTGAACGGGAGGTGCCAGCAACCTGCTTCCTATACCGTAAAAATGCTAAACTAATAGGCAGGTCTGTTTGTCAACCTAAAGTTTATTTTATAGGCTGCTTTTAAACGAAGTAAAAAACGAGTATGGTTAAATATGGAAGGGTAAACTGTGTAAGTTATTTCTAGGTAAGTCCCATCATTTTAATAACCGTAGAATCACACTCGTTTGTTTATCTTTGTGTCTATTGAGAGTAGCTGACATTTATATTTTTCTTGGTGTTACATTAGGAATTGAATAAATCGACGCTCAGGCACAGCTCATGACATCTTAGGAAATGGTGAGTTTGTACGACATGAAATGTAGGGTAGGAAACACAGGAAGGGAACAAGGGGGAGCAACCACTTGTGTGCCTTGTCCAACATTTATTACTAATCCCACAGTAACAAAGTTCTACTAATGCCGGGTGTAGCCGAAGGGATATTCCTTGCCCTTTAACCCGAAGTGACAGCACAGGAAGTTAAGTCGCATAACATTTGATTCTGATGTCATCATAGGAAGTGATGCCACTTGATCAATGACGCTGCTGGCATTACAGACTTCATTAAGTGAAATCACATAGGAGAAGTATTCTGTGTAAAAACAAAAGAAAAGGTAACATAGATAAAAGTGGATTTCGGTTACCAACTAATTATCAACTATGTTGTTGTGATGTTTTGGTCTACAACAGTGAAAAGCCAGAAGTGCAGTCGTTATAGACGAGGAATACAGAATTATAAGCCAGCTACAGCCATCACATCCCCTATTATGGATAGTTTCATTTTCATGCACAGACTCGGGGGTCTAGGTACCCCAATATCGTGCTAACCACAACCATCATTTCTCATGGACCAACCATAAAGGTCTACACATAGCCTCAAAAACACAAATGTATATGCCTAAGCACACTTCCGGTGCTATCTCTTTGGAACATAATCATTAAATAGAGGCCGATTCTATGGAATATAGGTGTGCAGACTTTCTTTCTCAGAACCAGTCTTCACACAGGCTGCGTAGCCTTTGCCTCAGGCCCACATATGTTCACCCAAAAATGTAGACACTCATCCCAAACATATTTTTCATTGTTTTGCCTTCTCCTATCACAGGTGAATGCATGCACTGGAAACCTGTGGGTTTATTTTGTGAGGAGCGGGTTTAGTCACTGATTTGTCGAGTATGCACCTATGAGGTGTCTGGATTTATATACACCACAGATGTCCAAAGTAGATGGATGGCTGGATCTATGACAGATTTTCGGTATTGTTACTAAATACATATTCCATTTAGGCTATTTGCATGTAAATGTATTTTTATGTTCATGTAACACAGCTGTGGCATTGATCCAGCCTTCTTTGACCTATGTTGGAAAGCTGTGCTATACACTAATTATGCTTGCTTCAAATATATAGCATAAGCCTTAAAACGAATTACCTCTTCATACTATTAATAGGTGGTACCAAAAAAAAGCACATTTCATTGATTTCAGAAGGATTGAAGGCTAATTCACCCATAGTGGATTCTAATTAATATGGGAAAATAAAACATATACAAAATACTCATTATAAACATGTTTCGAGAAGATTTGTGGCCTTAATATGAGAGTATAAATGTGGGGGTGTTAATGTAGCACCGGTACAGTTCACTTTCCCAGCAGTCACATTACCCCCTGGAGACGCAGGATTACAGGTTTAGCAATTAGAAAAGCTTGACTGATGACTATTATTTTGAAATCAGCAATTAGGGGCTAATTTCAGTTGATGGTCCTTTATTCTTCCGTTCCCCTGCAGATTTCATCTGCTTTCAGCAGCCAAACTCCAAAGCAAAATCTTGCCAGACCCTTGTGTTTCTGCGAACATTGCATTTCCAGATGTGGCCGTTGGCACTGTTATAAGCCCTCCAGAATTCAGGGAAACTTGCAATGAGGCCATTAGAGCTAGAAAGGTTTTTGTCTTATTCAAATTATAACATTGTATTCATGAACGTCGATTCACTAAAATACCTGGAGTAGCGGAAATGACCTCACAACGCAATAACTTCACAGGAAGTGACATCATATGACCTTTGATCCAGAATCCTAGGAAATAGTGCTGCAAGCCCATTGACATCATAATAATAATTGATGTCACTGAAGCCTAGTGTATACTTCTAAGGGGAAACGTATTGCTAATTCACAGGGAGATGCAGTGGTCAGGCCCACTTTTGCTAATTCGTAGGGACTATATATTGTATATGAACTAATGCGGTTCTGTTCATAAACATTTTTTTTTCAACTTTCCACAATAAATTACATTGGCAACAATTTTAACAACAGGGAGTTTTTTCAGTGTGTTTAATTTTTCATTGGTACTTTGGTACTGCATGAAGTCCATGCATGCACAGCACCCGAAGTGATGCTTGGTACCAGTGGCGGGCGGTGATTCTCAACACTGGAGATGCATTGATGGGACCGAGAGCCGAAACCAGTTGGGGGCTGTGTTTTGGTCTCCTCCGTCTTTTTCTTCTTTCTTCTGGGATGCCTCCAGCGCCATGGCACCTCCTGGAGCCTCAGGCAACCCCCTCCTACAAATCCCGCCGGTGCTCTCAAGCGTCAGATGAGCAGCATGAGACCAGCGCTAGGATTGGCTGGATGGCTGTCTCGATGCTCCAGCAGGCACAGGGGGCCTGGGTCAGCCCTCCATCCAGCTGTCTGAGACAGCTGGATGGAGAGGTTTACACTGCGCAAGTCAGGCTGGCCATCACAAGACAGCCGGCCAAAGTGACTTGTGCAGTGTAAAGTGGTGGAGTGAGCGCCACTTCCCTACTGCCAGTCAGCAGCAGACCCGCCCCCAAACACTTCTCGGGCTGGAAGCAGTGAAAAATATGACGGGAATTCATTTTATTACTGTTTCATTTTTCACTTTGCTGCACTGGCAGCAGGGGGGCAACGCTCCTCTGCCCTAATGGGAGGGGGGGAGGGAACGCTGCATGATCCCGTGCTACTGATGGCCTCACTTTTATTTGCAACAGAAAGTGTTTATCCACTTCCTGGTAGAGCATTTTTACTTGGGTTTGACCAAAGAAAAAGAGAGCAGTGCTTGACGTGAGGTGTGCACCAGTTAACTTCTCCTGTGGAATTCAATTTCCCATGTAGATGGCATTGCATTGGTGGTGCTGCAGGTGGTCAGGTCTCCTCCTACCACAGAAAGTTTATATTCAGTTTATGAAGGAGTGCAACGATGCCAATGGAACTTATACAGAGACGAGACCGAGGGCAGGCGTCTTTCAGATCCCTCTGGAAGAGCGTTTCTGAACGTGAATGGATCGCGGCATGATATCTGAATTGATTGCTTTGAGATAAATGCAGCTTGTGAATTGATTCTTCAAGACTACTTTAATATAAATTATTGCTAAAATATCTATGAATGAGTTCAAATAGAAATCCATATCACATGGACTTACAATGAAGTCAAATTAATGTATTAACGGATTTGATTTAAAAAAAAAAACAGTGTGCCCTTTGTAGAAAGATGATGGCAAACTGCTGGATTAGTGGTGGTATGGTAACCTAAACTGATGAACAGTCACAAACTTTGTATAATAAAGATTGGGGAGAATTAGGATTTTTAGGATAGCAAACATCTGATCAGACATAAAACTTGCATAGTCCAAAAGTAGTGTGCATATCTCTGAAACAAAATCAGGAATGCAAAAATGAAAGGAATGCAGGGATTCGCCCACCAGCCCCGGCATTGAGGTGGATCACTTTTTAGGCATACACACACATGTGCACTAGCAAAATGCCATAACTCACAGTGAAGAGCGCCAATGGCTTAAGTGGGTTGGTCCAGTACCCCATGCTGTATGCAGTGGTGGTTGGAAACAAAATTGAAATGGCACCTACATAGAACAGTGGTTAACGAAAGCTGGCTAAAAGTATCTGCATGAATATATCTATGAATATATTCTTCCATGAATTTTTTATTTTTGTTTGTAAAACATGAGGCTTGCAAAAAAGCTAAAGCTGTCTGTAGGCCTGACGTAATATTGTGCTTGACCAAAAAGGGTTCCATCACAAGGACAAGGGATATCTTCTCATAAAGAGCTACAATGCTTAAATCGTTCATGCTTTTCAGGTTTCACCTACAGCGCGCGTCCGCTGTCAGGAAAATCTAATGTCCCCCACCCCAAAAAAAGGTAAAGGGGGCTTAGAGACCACCCATTAATTATCTTTACTTACCGTTGGTTGGCTCCCACATCACTCTTGTTTACTTGCTTCCCATTGGTCAGCTGCTCCTTCTGGTGTCTGACTTCCGCCTGGACTTCGGAGTCTTCGTCCATTGGTTGGCTCCAACGTCACTCTTGCTTCCTCTCTTCCCATCGGTCAGCTGCTCCTTCCTGGTGTCCAGCTTCCTCTTGGGCTTCGGGGTCTTCAGAGTCTTTGTCCATGCTGTGGGGCATGGATCAAGTACTACTCCTGTGGCTAGTAGGTATTCTTTTTTTTTACTTGCTTGCATGCACTCAGACAGTGCATGCTCTGTTGTCCCTCTCCTTCCTCCCTGTCCTCCTGCCGCTCAAAAAACAGCTTTCCCCCACCATCCCTGCCCTTGATTCATCCCTTACGAAACACCCCGGTGCTGTCTTTTTTTTACATTTTGCACAGCGGCACGGGCTGCTGTGTAACAAGGCTTAAAGGTAACACATTTATAGCACGTTTTTTTTTTACTTCCAGCCAGGTTGCACAGCACCTCCAGTGATGTGCAACATGTATAAAAACATTGACAAAACCGATAGATTTTGCTTGGGCAAAACGTATTGGTTTTGCCAGTGCTTGTTTATTGTTGGCCTTTAAGATAGACTACAGCCTATTAGTGTTGGAGTAGATAGTATTATTATTAGATAGAAACAATTATAGGAGGATATTGGCTGAATCTTCACAGGTATGCACATAAAGGATATAAAATAAAAAATACAGTTCGAAATAATAATTAAAAAGGAAACTATGTAATCGAAGTGGACACGCTTTAGTATTGGAAATCAATACAAGAATGAATCAGGTTTTAATCCTGGAATGAATTTAACTTTACTACCTCCACAGATATCAGATAAAAGATTGTTAACCGCATATCTGCCATGGTTCTTCATGTCACATAATGCACAGGCAACAACAGAAATAATAAATCTAGGGCCTCATATATGAGAAATGACGCATCGCTGCGTGAAAGCAGCGATGTGTCACTTCTCAGTGCGCACTCCTTGCGACATTCCTGATGCGTCATATTTAATGTATGATGCATCATGTCGCAAGGAGTTACAGATACGTCAGTATTTCTGACGTATCTGTAAGCGCAAAAGTGACGCATTGCTGGAGTGTGTCACAAAAGTGACGCAACTCCAGCAATGTGTCCTTTCACATGGGGCAAGCCCCATCTGAAAGGGCCTGCGTCAGTCTTACGCCTGCTATGAGGCAGGCGCAAGATTTTGATGCAACGGCGTCCTAGAAGTGACGCAGTGAAATCTCATAGATTTCACTGCGTCACTTCTACGACCCTTTCTTGCGTCAATACCAGCCGCGGTCGGTAGGGGAGTACCTGCTGGGGCGGTGACGTGGGGAGGGGGAGGGGCAGGTTGGGGGTTAGTAATGTATGGATAATGGAGGTTTGCAGGTAAGTAAACATTTAAATAAATCAAACGAATTTCGTTGCACGCACTGCATTGCATTTGGGGATGCTGTGCGCACAACGAAATTCGTTTGAATTATTTAAATGTTTACTTACCTGCAAACCTCCATTATCCATACATTACTAACCCCCACCCTGCCCCTCCCCCTCCCCACATCACCGCCCCGGCAGGTACTCCCCTACCGACCGCGGCTGGTCAATACGCCCCCCTTGCATACATTATACCTGGCGCAGGTATAATGTGGCGCAGGGGTTTACAAAGTGACGCATCTACCTAGATGCGTCACTTTGTAAATATGGTGCAACAAGGCGCATTTTTTACGCCACTGGTGCGTCCCAAAAAGTGACGCACCGGCGGCGTAGAAGTGATGCAAGGGCTCATCAATGAGGACCCTTGTGTCTTATGAGTTCTCAAGGGAAGTCATTTAGTGCCCATATTTTTGCAAGACACCGCTTTTCAAACAATCCCACGTATCTAGTTTGTGTGGCTCATTGCTTGAGAGCATGAAAACTAGCATTGAAATCCATTTAAACTATAATTTCAAAATAAACTGTTCAATTGCAGCTCATGATTGATGCCTCACAGCATATGGCTCTCTGAATTGCCTTTGCCAACTTTTATTTTCTGATAAATTGCGGTGGCAGCAATTTTTCACAGATGGCATAGTATCTGTTGAGAGTATTGTGTACAAAATAACAGTCTGCAATCTGTCATTGGCAGCACTTTCTTTTTTAATTCATACTGAATGATTTAAAATGTGATCTGCGCTGGAAGTTTAAAATGCAAACCGGACTCCACCTGAATATGTTGGACATAAATTGCATTGCACAGAAATGTGCAAATCCAGGTCTTGCTGAATAGAACCCAGAGTTCTTTGAGGGTCGAGTTTAAAGACGTTCAGACTGATTTGGAGGACAGCAGTAATGAAAACCCTGTTTTAGAACCTCAGATTTAAGGCATATCTCTCTGGAGGTAGATTTAGTATACATAGTGTGAAGTAGATGGCGGCTTACTACTAGAAAAATTTCCTTCAGTTCTGTAATCTCCCCGCCAATGTTCATGGAGACTTCACCAGAAATGGCTGATCCATCACCACGTCCAGAGGCAGCTCCTCTGCAATGGCGGAGGAGCGTCGCCCCACTGCCTGGAGCAGAGCCAGCAAATGAAAAATAAAATGATCCTTTAGCATTGTTGTATTTTCTGTTTGCCGGCTCTGAGCCAGCTTGTGCAAAGGGGTGGGGCATGGGAGGGTAGAGGGGGCTTGTTCACTCCCTAAGTATGCATACGTGTTTGGCTGGCCGTCCCAGGCCGACCAAAACACACATGCGCACTTAGGTTTCTCCAGCCCGGCTGCATCCAGCACCCAAGCTGGAGAAACCCCATAGAATCCATGACCTGAGTGGAGCATTTTTTCTGCTCGCTCAGGCCAATCCCCGCGCTGCTTTGCAGAATGTGGATTGGATGGGAGTCTGTTTCAGGGGGTGCTGGGACCAGGAAAATGCCAACAGGACTGACGTGATGCGAGGGGAGGCCGGCGTCATCAGGTACGTTTTTCTTTTTATTATTCTTATTATAAGGTATCCGCCCCGTGCTCGCTCTCCCCCAGTGCTCCTCCCACCCGCCACACCACCTTTTGTTAGTGGCGGCCGCCACTGCATCGAACAAAGCTAACTCCAAGACAAGTTGCCACATGAAGTGTGGCAGAGATTCATTGAATGTTCAGAATATAATATTGTCAATATGCAGAGCATGTATGAGAGACTAGACATGTGGGCACGAATAATCTACTCACACTTCACAGCGCATTCCTGATGCTTAATTTCGGGTCTGAAATACCAAAATTAGATGTTTTCTTTCCCAAAGTGGGAGAAACCTCTATCTCCTTGGCGGATGAGGAAGGTTTATCCCACTTAAACATGGGAAATCCAGTACCAAACTTCTAAAGGAAGCTCTTGATGGAGATATAATTGGTACATTTAGATACATAATAAAAGGTAATTAAGTTGTGTCACTAACTATATAAAACATTGGAGTGGCTTGATTGATGGTTCGTTGCATATCATAGGTTAAAGATTGAACACCTTTGTGCACACTGGCCACCTGCTGCATCCCTTTCTCTACTTCCACATAGCAGAACTGCCTTCCCCTCCCAGTTATAGCTCCTACATTTTGACAGTCCTACTAAAATCTCAAGGTTGACAAGGGTGGGAGAAACAGGCCTATTGGAAGGGGCTAACAGTATATTCACGGAGCATTATCAGTTCATGGTGCTTTCCTGTTAGACGCATATGTGCCTGCTCTGGGACAAAGGGTGGGCATGCTTCTACTGGTTGTTGCATGTATGCAGCAGCAGGGGCAAGTGTCCTTTGTGACCATTGATGATCCTCAGCCCCCCCTCTTCTGGCTGTACCAAGTAGATTGAGAGAGCATGGAGAGTTGCCTCACTGTTAAGCCCCTCTCATCACATCCAAGTTCTCTTGCTCACAGTCAAAGCAATGAGAAAGGAGGAATTGTGGAATTAATCCGCAATTTGAAGAGAGACCTCTCTTTGAAATTCTCTGCTGAAACTGGCATGGTGTGAGGATTTTTTTCATTTTGAAACTCCTCACTGAGTCCTTGCTGTTCTGACGTTTGGTAAGAGAGCTGTTGAAGGAAGTGGCGGCTCCTCTGCTAAGGCGGAGGAGCGTTGCCGCACTGCTTTTTAGCAGTGAAATAAAGGGAAAATAAAATTATAATAACTTGCGTTATTATTATTGTATTTTCTCCTACTTCCACAGTTTTGTGTGAGGGGGTATGGGCAGGGCAGGAGTGGTATCACCCTTCTAAGTGAGCAATGACCGCTTAGCAGGCACTCTCGGGCCGGCTAAACAGTCTTCCGCACTTGGCTTGTTCTCAATGCAGGATACATCACAGCCTGTGTGGTGGATATGCCCAGATATCGAGTCAGAGTCTGAGTGCCGAAACACGGCGCTCAGACCAATCACAACACTGCTAAGGCATGTGATTGGCTGACAGGGAGCCTGGGTGTGTTCCGTTTCAGGTCATCGAGGGAGGACAATGGTGAGAGATGCGGCAGGGAAGCGGTGAGATGGTAAGTTTTTTATTGTATTTTTTAACACCTGCTTTCCTTGTATCCTCCCCCTCCCTCTCCTGCCCCGCTCTCCTATCTCAGATCTATGGTGGCCGCCGCTCACTGGTAGAAGGCCGAGGTCTGCATGGGAAGAGTACTTTTTTTAGATGTGCAAACCCTAGAATTATCAGTGGCTGCCACTATGGGTAAGGCCAGTGTTTAGTTTGAAAAAGATTAAGTGCAGGATCACCATTTTTTTCTCAGAAGCCCGCCACTTGATCTACCGAATGCCACAGGTGTTGAATACCAAGACTGTCTAGTCCTGATTTCACTTCATGCATCTCTCATCTACCACCACACAATCCCTTTCCCTTTATTTCGCTCTTTCTTCTTTCATTGCCTTTCTCTCTCTTTTTCTGAGTCATAGTCAAAATAAGTCAAAAATAAGTGCTGGTGGGCACCGCTTGCAATCACTTGTTCACATTAAGAACTGGGCAAGTCTGAGATGTAGATAGAGAAGCCTCTTTGAAACGCTGCTTCAGCCCATCGTCTACTTTTGCTAGGCAAACTGGGTAAACTGGAGCTGTGGTGCCACTCAGAATTATCTTCCCAGACCAGTGTCTCCAACTGGCACATGCAAGGGTGTTGGGACCATTCTACAAGACAACAGAATAGAAGCCGTATAGGTGATCAATGTTGTGGAGTCGGGAATGACCGAATATGAGCATATGTTGGGTGTATCTGGATATATAAAGCTACACCTTGAATAATATTACATTTCTGTGCATACATGTACACACCTGGCAAAACATGTTAGCACATGGCTAGGCCATATGGTACTAGCACATGATAGTTGTATCTCAGCAAATATGGTTGTGGGCGGCATCGTTTGAAAGACTCTAGACAAATAAGGCTTGACCTTACATACACTGGCAGCACATGAACATATGGATGTATCTTGATTTAAGTTTATGTCACTGTAGATGGTCACAGTCTTGTAGGATCTGGGAGTAGCAGGCTGTATACTAGCATATTGTCACTGTCTTTACATGTTTGTAGCTCTTGTTACCACTGGGGTGGCTACAAAGCCCTATTACCTCACCCCTAGGAAGTATTCACAATGATGAGGGCGTGCTCATTGGTGAAGAATTTATGTGGGATTTTATGTTTGGACGTTTTAAGGTGCATTTCAGCCGCATATTTAAGGAACAGAATGCATTGCAGTCAGTTTTGTGGGAAGGAAAATAGTGCAAAGAAACTGCATTGGTTCCTGCAATAGTATTGCAATAATGTTGAGGAAGCCAATGATGTGTGTGTGTGGTGATGAGATGTGAGCTATATGTATGTGTCTGAGGATCATATATGTATTCCAGTCATGGCACAGTGATCCGTAGGTGTAGCTAAATCATTAAATGCTTATTGCATACTATGCGTACCATTAGTTAAATGTATTCATTATCTTGTCCTTTGGCATATACTGAATAAGCAAAATGTTGCTTTGACTTTTTCTACTACTCTGTATGGAACACAAAAACATATTTTATTTTATTGCTCAGATGGGTGTACACGTCCACATTTGCAGATCTGCCAAAATTGAATGACTGGTTAAAATCCCCGTTTCGCAGAATGGGTGGTTCTCCAGGCACTCACTCATTGCACCATAGAAGTCTTCAAACTCTTCATGAAGATCAGCTAACATAACTGCCCGTAGTCACAATATCATTGTTGCACAGAAGCTAAGGAACAATTCTTCATCGGGAAAATATTGGATATCCAGTCCACAGATCAAACCTCTCATAAAGCCCTACACACCAGTTGCTAAGCCATTGATCGTATCACTCTTTTAACAGCATGTCTGAAAATCTCAGTACCATGACCTTTGAAAAATGAAGAGAGTTATCCTCTCCTAAAAAAATAATACAACCTACTGTATTGAACACTCAATTTCAAAGCTTTCAATTAGCAAAAAGACTCGGAAAGGGGCATTTATCAATCAAAACCAGAACCATTTTCAATTGCATAACTCTATCAGCCCACATCAGTCAGCCTTTTTCAAGTAAAGGCAGTCCCAACAAGTACATTTACAAGCATGCTGGCCCGGTAATTCAGCCACCCGTAAGAGGTCCCCAAAGAATTTACGAGGATTTACACATTCTCCTCTCCTCTTTAACATCTACATGATCCCACTGTAATCCATCATCTGAGAATTCCACATCGATTTACAGATGTTTGCAAGAAGACGCTCAGCTGGAGAAGATTTCAGACCATACCATTTACTGCTTTCCGCAAGCTGTACATGCCTGGATAAAGCAAAGTTGCCTTAACTAGAATGGGGCAAGACTGACAAGGTAGTAGGGGTGGACTCTATCCTCTGTGTGCAAATCAAGTTCTCATAGCCATACCCTCCTGAGTAAAATGGGGCAGAACATTCAAGTCATCCAATCAGTCAAGTTACTAAGTCAGCCCAGCTACCAATGCTCACACTCTCCACCTTCAAATGACCAAAACATCAATAATGTTCTTCCCCTGAAGTACAGAGAATCATTCGTAAAGGCTATTACTTTGTTACACCTAAACAATCCTGTTCTTCAGGCTCACAGAAGGGACAGTTCAAAAACACCTTGACTGTTCAGAAGGCTAATCTTTAACCTGAATTCTAGCAACCATATCCATGAGAACTCCAGTGACTCACCTGGTCCCCAGTAGCCTCACACAATTAATCAAAACTGATCAGATTCAAACATAAAATTATTTGTGATGAGGGACTAATCTGCATCAATTGATGTTGCTTACCATACCACCTGAACATGACACTGAAGTGCAGCCATGCCTCCAGAACAAATTTGAAAACAGAAAAATGGCCGTGCAAGACCCAGAGCTCTGCCAACCTGGATCGAAGTGTGAGAAGACAATGCCAGTTAAAGGAAGAAGCTGAAAAATCCTGTTCTAATTGATCTTTGGCTACTAAAACCTATCTGCATTGTTGACTTATAAATAATAATTGGTAACAATTGGCAGATGCTTCCTGCATTGGCCCACAATCCTAGATACATCACGCTCCTCACCAGTCACACCAAGGGTTGTGTAGCGAATAGCGATTGCCCAACCTTGTTCAACATTTACCTTGGACCACTGCTCTATCTCCTTGCATTCCTCTGTCTGATGAGCTAAAATATGTAGATAATACTAAGTTGCTGTGCAAATTGTATCTTCATTGAAATACCAATTATTCTGCAATTAGCTTCACCCTCTCTTTAAATGGATAACCAGAAACCACCTGAACTAAAAACTAGAACGGCAGAAATGTTTACCTGTGGATCACTAGCTCACACTATGCAAGCAATTTGGGAGCCAGGAGAACTTGGTTCATTATTTTCCTAATATATCGTTTTACTTCATGTTTGCTTCACACATTGTACGTAACATCATCTTTAAATGTTTTAACTACTATAAAGTGTTCATTTGCAGAATTGATTTCTTAAGCAGATCACACCAGTGAGCTTAAATTATGCCAAACTATGGTTGTGCCTGCAACCAAAAGACCACATCCACCTTGCCCTACAAGCCGGGTACTGGCTCACAGCTGCAAAAGACTCTCCTTCCAGGCATTCTGTATTATGAACAAGGCTTTACATACAACAGGGGGCTACCTTCTTATGATAGAATTTAATACATAACACCCTAGATGAAGTATCTGCATTAGGAGGCACCTGGGCATCAAAATAATGATGGCAGCTGGGTGTTTGACTCAATACCTCTCTTAGGGTGATGAGGCTGAAAACAGGAACTATAATACATGGCCTATGAGAACACTAATCAGGAGTGCAAGATTTCAAATATAATTTAATGGTGGAACATTGTATATTATCAATTTGGCTAGGCACACGAGTCTCTCGTTGTAATATGGTGACAATACTTTCGCATTAAAAGTCTGAAAGCTTATGAATATGGTGAGGGTGTACCTGGCAGCCTGTATGAGGCTGATATGTGTATAAGGGTGAATGTGTGTGAGGCTGACAGGTATATGAAGCTGGATCCTGTATTAATTATTTTGTAGAACTCAAATACTCTGTACAACCATTATCAGTCTTTAACCTCCTCTCATTGTATTGTATGACCTTTGATACCATTTTTAATTATTTTGTTTAGTGTTTTACTCACACTGGACCAATGTGTTTCTAGGGAAAGGTATCACAAGCTACAGCAATTTATGACAAGTTAATACAAAGTAGCGCAAAGAATAAGAAAGTAGTTATTTGGCAAAACAATACTAGCAAATGTGTGTTCGAGCTTTAGAGCATCAAAGTATCAGTACTCCATAGACAATGATCAACTGATTGTGATTCAAGCCTCTGTAGATCTAGAAGTAATCGCCAAACCTGAGATGAGAACGGGATGATTGGGATTTCAGAGCTCTGGCCATTATGCGTAGAATGTCCCAAATGTTGAAGACTTTTCTACTTGATTATTAGAGGATTATATGAAGGCTACCGAAGGCATCTACGTATCAACAAAAAGAGAGGTAGGGAGAAGGGAACACTCTTTTTCCCCACTGATCATCATTAACAACAACAGAAGAGTGTTCAGAGCTCGTCAGAAAGGACGGGTTTCAGAGCACAAAGAGAAGGAAGTGGAAACACCCTCTTGGTGTTTATAGAAAGCCCTCACTCACCGACCTGGTCGGTGACATGCTTCATCATCGGGCCCCACTGGGAGTGGCCGAGTGCCACCCCAGTGACCAGCACTTAAATTTAGAGGAAACAAGCCACGCAATTTATCTGGCTGAGTTTTCCCACACATATTTTTAATATGTCTTATTGATGAGGTAATAAAGAATGTTTTGATACAATTAAGGCATTTTTAATCTCACCACTAACACTTTCTTCATCACTTACACAACCACCTAGCCACTCACGACTTCACATTATCTGCTCCGCAGTAAATCTGGCGTTGAAGCACACTGGGTTGGCACTCGGCCACTCCCAGTGGGGCCCGATGATGAAGCATGTCACCGACCAGGTCGGTGAGTGAGGGCTTTCTATAAAAACCAAGAGGGTGTTTCCACTTCCTTCTCTTTGTGCTCTGAAACCCGTCCTTTCTGACGAGCTCTGAACACTTTTCTGTTGTTGTTAATACCGAAGGCATCTAGTCAGCTTAATTATATGATTGCCCAAATCCCAGGGCTACCCACACACATAGCAGGTAACTCATTTGGCTAGATCCGCTGATAATACCAATATTTACTTTCAAATGGTATCCGAAACCCACCCCCCTAAAAAAAACAACTAAACTGGGAGAGTGTTTTTGACATGAATTTGCAACAAATAGTTAATCAAATACTTCAACAAATATGTCTACAAAAAACGTAACACGACACTTAATTGCATGCTATTTATAACCTTTAAAACAATAAAATATTAGATCCTTCAGGTTCACAAATAAAATGATAGGTTTGGCAAATACAACTTGTTTTTGAGTACACCACACGCTAGTATCTGAACACCTGCGGCACACCTTGTCACATTGAGCACTGGCATATCAACTACCCTGGGAGATAGATTTATACTCCTGTGCATACTGAACATCATGTCTTGTGTACTAAGCACACCGTTACCTATTAAACAACGAGTATGAGAACATTCTGATGCAAAAAGGCACACCCTGGTATATTTAGACACATGCTACCATAATGCCAAGTAAGTTCTATTCAGGGGCATAACGCACGCCACAGCGGCTCCTGCGGCACTTGTGGGCCCCAGCACTTCAGGAGGGCTCCATTTAGCACAAGGCCAATGTAGATCTGTGAGATATAGGAGACTCTGCAACCCCTCATCCAGTGGTGGCTGGTGACATTTTAAAGTGGTGGGCGTAAAAGTAGGATATTACTTTTATGTAGCAAACGAAGTGAGCGAGCTTAATATGGACAAACGTGTGATCCAGGGTGGGTCTCCTCCTTCGAAACAATTGAAAAAAGATTGGGAAATGGTGCATTTTAAAGCAAATTAATTTAGTGAAAATTCATGGTTTATAAAGCAGTGGGAATGCATAGTCTTGAAATATTAAACTATTTAAAAACGGCCCCATCTCTTACTGCATTAAAATGTTCAACAGTTACTGTAATGTGCAAATTGTACAGCGTGACAACTTCAGCCCTTTTGAAGTGTGTGCTTGCCCAGTGTCTTGTGTTGAATGCAGCATCAACTTTGGAAGAAATGCTCTAATCAGGCTTCAGGAAGCCCCTTCATTTGCTGGCGACAATCAGTCATCAGATGAAAGAAGAAGGGGCTCATGTAAAATACATTTCTATGATTCTCATAGTGATAAAACTGTCAGTATGATTGGCAATGTCAATGATTGTTAGCTGTTTAAGATAAATGAGTAACAACAATGATTTATTATAAATAATTAACACTGGATATGTTTAAATTCTGAAATTGTGAGACTGTGATTTAAATATTATTAAGGTCTGTGGAAGGAGTAATGGCCTTCAGTTATGGGCTCTTTATGTTAAATATTCATGTCCTTTTTCTCTGCTCATCTCGTCAATCTGCACATCATCAGTCACCTCCCTTTCCTCTTCAGGACCCTCTTTTTACTCCCCCCGATGCACTTCCTTGCATTTCCATCACTTCCAATGCCCATATATACACTAAACTCACCAGGGCCAGACTGGGAACCACAACCGGCCTTGCCAAAGTGCTCGGCCGCCCCCCCTACCCACTCGGGGGGTTGGGGGTGCCGCAGAGCTCTTTGCCGGGGCCGATTTTGGTACAGGGCCGATTTTGCAGCTATGCTGCAAAAACGGCCCTGTAACAAAAACGGGCAAAACCGGCCCCCACCCGTGCGGCGCACCGGGGGATTGCCCAGTGCCCGCTATGGACAGTCTGGCCCTGGCACTCACCCGTATTTAAGAATTTTATTTTATTTTTTGATTTTGCCTTGAAAATATTTTGACATATGTGTACCCCCTTCACACACAGTAACACAGAATTTCAATTGCAACTGGAAAACATGTCCATCGTTCTGTGTGCTTTGAAGAGAGGCCAACCCGCTTTGCCTTCAGCCTCAGAGCTCTCAATGAAAGCCCCTCATAAACACATGGCATGATTCAAAGTATGCACTATGCAAGAGTAATAAGACGCACAAAAAATACAGAAACATAACATGATGAAATAGCTAACACTCTTGAGGAATGGAAGATCAAATTAAACATGTGAAATAGGAGAGGAACTAAATTGCTAACATCATTACCTTAACGTTTTTGACATTCATAAATCAATCCATGTTTTGGCATTAATGTTAAGAGCTTGAAGATAGGGCCATAACACCATACAGCAGATAACTGTCTTTACTACAAGCACATCTTTCTTCCTTTGTGCTTGACTCGGATAGCTGGATCAACCGTGCAAGGGAAGAAAAACCCTACTAATCTTTTGTATCAATTTCAGGGGGAACAAATACAGCAGCTCCACTTCTAATGGGGCAGCAAACTGCAGCCAGGGCACGGGGTGTCAAAGTGGGGGAGGTTAGCATGACCGGGGGTCTCAGCGCATTATACATAAAAAAGATTAGCATTATAACACTTACCATTACCGAACACATGCTTGCATCCAGTCCTACTGTGTTATAAACGGGAATTAGTGGGATCTCTGCCTGTGAATATTAGACGGTTGGCGTCACGCAGAGATGGAGACTTCAACGCCCAAAACTGTGACGGTGACAGTGTCACTGGCCTACAGTGGATACCACATAGACTACAATGGCAATGAAGGGCTTTAGAAAGGTAAGCCATGTGTCATGCTTCACAGTGCAGACATTTTATTTACTGCATGGCTTTCCGTCTCCTGCTGCAGAGCGAGGCGGGGCAGGCAGCCTGTGACAGGCAGACCAGACTTAAATATATCACTCGGTTTAGAGATATGGTAGTCTCTCTAAATAAATCGGTCTATTTAATTTTTGAGAGTTAAATATGTAGGAATTTTAGAGGGGTGCAACCTTGGGGTTGTAATTGAGAAAACACCCCTGCCCTCATCATATTCTGCAGGCACCATCACTTAGCATGATGCCACTTGTTGTGTTCTTGTATGCCTTGCCTTATTGGCTATCACATTGTTCTCACTGCTCTCACCACGCCATATCGAGAATGTATGGACCTCTATTCTTCTAAGGTGCCGAACTAGTTGATCTTTTGAGACATTCAAGAAATACCAGAAGCACCTACTTTTCTATCCACATTTGCAGGGGTGATTTTTTGGATCGCTAAGGACTATCAGGACCAGACTGGATGCTTAATGTAAATTCCTAACGTTTTTATAGGTATATTTGTTTTTTGCTCTAGTAAATTGTAATTGAAACTTTTTGTCATTGACACCTTAATTGGAAAAGTGTCTCTCTTTTTGCTTTACTCTTTCGCTTTTACTCTTTTTAACCAAGAAATATTCTGATATTATTGGAAATAGTGTGGAATTTTGAGCACCAGCTATCCATCCCTGTGTGCAATTAAAGCACAAAGAAAAATCTGAGCAACACTCTGGCACATGGCATCTGCCCCTGGCATATGATGCTAGCTGAAGCTATTTTACTGATCTGGCCCTCACTATAATAGGAGCTGCAACATTACATTTCTTTGCACAGTATGAAACAAAATGGCTTTATTTCCATTGCTAACTGATAGAGTAAGGCCATTATTTGCATGAGGCCCATTGTTTCATATGCACCCTTATTTTTAGGTCTCGGCTAAAGACGCGCGGAAGCGCGTCTCCGCCGAGATCTTTTGTCAGCGACTGTCCTTCCCAGGAGACAGTGTCGGCCACGCGCATCCCTGGAGGCGATTTGAAACGTGACCGCGCGCTGTGGCCAGGCGCTGTCTCCTGGGAAGCTCAAGCACCACACACGCATGCGCATACACACACAAGCGCCCATGCACGCACGCACATACATACATACATACATACAGAGACACCCCCCTGACACATACACACACACGCGCACACACACAAGTGCACCGAGGCCCCCCTCCCCCGCCGTCACCGTCGCACACATACATACACACACACACACGAGCATACATATACACACGTGCACCAATCCCGCCCCAGCCTTTTGGAACTTACCTTACCTCAGCACGCGGCGCCCAACCTCCTGCTGGCGCGCCCCCGGGGCTCTACACCGCTCACAGGAGCCCCGGGCCGCGAGACGCAACGACTCCGCCTGCCTCCTCTTCCGGTCTGAACGTGGCCCCGCCCCCGTCACAGGCGACCGTGCCTGACTTCCGGGGCGGCCGCGATACTAAGAGACTGTATATTTCCCACTTAGAGGTTCTACTTTTGATGCGTATTTCCATGTGGACAGGGATGAGGAGTTTAAGGTAGGTCATACCAGGCCAGACCAGTCACATTTTCAGAGTAGCAATGAAAGGAAAATGTACACCGCATTAGAAAACAACACAACACGGTGGAATGAATATCAACGACTATACCCGGTAACTACCATAAAGTCTGGCCTGGCATCAGCGGCGGCCACAACAGCTACTCGGGTTTCACCATATTTGTTACTTATATAAACTCACCTCCGTATTGCCACGCTAAGACCAAGGGGATATTACCGCCTGCAGAATGTAACTATTCACTGTAGCTTATCCTAAAGCATTGCAACTCAGATAGTATGAGTTCATACACAGTCCCCCACAGCGGATGGCAGTAGTGCCCTAAGCCCCCCTACACAGAGTAATCTGCACGCGCCGCCGAACAATGTATTAGTGGCTCCATAATGCTTCTAAGAGCATTTAGTACACTCACCATTCCAGGGCCGAGCACGCGGGACTGCAGCATTCGGCGTTGGTCCAACTCTGATACCCCCGGCCGGACCGTATGAAGACAGCAGGATTCTAGGCTCGCACAACCTCGGCCAATAAACTGTTGCTGCCCGGAGCATTGCGCCCCCAACGTGAACCGCCTATGTTGCTCTGCAGCTCATCGCTGATCCAGTCCCCTGGTCCCACAGAAGAGTGGTGAGTGGTGAGTGCAGAGTGGTGAGTGCAGAGTGGTGAGTGCAGAGTGGTGAGTGGTGAGTGCAGAGTGCAGAGTGCAGAGTGGTGAGTGCAGAGTGGTGAGTGCAGAGTGGTGAGTGGTGAGTGCAGAGTGGTGAGTGCAGAGTGGTGAGTGCAGAGTGGTGAGTGCAGAGTGCAGAGTGGTGAGTGCAGAGTGGTGAGTGCAGAGTGGTGAGTGCAGAGTGGTGAGTGCAGAGTGGTGAGTGCAGAGTGGTGAGTGGTGAGTGGTGAGTGGTGAGTGCAGAGTGGTGAGTGCAGAGTGGTGAGTGCAGAGTGGTGAGTGCAGAGTGCAGAGTGGTGAGTGCAGAGTGGTGAGTGCAGAGTGGTGAGTGCAGAGTGGTGAGTGCAGAGTGGTGAGTGGTGAGTGCAGAGTGGTGAGTGGTGAGTGCAGAGTGGTGAGTGTAGAGTGGTGAGTGCAGAGTGGTGAGTGCAGAGTGGTGAGTGGTGAGTGCAGAGTGGTGAGTGCAGAGTGGTGAGTGCAGAGTGGTGAGTGCAGAGTGGTGAGTGGTGAGTGCAGAGTGGTGAGTGCAGAGTGGTGAGTGGTGAGGGCAGAGTGGTGAGTGCAGAGTGGTGAGTGCAGAGTGGTGAGTGCAGAGTGGTGAGTGCATAGTGGTGAGTGCAGAGTGGTGAGTGCAGAGTGGTGAGTGCAGAGTGGTGAGTGGTGAGTGCAGAGTGGTGAGTGCAGAGTGGTGAGTGGTGAGTGCAGAGTGGTGAGTGGTGAGGGCAGAGTGGTGAGTGCAGAGTGGTGAGTGCAGAGTGGTGAGTGCAGAGTGCAGAGTGGTGAGTGCAGAGTGGTGAGTGCAGAGTGGTGAGTGCAGAGTGGTGAGTGCAGAGTGGTGAGTGCCGAGTGCAGAGTGGTGAGTGCAGAGTGGTGAGTGCAGAGTGGTGAGTGCAGAGTGGTGAGTGCAGAGTGGTGAGTGCCGAGTGCAGAGTGGTGAGTGCAGAGTGGTGAGTACAGAGTGGTGAGTGCAGAGTGGTGAGTGCAGAGTGGTGAGTGCAGAGTGGTGAGTGCAGAGTGGTGAGTGCAGAGTGGTGAGTGCAGAGTGGTGAGTGCAGAGTGCAGAGTGGTGAGTGCAGAGTGGTGAGTGCAGAGTGGTGAGTGCAGAGTGGTGAGTGCAGAGTGGTGAGTGCAGAGTGGTGAGTGCAGAGTGCAGAGTGGTGAGTGCAGAGTGCAGAGTGGTGAGTGGTGAGTGGTGAGTGGTGAGTGGTGAGTGCAGAGTGGTGAGTGGTGAGTGGTGAGTGCAGAGTGGTGAGTGCAGAGCAAGTGTGCAGAGCATTGTGTGCTGTTGAGTGCAGAGTGCTGTGTATTGGCAATGTTAATGACAATGCCCATTTATTTTTGATTTAAAGAAAAAAATGTCATGAGCAATGCCAATAGCTCTACCTTTAATGATGCCGAGACCATTGCATTGCAAATGCTTGTTTTTTATGTCACTGTCATATTTCTACTCGGCTCCCAGCGTTTCTGACATGTCTATAATTAATGGAATTATTTGATGAGCTCTCCATCAGAGAACCTTCTAGTACTGGAGTAGTTAAGTCAATAAATGTGGCCAAGTCAGCTTTAACCCTTTGGCCGCGGCGGTATTTCCGCCGCGGAGCTAAGGGGGAGGGGGCCGCGCGGCGCCGCCATGCTCGTGGCGGAACCAGTCCGTCACGAGCCGCGGTGGTGCTGTACTTGTGACGGAATGGTTCCGTCACGGCCCGCCCACCTAATAGAACCCTCAGCGCAGGCACAAAATCGGCGCCGCGCAGGCGCGGTGCCGGGCCGTGACGGAAACATTCCGTCACCAGCACAGCACCACCGTGGCTCATGACGGAATGGTTCTGTCACGAGTATGCAAGGGGTTAAAATGCTTAAACTGACAGTAAACACAAAAAAATTGTAGGTTGGGGGGGCGCCCCCTAAAATCTGCAATCATTAAATAATTCACTCATGGGCTGATCTCAGCCCCGATCATTTTGGTGAAATTACTTCCATTATTCTTCTCGATAAGCGAAGACAGTGAACATTCATATGAATGGAAATCCACCAGTGCTCTGTCATGGACACAGATTTGAGTTTATGGTTCTGCAACATAAATGGGATATTTTACCACATGTTATCCAAGAACCATTTTCTTAAAAATATCATTTGGGATGAAGAACACTATTAATATATGCAATATGACGATAAAGAGCTTACAATAAACAAATTACTATAGCAGTGGTTCCTAACTTTTTGACTTCTGAGGGTCCCCATTATTCACTAGTGGAAGCCGGGCCCCAACCTAAGCAATTTGAATGATTTGAACCTCAAAATAGTTCACAACCATACAACAACAAGTAAAGGTACACAAAATATGATACACGTTATTTAATTCTCAAACAAAAATATACAAATATAATAATTTAAATTTTAAGGGAGAGTAACTGCTTTTATTAATGTGTAACTCTAGCCTACCACGTTGTCTTTTTTTAGCTCCTAATGCATGTTCTTTTATCTCTGTATACCAGTGGTTCAACTGGGTCCATAAATTGGCCAACATAGATTCTGTTTACTGTTATTGTGCTGGTCCCACAAATCAAGTTTAGAATACCAACTGATTTTAGGCTCCAGTTTACTGTAGTATATTGGCCCGCTTTCTAGTCACTTTTGAAGTTTTTACAGATTTTGTAGGGGTAGCTTGTATCTGATCACCACAATGTGAGCTATGGGTAACCTACATCTTCATGAGAACTAATGTCATACAGAAAACTTTGGAAAAAATCATATTGTTCACCCATAGTAGGGTGACAAATGGTGACAGCAGCCAAAACAGAACAATATAGAGACTATACTGAGTTTTTAATCTCCTATTGTAACTGGGAGAGCGCAATGATATTCAAAAAGAATAGTTCCACAGTAACAGAGTAATAAGGCATCAGACCAATGGGCATTAATATCCATTTCATGCTAGCATAAAGCATCAGGAGGAGAGGGCGGTGACTGACACCGCGGATGCCAAACATATGCAGCACCATTGGTGCCTGTAACTCAGAGCAGAATTTCAATGGGTTTGAGAGTGGCCGGAGTGAATTCAGTAGGCAAAATCAAGGCACCGCAAACTCCGCAACTTGCGCCACACCTACCACAAGGCCTCAATGTATCTGATGTTTACAGGGTCTCATTTATTTGAACCTTAGTGGTAGCCCTGAAATGTGCCAAACACTATTTGCACAGTTTTTCGCGCGTGCTTCAATTTAGAGCTGCTATACAATTTTGCTTTCCCATGTATTATGATAACTCCTACCACCATCCTTGAGCTGGTGATAACGGGATCCATAAAATCGAGGTATTGCACATTCAAAGTGACAGCAAACAACTTTTATTTGTGTTAATATGGTCTGCCTTGATAGTAATTGTTTGAGAACCACCAGGATAGGGTCTTTGGCTTAGTCGACATGTTTGGAGCCAGGAGTACTTGTTTTGCTTGTGCACACGTTGAGTGCTTCCACAAAAAGTGTTTGTCATCCACACAGTTGTGATCACTTCATATATTTATCTATCTGGCTGAGCTTCAACATTCAGGGGCACACACATGACATTGTAATGCTAATAAAATGCCATAGCTCACTACACAATTGATGTTGTTATCTCGGGCAACAGTACAGACGGGAGCAGGGCAGCCATTGACCTAAATGGACTTTTAGGTCTAACTTGACAGTGGAACTGTCACCTGACCTTTTACCCCACACCAATATAATTCTAGTTTTTTCATTCACAAAACACATACCCAGTCGCAAGCGATCTATATTGGTTCACATTACCATCAACATTCCTCTAAAGCGAGACCTATTGGTATTGCCAATGCTTGTTCTCTATTTGTATGCCACTAATGAATAGGATGATTATGTTATGCTCATAATTATAGTGGTAATACGGTTCCAGGTACATAGAGTTAGTGCTTAGCAACATAATTACTTATACAATATTTTCACATTATTCTGAGTTCCGCATCAAGTGTGAAAATCTGATTTTCCAACTCAATACAGAAGGCGATAATAGGGTGTATAAAAGAAAATGAGAGAACTGGAAAGTTAGGAAAAGGCAGTTCATGAAAATGTTGTCATAAGAATCGTGTAACATTTTACTCTGGTAAACAAAACAGCAGATTGAAAACCAAATAAACAGCAATGCATCCCTGACTACTGTTAGAAAAACACATAAACAAATCAAACATATTTCTGAATTGCTTTTTGAGTCCAGGCTAAAATATTTAAAACCATGGCACAATGTCGAAAACGAAATAAAATAGATGACTTTATGTGTACCGAGCACGTATGTGAGCAATAATTTAATGTGTTCAGTGTACTGGAGTGATTTAAAATAGTCCCTTTTCCACTGCAGTGCAAGTGCGCAATATATGGTAAGAGAGAAACACTCCTTTTTGTGAAGCCAACGCCCACTCTCCGTACATTGCAGCATTGGCAACAATAGATGTCGTAAACATCTTCTTTTTTTATTTTTTTATTTTTTTTATTGAGAATTCCTGCTACAAACATACATAAATATATTATACATTGCATTGTTATTTAAAAAGAGGTAAAAAACATAAACAATATAGATTTAAGACAAAAAAAACAGTTCTTCATGGCACAAGTTATATTAGCATTCAAAAATATTTCATATCGTCGGGATAAAATTAGCATAATACATAGGCAGCTTGTATCGGAAATCCGAGAGCCAGCCTCCGCCCAACGTCTCCTTTTTATAATCCGGAATCCCTCCACCTTTTGAGCGGGGCCCAGATGTTTGCGCCCATTTCCCGAGTTTTCCTACCCTTATGCTCATATAAGCAAGATTCAATATTGTGCATCCCCAAAAGTCTGGCCAGCCACATCTGAAAGGAGGGTGCCACGGTATCCTTCCAGCCAGCTGAGATAAGGATCGGAAGTACCGCAACAGAAATAAACACGAGGGCCTCATCCTCTTTTTTCAACCTCAGCTTACTATCACTTCCTAGTATCATTAGAGTAGGGGATAGGTTGATCTTAACACCTAGCAGTCCCTCCTAGAACTTCTCGATTTCCCCCCAAATTTAATTTAATTGCTCACATTGATGAAACATATGCAATAAATTTGCAGGCCCTTCTCCGCATCAAGGGCATCTATCATCCTCCCTTATACCCCAATCATACAGCTTTGCCGGTGTAAAAAGTGTTTATAGAGCTGTGCTCTCAAGTTAGAGGAGCAGAATACTTTCTTATTTAATTGCAGGGCTTTATCTAAATCAACGTCTGGATCTCCCAGTTTTGATGCCCAAGAAACCTCAAGTTTTTCCAGGTCATCTTGAATTCCTATCAGCAAAGAATTATATACCATTTTAATCTTTCTACTTCCATTTAGTAAGTAGTCCAACAGATTGTTTCTGACTCCTAAGGGGATGTGTGGTCTTATAGCCATCAACGTTTGAGAGATCTGAGTAAATTTAAAGTATTGATTAGCTGGGATCCCATAATTCTGTTGAATATCTTCAAACGTCATCACGGTATCCCCTACCATGATAGCTCCTAATGTTTTAATTTCTTCCTGCTCCCAGAGCCCCCACATTCTGTCGTTGCTAAGCTGTGGATACAAACTGGAATTCCAGAGTGGCAAATAGGGATTAATTTTAGGAATTGCCAACGCCCTTTGCACAAGCTTCCAAACCCCCCAGGCACTGTCGAGGACCTTGTACCGCATTTTCTTATAGTACCGGCGATCCGTTTTCCAAAATAGCAATCCCAGGGCCTCTCAGCCCAATAACAGCACATGTATAGAAGGGGGGGGTTTGGTTAGCCCATGGGATTTTAACTATGTTCGTGGCTGAGTCAAATAACATGGCCATCTGGGTTAGCAAGCATGCCCAATGATAAAACCTAAGATTGGGATTGCTAGTCCACCCCTTTCCCACGGAAGAGACATATAATTCAATGATCGTCTTATTTTCCCGTAGTGCCATATGAAGCTCATAAAAGTTGCCTCTATTGATTTAATCAGCCCCTCCTCTATAAGAAACGGAATAGAGCGGAAAAGATACAAAACCTTAGGAAACATGGTCATCTTCAATACGTTAACCCTACCAATCAGACACAGATGTAGCACATCAATTCTTTTCAAGTCCGCCGTTATTTATTTTGAAAGTGTAGTAAAATTATCTTTGATGATTAAATCTGTTGCTGCATTCACTCCTAGATAAACTGCTGAATCCACATATCTTGTAACTATTTTAGTGATGTTATTGGTGCAGAATATTTGAGTTTTACTCTCATTCAATAGGTACCCCGACTGACTACCGAAGTCTTCTGCTATCCCAACAAGAACTGGCATAGCACTCTCTGGTTCTTTGGTTATTACAGCCAGGTCGTCAGCATACGCCAACAGTTTTGTCTCAAATCCGTTAAAACTACAGGCTTAATGTATGTCAGCACAGCCTAGGATCCTCTGTATCAGTGGATCTATATATAATGAAAAAAGTATCGGTGAGCAGGGACACCCCTGGTGTGTCCCCCTCATGTTATGGATTTTTTCTGAGCTTTCTCCCATCAGCTGGACTCTGGCCTCAGGGTCGCGATACATGACCATAAGATAAGTGCCCTCATAATTTTAGGGCCAAAGCCCCTTCGATCCAATATCCCCCACAAATACTTCCACATTACGCGGTCAAAGGCTTTCTCAGCGTCGAGAAGGATCATGCCCATCCGCCCCACGAGGCAGCATGGGCATCAAAAATGGCAATAGCGCGCCTAATATGGTCAGTTGTACCACGACCTGGGATGAACCCATGCTGCCACGGGGAGACCAGACCGCCAATGACCTCTCCCAGCCTTTTTGCCATGACCTTAGCGTAAATCTTAGTGTCCGCATTTATGAGGAATATTGGTCGATATGACCTGGGGCACTCTTTTGGTTTCTCCTTTTTGTGTAGCACTATTATGTTAGTTTCCTTACAGGATTCTGGGATTAGACTGGAGCATATTATCCCTCTCATTCTGGATACTTTTGTAAACATCCAGCGGAATACCATCTGGCCCTGCGGCCTTCCCCACTGCTAGCTCCTGTATTGCATCACATATCTCGCTCATTGTCAATTCCTTATCTAACTCTTCCCTTCCCCATTCATCCAGCTGAGGGCCCCCATCAACAAATGTCGTAGACAGCTTCAGTGTCAAGCAGGCCTTAGAAAAACAGACTGCAACCCAACAGGAGCTGAACACCTGGTACAGTCGAATTTGCAATAAAACATATAATTAAAAAGCAGCAAGTTGAAAATTTGCCCTAATATTTCTTGAACTGCATGCTAAAATAATCCACGACTTAAGGAAATAAAATGATTTCCGGGATATCAAAAACGTGAAAAAAAACGTGCAACAGGTAATACCACACACCGTGAGGTGCAGTGAACAAGGAAGGGCGGTGTAGGTGTAGATAAGATTAGAGGGAATGACTGTGTTGTACACCATACTTTATCCACAATATATGTTTACATACAACTTAGAAAATAGAATACATTTACTAACATGAATTGACACAGCGTAAATATACACAAACACCACACGTGATAAATAAAGAGTGCATTGTGCTGCTGTGTTTGCAAAGTGTTTACCAAGTACAACAGTTTATGTCAACAGTGCAAACTGTCTGTACACTGAAACGGTCTATTTGTTCTTAAGTAGAAATCACGGACTGTAAATGCCAGACAGCTCAATAAAATGGTATTACTGTTTGGAAAGACTAAGGAACATAAAGTACAAAGACAAAACTATCTTTATGAGAAGCAAATGTATCTAGTTATCAGTCATGCTTATAAATAACATTTTATCGGATGATGTCTAGCAAAGATATATTGTCAGTTTTAAACTCAGAGCTCTTGTTCTTCATGCGTGCATTGAGCAGATTTTCCGTTATGTTGACATTATAAATAATTCTTAGATTTTGTCTCACCTTCCCTTCTTCCCTTTTTCCAGTTTTTGGGGAGCCAACACCAAACACAAACATTTTTTTTTGTCAAGCGCTGTCTATTCTAGCTTTATACAATCCAAAGGGTTAGCCATTTAATGTCATTGTTTTCTCTTAAACTTTCTGTTCAGCTTCTTGCCCTTATTTTGTTTAAACTGATGTTCATTTTTAGGTCTGGCTTGACAGTGCGGCTGTTTCCAGAAATATCAGCACTCAAAAAAATGTTTTTCAGGAGTACTATATACAGGGGTTTTGGCTCAGCTCACATGTTGTTACCAAGGAGAACATGTTTTGATTAGGTAGAAGTTGGATGCTTCCCACTTAAAAAAAATGTTGCCTCTTTATGCAGCTGGGAATTTTGTTTATTTATCCATCTCTCTGAGCCAGCAGCAGTATGGGTGCCTGAGCTTGAATTTCTCGAGGGCCCACACTTGGCAGTGTAATGCTGTTAAAGGCAACTACATAACCAGATATGTAAGAAGGGTGTTGTTTGTCTGGCAACAGCACATATGAGAGGAGGGCTCATGTGGAATGAACTGCAGTCCCAGCATCTTCCCCTTCCATTACTGACTTTAGACTTCAGAGTGCAATTTTGTGTTTGTGAGCAGTATGGGGTGCCAATGGCTACATCAATCTACATGGGAGTTAAAGAGACCTTACAGTGGGACCTTTTTAGACACAACACCTAACAAAAAGTGACCCCAGTTTGATAATTCATACACCCGATATTTGAAGATGGGTGAGTGTGCACACTGAAAAGCACCTACTGTAACAATGCTAGTTCCCAATGGAACCTAGTAGATAAATTACAACAGCACAGGTGCACCACAATTTTTAGACATTCAGTTCACAAATTTCAATAAGTCACGAAAAGTGTGGTACCTCATTTTCATTTCTTTATTTCAACTCAAGGGAAATGAAGCACCATACAGCCGACGTGTTTCGTCCCATACAAAGGGGACTTCTTCAGGGCATGTATAATTAACTCGATGTTTCAAGCGAAGTTAATAGGTGGTGGCTTGAACAAGGTAGCGCCGCAGAGAGAGTAAAAAATTGGAATAAAAAATTCCAATCACTCCAACCAGAGATAGGCAGTTTGAATTAGTTCAGTGAAAATAGTGTCAAGATGCACAAAAAGTCAATTGTGAATATCTGGTCATGCCAGATCGGGACTACATCACAAGTTCAGACTGACCACAATGAAGTGCGGGACAGCTTCAAGGACTCAGTTAGGCCCATTAAATAAGAGTACCATAAATCCTTTTTGCAGCGCATTTCGAGGTTCCACACTGACGATGCCTCACACAGTCAAGGTGATGCGTTGGTTCCGAGGAGTCGTTCAGATGTAATGCGAGGTCTTGCATTGTTGCAGAGGATCCCGTTTATGAGGGCTTGTGATGTGAAGTCCGGCGACAAGGATGTGTCACACAGTTGCAGCAATGTGCCGGTTCCAAAGAGCTGTGAAGTTATGATGCAAAAACCTGCATTGTCATCAAGGATGCGTTCAACGAGGTATCTGTAATGCGAGGGCCTGTGTCCGAAAAGCTCTGCACCATTGGCAGTTCCGAAGCAGGTTGTGAGGTTATTGAGGAGTCCTTGCTTTGGTGTAACCCTTACAGCAGAGGAGATGCGTCGGTTACTAATGCAATGCGTCAAACAGTAAGGGTGATATGCCGCTTCCAAAGGCAATGCATCAAACAGCAAAGGCGATGCGTTGAACAGCAAAGGCGATTCGTCGTACAGCAAGGGCGATGCACAGCACTGGGGAGGAAATGTCAGTTCTTCGGGGTCCACAGATGGCCTTGTAGAGCACTTTCAGGGTCACTTCCAAGGGACTAGAATTAGGGTGGCACCACTTAGTAGGTTAGGTCTCACAAATGGTAGAGTCCAGGTGTGGGCTTCAAGGGTGTTGGAGCCTTGTGTCCCTGAGGCTTTAGTCTAGAGGCCAGCCATTGATTCTCAGAGTCATTTTGAGTTCCTGGACTCAACCAATGAAAATCCAGTCCTTCTCACCCAGGCAAGAGGGCAGTAGGAAGAAGGTCAGTACAGTAGGACAGCCGTCCTTCAGAGCACCAGACCAGCATTGTGGCAGTCCTTTTAGATGCATAGCAGTTCTTCCTGTCAGAGTATCTACAGATCCAGAAGTGTACTGAAGAGTTGGTGTCAGGAGTCCAATATTTATACCTGGGTCTTCCTTTCAAGTGGAGAAGCTTCTAGAGGTTTCCCTTTGAAGTCCACAGCCATCCTGACTTCCCTGTCCTGGCTCCAGACTAACTAAAGGGGGTATGCAGCCTTTTGTGTGGAGGCAGGACACAGCTTTTTAAAGCGTAGGTAGGGTTGTGCCTTGCTCCCCCTACCATCCTGCCAGTGATGACTAATCCAGGCACATCCAAGCTCTCTATTGTATGTGGCTGTCTAGGAGGGCAAGATTGCTGTCCCCTGAAATTTTTATGGGAAGGGCTAGGAGACAGCTAGCTGTGCCTGCAAATACGCTTGTGAACATTATAGCTGATATGATTCTTGATTACTGTAAAGGACTGGCCGACATGGCGCATTCTGTGTCTCAATATGATGGGGTGGGGCATTCTCTTGCCCCAAACCGACCGCACAGCTGTATTGCGCCATGTTGGCAAATAGTTCATTTTTTCTCTCAATTGTAATCCATTTTTAAGCATCTATTCATCTCTTATTGCATCTCCATAATTTGCGACTGATACTCAAAATCCACGCGCGGGATGTTATGCCATTTCAAGTTTCTTATGTAAAAGCTGCGCCCATCCGGACTTCTTGCTTAAACACGACAAAAGCAGGAGTTTGTCCAAAGCAGCATTTATTTAAAACCCAATGCTTGTCGGGCTAAGAGTGCCCTTCGTCAGGGGACACTGTAAATGGTTATAAAACAAATATCCATCATTACAATGACCTTAGATCAACATTTTAGGTAATCACCAAAACAATCAAACATTTTTTAAACCCCTTGCACCGTTTCACCCCGTCTTCATTGTAAGCAATATGAAATAACACCAATATCCCTCTGTTCTCATGGTGGACCAAATTAGCCAATTTCCTTTATTTCACCCCCTCTATTCTACTAAACAAACATCTGCCATTTCTCTGGGTGAATATAGCTTAAAGCCACATACGTTTCTACCCCTTACTTATCTCCGCTTCCGCATACATACTGCTTTCTCCCCCACCACTTCAATTGTGCATTCTGTGTCTCGCCAGGTTGAAGAGGCTACTGCCCTGACTCATCAGGATAATTACTGTTGTGCTGGCGACTGGGTTATGGTGAAGAAGCATGTTTGCAAGTTATACTTGTAACCTTAGTGGCATGGGCCTTACCAGGTGATTCTGTAAACCACAACTGCTGTAATGTGTGGAGGTCTCCCTAACTGGCTCATACTCGCAGAGACCCATGTCCCCTTAATGATATAACAGCATCAGTTCCTGATATACCGGTGGTTACAGAGAGAATAAGGGAGAAAGTTAGTCAAGCTGTAGGGGATCAGCAAGATGCTGGGACAGCATTCGTTTGACTTAATGGGGATCCAAGAGAGTCAACTGCTGTCATTAGAGGAGGGTTCCATCCAGTAGAGTTGAGTACACGAAGTTTAGACCCTGGCGAAGGGCCTAGTGCAATACTAACACAAGTTGCATGAGATCAATGGCCCAGAAGACAGGAGAGAGGAAGACACTGTCTCACAGAGGTACATGTGCCTTGCACTATCCCAGACGGTGTTGACAAATCTGGTTTAAATGACAGTGAAGAAGGGCCAAAAGTGAGGTGATCAAAGTAACCAGGAGTACCTTACCACTCACCTAAATTGAGTTACTTGGCAGCTAATGATTAGTGAGAGAGCTTCACATCCACCTGAACCTTCTTGCACTGAACTTTGTGGCTGAACTGAGATTTTAAATTGCAAAGCCACTAGACAGAATGACTCAACTTGTTCTGAAAGTAATTACCATTGAATTTTAACTGTGCATGTACTAAAGCTGCACTTTAAACCTAAAAAGAGATATTTAGGCTGTGTTTTGCTGTCTGTGCACGTGAAAACCAGCTGTAAATAGTTGTGCTGCAATCTTCTAAGCTAAACGGTCTGTCACTAGTGAACACATGGAGCCCAACGCAAATGCCTTAAGACTCAAATGCTTATGTGCAGGAGTAAATGCCATTGCACCTGTAGTGCTAGTTGTTTTACTTATAATTTTGAATTTGCCGCACCACTTACATGCTGAAGAGCTTAAGTCTACCCGCACACCCCAAAAGCTCAACCCTACTAGTATTAGTTTACCTTTTCTAGATTTGAAAGACTCACACATAGATGCTTCTAGAGGACATTATCCAATAAATGTACACACAAAGCTGGTAAAAACATATGTCAACACTAAGGATGCTAGGGATTGTTACATATGCATTCAATTAGCTTCATCGTTTGCTTAGGGAATTACCTACCACAACCTTCCCTTGACTTATGGAGTTATCTGTAGTTTATTGCTGAGCCTATTCTATGGAAACGGCACTTTCCAATATTTGTATTTAAATCAAGATTAAGTTCTTTTAAAAGTTCCCCTACTGAAGCAATTGAATAGACAGCCTGAGCCTAAAAATATTGAAATAATGGGACATTTCCATTATTACGCTGGAAACTGCCTATGCACACTGACACAATTTAATCTGTTTCTTGACAAGTGTAAAAAAGAAAATTCCTTGACTCAGTAGAAGATAGAAGCAGTGATATCTTAGTTAAGGCTGCAAATCATTTGAAGTTTCCACCATATGAAACAGATGAGAGTGAACACAGAACAGTGGGAATCATGCCTGCATCAACTTTAGATTGGCAACATAAAGGGAGATTATGTATTTCCATTAAAAAATCCACTATTGACACAAATTGTGTAGGAACGAGTAAATGTGAACATTTGAAGTTAAGGGAAAATGGGTTTTGAATTTAGATGAACAGGATCCTGTTTTTATGGAGTTTCCTACATTTGTGGGAAAGATGCATTTTACAGCTTACCCACAAGATGGTATGGAACTTGTTACATTGGTGCAGTCTTTCCAAAAATGTATCATGTGAATCAAATGGATGGTTCGACAATTGAAAAGCATGTGAGGACAAAGAGGGTAGCCAGTGCTAGTGAAATAGTAGGTGACATCTTTAGTGCTTTGATTCCGTCTAAAGGAGTTATGCTCAACTCACATAAGATCAGAAAGCTTTTCACTCTAGTTGCTATGTTGTCTACTAGTTCAGCTGGAGGGTTCCTAGTTATTGATACAGAATTGTTTGGCATGAGATCAATGGTTTTGCAAAATCGACTTGCTTTAGACTTCCTTCTTACAAAAGAGGGCATAGTCTGCCGGATGTTAAAAGTTCAACAATGTTGTTCTCACATTCCAGACAGAAGTAAGGACCTGAAGAAAAACATTAGCAACATATCTGACCCGAAGAAGGATTTGAAAGGGTTAAGAGCAACAGGTGCTTGAGAAGCAATAGGGAATGGATTTTCTGCTGTATGTTGATGATTTGGAAACTTAGGGAGTGGAATTGTTAAAAGGATCTTGAGACCTTTAGTAAATATTGTTCTTCGTGGATTCTTACTGTTTGTAATCATTAACGTACCCAAGTAAAGAATTAAGTGAGGAGGAAAAGAGCCGCTATGGAACTAGAAGATGAACAGAGTAAACTCCATGATGACATGAAATTACTGGAGGATTCCAGAAGAAAAATAATGAAGACAAGATCTTGATGTGATGGCTTGATTCACCATCAGAGGGGGGTATTGGTGCAGCATAAAGATTCCCATTATATACACCTCACAAAAGTCTAACGAAAATTATATCGGACACACAAAATGATCGTGCACCGTGCATATGATTCTTACGTGCCGCCATGTTGCAGGCATAAGTTGCATCTGACAGTGTTATTGCAGAGAGTCTTTACTGTAGAATTTACAGTTTCTCACATAGAATATTTACTACAGTTGAAATCAATATTTCAGATTTTTTACTTAGGATCCGTCTTCACTAAATAAGAGCTGCATTTAAAATAAATGATTTATAAATAATCGTTTGATGTGGATCAATTAAATGATCGAAATTTATTAACTAAATGCACATTCTTAATTGCCACTAAAAGATTCATGAATTTTAACATGTGCTATATTGCAAGGATACGTGTTATTTACTTTGAATCATCCACTTTACTTCACTGTTGAAACCTTATTCATGATTCCTAAATGTGTTCTATGTCTTTTGTGTAACCTTTAGAGACCAGATTGTTTCCTTCTAACCACCCTCAAATGAGTAAGATATGACTGCAATAGAAACAGTGACTCATCCAATGTATGCATTTATAACACACATGTACTCCCAAATGTAGTTTTTAGTCAGATTTATTATTGTGTATTTTGACTATTCACTTTATGTTACTGCAATACAAACTAAACTACGAAAGATATTATATTCGAACATGTTTAAATGTGCCCACCCATATTAAATGTGCAACATTGCTTTAATGTCTTAAGTTAGCATTTTCTTCTAAGGCCTGTGTTGCTACTTGCTGCATTTCAAAATATCATTGTATTCTGTTTCTGCTGACTTGACATTCTTGCAGGCGTTCTCATGCATTGCTAGTTTAGAATAGATAAATTTCTTGTAACAGCAATAAAGACATAGCCTGAGAGAGGAATTTTGATGGCAAGTACACAAGAACTGGATTGTTAACAAAGGACTATTCAACGTTGACATGAGCGTGTGAAAGACGTGTTGTTCCCATGTCCAGTGTGGGATTTTTCTCTACTGTTGCTGTCTGCAAAGTATGGATACTATGGATAATGAACTGCCTATAACAATGCGACTAAGTGGGCGTTACCTGTGGATTTCATGGATTAGAACCTATTGACAACATGTTTGGTTGAGACAACTCTGCAGATCCCTCGCTTTGAGCTCCTTTCAGAAGCCTTATGGAACTTTGCAGAAACTTCCTCTGTCGTCTCTTTGTGGATTTCTGGCCGAGCCATTCTACAGCTCTATGCAGAATTCCCTTTTTGCCCCTTGCCAACCCCTTCCATGATTTCTCACTGTCCTTTAAATGGACTTCATTGAGGTTTAGAATTTAATGATCACTTTGCCTTCAGTGTGGTTAGGCTGGCAGTTATTCCATTTCCCCTGAATACTCATGATTGAGCTTCTGAATATGCTAAGACGAGTTTTGCTCAGTCCACTGTGCCTTGTTCCTGATTCTGACTTGGAACTCTTTGATTTCTGAGACTCTACGAACTAACTGAATGGGTCTTTTTGACTGTACTTGGAATATTTTGTCAGCTAATGTATAGAAAACAGAATTTAAACTTGTGTTCTGATATTGATGGTACTAGCGTGTATTAGACTTACCTATCTTTTCGTCTGCTTTCTATTGACAGGATCTTCAAGCCGGGCAATTCCAACTCCAGAACACCAGTCCTTAATTTGTAAAGAAATGTGTGCCAGAGCCTTCGTGAGGAGACTCCTACATTTTACACCACCATGGGCCATGCCAGCTATGCCAGTGAGAGTACCAACACAACTATTAAACACTACGTCCTACAAGTGTGGCATTTCTGACATTCCAGTCCCCAAAAGCTAGACGAATTACTTGGGTGGCAGGTATTAGTCATTTTTATTTAATACTTAATCAAGAAATAACTGCTGTTGTGCTAATCTCTTAATCAAACAAACAGCGCCACCATATGGCAGACTGTCATAAATGCTGATGTTCAGAATTAAGTGCCAGCATCAAGCATCAGAAACTATTGACTCAAATTAAGCGCAGAGGCCCAAGGGGGAGAGGGGCCCGTGAGGAGCCCCCAAAGACCCTTTCTGATGAGCCCATTGGAAGCGCTGGTTGGTCCCTCCGACTGATGCAGTCTTAGCGACCACCACATTATTCGGCAGTCAGACCACTCTGCTGGTTGTCGGTCAGACCATCACCAACGTCCTGTTGATGGTGGTCTGACCAACATCTTAATGATGCCCAATATTCTTGTCAATGATATTTGTGCATCACAATATTTGTGTATCACAATATTTATTTTCCAATATTTCTGTCTCCTGATATTTTTAATTCAACATGTTTTCCAAACCCCTTACTAACACTACATGAAATGCTACAAACGAAAAAAGTTAGGCATTTTTAAAATGTGGTTTTATTTCTAAAAGAAGATGCAATATGCTAGACTTTTACGATCAGGCAGAAAGAGAAAGACAATCATTACAATATTGACTATGACAATCTTTACTAGCTATTGGATGCCTTGAGCAATTCTAATGTCTTCAGGGGCGCCCTGAACATTCCAATATTCAAATGTGGTCTTACATCTTGAAGAGAAAAGTTAGTTTAATGTAGCCCAACGCATATCTGAACAGTGCTTGTGCTGTTAGAAACGTTGTTACCCAACCCTTATTTAAGTAAAATTGCCAAACACAGCCCATGTGTTAATGTATACAATATCCAGAATTCAGTGTAAACATTTAAGGCATCTCAGAAGCATTCTTAATTTAGGCACTGGATAAATTTCCATAAGAAGTAATAGGGGCAGCCAGTAGTAGCAATGCGAAGTTAAA
This sequence comes from Lissotriton vulgaris, assembly GCF_964263255.1. Lineage (NCBI taxonomy): Eukaryota > Metazoa > Chordata > Amphibia > Caudata > Salamandridae > Lissotriton > Lissotriton vulgaris. The sequence continues at coordinate 373,682,800 of NC_141696.1, forward strand.
GGGCAGGCATTCATTTTATTGGCAGGAGAATAAAGAGGGAGAAATTGCTGCAGGAGTGTTAGTGACAAGAAAGCTGTGGGTGTTAGGAAAAGTGAAAACAAAAGAATGACAAGAAGAGTTAGGACATTGATGCTTCCAGATGTGACTCATCTTTGTGGAAGTAGAGGATTTTATATAGTTCTGATAGAAAATGTAATACATTTATTTTACTTTTTATAGTAATCACAAATGAAACACAGTACAGTTGTAGGAATTGTTATTTCGTGCACTAGGCACTTAAGCGTGTTGCATAATTAGAATTATTGACGTAGTGCATATACCATCAAGTATTTGTTGCCAGTGGCATGTTCTTGTTACTGTCATTTTAGTTGTCCTGCCTGTTTTCCCACATCTGTTTCTATTTTTGAAGGCATCCACCTTTAATTAGGCCTGCTTTCTATTATTGAGCATCATTAGAGGATGGCCTTCCACTTGGCGATACTTGTGTGTTTGATGCACTCACGGCTGTGCTAGTTCCCTTTTAGCAACCAACCACCAAGTTTAGTCCAATGAACAATCTTGTGTATCTATTGTACTTTGTTTGTAATATTCTGTTTGGAAATTTTACTTGTGCAATTGTTGATAAAATATCAGTCTATTTTATGCCAGACTCTTTGTAATACTCTAGATGCATTACATTTCTTCATATTACAAACAAAAACGCAATTATCTGAAAAGTACAAGTCTGTGCTAAATAATACATGTATTCTGTATTATAAACTTTTCAGTGAGCTATCATGCTTTTATTATAATTATACAAAAGAAATTATAATGTACTGACTTAAATTAGCCTAACCATTGAGACATTATTAACTGCAATTTAAATAAAAGTCTGTATTTCACATTGAGCTCCTGTTTTGCATGAGATGTTTTTCTCTTCACTGTAGATTCTGTAAGTTTCCAGAATCCTTCTTTTACTTGTTAAATAGGGGTTTGTTATGTATTAAGGCCTTATTTTGACTTTGGCAATGTGGCATTGGGCTACCACGTCAGCGCCCCGCTTCCACACTGCTGAAGCAGTGCTAAGGCTCATATGTGAGCCTTACAAGGCACTGCAATGGGAACGCAAAAGATTGTCGCGGTGTTCCTAATGAAAGGAAAGGAGTTAGTGCAGTCTGTAATGCAAGCGGATTAGAACAGGGTAACCTGGTGGTCACCCTGGGAATCCATTTTGTTGGATTTAATGCCCTCACACACCCTTTCAGGTGTCATGCTTCATCATTTGGGCTTGCTCCTCGTTGGGTCGGCGGTGCAATACTCAACGGGCAACACCTCATAGAGGGGCTCTTTGGCGGAGATCTTTTTCCAACTGCCGTATAGATGAAGTGCGGGTATGGGGCCAGGATTCAGGGTAGATGTAAATATGTGAAGTAAAATAAAGCTAGTGGTACCAGAGACAATTTTATTCAGGAGGGCCACTGCTTTAATTAAAAACGATATCCTAGAGGAGAGTAGTGGAAAAGTGATGTTTCCCACTCTCTTCTGGAGTGTGTTAAAGTCCGGTCAACATGTTTCTCGCTACTCTACAATTTACTGAGCGATTCTTCAGGACCAGGGGGACTAGTTAGAAGGTATCTAAGGGTATCTGTAACTATCTACACTATTGCCACTTGGTATGGTGTATGTAAGCTAGTTTGACTACCATCCTAGTGGGTGAACGGGTGAATATTACTATATTACCCTTCTTCAAGTTGCGATTGTTAATACCTATTGGAGGCAAAAGAAGGAAGGGGGTAAACAAACATATCACAAATACATTGTATGTCCCTGCAGGGCACGGAGATCCAAGCTCTGCAGTAACTGGGGGTGCATGCATACGGGAGGTACACCGTGTGCCCCCCTGCATGCAACAGAGGCAACAGGAGGCCCTGTTGGGGCCCCCTTTGTTTCCTTACCGCCACACTTTTCATGGCCAGCTCACCGCCATGAAAACTGTAATGATGAGGAAACTCCTAATATGCTTGGCAGTGCACCAGCGGCACTGCCAGCATATTAGGGGCCTCGGACTGCTGCAAGACCGCCAAGGATTGCGGATACCTTGTGGCAGCAGCAATCCAATGGCGGTCTGTATTGCAACTTATATAGCGCACGTATCACCCGAAGGCATCAAGGCGCTTGCCTTGGGAACCCGTCCTGGCTTTTTCCCTGTGAGATAACCCCTACTGAGCATCCCCAAGGTGAAAGCCAGGCATCCCGCAGCGGGTGGGCCGCCGTAGTGGAGATTAAGCAAGCTATTGCCCAGAGTTGCAGCGTGGGACCCCATGATTAGAGTAGGCACCGAGGCGAGAATTATCGAGTCCGTGGACATTTTTGGGCTCAGGACCCTGCCGCGTCGGGAATTGAACCCTGGTCCCGGGCCAGACCTCTGCAGGAGGAGACAGCAGGAAGGATGATTCATGGGAACAGCTGTCTGATGCGTAAAATGTGCATGAAGTATCTTTTCAGGGACTTGTGTCTGAGGCTAACTGTGAAGACGTGAGAAACTGGGGAGTTTCCCTAGTCCCAGGAGTTTACTGAAATATTATTGGATGATGTGTAGGGTGAATGTAAAACTTTTTTCAATTTAAAATTTACTGTGTTTATATTAGTGCGCATTCCTAGAGTAGAGGAGGTTTCTCAAATTCACATATACTGGAGAGCCATCTCTGGGTTTCTTAAGACTATATTTCTCTTCATGAGAGATTACTTTTGAACTTATTTCTTGCTTTATTAGATATCTCCTTTTTGATAGCTGAGAATACTTTCCAGCTTGATGTTTTCTTTATTTGATGTACAAAGGCATTATGCTTATGCATTTTTTATTGGGTTTTCTGAACTGACATCTAATTCTATTGCATTTAAAAATGTAGATTAGGGAAATTCCTTTCTGGAAAACATTTGCTGTTTTATTTCAATTTTAACTATCATACTTACTAATATAGTATTTTTCCTTATATTGAAATATTGATTACTGGATCGTATTCATTTCTAATGATGGTGCTTTTAAAGACTAATGCTTATTGAATAAATAACTACATTAAGAACTGATTAACAAGGGGGAGAGGCATCAGGGAGAGGGGGGCAGTAGGGCTGATGGCTATATGTTGTAATTTTATTGGTTCGTAAAAGCGTCACTATTGCAAGGATGGGAAATACTGAGCAGTAATACAAGGTATTATTGCAAGCTGTTTGTGTAACAGCTGTAAATCCTCTCTTCACCATGTGAGGGAAAAAAAGCCTATGTTTTTCAAGTAATAAGAATTTTTAAAAAAAGAACTGATGAATAAATCCCTTTAACTCATATAAATTCTCTTTAGTCTTTAATGGTTTTATCATTTATATAGTTTTAATAAAAGATGATTGCTCCTTTTAAGTTCTCCTTGTCAACTAACAAAGTCCATAAGATCGATGGCGGGGGTTATTTAATGATTACACCCAAAGATTTAGGGCCTGATTACGATGGCGGATTGACTCGAGTCCGTCCGCCACCAATGCGTGGCTCGAACCGCCCGCTTGTAAGGCAGCGGTCCCACACCCCCAATTACGATACAACTGTCCCTGTGGCTGTCCCATCCTGCATGCTTACCATTGTGGGTGCTGCTGGCTGCAGCTTCCGCAGCAATGCTAAAAATGTATGTTGTGCTTTTCCCTGCACTAAGTGGCAGGTACCACACGGTGCCTGCCACCTGGTACTGGGAAATGTAGGGGGGTACCACAGGTACCCCCCCATTGCACACCCACCTCCCCCAACACAAGGGGGCCCGCAACGGACCCCCAAATGCAATCCACGCCAGCCTTTCCATGGTGGTTTCACCGCCATGGAAAGGCTGGTGTGAGCCCACATCATAATTTGGCAGGTGGTGCCGAGCCACCTTTTTGGAGATACAGGCTTGGTCCGCCAGGTATTTGAAATGATTGCCTGTGGTGGACCCGTGGCGGACAGACTGTGCGTCCGCCAGCACACTGCCCGCCATTGTAATATGGCGGGCGGAGAGGTGCTTTGCGATGGCGGTGAAACCGCCACCGGCAGGCCGCCAGCTGCGGTTTCCCCACCATCGTAATCAGCCCCTAAGATATAGAAAACCCAGCTCCATCTCTCCACACGCTCTACATCAAGTGGAGAATGTCGCCACTAACTTCAGTACATTGAACACAAGAACATTTTGATTCTTTGTCCATTCGCTGCAGTCGTTCCCTAGCATTGTATATCTTCTTTGATTACTTTAGAGGAGTTGTTCTGCACACACATACTACTTTTTAACAACTTTGCAGGACTAAGTTGGCCTGCACCATTGGCTAATTATCACGAGTCCTACTGGGTGTTGTTTTAGTCACACAGCTTTGATTTGGGAGTTCTTTTGGAGCTTCTGAAGCAGTCACCTGTATAAATACTCGATGTGAAAATATTGATGTTGTCTTAACCTTTTCAAACAGCACACTTTCCAATTAACGTTGTCGCAAAGTTATTACCATCTCACCCCCCCCCCCCCCCCCACCAACCATGCCTGCTGACACACTCTCTTTTGGTTGCTACACGAATCAGAATCACTTGAATATTCATTGTACACATTTCTAGACTCAAAACATTCCCAAATACTCTAGGATGCCAGTTCCATCTGGCCCGATTATGTTTTGGTTGAAACAATATCTTAATTTTGCATTTTGAATAAAGCGCTGCCAAGTCATGCAGCAGTACTTTACCAAAGCATAAGATTTGGATCAGAGAGACAAACATAGCAGTTGATGTATTTCATATATTTTCCTTCTGTAAAGCTAACAATGCAATCACTAGATAAAGAATAAAGTGATGTCCTACAGTTAACCACATGCAAAAAAGCTGCTGCATTCATGAACAAAGGAAACGTTTACGGAGTCAGTCTTGTAGATAAAAAACGTAAATTTGACCCGAATATTCTATCTGCCACCTCCCAGAAATTAACTTAAGATTTCTGCAACTTGTAAAATAAATTCTGAAAAAAGCTTTAGAAGCAGAAATAAGCATTACAGAAGCAACAAACCATTTTTGAGACTGTGCAAGGCTAAGTTTAGCTCAATGAGCAAAACAAATTGTGAGGACTCCCCTTAAATACCTCTGGGTACTAGAAATATAACTTATTTGATATAAAAGGTACAGTCAACTCACAAATGCTCCAAAAAATATTTACAAAAGCCATTGATGAGTCATGTAGGTGTAAGTAAATTGCCTTAGATTAATGAATCAAAATAAAACCTCAAATACCTAGATTGACTGCACTCAAGGCACACTCAAGTGCGTGGGCAGTAAGTGTTGTTTTTCATCAGCAAATTATAGACCCAGAGGGACACATTTACTAAGGTTTTGCATCATGGTTGTGCCATTTTTATGTCAGAGCCCCAATTCAAAATCATTTTGGGCATTTACTAAGTCCCACATAGCCACCTTGTGTGTCTTTGCGTGGTTTAGTAAATAAAAAGTAATGTATGGCAGAACAAGAATCCGGGATGTGTTCCATGGGTGGAGCGTAGGCATCCTTATGCAACCACCCAATGATTTTGGTACATTCCCAGATGTACAAAGACTTGTAAACCTGGGACTGCGTCAAAAAAGCTTTGCCTCCCTGAAGCAGACATAACATGGAGTAATTACAGAAAAAGGGGTCAAATAAGCACTATCCTTTATGTTGTATCAAGAACATGACCTATTAGTCATTACAATTCCATATTCAAAATAGTTATAACATTGTATATTTCAATAATAAAGTTCATCTTGAGATAGGATAATCAAGCCAAAGTTCTTTTATGTATGTTGTTCCATTTATTCGTAGATCTCAGAAAAAACAGCCAAATATCAGAAGAAAAAGCCGACACGTGTTTCATAGGTACACAATCTGTACCAAGACTTTCTCACGGCTCAATGGTTGAATGGAAAGTAATAGATGCAAATAGGCTGTCGATGCTGATGAACGCGAACACGTATAGAGCGCTCCAGACCGGAGCACAAAAAATGTCCAGGCGCACTAATCCTGGTAACTCTTTGGAGAATCGTGTAACACAGTTAGAAAACGTGACAGAGGGAGATTCAATGTATATCTGTTCTGTTTATTCTCAGACACAATCACCCAAAAAGTGTAGCGCGGTAGATCAGAGAGTCTATCGAATGAAGTAGTCAAGGCTCGGAAATCTGGGAAAAATGGCCAATCCGGTACGTTAGGGAACAAGATATAGCTATCAAAGCTATTATACGTCGTTGGCCGTGTTTGAGGCCCCACATCAACATTACAAAGTTATGGTATCCAGTCCACTTGATAACGCAACTGAACTTTTAGGGAACAACACTACCTTGTATTGTTTTTGATAACATGGAGTAATATTTTATTTCTCCTCATTATTTCCCCTTTCTACCTCTGCTGCACTCTGCTGCATTCACAGAAATAGGAATATGCCGCATTGGATTGTTCTGTGTGCAGAAAGGTATGCCTTCCTGCACAAAAACCATCGTGCCTTGCACTATAGAATAAGGGTTTCTGCAATGGCACTAGGCAGCATCATGTCTGACTGTAGAAAATAACCAGGTAGCCAGCTTTTCAAAATAGTAACATAGTGCATGCTGGGAAAATGAAGACTATGTTCCTGGGTGAGTGACTAGGGATAAAAGACCTTGCAGATGTGACAAACAACCACAGAGTCAACAACTTATAGGTATTTAGAAAAAAATGTCGTTCATTTTCTTATAGTTATTCCACTTCAGGTAACGAAAGTCGCTGTAGTGAGTGATTAATGTGCCACACAAATGCACATTTTTCATGGGTTTAAATGAGAGGGTTTTCTCCATGTGCAAAGATAAAAATGTGCAATCACACATTACCAAAATCCTTAATGTCTGAATTTCACACTCAGTGAATAATCCCCTCTGACAGTGTTAGGTCTGACAGTCATAGTTTTCACTGAACTACAATAGACACTTTAGCAAAATACAAAAGAATTATACAAGCCGTAGAAATACATCTACTTGTCATTGGACATACACTTTTTGTAAATCAGCCTCTACAACCTTCATACCTACTTATGTATAACCTAAATAAGAAATACTAACAATTTGGAGAGGACAAGGGGTGGTCTAGATCAGACAATGAAGATGGGCTACAACTGCCAAGAAAAAAAACTCTAAAGCAGATTTGAAGATTCACAAACTAGGAGCATACAAGTTCGTCCCTTGTTTTCAGGTATCAAAATACTTCTATTTTAACCTTGATTATACATCTGCATTAACAATTTAAATTTAGCAATTTACAGTTGTAACTTGAGTAACTATTTTAGAATTCACTTTCAGGTTTCAGATTAGTATTTAACAGCTGTTTAAAAACTGAATAAGAGCTATTTCATCCCCATACGATGGTTAATGTGGTCACACTAAGGGGCCGATTGCGATGTCAGTCGGAAAGCTTCCGACCACTAGTTGGAAGCATTCGGACTGCAGCCGGAGGCTTCCGAATGACACGGTCGGTTTGCAGTGCAACCGCCCAATTATGATGTTGGAGGTCAGAATGTAAACCGGCCTGTCATTCTCAGAGTCTTCCGGCAGGTCCGAACTGCACTGTAATCCCCTATGGACGGCGTTTTTGCCGGTGGGATTACAATGTCAGTTTCCCATAGCATTTCTGTGCCGGCTTCCCTGAAAAGGAAAGGCTGTCGGAAAGTGACTTTGGGGCCCCTAGCAAGGCCTTACAGCAAACAAATAATGGACGGAATGCTGATAATGCAAACATTCTCCCCAGTCAAAAGATCTGGGTTAAATCCATTATTCGTTTGCCCACTACGCCACCCCACTTTGGACCCAGCCATATTTATTTATTAATATTTATTTATTATTTATACGTTTTATATAGTGCTAGCTAGACCCGGGGGTATCAGAATGCTTTACATACGCAAGGGAACACAAGTTCCATTACATAGCAGGACATTGGGATGCATAAAGATAAAAACAAAAACATAATAATTAGGCATATGTTACATAGCAGGACACAAGGGTGCAAGAGGATAGATGGAGCAACACATTATGATTGGGCAAACAGTGAAGGGTATGGAGGAAGCTCAAGAGATTGAAACCAGTCTCGTAACAATCTGTCCTTGATGGACAAGTGAGCTGGGAGTCAGCTAGGTTACTAAAGTCTAGTTTTGTTGACATTGGCGGGTGAAGTATTTCTTGAGTTGAAGGAGTTTCAGGTCCCTTTTGAAGCAGGGGAAGGAGGGGTTGCATCTGAGATCCATCGGGAGTGAGTTCCATACCTGGGTATGTTACCAGAAAAGGATCGGGACTGTGTAGTTTTCCTTTTCAATTTCGGAGGGATGAGAAGAAGGGAGTTTGAGCTTCTCAGGGATCAGAATCTTCCAGCTTTAACCATTTTGCTGTTTAGGCAGTTGGGGGAATTTGAGTGAAGGGTTTTGTGAGTGATGCAGGCCAATTTGTAGATACATCTATCTTCAATGGGCAGCTAGTTGAGGGAGTGGAGCGTTGGGGTGATGTGTTCAAACTTTTTTACCCCCGTTATGATATGAGCTGTCATCTTAAGGACTGACCTCAGTGGGGCTAGGTGAGCTTATGGCATCCCTGTTAGGATGGCGTTCCCGTAGTCTAGTTTGGAGAGGACTAGGGATTGGACAATAGTCTTGAAATCGTCTTGGGGAATGCAAAGTTTCATTTTCTTCAGGTGTATTAGTGAGTAAAGCGCACTTTTTAAAGAGTTTTTGATGTGGTCCTTCATCTATAAGTTCTTGTCCAGGGTAATGCCTAGTGACTTAACCTAGTCGAATAGGGTGAGAGAGCAGTTTAGGGTATCCCGGTTCTTGAGCCAGTCTTGGATAGGAAGGTGGTTACTTTTAGTAGCGAACAGTATTAGTTCCATTTTGTCAGGGTTCAGTTTTAAGTGGTTTGCATTAAACCAGGATTGGATCTTGGATAGTGTGACATTGAGGTGTCGGATGTCACTGGGAAATATGATTTTATAGTAGAGTTCAGTGTCATCTGCATATAGGTGATGTTTAACTCCTGCTTGTTTCAGAATGATTGTAAGGGGTCCATGAAGAGATTGTAGAGGGCTGGGGAGAGGATCAAGCCTTGAGGGACCCCAAGTGTGACTCGTGTTGGCTTAGAGGGGCAGGAGTTGATTTTAATTTGTTGCGAACGGTGCTGAAGGTAGGAAGCAAACCATTTTAGTATTATGCCATTTATGCCAGAATGGCCCTTCAAAGTTTCAAGTAAAGCTGGATGATTTATTGTATCAAAAGACACACATAGGTCAGTCAGGATGAGAAGACAGGCTTCCCCATCATCTAAGGTTCTGTGGATATCATCTGAGATATTGAGCATGGCTGTTTCAGTCAACACCCTTTCCTGAATTCCGATTGGAAGGTGTCGAGGATGTTGGAATCATCAATATGTTTGTTAAGTTGTTGAAGAACGCATTTCTCCAAGGTTTTGGCTAGGAACGGGAGGTTGAAGATAGGACTGAGGTTGTTGAGATCGTTAGGGTCGGTCCCTGGTTTTTTGAGTATGGGTGTGATTTGTCCCAATTGAAGGGAGTCTGGTACACAGCCTGATGTGAGAGAGGAGATGATGATTTTAGTTTTAGTCCAGAAAGGGGTAATGATGTGATTGAGTTTTTGTACTATTGTGGCTGAGAAAGGGTCCATAGTGTGGGAGGTAGGCTTTAAGCTTGCAATTATATCAAAGACCTCATTTTCCGACACAAGTTCGAAATCCGACCAGTTCGCCTCATTTTTCAGTTGGTAGCGAATCTGGTTGTCCTTGATATGAATAAGATCTGCTTGATCAAGGGTGAGTATTGAGGGGCAGGTTAGGATTGAAGGTGTATTGGGGGTTTGGATGAAGGATTGCTCAATTTTTTTTACTTTGTCTGTGAAGAAGCTGGCCTAAGTCGCTTTCATTTTGTGAGGGATGAGCTGTTCATTTGCCTTTTGAGAATGTTGAAGAGTTCTCTATATTCTTGGCCTGGTCAAGTTGGCTTCGAAAGAATGAGGCCATTTCTCTAAAGATGTGCTTTTTATATTCCGACCGTGCAAACCTAAGTTGCACAAGGCGTCTTGCCAATGGGTTTTGTCTCCAAGTCCTTTCCGTGAGTCTGAGTTGCCGTCTTTCGGTATTGTGATCCACATTGAACCATGATTCTATTTGATGGATCTCACTTGTTGCAGTTTAAGTGGCGCTACTTGGTCTAACACCTCCATCATTTCTGAGTTAAAGTGAGCTGTGAGGTCATCAGCCGACACCGTGGTGGGCTGTAGCTGTAGCTGGGCATGAATCTTGGATTCAAGTTCGGAGATAGGGACATCATTGATGTTCCTGATCTAGTGCTTGGGTTTGTCAGATCGTGTTGGTTAGGATCTGATAGGTGAGTCGATATTAAACAATATGAGGTGGTGGTCAGACCAGTCAATGGGAGAGTTCGATCTCAGAGAGACAAGTTTGTTTTTAGTGATGATCGCATCCAGAGTGGCTCCTTTGATGTGTGTTGGTTTATTGCAGAGTTGCTTGAAGTTGGTTATTCCAAGCAGGTTGGAGAGCTTCTGGGCAGTGGGGTCTTCTGTGTTGTTTCAGTAGATATTGAAGTCACCCAGGAGCACGTCTTTCGTGTCTGTTAGGGAGAAAAGTGTTATTAGGTTGGTTAATTTTTCGGTGAAGAGGACACGCTCCCCAGGGGGATGGTAGATGGTGTGAATTTTGATGTGCGTGGTGTCTTTGACACCAAGTTCAACACCAAGGTATTCCAAAGTCAGGTATTCTGCAGATTTTAAAATGGTGATCTGTATACCTTCTTTGTAGACAATCGCTAGCCCACCCCCTGTTTTGAGCGGTCAGTCCTGTCTAATGATATTGTAACCTAGCGAGGCGAGAAGGTCTAGAATGGGGGTAGAGTGGTCATTTATCCAGGATACTGTGAGGAATGCTATGCCTATTTCTTCCTCGAGTATAACTTCAGCAATGTCTGTGGCGTGTTGAACTGCTGATCTACAATTGAGGAGCATGCATGATAGAGGGTAGGATGTTTTAATGTCTGGGTTTACTGTATGGATAGAAGTGTATTGTGATGGGGCCCTGGGCGAGTGGACTGTTCTAGGGATTCTATTTGTGCCAATCGTGACTGGGATTGCGATAGGAGGTGTACTCTGGCTCGTACCCAGGTGAGAGTTGCTGATCTCCTCTGCTTCCATTAGTGAAATGGGGCTGAGAGCTTGGTTAGGTCGATGCGCCTGCCTCCCCAAAGGAATGGAGGGCCATGGAGGCTCGGGTGGGGCCATGGTAGAGGCTATGCTGGGAGAAGGTGTGTAACTCCCCAGAGGGTATGAGCAAGGTGGCTTAAACAGGTTGGGACAGTCTAATTGCAGGTGTAGGATGTCGGAAACTAGGACGTCAATTTTCTGCTCCATTCTGGTTAGTTGTTGGGTAAGTGAATCAAAAGAGTTTCTAGCCATCAGAGGGAGCAGTGTATGACTAGGGTCTGTAGCAGGAGAGAGTACTGGGTTCTGGGATTGAATGGTATCATTGGGGTTAGGTGCGGGAATAGATTGAACGTGAAGGGTTGGGTCAATGATGTCTCCAGTTTTGAGGTAAGGAGGAGGTGTTGTGGGTCTTAGGTCAAAGGGAGGAGAGTGGGCATTGGGTGGGTCAGTGTCCATGGGATTGGCAGTGAGGGTGGTGGTGGTGATGGCAGTGAGAGTGGTAGTGGAGATGGTTTGGGTATGTGGTCTTGGGCCAGAGGAAGGAGAGTGAGCCCTCATTTGAGGGAGATCAGTGTATGAGGGAATGGCAGTGAGATTAGTGGAGGAGATGGTTTGGGCATGTGGTCTTGGGTCGGAGGAAGGGGAGTGAGCAGTGATATGAGGGAGGTCAGTGTCCGAGGGATTGTCCGTGACGTTGGACCTGGAGGTGGTTTGGGCAGATAGAGTAGTGTCAGTGTTGGAGTTGGGGGCAGTTTGCGGGGGTAGAGCCGGGTCTACTGAGGACTGGAGGGGAGTGGTTATAGCGAGGTCAGTGGTGGAGAGACTGCAGATTGTGTTCAATCTGTCTGGCGCGAGATCAGCCTTGCGGAGTTTGTTAGCTGGGCATTTGCTGGATCTGGTGGGATTAGTGGATGCCATGATAGTGGGTGTTTGTCAGCGGAGTGTGAAAATGGGGGTAGTGAAGTTGTAATGGGTGATGGTGGATGTTCATGAGTTGTATAATGGGTTGGCCATATGCATATCAGTCTTGACCCTGCGCCCCATAGGAACAGTCCAGACCAGGCCAGGCCAGGTCCTCTCTGGACCGGAAACAAGCATCCTGGTACCGGTTTCAAGGTATGTCACCCTTCTTCAGCTAGGTTAGCAAGTCAAGTCAAGTCAGCTTTATTCGACAATTGTCATAAGAGCAAGTTCAATAATGAAAGTACATGTGTAAACCTTTAGTATTAAAACCAATATAAAACCATTATAAAATCAAACTATAAATATCATAAATAAATAGATAAAATCATTACAAAAACTGTACAAATGTACAAAATATTACTCTCAGCAGGGGTACTTAGCCTGCGACTTTATGTAATGTGTTATTCATTCAAAAGTCGGGCTCTAATCGACCATGCCCATCCTAAGAATTTCGCCACGGCTATATACACAGACATATTAGGACTGGTCCGGATAAGTCTAACTGCAAACATTCCTTTCCTTGTTCCCAATGACCTACACATCGGTTTTAGCCACTTCCGTCTCGGCGCTGCATACAATGGGCACTCGAACAAAAGATGACCAACAGTTTCAGTAACATCTGTGCAAGCTGGACAAGCCACCTTGCCCCCACAGGACCATCTATTTGAGAAAGCCCTTATAGGGAGACTTCCCACTCTTAACTGAAAGTAGAGCTTTCGGTCAAGAGGTTTCGTAATGACATCCCAGAAGTCCTCGAGCTTGGGACAATCTTTGATTTCTAAGAATAGACCTGTAAGAGACTGTGAAGGAGTAGTACTAAAAATCTTTGTAGCCACCAAGTTCCAATACAAAGTCTTTAACGTCTTCTTCGGTGGGAACCTGGCGTGCAATGGGTCCTTCCACAGTTCGCCTAGTCCTAGCTCAATCAAAAGATTTTGAATGTGTCCCAGCCATTTAACTTTCCGGGAACCATCGCTATTTATCACGTCCAGCAGCCCACTGGTGTATGTTTCCAGTTCAGGTGTAGTCCAAATACGCCGCCAATATAATATAGGGCGCAAAGATGCGATTAGGGCTATTGGTGATATACCCATATCATAAAACAGGGGATTCAATGGGGTACTTTGTGGTAACCTTATTAGTTTCCTGAGAAATGAGTTTTCGGAAACAGTCATCCCCTTTAGCCTTTCATTTCCCCACATTTCCACACCATAAAGAGTAGAACTAACTACCTTGCCATTGTAAACCGCTAACACCGGACTTATTGGTTTGGTCAAGGACCTAGAATGCTCTATAGTCAAAGCTCCTGAAAGTTGGCGGTGCTTCAGGGTAGCCAAATCAATCTGTTGCCTCCAGGAGAGGTCCTGTTGAATACAGATACCCAAATAACTAAATGCCTGGACCTTCTCGAGTGGGCCGCTACTCATATGGACAGTTCCCCCGTTGGCTTTAGGAGCATTAAAAGACATGTACTTAGATTTGAGAACATTAACTTCCAAACCACGGGCTAGGTTAGCTTGAATCCAGTGGCACAGTGAGCAAGGGACCCACGTCTGGGCATACCCATCCCACTTAGGGCAAAAAGTGTTACAGCAAACAAATGATGGACGGAATGCTGACAATGAAAAAATTCTCCCCCAGTCAAGAGATCTGGGCTAAATCCATTGTTCTTTTGCCCACTACGCCACCCCAGTTTGGACCCAGCCATATGCAAATCAGTCTTGACCCTGTGCCCCATGGGAACAGTCCAGACCGAACTGCCAGGCCAGGTCCTCCCTGGACTGGAAAAAAGCATCCTATGACCAGTTGCAAGGTATGTCACCCTTCTTCAGCCAGGCTAGCTTGAATCCAGTGGCACAGTGAGCAAGGGACCCACGTCTGGGCATACCCATCCCACTTAGGGCAAAAAGTGTTACAGCAAACAAATGATGGACGGAATGCTGACAATGAAAAAATTCTCCCCCAGTCAAGAGATCTGGGCTAAATCCATTGTTCTTTTGCTCACTACGCCACCCCAGTTTGGACCCAGCCATATGCAAATCAGTCTTGACCCTGTGCCCCATGGGAACAGTCCAGACCGAACTGCCAGACCAGGTCCTCCCTGGACTGGAAAAAAGCATCCTATGACCAGTTGCAGGGTATGTCACCCTTCTTCAGCCAGGCTAGCTTGAATCCAGTGGCACAGTGAGCAAGGGACCCATGTCTGGGCATACCCGTCCCACTTAGGGTGAAAAGTGTTACAGCAAACAAATGATGGATGGAATGCTGACAATGCAAACATTCTACCCCAGTTAAAAGATTTGGGTTAAATCTATTGTTCGTTTGCCCTCTACGCCACCCCAGTTTGGACCCAGGCATATGAAAATCAGTCTTGACCCTGGGCCCCATGGGATCAACCGAATCACATTTCACAAGTGTTTAAAAAAGTTATAGAGTGATACTCGATCACGTGATTAAAATAAACATAAAAAACGGCACAACAATTCAAAACATCAATGTGGCGGCCATCTTATAGTGTCTTTGCGCTTAGTTTACATTGCATTTCCTCACTATTCAATGTGTTGCCATAATATATGAATCGTACAATTCGTCTACATTGTAAATCTCATTCTATTATTTGATTAAGCCCAGGATGGGCTCTTGTTACTTTCACAAGATTGATTCCCTAAGCGCTGAACATCTGACTACATGGCCTGTATCCGAGTGCCTGTTTACTCACGCTTTCTATAATAATACTGCCCTGAATGGGCCAGGGTGTGAGTATTAAGTTCTCATGACAGGAATTAGCATTGCAGGGAAATAGGGATTTTAGAAAGTTTTCAAGAGTGTACAGAAGTTTAATACCCTCATCTTGGAATGGAGAGATAGGGGTATAATGGATGGAAAGGATTGGCAAAATCTGAAATGTGAACATCCACAATTGGCAACATTTTATCACTTACCTAAAGTGCATAAAAGTAAAATATGGCCACCGGGGCGACCCATTGTGTCGGCCAAAGACAGCCTATTGGAGAAAACCTCTGTCCACATCGACAACTTTATTGCACCATTGGTAAGAGACCTAAGTTCATACTTAAGGGACACTAAAGACTTTTTGAGGATAATTCAAGGAGTGGCATGGGAGCAAGACTTTTTGCTGATAACATTAGACATTACTAGCCTCTACACCTCAATAAGGCATGAGCATGGCCTTAAGGCGATGAGACACTACCTGGACAGAAGGGCATTGAAATTTAGAACACATAATCGTATTGTTTTTTAGGCAGAATTCAATAAGTTTGATTAGCATATATAGGTCCCCTGCCTTTGTGGTATCTACCAACAGTCATTTTCTAGTTTTGGAAGAGTAGCAATGTCATAAACTAAAAGAATATAAATCTAAACAATTAAAAGTTTAATCCAACACACCACCACAAGCATAAAATGAATGTGTAAAGCAAATTAGGGATTCAGAACTGAGCGGACACTTAAGAGTCATTGGTTACAACTTAAAAGAGAAAAAAACAAGACATCAGATTGTCTTTTCATCGAGTTGGCGTACTCTATATCGAAGTATACCAACTGATGTCTTATTGTTTCATAGCAGTCAATGTAAAATTCAGGGTGCGTTTTCTCTTTCCATAAAGGAAGTCTTACTAAATGGCCATCTCAGAGAATACATTAGAATGGTTAAAACAACATGCAGCACATACACTCTTCTGAGGAAAGTACACATTAATGGAAACTAATCATCTAGTGACCTCAATGGGTAATCGTTTAACATAAACATTTGATAATTCGGTGTTATGTCTGATTGGAAGGCTTTTATCCACAGTAATTCAATTTACAGGTTATCACATTCCCACACAGATGTCCACTAGATGAAGTCCTAGAGGCAGGGATACAAAATGGCTAATAAACTATTAAGGAAGGAGCGTCCTTCACCGCTCTTTTGTGAAGACAAATTAAGTTAAATTACTCAGCTCCATGAAAAAAAATAAGGGTCAACCATTAAAGGGCAGGGGCCGTATTACAATAAGTGCCCCTGGTGGGGGGGGGTGCAATGAGCGTTGATGCCCGCTTTGTGCACCCCGGGGTACTTTGGTATTACAGAAGGGAGGCGCAGATGCTTGTGCATCCCCTTCTATAATACCGATAGTGCTGGCACTTAAAGCTCCAGCGCTATCTTCTGAGGGTATTCTCTCATTTACAGACGCGGGCGCAGAGTCAAAGAAGCCCTCAGGAGGCGCACTGACAATGCGCCATTTAAAAGGTGGCACACTGTTAGTGTGGCTCCTGACAGCAGCCCTCTGAAGGGTATAAAGGGATCCCATGGACCCCCAGACATCCCCATGCAGGCAGGTGCAGTCACTGACTGCACAAGCCTTCAAGGGGCTCCCTAACCCCCTTTGAAAGTGCAGAGGGTGCCGCCTGCACAGTGAAAATATGGAGCAGCTGCTTTTCACATGAATGCGCTGCCCTAAGTTCACGGATGCCCTAGGGGCAGCACATAAATCATAATAGGGCGCAAGGTGATTGTTTGCGCCCGGCAAGGTGATTGTTTGTGCCTGGCGCACCTTTTAAAAGGTGCACCGGGCGCAAACAATCAGAATGCATAATACGGCTGAAATGTACTATTTACTGCACACAAAATAATGGTCGCATTTTGGAACCTATACATTATTTTCTGAACCGACCTAAGTACAAATAGTGCAATTCAGAAAATTCTAATTCAGGGTGGGTTGCAATCCAACCTACTCCATCACAATCCACACTACCCCATTATTAAGTATCATGTAGGTTGCAAATTGTGGCTCACTGCAATTGGAAGTCATCAAGGGATGGTGGCTTGTGTGACCAGCACTCCCCCATGTCTATGATTGTCTTTCAATAAATTAAAAAAAGCATTACATTTTTGTTAAAGCAAACAGGACAATGTTTAAAAAGAAAGCATTTGTTTGGGGATTCGCACTGTCTACTCCTCAACAAGAATTTTTTAACATTCAGAAAGGGAAAGGGATCTCAAAGGGACCACTTCACATTTCAATTTTTTTACCGCCCCCAGCTTGGATCAGCAAGTCAAATTGGACTTGTGGTATTCTCGTTCACTGCTGCACTGCTTTAGCAATGATGTGCAATATAAACAGGAAATGGTCAATGAGAACGAAGTGGCTGGGTCACTTCTGTAACTGGTCAGCATATGGCCAGGGACTGCAGGAGGAACCCCACCCTTCCGTTAACCAGCATAGCATTATTAACAGGACGTGAGAGGGCTTTCTTTGGAAGGCGGGAGATCTTTCAACCCCCCGGCCGTATTTATTAAAACATACAAAATAAATCAAAATTGAAATAAACAATATTTACACAATTACGCAGAAAATGTTACAATTGATATATACAGGTATTCAGATGGCTAACCTTAACATATTTCTAGTACAAGGTATTTCCTTTCCAAAAACTAACATATCAATCACATTATACCATATTTATTTTCTCCGTACCTATTTGGGCCTACGGCAAGGTCAATAACTGGTGTCAGATCCTTATCACTAAACCACGCCCTCCTGAGCGGAGGGCGCATGCGCAGAGGGCCCGTTTACCGTGGGGCTACCCGCCCTCCCCGGTTTCCCCCGTACGCCCTATTAACCACGCCCTCCTGTCGGAGTGCACACGCGTAGAGGGCCCGTTTACCGTGGGGGCACACCCCCTCCCCAGTTAGCCCCGTACGCCCTATTAACCACGCCCTTCTGTCGAAGTGTGCATGCGCAGCGGGCCCGGTTACCGTGAGGGTACTTTGGCCCCTTGGTTACCCCTGTATGCTCCATTAACTCCATTTAAGGGGGCCTTTGCATCTCTGCGCCATTTACTGGCGTCATTGTGCACATGCGGGGTGGCCATCCAGCCTAGAGAAAGCGTGACTGTCTCCCCCGCACCCATGTACACAACTGGCTGTCCCTGCCCCTGGAGTTCTATGAGAGACCACTTGTCTCTCCCTTTGGGCGACCCCATTCAAGAATGGCGCCGCCCCCTAAGGACCTTAAATTAACTGCTCACCAATCATGTCCTTACCGCCACAGGACAGCGTAGTTGACCGACTATCTGGGCACCCCCACTACCCTTCTATACTGAAAGGTCATGCCCTAACTCTAAATCCTCACACCTCGCCATTATATGTTTAGTCCGACTATCGGGCCCTACCAACTCCTTGCAAGGTCATACCTTGTCCCTATACTCCCTTTCGTAGGCGAGAAACATACTCTGCAATGGTTTGAAACCCAGATGTGGACAACGGACACCATTTTACAAGAAGCACAACTCCCCCCAGATGCACCCCTGGGCTATGGGCTGCAATTAGCAAGCCTCACTATTGTTGTACTAGGTATTTGCTTCCATGGGCACAATGGCCTCACAGACCCGCTTCCCAACTTCGGGAGATCTGGAATGTCTGCACCAGGGTGTGCCCAGAGTACGGACATGTCGACCACCCTTCTACCCAGGCGTCCCGCTGTACATGTTCTTTCGGGCCCCCCCCCAACAGAGTGAGTGATAATTAATCTAGGGGTGTCTGATCCACGGAAATTATACGTGCTGCCATAGGGCCACCCAATGGGCTTAATTTATGGCATTACGCTGCACCCGATAAGACACGGCGTTCATTACGCTGACACCCACTGTCCGAGCAACTGAAAAGGCTACCCGGGGAACCACAGGCTCCCAAAAGCTCCAACTGACATATCGTGAAGTCTGTTAACCACCCACACCTGCCCATTACGCTCTGGGAAATGTTCAGTGTATGTCTACTTCCTTAGTATGGAAGTCCCCAAACGCGCTCATCCGTGGGCCAGGCGTGGCTCACGGGGGTTAATAAAAGGGGAGGAACCACACGTGGTTCATCTCCCGAGCTATCCCCAAAGTGTGTGGTGTGCTGTGTTCGTGCACAGTAAAGTGCATCAGCCACCCCACTGGTAAACATATTTGTGATACTGTGAACTGCAGTCTAGTGGTTGGAGGGTGGAGTCAGGGGTGTAACAGGAAGAGGAGGAGATAGAACGGGGAAAGGGCAGATAGAGTAGGCACGTGATAGGAGATAGTAGGGCATAATAAAGCTCCTTAAATACATTGACTGTGTCCGAGTCTTGTGTACGAGAGGGACACGACAACTGGCAACGAGGGTGGGATGGTCACAGTATGCCATCCACGTGAATCCCAGGAGCTGAGAAATCAGTCCCACAAAGCACGGACTCAAAGTCGCTGCCGCGACGAAGTTGCCCGAGAGAAGACCGCCGAAAGGTCGATGCAGACGACCCAGTGACCCAGCCCCGTAGCTCTGGAGCCGAAAAACCAGAGGGAGTGCCTGCCTGAGAGCTCTGGTAAGCGTGAGATTGAATGCGCCGTCGAGCGCCAAAACCGCAAGTGCTCACCCCCAATGCGTGAGGTTGCGCAGGGCCGCACGAGGTAAGCGCAGTGAAAAGTCAAGGACGTCGGGAGCCCACCCCAGTCCTACCTATTCCGCGAAGCTGTTTGGGGCAGAGTGGCCTGACGAGGAAGCCCCGGAGGACCTGCACGCTAGCCGGGTGAGTGCTCTAACGAGAGTGAAGTTGCTGGAAGGAAAACCTCGTGAGACACAAGAGTTCCACTTTGGCGGCCATCTTGGGGTCAGGCGAACCCCTTTCATTCCCCTGTCCGGGACATCGAGTGGCCATTGTAAGGTCAGGCGACCAGTTTCTTAGCAACAAGCATTGGCACATACAAGAATACTCAAACAACAAGCACGAGCAAAAGCAAGAGACAGGCACAAGCACACCCAGCAGTGACAAACACAAAAGGAAATCGTGCAACAAACACAAACAAAGGCAACAGTGAACAGAGGTCGACAGACAAGCAAGAGGCCGAACCCGCCCAGAAGAGAACAAAATGGCGACGTCACCGCCCAGGCAAGCAGCGGACCCAGCTGCGCAAAATCAAACTGGCACAACTGGCGTCTCATACTTGCGCGCCCCAGAGCCACTGACACTCACCTCAGGAGGAGGAATGGGCCTCAGATGGCAGGAATGACTCGAGGATTTCGAGGATTTTATGCAGGGATCTAATGTCACTGAGGATAAACAAAAACTAATTGCTCTGCGAAACCTAGTTGGAAAAGAAATCAGCAAAATAATCAAAGAACTGCCCACAGATGATGCCGGCACTTTTGTCAAAGTACAAGACGCTCTAAACAGGAAGTTCTTACATAAGAAAAATGTGGACTATGAAAGATACACGTTCAACTTGGCCGGTCAGGAAAAAGAAGAATCAATGAGCGTGTTCATAACGAAGCTTCAACGGCTCTCCCGATACTGTGACTTTGACAACTTCTCAACAGAAGATGCCATCAGACTGCGCATCATTGAGGGTTGCCTATCAGAGACTCTCAGAAGACGTTTGCTGAGGAAGAGTCATACTCAAGATGAGATCGAAGAAATTACCAAAGTCCATGATCAGGCGGAAGAGCACGTAAAGAAAATGGAAGCGGGTCGCACTGACAAGCGGGAGTAAGCTTACCGTCTACAAACCAGTACCACTCGCAGACGCTCTCAAGACAGACGGAGGACCTCTAGACACAACTCCCGTCAGAAGTATACAGGACATAAGCGCCATGAGTCCAGCCAAGGAAACAAGAGACGGGAACGTCCAATCAGATGCTATTGGTGCAGGTATGATTTCCCACATACGGATGCCTGCCCAGCACTTGGGCAGCAGTGTAGAAAATGCGGACGAGACAACCACTTCGAGAATGTCTGTAGTGACTATTGTAAAGACAGATCGAAGGAACAGTCAAGATCCTCTCGTCCCACTACAAAAAGACATTATGCCAAAGCTGTCCAAGATCGTCAAGGATCCTCCTCCGGGTCCTCCCAGTCGAGTAGGGAATCCCGAAAATCACAATGGACAAGAAGATCGATCACTGTCCTGAGGATCAAGGTCGGCGTCTCCAGAGGTGGTATACAGTGACGAATATATCAGCATGGTAGCTGATCCAGACCAACTAAAGAAATATCCCAGATTGGACATCCGCATAGGAAAACACGCAACTAAGTTCGTACTGGACAGTGGCGCATCACTAAATTACATCCCAGTGACCGAATATAAGAAAATGGTACCGCCGCCTACTCTGAGCCCAGCGTACGTTAGAGTGTACTCTTGGATGTCAAAACAACCTCTTCCATGTTTGGGAAAATTCGCAACTACTCTCACACACAAAGACACGTCTGTCCCAGCACATATCCATGTCATCGAAGGACCGGAAGCCGATTGCCTCCTGAGTCTGCCCACAGCTGAGCGTCTCCGCCTGGTTGAGATCTTGTACCGAGTAAGCGACGACCCAGACATCATCCACAAATTCCCTAAACTGTTCACCGGACTCGGGAAGATGGTGAAATGTCAGATTGCCTACACATTAATGAACGAGTACGACCTGTTGCACAACATCACAGGTGAGTCCCGTTCCACCTCCAGCAGGCCGTAGAAGATGAAATACAAGAATTGCTGCGAACAGACATCATCGAGCGGACTGAAGGCCCAACCCCATGGGTTTCACCCGTGGTAATTGTGCCAAAAAGGGAACACCTGGAAAGGTGCGTCTGTGCGTAGACATGAGGGTCCCAAACACCGCAATCGAGCGGGAGCGTCATCCAGGACCCCATCTAAGCGACATGATTTCAGCTCTCAACGGTGCGCGAGTCTTCTCCAAACTAGATTTAAACAAGGGATACCATCAGCTGGAACTGCATGAAAAGTCGCGATATATAACCACGTTTGCCACACATCTAGGACTTTTCAGATATAAGCGGCTCAGTTTTGGAGTCTCATCTGCTGCGGAAATCTTCCAAGAAGCCATCCGCCAGACCATACATCACATACCAAACGCACTGAATTACAGTCACGACATACTGATATACGGCGCAAACACCCACGAGCATGACAAGGCTTTAGATAGGGTGTGCCATGCCCTCCTGGAAGCTAATCTAACGCTCAACAGAGAAAAATGCAAATTCCACAAGTCCACGTTAAAGTTCTTCGGACACATATTCTCCGGAGAGGGAATGAAGCCTGATCCTGACAAGGTAATAGCTCTCAAGGACACGAAAAGCCCACAAGATGTAAGTGACATCAGATCTTTTCTAGGAATGGCAAGTTACTGTGCCAGATACATTAAGGACTATGCCACCATCAGTCACCCGCTGCGGAATCTAACTAAGCAAGGGCAGCCGTTTACCTGGACACCGTAATGCGAGCATGCATTCCAGGAAATTAAAAGAGCTGTGGAGTCCGCCGACAACCTAGCCTATTTCAACTCTAAGAGAAAAACAGAGATCACTGTCGACGCCAGCCCGGTCGGGTTGGGTGCAATCCTCGCACAGTTTTACCATGAGTCAGATCAGAGACAGATTGTGGCATACGCCAGCAGGAGCTTAACGGACACTGAGAAGGCCTACTCTCAACCAGAGAAGGAGAGTCTTAACGTTGTGTGGGCCTGTGAACACTTTCACATTTTTGTATATGGAAAGCATTTTACACTAGTGACTGATCATCAAGCTCTAGTTACCGTATTCGAAAATTTCAGGGCCAAAATACCACCTCGAATAGAACGCTGGGGTTTGAGATTGCAGGAATACACCTATACTATCGTGCACAAACCCGGGAAATCAGCTAATCCTGCCGACTACATGTCGAGGCACCCCCGGGTGTCATCTCTGCCAATATCGTCCCTAGCAGAGGAATATATTCATTTTGTTGTGGATCAAGCCAGACCACCGGCGGTTCCCTTGGAAGCCATATGTGAAGCCACAGCCCAAGATGCCGTCCTGCAACAAGTGAAGCGACGACTACTGACGAACCGATGACGCCAGTCCAGTGTGATGAAGGCGAGGATCCAAACATCCGACAAGAGATACAAGCATTTAGGCATGTAAGTGATGACCTATCAGCCACAGAAGAAGGACTCATATTGAGAGATCAACGGATAATCATCCCCATGCAACTCCGCCAGGGCGACATCAATCTTGCACATGAGGGCCACCGTGGGGTCGTAGCTACCAAACGGGCGCTTTGAGAAAGGGTATGGTTTCCTCTACTAGACCAGATGGTCGAACTCACTTTAAAGGACTGTCCCAGTGCCAGCTGGTGAGTCAAGGAGATCCTCCGGCTCCTCTGAAAATGTCAAGACTCCCGAGTGGGGTATGGCAAGAACTGGCTCTAGACTTTTATGGACCTCTTCAGTCTGGAAAATATGTGTTAGTTCTAGTAGACGAATACTCCAGATTTCCCATTGCCCAGTTTGTGCCATCCACCAATGCCACCAGCACCATTGCGGTCCTGGACGAAGTCTTCGCTGCGTGGGGCATTACGAAGGAAGTCAAGACAGATAATGGACCGCCATTCAACGGACATGAGTTTGAGGAGTTTGCGAAACATCTCAATTTTCGACATTGCAACATCACCCCGTTATGGCCCCAAGCCAACGGAATGGCAGAAAGATCCATGGCCACTTTGAAAAAGACATTCCAACAAGCCACACTTGATAAGAAAGATCTGCAAGTGGCTCTAAATGAAGTCTTGCGAGCTTATCGCACGACTCCTCATGCTACAACCGGGAAATGTCCCACCACCCTCATGCTGGGACGACCGATCTGGACACGGATACCCATGTGGGAGGACGTGCTGCGCCCAGTGTCTGTGCATGACGCGCATGAGGAACTAACGGTCACCGATCGCAAGAACAAGGACAAGATGAAGGCCTACGCTGATGCCCGGCGAAGAGCCAGATCCCCCTCCATCCGAGAAGGAGATTGGGTGCTGGTCAAGCAGGAGCAGCACAAGAAAACAGACAGTAAATTCCGAGCTGAACCGTTGGTGGTGACACAGCAGAAGGGAACCATGGTAACGGCAGAGTCGGAAAACAAGAGAATCACACAAAATGTCTCACATTTTCAGCGATGCAATCCGGCGGTCAAAGACGCCCTCACCAAAGCGGTGGAAGGACCAAGGCAAGAGACTACTGAAACGGACTCTGTAACGCTGATGCCGGAAGACCAGACCGGAGCAGATTCCGGGAATGAGGAGGCATCTCTGCGACCAAAACGAACCATCCGCAGACCAGTCCGGCTAATTGAAGAACTCTGATCAAGTTAGACGTTTATTTTCTTTTGTTAAGAAAGGGGAAGATGTGATACTGTGAACTGCAGTCTAGTGGTTGGGGGGTGGAGTCAGGGGTGTAACAGGAAGAGGAGGAGATAGAACGGGGAAAGGGCAGATAGAGTAGGGACGTGATAGGAGATAGTAGGGCATAATAAAGCTCCTCAAATACATTGACTGTGCCCGAGTCTTGTGTACCAGAAGGACACAACAATATTGCCCCCCATTACAACTTCCTCCAGTGTCTAATGCTGAAATATCGGTTCAGCCTCCTTCAAGAACCTATCAGAGCACAGGTATGTGTGACGAAGCAAAACCTTGAGTACACCACTCACACAGGAAATTAAAGTGCAAATCAAACAATAGCGAGCTTTGGCAAATCCAATGGGTCTTTATTTAGTAAGCTGGTGCGATGGTTATTTACTTTTTATTTCAAACAAATGGCCGAAAAATATGATGCCTCCTAACCGTGCTGCTCTATGCTGTCAATACACATTTTAAATGTAAAATATTGTAAATAATGCAACCATTGCATACACTTTTAATAAAATAGTATGGGGGCTTCCTATACGGCAGGTGTACTTAAAACAGGTATCGAAGAACTTTTCAGTTTTAATGCACAACACAAAAAAATCCTCTTATTGGTGCAAAGAGAACGTTTGGCATTGAAGTACTATAACCTGAAGACATAGTTGAAATACTCAAGGATGATTGAAACATAAAACATTATACAGAATGGAAACAAAGAGTAATTGCAACGTAAATTATTAGCCCACAAACCCTCGCACTGAAATGCACGACCTTTGAAGCGGACGTGCATGTGGCCAGATACAAATGCTGCAATTTACAGTGCGAAACAGCGCTGAAGTGGGCTAACCTACTGCCCTGTTCTGTACACTGTGGCGAGAGGAGGCACAACCTGAATGACTATTGAACAGACCAAGGGATGAAGAGAACTTAACCAAAGTCCCTCCTTGTAAGTATTTTTATTTATGATTTTGTGTGTGATTTTATGATGCTGGCAAATCAGTTAACTCCAGGTTGTAGGCCAAACCTAAACATCAGTGCCAGCAAATCAACAAGCTTTGAGCTCCCCCTTTCCACTTTTCTGTGAGTAGTGGTGGCTTGCACCTGTCGGGGTGTCAGTTACACCTGAATTAGCAGGCTTGGTTCACAAAGCATTTTCTAACTTGCGTTTGGTTTCTTGATGCTTAGCGCTCACTCATTTTTGTCCACAAATACGATATGCTCGTTTAATGAAATTGGAAATTGGGAATAGCAAAAACTTTATTATAAAGTCCTTCCATGTTTCTGCTTTCGATAATGGCTGATAGTATCCAGATCTTTTACTAAATGGGCAAACATGTGCCTGCTGCACTCTTAAGGGCAAACATTCTGCCAGCATTCTTTACCCAGCACGTACATTACTGGATATAGGCGAGCAGGAGAGAAAAGGCAAGACATTGTTCTAATGAAAGGCCTACATTTTCAAAACTTCGGAAATCTGAAGCGATTAAAAGGCCTGGTGTTAAATCATTAGCTTCCACTTGAGTGAATCTTCCCTCCGGCAAGAACCTTTCACATTAAAATGCTGTGCTGCATTGGTCTGATGGCCCGCGTCAAAATGAATGAGCATAAAACAGTTGGAATCCATGATAGCCACAGGCATCCCTGGGTTTGTTTTATATCCAATGCTATTAGGCTGTGAGGTTGAAACAGAACTCCTTGGCTAAAACACGGGAAGGAGTAGATTGCAACACAGCTGGGCAAGATTTGTGTTCTGTGCCCTCCCTGCAGAGCTGTTTTACTGCAGTGCTCTCTGGACGTGTGAAATAAGACAACCAAGACGTTCAGAAGATTATTATTAATATTGTTCCAGTTCTGTGCCACTGTCCTCCTGACCCCATGTATTTAATCACTATGGGTCTCATTTATGAGGCCGTGCGTCACTTTTTGTGACGCACCAGCAGCGTAAAAAATGTGCCTTGTTGCACCATATTTACAAAGTGACGCATCTAGGTAGATGCGTCACTTAGTAAACCCCTGCGCTACATTATACCTGCGCCAGGTATAATGTATGCAGGGGGGCGTTCTGATGCAAGAAAAGGTCATAGAAGTGACGCAGTAAAATCTATAAGATTTCACTGCGCCACTTCTAGGACGCAAATGCGTCAATTTCTGACGCAGGCTCTTTCACATGGTCTTGCCCCATGTGAAAGGACACATTGCTGGAGTTGCGTCACTTTTGTGGCACACTCCAGCAATGCGTCACTTTTGCGCCTTACAGATACGTCACAAATACTGAAGTATCTGGAACTCCTTGCGCAATGATGCGTCATACTGTAAATATGACGCATCATTGGTGTCGCAAGGAGGGCGCAATGAAAAGTGACGCATCACTGTTTTCACGCAGCGATGCGTCACTTTTCATAAATGAGGCCCTATACATTTAGTTCCAGTTTCAATGTTCAGTCCTTTGGAAGAAGCCGTATTAGATCTGACTTGCACTATAACAGTCCTGCTTAGCTGCAGGTTATCATCATGAAGATGCGATGGCTGTTTCTGAGACTCTAAACACAGAAAGCGATCAGCAACATTCAAGAAATGCTACTCAATTTTAAGCAAACTTGTTGCTTTATCTCTCCAGAAAGAACATGATAATCGTTTAATAAATCTACATGCATATTTTATTAATTTTACAAAAATTCCACAGGTGTGATTATATGTTTTGCTTTTCATTGCACAATATAGAAAAAATGTGACACATATCGGGGCATAACTGATTTCTGCTTTATTTTTCCCATTTAAACTATGTACTATATTTTTAACTTTGACTATTCTTATGGTCCTTTAAACTCTATACCAATTAACAGGATCCAGTAGTGGAAGTGGATCAATATATGCCATTAGTGGTGTGAAAGAGCATATGTGAACTCTGAAGAGGCCTGCAGGGTCAAGGTCCACTTTACTGGAGACCTTGGCACACCAATGAGCATTACCTAATGATTGGACGTAAAATCAATGGATGATAGTTTTTCCCTTCCCCTTAGTACTTCCTGCCATTGTTTATTGATGACTCGGTTGCCCTAGTCTCAAAACTAAAAGTGAAAATGTACACCAGGAACGTGGAAGCTGAACTCCATCCATTCCGTAGATCCATATATTGTAAAATACACGGATTTTGTGACAAAAGGATACAGTGAACATAACAGAGATTTAGAACAAACAAAGGAGGCACATTTTGAAGAAGCAAATCCATGATACAAGAAAAAGGGTGTAATTTAGAGTTCCGTGGGAGTACTGCCATGTATTGTGGTTCTCTAGCGCCCAACAACAAAAAGAGAGGTAGGGAGAATGAGGAAACACTCTTAGACCCCGGTTATACTTTTCAAACAAGAAAAGAGTGTCTCGAAAGAGCACATAAATCAAAAAGACAAAATGGAGCAGAAGGGTGATGAAGATATGGAGCTGACCTCACTCAGGTCAGTATAGAAAGCCCTCATTCCCCAACCTGGTTGGTGACATGCTTCATCATCGGGCCTCACTGGAGAGGCCGAGAGTGCCTCCCCAGTGTACTTCAACGCCAGGTCTACTGCGGAGCAGGTTTCGTGAAAGATAGGCGTGAAGTGAGTTAATGTACAGTGATAGTGATGGTTGAAAATGTCTTAAGTGTTTCAAAAAAATATTTATTGATTGATCACTTGGACATGAATAAAAATGGTGTAGTAAAATGCTCCAATAAATTGTTTGGTTATTTCCAGAGGGTTAATTGTCAGTCAACATGTTTCTGCCTTGAAACAGTGTACATTTACCAGGCATTCATCAGGACAAAAGGTGAACTACACCCTGGCGGTATGAGCACTCTAAGGCCCACCCTGACCTAGGGGCGTGAAAGTAAAAACAATGAGAAAAGTGCATGAAGACTCCTCCTCTGGTGCTCTTGGATTGCACTCAATCGGTGGGTCAGCTGCACACCATGGATCTCGGGAGGAGGGTGGTAGCATAATTGGCACACCACCCTCAACGCCAGGCACCCTCTCGGAACCTGCAGACACCTTCGCAAACCGTATCCTGTAGCCCCACCATATTGGTGCCTCACCCCCTCCCAATTAGAGCAGGGTGCTTGAGTATTTACTGCTGGTGGAGCAACAGCTTTGTGGTCCTTCAAAGACAACCACTTGTTTGCCATAGTACTGACTTTCTTGCATCAGGAGGTTGCCCTGTTTAGGCTGGTTCTTCCTATGCTCCAATTCATGGTGGTCCTGGACAGGGAAAAGTATCAGTGGCCCTCCATGTGCAGAGAGACAACACCCGGCGCATCACGGTCATTGATTTGTTTGTTTTTCACAAACAAATTCCTTATTTGGGTGGGAGGATGATTTTGAAAAACCTGCAACAAAAAATATAGAGCCCGATTCACAAGAGTAATCTGAGACAAAATCCTAACTGAGTTAAGAATCCTAACTTAACTACTCCTAAATGCCCTTTGTAAATACAGAAAGTTGTACTTAGGAGTTTGTCTCAGATTACTTTTGGGAATCGGACCAATGGTTCTCACTTAGCATTCAGGTCTGTCAAAGGTGCCTCTGCTGAACCAGCTGATACACATGTCTCATTAAAATAGCAGTTAGGTAGGCAGGGAACTCCAAATATGGTGGGGCTGTGCTAGACTTGGCCCTTTCTGCAGGGTCATCCTCAAACCTTTTGCCTTCACTCTTCGTCTTTGGGGCGTATTCCTTTTTGTTAAGACTCTGTGCACTTTACCACTGCTAAACAGTGCTCGTGGTGTCTCCTTAAAACATGGTAAGATAGGCTTGCACTCAACTGGCATATTTAATTTAATTGTAGGTCCCTAGTAAGGTGATACTACCTGTGCCCAGGTCCTATAGATTAAGTGCTAGTAGTGGGCCTGCAGCACTGATTGTACCACCCAATTTTGTAGCCCTTTTAAACATGTCTCAGGCCTGCCACTGCAGCCTATGAGGGTCATTAGGATGGCGGGCGGTGCCTGCCATGTTGGCCCTTGGTACCCCCCATGTGCACCCCCCACTCCCCCAGAATCCTTGGGGGCCGTTACGGGCCCCCAATGGCAAAAACCGCAATGCCTTTCCGTGGCGGGAAAGGCACAACCCCGCATCTATGCTAATATGGATGGCGGTGTCTCCCAGACACCGCCACCATGTTAGCTGCTTTTCCGCCTGGTTGACTCTGCAACCGGGAGGAAAATCGGCGGACGGTCTTTCCGTCCGCCGGGGTCCCCCCGCCATTGTAATGTGGCGGGGGGAAATGCAGAGCGGGCGGTGGTATTTAGCGGCGAATCGCCACCGCCATATGGGCAGTGGCGATCCGCCCGCTAACCTAATGTTTTTAAACTGCCATTTACATCTGGTAAAATAAACCTTTTGCAAGGTCCAAAGATTCCTTTATAACACATAAAAGTCACCCCAGGGCAGACCCTGGTCACTTCAGAGGGCAGGGTGCAATGTATTAAAAAAGTTGGGTATGTACTTTTAAGTTTTACATGGCCTAGTAGTGAATTAAAATAGCTTTTTACTACTGCAAGGCCTACATCTTCTATAGGATAAAATTGAAGTCACCTTATTACATTTTTAATAGGCTGTCATTTCCAAATGGGAGCACATAACCAGTTCTTTTTTGGAGTCTTTGGAATTGTAATGAAAAATCCTAACTTACAGTAAAGTCAGATTTTATATTACAATTTAAAAAATGACACTTTTAGAATGTGGGAATTTTCCTGCCTTAGCCATTTGATACCTGCAGCCTGTCTCTGGGCAGTATGACGGTGTAGTTGACAGTTGTTTTTTTTGTATTCCTCCTAGACAGTCACATACAATGGGGAGTTTAGGTGTGCCTGGTGTCGTGGATTGACAGCAGCGCAAGCATACAATCGCCACTAACCTTTGCTCAGGATGTCCGGCAGAAACGACTTCTGACGCTAAATTCCCCACTCCCTACCAGCTACGGATCACACAGCGAAAGAAACACTCACTGTGAGAACACGTACCCAGCCGGGAAAGGGTAAGTGGATAAAATAAAAAACAGGTAGTGATGATTCTTTAGGATCCCTCTGAGTCTGGTCAAGCGGTGGCAGAGAATAGACAAGGGCAGCCTACCTGGTCGGGGAAGAGTAAAGAATTCAGTTATCACTACACCCACTGTGTCTATGAATACCGCTAGCCCCAACCCTTGGTACAACACTCACCAGAATCACACACCACCCAAGCTGGTTAGGAACAAGCAACGGAATTCTTGCGGAACAGACAGCCCTATGAATGTCCAGGTAGGACTGAAACCGGAGAATGGATAAAGTTCTTTTAGTTCAGGAGTTCCAGACCGTTGCAGGCAGCGGTAAAAAGGATATATACTATGACGGCTGTTACTGCACAAGCCGAACACGACTGTGGTCCAAGGAAGTATGAGTATAAACAAAAACAAAGGATCGTAATAGGAACAGAGTCTCTGTCTCTTTTGCACGGTAATTCCGTCAGGGAACACAACCGGAACTACGTCTCCCAGAATACCTCTCTGGAGAGATGTGCACTGAATAGAGGCAACTCCGCGTCTTAACTGCAGACGCGCTCGCCCACTGAGACCTCCTCTGAAATAACAAGGCAAAGTCAGTAGCGCTGTACCAAATCAATCCCTAACTATCTATGGTACAACACGAACACAAGTGTTTGCAACGGAAGCGAGCCCGCTTCCGTTTGTCTCAGTACTTATCGGATTTCCTCGGGAATGCAGGCAACAGGTTGTTAGGCGGCTTCGTCTCCTCGGTGATCTTCAGGCTTCTAGCTGAAATCCGGCGGGGAACACCATCCGCCATTCCTACAGCCTCCGGATTGATTGACAAGCATCTTCCTGAAGGAAGGGAGGTGCTTAAATGACCTAGGTCCCGTGACTCCTTTGACTTGCCCCTTGGCATGCTGGTTAGCGTAGTTTGTTCGAACTGTCCTGCACACACTCCCAGGCGCATACCATCGACGGGACTTACCAAGCTGACCTGTACCCCGCCCCCTGGACCCCGCAATCGCTACAGAACCCCCTCTCGAGGACTGCCGACTCGGCGGTCGACCTGGTCTACCTGGATGCAAGGCATGGAAACGCTCAACCAACTCTGGACAGTGCAAATTACCTACAGGTTCCCAGGACCGGTCTTCTGGGCCAAATCCTTTCCACTCCACCAGATATTGGATCCCGCCCCTCACCATCCTGGAATCAAGAATGGATTGTACCTCAAACTCTTCCTGTCCGTCCACCTCAATCGGAAGGGGCTTCACCGGGAGCCTCATACTGGGAGGGCAAGGGACAAGGAGGGAA
The DNA here is from genome assembly GCF_964263255.1 of Lissotriton vulgaris. Lineage (NCBI taxonomy): Eukaryota > Metazoa > Chordata > Amphibia > Caudata > Salamandridae > Lissotriton > Lissotriton vulgaris. Next base: position 373,714,489 of record NC_141696.1, read on the forward strand.
ACATGGAACACAGGATGGATCTTCCAACCCTCCGGGAGCAAGAGTTTGACAGCAACAGGGTTAACCACCTCCACAATACTGTAGGGGCCCACATATTTGGGCTTCAGTTTGGAATTCCCCTTGATGTGGAGGTTCTTAGTGGAGAGCCACACTTTGTCTCCCACCCCATAGGCCGGCTCAACCCCCCTTTTCTTGTCAGCGAAGCGTTTCTGCGCGGACTGAGCATCGGCCAGACTACGTCTTGCATCTAACAACACCGCCCTAAGATGTGCGTGATGTTCGTGGATACTAGGAACAGGGGAGCGAACTGGCCACTCAAAGGGAAGGATATTCGGGTGATGCCCATGGAGACAAAAAAAAGGAGAACAACCCAGTGTCGTGTGCACAGCGTTATTGTAAGCAAATTCGGCCATCCATAGTAGCACAGTCCATTCCATATCGTTTCGCAGAGAGAAACATCGAAGATATTGTTCCAGCGTCTGGTTCAGACGTTCTGTTATTCCATCCGTCTGAGGGTGGTAACTGAAGGAAAGTCGGGCATCAATGTTCAAAGTGGTGCATAACGCCTTCCAGAACCGAGATGTGAACTGAGTGCCCCTGTCGGTGATCAATACACACGGAAGACCGTGGGCCCTAACAATATGTTGGAGAAACACTTTTGCTAGTTCCGCCGATGTGGGTAACTCCGCCAGTGGTATAAAATGGCCCATCTTCGTCAGGTGATCCACGACAACCAATATCACTGTCATCCCGTCACACGGGGGCATCTCAACTATGAAGTCCATGGAGAGAGTGTGCCAGGGTTGGGGAGGTATGGGTAAAGGTCTAAGGAGCCCCACAGGTCGAGTATGTACGGCTTTTCCTTGTGCGCAGATGGCGCAATTCCTGACGTAAGACCGAATTTCATCTCGTAGTTGGGGCCACCAGAAGGAACGTTCTACACTAGCAATGGTTTTGTACATTCCCATATGTCCTCCCAATACAGAATCATGGGACCAAGCCAACACTTGCTGCCGCAGGGCTTCCGTAGGAATAAACAAAGCAGTACCATGATAGGCAAGATCATCCTTTTCCAGGCGATGTTCCGGGTCTTCCTGTATCCATTCCTGCAAGTTCATCTCTGCAAGGGCTACCTTCACGTCCTCTAGAAAGTCGTTTGAAGACAGAAGGGCTACGGATCCTAAGTTCGTCTCTGCTTCCTGGAGAATCAAAGGTGTTTCCGATTCGTCGGCCCTTCCCTGTTCTCCATCCTCTAAACGCGACAGTGCGTCTGCCTTTCCGTTTTGGGGTCCAGGTTTGTATTTGATGATAAAATCATAGTCTGAAAAGAACAGAGACCACCTTAACTGTCTTGGAGTAAGGGCTTTGGCTGTCTTCAAGAATAGCAGATTCCTGTGATCCGTATAGATCTCTACTGTATGCACCGCTCCAAGAAGATAATGACGCCATTCCTCACAAGCCCTTTTTATGGCTAAAAGTTCCTTGTCCGTGATTGTATAGTTAACCTCGCAGGGCGAGAGCTTCTTGGAGAAGAAGGCAACGGGATGTATTTGACCGGTAACCGGATGTCTTTGAGACAGCACACCTCCCACCGCATATTGCGAGGCATCGGTCTCCAGAATGTATGGCATTTGCGGATCAGGATGACACAGGATAGGAGCCTGGGTGAACTGTTTCTTGAGATACTGGAAGGAGGCAGCAGCTTCCTCACTCCATACAAAAGGAGTATTCTTCCTCAACAAACTGGAAATCGGGTGTATAATTTTGGAGAAATCCTTTATAAACCTTCGATAATAGTTTGCAAAACCGAGAAAGCTTTGTACAGCTTTAACGGTCCTCGGGGTGCTCCAATTGATGATTGCTTCCACTTTGCTCGAATCCATTTGAAAGCCCTGTGCGTTGATTACATATCCAAGGAATGATACCTCCTGTACGTGGAACAGACATTTCTCCAGTTTTGCGTACAGCGAGTTCTGTTGTAATCTGCCTAGCACTGATTTCACATGCATGACATGTTCCGAGAGGGTAGAGGAGTACACCAAAATATCATCGATGTAGACGATGCAATATGTTTCCAGACACCCGCGTAGGACTTCATCCATAAAAAACTGAAACGCGGCGGGGGCATTGCATAGCCCAAAGGGCATCACCCTGTATTCGAACAAACCCAACTTTGTCCGAAACGCTGTTTTCCACTCATCCCCTCTTTTGACGTGCACCAGATGATAGGCCCCACGGAGATCGAGTTTGGTGAAATATCTGGCGCCTTTTAGTTGGTCCATTAGCACTGGTATCAAGGGGAGAGGGTATCGGTTTTTTATGGTCACACGATTAATAGCTCTATAATCGATACAGGGTCTTAATTCCGCGCAATCCTTCTTCGGAATGAAAAACATAGGGGATGAAGCAGGAGAAGTTGAGTGTCTGATAAATCCCGACGCTAGGTTCTCCTCGATGTACGTCTTCAGATACTGTGTTTCTTTTTCAGTCATGGCATAGACCCTACTGCATGGAATGTCGGCTCCTGGTAGAAGGTCAATTCGACAGTCGTAAACCCTGTGTGGCGGCAAGTGGGTAGCCTGTTGTTTGTCAAACACAGGAAGGAATGCCTGATACTCCACGGGAAGTACGGTAGCACAACAATATCGGTCTTGTGAACATGCAGTTGCCAAACATACAGAAGGTGATATTTCAGGAATGCAGGTGATTGAGGAAGCCTGAGTACAATGTTCCTGACAATAATCGGATGACAGTGTAATGGTGCGTGCGGCCCAACTGACCTTTGGGTCATGGAGAGTTAACCAGGGCATTCCCAAAATGAGACGGAATTGAGGTGCATCAATTAGATCGAACTGGATATGTTCCTGATGATTAGGGCCTGTCTGCATTAGCATAGGACAAGTGTGGTAAGCCACTGGACCAGACGACAAAACAGTTCCATCAACGGCTTTCACCAACTCTGGTTTTTCTTTTTTCTCACAGGCGATACCGATCTTCATAGCGAATTTTTGATCGATATAGTTTCCGGTTGCTCCGGAATCTACCAGAGCGTCTATATTCAATGCTTTTTGAGGCGTGACCCATAGGGTGATCTGAAGATTCATGTGCGCCACAGCTGGATGCAACGTATTAGCGAGAGAAGGGGAGATCGTTAGCGGCAAACAACCCAAGGCAGAGATCTCCTCCTGGTTTGGGTTCTTCAGTTTTCCGTCGGTTTGTCGGATTGTACTAGAGCTTGTGCCCTTGGAACGAGGGTTCTTTCAGGTACTGCATTCCTTGCTCTACATTCCTTAATAAAGTGTCCTCCTTTCCCACAGTACAAACATTGTTTTAGACGACGTCTTTTGTCTTTCTCCTCCTGTGTCAGGGGACCACGAATCCCACCTATCTGCATGGGTTCAGGACCTTCAGCTGGTCTGGCACGTTCTTCCGTAGGACCTTTAAAGCGAGGGTAGAATGGACGGTTGTCCCCTCTCGTTCTGTCCCCCCTTCTCTCAAGGAACCTATGGTCCAACTGCACTGTTAGATCTATGAATTCTTCGCAAGTGTCGGGAAGCTGTACCACTTGTGCCAGAACATCTTTTAGTTCCCCTCGAAGGCCTTGATAGAATAATGATATACGCTTAGCAGGGGGCCAGTCAGTTTCGACCACCAGCCTATTGAATAACGTAATGTATGATAACAAGTCCTGAGACCCTTGACGTATGGTGAGCAATTCCCTATCCAGGGTCAGCATATGGGATTTCCGATCAAAAAGCTTACGTAATTCAACACAAAAGGCAGGAAAACTGTGCAACACTGGGTCGTTTTTCTCCAACAATGGGATGGTCCAACTAGCAGCATTACCCCCCTTATAGGACATCATAAATGCAGTCTTAGCGGGGTCGTCCTGAAAAACCCCAGGTTTACACAGAAAATGTAACCTACACTGATTCAGGAATGTTTCGAACTTTCGGGGGTCCCCGTAAAAGCGTTCAGGCGGGGCTAAAGGAACCCCCACTGTCTGTACAACATGAACGGTATGGACTGGATCAGTCAGGGGTGTTGTAGAAGTGGCATCTTGAGGAGGAACAAAAAACCCACCCCCTTCTGCTCCCAAAGGTGTAGGTGTTTTGGGGCCTGGAGGAGGTAATGTAGCGGGTTTTAGGTAAGGACTCCCCCCTGTCCCTTTTCGGGATAGACCTGCACCTTCTCTCCTTAACGTACCTACTTCTTTATGCAGTGTCTGGTTTTCTGCTCTAGATGTAGTTACTTCCTGCTGTAGGGAAGCTAGGCCTTCCAACACGGAAGCCAACACTGTTTCGATATTCATTGTTTGGGCCGGCGTATAAACTTAGGCTTGTCAATCTGTCGTGGATTGGCAGCAGCGCAAGCATACAATCGCCACTAACCTTTGCTCAGGATGTCCGGCAGAAACGACTTCTGACGCTAAATTCCCCACTCCCTACCAGCTACAGATCACACAGCGAAAGAAACACTCACTGTGAGAACACGTACCCAGCCGGGAAAGGGTAAGTGGATAAAATAAAAAACAGGTAGTGATGATTCTTTAGGATCCCTCTGAGTCTGGTCAAGCGGTGGCAGAGAATAGGCAAGGGCAGCCCACCTGGTCGGGGAAGAGTAAAGAATACAGTTATCACTACACCCACTGTGTCTATGAATACCGCTAGCCCCAACCCTTGGTACAACACTCACCAGAATCACACACCTCCCAAGCTGGTTAGGAACAAGCAACGGAATTCTTGCGGAACAGACAGCCCTATGAATGTCCAGGTAGGACTGAAACCGGAGAATGGATAAAGTTCTTTTAGTTCAGGAGTTCCAGACCGTTGCAGGCAGCGGTAAAAAGGATATATACTATGACGGCTGTTACTGCACAAGCCGAACACGACTGTGGTCCAAGGAAGTATGAGTATAAACAAAAACAAAGGATCGTAATAGGAACAGAGTCTCTGTCTCTTTTGCACGGTAATTCCGTCAGGGAACACAACCGGAACTACGTCTCCCAGAATACCTCTCTGGAGAGATGTGCACTGAATAGAGGCAACTCCGCGTCTTAACTGCAGACGCGCTCGCCCACTGAGACCTCCTCTGAAATAACAAGGCAAAGTCAGTAGCGCTGTACCAAATCAATCCCTAACTATCTATGGTACAACACGAACACAAGTGTTTGCAACGGAAGCGAGCCCGCTTCCGTTTGTCTCAGTACTTATCGGATTTCCTCGGGAATGCAGGCAACAGGTTGTTAGACGGCTTCGTCTCCTCGGTGATCTTCAGGCTTCTAGCTGAAATCCGGCGGGGAACACCATCCGCCATTCCTACAGCCTCTGGATTGATTGACAAGCACCTTCCTGAAGGAAGGGAGGTGCTTAAATGACCTAGGTCCCGTGACTCCTTTGACTTGCCCCTTGGCATGCTGGTTAGCGTAGTTTGTTCGAACTGTCCTGCACACACTCCCAGGCGCATACCATCGACGGGACTTACCAAGCTGACCTGTACCCCGCCCCCTGGACCCCGCAATCGCTACACCTGGATGGACCATCACCCAGCCCAGCCCCAGTTACACTTGTATAAGCTAAGTCCTGCCTCCACACAAAGGTCTGCATACCCCCGTAGTTCGCCTAGACCCAGTGCCAGGAAGACAGGTCACATGTGCAATTCAAATGCATGACTCTAGAAGCTTTTCCCCACTTTAAAGTCACAACTAGATATAAATAGTGGACCTCAGACACCAACTCTTCAGTACACGTCTGGACCTGTGGAGATTCTGCCAGGAAGATTGACTGCTGTTCTGCTGAAAGGACGGCCACTCTGCTGGACTACTGCTCTGAAGGACTGCTGCTATGAACGACTGTTGGCATGCTATGCTGACCTGCTGCCTGCTTCCCTCTTGCATGGGTAAGAAGGGCTGGACCTGCATATCTGAACCCACGTCCCTAGAGTGCCTCCAAGGGCTAATTGCCTCCTGATCAGAACACTCAGGCCAGGGCCGGACTGGCATTTGCGGGCACCGGGCATTTCCCCGGTGGGCTGGAGGGGTGGGGCCGGTTTTGTGGCCGCAGGGGGCCGCTTTTCTTACAGAGTGCCGATTTTGTAGCAGCGCTGCAAAATCGGCCCTCTGTAAGAAAAGCGGTAGCAGTGCTTTGCGAGTAACAACCCCCTCCCCTCCCATTACCAGGGCCGGTGGAGAAGCAACCTGCCAGGGCTGGATGCTGGTCTCAGTCCGGCCCTGACTCAGGCACACAACAGGCTTACAACAACCTAGAACCCAGCACCTGGACTTTGCCATCTGTGAGTCCTGCCCTCCCAAGTGGTGCCACTCCAGTCCAGAACCGTTGGAAGTGGGCTCAAGGTGCTCTACCAATCCTAGCTGTTTTCCCCATCAAAACGAATGCAACGTTAACCCCAGCAAAATCTCACAGCACACCTGCCACCCTCGTAGGAACTAACGCAAATCCCCACCAAGCTGCGCTGCACAGCTCAACATACATAACCAAAGCAAAGCGGTGCACAGTTATTTGCAGTTACATTATACATCCTATAATATAGCACAGTGAAATATGCTACACATTATAACCCTCACTGTCTTATGTAACATATCCTGCACACTGATTTACAAATGTGTATGATTTATTGTCAACATAATGTGTATGTGTTATGTAAGGCTCTCTGACACCCTGCACTGTGGAGAAAAATACTATAAAAGAAATAAAAAATACTGGTATTTAAATTGTTATTTTGTGTAAATACTGGAACAGATCAACACATCTGACATTCTCACAGTGTATGCATATCTATTATATACCAGGTCTGAACGAAGTCAAAATCGTGCCTTTCTTACATACCTGAGAAGTGCTAACAAGCTGGGTGCTTTTGTTTCCCTTCAACTGCATTTACATCTAGGTGTGAAGCTACAGGCAGCTCCCAGTCTAGATACTCCAACAAAAGAAGGCCAAATGGCCCCTTAAGTTCGGCCTTTGTTATGGCTCAGCTGGAGTCTGAAATAAAAAAAAACCTTCCCCGCCTGCATGATGCTGCTCAGAACAAAGGCAGACAATGAGCAGGAACTGCTGAATGTGCCCTGGTGTTTGCTAATTACACCGGGACGAGTTCAGCATTTTTTACAGTGAGGCCCAACTTCTTGCTACAGTGGACAACATCCACCCTGTGAAAATACTGGGTGTCTGCCATCCATTTGCATGTACCTCCGACTTGTGCGCTGGAAGTCCTCTCAGGTGCACCTTATATGTGTGTGATGTCACATTAATAATGCAGACCGGGAGGGAGCACCCAACCATCTCATTAAGGAGTTTGCTGGTGTCCAGAAAGGCTAGGACACCCTCAAACTCCAGGCAGTGAAGGATGTTGCGCCCAAATAGTTGCTGTGGGTTGGGGGGCTTTGCCCCACTGATGTATATATGCATCATAAGGGCATCCTGTGGATATAGATCAATAGCAAAAAACAAGGTGATGGTGAAATGCTAGACTTAATCTGAGCCACTGGCAATCGCTCAGGAGTAGTCAGAAGGGATACCATTCACATCAAACTCCTGGCATGAAAAGTGACAGGTCTGGCAGGAAACGGCTGGCTGGAAATTTGACAGCTCTAGTCTTAAATTTGACAGGTCTGGCAGCAAACTCCTGGCAGGAAATTTGACAGGTCTGGCAGCAACTTGCTGGCCTTAAATTTGACAGGGCCTGGGCGCAGACTCCTTGCTGCAAACACTCTGGTTTTAAATGGGTGACATGTAGGGTTAGTCCCAAAAGTAATAGGTTTGGCTGCAAAACATGGGGTAATTGTGTATGTGTTTAAAAAAAGTGCATAGAAAAAGTGCGTGTATGTAGGAGGAAAATGTCTGGGCATGTTTAAAACTGGGGGTTGCAGACAGCTGTTAGCTGAACAGCTGCGGGGCAGTCCTGAGTCCCCAGCCCAGGGTGTGGGAAATGTTTTTTTATGTTTGAAAAAAAAAGGGTCTCTCTGCAGAAGTAGCTGATTGTAAAAGGGGAGCTTTAAAAATGTAGTTGGTGGGAAACCCATAGTATGTTTTAAAAAGCACAAACCATGTTCACTTTCCCAGGAAGGCTTGGCCCTGTTATAAAATAATAAACCAAAGCCACCCCTGAGCTTTGAGATGTTGAAAAAGACAGATGTCGTGTAGAGCCAAAGCTTCCCATGAGAACCTGAAACAGGGTGCCAGCTGTTAGGATGTAATTCACACACCCCCAAAGCCCCTAGTCCCAAACTTGACATGCCTGGCAGGAAAATTGACAGGCTAGTCCCAAACTTGACAGGTCTGGCAGGAAAGATGACAGGCTAGTCCCAAACTTGACATGCCTGGCAGGAAAGATGACAGGTGATGGGCTTAGTGCTGGGACAAGAGCCTGTTCCCGGGGTCCCTACTTCCCAGGAGAAGGACCAAACAGCTTTAACATACGAGGCCCATTATAAAAGTGTCCAGAAGATTTAGATATGTTTGCGATGGCCCCCCAAGCACCGGTGATAACCCTACTCTTCCCAAGATAGGCCATGAGTTTAAGTAACAGATTTATACAGCATAAACTGTACAAGGATAGAAAAAAAAGTTCCCATCCAAAGACCCCATGACATTGTTCTAAACCCCCTCAAGTCATAAAGGGTGTGGGGGCTTCTAATTAGCATGCTTGGACAAGTATAAAAAGGCCCCTTAAGAAACACTGCCAAACAACCATTAAAAAAAAAACCCTTGAGGAGCGACTGGCGTGGATTGCTTTGCTGCACCTTGTGGATTTCTGCACCAACAACCAATTAAAAATAACCTTTGGGAGTGACTGGCCTGGATTGCTTTGCTGTACCTTGAGGATTTCTGCACCAACAAACCCTTCAAAACCCTTGGGGAGCGACTTGCGTGGATTGTCTTGGAGGCACAGAGCCAACCCTTGGAACTTAAGGCAAGAATGGACCTGAGCAACTTATCACAGATTGTCGCCGCCTGCGACAGTTTAAGGAAGGTAAATAATGGATGGCGCAATGATGTATGTTTATGTGGTATTTAAAGTATACAAATCTGTAGTTTTGAAAAATGTTAAATAGTACTATGTAGTATGGTTTGTAAACTGTTAAGCTTTAAGGCAATGTGTTGTGTTTAATGTGAATAATGGTGACAATGAAGTTTTTACAAGACGTGAATTGTAATGTAAATGTGTTTAAAGTGAATAAAGGTTTTGTTGAAGGATTGAGTTAAAGTTATGTGTGTAGGTATTTAATGTTAATGGGGGTGGCGGTGTAGGGCTGGCGTAGAGTTTGCAGGGTATGTATTTATGGGGCGTAATGTTATAGGCCTTAGGAGGGTCCCTGTAGAGGGAAACGTGTATTTTACAGAGCATAGAAACGATTTTCCCAGGATGTTGTACATTTAATGTTAATAAAATGTTAGATGCTTTGAGGCGTTGGTATTGCAAGCTTACCAGAGGGTCTTTGAATAATATACAATGCATACAATTTAAAATAAATAATGCATTATTGTACTCACCAAGCCATTGTTGAGAGTTAGAGGGGTCCATGGGGGCTCCAGTGTCCTTGCTGCTCCTTGGGTCCTGAGGGCCTTGTATTTTTAAAAAAAATAAGCCCTGTGTCCAGTTGTCGAGGGGAGGCTCCTGGTGGGGTGCCATAGTCCTTTGGGGTTGTTGTGGGGCTGTCTCTGGGTGTCCGAGTTTTGAAGCTGTTTTTTCTAAATGCCCCCGAGCCCGCTTGCACAAGGCGCTGCTCGGGGGGTGCTGTGGCGTTGGCTCTGTGCGTCCTTGGGGCTCTAGGGCCCTAGTGCAGCGTTATCCAGGGCCCAAGTTCCATGTTGTCCCGCTTTTTTTTTAAAAAAAGGCTCCCGAGCCCGCTTCTCCATGGCGCTGCTCGGGGGTGTGAGGGTCCCTATGTCCCAGGGGCTCCAGGCCCCAGAATGCAGCTTTGTCCCGCTTTTTTTTTAAATGCCCCCGAGCCCGCTTGCAAGTCCTATGTCAAAACCATCCAGCTTTTGCAAGTGGGGTTACCTGCGTTTTTGGCCCCGTGCTAGGCGGCCATCTACTGAAACCTACCAAACCCACACATTTCTGAAAAGTAGACACCCGGGAGCTTCCAAGGAGGTATGGCTTGCGTGGATCCTCCAACGTCCCTTTACCCAGAATCCCTTGCAAACCTCAACTGTATCTAAAAAAAATCAGATTTTTCACACATTTCTGTGTGGGAAAGCGTGGCATCACCGGGCACACACAAATTTCCACCCAGCGTTCCCCCAGGTCTCCCGATAAAAATGGTACCTCACTTGCGTGGATGGCTCAAGGACCCGCGGCAGGCAAGGGCTACAAACCTAAGGAGGCGACATCAAAATAACCTATCACTAACCAACCTGGTTTTGCAAGGGGGTTCCCATGAGTTTTTGGCCCGGGGCTCGGCGGCCATGTAGGGAAACCTACCTAACCCACACATTTCTGGAAACTAGATACCCGGCGCAGTCTAGCGAGGTATGGCATGCATGGGTCCCCCAAGGACATTTGTGCCGGCACGGAAATTCCATGCAAAAATTTATGAAAATGTGTTTTTTTAACCAAATTTTAAGGTTTGCAGGGAACTCTGGGTAGGAAAACGTTGGGGGACCCATGCATGCTACACCTCCCTGGACTCCCCCTGGTGTCTAGTTTTCAAAACTGTTTCATAGTTTCCAAATATTGCCGCCGAGCCCCGGGCCAAAAACTCAGGAGCCCCCCCCCCAAAAACAAGGTAGTTTTGCTAAAGGTAATATTTAAATCACCACCGTACGATTTGGGCCTTTTCTTGTTGCAGTCACTATGCCTACCCACGAAAGTGAGGTACCAAGGAATTCTGGGTAACAGAACCTGGTGGTAGGCAGTGAAGTTACCCCATCCTGAATTCCCCTGGGTGTCTAGTTTTAAAAAATGTATAGGTTTGCTAGGTTTCCATAGGTGCCGCCAGAGCTAAGGTTCAAAAACAAAAGGTAGGCACTTCGCCAAAAAAGGACCAGTTATCTCTGCAAAATTGAGGTGCAACCACGTTGCGTTTTGCGCTGTTGCAGGCACTAGGCAGACCCAGGCAAGTAAGGTACCATTTTTTCCAGGAGACATGGGGGAACGCTGGGTGGGTGCAATTTTGTGTGAGCCCAGTGATGCCACACTTTTACACACAAAAAAGTTTGAAAAACCAATTTTTTTCAAAAACATTTCAAGTTTGCTAGGGATTCTGAAAAAAGGAATGTTGGAGGATCCACGTAAGCCATACCCCCTTGAAAGACCTTGGGTGTCTACTTTCCAAAAATGTGTGAGTTTGCTAAGTTTCCCTAGCTGGCAACCGAAAAAGGAGTGAAAAAACCATGTGACCTCCCTAGGTAAACCTATCAGTTTTGACAAATTTAGTTGTTTACTTGTGCAGCGTGACAATTTGGGCGCAATATTGCAAGAACAATATGACAAACATTGTGAGTTTTGCAGGATATTGTGGATAAATGTAATTGTTAGATATCACCCGAGAGACATCACCATGTAGTCCCATGGGTTTTCAACAATATCTACAATTGGCAAGTTATTCATAGGCGATATGTACACCTTGGCACAGAGACAAAAAAAAAATCCCTACACAGCCATCTATTCCTCAAACACACACACATACTGGTTGGATTTGGCACGAGGGCGGTTCAGTATATATAATTTTATTAACAAGAGATTTCACAAAAATGACATGCACTGTCAATTACATGGCCAAACAAACTGAACCAATGACTCGCAGCTCGTGAGCTGTGAAGCCACTTCAAGGCACCATCCGCTTAACAGGCCATTCACACACCTTTCATACCTGACACACAGAAGACCATTCACACCACCAGGCACAAAAGCAAGACATCACAACATTTACAAAAAAAGTGAGAAGGTGCGTCCTGCTTAAAAAAAAAAAAACACAACAAAAAAACTCAAAACAAGTTTTCAAACTCACACACATACTGGTTGGATTTGGCACGAGGGTGAGTGATGGTTCAGTATATACCATTGTATTAGCAAGTGATTTCACAAAAAATGAAATAAACTGTTAATAATGGAAAGGACAAGAAACTGAACCATTGACTCACAGCTCTTGAGCTGTAAAGCCACCAACCGCTTTACAGGCCATTCATACACCTTTCATACATGTGACACTTACAAAACATTCACACCGCCAGCCGCAGGCCCATCATATTAAAACACTCACACCAGCAGACAGCGCCATTCAAGGGCCCATCACTTTCACACGCCCACATTCCTGACACAGCAACTACACAAAAGGATGGACTGCGTGGAGTGGCACTCAGCTAGCACTGTGTGTAGTGACCAACAGAAAGCAAATACTCACACACCGCCAGCCGAACGCCAGTCCACCCACACCACCATCCAAGCACCAGTCCACACACACCGCCAGCCAAGCACCAATCCACACACACCGCCAACCACACACCAATCCTTGCACTCTGCCAGCCAAGCACCAGTCTACACACACCACCAGTCAAGTGCTAGTCCACGCACACCACCAGCCAAGCACCAGTCCACACACATCGCAAGGCAAGCACCAATCCACACACATCGCCAACCACACACCAATCCTTGCACTCTGCCAGCCAAGCACCAGTCTACACACACCACCAGTCAAGTGCCAGTCCACGCACACCACCAGCCAAGCACCAGTCCACGCACACAACCAGCCAAGCACCAGTCCACGCAGCCCGCCAGCCAACCACCAGTGCACACACACCACCAGCCAAGCACCAATCCTTACACTCCACCAGCCAAGCACCATCCACTCACACCGCCAGCCAAGCACCTAACCATGCACTCTGCCAGCCAACCAAAATTCCACACACATCACCCGCAAAACACCAATCTATGCACTCTGCCAGCCAGGCACCAGTCCACGCATACCACCAGCCAAGCGCCAGTCCACGCACACCGCCATCCAAGCACCAGCCTGCACACACCACAATCACATTTAGAATTCTTTTTTTCAAAATAACACTAAACAAATGGAAATACTTGCAAATCAGCTATCACAAATTCTAAAACTAAACACATTGCACTAATGCCAATCCTTGAAACAAACTAAAATGTTTACAGAATACAGACCAGGCAATTCACTTTACAGCTCATTAAAACTCCCAAAACTTCTTTTGCGTGTGGTACGATTTAAAACAAGCTGACACACACAATCCAGGCTTAGAAGCACAGTCAGGGCAGTACATACGAGACTCCTTCCGCACGCCTCTTCGCCAACAGACTCTGCATCTTCTAGTCGGAAAGTCTCTTGCGGATGTGGGAGGAATGAATTCAGGAAAGTGGCGATCTTTCAATCTAGCCACATCCTCCACCACTCCAAATCTAGGAACACTTGCCTGTTCCACTAGTACAAGGCTGCCTATTATAGACTCCTGAAACTTAACAAAAGGCATCTTCGATGCAGGACAAGACTTCTGGAACACAACAAAAGCATTAAAGGATGCCAAGTGGAAAAGATGGATAGCCAACTTCTTGTACCAAACGTAAGCCTTTCGAACAGCAGCATAAGGTTCCAACCGCTGATCTACTCTGTCAACACCACCCATGTACTTATTGTAATCTAAAATGCACACAGGTTTGCGCACTTCAGCAACCTGACCCCAAACAGGCACAGGTACAGTACTTTCATCATGGATAGTAGTCAGCATGTACACATCTCTCCTGTCTGAAAACTTCACAGCTAGAAGCTCCCCACATCGCAATGCAGTAGACTGTCCCCGCACAAGCCTTTTGCAAACAAGTTCCTTTGGAAAACCTTTACGGTTACAGCGCATTGTGCCACAAGCAACAGTGCCCACTTTGGCCAATTCCTTGAACAACCGCACACCAGTGTAGAAGTTATCTACATATAAATGGTGGCCTTTGTTAAATAATCCTCTACCTAGTTCCCACACAATTTTCTCAGTCACTCCAAAAGTGGAAGGACAACCAGGAGGGTTAATGCTGGACTCCTTACCAGTGTACACCCTGAAATTGTAGACATATCCAGTCCCACTGTCACACAGCATATACAGTTTGATTCCATAGCGTGCCCTCTTACTAGGAATGTATTGCCTAAAAACCAAGCCGCCCTTGAACAAAAGCAAAGACTCATCCACTGCAATTTCTTTACCAGGAGCAAAGATCTCAGAAAAACGATCAACAAAGTGATCAAGGACAGGCCGAATCTTAAACAGACGGTCACAATCAGGATGATTGTGTGACAACGCTAAACCATTATCAACGAAATGCATCATCCGAAGAAGAAGCATATACCGATCGCGACTCATGACTGCTGGAAATATAGCTGTTGCCATCAAGGGACTAGTGGACCAATATGAAGACATTGATGGCTTCCTTAGCAAGCCCATCAAAAAAGTTAATCCCAAAAACTTCTTCATCTCTTCAACATTTGTGGGAGTCCAACGGGTAGCTCTAGAATGGGGCTTAAGGCTGGCACTGTTGTCCCTCAAATACTGTTCTGCATACAAATTAGTTTGCTCAACAATCTCTTGCAAAAACACATCGTCAAAAAACAACTGAAAAAAATTGATTGGCAGAAAATTCTCAGTATTCACTCTACACCCAGGAACACCAGTGAAATCTGGCAATGCCGGCTGCACCATGCCAGGTGGAACCCAGAGGCCATCCCTATCAACGGGAGGAGCAGCCACCCCAACCTGCAGCCCAGAAGCCTCTTGCTGCTGTTCACCAATGGGAAGCCTAACAGCAACAGATACTTCTGGCTGCACAACACCAACAGAAAACATAGCATCCCAAGAGGGCTCTTGCTGCACTACACCAACGGGAAGCCTAGCAGCCTGAGATGCTTCTTGCTGCACTACACCACCGGGAAACCAAGCAGCCCCAGATGCCTCTTGCCGCTCTACACCTATGGGAAGCCTAACAGCCCAAGATGCCTCTTGCTGCACTACACCAACAGGAAGACGAACAGCACCAGATGACTCTTGTCGCACCACAGCAATGTGAAGCCTTTTGGGCGCAGGCTGCAGCCCACATGCCTCTTGCCGACGTAAAAAAAAGGGAAACCTTGCGGCCCTAGGCAGCAGCCCAGATGCCTCTTGGCCCACTACCGGCACATCAATGTCCTCCTCTACCATAGGCACTTCATCAGCACTAGAAGAAGATTCATCATCCGATGATTCAATGCGAAGAGAAAACTCACTGCCTGAATCTTCTGCCCCTACCTCTGGGTCCAAATCGGAGTCAGTCTCTGAACCATGGTCAGAGGAAGACTCAAAAAGCAAACCAGGAACCTGCTGAGCAGTAATCCTGCGACTAGCCATTATCCTTAAAAAGCAAGAAGACTGCACACACAAGTAAACAACAACCTACACTGTGCAAAGTAAGAAGTAAACAAGGTAAGGCTTTCACACAAAGATCTATACAATCCAAAACAATTTCACTCTTACCAAATATAGCTACACTCACCAGCACCTACTCTGCTGAGACACAGCAAAAAGAAATGATATCCCACTAGAAAGAAAAAAAAAATACAGATTAGAAAACAAAGTGCACATCAAGCACTAATGCTGAAAAAAAAATAGACAAACAAAAAACACAGAGCCACGCAAACTGCTATAAGTACACCTTTTTCAAAAAGACAATCATCAAGGGAAAGTAGTACAAAATACTTTCACTTACCAAGCACATGCAACTACACAAGCTGCAAAACCAGCAGTAACAGAACCGCAACCTACAACAATCCAAACAGCAAAAGCCTGGAACAAGACAAAAATAGAGAAGAAAAAAAAATTACTACCACATTTCACAAACAATATAACAATTAAAAAAACCACACACAAATTCCCCCCCAAAATTTACATTCGCCCAGATGGGCCATCAAATAGGGCTTAGACCAATTGGGATTAGGTGAGGTTTACCATCAAGACACTGGTTAATTTTTTGAAAGTTTCTTACTGCCTGACCCCTTTGGTGCCAGTTGGTGTTTTGCTCCTAACAGTACCCCCATCACACGGGGGCAGTAAGGACAAAAAAAGAACAACTGGCACCAAGGGAGGCGACCAGTAAAAAACAACCAAAAATATAACCACCATTGGAACCAAGCCTTGCCCAAGGGCTCGCATCCACACACGCCAAAAAACAGAAAAAAAGGGCCAATTCGCCCCCAGGGGGGTGGGGGTGAAGCAGAAAAACATTCCCAAAACAAGTTCCCTCTAAGAAGCAAACCTTGCCCAAGGGGTAGCTGCCATAACAAAAATAAAACATTCCCTGGTGCCTAGTGGCAAAATGGGCAATAAAATGGGCCTATTTGCCCCCGGGGGGGCAGAAAATGTACATAAAAAATTAAGACCCCTCCAGGAAGTGACCATTGCACAAGGGGTCAATACTAACCATGCAAAAAAAATAACCCTGGTGCTAGTGGCAATTTTCTGGCCCCCCTGGAGGCAAAACGGCCAGAAAAACCGGGCCGATTTGCCCCAAGGGGGGGGGGGGGGGCAGAAAATCAAAAACATAATTATTTGCCACCAGGAAGCAACCCTTGCCCAAGGGGTCGCTTCCAAAACATAAACATTGCCCCAAAACAAATCCCTGGTGCTAGTGGGGAATTTTTGCCCCCCCTGAGGGCAAAACGGCCAAAAAAAATGGGCCGATTTGCCCCCGGGGGGGGCAGAAAATCAAAAAGATTATCACAGCCCACCTAGAAGCGACCCTTGCCCAAGGGGTCGCTTCCTAAAAACTACATTTAAATTCCCTGGTGCTAGTGGGCATTTTCTGCCCCCCCTGGGGGCAATGGGCCGATTTGCCCCCAGGGGGGACAGAAAATCATAAACACAATTATGGGCCACCTGGAAGCGACCCTTTCCCAAGGGGTCGCTTCCAAAACAAAGACATTGCCCCAACAAAAATCCCTGGTGCTAGTGGGGAATTTCTGCTCCCCTGGGGGCAAAACGGCCAAAAAACGGGCCGATTTGCCCCCAGGGGGCGCAGAAAATCGAAAGGTATATGTGAGCCCACCTGGAAGCGACCCTTGCCCAAGGGGTCGCTTCCTAAAACCTAAATTTAAAATCCCTGGTGCTAGTGGGGGTATTTCCGCCGCACGATCGCGACGCTGTGCGCGATCGTGAGGCAGAAATGCCCTGCAAAGAGACATCAGGGGAGAGGAAAATCTCTTTCCTCTCCCCTGATGCCTCTTTGCGGCCCCAAACCCCCCTCCCCCCAGACACGAGAAACCTACCTTTGTCCTCAGCGCACAGGAAGCCAATGGCTTCCAGAGCGCCTGGGAATCCCTGATGATGTCAGCACACGCTGTGCGCGCTGACGTCATCAGGGATTCCCATGGGGAGGGGCGGGGGGCAGCAGAAACTCTTCCGCTGCCATCCCCGTACTTGCCTGCAAGATCGAAGACCCTCGGGGGGAGCACCAGCGCTTCCCCCGAGGGTGGGGCTCATGACGAGCTGGGCTCGTCATCAGCGCACGACCAGTGTGCACCATGACGAGCCTAGCTCGTCATCAGCCTCGAAGGGGTTAAAGCTGTTTGGTCCTTCTCCTGGGAAGTAGGGACCCCGGGAACCAGCTCTTGTCCCAGCACTAAATCCATCACCTGTCATCTTTCCTGCCAGGCTTGTCAAGTTTGGGACTACCCTGTCATCTTTCCTGCCAGACCTGTCAAGTTTGAGACTAGCCTGTCAATTTTCCTGCCAGGCATGTCAAGTTTGGGACTAGGGGCTTTGGGGGGTGTGTGAATTACATCCTAACAGCTGGCATCCTGTTTCAGGTTCTCATGGGAAGCTTTGGCTCTACACGACATCTGTCTTTTTCAACATCTCAAAGCTCAGGGGTGGCATTGGTTTATTATTTTATAACAGGGCCAAGCCTTCCTGTGAAAGTGAACATGGTGTGTGCTTTTTAAAACATACTATGGGTTTCCCACCAACTACATTTTTAAAGCTCCCGTTTTACAATCAGCTACTTCTGCAGAGAGACCCTTTTTTTTCAAACATAAAAAAACACCTCTCACACCCTGGGCTGTGGACTCAGGACTGCCCCGCAACTGTTCAGCCAACAGCTGTCTGCAACCCCCAGTTTTAAACATGCCCAGACATTTTCCTCCTACATACACGCACTTTTTCTATGCACTTTTTTTAAACACATACACAATTACCCCATGTTTTGCAGCCAAACCTATTACTTTTGGGACTAACCCTACATGTCACCCATTTCAAACCATAGTGTTTGCGGCCAGCAGTCTGCGCCCAGGCCCTGTCAAATTTAAGGCCAGCAAGTTGCTGCCAGACCTGTCAAATTTCCTGCCAGGAGTTTGCTGCCAGACTACCTGTCAAATTTAGGACTAGAGCTGTCAAATTTCCGGCCAGCTGTTTCTTGCCAGACTTGTCACTTTTCCTGCCAGGAGTTTGATGTGAATGGTATCCCTTCTTACTACTCTCAGGGATGCAAATCAGTTTTGGTCAAGTTCCACTAGGAACAGTTCAGACTGAAGTGCCAGGCCAGGTACCATCCACATGGGAATACAAGCAACCCCAGAGCAGTTTCAACATGATTAGGTCTCATCTCTGAGGTTTGGCTTCAGTCCTATGGAAAAGTGAGCTTGGGACCCACATCTGGCTATATCTACTGCAAAAAAACAATGTGGTGACCGGAATGGCTTGGCAGTTTGAGCTGAACTGTTCCTATTGGATCAGGACCAAAACTGATCTGCATATGGCTGGGTCAATGGGAGGAGGCATAGCGGGCAAAAAACGATGGGTTGCATCCAGCAATTTCCAGTGGATTGACTATTTCCAAGCATTCCTCCCATCACCTTTTGTTATTTGAAGTACTACTCTGAGTGGTGTAGAATATGCCCAGGCCTGGTTGCATGTTCACTATACTACTGGAAGCAAACACTTGACTGAAGAGGTCCAACTAGGCTGATACCAGTCTTGGGTTGCTTGTGTACCGCTTCAGCATAGGCCTGGTTTTGCAGTTCAATATTGACTGTTCCTACTTGAGTAGGGAAGGGCTGATCTGATTTTGTATAAGTCTACTCTGAGGTGGGCGAAATAATTATGGGTTGGGAGGATATACGGAACAATTGCCAGTCGTTATACTATTTGTAATCATCACTGTTTGTATATATCATAGAGCAGTGAAAGGATTAAACAAGGATGTAGCCCCACCATCTGAAGCATCATCCACTAAAAGTTCTTCTTTACCTCCCTCATTTTCTCAAAACCATTTTAAAATTGTCTCAAAGACGGTAAAGTGCTGTGGTGCAGCCTACTATTGTGGATTATGTTACATCTCTTATCACCCTGGACAAGTGCATTAGCTTAAAAGCTCCCAAAACCTTTGGAAGTTGGACAATGCAAACTCATTGCTCATATGTGTTCTGAAACTGCAACTAGCTGCAGTCGAAGCAGACATACATGCAGCTGTCAAGCTGACAATGGTCCTGTGAATGCTTAAACCATTATATCAGAAATCCTAAATTATCTTTTTTGTAAACAGTTCATCTCAGGAGGCCAATGGCACAACTGGACCTCCAAAATTGATGTTTACAGCTTATGCACTGAAGAACAATCCAGAATAACATGTCAGGGCTTGGGACACAATGAATTTATCAGCCAACCCTCAGCCCTGCCCCAATTTTCCAAGGAAGCTGCTTACAGAAAGGTTCTTTGGTTACAGGCAAACAATTATTCGGATCGGGTGATTCAAAAGGCATTCCACACTAAAGATCTACAATTATCTTTCAATCAGTGCAGAACATTAGACAGAAATGTTTTTCTTCTTACACACAGCATCGAATAATAGCATTGCCAAGGCAACAATGTGCATTAATAAGCTCTACTATAACTATTAAAATTCTCCTAGCAGCTTCTTATACTTTCCACCCACTTAGAAGCCACTCAACATGTGTGCACTTTATTTTGTCGCCTCTTTACCTGTATTAGATATGATTTTCACTTTCTGCAAGATGAAATATAGTAAGGGCTCATTCAGAAAGCAGTAGCAAAATAAATTCCAAAGACAATGTGAAACAGATTGCAACGTTTAAGGTAAAAACTCTAAACAATGAGTTTGAAGATCCAAAAAGTAGAGGTGTGACGTAGATTGAGCCTTCCTAGATGTGTCTTCATTGATTGAAACAGACATACTTAAATATCAACCCTATGAAGTGTTTTCATTTGGAAATGAGTGCAGTGGTGCTGGAACAGTGTTCAGAGTGGAATGATGACTTCATTGCTTATAGGGATTGTGAAAAATCCAAGTGGCACACAAGAAACAAGGGTAGTAAATGAGTCACAACTATTTAGCAGGAGAATGGTACGGGTGTGGTATGGAACCAGTGTGGTATTTTGGAGCACATGTTTTTTTTTTTTTAAATATATTTTTATTGCAGAGTTATAAACCACAGGATACAATTAGTCAGCCAGTTCACTCGTGACATCCCCCCGTTCAGTAGTAAAACACAGATTGTACACAGCCATTCAGCCCGCATCCCGGAGGCCGGGCGGCATAATACTCCACTCAAGAGGAAAACATCACGGTGCACATCCCATAGGGACCATGGTTGATATGTCGTTTTACGTATCTGCTTTTACCCCCCCACCCTCAACATTGCTCCCGTCAGCCATCCCAGTGGTAATCAGTGGTACCGCCCCTGTCGGGACCCGCCCCAGGTGCTGTATGTCTATCCTGCCTGGCCGCTCCCCCCAGCCATTCCTCATTCCACGCAGTACCCCACCAACCTATTAATTCCAAGGTGCCCTGGCGGGCCACCATCCATGTGGCTTCCGACCCACCCCAAACTCCCATTAACCAACCCCCCCAAACCCCCACCCCCTGGCAACTGCTAAGGTGTATGCCTCGTCCCGACAAGTTGGATGGATCCATTACAGTGCAGGTTATGATACTGTTTGTGTTCGCCCCGCGGTGTCCACCGGCTTAAGTCTCACCGTCCTCATCTTCCACCATAGAATCACGCAAGGCCTGCACCACTAACTCCCATGCACGTGCCGCATCCAATGCCTTCTCATTCCCCATCTTGACGGCCTGCTTCATCCGGAGCACACTCTCGCAGTCAGACCACCGCAGCAATTCATTCTTCCATCTACGCAGTGAGGGTCCCCCCTGGACTTCCAATGCCACGATATTTCCCTCTCCGCCAATATCAGGCCCAGATCAATGAATTTGCTCGTCACCTTGGTGTGTTTGGTGTGCGGGAACCAGAGCAGCAGGCATGCCGCCATATCGAATTCCACCTCCCTATCAGTCACTTCGTTCAGGAGGTCCCCTACCTCCGCCCAGTAGGCCTCCAAGTGCGAGCACCCCCAGAACAAATGGTCCATGTCCGCTCCCAGAGACGAACACCGTGGGCATCGGGCATCCGGTACCTGAAAGTACCGCTGTAATTTCTCTGGGGTTAAGTAGGCCCTATGAAGCACATAGAAATGTACTTGCTGAAAGCGCGCATTTCTCGTGCCCTTCCACGTGCGCCGCAGGATATGGCCCCACGCCGTGTCCGGTATGGGCCGGCCCACACTCTCCTCCCATTTAGACTTGAGCCCCTGGAGCGGTTCCAGTCCCTCGTTCAGCATCCTACTATGGAGGCACGTCACAGCTTTGAACGTACCTGCCGCCATTACCACGTACTGGCACGCCATAGTCGTTGTCGGTTCCATGAGTCCCCCTTTCCAGTGCTTCTGTATGGCAGCCACCACCGCCGCGTGCAGGAGGAACCCCCCGTCGGGCAGCCCAAACTGGTCCCGGAGCGCCTCGAACGGTGCCAAAGCCCCGTCTATGTATAGGTCGCCTATTACCTGTAGTCCCGCCTCTTTCCAATCCAGCAATGGGGACCAATCTCCCCCGTGCGGCAAGGCCGTCAGCATGCCGATCAGGATCTCCGGAGCATAAGGCCGCGAGGCCTTCGCTCTCCGAAGGCTTCTCTGCCAGCACAGCCGGAGTGTCCGTTTCCTCCATAGTGAGGCCCCGCAACTCAAGCCTCTGTTGCATGATAATATAGGACAGTACGTGGCGTTGTATCCCCCGATCCCGGTCCTCCTCTGGACCCCGAAACACCCTAGCCACGTTCTGCGTAAGGACCTGCAACTGCGCCGCTAGATAGTACAGCTCGAAATCGGGCACAGCCATTCCCCCTTCTATCTTGGGGCGAAGTAGCGTGCTCAGGGCCACTCTTCGGCGGCCTTGCCCCCATAGGAAGCCAATAATCATTGACCTCAGGTCTCTGAAGGCCCCCTGAGGAATCCAGACAGGCAGCGTCCGGAAATAGTAGAGGAAGCGGGGGAGCCCCACCATTTTTAGAAGTGCGATCCTGCCCAGCACCGTCAGCGGGAGGGTCAACCAGAAGGACAAGCTGCCCCTCAGTGCCCGGACACATCGACCAATGTTGCCCTCCAATAGGTCCGCAGTCGCGTGGTAGATGCGGACTCCCAGATAGGTGAAACAAGATGGCTCCCAGACCACGCCTAAATCGCCGCCGGGGTCGGGCGATCCCGCTCTCAGTGGAAACACACAGGTCTTCGCCCAATTGACCTTAAGGCCCGATAGCCGGCCAAACTCCGACAACAGGTCCATCGCCCCGTCCAGTGCCCGTGCCGTGTCAGCGAGGTACAGGAGCAGGTCATCCGCATATAGCGATATATAGTGCCACTGCCCGCCGCTGGCTATCCCCGCGTACCTGTCACCCGACCTCGCATGGACCGCCAAAGGTTCCATCGCCAGAGCAAACAATAGGGGGGATAGGGAACACCCCTGTCGCGTGCCCCTGCCCACCGGGTACGCCGTAGACACCAGACCGCCCAAACGCACCCTCGCCGTCGCCGAGGTATATAAGACCCTCGTCTACCTGCGGAACCCCTCGCCCATGCCAAACCTCTCCAACACTCCATCCAGGAAAGGCCACTCTAAACTATCAAAGGCCTTCTCAATGTCCACGGACAGGGCCGCCGGAGCTCCCTCCCCGTCCAAGATGGCGTCCATTATTCCCACTAGGCGGCGAATATTCAGCGCCGTGCTCCTCGTGGGTATAAACCCGGCCTGGTCCCTGTGTACCAAACCCGTCATGTGTGGGGCCAGCCTGGTGGCTAGAATTCGGCTCAGAATCTTGTAATCCACCGTCAACATGGATAGCGGGCGATAGGACCTTACATCCGTTGCATCCCGGCCAGGCTTTAGGAGCGGTACAATCAAGGCCTCTCGCATGGGCCCAGGCAATTCCCCAGCCTCAAAAGCTTCCGTATACACCACCAGAAGCCTGGGCGCCAAGCTGTCCACATACTGTTGGTAAAATTCAATCGGCAGTCCGTCCACCCCAGGTGTTTTGTTACAGGCCATATGTTTAATGGCCACCCGTATTTCTGCAAGCGTGATCGGGCCGCCCAGCTCCCTCGCGTCTTCCTCGTCCAGGACCGGAAGCTGCCTCTCCCCTAGGTATTCCGCAATGTCCTGAACCCCCACCCCCAGCTGACTCTGGTACAATTCCTCATAGTACCCCCTAAAACATTCCAATACCGCTGCCTGGGAGTACACCATCTCCCCCCGCGCATTACTAATGCTGAGGACCGGGCAGCCCCTAAGTTCCGGGTTAGCTAGTCTGGCCAAGAGGGTGCCCACCTTGTCCCTTTCCGCATGTGCTCTGATGATATACTGCCTGTAGTCGTAGCACCTTAAACGTTCTGTCTCGGTGGCAACCACTTCCTTTGCTTCCAATAACTGGGTCTGCAAATCCGGCCTAGCCGGCCTGCGGCGCTCCAGGTCCCTCAAAGTCTCTTCCGCTTTCATGAGTGCATTCAACACAGTCGTTCGAGCATTCGAAAACCTACCCAAACAACCCCACTCACCACCACTTTCATTGCATCCCATTCAGTGGACCTACTCGTGGCCGTGCCCTCATTCACTCCGAAATAGCTATCAATGCCTTGCTGGACCGCATCGCTGAACACAGAATCCTCAAGCGTCTCCGGCCGAAGCCGACATGTTGGTATCGCTGAGCGCTCCCGCTGCCACTGAATATGTACCAATAGGGGGTTATGGTCTGAGATGGTCCTAGCCAGGTACTCCGTATGAGAGATCAATGGGGCTAGGGACCCACCGCAGAGCACCGAATCGATCCTGACATGCAGATCATGGAGAGCAGAATAAAAGGAGTAATCCCTGGCGTCCCTGTGCCGCTCCCGCCAGACATCCAGCAACCGCCATCTATCCTGCCAGTCCTTCCTGTGCGCGGCCAACCTGCGCACCGGGGAGTCCACCAGGGGGGGATGGGACCTATCCAGAGCCACATCCGTGATCGAGTTGAAGTCCCCCCCTAACACTATCGGGCCCGCCAGGAAAGAGGCCAAGGACCCCGAGAGGCCATCAAAATACCGAGCTTGATCAGTGTTCGGTGCATACACACAGCAGAGAACCACATCCCTTCCATATAACCTCCCCTCCACCGCCACAAACCGGCCATCCGGATCCACCATTTGATTCAACACTTGAAAGGGTATCCCCGCCCTCACCCAGATCAACACCCCCCTGGCATACGCCGAGTAAGTAGTGCCAAACACCTGGCCCCGCCATCTTTTCTGCAAAGCAGTGCACTCTTTTTTGGTGAGATGAGTCTCTTGTAGCATAGCAATCTGAACCCCCCTACGCACTAGGTATGCATGAACTTTGTGGCGTTTTATCATAGTTCGCAGCCCCCGGACATTCCACGTCAGGCATTTCAAATTAGGTAATGTCCCCATTCCAACTTCGAGCAGTCCGATTCAAATAACGTAGGTTCATAGCCCCCCAATGCAGTTGCCCCCCCCGAACACACCCAGAACAGAAAAACTCCCCAAACCCCACTCCCCAGGACAGAGCACACAAACCCAATGTCAGCCCCCATCCAAACCTTGATCCAACTTCCCACACTCCTACCCTGTGGTCTCCACCACAGTCGGCCTTAAGGGCCCAAGGGGGGTGAGTCACCGCCGACCCCAGCTAGCGGAGCCCGCGCCCCGCGTCTTCATCCCCTACTAAGCACTCAGCCCCCCCACCCGGCAACCCGCCCTCCACCAACAGGATACCACCCTACCATGAAGTCTCAATCAAGTCCCAAGGCAGTCTCAGCCGCAAAATATGCCATCCGATGTCTGTGGGGTCACTATCGGCCCCTTCGAGCTTTCCGCCTCTGAGAGTTCTCCTCCCGTTCTGCTGCCTTCCCCGCCTGAGTCCGATTCTGCCAGTTCACTGGTCTGTTGCGACCCCGTAATGGCCGCCGTCACTGCGAGTGCATCCCTCTTCTCCGCCGCCATTTGAGCCTCCCGTTTCTCCCGCTGGCGCCTGTTGCGGGACCTGATGCGCTGCGATTGCCTCACCCGTGGCGGCTTAGGTTGATCTCGCCTACTTTTATGCGATCTGTCTGTCCCCGCTCTATACAACTCCAGCCATTGCCAAACTTCATCCGGAGTCTGAAAAAAGTACGTAGTGCCATCCATTATGATCCGCAGCTTGGCCGGGTAGAGCAAGGAGTACTGGATGCCGTCCTCCCTGAGCTCCTTCTTCACCACTAGGAACGATGCCCTATTCTTCTGGACCGCTTGGGTGTAGTCCGGGAATATCGTGACCTTACTGTTCTCCACCTCATATGGGCCCGACATCCTGGCCCGCTGGATGAGGAGGTCCCGGTCCTTGTAGTGGAGGAGCCGCACCACCATCGGTCGTGGGGGGCGGCCAAGCCCCGGCGGGTGAGCAGGTACCCGGTGAGCTCGCTCCAGAGTGAAAAAAGGAGTAAGCCCCTCCGGCGCTACCACAGTACGGAACCAGTTCTCCATATAGGCCACCGCATCCTCCCCTTCAATCCTTTCCGGCAGGCCTACGACCCGCACGTTGTTCCGTCTATTGCGGCCTTCGGCATCCTCCGCCCGTCGCTCCAGCGAGTCCAACCGGGCCAATATATCCGTGATCCTGTGTTCCGCGGTCACCACCGATGGCTTCAGGTCCAGCAACAGTTGGTCATGGTCCTTGACCCTGTCCGCTAGCTTCGCGTGGTCCGCTCGTAGCAGCCCCAGGCCCGCGGCCACTTGGGCAATGTCCTGGTGCAGCGCCTCCTTAGTCGAGGTGATCGCTTCGAGTATGGCATCCAACGCCGGTTCAGCCGCTGTTCCTGGCCCAGCTCCGGGGAGGGAATCTCGCCCAGCCGGGCTGATGTCGCCGGGTCCCCCTCAGCACGCTCCTCGGCCATCGACCCTCCGATCGCCGCCATTCCAGGGTGCTGCGTCACAGGCCCAGGAGCCCGTTTGGCGTCCGCTCTCTTAGTTCAGTGCCAGCCCCCTGGCACCGGGCAGTGTTCAATGTCGCCACCGATGCCCTCGGGAGCAATGACCCGCTGGACGAACTCCGTTCAGCTGACCCCCTCGGTAGCCTGAGGGGGGAAGGATGGGTCCCGGGACGGCGGCCAGCGAGGGTCCCCAAGATCCGGGCGAGGCAGGTCAGCGTCCCCTGGTCTCTGGACACAGCACCGCTGATCCCAGTGCTTCGAACAGCCGATTGCAGGATCTCTTGCCAGTCGGCGACAACTCGGCTCAAAGCGAAAGTACGGGGCCGCCCGGCCTCCTCGCCGCCATTTTCTTCGCACCCTCGGTAACACCTCGGTCGTCTCTTCGGCTCGATCTCCTCGGGGCCAGTAGTCCCCCAGCGACTCTCCGATCGTGCCCGGCTGTCCCCTTACACTTCAGAGGGCAGGAGCTTCGTCTCCGGGTCGCCCAGGGTACCGAAAACAGGAGAATTAGCGGGATTCCGCGCGGAGCTGCGAGCTCACGCCGCCATCCCGATCGGCGTCCAAGCCACGCCCCCTTGGAGCACATGGTTGCAAATATATTACTAAAGCATGGTGTGGTAGCACACTGACTTTTACAGAAAGCACATTTTATATTGACATGGCCACAAAATTCAAAATGACCTGCAATTTTACTGATAAAACTATACTGCACACAAATGATAATGCGTGGAAATCGTTTTTCGGCAAGTATTTATCATTTGCACATCACTGAGTAAATTGTGTTGATTTGTTTTGATCCTATCAAGAACTTTGAATTCCATCGTACTTCAGAATTTAAAAAAAATATGCTTAGTTTGTCCTTTCCTAACTGTTGGTATATTTATAGAACGTCCTTTTAGAGGTATTTAAACAGGCATGTGCTTTAGATAAAAATGAATTCCTACTTTTTTTCCTTTCACACTCCCTGTATCCGAGAGAGACTGACAGATAGTTAACTATACATAAGTCTCTAATTTTATAGCCAGCGAAATAATCTATTAGGAATTGTTTCTATACTGGCATATGCTGCCTTCTAAGGATTTTAGAGCTCTAGCTTGTTCCAGGTGAGTGTATTTTGGAAGAAAACAAAGGGATTTTTTACGTGGTTTTTGTTGGGCAGTGCAAAAGTGTCTTAGTTGAAAGAAAGCTTGACATGATTTTACATTAAGAGTCAGGTCTGATACTTCTGGTGCTTATATGATCATTGGTGGATCAGATGTCTGTGGGACAAGGGAAGATTTCTGCCTGGCATGTAGTAGGGTTTCTGTTTTTTCACTGATTCAGGACATTTCACCCATCAGTTTCGAGTTCTTTATGATACTGTTCAGCTTGCTTCACCTAATGAAATTTGAAGATTCAAGCATATTTTGGCAGCATGTTCATGTAATCTTTCCTGTCTGGAAGTAAACATCTGGAGGATTGTGATGCAGATTGATTTAAATTAGTGCCTGTTTGCTGTCAACGGGACTCCCTTCAAATCCACCTGATAGTTGTTTTACGTTAAACAGAGTTTTCACAAAGGTGTGTCTAATGTAGATTCAAGTACATTGAACACAGTATCAATTGGATGTAACATTGAGATGTATATAAAATATAACTTACATTTTTGCTTTGTCTACTAAAATGAGGTTGCTACCAGATTTGCGGTCCAGTCACAACCGCGAAAGTGAAGTGGTACACCTTATTACAGTCCTAATTTTAGCTCCACTTAAGGAAATAAAGGTATCTTCCATTCAATGGTACATGTCATCTAGACACTAGCTAATATGTTTCTGTCGTCCCAGGTCATTCTCCAACTGAATAAAAATGTAATTGTGATTGGGAAATATTTGGAAGTGTCCTTGGTACGTTTCTTAATCTCTTCTAATGTATGCATACTGATGTTCACCATCAGGTTGGGGGTAGAGAGCGGACCCCAATGGCACACCTAATAGCATTCTCTGTCTGGGCTATGCCAGTCATCTAATATCTACTCATTGATTTCTCTTAGGAAGAAACACATGGATCTACTCTACTCTTAGACAGATCCTGACAACCCTATCTATTCCCTTAGTCTATTCAACAATAAATGATGATGACCACAGTGTTGTAAACTACAACAAGTTTGAGAAAAACCAGCATGGAGCGATGATCTTCATTAAGTGTGATAAGAAAGGAGCTACTAAACCTCAGAAAAGACTAACATTTAGTGGCTGGTCATGGAGAAATTATGTGCGTTTGTTTACACTTTCATACTTTGCCTACCAAGAAATTGGTAGGGATATGAAAGCAACAAGGAACTGTTGATATATTGTTGATTTATGCATGAGAGTTGCAATGAGCAAGGGGTAGGTGACAGATGCTTATACCATGTTGTGATGGTAGCTGCAAGTTTTGGACTTAATTTTTGCTAATGGTGCTTTGTATCACTCAAACAGAAAATGAAATCATTTAATTGTCTTTGCTAGCCTTACTACTCTTCCTGTTTTATGGGTTTGGGATAGTGGCTGATGCTTAGAACACTGTGGACGTATGGTCTACAGTGACAATTCCGTTTGTTTCCTTACATTGTTGCCATATTGAGGTTAGGACATTGTAGGGGGACTAGGGTAATGATTAATTAAATATGCTCAAGAATTACTTCGTGTACGTCAGTACCTTGTTAATATTCTTCCTTCGTTAGGTCATTTTTTCTCTATATGCCTTTGAGAAAGCTTATCCTAGATCTCCAGCAGCATGTCCTATCAGCTCAAGACAAAGTACACTGACAACATCGTTAAAGGCTAAGAGTCATTCATTTTATGTCAGTAAAGTGCTTACTGTACTGTTTACTAGTAGATATATATCCAGATATTAATTTCCTCTCTCGGACAGAGTAGATTATGAAGGATTATCTTCCCAGAAGAGATTGTTGAACAGGTCTGAGATCTTTTTAGTCCATTGAGACTTCATTATAGAACTTGTCGAACTTATCTTCTTTAATGTGGTTAAGTCTTCCGACAGGGGTATTTTAGGAAAACGTAGCCTTTTCAAATAATCCCCCTACATAATTTGTATTTATAGACATACAAATGCTAACATATTCTAATCCTAGATGCTGGGAGGCAGCTAAACTCCTTCAAGTGCATGAACTCTAACCCATACGTGAAGTATCGAATTGGCTAACGCCAATTCATATATTTCACTTTCATGTAAAGCCACAACTCAATGACATAACATTCAGTTGTCAAATATGGGTCAATGGGGTAATGCCTTTAGGGCAGTTAGTTAAAAAGTCCAGTGTAATATCCTTTGGATTCCACAGGCCACCTCTGTGAGGCCTATTTCGAGGTGGATCACTGAACTGATGAGGTGGATGCCTCAGGTGATACTGATTTTGATGCCCTTCCTTACAATTGCATGATTCCCTCACAGCTCCGCTCCAGTGCTTCAATCTCTCTTTCCTCTTCAGTTACCTCTATGTCTCTATCCTGGACCAGTAAGGTGAACATATGTTATCCTGTTGGACCTTTGTTATTCAAACTCCAGAGAGGTGACTCCCTTCTCTCAAGTCATATTCTCCTACTGCGAGACACATTCCTTCCTGGCAAGAGCATGGGCCTCCCTAAAGTCTCAATGGAAGGATCAGATACCATAGTTTTGATGCCTTACGTTTGGCCTTTGTTCAGCCCCTTGATCTTTCACCAGGATCTTACACATGGTTGCAGCTCATGGTTGCGCCAGGGAATTCACCTCATTCTCTTTCTAAATGATATCATTCTGAGACCTCAGTACCAACTACCTTAGTCAATCATCTCAACTGGTTATTCCTGTCTTGACTAACTTTGTTTTTTGGTCGATTTCTAAGTCACCTTGAACTCTTTCTAAGACCTCAACATGGATGCCACCTTTTCTGTCCTCAGACTTCACCTGAAATATTTTCCTAGATCAAGCAGCGGCTGCGGACAGTCCTCTCCACCCCTCCTTTCCTCCAAGAGCTCAGCATATCTGATCTGATCTGCCTCATGTTAGCCTCCATCTAAACCATACTTTCTACTCTTCTGCATTGAACGCATTTCAGCTGTGAAAGAACAACCATCTCTGAAAATGTCTCTCATACTTGGGCCACATGTCCTAGGCCATGATCTTCATACTGAATGTCAATGGTGGTTCTTGAACAATTAGGGTTGGAATTTCAGGTTTATTTGAGCTCAACCCTTTGTATTGTCATTGAGTTAGACGCCAGGAGGGCAAACTCAGGAGCCAACCTCAATATCTTGTTCAACAGAGGCTTGTGGTCCTCATTAATTTGTTGGCTCCACATCAATGCTATGGATTGCATCGCTTGTACTTTCACTGTCAAAGGCTCAGACAAGTGTAAGGCTCACTGCTATGTACTCCTTTGAGTGGGCATTTTGTCCACAGTTTGCTATGTGAACATAATTGTAGGTGAGAGGTCAAAGTCCCTCACCAACCTCTCTAAAGACCAATGGGCACAATGTCTGTACAAGATTTTTGGTAGTCACCACAGAATATATGTCTCTCTAATGCAACCAGGGTTCCATGCCATTCTCAGCCTCTCTCAAGTTGTACCTTTATGCCTACCAGCTCAACCGTCATTATTCCTATCCTCTATTTTCTCCATTCACTGTGCTCATAATTATTCTGCTACTGAGATATTCCATCTGGACTGTTGGGTACATGAGAGGCAAGATGGTGAAAGTGTGAGAGGTCGCTGAAGAGCTTACTCCATGAGTTTTTTGGCTTATGTTTATCGATCTGGAGCGGGAGCAGGGCTAAGCCATGCCCATGTCAGTGAACGGAGAGCTTGGTATATAGTGGTATATACCAGTAACATTGTTTCTGCTACAGACCAAGACAAGGCAAAGACAAGGACAGCTGGTTGAGGACAGCAGTGAGATGACCACGGACCGTGGACCGAGGGCCGAGGACCTCACCTTAGAGCTTAGTGCCAATCAAGCCACGCAAGCCAGGAGGGTCGGAATCTATGCCCGAGGCCTTAGTCTGAGAGAACTGTGCGAGAGCTGAAAATGAGAGCCAGAGGGCCAGAGAGCTAAACAAAAAAAAAACAAAAAGATAGGCCAAAAGAAACAGAAGAAACAGGAGCCAAAGCCGAGAGCTGAGGGTCAAAGTTGCCATACGCAACGAGAGAAAGAGATTGACGCTTGTGGATGCCTGTGGGTGCCCGTGGGGTGCTCTTGCGAATCCTCAGGCTCTAACTGGCTCCGGAGCTTGTGCCAAAGCCTTGGGCTCCAAAAGTAGCAGCAGCGGCAGCCGTGAGAAACCGTGAGCAAACGAGAGCAACCGTGAGTACCACTGCGCTACACTGCTGCTATAGCGATTTAATGATACTCTGCGGGATGTGACCGTGTGACTTGGTTCCTATAAAACTGCTGACGGGTGCAAAATTTCGGGGAGCAAGACTGTGCACTAGAAGTATATGCCATTCCCACTCGAGACTCTGTAAGGATTGAGGAAACAGCAACACGAACAGCAGCAGCACGAGCATAACAGAAAATGGCACTATCGGCGCAGGGGAAAAACTTAGTGGCACAGAGCACTATGAAAAAACCTGGGTTGTAATGCCTAATCCGCACAAAATTTCAGGAATCATGCAGATAACGGACAGCTCGGCAAGCTGATAGCTGAGAGCCGAGAGTGAAGAAATTTAACCCAGCAGCGGCGATACATTCTCCCACTCAGGCAATCACTTTGCATCCTCAATCGCAATAACAACCACAATCACAACTGGCCTTACTATTCTCGGCGAAAATCCCTCGGCGAAAATCCCTCGGCGAAAACGGCGAAAACCTAGATTCGGGATCTGCCTCCTTCTATTATCATCGTCGCCTTCATCTGTAGTCTGCAGTCATCACCGCCTAGTCTGCCTGCCTGTCTGCTTGGATGTCATCGGCAGACACTGTAGGATGGGCTCAAGGAGACGCACGCTGCACGTTACACATTGTGATGGGAACGGCGTTGGATGGCTGACGAGGCAAAAAAGCAACCGACGAAGCGTGACTAGCTCACTGAAAAAAGTGGTGGAGAACACTGCAAAGGCCAAATAATAAACGGAACTGGAAACTGAAATTGAATCTGAATCTGAATATCACTATTAATCTGAACCTGAATATGGAACCTGAGTATTAACCAGAAGGGTCAGGGATCAGGAAACAAGGAACTAGGGCTAGCAGAGGTAAGGAAAGGCAAAAAGCAAGTCGCAAGTGGCAAGTGGGTGTGAACAGGCTGAACACAGGCTCAAAATAGAGATATAACGACATAAAGATATTAAGACATTAAGACATTAAGACATAAGGTTTCTGATACAGACACAGAGCTACAGTGATACAGTGATACTGAGATTCAGAGATATAGTGCAGGTGGGCAAAAGGCAAATGGAAAGAATACAAAAAAATACAAAAGCACAAAAATAAAAATACAACAAGCACCACACAAGGCGGTGGGGGCGGCATATGAAACAACATGCATGAGCTGCTTGATATCAGACCATCCAGACTTTCACCCTGCACGCCATAACTGTGCTGGTTCCTTTGAGACTACAAGAGAAGAATCAGTCAAGGGAGCAAGCACCAAAGCAGTAAAATCTGCACTAAAAGCTGTCAAAGGTGGGGCACGGACTGCTATAAAAATAGTTTTTCAAGCCAAAATAGAAATCGGGGCAGCACGAGAAAGAGTATCTAGATCAACAAGGGTAAGGGTAACTGCAGGGGCAAAAACTAATAAACGTAGACAAAAAGCATTAAGCCAACCACCACCGAAGCCAAGGCAGTCGATATCACTCCCATTACCACTTCCAGTGCCACCGGCACTAGCATTAGTACAGGCACTGACTATGGCTGAATATATTGGATCAGGTGGAGATGGAGGGGACCCGTCAAATGACTCATTTATACTGCAATCTACCCAAGAAAGAGACACACCAGACACACAGGACTCACTGAGCCCACAAGCCCCACAAGTCCCATATATAACACACTGACTCAGTCTGAGGCCCCGGAGAATCAAGAGAGCTTGGAGAGGTTGGAGAGGCGGGGTACTATTAAAAGCACACGAAACGTACAATTCGCGCAGACGGCAATAGATTCGCAGAGACGACCTGAAACCAGGGGGTCAAAGGCAAAGGAAAACAATGAAGGAAAACATGATGGCAACGTAAGAGCTTAAAAGCAAGACGTAAAAACAAAAACCATTGATACAGAAACGAATGCAGACAAAGAGAGCGATAAGGGGAAAAGGAAATGGAAGGAAAAGGAGAAAAAGCTGTGAAAGGAAACAGAAGATACTGAAAATCTGGAGCTATTAGCAAAAAAAGCAAAACGACTGCAAACTATCAAAAACTTGAAAGCAGCGCCCAAATCATCCGGACAATCGATAGACTCTCAGCCCAGGATCTCCAATATATTTAGCCCACTCACTAAGGACGGGCTACGTACTTTCTCTATTAATGAGAAACTATAGAACACAAGGCATCAACAAGGCGATCAAGAGGGTGCTTCTGGTGGCGCAGACTCGGCCGTGCGCCCGGAACATGGCGAATCGGGGGATAAAATCATGATGGACCCCAGCCAATTCAATTCTGGACCCATGTCCTGTTGCAGAAGGGTATGGAGCTGCCACAACTAAATTGTATCAAATCGAGAGCTGCCCCTCCTGTTGGGATGCAAACACACCCCCGGGGGAAACTCCTCAATCTCTCAACGACGCAATCCCCGGATCAGACTCGGATCTGTACGAGACAGGTGTATTCATCTCCAGGGAGCCAAGCGAGGAGAGTGAAGCAAGCCAAGACCTTAAACCAGATGGATCAACTCCGGAGGCATCGGTTTTCATGGATCCGAGAAATATAAATGAATCAGGACAAGGCACATCACCCAGGAAAAAGCTTGAAAAAAAAAAACTAGACACAAGAGGCAATCTAATTGAACCTATGAAGAAACTACAGATCCGGGGAGTAATACGGAGCAAACCTCAGGAAGAACTAAACTAATACGCAAGAGCTCCCACACAAAATCAAATGTTGAAGCAGAACGGAGCCAGAGTATTTCGAGCAAACCCGAAGAAGAGGGGGGCAAAGGCGAAAGAACAATGGTAGTGGCACGGGACTGTCTGCAGAACCTTTGGTGAGGGAAGTCCTTAGCTCAGTTAAGATCTTTCACCAAGATGTTAAAAAAGATATTCAACGGAACCATGTGGCTATACAAAAACTCGAGGGTGCTATTAACAAAGTGGGTAATACCTGCTTGGAGATCTCTGACAGAATGGGTTCTGTAGAAGCTTGTACAGAAAACTTAGAATCTGAGGTTGGCAAGCTTCAATCTCAGGCAAAAGAACAAGATGGCATAATAAAAGACTTAATGGCAAAGGTTGAAGACCAAGAAAACCGAGCAAGGAGAAATAATCTACGCTTCCTCTGGATTCCTGAGGGCATAGAAGGAAGTGATTCAAGGGGCTTCATGTCCAACCTTCTTAAGTCTTCATTTCCAGAACTCAACTCATGGGAAATGGACAGAGAAATTTATTGTGCCCATCGTTTTCCTCTAACTTTACCGAAACGCTCTGACAAACCACCTCAATATCCTAGGGCTATGCTGGTCAATTTTGGAAATTTCATACTAGGGGAAGCTATATATGACCTGGCTAGGCCTACTACTAAAAGAGAACACAATGGTTTTATGTTTTTTGTTAGACCGGATTTTGCACACGCAACTGTCGAACGCAGATGGTGAATGAGACAACTATTCACCGCCTTTGAAAAAAATCGGAGCTACAGTGTTTTTTGCAAAATCCAGCACGCCTAAAAATAAGCTTCAGGGGATCAACGAGAAGTTTCACAAGTAAAATCCAGGCCGAGGCATACCTAAAGGAAATATCGGAGAGAGCGAGACAAAATAATGACAAATAAGGGGGACCTAATGGGAAGAAGAAAATAAAGACTTCGACACGGTGGTGCAAAAATCTAAACCGTTTAGAATACAGAACTTGTAAATACTACGGGTCACACCCTGGAGAGGGGGTGAGGGTGGGAAATGGCGAACAGCTTTTTAATCAAATATGATATTAATATTTGGCCTTGTTTAATAATGTATAGCGAAATGGCTGACCTGATAAATGAACTTCTACCGCCCTCCAGTCGATATATCTAGGGTATATATGACCAGGCCGCAGGGCATGCTTAAGTGCACTGATTATACGGACCACCACACCTGGGTACTTCAGGACTCAGGACGCCTCATAGGGTGGTAAGGGGGGGGCTAAACAGGTGGAAGGGAGGGAATGGGGTAAAACCAAGGGAAGACAGCCAGTGAAGAGATTAACTTTAGTGCTTGAAAAGGAGTAAATTTGTCACTAGGATTTAAAAAGCCGATCAAGGGTCAGAAGGGACAAGTAAGGTGGATAGGGAGGGAGAGGAAAGAGGGAGGAAAAAGGGAAAAAAGGGATGAATTGAAAAAAACAATAAATATGGCTTTAACTCAAAGAAAGATCTATAAGAAGGATGGCTAGATTACAAATTGTATCCTTAAATATCTGCGGACTCAATTACTTAAAAAAGAGGCAAACTGTAGCAGAAAGTCTGCATGCTATCGAGGCCAACATAGTGTGCTTACAAGAGACCCATATAGAGAGGGGACAACAGCATCTGTTAACATCCTTGGGGTTTAAACTCATAACTGCATCCACTCAGGGAACTCGCACTAAGGGAGTGGCCATTCTTGCTAAAGGAGGCGACTTACAATTCAATCGATCACTTGCAGATACGTTTTGAAGATGGGCCATTACAGAGTGCTGTTACAATAGTGGGCAGAACATGGTGAACGTATGTACAGTTTATGGGAATCTGGGGGATGTCCCGGATACTTTACTAAGCATTTCTAATGAATTACTACATTGGCCCTTGCCTTTTATTGTGTGTGGTGACCTCAACCTTCACCTACCAGGAGAATGGACTCCGACCCCGGTATTTAACTATCAAGGGAGGAAACCCAAAGTCTTTAGAGCATTCATAGATCTGTGCGAACGGCATGGCTTGTCGGATGGATGGCAACTGGGTCATCCCGGGGATCATGGATACACTTTCTTTTCCCTTCCCCATTCTCGCCACGCCCGACTAGATTATATACTTTTATCTAATTCAGTCAGGAACAGCAGCACTATAAGGAACCTTCCAAGAGTACTATCCGACCCTAACCCACTAGCTCTTTATATAGCATGCAGTAGTATTACAAGCACTAGAAGCCTTTGGACCTTTTAAAGAGCCTTCCTAAGAAATGAGGAGTACTGTATGCTTATGAGAGAGTGGCTACCATCTTTCTTTGGAAATAAATATGGGTAGTGCTCCTGTCGAGGTAGTTTGGAATGCAAGGAAGGCTGGCATTAGAGGGGAGACACTGCAATTCTCAGTACGTACCAATAGAAAAGGTAAACAACAACTAGCCTCTTTACATCAAAACTTGAATAAAGCGGAGGCAGATTTGACCGTAGCTGTACAAACGAGTCAGGGTACCGAGGGATTAGTGCAAGTTGCAATCGCTAGAAATAGGATATCTGAGATCTTTATGGAAAAAGCTATTACTAAAGCTATGATCTACAAAGAAAAAACCTATGAACTTAGCATGCAAGTGGGGCACCAGATAGCAGTCCGTACAAGGGAGGAGATGACTGGAAATATGATCAAAGCTATTAACGATAGTAATGGCAAAGTGAGACTAGAAAAACTCGAAATTAGAGCTGCTTTTCAAAGGTTTTATTTAGAATTGTACGAGGAACCGTTAGGAGAGCAAGAGGATCCGAGAGATTATTTTGATGAAGAGCTGGGTGAGCGCCTGGGACAAGAGGATAAAGATGGATTGGATTCTCCCATTAGCCGGGATGAAATACTATTATCCATGAAATCTTTGACTGCTGGTAAAGCAACTGGGGTAGATGGGATCCCTACAGAGTTTTATCTTGAATTCGCAGAACAACTAAAAACTATCATACTACAACTTTTTAAGTCCATACTTCAGGGAGGAACCCCACCTCTGTCTTGGTCATTGGCAAAGATTATGATCTTCCTGAAGAAAAAGAAAAATCCCTTGGAAATGGGCTCGTACCGCCCGATAACATTGATTAATGGAGACTCAAAGATCTATTCCAAACTCCTTGCAGGGCGATTGACACCTATAATCCATAAGATGGTATCAGTCCGACAACACAAATTTATCCCCGGCAGATCAACAACTGATCATTTACAGAGAGTGATCTCTCTATTTGACTTTGCAGAAACTACAGGAGACCCTATGGCCCTTATTCTTCTGGATGCGGAAAAGGCGTTCAATAGGGTCTCCTGGAAGATTTTGTGGGCAGCTATGTCAAATCGGGGAATAACGAAGGGATTTATTAAAGCTATCCAAGGACTCTATGTCAACCCAAGCGCTAGCGTCGTGATAAATGGGTATATGTCCGAGAGTTTCATGATCACGAGGGGAACTAGACAAGGGTGACACTGTTCGCCTCTCTTATTCGCGATATACATGGACCAATTTATCCGCAAACTTGAAAGTCATCCTCGCGTGCAAACTATCATGATCAATAATTATGATACAAAAGTCCTAGCTTACGCGGACGATATAGCTCTAGTTACCACCAACCCCAAGGAGGCTATCGAGATTGTTGAGGAGGAAGCGGCATGATTTGGCAAAACCTCAGGATATAAACGGAATACGGGGAAATCTCAGGTTGTTATAAATGACAAAGTAGAGATGAGGGACGTCAGAGTAGTGTAACATGCTATCTATATCAGTGTCAGTATAAGCGCCGTGGTAGACAAAATTGTACAGATAAACCTTGACCCATTAATAGGACACACCAGAAAAGATTTGGTTAGATTTGATAATCTACATTTGACTATTGGTGACAGGTGCAATTTGATTAAAATGCTGTTTCTACCTAAATTTTTATATTTTTTCAGAACAATTTGTCTTGAGTTCTCCCCGCACTACTTTAAAAATATCGAATCTCTGTTTTCTAGATTTATCTGGGGATTCAAGAAACCTCAAAGGGTGCTAAAATGGATTATGCTACCAAAAGAAAGAGGGGGGTTAGCTATGCCAAACTTTAGGATTTACTATTGGGCAACAGTGGCCAAATACTGCACGAATCTGATAGCTATTGATTCTAGTAATCTTGCAATCCCTACCCCTCAGGAAATGGTTCTAGGAGATAGAAGCAAAGGGTGCTTATGGCGACATATTAACAACAATTTTTTTACGAAAACTAAACTCAAGACTATCTTGAGCATTTGGAAAGTTTGGATCAATATCCACAAACTCCTAGGGTTGGGAAGCTTCTCTTGCTATACTCCAGTTAGCGGCAACCCTGATCTCCCAGAGATTTTTCAAGATGGTTGTATGTCTAGGTGGGTTAAGGCAGGGATTACCCAATTTGGCTACTTCTTTACCGCAAATTGGATAAAAAGCTTCTCAGAAGTTCGTAAAGACTATAATATCAGCAATGATTTTTTAAAATACCTACAGGTTAGGGATAAATGGGGGGGGCGAGGCAAATTTCTAAATATTGCAGCCATAGATAATCTGTGTTTAGAAACTACCCCTAAAATCGGGGAAATCTACAAGGAGTTTAATAGCACTCTTCCGCATGATTTAGACAAACATCTCGCTAGGTGGCAGGCTAACCTAACGGTGCAGCTAGCAACACCTGCTTGTGCGCTAGAGTTTGCACAAACATGGCTAATGTCAATAAAATTGCAAGCGCAATTTAACAAAACATTCTTTGCTCTTTGCTACACACCGTATAAAATGGCCAAATGGGCCAGCGGTCTGGGAACTACTTGTCCACGTTGTTCATTAGCTGCAGCCAAAGATATTCACATGTTCACCACATGCTCAGCACTAACCAATCTCAGGACAGAACTATGCAAATTCATATTGGATATATTTCAGGTAGAAATTACTATTTCCACTGAAGAAATAATCCTAGGAGTGGCTGGAACTGATCGGCAAACAAACCAACAGGGGCTGATAATTGTAGCTATGGTGGTTCTTATATTGTGCATAGTCTCCGCATGGCTGGACCCTCATCCGCCATTCTTCACACAATGGAGTGCTAGATTACTTGCAATATATAGTGTGGAGGTGGCCATATATAAAAATAAGGGTCTAAAAAAAAAAACAAAGAGGGATGATGATTTGGGAACTACTGATACTTTGGATACAAGCTCATATTTAAGGAAAATATAGCAAAGGGGGTATCCCGAAGGAGAAAGATGGAGTGCGAATCTCTCTCTTTTTTCTTTTCTTTTTCTTTTTGTTTTTTGGTTGTCATTCTTGTTAGTTTATGTATGATCTAAGTTGCTCTGGAAATCTGTTTCTTTTATTTATATATTCCAGGTGGTTTAATCAAATGTGTTTCTTGACCTTCGTATTCAAGTGGGGAATGGGGGAATGTATTATATGTCAAAATGTGAATAAAAACTTTTTTAAAAAAGAGATATTCCATCTGATGAAGTTCCTCACAAGCGTGATTCCCTCATTTCTTAGAACAGGCAACTGATGTTTTGTTCCTGCTGTCTCTCTAACACATTTTTTTTCTGAATTTGGAGGGTCTACCCCATGACCTGGTCCTTCAGAGCTATTTGTGCTTCCTCAATTTGTGATTCTCTGGGGATCTTTCTGTTATACTTTCAGAATTTACACATGACCTAGTTGACGAGTGTTGCCCTTTAGGAACCACAAATGCCTATTAGCTTGCATGGACAGTTTGGCTTAATTGGTGCACAGAATGCAGTTTGGATCTCCTTGTTGCAAGTCCTTATTCCTCAGGTATTTTCCTGAATTGTCTTTCCACATTCTGCCAATGTATTCCTTTCTCATATAGCCCTTTTATTTTGGCGTACCTCATTTCTGTGTTTCCTTCCTTGCAGAAGAGTTTCTGATGCAAGAGCCTTCTCCATGTTACTTTTTTACCGCTACTTTACTACGTGCTATATGTTTACCAAAGTCAGACTGCTTCCTATTCTGTTCTTTATCCTTATTTTCCCTTTCTATCCTTACATGTTGCTTCTTTCTTAAGATTCAGAAAAGGGGGGTGGTGATGGACAGAGTATCTGAATTAAACAGACCACTCTTACCCAGTCAACAGATCAGGGCTTGATCCATCACCGTTTTTTAGCTTTGAGATGAATAGAATATCTCTTCTACCCGGTCCGGATGAGTGTTATTATTCTACTGTTACATTTCTTTTGCCTTGTTGTTATTCCTTGCAATACTGGATTGCTTTGTGGTTGCCTATACTATTCTTGTGTTTCTAATCACACTTTTAATCCTTTCTGGGGGTTGGAATTGTGTTGCTGTTCTACTGATTCTGTTAAGTTTGAAGCCATTTTTCTGATTTTGCAGTGAGGGGAGTTCCTCTAGCATGCTCCTGGCTCTTATATGGATTGTTTCTTATGTTAACAATTATTGCGATTTGAAATAGTAATAAAGGTATTTTAATTATTACAGTTACCTCATTGTTGTTAGTAAAATCGTATATTTCCTCTGCACTAAGGCTAGGAAAGCCTCACAGTGTACATGATCTCATCCCAGACATGATTACTTATTAGCTAATCCCAATTCACAAATCTATCTTTTTCTAAGGCCACATCATGATGGCCTAAAAGTCAATTGTCAAATGTGTACATTGTGATTTTACTCCATATGTAAGTGACTAAAATATCGATTAAGAGCTGCCCTAGTAACCCTGACTGGTGCAGGCTATGCTGTAGCAAAATAATGTGAAATACACCATTTGAGACATGTGTCAAAGCCGACCTCTAATATTAGTTAGACACATATAAGAGTCTTCAATCAATCAATCATTTGTAAAGCGCACTACATACCCGCGAGAGTCACAAGGCCTACGGGCATAATGTGTAAAAGGGAGACAGCACAAACATAAGGCTCTCATTTCTCTGCTATAACAGCAATCACAAGTGCTATTTACTGTTTAGACAAGAGTAGCCATGTTATTTCCTTTAAGCATAAAACCCATATTCTGATAATAGGGCTTAGAGAAGGACTAGACAATATATCCCTATTTGTATTTGTCTACTTATCTAAAATCTGATTAATCTGTGAACCTTATATTTCTAATGGAAATTCCCCAGAGATTATTTCTATTAAAATTGTTCATCTCTGTCTATGTCACGACAACTTCAAAACTGTATCTGCCAGCTCACTCCCTTAAAAGCTTCGGAGACCCTGAAGATGGCATCCCCGTCAAGTGGAAATGTAAATGGCCAGACAAAAAACACGAAAAGTGGAACAGGTCAGGGTAGTGGTGTGTGGCAATACCAGTAACTAGGGTCCAGCCGGCTGCGAA
The DNA here is from genome assembly GCF_964263255.1 of Lissotriton vulgaris. Taxonomy (NCBI): domain Eukaryota; kingdom Metazoa; phylum Chordata; class Amphibia; order Caudata; family Salamandridae; genus Lissotriton; species Lissotriton vulgaris. The sequence continues at coordinate 373,756,178 of NC_141696.1, forward strand.
AGCGAACCAGTGTTCATTGGGAAACAAAAGGAGCTAGTCTCAATCCCATCAGACCACCCCTTTGGTGGAATATACGTCATGTGGGAATTGCTGATCAATCCATCTCTTGGCTGGCCATATAGTGCCAGTTCTTGAAGTGGATGTCAGAAGACTAGTCAAAATGTTTGCCATCCTATGGACTAGATAGTGCGCAGTGCTCAAGTGAAAGTGATAATAAAATGACTACACTGGCTCTGAAAGAGTATGTATATAACAGTCTGTGTGTCAGGGGATAAAAACAGCGCTAGGTAGTATGACTACCCTCTGGCGCTAGTGAAATGTGGTCGACATGTTTCTGCCCAAGGGGGATTTCCCCGGCATTCTTCAGGACCTCGGAAAAGGATAGGCTACTGCCGCTGTGACTGGGACAGTCACAAGGAATGATAACTAGCAAAACAAATACTAGAAAAAAGGATACATGTCTACCAAGAACATTCATGGTTGGACGTCCACTAAAGGGAAAGAAGCATTTCTTCTTCCTATCAATAAAGACAAACAAAACAAAACAAAAATTGTTAGCCAACAACACTGGGTAGCACATACACAACCCCCTAGATCCAGAAAACCAGAACAGACCAAACACACCAGCAGAATAATTGGCATTCTGCTTTTTGAAAATAAGCATAGTAGCTTCATCACTTAGAGGCATTTCCTCATAGCGATACTCACCCAGCATTATGTGGGTGACAACCTCACCTCACCCGGCAACCGCTCGGGAGCGTGAGGCCCCGCTCTGTGGTGTAGAAAAAAGAACACAATGAGCACACTGCCCTATAGTGCCCCAGCCAATCGCTCTACACACAAACCAAACAGACTTGTAATAGGTACCCAGCTGATCTACCAAAATACACATATAGCAGCAAATCCCGTACATTGTATAAAGGATAGCACAATATAGACATTCCAAATAATGTCTCCAAGACATCCACACATGATGTATACACCTCTTCGGTCACAAAGGGGTGTACCCCCATTATAAACATTGACGTGCCACTGGTTGGTAGTAACTCAAAAGACGTCCTCTGTATGTGCTTAAACCTTTTGTTCAGATACCAGCACTCAGTTTGTTAATAGCGCTGGTTCAAGCAGATTGAACAAGATAGGCTGGATGGACCTGAAAGCAGGATACCTTCGATATCAAGGATCCATTTCGTATTAATATCCCCAAACTGTATATAAGCACGAGTGAAAGGGGCTCACAGTAAAATTAGATCCCCAGGCTGTCCCCGATATGGACCTCTGATGAATCAAGGGGTCTCAGAAAACGTGGTGTTAACCACCTATATCCTAGAAAAAACATGTCAGGACTGGTCTGCACACAGGTTGTTACTAAGTGGCAGAGAGTCCGTGAGGACACTCACCTGTCCGTCGTTGCCTCGGTACATACAGCGAGCGGAAGTGGAGGCACCCGTAGGTCAGCCCTCTGCTCTTATGTACCCGCCAAGGGAGAATGGCAAAACAAGAGTCCTTCCGGAGCATGGACCTATCCATAGTAGACGCGAGGCTGAACTACTACTCCATCGCGCATGCGCAGACACTGCATTGCGCATTTAGAATGGAACGTTAATACAAAAGGCTCACCTCGTAATGTTGGTGTTAAGTATTATTAATTACAGCTTAGTCACAGCGAACCTTAGTGAGAAAGTATTCACCAAAGCCTAGCCCCAGCAAAGCTATGCGAGCAAAACGCTAGAGAGACACTTTGCCATAGCGCATGCGCACACAAATCAGATGCATAGAGGAATAAGGAAATGGACAATGTGAAGCCTTACCTTACTCAAAATTGAACAGACACCGTCTTTTGGCCTGCCCACTTCTTTGTATAGAAAAACCCTTAGTTAGAGTGGAGAATACTATTAAAAATCCCTGACATTGAGTGAGTGGCACAATACCAGACTCACAATATCTTAACAAGGAAATCAATCACAGACATGTAAATTCAGTAAAAGAGAACTATCGTAGGACAGACGTCGATATTATTATAATAGTGACACATGGAGAAAAATTCCGTGTGCTAACCTCGCTTAGGTGTTGAAAAGGGAGTGTATGCTGGTGACTAGGCGATCAGGGGGGTCACACATACAAGCAAGTTTGGTGAGCTATTCATGGTGCAAACTCATTGTGTTTGCATCCTTTGTAAAAAGACCCGCAACTTAAAAGTTGCACAAAATACTAGCAAACAACAGGATGTGTGGAGGGTCAGAGGGAATATTTAACGACCTGTCCACTTGCTCCCCAATTGACAGACAAAAAACACGAAAAGTGGAACAGGTCAGGGTAGTGGTGTGTGGCAATACCAGTAACTAGGGTCCAGCCGGCTGCGAAAGCGAACCAGTGTTCATTGGGAAACAAAAGGAGCTAGTCTCAATCCCATCAGACCACCCCTTTGGTGGAATATACGTCATGTGGGAATTGCTGATCAATCCATCTCTTGGCTGGCCATATAGTGCCAGTTCTTGAAGTGGATGTCAGAAGACTAGTCAAAATGTTTGCCATCCTATGGACTAGATAGTGCGCAGTGCTCAAGTGAAAGTGATAATAAAATGACTACACTGGCTCTGAAAGAGTATGTATATAACAGTCTGTGTGTCAGGGGATAAAAACAGCGCTAGGTAGTATGACTACCCTCTGGCGCTAGTGAAATGTGGTCGACATGTTTCTGCCCAAGGGGGATTTCCCCGGCATTCTTCAGGACCTCGGAAAAGGATAGGCTACTGCCGCTGTGACTGGGACAGTCACAAGGAATGATAACTAGCAAAACAAATACTAGAAAAAAGGATACATGTCTACCAAGAACATTCATGGTTGGACGTCCACTAAAGGGAAAGAAGCATTTCTTCTTCCTATCAATAAAGACAAACAAAACAAAACAAAAATTGTTAGCCAACAACACTGGGTAGCACATACACAACCCCCTAGATCCAGAAAACCAGAACAGACCAAACACACCAGCAGAATAATTGGCATTCTGCTTTTTGAAAATAAGCATAGTAGCTTCATCACTTAGAGGCATTTCCTCATAGCGATACTCACCCAGCATTATGTGGGTGACAACCTCACCTCACCCGGCAACCGCTCGGGAGCGTGAGGCCCCGCTCTGTGGTGTAGAAAAAAGAACACAATGAGCACACTGCCCTATAGTGCCCCAGCCAATCGCTCTACACACAAACCAAACAGACTTGTAATAGGTACCCAGCTGATCTACCAAAATACACATATAGCAGCAAATCCCGTACATTGTATAAAGGATAGCACAATATAGACATTCCAAATAATGTCTCCAAGACATCCACACATGATGTATACACCTCTTCGGTCACAAAGGGGTGTACCCCCATTATAAACATTGACGTGCCACTGGTTGGTAGTAACTCAAAAGACGTCCTCTGTATGTGCTTAAACCTTTTGTTCAGATACCAGCACTCAGTTTGTTAATAGCGCTGGTTCAAGCAGATTGAACAAGATAGGCTGGATGGACCTGAAAGCAGGATACCTTCGATATCAAGGATCCATTTCGTATTAATATCCCCAAACTGTATATAAGCACGAGTGAAAGGGGCTCACAGTAAAATTAGATCCCCAGGCTGTCCCCGATATGGACCTCTGATGAATCAAGGGGTCTCAGAAAACGTGGTGTTAACCACCTATATCCTAGAAAAAACATGTCAGGACTGGTCTGCACACAGGTTGTTACTAAGTGGCAGAGAGTCCGTGAGGACACTCACCTGTCCGTCGTTGCCTCGGTACATACAGCGAGCGGAAGTGGAGGCACCCGTAGGTCAGCCCTCTGCTCTTATGTACCCGCCAAGGGAGAATGGCAAAACAAGAGTCCTTCCGGAGCATGGACCTATCCATAGTAGACGCGAGGCTGAACTACTACTCCATCGCGCATGCGCAGACACTGCATTGCGCATTTAGAATGGAACGTTAATACAAAAGGCTCACCTCGTAATGTTGGTGTTAAGTATTATTAATTACAGCTTAGTCACAGCGAACCTTAGTGAGAAAGTATTCACCAAAGCCTAGCCCCAGCAAAGCTATGCGAGCAAAACGCTAGAGAGACACTTTGCCATAGCGCATGCGCACACAAATCAGATGCATAGAGGAATAAGGAAATGGACAATGTGAAGCCTTACCTTACTCAAAATTGAACAGACACCGTCTTTTGGCCTGCCCACTTCTTTGTATAGAAAAACCCTTAGTTAGAGTGGAGAATACTATTAAAAATCCCTGACATTGAGTGAGTGGCACAATACCAGACTCACAATATCTTAACAAGGAAATCAATCACAGACATGTAAATTCAGTAAAAGAGAACTATCGTAGGACAGACGTCGATATTATTATAATAGTGACACATGGAGAAAAATTCCGTGTGCTAACCTCGCTTAGGTGTTGAAAAGGGAGTGTATGCTGGTGACTAGGCGATCAGGGGGGTCACACATACAAGCAAGTTTGGTGAGCTATTCATGGTGCAAACTCATTGTGTTTGCATCCTTTGTAAAAAGACCCGCAACTTAAAAGTTGCACAAAATACTAGCAAACAACAGGATGTGTGGAGGGTCAGAGGGAATATTTAACGACCTGTCCACTTGCTCCCCAATTGACAGACAAAAAACACGAAAAGTGGAACAGGTCAGGGTAGTGGTGTGTGGCAATACCAGTAACTAGGGTCCAGCCGGCTGCGAAAGCGAACCAGTGTTCATTGGGAAACAAAAGGAGCTAGTCTCAATCCCATCAGACCACCCCTTTGGTGGAATATACGTCATGTGGGAATTGCTGATCAATCCATCTCTTGGCTGGCCATATAGTGCCAGTTCTTGAAGTGGATGTCAGAAGACTAGTCAAAATGTTTGCCATCCTATGGACTAGATAGTGCGCAGTGCTCAAGTGAAAGTGATAATAAAATGACTACACTGGCTCTGAAAGAGTATGTATATAACAGTCTGTGTGTCAGGGGATAAAAACAGCGCTAGGTAGTATGACTACCCTCTGGCGCTAGTGAAATGTGGTCGACATGTTTCTGCCCAAGGGGGATTTCCCCGGCATTCTTCAGGACCTCGGAAAAGGATAGGCTACTGCCGCTGTGACTGGGACAGTCACAAGGAATGATAACTAGCAAAACAAATACTAGAAAAAAGGATACATGTCTACCAAGAACATTCATGGTTGGACGTCCACTAAAGGGAAAGAAGCATTTCTTCTTCCTATCAATAAAGACAAACAAAACAAAACAAAAATTGTTAGCCAACAACACTGGGTAGCACATACACAACCCCCTAGATCCAGAAAACCAGAACAGACCAAACACACCAGCAGAATAATTGGCATTCTGCTTTTTGAAAATAAGCATAGTAGCTTCATCACTTAGAGGCATTTCCTCATAGCGATACTCACCCAGCATTATGTGGGTGACAACCTCACCTCACCCGGCAACCGCTCGGGAGCGTGAGGCCCCGCTCTGTGGTGTAGAAAAAAGAACACAATGAGCACACTGCCCTATAGTGCCCCAGCCAATCGCTCTACACACAAACCAAACAGACTTGTAATAGGTACCCAGCTGATCTACCAAAATACACATATAGCAGCAAATCCCGTACATTGTATAAAGGATAGCACAATATAGACATTCCAAATAATGTCTCCAAGACATCCACACATGATGTATACACCTCTTCGGTCACAAAGGGGTGTACCCCCATTATAAACATTGACGTGCCACTGGTTGGTAGTAACTCAAAAGACGTCCTCTGTATGTGCTTAAACCTTTTGTTCAGATACCAGCACTCAGTTTGTTAATAGCGCTGGTTCAAGCAGATTGAACAAGATAGGCTGGATGGACCTGAAAGCAGGATACCTTCGATATCAAGGATCCATTTCGTATTAATATCCCCAAACTGTATATAAGCACGAGTGAAAGGGGCTCACAGTAAAATTAGATCCCCAGGCTGTCCCCGATATGGACCTCTGATGAATCAAGGGGTCTCAGAAAACGTGGTGTTAACCACCTATATCCTAGAAAAAACATGTCAGGACTGGTCTGCACACAGGTTGTTACTAAGTGGCAGAGAGTCCGTGAGGACACTCACCTGTCCGTCGTTGCCTCGGTACATACAGCGAGCGGAAGTGGAGGCACCCGTAGGTCAGCCCTCTGCTCTTATGTACCCGCCAAGGGAGAATGGCAAAACAAGAGTCCTTCCGGAGCATGGACCTATCCATAGTAGACGCGAGGCTGAACTACTACTCCATCGCGCATGCGCAGACACTGCATTGCGCATTTAGAATGGAACGTTAATACAAAAGGCTCACCTCGTAATGTTGGTGTTAAGTATTATTAATTACAGCTTAGTCACAGCGAACCTTAGTGAGAAAGTATTCACCAAAGCCTAGCCCCAGCAAAGCTATGCGAGCAAAACGCTAGAGAGACACTTTGCCATAGCGCATGCGCACACAAATCAGATGCATAGAGGAATAAGGAAATGGACAATGTGAAGCCTTACCTTACTCAAAATTGAACAGACACCGTCTTTTGGCCTGCCCACTTCTTTGTATAGAAAAACCCTTAGTTAGAGTGGAGAATACTATTAAAAATCCCTGACATTGAGTGAGTGGCACAATACCAGACTCACAATATCTTAACAAGGAAATCAATCACAGACATGTAAATTCAGTAAAAGAGAACTATCGTAGGACAGACGTCGATATTATTATAATAGTGACACATGGAGAAAAATTCTGTGTGCTAACCTCGCTTAGGTGTTGAAAAGGGAGTGTATGCTGGTGACTAGGCGATCAGGGGGGTCACACATACAAGCAAGTTTGGTGAGCTATTCATGGTGCAAACTCATTGTGTTTGCATCCTTTGTAAAAAGACCCGCAACTTAAAAGTTGCACAAAATACTAGCAAACAACAGGATGTGTGGAGGGTCAGAGGGAATATTTAACGACCTGTCCACTTGCTCCCCAATTGACAGACAAAAAACACGAAAAGTGGAACAGGTCAGGGTAGTGGTGTGTGGCAATACCAGTAACTAGGGTCCAGCCGGCTGCGAAAGCGAACCAGTGTTCATTGGGAAACAAAAGGAGCTAGTCTCAATCCCATCAGACCACCCCTTTGGTGGAATATACGTCATGTGGGAATTGCTGATCAATCCATCTCTTGGCTGGCCATATAGTGCCAGTTCTTGAAGTGGATGTCAGAAGACTAGTCAAAATGTTTGCCATCCTATGGACTAGATAGTGCGCAGTGCTCAAGTGAAAGTGATAATAAAATGACTACACTGGCTCTGAAAGAGTATGTATATAACAGTCTGTGTGTCAGGGGATAAAAACAGCGCTAGGTAGTATGACTACCCTCTGGCGCTAGTGAAATGTGGTCGACATGTTTCTGCCCAAGGGGGATTTCCCCGGCATTCTTCAGGACCTCGGAAAAGGATAGGCTACTGCCGCTGTGACTGGGACAGTCACAAGGAATGATAACTAGCAAAACAAATACTAGAAAAAAGGATACATGTCTACCAAGAACATTCATGGTTGGACGTCCACTAAAGGGAAAGAAGCATTTCTTCTTCCTATCAATAAAGACAAACAAAACAAAACAAAAATTGTTAGCCAACAACACTGGGTAGCACATACACAACCCCCTAGATCCAGAAAACCAGAACAGACCAAACACACCAGCAGAATAATTGGCATTCTGCTTTTTGAAAATAAGCATAGTAGCTTCATCACTTAGAGGCATTTCCTCATAGCGATACTCACCCAGCATTATGTGGGTGACAACCTCACCTCACCCGGCAACCGCTCGGGAGCGTGAGGCCCCGCTCTGTGGTGTAGAAAAAAGAACACAATGAGCACACTGCCCTATAGTGCCCCAGCCAATCGCTCTACACACAAACCAAACAGACTTGTAATAGGTACCCAGCTGATCTACCAAAATACACATATAGCAGCAAATCCCGTACATTGTATAAAGGATAGCACAATATAGACATTCCAAATAATGTCTCCAAGACATCCACACATGATGTATACACCTCTTCGGTCACAAAGGGGTGTACCCCCATTATAAACATTGACGTGCCACTGGTTGGTAGTAACTCAAAAGACGTCCTCTGTATGTGCTTAAACCTTTTGTTCAGATACCAGCACTCAGTTTGTTAATAGCGCTGGTTCAAGCAGATTGAACAAGATAGGCTGGATGGACCTGAAAGCAGGATACCTTCGATATCAAGGATCCATTTCGTATTAATATCCCCAAACTGTATATAAGCACGAGTGAAAGGGGCTCACAGTAAAATTAGATCCCCAGGCTGTCCCCGATATGGACCTCTGATGAATCAAGGGGTCTCAGAAAACGTGGTGTTAACCACCTATATCCTAGAAAAAACATGTCAGGACTGGTCTGCACACAGGTTGTTACTAAGTGGCAGAGAGTCCGTGAGGACACTCACCTGTCCGTCGTTGCCTCGGTACATACAGCGAGCGGAAGTGGAGGCACCCGTAGGTCAGCCCTCTGCTCTTATGTACCCGCCAAGGGAGAATGGCAAAACAAGAGTCCTTCCGGAGCATGGACCTATCCATAGTAGACGCGAGGCTGAACTACTACTCCATCGCGCATGCGCAGACACTGCATTGCGCATTTAGAATGGAACGTTAATACAAAAGGCTCACCTCGTAATGTTGGTGTTAAGTATTATTAATTACAGCTTAGTCACAGCGAACCTTAGTGAGAAAGTATTCACCAAAGCCTAGCCCCAGCAAAGCTATGCGAGCAAAACGCTAGAGAGACACTTTGCCATAGCGCATGCGCACACAAATCAGATGCATAGAGGAATAAGGAAATGGACAATGTGAAGCCTTACCTTACTCAAAATTGAACAGACACCGTCTTTTGGCCTGCCCACTTCTTTGTATAGAAAAACCCTTAGTTAGAGTGGAGAATACTATTAAAAATCCCTGACATTGAGTGAGTGGCACAATACCAGACTCACAATATCTTAACAAGGAAATCAATCACAGACATGTAAATTCAGTAAAAGAGAACTATCGTAGGACAGACGTCGATATTATTATAATAGTGACACATGGAGAAAAATTCCGTGTGCTAACCTCGCTTAGGTGTTGAAAAGGGAGTGTATGCTGGTGACTAGGCGATCAGGGGGGTCACACATACAAGCAAGTTTGGTGAGCTATTCATGGTGCAAACTCATTGTGTTTGCATCCTTTGTAAAAAGACCCGCAACTTAAAAGTTGCACAAAATACTAGCAAACAACAGGATGTGTGGAGGGTCAGAGGGAATATTTAACGACCTGTCCACTTGCTCCCCAATTGACAGACAAAAAACACGAAAAGTGGAACAGGTCAGGGTAGTGGTGTGTGGCAATACCAGTAACTAGGGTCCAGCCGGCTGCGAAAGCGAACCAGTGTTCATTGGGAAACAAAAGGAGCTAGTCTCAATCCCATCAGACCACCCCTTTGGTGGAATATACGTCATGTGGGAATTGCTGATCAATCCATCTCTTGGCTGGCCATATAGTGCCAGTTCTTGAAGTGGATGTCAGAAGACTAGTCAAAATGTTTGCCATCCTATGGACTAGATAGTGCGCAGTGCTCAAGTGAAAGTGATAATAAAATGACTACACTGGCTCTGAAAGAGTATGTATATAACAGTCTGTGTGTCAGGGGATAAAAACAGCGCTAGGTAGTATGACTACCCTCTGGCGCTAGTGAAATGTGGTCGACATGTTTCTGCCCAAGGGGGATTTCCCCGGCATTCTTCAGGACCTCGGAAAAGGATAGGCTACTGCCGCTGTGACTGGGACAGTCACAAGGAATGATAACTAGCAAAACAAATACTAGAAAAAAGGATACATGTCTACCAAGAACATTCATGGTTGGACGTCCACTAAAGGGAAAGAAGCATTTCTTCTTCCTATCAATAAAGACAAACAAAACAAAACAAAAATTGTTAGCCAACAACACTGGGTAGCACATACACAACCCCCTAGATCCAGAAAACCAGAACAGACCAAACACACCAGCAGAATAATTGGCATTCTGCTTTTTGAAAATAAGCATAGTAGCTTCATCACTTAGAGGCATTTCCTCATAGCGAATGCCAATTATTCTGCTGGTGTGTTTGGTCTGTTCTGGTTTTCTGGATCTAGGGGGTTGTGTATGTGCTACCCAGTGTTGTTGGCTAACAATTTTTGTTTTGTTTTGTTTGTCTTTATTGATAGGAAGAAGAAATGCTTCTTTCCCTTTAGTGGACGTCCAACCATGAATGTTCTTGGTAGACATGTATCCTTTTTTCTAGTATTTGTTTTGCTAGTTATCATTCCTTGTGACTGTCCCAGTCACAGCGGCAGTAGCCTATCCTTTTCCGAGGTCCTGAAGAATGCCGGGGAAATCCCCCTTGGGCAGAAACATGTCGACCACATTTCACTAGCGCCAGAGGGTAGTCATACTACCTAGCGCTGTTTTTATCCCCTGACACACAGACTGTTATATACATACTCTTTCAGAGCCAGTGTAGTCATTTTATTATCACTTTCACTTGAGCACTGCGCACTATCTAGTCCATAGGATGGCAAACATTTTGACTAGTCTTCTGACATCCACTTCAAGAACTGGCACTATATGGCCAGCCAAGAGATGGATTGATCAGCAATTCCCACATGACGTATATTCCACCAAAGGGGTGGTCTGATGGGATTGAGACTAGCTCCTTTTGTTTCCCAATGAACACTGGTTCGCTTTCGCAGCCGGCTGGACCCTAGTTACTGGTATTGCCACACACCACTACCCTGACCTGTTCCACTTTTCGTGTTTTTTGTCTGTCAATTGGGGAGCAAGTGGACAGGTCGTTAAATATTCCCTCTGACCCTCCACACATCCTGTTGTTTGCTAGTATTTTGTGCAACTTTTAAGTTGCGGGTCTTTTTACAAAGGATGCAAACACAATGAGTTTGCACCATGAATAGCTCACCAAACTTGCTTGTATGTGTGACCCCCCTGATCGCCTAGTCACCAGCATACACTCCCTTTTCAACACCTAAGCGAGGTTAGCACACGGAATTTTTCTCCATGTGTCACTATTATAATAATATCGACGTCTGTCCTACGATAGTTCTCTTTTACTGAATTTACATGTCTGTGATTGATTTCCTTGTTAAGATATTGTGAGTCTGGTATTGTGCCACTCACTCAATGTCAGGGATTTTTAATAGTATTCTCCACTCTAACTAAGGGTTTTTCTATACAAAGAAGTGGGCAGGCCAAAAGACGGTGTCTGTTCAATTTTGAGTAAGGTAAGGCTTCACATTGTCCATTTCCTTATTCCTCTATGCATCTGATTTGTGTGCGCATGCGCTATGGCAAAGTGTCTCTCTAGCGTTTTGCTCGCATAGCTTTGCTGGGGCTAGGCTTTGGTGAATACTTTCTCACTAAGGTTCGCTGTGACTAAGCTGTAATTAATAATACTTAACACCAACATTACGAGGTGAGCCTTTTGTATTAACGTTCCATTCTAAATGCGCAATGCAGTGTCTGCGCATGCGCGATGGAGTAGTAGTTCAGCCTCGCGTCTACTATGGATAGGTCCATGCTCCGGAAGGACTCTTGTTTTGCCATTCTCCCTTGGCGGGTACATAAGAGCAGAGGGCTGACCTACGGGTGCCTCCACTTCCGCTCGCTGTATGTACCGAGGCAACGACGGACAGGTGAGTGTCCTCACGGACTCTCTGCCACTTAGTAACAACCTGTGTGCAGACCAGTCCTGACATGTTTTTTCTAGGATATAGGTGGTTAACACCACGTTTTCTGAGACCCCTTGATTCATCAGAGGTCCATATCGGGGACAGCCTGGGGATCTAATTTTACTGTGAGCCCCTTTCACTCGTGCTTATATACAGTTTGGGGATATTAATACGAAATGGATCCTTGATATCGAAGGTATCCTGCTTTCAGGTCCATCCAGCCTATCTTGTTCAATCTGCTTGAACCAGCGCTATTAACAAACTGAGTGCTGGTATCTGAACAAAAGGTTTAAGCACATACAGAGGACGTCTTTTGAGTTACTACCAACCAGTGGCACGTCAATGTTTATAATGGGGGTACACCCCTTTGTGACCGAAGAGGTGTATACATCATGTGTGGATGTCTTGGAGACATTATTTGGAATGTCTATATTGTGCTATCCTTTATACAATGTACGGGATTTGCTGCTATATGTGTATTTTGGTAGATCAGCTGGGTACCTATTACAAGTCTGTTTGGTTTGTGTGTAGAGCGATTGGCTGGGGCACTATAGGGCAGTGTGCTCATTGTGTTCTTTTTTCTACACCACAGAGCGGGGCCTCACGCTCCCGAGCGGTTGCCGGGTGAGGTGAGGTTGTCACCCACATTATGCTGGGTGAGTATCGCTATGAGGAAATGCCTCTAAGTGATGAAGCTACTATGCTTATTTTCAAAAAGCAGAATGCCAATTATTCTGCTGGTGTGTTTGGTCTGTTCTGGTTTTCTGGATCTAGGGGGTTGTGTATGTGCTACCCAGTGTTGTTGGCTAACAATTTTTGTTTTGTTTTGTTTGTCTTTATTGATAGGAAGAAGAAATGCTTCTTTCCCTTTAGTGGACGTCCAACCATGAATGTTCTTGGTAGACATGTATCCTTTTTTCTAGTATTTGTTTTGCTAGTTATCATTCCTTGTGACTGTCCCAGTCACAGCGGCAGTAGCCTATCCTTTTCCGAGGTCCTGAAGAATGCCGGGGAAATCCCCCTTGGGCAGAAACATGTCGACCACATTTCACTAGCGCCAGAGGGTAGTCATACTACCTAGCGCTGTTTTTATCCCCTGACACACAGACTGTTATATACATACTCTTTCAGAGCCAGTGTAGTCATTTTATTATCACTTTCACTTGAGCACTGCGCACTATCTAGTCCATAGGATGGCAAACATTTTGACTAGTCTTCTGACATCCACTTCAAGAACTGGCACTATATGGCCAGCCAAGAGATGGATTGATCAGCAATTCCCACATGACGTATATTCCACCAAAGGGGTGGTCTGATGGGATTGAGACTAGCTCCTTTTGTTTCCCAATGAACACTGGTTCGCTTTCGCAGCCGGCTGGACCCTAGTTACTGGTATTGCCACACACCACTACCCTGACCTGTTCCACTTTTCGTGTTTTTTGTCTGTCAATTGGGGAGCAAGTGGACAGGTCGTTAAATATTCCCTCTGACCCTCCACACATCCTGTTGTTTGCTAGAAATGTAAATGGCACCTGTCAAAGACCTCTTGAAAATCAGAGGCCTTCCGCCTTAAAGTATCCTGACAGGAGGACGGGGGAGGGTAATTAAAGAAAACCTTGCCTTGCCTTTTTTCAGGAATGTGAGAAGGTGGGATAGCATTCATATAAAATGACCTCACAAAGCATAGGCAGGAACTTTAATAGTAGAATATATTTACCATTAAAGGGCCTTGGTCTGAACCTGTCTTTGCTCCTTCCTTTCTCACAGCCAGTCTGGCTCCTGCTAAATCAGGCATTTACATGGTTACAGACCCAGTAAGGGAGGGCTGTCCACTGCTGGGGAGAGGGAGGTACCTCCATGAATTAGGACAGCTTCTAAGTGTACTGACATTTCAACTATGGAAGTGCTACTCTGCCGTCTTTAAAACCCACCAAAATAGTTCTTTTAAATGATGAGTATGTTCTATCACCATTCACTAGCAAGTGGCTACTATAATAAGAATTCCATCGTAGAGAATTCAGACCACAACTGAACTTGGAAGAAGTCACAAAGCAGGTGAAAAATTATGCCTCCTGCTTGGAAAAGGGCTTAGCTCTCAGATACTTTTATTGTAGAAGTTGCCTCTATCAATGTGAGAGATGTAGGTAAGACCAGGAATAGAAATTGAGGATATTTAGAAGTTTGGACTTAGAACATATTTTAGATGTCAGAGGACTGGAACAAGGTGACAAGGCTACCCTAGAAAGATGCATCCTTGGTGGGTAAGATTTCCAGATGTGACTTTGTGGAAAATTTTGCCACAATGACCAAATTTTCAGCTCAACATTAAAGAAAATGTGTCTTGTCTTGTGGAGCCTCCTCCAGCTGCCATGACTTGCTTTGCTGAAGTATTCTGAACTAAAAAAACAAAATTACTTCATCTGAACAAAGAGAAAACAAAGGTGGCAAAGTGAACCCAGAAATGAAAGGACTTCAGTAGCTAAGTTTTTCAAGTTTGTCTCACTTGCACTCCTCACAGCTTTTAGCACTAACATGTATGGCTTCAGTACAATTTCAGATTCCACATACCTAGCCTCATGGAGCTCTCCTCAGCCTCTGAGCCCTGCTTTGACACACTGGAGGGCTTTGAGCTCCAGAATATAGAAAACTCAAAGTGAATGTATATTTCTTCACTGACAATAAGTGGCCAAGTAACCCTGGTGTCAAAAACCTCAGCAGTTTCAGATTTCACATAGGTCCAGCTGGGTGCATTTGATGCCAAACACGAGGGTGGCAATAAGAGTCTGATCCAGTCTGTCATGCCTGTTGGAGTCTTTGCCATCCAAAGCTGGGGTGTTCTGGCTTACATCTGAGTGAAAGCAGGCCGAATTTAAAGTTTAAAGGTAGGATACTCTGTCACAAACATGGTGGAGTACCCTTTCTACCACATCCCATTGTCAGAACTGCCGTGGCTATGGGTTGCAATTGTATGGTCAGTTCAAAAAATTCATCTAGGTAACAGGGGGATCATCTTGAATAGAAGACTACTGCTGCGATTATGTGTTTTTCGGGCTTAATTAATGTACAGACTGACCAGACACTCTAAAATGTATTCAAGCAAACTTGGTATTGCTTATCAGTTAATTTCTAGGTATTTTACTTTAATTATTTCTCCCTGGGTTGCTTTTTGTGTGAATAATGTTGCCTCATGGAAGCAACTCTTCCAAATTTGAGCAAGCTTTCTCTGTACCAACTTTCCATTGGGATGATTATGAAGCATTAATTCCTACCAGTGAAACTGTATGTACAAGTGAATTGTGTGTGAGCTGAGTGGACGATTATTGGTGTCGTTATTGGGAGAGGATCAGCTTACAGTGGAGAGTCCGGGCCAGATGACATGATAGGTTGGATAGGGAACGGTTTCAGGCTTCATGCTGATCCAATATGGCTCCTCAGCAGTTGTGCGAATGTAGAAAGTGATATCAGGTGTTAGCAGAAGATAGCTCCTGCTCAATTAAATGGAGAGTATTAGGCCAGAATAGCTATGGTGTGGCTGTTGATAGCAGGTGCTGGGCTCCTGCACCGAACAGGGAGCACAGGCTCCAGAAATACTTTTGAAAGGCTGCTAAATGGCACAAACTGATCTCTGTGTTAATCCTTTAATGTGAAAAATAAAATGTGTCTAAAAATATGTTGCACAGAAATGTAGCACACAGCAATTATAATCACCTTAAATTATACAACAATCCGTATTCACAACATAAGAAGGTTAAATAAATCCGAGAAGCTTATAAGCTCTTTCATTTTGCAACATTAAAATTCGGCAATGAATTTTGCGAAAAACTACATAATTTGATTAATATATGCTTTTCCGCCTACACACCATTACTTTCAGCATTCAGAACACGCTGCTTGGGTGAGAGACTAAAAAGGCTCAAGCTCCACTTAACATGAATTGTAGGAAATTCATTTATCATACAAACCAAAAGGAAGAGGAAATGAAAACACATTGAACACGTATTCAAACTCTCATAACCAGTCATGCTAAAGACAATTTTAGACAAGTAGTGGAGCTGGTAAAAGTAACCCAATCAGTTCAGTTTTTAACGTCTTTATTTCGATTTTTCTTCATAAAAGACATGCATACTAATACAAGACATACAACAAGAATATACATATACAAATTTTAAACAGACAAAAAATTTGTTTAAAAATCCCAATTAAATGTACATAAGAAGACGTCCATAAAAAGATTAAAACAAGTATATAAAAAAACAACCAATACATTAGTACTGCCCAAGTAAGATAGATAGACTATGGCAAGCTATTTTAATTTTTCAGTTTAAAGTGCTACGAGCGTCCCTAGTTCTAGTTAGCCAGGCCCACCCGAGGAATTTTGCCAGCCCTATGGATAGCCATTCGGATGTCTGGCTAGGTTAAAATGTAAGCTTGACCCTTTATAAAAAAACTTCTCAAACATTACTGTATTTGTAGAATATATCAGATCTATGGGGAACAGGTGAGCTAATACCACCCCTTTCTAGCAAATGGTTATATACTGCTGTGGATCTTGGTAGGGGGATGTGTGAGGTACACGGATAAAAATCATACAAATCCCAGATCAAGATGGGACCGTCACCTTCGTGAGGCTGGGAGGATCTTAAACAGGGGACGATGTTCCTATTCCTAAATTTAAAAAGAATTAAGTCCCCGGGAATATCCTTGGGTAATGACCCTAGCCAACCCACCCTTCTAACACTCAAGATACCACCATCCTTATTGGGTGGCACGGGTCTATTTTTAGCTAACCAGAAGATGACATTGTGTAATAGGTCCTGATAACTCTCGGGTTTCCTGTGAGCGGGAGTCGGTACACCTGAAAGAACAAGCACAAAGGGTGCGGCTGCCGGAGGTAAGTCTATACATGCAGCTCTATTTGGCTCTGCTCTAACAGCAGAGTAACTAGTTAACACAGGATTTGGAGCATTTTTAGTGACCAGTGGGGGTTGACTCTTGGGAGGCTGTCTTTCAATCAGGACTTTTTTTCTCGTGTTAGACAAAGATTTGCGGGCGGTTGTGTTAGCAGTTAGTGGTAGCATGCTGGAAAATTGTCTTACAATTGGAACAGTTTTAGTTGTGTCAATTATCATAGGCACTTCAGGTACAGTTTGTGGGATAGAACAATTAGGTATCGCCATCTTTATAGTAGATGAGGAGTTGGCTTTAATAGCTGTCTCCATGCTTGTCAGCCTATCCCCTAAAACAGTAATTTGTTCTAACAAGGGTGCTATTACAGATCTTAACAATAGTTCAAGCTGAGGTAGTAATTGCAGTTGAGGCGATGATACTTTGTCCTCCAAATTTTCAGCGACCCCCCTGGGTGTGATGGAGATTGTGGCAGACGATGGGGGATCAATGCAAAGTTTTTGCGTTTTGGGTTGGATTTCATTATCGTTTTCCCCGTCGTGTTTCCTTTTTGCACTTTGTCCCAGCGACAGTGCAATTGCCTGGACGATGTCCTCATGGGGTGGTATGGAAGGTTCATGAGGTCTGTCAGCGGGAGTGTTAACACTAAGGTCTTTTTCAAGGGAAGAGGATGTTACTGGAATAAAGTTAGTCCCGCACAAAGCGTTTAATTCCTCCCAGTATGACAAATTTTGCGGACCTTTAGGGGTATATGACGGGGATTGCATTGTATCGATGGGTTGGCAGCGGTCATCAATATCTATGTCGCAGATAGTGGTAGGTGATGCATAGCTCTGAATAAGCTTTACCATTGTCTAACTGTAATGTGGGAATTTAATATGCCCCCTTATGTGTCATGAATAATAAGGTATGGTCAAAATAGTGACTGTGAACGTGAAGCCAAAAAGTCCGTGGGTAATCAGTAAATGGTATACAAAACTATACCTTCTTTTGCTGGGGATCCAAGGGAAGTGGCCCGACCCGGCCTCCTTGCGCCTCTGAGGGCCACAGAGTGCCCGCCCTTTGCCCGGGCTTAGCCCGGCGGTCCCGCGCGCGTCCCGCGGGGACAGGAGGTGTTCCGCTGTTTGTAGGCGCCTCCTGGCGCAGTCAGTGACGTCCCAGGTGCACCTCTGCCACCGGGGCACCTGGGGATTGTGGTCTGGGTCTATTTGCCGTTTCCCTCACAGCGCTCGGTGTGGGCTGTGTTCCAGGAAAGCAAAGGAAAGGTGAAAGTGCTTTTGGGACTCTGCCGGTCCCCCTCCCGTTCAGGCGCTGATTGAAGTGTCCCCCAATCATAAAATGCTTATGCCAGAACCTGTTGCAGCCCTGATGAAGAGGATTCCTGATAGACTAATTTATTCCAAATCATAATGGGTCCGATTCACAAAGATAAACTTAGATCGAAAGTCTAGCTTTACTACTTTTTGGTATTCACAAAGGTAAACTGAGAACAAATGTCTTACTTTACTACTTTTTGGTATTCACAAAGGTAAGCTTAGAAAAAATGTCTATCTTTTCACATTTTTGGTAGTCACAAAGGTGAGTTACTACTAGTAAAGTTAGACTTTTGGCCTAAGTTTACCTTTGTGGATATTGAAAAGTAGTAAAGTAGACTTTTGGTCTAAGTTAACCTTTGTGAATACCTAAAATTAGTAAACTTACACAAAAGTGTAAGCTTACCTTTGTGAATCTGGCCCAATGTTCCTCTATTTCAGTGATTATGATAGTTTACATGACAACATGTTGTGGAATGTGAATACAAAACCCGAAAAGAGCTACTCTTGCACCTCTCTGTACCGAATCAGATGGATGCCAATAAACTAACTGTAGGGCGAAGAAACTAAATTGCAGAGTACCTAAATGACCTGCACTCTCAACCAGTGTCTTCAGCATCTAATGTACACCACTCATGAAGCTCATGGTACCTTCAGGCTTGCCACTTCCATGTGTGTAGATGTCATCCAGACCTTTCTCAATCTGGAAGATGGGCTGGGTTACTAGAGCAGAGGTTCAACGAATGCATGCTAGCAGCCGATACATGGAAAAGAGATGTAGCTGGAACTGTGTTCTGATTAAGTGGAAATTATGCTGGTGGGCCAATTACCATAAGCGTTTGGAAGAATTCTGTCTTGGGGTTTTAGGAGTATTCTCATGCCTGGTCAAAAACATTTGTGTAACTTGGGGATCATATTTGGCAGCCGTCTCTCATGGACTCTGTAGTTCTCAGCCCTTAGCCAGCCTGTTTCTACCAACTTGAGGTTTGGGGAAAATGTTGCCATCTCAGACTAGCCAGGGCTGAGGGTTAACTGTTTCAGAGAATTGGCTCACAACAGTGTACTAGTGGAATATGCTGTACCTGAGCCTCTGTGAGGGTGTTTAGGACCATATTAATCACTCAATGCTTTATTTATAAGATGGCTCTGGACACTCTTAGAAAGAAACTGTTACAGCATCTCCAAACTCGAATGCTACAATTAGCAGATTTGATCCTTCTACGTATACCTAAATCCCAGTAACAAAGGGTGGTGGGCAGGAGGGGGGAGTGAACGCAGGGGCGAGTGGAGGATTAATAATAATTTAAAAAACGTAACTGACGCCGCCTGGGTCCCAGCAACTCCTGGGACAGACTCCCAGCCAATCACTGTGCCGAAAAGCAGCGGGGGAATTGGTCTAAGCAGGAGGAAAAAGACGCCCTGCTCAGACCAGGGAGCGCATATGTGTTTTGGTCGACCTGAGAAGGCCAGCCAAACACCAAACAGAAATGAGCACTTAGGGACTAGGGAGTGCACAACTACCTCTCCCATGCTCCGGCCGTCCATGCACAAGATGGTAAACAAAAAATAAAACTATGCTAGAGCATCGTTGTATTTTTCCTTTGCTGGGCTGATCCAGGAAGGGGGGTGACGCTCCTCTGCCATTGTGGAGGCGCCGCCACTGCTAAATTCTTAAGGCACAAGGATGGTTTCACCTTTTTGTTAATGGCTTCAAAGCACTGGTATGCATTAAATTGTCATCTAATATCAACTTTTGATTTATAGTTAATAAGAAGAAAATTGATAGCTGGACTTCGGAAGGACCGACTTAAAGCAGGTTTGTTCTTTCTCTGCTCTTAATTGTCAGCCAAATTCAGTGGCAAGAAGCCTTAATGGATTTAACTGTCACAAAGGTTGTGATTCACTAAAGCACAGTGTTAGCGACTGCTAAATGGCATTAAAAATGAACTAAACACATTTTTTCATTCAGTAACTGATTACCTAGTCACAAAATGGGTTTAGAAATGCATTAAGAATCACAATTTGCAAGGTGCATGTTTAAATAAAAAATAACGTTTGTATGGGAATGGGCAATGGTCAAAGAGACCACTGCCAACTAAAACACCTTTCTAAAAAAAAAAAAGTGCATAGTTATTTCTTAAATGCAGTCCTGTTTACTTTATGGAGATTGGACTGCATTAAAAAAGCATTTTATTTAAATGTGATCAGAGGCATTATGGCCTGCTGACCACAGCAGGACAACACCCTAGTACTGGCATCCAAGTGGAGTAAGTTGCAATTTTGTGAAGTACCTCATTAATATTCATGAATTAGGTCAGATATAGTATATAGGCCGGTTGGCAAAATCTGATTTAATTTGTAAAAAGCTGGTGTTCAGTTTGCGACTGCTTTTTTGCAAAAAAAATGATTAGCACATGTGGCACTAAATGTATTACTGAGTCTCTGGATTAAAACTTTTTTATTTCAATCTGCACAACTGCCCCAATTTGAAATGAAGTATTGTCCACAATTAGATAGTTGTGTCTTAGCTCTACCAAAATGTATTCTGCTGGATACATTTTAATAGAGAAATTAAGCCAAAAATGCAATGTTGTACCTTTAGTAAATGCAATGACCTCATACAAAACCATATAAACCATGTAAACGATATCACTTTTACACATAAACCACACCGGTTCTTGATATACGTTTATCCTTGAGAGAAGACCACACAAGGGGGCATATTCACACGGAGCTATCACGGAACTAACTGCACTTTATTGCAGCCAAAGTCGTGATAAATTTACCCCACCATTCACAAGCAGGAGCTAACAGCCCACAGCACCACTATTCCCGTGATAGCAGCTGCAAAAAACGACGCCACAGAGGACCCCCGCGACTATCGCTATTGAGATGCAGAGTAGGCGTTCCCATGCAAAAAACTCACGACAACACGACACCTCAACATTCACAACGACCAGACATATTAGCGATAAGAACACAAAACACGTGATAAGGCGCATTAGCATCAGGAATTTTACACCTGCTCTGACCTGGTGTAAAGTCGGAAGCCATTCTGCACATGAAAAGGGAGGCCAGCCCAGGGCAGCATCGGAAGGACAACAGAGACCATGGAGCAACTGAACATGCAGCACAGACACCCAAGAGGGCCACAAAACCCACCCAGCACCCCCCAACCACCACAGGGGCAGCACAGATAATTACAACGGCCCCTCAGGAAACGCACCTGCTTCACAGGCCAAACATCTGACAATGTCACTGTCCCCTACAGCCTGACAGGGACATCCATTCTACGCATCCTGGGCATCATCGCCTAACAGGCCTACGGCACCAACACAGTGGACAACCGACATCCTACCCCACACCAAGCTGCTGGCTGAGCACCACCTGTTGGAGTCTCACAGCTAGCCACATCCCCCTCACCTGTACTGGACATCACCATCATCCTGGCACCCAAGTCCCCGTACCACCAACACAATGCACAGGACCCGCTGGTGACCAAGCAAGGACCATACGCTATAGCTGGATGCACGCACCTGTAAGGGGCAATCCACTGCACACATGTCCCACCAGTGCCCCCTGGTGACACAGCACACAATCAGCACAACAGGAAGCACCCATAACACATCAATATGCAGGCAACATCCGAACTCCGTGGGACTCTCACCAATGTCGCCTCCAAATACACAGCCAGTGTGGCTGATCCCTTCACCCTCCGACAGTCTAACAGCAACCAGCCGTCCCAAGATCGCACAAAGGGAAATGTACAGTCCATTGTCAACTTCCCATTTAACACCCCACTCACCTCAACTCCACAACCATGCAATCCTCAACTCTGGCAATGCACACTTCACAAAATCACAACCAACATGCAAAACAACATGCCCACACAACAGACATGACAGAACAACTCACAATGGTAACCTGGGCAAGTCGTGAACATGAGCCATCCACGGCATGGAACCTCAGCCACACAATAGCCGAATGTGGGGAGAGGTGTCAACCAGGCATGTGTGAAGGATGCAGTTGAAACATAATTGTGTGAGTACAAAATGCCAAGAGTAGCGGCAAAGTACTGAACAACCCACAGTATGTAGAACACACCCATATCCACGGTGAACTACACCTTTGGTGAATAGAGTGTAGTGAACAGTGGATGAAACCATGTCAACCCAGCCAGTGGGGGTCCTTGTGGAAAAGTTGCCTGTTACGCCCCACCCATAAGCGTGAGCAGAGTGGGATGGTCCGGCGTACGCTAGGCAAGCCCAGGGGTGTGAATATAGAGCATGTAGCCCTCGGCATTGTCCTCTTCAGGGAAGCCCAACATCTCTGCCAGGGCGGTGCCTCCCACCCTGCCACGAGGCCGACGCCGTCCTCGTAAGCGGAATTGCCTGAGATCCTGTGCGCCTAACATACCCCGGCCCTCTGGACCGCAAACCTGTCTGCCTGACCCTGCGCAGCCAGACCACACTGATCAGCGTCCGACACCGGCGTGTGTCATGGAGGGCCCATCACATGCCAGTGTAAGCTCCAAGCCCGAGACTCCCTTTGATCAGTGAGGCAAAGTGCCATATGAGCTACTTGAGACACAACCTGCCACAAACCCAGTCCAAAGTCATCCAGCGAGCCGTGCTGCCACAAACCCTGTCCAACGCCATCCTGCGAACAGTGGATGAGGGACCAGGACAACCCTGCGGACCAGTAGGTCTCACATCCAGCACCTAGTCGCGAATCACGATTGGCTGAGTCCACACTAGTGGACGCACAGAGAGGAATACAAGGAAGATGCAGCTCAGTCCGGGCGAAAGGTGGGTCACCGTCACGGAGGTGACCGAACACGTGGTGCCACTGAACCTGAACTACGCAAGCCGGTGGGGCCACCAACCTATGCCGGTGACACTCTGTGAATGGTCCGTGCTATCCGCTGCCTCCAGCCTACACTGCTCTCGGCCTAGGCTGTGCTCATGTAGGCCACAGATTTCTAACTGATCTTCTAGTGTGCTAAGGCTGATTACACATCATTGCACGCAAGGGGAGGCCTAATAGGATGTCGCCTTGCATCTTGGCGGAGAGAAAAGGATCATTGTTACGGAGGTGTTCGTACATTACAGACAACGGCCCTGGTGTCACTAGTGCTGTGCATCGCGAGGTAAAGACACGTGGCTGTGGGCCACTGCTGACCGCTGCCTATGGATAACACAGCGGTCCAGTAGGTTGCAGAGTCATGATTCAGCAATGGCGGAGTCCATATCAGTGTACTGCCATCATCGCAGTCTGCATCCCCACTCAGCCCCGGGACCCTCTAAGTCTGTTCCCCGACATTCACGGATGCTCTCTGGTCGAACAGTGGTGGTGTCTAAGCCTATGGGCTAGGGGGCAGTTTTCATCCCCATGTAGCTGATACTGAATTGGTGATGGCAACGGGCTGTTGCATTCCACTCCTCCATTTGCTGCTTACAGATAAAATCAAACCATCTTGACCTGGAGGACACCTTCCACTGTCCCCCGAAACACTCCAAAACATACACCTCGGACAATGATGGTTACCCGCTCAGGTCGCATGGCCCATCTTACTGCACCGCAAGTCACCGTCCCGTGGCTGGCTGCCTGTGCTGGCCGCAGTGCATCCGGGGCCACTAATTCTGTGCTGGTCAAGCCCGGGACCCCTTCTCCGGAGACATAGGCATGGGCCTTGGGCTCATCAACGCCATGACTCTGTGGCATTGCGCTGTACGCAGCCTCCGGGCCCACATGCGTCCCACCTGGGCTCACACACCAAAGCGAATCCAGACCGGCTCGGATGACGCATCACCACAGGAGGCACACACCACCACCGCAAGGACCACCTCCAAACGTCATCTGCCAGAGTTGAAGCAGTGGTCATGGCAGACTTTGTGGTGGCTCAGGCCTGTTGTGGCTGCCATCATCGGCCTGTTACCCTGCTCAGCACTCCAGGTGCCAGTGACTCAGTGCACCGCAGGCTATTGTCCGTAGCTAGTTGTGTTTTGTGCTGTGGAACGGTTATGCAGGTATGTCACCTCAAACAGTGTGGGGGCCCTGAGACGTGGATGGTAAAGATGATGCAGGTCTGACACACCCCACTGCATCTCCATTAGGAATATATTGTAGGGACACAATCAAAGACTTTTTATGCACATGAACGTGCTCATCTCTAGTGTCCACAGCCCAGTGCACTGCGACTCATGGACACTTCTGTTTGCATGTTGGCTGTCCTCTGGACTTTATCCGGATCACCCCATGTTGCTCATCAGTTGACTCTGTATTGCATGTGTTTTCTGTTTGCGTTGCACTGGTGTCCAATGTCCAAGTGGTTCCCAACACCAGACATTCTGTGCGGAATGGCTTACACTCACCCCACACACATCCAGAACAGGCGTCACAGTACATGTGGCCCTGCCAATAAAGGGGCCGTGCGCACATGCCTGTAGCCAGTTCAACATGATCTCTGCGTGTGTCCCTGTGGTCTTGTAGTATGCATGTGGTCCCTTGGCCCTATGACTTTAGATTGTGCAGTGTACCACAGATGCAGACATGTCACCGGAGGCAGCTGTTTGGGGCCTGGACATCTAACTTTGTCATTGCCCACTCCATTTGTGAGGGGAGTGGCCAGGGCCATCGTACGCACAGCCAACATGGTTGTGTGACTGCTCATTGTGCCCCCCTGGGTGTGGTTCTGTGCTGTGCATCTGCATCTGCATGTGTCTCTATGGCAGCGTGGGTCTCCCTAGTGGGGTGTGGGCGGCCCCTGTAGGGTGATAAACCCCTACGTATGTGTCCTGGTTCGCATCCCATGGGTTTGGCCCCCTCCGACACCTGTTGGGCCACCTCCTTTTGGCATGCTGACACATGCCATTGGGGTGCCATGTGTGGGTGGGTGAAGTGTTGTGTGCCAGCTGTGCTTGCAGGTGCTTCCTGATGTGTGGTCGGTTGCAGGCTCGGTGTTCTCCTCCGGGTCTCTTGGCTGTCCGGGTCCTGGTGGGGGGTTGCGTGGGATGTCCATGGGCTGTTGTAGGGCATCGGTGTCGACGGTGTGGTGGTCCTCTCCGGCATCACTGATGCATTGTATTATGTGCTATGCTGCAGGTGTTTTGTGCCCTCTGCGATGTGAAAAGGAGGTGCGTGTTGCCTTTGTGTTGGCGTATATGTTGGCGCTTTGTGCTAGTTTGCATGCAGACTGTATGGCGGTGTACATTGTGTCAGTTTGGGTGTGTGCTGGATTCCTCTGCTTGTGGGTCAGTTACTGGTAGTGTTCTGTCAGCTTCGTGATGCTGGTCTTGTTTTCCTGCGGCGTGCACCCTGTCTTCCTCTCCCTTTTCTCATTGGCCTTCCCCAAACCTGTTGCTCCTTGCTGGTAATCTGTGAGGGTTGTGGGGTTCGAGTTGGGCTCTGCGCTGGGTCAGGGTGCATCCATGTTGCTACGTGCTTTGGCTTGTCTCTGGTGTGTTTTTCCCGGGGGATTTATGGTGCATTGTCCCACCAGATGCTTGAGATTTGCAGGCATGTGGCCCGTTTTCGCTACTTTTTGTACCGCAGTTGGCCTCATCGCATGTTTTTTTGCATTTGTGTATCACATTTTTGCAGCGCGGCGTTCATCTTCACGCGGACATTTGCTGCGTTGTCTGGTGTCTGTCGCATGCTACCACCATGTTGTGAATTCCATGTTGCCACAGGGTTATTTTCCCGCAATGGGCTGCAATGTTGAAAGTTGCATTATATTACTCTTGAGGTAGTTATCACACCTTCTTGTGAATATACCCCAAGGTATTTTACAGTTTTCCCCCATGCCAGAAGTGCTCTAGACTACATGGCCATATTTTTTTCCCAAAAAGAAAAGGGCTTGATTTAAGTTCAATGACACTTGTACAGTTGTTTCTATTGTCAAAATTGGAGAAAATAGCACCACAAACAAGCCGCCTGCAGCCATCATAACTCCCATGAGATAGATTAGCAGGAAAAACTCTTCTCAACTTTGTTGTAACTTATATCAGCACAACATTATACACTGCGAGGATTCCACATCCATCTTGCTAAAACTATATAGCTTATTGTTACATAAATCCTCTGTCACCCCCCACTAATCTCAATAAAAGAGAGCATATACATTCTCTTTACATAAGGCGACAACTTCTAGCTCAGTAAAGAGCTGCAAGGCTGAATATTAAAAATAAAACACAACACGTAGGGAACCCTTTCAATCTAACATGACTTTAATGCAAAAATAGCAAGCTACTCCACATGATTTCAAAAAATTCCATTGAAACTGACCAGAGCTCTCACTAGAAAAGCTATGCCGAGTCAGAGATTTGCTGGAGACACATAGTTGGAGTTGCAGTGCTGGGGGGTTATTTCCCTAATTTTTTCACTCTTTGAGATACACCTCCTTGGTGTTGTGGACTTAACTGTCCAAATCTCTGCCCAAACTCTTAGCCCTTTCCCGCCAGCACATCTACTGCGCTTCCATCATGCTGCCACCATCACAGTGCCTTATTCACCCGGGGAGCAGAGTGAGTTTGGGCGTACGGCAGGACGGTTGCCTGTCGTGTGGTGTGGTGTTTAGTTGGTTCTGGAGCATTGAGAGAGACACAGACCCCTGAGGCCCCCCTCCCATTTTTGGATCCTGGTAGGAAAATGGGTCGGCAAAGGACAGTGAAAAGAAAGTGAAGGTCTCTAAAACCACCCTGGAAGCACATCTGAGTGATCCTGTTTCTGTGGGTAAAGGCGGCGGGCATTAGCAACTACCGGGGATGAGGTAAGTGGCCAATAGTCTCTATTAGTTAGGCAACTGTTTGAAGTTGTGTTAGCGATTACACCACCCCAGGGAGCAATGGGGAGCTGCCACAGTGCAGCTGTGGTTCACACACCTTTATAACATCAGGAGCCATCAGGAGACAGTTATGCCCTCTTGCAGCACATGGCTATAGAATGCAGCCGCAGACGGGCATCAGTCATGAATGGTGAATATCTGAGAAAGGGTTCCATGGGCAAGCGCAAGTGCACTGGAGGGCCCTTAGCCGCTACCCCATCCCCTAAAACCACATCAATAGACAGGATGTTGCAGAGGGTGATAGAGGTGGTATCAACTGAAACAGAGTTGACAGAGACTACCTTGGGCTTTGGGGTATCCACACAAACATCAATTGGTCTTTCTGAGTCAGTTCCCATTACTGGTACTACTGAGGCTGAGACTAGCGTGGCAAATGGGACTTCTGTCCTAATGTCTAGTGCATCAAATAGGGCCCTTGACACCGAGATACATCACGAGGAGCTCCAACAAGCAGCTAAAAGAACTAGGTGGACTGTACAGGAAAAAAACATGAGACAGGAGCTCAAGTAAACTCTCCAGCTAATACTCTTGTGTCTGTTCAGCTCCCTTGTTCAATTGCCGGATGTGGTCCTAAAGTAAAATCAAGCTAGTTGGTTGAAACAGTGGGAGAGCTGGTTGATAGAGCCAATGACATTTTGTGCTCAGAACTTAAAACATTTTGGTTCACCTTACAGCGATTGAGCAAATGCTAAAAGACATGCCAATACCACAATTACAAGCACCCCATGTCATGAAAGAAAGAGAGTCTTAGGTAACCAATTCTGCTATGTCAGCCGGGTTCATGGCTCTAAGCTGTAAAAACAGAGGCCCCACTCCTATTTTACTTTCAACAACGTCTGGAGTCAATTCCTTACCAGCAGGGCATTCTATTAAAGGGGGCCAACAAGGGGAACAATCCTGCCAGCAGGAAAGTAGCTATGAGCTATTTGGGTCTGCTGTAACAGCACAAAGGCAAATAAAACTCCCTGGTATTAATCTGCTACCTGTGTCCTGTCCCAGTGTGACAATGTTTTTGGAATCCCAGCGCTAAACACAGGAGAAAATTGCTAACAAATATTTGAACTGGCTTGTGAGGAATAAGAACTTTCCTACTAACTTGGCACACAGCATTCTTCTTACACACAGGGTGGGGTGGATTGGGCAGGGCCACGTAGACTGACCATGGGACTATGTCATCATCAACTTCAAAGATTCCAACTTGGTCCAAACAGTGTTTTTGATAAAGTGCATAAGCAGGAAGGGGAGTCGAAATTGCCCTACTCTCATTGTGCTAATTTTATAAACCTTGTTCCTACATAAGACATGCCTGCCCTTTCCCATCCTTGCAGCATTTGCCCCGCCCAATAGCACTCCATAATTGTCCACAAGGCACAATGGGTACTATAGCATCCCCTTCAGCAATCGTTTTGATGTATTGGAGCTGATAGATTGACCTATTGATAAGGAGGGTCCACAGCCCACAACCGCCCTTATGGAGGTAACTGCAGGGGGGTGGGAGCAAGTCAAATACCAACATCCAGATTGCCAATGATAGGGCAAAAACCCACCAACACTGTGTGCCTCATGTTAACCCCCCCCCATTGGCCCCGGTATAGAAATTCAAAACAGACTGCCCAACTTACTCTCATGTGGTCCACATGTACCATAAAACAGGCCCTGTGGGTAGTAGAGAGGGTATTACAGTCGGCCGACCCCCACCTTTCAATAAACCTAGAATTGACACACCTAATATTCATAGTAATATTGGAGAGCCAAAAACTACGGCCCCTAATCTGGAATTTGCAAGCCAGGCAATAAGGGAGGTGACAAGTAGAGCCATCAAGGAGTTGCTAAGAGCTGCACAATCCTCCCTCCCATTGAATGTCCTCTCATGGAACGTTGCTTGTATAGGCCCCAAACTAGATTTTACGGATTGGGCGTCTTTATTGACCAGTTTGAGCCATGCCTCTTTCAAGAAACCTGGCTAACCACAAAAGTACAACGAGCAAGTGTTTCTACCTAAAGGAAAGAGGCATTAGCTAGGGGCAAGACGTGGGGTAAGAAAGAGCTAAAATGCACCGGGGTTTGTGCTTGTTGTCCTTAAGAGAGAGAAAGCTAGAAGCTAATGACTGAACTCACACTATATTAGTATTGCTATATTCTATTATTTTATTTCTTTTTATATCATCTTTTTTTATAGAGTATTTTTTTTAATCTTGTTATGAATTATTACATACAAAAAAAACATACATATAATATAATAAGTGTGAATAATAATAAACAATTAATTTGATTTATAAAATACAGAAGTGCATTCCCATTTCAATGCGTTTCGGCGTGAGCCTTCTTCAGGAAGTTTGTATTCATGCACAATTATGTAGACTTATTGTGAATAGGTAGAATTGGCGAACTTGGATCCGTAGTTCTGTCAATAATAGGGTTCACCAAAACTATAGTGCGTGTAGCCTTATATCTACTGGTAGAAGGACTATAATATTTCAGAAGATGAGACAAACTCTCGGGAAGGGTACTGAAGATAAAGAACAGATGGTGCGCCCACTTGAATTTACTTAATAAGAAGATGTATTCCAAATGGTCATGATGCTCTGGTGAGATAAAGGATGACTAATATTCGTCATCACTACCGTATCTACTCCATTATGAAAAGGACGGCTCGGTTCACGAAGCGGGCGTCTTGCTGCAGTTTTTCTTAGCTAGG
Organism: Lissotriton vulgaris; assembly: GCF_964263255.1. Classification (NCBI taxonomy): domain Eukaryota; kingdom Metazoa; phylum Chordata; class Amphibia; order Caudata; family Salamandridae; genus Lissotriton; species Lissotriton vulgaris. Next base: position 373,785,738 of record NC_141696.1, read on the forward strand.
GGCAAGGACAGATCTTCTGGGGGCTTTATGACTTAGGTCAGAACTTATCTTGGGTGCACAGTGGAAGAGGGAGGTTGAGACAAAATCAGAAGATATTCTGTGTGTAAACCTATTATTCCCATCTGAGCTACTTGTTCTTCTCTACAACATCTACTCAAGACCCATGAGCAATAGACAGGAATCTCCAGTGGTTGAATTGCTCACTACGCCGCTGGCAACCTTGCCAGAAGACGTTCATAAAATAGTGAGAGAAGATTTTAATTGCCAATTTGAACCTCTAGCTATTAGCATTAATGATCATAGGCAGGAGGAGGATAGAGACTGGTCTCTTCTGGACTTGACAATGCACCCTATAACCCCTTCGATGCTCATGACGAGCTCAGCTCATCATGAGGTATACCTCTAGGGTGCTCATGACGAGCTGAGCTCGTCATGATCACACCCATTATCATTATGGCCCAGCACAGCAGAGGGATATCTCAAGCATCCAAGGTGTTAAAGAAATGGTCTCTGCTGGTCCAACAAATAAATGCCCTGACCCTAAATCACAGTGTTCTTGCTTGCAATGTGTGAACCCCACTAGACAGGGAAGGGAGGCATACTTAGAATCAAACCCAATGGTATTAGTCTAATAGATTATATACTTGTCGATGTCAGACTTTGGCTGTATGTCACTGATATGATAATTATAACAAGGCATGGCAGTGACAACAACACTCTTGCTCATGGTATGGATCCACCAGTTAGTAGGGCAACAGTTACCTGGACAGAACCCGTTGATGGCAGGTTCCAACTAGCAACAAGCAAGTGCAGCATTAAATGGAGTGTAATAGCGCACCTACAGGAATCAGTCAAGTACATTTATTAGTTGGTGGAGAAGAGTCCAGGAGACTTGAGCAACATAGACACCCTTATGCTCCAGGAAGAATCCATAGCAAGGATTGGGGAAAATCATGACCACCTATTTGAAGGCCTCAATATTTTTTTATGTGGAAGACAAACACTGGGAGAAACTCACCCTCATGGTTAAACAACCATTGCAAAGCCGTCAAACTTGCACAAATCATCTCAATTAAATTCCAAGATAGAAGATTGATACAGGCTTAGACAGCAGCTTATAAAAAAGGATGTTAGCTATGTAAAGAAGGATTGGGACCAAGGAAGATGGGAGGCCCTACTCGTTGCCACCAAAGATAATGACCAAACTACATTCTGGAATATAGTGGGCACAGGGACTATTGAGGGTGTTGTTACCATCAAACATAATATTGCTGCAAATGTTTGAAATGCACATTTTTCAAACCTTCATTCCCCGATGCTGGGTGCCAGCGCACCACTAGTAATGGCGAATAGCATCCCATGGATTGTTCAGAGGGAGCCTCTACTAGTGATGAAGAAGATTGTCCCTCACAAAGCACCAGGCATCTATAATATTCCTGGTGCTTTGTTTTTGTCTGAGTCTGACGTCTGGGCCCATATTTTGTGTTATTATTTAATGACATTATGGGTGGGTTGCCAATTCCTCCATCTTGGACAAATAATCCCTATACATAAGAAGGGTTCCCCTTTGCTGCCAACTAACTGCAGACCCATCATCCTTATTGATACAATGCAAAAATGATGTTGTTGTGTCATTCTAAAAAGATTACAGGAGTGAATGGAGGCTAATGATATCTTAAGTCCTCGGCCAGCAGATTTCTGCAACTGCACATCTAGCATAGACCAAGTGTTTAGGTTTCAGTTATTATATTGGAAAACCATTGCTCTTGAAGATGGTCGACTTTACATGGTGTTTGACCTGAGATTTGTGTTCAATTTGGTCCCCAGAAAGGTTTTGTGGCACTTGCTGGCTAAGATGGTTGTTACAACATATCCATGTATAGCCTTTGAAGGGCTCCATTGTCAGAATTATTCCCAGGTTTGATGCGGTTGGCTAGAAGAAGTGACTGAACCATTCCTACTCAATAGAGGTGTAAAGCAGGGCTATGTCCCCACCTCAACACTCTTCATGCTGTATTTCTATGATCTGTTTGCTGCTTGAACATGTGTGATAATGACGCTCCCAGGCTAGCTAATATGAAGATTCCTGCGCTAATGTTCATGGATGACACACTCCTTTTATCTAAGTCGCCCATGGGCAAGTACATATGGGTCTTTACCACTGTGTACATATACTTGCAAATTGGCACACAATGATAGACCATCAGCGCAGGATTGCCCAGCTTGTGGACTCTGTGCTGAAACTGTGGTATATGCCTTTTTTTGCCCAGAGTATAGCAAGGCTAGTTTTAAATGTTTAATCCCAACCTGCTGGAACCTTGGAGCCGCACAACACTTAGATGTCTAGAGAATCTTACAATCAGATACCAGCAAATGCATAGTATTTGCTGTATCAAGGTACCTATTTGCAATGTGGTGAATTAGGAAAAAAAACACTATGCTATCAGCCATTGAAAGGAATGTAGAGGCTGAGACGTATCAATGTTAAAACTGCTCTGAACAAATGATTCATACGGAGGCTGCCCGCTTCTTTTTTATCCTTTCCCTCATCAATTTTTATGAAAGATTACCTTTAACTATTTGTATTGACTTTCTGTTTTTAATGTATTTATATGCTTGTTCTTTTATGGTGACTGCTAAAATAAAGAGTATTGAGCATGAGTTTTCTCTCAATACAAATCTATGGAACCAACTGGAGAAACGTGTTAGTTTTGAACAAACATATCTATTGAGCTGGTGGTAGGATTTTTTCTTGTGAGAATGGTGACGTCATTTGCAAGAAGATATAATTTATGAATTCAATACTCAGTTCAAATATTCTCCTAACGTCGGTTACGCTTTGCAAAAATGTGAAAATGAACTATCTGAATAAAAATGGATTTTGTTTAACAAACACTTCAGATCAATAAGAAACAGCCTATTTTATTATAAAATATATCGGCACACACAAATTCTATATATGAAACAAGTGATAATGCTGATATACATACTAAGGGCCTGATTACAATGTCGGCTCGGTACTTACCGACTCCAGTCAGCGGTCCGAAACCACCAATACAATGTGAACGTACAAGGTGTGGTCACATACTCCCATTTCTCTATTGGAGCTTGTGCTGCAGCCGTAAACTGGCAGTAGCATAATCTCCCATGGAGAAAATTGTGTTTTTGTTAATCCCTGCACTGCGTGGTAGGCACCTGATGGTGTCTGCCATGCGGTGCAGGGATTAAAAGGGGGAACCATAGGTGCCCCCAGACCTCCAACCAGAGGCGGCTGTGATAGGGCCCCCAAATTTGTTTTCTGACTGGCTTTTCATTTTGGAAAGCCCGGCATGAAAAGACTGTCGGAAACCAACATTATAATCCCCACGGTGTAAACGCTGTACATAGGTGAGCATGAGCAGTCTCCGACTGGCCGATGGGCTCCTTGAGTCTGTTGGAAGCCAGTCGGTTCCACCTGCTAGTTTCAAATCCAACAGCCTTCATTGTAATAAGGCTGTCGGATCTGAAACTAACAATGTACATCGGAAAGCCACAGACCTGTCGTTGGAGGCTTTCCGACTTACTTCGCAATCAGGCCCTGAATAATTACATTTTCACAACCCCCTTTTTTCTGGGAGGAAAACGCCTCCACAACTATTCAAAAGAAAAAAAGCTTTACACTTCCTTTTTTATATCTTCATTTTCCCTTTCCTCATCATCCTCAGAAATAGCAAGCTTAAAATCATTGGCAGTGCCTTAATTTTTGCATAAGCGTAGGATGATGCACATTATTAATTTTATTGAGATGAATAAAACAGCCTTCGCAAAATCAATTGCAGTAATTGATTTAAAACTTTTATTCCCCAGGGTCCAAAGACTTCCCCCTGCCACGGTCAGATGCTGTTGGGACTTATATCTGGCCCACTCTGCATCTCATTTAGTTTCCTGGCACTCAACTACAGTTATCTATCTGCTCATGTATGCTAAGAGAGGTGTTGGGAAAATGAGTGCAACATTCAGTACCTAAAGGTTTTTAAATCAGAGGTTTATCTGCATGGGAAAGATTTGGAATGGATAGTGGTTCAAGGAATCTATGTAATCATTCGAACTATTTCTTGGGAGTGACTATAACTAGGCTTAACATGTTCTAAAAATAATTACTTTTATCATGAGAAGAAAAACATACTTCTGAACTAGGACATATTAAGTTATTAATATCTGCCAAGCCATCAATCTACCTGCATACTTACTTTTTCTGTAAGTATGATGAATTCCTTACGTGGTGTCATGAATTAAAAAAAAACTTGAAGTACTCTTAATAATTGCTTTATCTTCTTTAGTATCATGTAAAAGCATAAGCTGATCTGTTTTTATTTTCAAAGATAAAATGTTCTCTCCTTTAGCGTTTACTCAAATAATGATGTTCGGATTGTAGACGTAAAAGGAACTCAGTTCATGATGCAAGGGTTGAAATTCCGATTTCTTTCCAAAAAATTGCAAGATTCCTCCTTTCACTCTTCTACCCGTACTTAGGATTCTGAATATATCCTACTAAATGTTCATCTACTTGGTATCTAAGTTCTATTAAGCCCCTATATTAGCAATTCAAAAGCTGTGTGGTCCCAGAAACCACTATCTAGACACATCAAAGAATCAGATTAAATTGATTTGGTCATCAAGAAAACATTTATACAGGTAGCTGACCTAAACCTAACCGAGAAGCATGTGCAGATATTATACTACCAGCATTAAATTGTTCCTTGCTTTGGTCCAGGGTATTTAGAGCCTTGTTAGAACTTTGGTGGTCCTTCAGTGACACAACAACTGCGCCACCAAGGCCATGGTGAGCCTGACCACCAGATCAGTAGTTTAATTCTGGGCGGACAGTGCTGCGGTGGTCTCACAGCAGTGGACTGTTAGCATCATGGAGAGCCTATCATGCAGCCCGCCACACTGTCTCAGCGCCAGCAGCACGTTCCTGCACGGTGTTGCATACATGCCAAAGATCAACCTGTCAGCAGCGTGACTCGTGTACGCCCTGGGGATGCAGGAAGACGTAAGTGAAGAGAGTCCTCAAAGACCGTTATCTCCATAGCATTTCCACTGACCACGGTCCTCACTCTAATGCAGTGGCACTGCTAGAATTCACCACTTCAGGCTTTAGGGGAGCCCATCTCACATAACACATTCATGCCTCAGGGCTCCAGGCCAGAGAATGAAGCAAGAACCAGAACTGACAGTGGTACTATTCCCGCGGCATCTTCCCCCAAGTCTTGCAAAGATCAGAGTCTTAACATTTTTTGAAGAATGGGTTGAGGTGCTCAGTTTTGATAGTAAGGAATAGTGCAATCACTGAAGGAGGCAACAGTTAAAGGAGAACTTAGATCAATCTTTTCACATGGTTCAACAAGATTTGCAGCTACCGATTCAGACCTTGAACATGGCAGGAACCGGGACTGGATTCAGAATTGAAAAGTGCTAAGCTATGGGCTTTTTCTGATGTCTGTATCAACACTGCAAGTGCAAATCCATTACTTTCATGACGATACAAACTATTGACTTAATCAAAGAGTCCTAAGGGGGAAGCTTAATTATATAAAATGCATTTTCCAGGTGCACTACTTTATCGCTGCAAGGGTTCAGGGGTGTCTTTTTTGATTAGCATAGCCAATGACTCACTTCCTAAAATTCCTAGCTGTGCCCAGAAAGGACGATACCAAGAAGGTGGTGACATGGTGGGGTACCTTGCAATTTCTTTATTTTGTTCACAGGACAGGTGGTGCTTACCAGCAGTGATTTCATGACCAAGGTATCAAACTTGGGGAGTGGCAGAACTGCACTGTTTCCTAAAGCCTTATGGCCTTTGTTTGACAGTTTGGAGAGGAGAGAGATGGAGTCCTCCATGAAATGATCTAGAGCAGTGATACTGAAATTACGGCCCTGGGGTGCATGCAGTTCTCTGACCTTTCTATGCAGCCCCCTGGTCAAGATGGCACTGGGTTGCTGTTTACTTGACTCAGCACTAACATTAAAAAGAAGTTACATTAACAGGCAAGTATTTATTTAAAGGTTAACTAAAACTAAAGAAAGGAAGTATTTAGGATGTCCTGCACCACTTAACTTTAGGAACACTTTCATTTATAAAGACAAAAAGTGTAAAAGTATGATAAAGTGTGTTAATAATTCAAATAGTTTATTTCAATAACGTGCAGAACTGTTTTATCTTAGTACATCAGATTACCAGTGAGTTGAGAAGTATTTTTATAAAACAATATTTTTCAAACATAAATTGAGAAACATTAATTCTTCCACCCACCCTGACAATAATGCCAATAGTGTACTAAGCAGCAGGTTATTTGCACTCTTTGGGGGCTGGAGTTTCTATTAGACATGAACAACATATAGTTTATTAAATCAAACACAGGAGAAGGTTTTGTATAGCACACATCCTGAAGTCTTGTATTTCGAGGTCCTCATATGTGATAATAAAGATAAAGGAGGGAAGTGAAATATAACAATTGCTCAGGATTAAAACAAATTGGTTAAGTGGAGAATCCTTGATTAATCCCACATTTTTGGTTTTTCACCTTGTGCAATTCAGACACCAGGGGCCATATGTATCATCAAGCTGATTTACGATTCTGAAATAGCGATTTTTTAGAAATCGCTATTTCAGAATCGCAATTGGTATGTATGTACAAATTTGCATTTTTTTGGTGAATTCTTAGTATTCGTTAATTGCGATTCGCAAATTGCGAATCGCAATTAAGGAATACTTTCCCATTCATTTCAATGGGCCAGGAGCCCATAGGAATGAATGGGAAGTTATTTTCAATTTGCGATTCACAATTTGAGAATCGCAAATTCAGAATAATTTCAAGGGTGAAGGGGTGTCCAAAGGACACCCTGTTGCACCCCTGAAATAAGCATGGGTGCACATGTGGCGCACATACATGCCCTAAGGGCATGTATGTGCGTCACATGGCACTTTGAAAAATGCAAAAATTTGCATTTTTCAAGTAATTTGCAACTTACCACCAACTTTAAGTTGGTGGTAATTTGCGATTCCTTAAGGACAGTTTGCATTTTTTTTTGCTTCATACATTGCATTTGAGGAATCGCAAAATTTGCGATTCCTTAAATGCAATTGCAAAATAAGGAATCGCAAATTTTGCGATTCCTTGTTTTGCACCAGATTTTTCTTCATACATACCGTTTAGCAAATTTGTATTCGCAAAGGCCAAAATTCTGCGAATTCCGGCCTTTGCGAATGCGAATTTGCTTGATACATATGGCACTAGATGTATAAGCCTTGACTCCCTTACACCCACTTTACCACTTTCCCCTTGCCAAGCCCTGACTACCCTCTGCTGGCACCGATGCAGCCCTCATTCACCTCACAGATCAATTTTTGTGACCCCAGGGAAAATGTTTGTGAGCACTCATGTTCTAGACTATCAGATGCCAACTGCAAATCATCAACATACTGCATTAGAGTAGAATCCTAAGAAAAAAGAACATATCTAGATTCTTCTTCAGGGTTTGGGAATGAATAATGGGGTCTCTGTAATCATTAAAGAAGTTGAGTCCCTGAAAGTTGGGATCCTCTGATTGCGAACGAAAAGAGATACCAATTCTCCTTATGTGGAGGATAAAAAAGAAAGCAGAACAAAGGTCAACCACTGCAAACCATTTTGCATTTTCAGGGATACAAGAAAGGATGGTGGCAGGCTTGGTGACTACAGAAAACGTGGGAGAATCACATTATTAATGTCCCTAAGGGCCTGCATGAATCTGTACAAGTTGACTTTCCCCACCATGAGAATTGGGGTATAACATCTACTACCAATAGCTACTAAACCCTTTGCTTAATCAAATCAGCTACTACAGGGTAGATCCCTTCCTCTGACTCAGGTTTTGAAGGGGCCTGGGGTATTCTGGATAGATTTTTCTGAGGGTCAATCTTCAACTTCACTGGCTCAATAGATGTTATGAGCCCCACATCTTGGCCCCTATGGACAACAGAGTATATGAAACCAGTGAAAGTAAATCAGGAGAGATGTCAGTTTTATTTGCATTACTTAGGGGATCTGTGTATTCACACAATAGTGTGATTACTTTGTTTTCTTGTTGACGGGCTACATTTAAGAACACACCTTCCAGGGTGCAGAATATATTACAATTCAGCTTACAGAGAGTGTCCCACTTACAGATTAGTTGGAGAAGGTAGGATGAGCAAAGTGGAATGTTTATCATGAAATCTTTAATGGGTCCTACGGAAATTTATACGGGAAAAGTGATATAGTGAGGAACCTGTTGGTTAGAAATATCGAATACGTCAATAGACATGCCTGAAAGAGGTAAAGTAGAGATTTTTTTAGGTTTTTAGAGCTGAGCAACTAGTGCCTGTGCCAATGAGAGAGGTAGCATGCTTACCATTAATGATACAATCAACATAGGGGCCATTCCAGATTATGGTATTCATGGCACAGTCTGAACATTTTGGCTTGTCCTAAAATTCAGGACATGCATTTTGAGTATTCTGATAAAACCCAAAGTGATCAGTGAGGGCTGGTGCATTAGATAAAATGTTGGGACGTTCAAGCTCCCATAGCCCAGCTGTCAGCGAGCAAAGCACGCCCCTCCCACTCCTGGGTCACTCTCTGGCCTCATTAATTGCTTCTCCCCACTCAACCTCCATTCTTTTCCTACCCCAGTTGTTCATCACTTTTTGGGGCTCCCCGTCTCACAATTTTGATGGCTCTATGGATATTCTGCATCTTCAATGAAATCAGGTGCAACTCTATATTCTCTTTCGCGACACTAAGCAATGGTTAGTAACCATCACCAATTTGTTTATTGCCTAGCCTCTTACCTGATGCAGAGAGTCATCAACTGACTCCTAACATTGGGTAAGAATCACCATACAAATTCAGCAGCAACAGCTTTCTGAGCCATCTCTGTAGGACAGGCTATATCTCTCAAACACATCCACATGACTGTCTAAACAATCAGCCAGTGATTCATTCTTATTTTGTTTACGATTTGAGATGTTAGTCCAGTCGGTTTTTACTGGGTACAATCCCATAATTGCATTCAACAATACATACTTCACTGTGCTTAGCTATCTGTCAATTCTAGGGGCTACTCTTGGCCATGTCACTTTTCCATCACTCTTTTTTGCACCATCAGTCACGATAATTGATTCACAATCACTGAACTGTGTCTGTACACTTCAAAAACGCTCTGCAGTTCCTATGAGAACTGTTTGGAATTTTCCTGACTATTAGAGAATAGTTTCTTAATGCTCAATAAATCAGAGGGGATCCAAGGGATCTGGACTATAATTATGCCTCTGGCCTCTGGGTCGTCCATCAATGAAAGAAAGGTGGAGGAAGCAGGGTCCTCATCATCAGGGTCACTTTGATGAGGAGAAAAGAAATGCCGCCTACACAAACATCCTGCAATCTATCTCAAACTATCAAGGGTAATAGTAAAGTTTCTTTCTCTGTAGTCTCTGTGTCCTGGGATGGACCCTATCATAGTAGTAGGACAGAAGTGGAATAAGTCTCTTGTAGGCCTACAAGCACCCCTCTAACAGAAGCTGTAGTGTCATATTACTCGTAGTCCCGCAAGCAAAGCTACATTTCCAGGTTCATCAAAGGCTGCTGCCTCTGCAACTTTGGACAGCATTGAGAACATGCCAAACAGATCCCTCTTCTTCATGTTCTTGGTTGCTTTCTTTTTGTACTGTGAGTCTGTGATCTGGGGAAATATATACAGAGAAGGCAGATCAGGTGGAGCACAAGCCCGAACTCAATCTCTAAGGTGACTAATTTGGTATTCAAAATTCTCCTGGGTATCTCTCATATATTCAAACTTGAGGTACCTGCTCGCGTTTCTGTTGCTCCTCATGCCATTGTAAGAATAGTGTCCATTGTTCATCATCTATCTTATTTTTAGTATCCTTCATATTCTTCTGTAAGTTAGCTAATTTTTCCATATCAAAGGTAGCATGTTCAGGAAAGAACTTATTCCCATCCTCATTAGTGAGTCCCTCAAATTCTCATAAATATTTGCACATGCCTTTTACCATCTTGAATGTACATAGTATGGACAGGAGCCCCTTACGGTAGGGGCTTGCTATGTTTACATTTCCCAGCCCCGGTCTCTGCTCCTTATTGCTGTGCCTGGGTACCATGGAAGGGGTCTGCCAGCCTTTTACCTGCAGCTCTTTCCATGAATAGGGGGCAGGAAAAAAGACGGAAAAACGGAATAGGGTTCACTCAGTTATAATTTGTCTAACTGATTTTTGTGGATACCTTTGTGTTCGATGCACCTTCAGACAAATCCCGAGTGACTCGTCAAGGAGTTGAGCAGCAGGGTGAGAGGATCTCTTTCCCTCACACGTTCATTCTTCATGGGTCTTTTCTTCAAATGCTAGTGCTCCTACCTATCTTCCCTGTTATCGCTCTATTTCTAGAGCTCACTTGTTCTAAAGATGGATTCACACTCATATGTATTTCTGTTGACTGGACATCTCCCAACCTTACCTACACAACCAACTTATTTTCCCTGTTGCCTCCTTCCCAGACGACAATTGTGCGGACTGTTTCAACAACACATTTAAAGCCATAAAACAATACTGACCATATAAAGCAAGCAAGTGAACAAATAGACAGTAAGCGTTGTTAGACATATTGGCTCAATAAAAAAAGTTTCCCTTACCTTTGGAGCCTGTTATTGTCTTGTGGAGTTCAGTGCAGGGCTCTCAAGTCTATTAATTGTGAAGGCGATTTTACACTGCCAATGCACCATCTGTTAAAAGTAAAACACAATATGTTGGGAAGCCCTTCAATCTAACATAAATTTAAAAGAAAAAAAGTAAGTAGCACAGAAATTAATATAGAGAAATTGCCCTTTCAACTGACCAGATTTCTTGCAAGAAAAGCATCAGTTGGAGTTTAATGCTAAAATATATCAAGTTGAGTATAGTAAATATATGTTCTCTCAAATGTAAGTCTATGGAACCTAATCCTGACAGAAATGTATTACTGTCAGCAAAAACGTATGTAATGAGCAGGTGGCAGATCTCCTGTTGGAGACATGAGATGTCTTTGAGGAATATGACTTCTTACAACACATGTGAATACATCGCACGTCATCGGTCGTTACAATGATTGTGTTGTTAGAACGCATCCTGTAAACAACGAAGGAGTGACTAAGGTGCAAAACAAAAGTGATAATCGTATTAGGTTCATTAAATAACGCTTCACTGTGTACTGCACGCGTGATCAATGCTCACACACGTGCAGTAAGTACAGTGGGGCAGTCTCAAAATCCCTAAGGGGGCCCGGACGACCGTCTTCTACTAGAAGAAAGTCAGGGCGTTTGCTGGTCACCCTCTAGTGGGTGGAGGGAGAAGACCTTAGTTCTTAGAAGGACCCTCACTCACCACTAGTTGGTGACATGCTTCATCATCGGGTCCCCGCTGGGGTGACCGAATACCTCCCCAGCGTGCTACGACGCCTGGTTACAGCGGAGCAGGATGTGGTGGGTGCAACAGTGCCCAAATTAGGAAGTGACTAAACGTGATAGTGCAAAAGTGTATTTAACAAATAAAAAATGCAGAGGTTGTGCCTTTAGAAAAACTTTTAATAATGGCCAACCTGCATTGGTTTAAAACAAAGTGAGCAGACTCCCCAGGCTCTTAATTAAGGAACCGGAGTCCTAAGTCAGAAGTAAAATTTGGTCGACATGTTTCAGCTGTTTAAGTTGCATGTAGCTCAGCTTTCTTCAGGACCTAAAACAGAAGTCCTCCGGTGGTGTGCACGCCCTAAGGTGCACCCTCCCGTGAGGCTCTAAGTGTGAAATTTCTTTTAGATATAATGTCAAAGGACGGAAAACTTTCCATCAACACCGCACTACTCACTCTGGTAGGGGTGTATTAAAAAGGGAACCTGTGAAAAAGAAGGGACAAGAACAAGACCACAAACACATAAACATGAAGGAGAAGGGTTAATTCCTTCTAAGCAAGGTTGTTATCAACATTGGTTTCACATAAGTTCAACTCTGGGCATCATGTACAATTTGTGTGACACCCATAATGGGTTGCTACCTTATATTCCTTAATCAGGTGCACCTAAAGTAGCTGTCAGAACCAGCCCGATGAATGAGTCCGTGTCCTGAACATGCTCGAGGGTCAGTGGGGTCGAGCAATATGCCACTCAAATATGGAGTGGTGAAGTAAAAAACCACAGTGATAAGAGGGTATAAGCAAGTGTTTTCCTCGATGTTTGAATACACACACACACGTGTAAGGGGCCAGGAACCCCCTTCCCAGCGTGAGTAGAGGATGCTTAAAAAACGGGGGGCGGGGGTGGTGGTTGTAAGCAAGCATATCCGCAAGAATTTGCTCATCCACACCCTCACAAATAGAGGGAAGAGCCCTTTCCGAGTAAATGTCAAAAAGGCAATTTGTGAGTGGAAATATGTATTTGAGAAATAACTCACTTCCTGAGGGAACAGATTGTGCTCCTTCGGAAATGACAGCGTGGGTTGATTTCACGCGGCGCTATTCTGCCAAAGGCGAGAAACAACAATCAGAGGGGTGTCGGTTCATGAGGAAATAATATCGCATAGTAAAAGTTCGCCTCAGATAAGGCGCTCGCCATCATGCTTGCAATCGAGTATCACTTACTTCCACGCCAGCGGCTCCCCACCGTGTACCTACACGGACTGCAGCAGTCTCCCGGGAAAGAAGAAAGAAAAGCGCACCCGGTTGGTTTAAATGCCTAAGAAGACGTGGGTGCATGACGCTGGAGGAAATGTCGCGTCTTAAAGGCATAGGCACCAGTTTGTAAGGAAGACGATTTTGATTGGTTACAGGCTACCACGCGGGCGGGCTGAACCGGCATTGCGGAGCTGATAGTTTCAAGGTCGGGGGTTCGAGTCCCAGTGGTATCACACCCCGAATTGTAAATAAAATTGGTTGATAATTGCAAATGTAAGGCAGAACGATGTCTGATCTAAGAATGATACTGCTGATCAGACAAGGTGTCCACAGTGACACACCCACGGTTGTGAGTGTGGTTCCTTCGCCTCAAAATCCTTTCTATTGCTCGTTTTTTGACTTGTTAATTAATAACTAAGCAGTGTGGGCAATGGAAGATATTATGTGCACAGGTCCCGCATTAAGATAGAGAAATCAGGAAATTAATGATCACCTGGAGAGAGTATGGTGATTCCCACCTAGGATGGAGGATTTTATATGCACAGGTCCTGCATTAAGATAAAGAAATGCGGGTAGTGGAATGGGTGGTTGTCTGTTCAACACAGTCTGGACTCAGTCCCTGAACTGAGGGTGGACAGGATCCACCTTGAATCTAAAAACAAATTCAGTTTATTATTGGACTTAAGTTATTGTCCATCAGCGTAATACCGTACCCCAAGGTATGTCATCATTGAGGCCTTTCGTGTTGGTGCTCAGACGGTACACCCAAAGTTGTTCTTTCTCGAATAGTAGGGACTCTGAACTGCCCTCCAGGTGTTCCAGGATAGTCCATTCGAGGTCATTGGGTGTGTGGTTAGTCTGTAGAAAATGTGCAGTGAGTTTCGTTGTTGTTTTTTTACAACGAATGTTGCTCCGATGTTCACATATTCTTGTTTTGACACGTCTGGATGTCATCCCAATGTATTGTAACTTGCATCTGCAGGTGATCAGATAAACTACAATTCGCTGTGTTACAATTGGTGTGGCTGTGTTGCACCCAGCGTGTGCCATCCGTCAAGTCCAGGAATTTCGTGTGTGAAGTCAGATGGCAAATACTGCAGTTACCGCAGGGATGATGGCCTGTTACGGGTGGTAGCCCCCAAGCGTTAAGAACGCTCGGTAGTTGGTTATTGTTATTACTGTTTCTTGGTCGTGTGTGGACCAAAGAGTCTTTTAAACTGGTGGACCTTTTATAGGAAAAAAGTGGTTTTTGCCAGTGTGCCTTATTGATAGTGATGATTCTCCAGTTTTTCAATATACATCTGCTCACTGCGTTTGATAAAGGATTGAAAGTGGTGACGCATGTGAGGGGAATCTCATTCACATCTGAAGCGGGGTTATCTTCCAATAGAGCCTCCCTTTGCTGATTCCGTGCTCTCTTTTGGCTGGTGTTCAGGATCCTTGATGGGTATCCTCTTTTCTCCAATTTTTCAGTTAACACACTTGCCTGTTGTTTGTATGCGGACAGGGTACTACAGTTACGCCGTATTCTTAGGTATTGCCCATACGGGAGGTTTTCCCGTAGGGCCCTGGGGTGGTAACTGGTAAAGTGCAACAAGTTGTTTTTTGCTGTCGGCTTGGTGAACGTTTTTGTCTCCAGTCGGTTGCCCTCCCTCTTGATGGTAACGTCTAGAAACGTGAGCTCGTCATGGGAGTGTTCATGAGTGAACCTCAGGTGATCGTCACACGTGTTGATCCAGGTATAGAACTCGAGTAAAGTGGATTCATTTCCATGCCAGATCATGAACACATCATCTATATAACGACGCCATACGGTGATGTTACTACCGTATGGGTTCGCGGGGTTCAGGATGTGCTTAGACTCAAAGTCGTATACGTAAAGACCAGCTACTGATGGGGCAAAAGTGCTGCCCATTGATGTTCCCGTAGCTTGAAGGTAAAGTTGGCCTTCGTATTCAAAGAAATTCCGTTTAAGGGCAAGAATGGCACAATCGACTACGAAATCCCGGGAGGTGTTGAAATCCCACACTGCTTGGTCCAGCGATTCCTTGACCACTTTAACGGTCTCATCCTGCGGAATGCAGGTATACAGGCTCTCGATGTCCATCGAGACAAGGAAACACGGAGCATTTGGTAGAGAAATCGTGTTGAGCAGAGACAGAAAACTCTTGGTGTCCTTAAGGTAAGTGGTGTTAGATTGTACAATCGGTTTCAAAAAGAAATCACAGTACTGTGAAAAGGGTTCCAGGAGGGATCCTAGACCCGAAACTATCGGTCGTCCCGGGGGGGGGGGGGTTGTACATTTTTATGTGTTTTTTGTAACACATAAAAGTAAGGGACCCGTCCCTCAGACATCGTCAGAAAGTCAGCCTCTTTCTTTGAGATCCAGCCATCCCTTTCGGCTGTTGACACTAGATCAAAGATTTCATTTCTTAGTTCGTTAGTCGGGTCCACCTCTAGAGGAATGTAGTTGTTGTCATTGCTTAGGAGTCTCTGACACTCTGTGTCGTAGTCGCTTTTATTGAGGATCACAATCCCGCCCCCCTTGTCCGCATTTTTTATGACGATATCCTTGTTCTTCTTAAGGGATTGGATGGCCTTAAATTCATCAGCGGCGGTTCCTGCATTTGTTCTATTTCTTTGAACACAGCTTGTTCAAAGGCTAGGATCTCTGGTGCGACTGTGTGTGTTGGTGGTACAAATGTTGATTTCACTCTCAATGCCAATCACTGATTCTCTCTCTGATGATTCAAAAAAGTTCTTCAAGCGTAGCTTCCTAAAGAACTGACTCAACTCGCAATGGAGTTTGAAGCGATCCAGTTTGGGAGTTGGAATGAAACCTAGTCCTTTTTCCAAAACTAGTGTTTCAGGTTGAGAGAGATTGTGAGATGATAAATTCACCACTAGGGTTTCGCATTGCTGGGACCGGGTCTCTGGTCTATTGATGTTGGGTCGTTGGGATCCTCCATCCCTATTTGAGTGTCCCAGTGTACGTGGTTGGGACCCTTCTGTTTCCCTCGGTTGCCCCGCCTGCCTCTGTCCTGAAAAGGATGCGGGTAACTTTGGGGGTTGAAATTTGGATAGGGCATAAAGTGAGGATTCCAGCCCATCATAGGGGGGAAAGGTGCCTGGAAAAGGCCGGGATGGTAGGGGCCCATTGCTTGTTGGGGAAAAGGCGCTCTCCAGTTGGGTGGATGGTATCCACCTGTGGGTTGTTGCTGCTGCCCACGTCCGCGGCCTCGACCTCTCCCTCTCCCTCTTGGTCTTTTCCCCATGCTCTCAGTGCTTGAGTTACTAGTATTCGAGTCCACCGAGCTGTCGGAATTGTAGCCTGTAGTTGAAGACGGATTGAATTCAGGGGTGGAGTAGGGATAGACTTTGGCATAGGACCACTTCTTTAGGTCTTTTTGTAGCTTTTGTGATTTGGATTGGGCCAGATTTTCTTTGAACTCATTTTGTTCTTTATTGAGTTCGTCTAACCTCTTCTTATACCCAGTAATTGTGGCTTTAAAGTGGGCTTCGGTGGTTTGAATATCCACTAGCAGGGCATCAGAGAGGCGTAACGCGGTTTTGATGATGAGGATGCCCCAATCCCGCGTGCAGTACCACGCTATTTGTGCCCATTCTTTACGGAAAACTGCATCTTCAAGAAAAATTCATGGGGCATTTGTAACCAATAAACCTTTAGGGGCCGCGTTATTATTTAAATATTCTTTTATCATTGTTCCATGTAGGATGGCCCTGATTCTGCTACGTTTAAGTTCCCCCAACTTTTCCCAGTCGCTTGTTTGTGAAATGGCATGTGCCAATAGTGGGTCAGAAAAGAGTGAGTCGTCCCCTAATATCGCATCAGCTTCTTCCCTCGTGAAAGAGAGGCCTTGATCTTCCATGTTGTGTGAAGGAAACTTGCAAAAGAATTATACCACTGGGGTAGGTAAATGGTTTAGAGTGTTCCTCTCACAGCTGCACGCTGCTCAACACTATTCAATATCAACAAGAGAGGTAGGGTGTAGACACTCCTGTACCCCAATAGTATATACTGTAAACAACGAAGGAGTGACTAAGGTGCAAAACAAAAGTGATAATCGTAATAGGTTCATGAAATAACGCTTCACTGTGTACTGCACGCGTGATCAATGCTCACACGCGTGCAGTAAGTACAGTGGGGCAGTCTCAAAATCCCTAAGGGGGCCCGGACGACCGTCTTCTACTAGAAGAAAGTCATGGCGTTTGCTGGTCACCCTCTAGTGGGTGGAGGGAGAAGACCTTAGTTCTTAGAAAGACCCTCACTCACCACTAGTTGGTGACATGCTTCATCATCGGGTCCCCGCTGGGGTGACCGAATGCCTCCCCAGCGTGCTACGACGCCTGGTTACAGTTAGAACGCATACCATTACATCGCAAGTTATTAAGTCATTAGAACGACTTGCTGTAGGGGGCGCGCTGGACTTAGCAATAGTATTATTTACTATTCCAACTCCAGTTGGTGCAACAGCAGGGAAGGTGTTGGACTGTAAATACAACACCAGTACACCCCCTACATCAAGTCGTTGAAACGACTTGAGATGTAATGGTATGCTTGGTAACAATGCGGTTGTTGTAACAACTGCGTTGTAATGGTACCGCGTGGCGGAGACAGCGTTGTAAACGCTGTTTCCCGTCTTTGAGGTGATATGATTCATAAATACTATACTGAGTTCATTATTCTCCTAAAATCCCAAGTCCCTACACTGCAGGAGAGGTTACATCTTGCAGAAATGTGCAAATGTACTATCCTGAAAAAATGCCTTCCTGGCTTATTGGAGTAAAAAAACTTGGCAAGCATAATTAAGGCTAAAATTCACTTCAGATCAATAAGAAATTACATCAATATTTAATCATAAAGTATATCAGTACATGTAGTAAAGTACATACTATATGATAATGATTTCACACTGAGTAATTAAAAATGCTTTGCTTAGCTGAAGAAATTCTCAGATAGGGATGCACCATATGAGTGTACTGCACTGGTAGCTTCGCAGACAGTGAACATTGCTCTAATAAAGTCTCTTTAATAGCAAAGCACAGAAGTCTGCTTTTACTAGGTCTTTACAAATTATTCCACTGCCTCCGAGCTGAGTAGGAATTCAAGACATATATATATATATATATATATATATATATATATATATATATATATATATATATATATATATTCACTGAAAAAACCATAGGTTATAGACCATATATAGTTAGGAATTCGCATTTACAAAACCTTATTTTACTCACACAAAACCATTGAAATTCCATATATAGTTAGTTGCACTAACTATATATCGCGCACCCGCAATCCACTGCTGATGATGTCATATATTACATCATTCATGACATGGTCAGTGACATCACTGATGACATCACTGATGACATCTCAAATGACATCACTGATGACATCTCAAATGACATCACTGATGACATCTCATTTGACATTACTGATCACATCACTGATGATATCATTCATGTGATAATACGATGAACCTCTTCAGACTCTAATATAACCTTAGATACAATCAGTGTAAACAGACACTCACAGACTGTCACTCATCCATGGAGTTACTCACACACCTAGTCAGTCAATCAAAGAATCAATCACACCTCCATTTCCTCAACTATACAGTTATACAAACTTTACTTATTCAAACATATACTAACACATATTAACTCTCTTATACAATCCCTGATACAAGTTCACAATGATCCATACAGCCACTCACACATTCACTGGCTCTTATGCACAGTTATTTATATATGTCAACTCTCACATGTACTGTGTTTTACATATGTACTTACTTTGACATGTAGCACTGAGATATCCATTCACTCACCAATACACTCATGCACACAGTCAACCGCCCATACAGCTGTTTCCACATGCACTTTTGAAACCATACATCTAGTGAATCAACTGCTCACACATCTATGCACAGAGTCATACACCTCCCAGCCACCCACACACACACTCAGTATCCCATACAAATACTTGGGCAACCAATCAATAACCCATATAGTTACTCATATAGCTACTTATCAACACATGCAACAGTTTACAGAACAACAGACATAATGATGCACAAATTAAGACAGTTTAGTCACTAACCCATGCACTCAGTGAGACACATTTAATCACTCACTCATACAGTCAGTCATGCACCTACTAAATCCTTCATCCAGACACTTATACATCCACTCATTCTTCAATATGTAAGACATATTTTAACTTTACAGAAACATACAGTCACTGGATGTTGTCATCAGTGATGTCATCAGTGATGTCATTTGAGATGTCATCAGTGATGTCATCAGTGATGTCACTGACCATGTCATGAATGATGTAATATATGACATCATCAGCAGTGGATTGCGGGTGCGCGATATATAGTTAGTGCAACTAACTATATATGGAATTTCAATGGTTTTGTGTGAGTAAAATAAGGTTTTGTAAATGCGAATTCCTAACTATATATGGTCTATAACCTATGGTTTTTTCAGTGAATTTTCAAGGTTTTGTAAATGCTAATTCCTAACTATATATGGTCTATAACCTACGGTTTTTTCAGTGAATTTTCAAGGTTTTGTAAATGCTAATTCCTAACTATATATGGTCTATAGCCTATGGTTTTTTCAGTGAATATATATATATACATACATATATAAACATATATCATCTGTATATCTACATATAAATACAAACATAAATGCATGCATACATATACTTATATGCATTTTAGGGTTGTTAGGGCGTTTTCGTGTGTATTATGTTGCTTTTTTAGGGCTTTTGGGTCAATTAAGTAGGGTTCCCGGAGCCTAGGGCTGAGGGGCCGGTTCAGTTTCGTGCGTATTGGTGTTGGCAAGGTTTTGAGGGATTTTGGCGGTTTTTGGTCGAGATTTGGCCGTTTTATGGCTTTTTTTTGTGTTTGCGGGGGGCGCGTATTCGGGTTGAAATTCGTCCCCGTTCCAGTGGATGGATTGAGCTGATTTTTGGTGAGATGTTAGGGAATCGCTGGAACTAGTGTCCAGCCAAGTTTGAAGCGGATCGGAGCAGTGTAAGTGCTTTAAAGAGCAATTTTTGTGCGGAGTAGCGAATTGTCATGTTATTCAATGGGAGTTTTTGGTGCGCATGGAGAAGGTGAATTTGGGATGTTCCAATTGCGCTAGAGGGACGGGGCTTGGGTGAGCTGTAGGGAGAGTGGATCGGCAGGTGTGCCGAATTTTTGGGATTTGTTGGCCGAAGGGAAGGGTGTGCTTGGGCAAAGTCGATTTGGTGAAAACGGTGCGTTATTTACATGAAAGTTGAAAAAACACTAATAAAAGCAAAGCTAAAAAGCCACCTCATTACAAACAGAATGGCTTTAACTTAAATGAGGGCGAGATCTATTGCATTTTCAATGCTTGTTTACTTTGGTTCCATCAAGAAGGCATTCAGATGTGTCACACATTTGCCATAAATTCTGAATGTTAGCACTCTAGTTGCACATTAAATCACTGTAGTAAAGCTACTGCTCACCAGGGACGTCTGCTGCTGGTATTCAAAGTGCATGTTTCAGTCTGCATGTCAGAATGTTTTTAATGAAATAGAAGAGGATTTGAGAAGTCACTCAAAATGATCCCTAATTTTTCTTTCTGAAGCACTAATCATACTTTCTATGGCAAAATTAACCCCCTCATGTTGTTCCTTTTTAAATTGAGTGTTTTCAGACTTACCACTTCATTCCAATCAAGATGGCTTCTGGTGTGCCATACTTTTGTCATAAGTAAGACTGTTAGCGCTCTAGTTGTTCTTTAGAACACTCTGGAACATTCTGTCATTGGGCTATACTTGGGGTACATCTGGGTGATATTTGGGCTACATTTAGGCTCTTTTGTCTCTGGTGGCCATCTTGCGAGACTATGTCAGAATTTTTTAATGAAATTGAAGAGGGTTTGAGAAGTCACTCAAAATGTGCCCTAATTTTTCTTTCTGCAGCACTAATCATAATTCATATGGCAAAATATACCCCCTCATTTTGTTCCTTTTTAAATTAAATGTTTTAAGAGTTACCACTTTATTCCAATCAAGATGGCTTCAGGTGTGCCATACCTTTGTAATAAGTAGGACTGTTAGCGCTCTAGTTGTTCTTTAGAACACTCTGGGACATTCTGTCATTGGGCTATACTTGGGCTACATCTGGGTGATATTTGGGCTACATTTGGGCTCTTTTGTCTCTGGTGGCCATTTTGGGAGACTGCATGTCAGAATTTTTTAATGAAATAGAAGAGGATTTGAAAAGTCACTCAAAATGTGCCCTAATTTTTCTTTCTGCAGCACTAATAATACCTTCTATTGCATAATATACCCCCTCATTTTGTTCCTTTTTAAATTAAATGTCTTAAGAGTTACCACTTTATTCCCATCACGATGGCTCCAGGTGTGCTATACCTTTGTAATAAGTAGGACTGTTAGCGCTCTAGTTGTTCTTTAGAACACTCTGGGACATTCTGTCATTGGGCTATACTTGGGCTCCATCTGGGTGATATTTGGGCTACATTTGGGCTCTTTTGTCTCTGGTGGCCATTTTGGGAGACTGCATGTCAGAATGTTTTAATGAAATAGAAAAGGATTTGAGAAGTCACTCAAAATGTGCCCTAATTTTTCATTCTGCAGCACTAATCATACTTTCTAAGGCAAAATATACCCCCTCATGTTGTTTCTTTTTAAATTAAATGTTTTAAGAGTTACCACTTTATTCCAATCAAGATGGCTTCAGGTGTGCCATACCTTTGTAATAAGTAGGACTGTTAGCGCTCTAGTTGTTCTTTAGAACACTCTGGGACATTCTGTCATTGGGCTATACTTGGGCTACATCTGGGTGATATTTGGGCTACATTTGGGCTCTTTTGTCTCTGGTGGCCATTTTGGGAGACTGCATGTCAGAATGTTTTAATGAAATAGAAAAGGATTTGAGAAGTCACTCAAAATGTGCCCTAATTTTTCATTCTGCAGCACTAATCATACTTTCTATGGCAAAATATACCCCTTCATGTTGTTTCTTTTTAAATTAAATGTTTTAAGAGTTACCACTTTATTCCAATCAAGATGGCTTCAGGTGTGCCATACCTTTGTAATAAGTAGGACTGTTAGCGCTCTAGTTGTTCTTTAGAACACTCTAGGAGGCTGCAGTAGAACACAAAGGAATCAACTGACAGTCTCTGTCCTTGTTGGATGTACATGTTTTACTGAGAATGTCAGACTTCATTTTCACATGACTGAGAAAGATAATGTGAATTTACAGAAAATATGCTTTCAGTTTAGCTTATAGATCCCCTTCCAAACCACTGTGGGAAAATCATGAGATATTAGTTTTCTTTCAAACAATATTCATGATATCACAGCAGAAGGTTTTTTCACATGGTAAAATCACCTTAGAACCCACCACAATTCCTAAAACGAGTATGGTACCATCAACAAATGATTTATAATGTAACTAAAGTCCTAAAACCCTCTATTAACTACAATGCTTTTTAATGAGGTGCTATCATGTATATTGGTCCCAAGATGGCTGCCAACACTTCTTGGATGAAGTGCTGACAGCCAATCAGATCAGATGTGTGGTTAGGCTCCGCCCAGATATATATATTTTTTTGAACCTAAATTACTCAAAATCCACTGGAGCACATATATTGAGACCTAGCAAAGGCACATCAGGCTAACAGTCCCTACAATTTTGCCAAGTTTCGTGCAAATCCATTCAGCCGTTCGAGCTAAAAGTGAGGCCAACCGCCCTATGGAAATTAACATGGGAAAAATGCGTTTTGGGACCCCCCTTTTTTCTCGGCCCCCCCTTGATGAAACCCCCCCAAATTGTCAGGGGCTGCTCAGAAACAAAATGTTCCATTTTCCTGAAAATTTCAGCCAATTCCGTCCACAAACGCCAAAGTTATTAGACATAGAATTTTCAAAAATCCCATAGAGAAAAAATCCTAACTATATATACCTACTGGCGACCGCCAGTAGGTAATATATATATATATATATATATATATATATATATATATATATATATATATATATATATATATATATATATAAAAAAATAAAAGATGTAGACTAAACTCCGGTTAGGTTCCTTTACTACATCTCCTCAAAATAAAAGGATCCAGTGCTAAAAATCAGTGCCAATTTTTGGTGGGATGTCTATAAAAAGTGATCTGGTTCTAGATTCTTGCACAGCTATTGAACACAAAACCAAAAGAACAAACAGGGCGCACTTCACAAAGTATTTTTGGCCCTAAACCTACATTTATGACCATACGTTTAAGTTCATTAAAAGTAGCAGTAAATAGCTAAAGTGCCCAGCACAATAATACATTTCCAGATGAAAACAGAAATATTTTTAGAAATGCTGGGATAGTGCAGTTATGTTGCTTTAAAGTTCAGCTAATTTTAGGGCAGATTCATCAAGACCTTGCACCAGTGCAAAGACTCAAAAGGTGATGTAAACTATCACTAAGGGCTAGATATAGGTAACTTCTATTTACTGACTCATAAATACCGAATTTTACTGATTCAGTATTTATGAATCAGTAAATATGAAGCAGGGAGATGTAGGTATATTTTAATCTGCAATTACTGAATCGGTAACTTTCGGTATTTACTGATTCGGTAAAATGCCTTGAAGCCCATAGGAATCAATGGGCAATACCGATTCGGTATTTACCGAATCGGTAAATACCGAATCCTGCAAGGGTGCAGGGGGTGTCACTTTGACACCCTCCAGCACCCCAAATACAGGCACGTGTGACATGTGGCACACATACATGCCCTAAGGGCATGTCTGTGTGTCACATGGCACAGGTGTGCATGCACAGATGTGCATGCACACCTGAATTCGGTATTTTACCACCCAATTGGATTGGGTGGTAAAATACCAATTCTTAAGGGCCTGTGACACTCTTAGGAGTGTCACCTACATGTGGATTTACCGAATCGGTAAAATTACCGATTCGGTATTTTACAGAATCGGTAAATTTACTGAATCGGTAAATTTACCGATTCTGTAAAATGATGGCCCCTTCATGCCAAATCCTAAATACCGGTCGGTAACGGCCGAAATCGGCCGTTACCGACCGGTATTTTCTCTCTTACATCTGGCCCTATGTCTTGATAAACTATTTGCTTTTCAGGGAATTACTTCATTTACAATGGATAGCTGCTTAAAAGTACTACAAAGAGCAGTTTCAGCTACGTTGTGCTACTTTTCATAATAGGGAGCACTCCAATGGTGGTAGAAGGGCGTTTCGTTAAAATACAACCACCCACGTTTTTTGATGCAAAGTCTTATCTACTAGTATTTCTAGACAGGGCTTTGTGAAAACAAATGCCTTCTTGAGCCATGTGCAAGGAAGGAGAAAAATATTTTCCTACAAATTATTCAGAATGTGCATGTGTGTACACATACAAAGTGAGAAAAGCTTAACATATGTCTGAGCATAGTATTCTGTAATGGAAAGATAGGGCCGCATTTATGAAAAGTGACGCATCGTTGCGTGAAAACAGCGATGCGTCACTTTTCATTACGCCCTCCTTGTGACACCAATGATGCGTCATATTTAGATTATGACGCATCATTGCATAAGGAGTTACAGATACGTCAGTATTTCTGACGTATCTGTAAGCGCACAAGTGACGCATTGCTGGAGTGTGTCACAAAAGTGACGCAACTCCAACAATGCGTCCTTTCACATGGAGCAAGCCCCATGTGAAAGGGCCTGTGTCAATCTTATGCCTGCTGTGAGGCAGGCGTAAGATTTTGACGCAAGGGCGTCCTAGAAGTGACGCACTGAAATCTCATAGAATTCACAGCGTCACTTCTACAACCCTTTCTTGAGTCAATACGCCCCCCTTGCATACATTATACCTGGAGCAGGTATAATGTGGCGCAGGGGTTCAGAAAGTGATGCATCTACCTAAATATGCCGCAACAAGGCGCATTTTTTACGCCACCGGTGCGTCACAAAAAGTGACGCACCGGCGGCGTAAAAGTGACGCAAGGGCTCATAAATGAGGCCCCTACACTTTAAGTACAAAACCTATGCTAGATGTCAGGCATGCACCTTTCTATAGGCAGCATAATTGAGCACCATGCCAAATCTTTCTAGGTATGATTGTGTCCTGCTCTCTCCTCATACAACACAGCAAAATTGGTTGCTGTGCTGTGTTGCATGAAATATGAGCCCCGTACGTAGATCAATCTTTCAGTCCTCTACGGTAATGGAGGCAGGGTGATCATCATCAGGACAGAAACCTTGTTGAAATCTTCATGAATATACAGTGTGGAGTAATGAACAAAAATGAATAATGCCCATCTGTTTGGGAAACAATCAAACAGTTGAGTGGAAAGGAGTATTTTTTTCATGCAAGTCTTGCTACCACTCTCTTCTAAATCAAACTCTATGTTTATATTTTGTTAAAAAGTGAAGATACTCAATCTACTTCATGCTTTCAACCTAGCCTACCTTCTAGGTTTGAAATGTTTATAAGCATAGTACAAGCACATGGCAGTGGTCCACCTCATATTATAAACATAGTTTTAGCTCTTATTGTATTGTAAGTGTGACATTTAAAAAATGCTATATTGTCCTGTGGGAGCCTGCAACACTGTCAGGTGGTACTTGCCCTTCCACGTAGGGCCTCACAAAAAATCATGCAGCACTGCATCTCCTGAAGTGCTTTGAAACGAACTCCAAAGCACTACCCAATTGAGCCTGTCTAGCTCGGGATGCCTTTTAAATACAGCTTGGGAAAAAGGCTTGAAAAAATAATGATGCCTGCAGCACTGCCCAGTGGAGATCTTCTTACTACCAGGGGGTTTCAGAAAAGATTTACAGCACCGATAGGTGTGGATTTGTAAATTCATTCACTGTGTAGCTTAAAATCAACACATTTCTTAACCTTGGTAATGCTCTTTCTGGTGGACATACTATTTAAACACAGATTTCGTATTTTCTTAATATCCCAAGGACCTAGACTGGATCTGGAGTATTCTTCAGCAGTACTCAAAGCACTGATAGAAGGTGGCATCTTGCTTTGCTAGACTCTGCACTGCCTCAGAAGTGACAGAATGGAGCAGAGTCTAAGTTGGTTGAACCATTTCTAGAGACCTGGTGGAAAAAGAAGGGAGACTACAAGCTGACAGAGCACACACTACCCCAGGATGAAAACCCAAGCCGGGGGCCCCACCATGCATGCTTATTGCAAGACTGCTGAGATATAAAGACAAGACCAATGTTCTAGCAGCCGCTCAGCAAAAGGGTGAGGTGGAATTCAAAGGGAACCCGATCTTTTTCTATCCCGACTATGGTGTAATGACGCAAAAGAAAAGGAGATCGTTTGCAGAGGTTAAAAGAAATTAAGGGACTATGGTTTGGCATGCGCACTGTTACCCCCTGCACAGCTCCGAGTAGACTTGCAGGGAAAGAGACAATTCTTTGACCTTGCAGAGAGTGCTTTACAGTTTATCATGAGCAACTAACTAGCCTAATGAAGCAAGACTCTGATACATACACACAGGTTTTTAGTTCATGGAGGGGAGATATCAACAATTAACTAGGTTGACCGAGGGGGGTACATATTAAAGGATTGAGTATAAAACATAAGTCGGAAACAGTGGGGGAGGTATACAGACACTAGAACTTTTCAAAATGTATGCAAATGCCGGTGTTGAAGCTTCTGGGATGCTCCATGATTGGGGTACAAGAAGTAACATGCTAAGCATTGACACTATATGTGTCACTTGTTAAGGCCAGGTTGGGGTAGGCCAAACTGGTGGAGGAATTCCAGTTAGTAAAGATTCTTGGTGTTAATAGGTAGATTGTATTGCTAAGTTTGAGAGAGAGATGTTTGAGCCACTAACAACACTGTAACACAACAGTGCAAATAGATGGTGGGGCAGGAGCGACACATCAGCTGACAAAATGGGAGTGATGGCAATATCTGAGAATGTTAAAGGGATACAGAATACTATCAAATGACAAAGGATACGGTCATATGAGCGTAATCCTCAGGGATGAATAGTAATGCTGAAGGAGACACCTGTACTTCAACAAGAACATGAGAAAATAAAGGCTAAATGGGGAGGTAGGTTGTTGTATGCTGGCTTCACATCATCAGCACGAGGGGTGTTACTATAGGTGGATGCAAGCGTGCCACTTAAAGTAGAGAGCGAGCTAAAAGTTGCCAATGGCAGATATACCGGAGTAGTGGGGGACATTTGTGCCAGACCCACACTCATTTTAAACACATATGCACCTAATATTGATACACCAGACTTTTTTAAGGGAGTGGCGCATCTTTTGATACCCTATGCACATTATGATATAATTTGCATAGCTCTAGACAATTCTAAGAAAACCACTGGACCTCTAGGTAGATCATCTAGAGAATTACTCAAGGATATGGATACTTGTAGCTTGATAGAACTATGAAGGACACAACATAGTCGGACATGGGTCTATTCTTTCTTCTCCCCACCACATGGAATCTTCTCCAGAATAGATTTTATGTTCACTCACCCAGGACAGGTTGCACCCTTTGAGATAGCTTGCTATTTGGACCAGACTCTTTCGGACATGCCCTGCTTGCAGTAGATTTACAAGGTCAAGCATACGTGTCACCGATACCACAGTGGTGGTTTGAATCTCTTGCCCTATGCGACCATGTGTTTCGAGAGTAAATCAGAAACACAGTAAGGACATTCTTTGATGTGAATGAGGGAACTGTGTCCTTGGCCAGGATATTATAGGAAGCCTTTAAGGTGACCATACAAGGGAAATATATGGCAGCGACTTATGGGATGCGAAGGTCGTTGGGGCTTATGGTTACAATATTAGAATAGCAGATAGGGGATATAGACAAGCAGCCCCACATGATGAAGCGACCTGGGAGACTCGACACAAATTGATGGCTACCCTAGACAAAGCCCGGGAAATATTGGGGAAACATGATTACAAAATGCATACTGAAATCCGGTATGAGCAAAGGGATAAATCAGGACATCTGCTAGAATGACTGCTCAACAGAGATAAAGGAGGAAATGCTGATGTGTCCCTAAAGGCTGCCACTGGAGAGATTTTGATGGCTCAAACTGATATCGTAAACCGATTTGCAGAATTTTACAAGGCACTATATGCATGACACAATAAAATTGTAAATTGATACTTGTATAGCGCACTACTCACCCGCAAGGGTCTCAAGGCGCTTGCAAGAATACCGCTGTGGAACCCATCCTGGCTTTCCCTGTGAGGCATCCACTCCTGGGCACCCCCAAGGTGGAGGCCAGGCATCCTTAGCGTTGTGGGGGCCGTTGTGGAGATTAAGCAAGCTATTGCCCAGAGTTGCAGAGTGGGACTCCATAATTGGAATAGGCACCGAGGCGAGAATTATCAGGTCCATGGAATGTTTGAGCCCAAGACCCGCCGAAGCAGGGAATTGAACCCTGGTCCCGGGCTAGACCTCTGCATCAGGGTCTGCCGCTCTAATCATTGAGCCACACTTCTCCAATGGCAGTGATGAGGCAGGCATAGATGCCATTTTACATGAAGCACGCTTACCTGTAGTGGATGAGGACACAGGGGCTCTTCTGAATGCTCCTATAGAGGAGGAGGACATCAGGTGGGCTATTAAGCATATGATAACAGGGAAAACACAAGGTAATGATGGGCTGTCAGTGGAGTTCTGTCAGACATATGTGAATTTACTGTGGGCATTACTGCTAGCTATGTATAAGAAGGTGTTTAAGGCGGGAGTACTACCAGCTTTGTTGAGGGAGGCAAATATAGTAGTCTTACCTAAGCCTGGAGGAGACCACTCTAATTGCAAATCATATTGCCCATTGTCAATGATAAATGTGGATGCAAAAAATTGAGGAAAATATCGGCACAAAGCCTGGCAAAGGCAGAAGAGGTGATAATACCTCCTGATCAGGCAGGATTTGTTGGTGGGCGCACCACCACTATCAACATTGGAAATGCATTCCTCATCATGGAACAGGCAGTGCAGGGAGAGGAACCAAGTGCAGTTGCTAGTCTAGATGCTCACAAGGCTTTTGATACTCTTAACTGGACCCCACACTGCGCCGTTATGCCTTGGGGACAGATTACTTGGGATGGGTGAAGTTGCTTTACAATTACAGCATGGCAAGAGTGAAAGTAGGAATTAGAGTATCAGACAGCTTGCCGAGAGACAGAGAAACTAAGCAGGGGGTGCCTTCTATCTCCATTGATATTTGTACTAATTGTAGAGGCACTAGTGCAAATTATATGTATCAGACATACAGATGATGGTCTAATGGTGGGCGGGAAGTCAACTCATTATATGGCGTTGATATACTGTTAACATTGAGAAATCCAATTACCACTTGGCCCGCTATACACAATACACTAGCACGGGTGGGGCGCATTCAAGGTTCCAGCTAAATGCTGTAAGGTTGTGTTGGATCTCATACAAGCGACTGTAGCTGATGAGGCATGCCTATCTAACATAAAGGTTCAGATGACTCCAGTGAAGTACCTAGGAGTGTATTTGAGCTCGGATTGCACTGAAACACATGATTCCAATGTGGGCAATTTACTGATCTGTCTTGAACGAACTGCGCAGAAGTGGCTGAAGTTCACAAAGTCTTTAATAGGATGCATAGCAATTAGCAAACTGATAATGCTACCTTGATTACTATGGGCCCGATGTAGGTCGGTCGGTAACGGCCGAAAATCGGTATTTTTGGCCGTTACCGATCGGTAAATAGGCGAATGGTATGTAGGGGGCATTATTTTACGAATCGGTAAAATTACCGATTCGGTAATTTTACCGATTCGGTAAAATAAGTAATCGGTAAATTTACCGATTCGGAGCCACCCATATGTAGGTGGGACTCTTCAGAGTCCCAGGAGCCTTAACGAATCGGTATTTTACCATCAAATCCAATTTGATGGTAAAATACCGATTCCGGTGTGCATGCACATGTGTGCATGCACACCTATGCCATGTGACAGGCAGACCTGCCCTTAGGGCAGGTATGCCTGCCACATGCCACCCGTGCCTGTTTTGGGGGTGCCAGAGGGTGTCAAAGTGACACCCCCTGCACCCTTGTGTGAATCGGTATTTACCGATTCGGTAAATACCGAATCGGTAATGCCCATTCATTCCTATGGGCTTCAAAGCCCATAGGAATGAATGGGCATTACCGATTCAGTATTTACTGAATCGGTAAATACCGAATCAATCCGATTCGGTATTCCAGCACATCTGGAATACCTACATGTCGACCCATAGATTTACCGATTTTAAATTACCGAATCTGTAAAATTCGGTAATTTAAAATCGGTAAATCTTTCCTACCTACATCTAGCCCTAGATGTCTTACGACATATGCCAATGCACATACCAGAGTCCTGTTTTCCTAGATTGGACGAATTGCTCTGATTTATCTACTGGGGTGCTGGGAGGGCATCGATAAGTTTAGAGGTACTAAAGTTTCCATGGGATAGTGGAGGGTTACAGGTAACAAATTATAAAACATATTATTTGGCAGTTCACATCTAGCATATAGTGCAGTTGTTCCAGGTGAGGGACAGACCCAGCGGCAGGGATGTTAGTGCGCGTGGTACAACCATGGGCATTACTGGCATTGCCCTTAGTTCTTTACAAAAGCGGACAGCTTTACCGGTACAAGTTAGGACTCTGTTAGATTATATGGGGACAGGCTATGAAAAGAGAAGGGGACGAGTATATTTATATGCAACAGCTGATTCCCTGGCGTTCTAGGATTAGGCCAATGATACAATTTGTCTTAAGACACAGAGGTGAGGAAAATGCCTCACAGAATGTGGGACACTTGTTTGAGGATGGTCGAATAGTGGGCCATGCGGCATTCTGTGATAAATGGGGATAGCTAGTGGGTGATTTTTGGTATATGTTGGTCTGGCGGCGGCTGTTCGCAAGGTATGGGTAGGGTTTCCACGAGAACCAGATGTATATGTGTTAAATCTGGGCCTTCCGGAAATGGGAGGAGAGGGCAAAATCATCACTCAAATATATTCATTGTTGATTCCACGCACCGCTGTCCATATAACTACACTATAGACACAATAGGAAGGTGATATGGGAATGGAGTTAAGGGAAAGGGCCTGGACATATATATTATGTAACTGCAGGAGAGTTACATGTAATGCATGCCTTTGCGTACATGAGGATTAAATGTAATGCATGCCTTTGCATACATAGGGATTATGCTATACCACAGTGTATACACAGACTAGATCCCTGCACATTTTGGTGTAGGCTGAAGGTAGGAAGGGGTGGAAGAAAGAGGTACGGCCTTAACTCTTTTGGGTGATCCGTATAACCATTCTGTCCAACATGATGGTTCTCCAGCCGGGAAGGAAACATGGCATGGGTCACAGACATCAAACTAAAGGAAACTGCTTCTGCAGAGGAGGATGAGTTGGGGGAATTATTTCCCCGATAAGTAACACAAGTTTTGCTGGTGACATGCCGACAGATGCAAAAGGGGGGGGGTTAGCTGTTGTATATCAGGCTGTGAGCACTGATCTTGTCTATAAGCTAGCAGAATGGAGTAGAATGTAAATTTCCTGAATTTGTGGAAATGGTTTCACTGATGTGGATAAGCTAAGGGACTGTGCTTATGGAGTGGCCATCATTCCAGCATTCAATCAGCCTTCTACCCAAATAGTCTGGAACCATGAAAATGCCCATCTATAAGACATGCATGTATGGCACCAGAAAAAAATCTGACTAACCTCATTCATGG
This sequence comes from Lissotriton vulgaris, assembly GCF_964263255.1. Taxonomy (NCBI): domain Eukaryota; kingdom Metazoa; phylum Chordata; class Amphibia; order Caudata; family Salamandridae; genus Lissotriton; species Lissotriton vulgaris. The sequence goes on from NC_141696.1 coordinate 373,817,286, forward strand.
CATGTGTGTGGAGGCCTAGCAAGCAAGCTGAGTTGGCAGATCTAAGTGCTAGTTTGATTGGAGAAAAAATATTCTTCCTAAAGGAATGGAATGGAATGGGTTTTTATAAAGCGCGATAGTTACCCGCAGGCGTCCCAGCGCTATATCCGAATACAGATGGGTGGGGTGTGTCAAGTTATCTGCTGAAAAAAAAGGTTTTTAATTTTTTTCTGAAGAGCAGGATGTTTGGTTCTGAGCGGATGGATAATGGAAGGGAGTTCCGGGGCCTCTCCACGTTTGTTGAGAACATTTTACCTCCACTTCTTTCTCTTTTGAATCTGGGAATGATGATTTGGTAGGCGTTAATTCATTTTGATTCCCTGTCTTGTGGACTGGCTGGAAAGGAACCTGGGGTTGGCCTTATACGTTGAAGCTTGGACTATCTGGTTTTTGGTTGTTGGATGCTTTTAAAAAGTATGGATTACCAGGCATAGGTCTATGCCTCTAAACTACAGGTTGACTAACTGATGACATGATCATGGTTTACCCATGTAATCATGGCTTCAATAAAAAGTAGCAGTGACTCAAATGAAGGGGGCCCTGGTTGAAGGATTTCAGTCAGCATTTTTGATTTGGACACAATGTAGTTCTTTGCTGAAGCTGTCCTTCAAACAACCACAAAAAACTAGGCACTTTCCTCAGTAGGTGGCTGTTGTTGCAAATTTGCCTCTATTTTGGGGGATGTATCAAGAAAATTAGTATATATATTTTTTTTTAAGTCCTTATTACGCAACAGTTAAAAGTCAGGAGTTTTCAGGGACCCTTCTCGACCTTTGTGGCACCCTTGAGAAAGGATACCCCTTACGTCCACATACTTATAGGGAGAAGGCTTGGATATTCACAGTGGGTTGAGCTAGCCATCTTTGCTACTCTTACAAGCCTTTCTCATCATTGTTGCGATAGCGTAATCATTGGACCGTGAACAGAGGAGGTGGTTGGAGGACCAGGAATGTTGCCTTCAAGTTTCATATACACGTTATATATACCACACCCTTTAGTTCACCGCTTATGGTATTCTTCCCAGAGGTCCCAGAATCTATATTTTTTAGAGGCATACCTCTTATTTTTATCTAAATTAAACACTTTCAAGATTGAGGCCAACCATTCATTATGAGTAGGGGGAACCGGAGTTATCCATTTTACACAGATCTCCCTCCTTGCCAAAAGAATCAAAATGAAAAGTAAATTCTCTTGAGCTTTAGTAAGAGGCCTTCCCACATTTGTTCTTGAGATCCAAAAAATAACTAGGTCCATACTTACAGAGAGTTGTCTTCCAAATACCCCTTCTAAGGTAATACCCACTTCATTCCAAAAGGCATCCAAGCTGGGACAACGCCAAAACATATGTAAATCATCAGCCATCTGTAGATCGCACTTTGGGCAGTTCTTCACTGTGGCCCCGTTAAATTTGGATAATCTTTTCGGAGTCCAGTACGCTCTGTGTACAGTGAGCAAATGGTTTCTTTTAAGAGCAGCAGATGTTACAATTGACCAGCAAATGCTCATAGATACTTGCCATATGTTACTTGTATCCAGCGTCGGCAGATCTTTTCCCCAGATATCTTCTGGAATTCGGAAATCTTCCTCCCCGGCCGAGATTAGGGCCCAGTACCAGAAGGAAGTTTCTTTCAAAAATGATTTAGACGTCTGCATCTTTGTCTCCAGGGTAGTATTACCTTTTCTAGTTTCTTTGAGAGACTTACTCCAACTCAGTAGTTGGTAGTATTTGAATTTAGAAAGAGTGAAGTTCGTGCGATGAGATAATATATCCCAGTCAAGCAGTTTATTCTGAAACAGGAGTTGACCCCATTCCTTTATTCCTGCTGATCTTAGCGGTGTTGCTAAACTATCCTTAAGGCAGTCTGGTGTGGTCTGAGAATCCCAGATCGGGGCCTTTTCACTATAAAAGGGGATATCCAACGTAGATCTAATACAGTACCATACTCTTGCGGCAGATTTCAGGACCTTTAGTTTAATTTTTTTAAAGAACTTTGGATGCCCAAATTTGTATAGAAAGTGGCTGGTTTTGTTTGTTAAGACACATAAGAATAGTGGGTAATTTTCATATGGACCCAGCAATACCCTACTACTTTTAAATTGGAAGGCTCTGCAGTATTCTAATAGATCTGGGCTTGCTATTCCTCCTTGCTCTTTTGATCTTCTTAATTTACGCCATGCTATTCTTGGTTTTTTAGAAGACCATATGAAACTGGATAAGTCTGCCTGAATCTTTTTTATCTTATCTCTATTGAACTCAAGCGGGATAGCATTAAAAATGAAGGTGAATTTTGGTAGAATTGCCATTTTTATGATGTTCGATTTCCCCAGGAATGTTAAGGGCAGAGTTCTCCAGACCTTCAATATTTTTTTACTTCAACCTCTACCCTATGTAAATTTATTTGGGTAATTTTATCAATCTCCTTTACCAGATCAATACCCAGGTATCTTATTTTATCTTTACTAAAGGGGGATACGAAGTTTTCATTCCAGCTTACGGTTTCAGTTTTTGTTTGATTTATCTGATAGCCAGATATCCTCCCAAAGTTTAACAAGGTCTCTTCTGTTGTTTTAAGAGCCTCTTCTAGGTCTGAGGTAAAGATCATGAGATCGTCCGCATATAATGCGACTTTCTTGTGCCACCCTTGGTAGAAAAATGGGGAGATTGAAGGGAGATTCCTAAGATGTTCTGCGATCGGCTCAATATAGAAATTAAAGAGTAAGGCGGAGAGGGGGCAACCCTGGCGTGTACCTCGACCTATCAGAATGTTATTAGTTAGGTGACCATTAATTAGTATTTTAGCTCTGGGCGAATTGTAAATATTTTCTACTACTTTTACGATGTTGTCCCCTAGATTGAATTTCTTTAATACTTCACTTAGATAAGACCAATTTACTCTATCAAATGCTTTAGCAGCGTCTATCGTAATTATTGATAGAGGGATTTTTTCTGCTATGGAGATATCAATTGCTGCAATCAGCTCATGAGTGAGGTCCTGTAAATGCCTTCCTGCCATAAAGCCTTTTTGATTAGAATTTATTAAAGTTCCCGCTATTTTCCCTAATCTTTTTGCCAGGATTTGAGTAAAAATCTTGTAGTCGCAATTTAGAATGGATATTGGGCGGTAAGATTCGCATTGCTTTGGATTTTTACCTGGTTTCAGTATAATAGAAATGATGGCGTCATTCCATGACTCCGGAATTTTAACGTTGTTTGTGAAAATCTGGTTGACTAGTGTTGTTAAGTGGGGAACCAGCGTATCTTTTAACTTTAAATAGAATTCGTTTGGGAGGGCATCAGGTCCTGCTGCTTTTCCTCTCTTTAGCTCTTTAATCGCTTGGGCAACTTCCTCTGATTTTATTTCACTATTTAAAGTTATTTTTTCCTCTGGGGTTAAGACTGGAATATTTTGTATTAGTAAGAAGTTAGTTATTTCTTCAATTTTTGGGTTACAATCCTCAGCGTAGAGTTTAGTAAAGACAGCAGAGAATTCTTCTTTTATTATTTTCTCTTCAAACTCATTTTGAGAGTTGTCTGTTGGGTGTATATAATTTATTTTATTTCTAACTTGGTCTGATTTGAGCTTCCATGCGAGCATCTTTCCACAGCCCTCTCCATACTCATAATTGGCAAGTTTACTACATTCCCACCTTTCCCTAATTTTCCCTTCTAATAGTGATGATAATTTTTCCTTCAAATTGAGCCTTTCCCTCATTAATTCTTGACATCTCGGGGAGGAAGTATCTAACAAGATCAGTCTGTCCAATATTTTTATGTTCTCTTCCATTTTCTGGATCTCTTTTTTTGCCTCTCTTGATTTATGTATAGCCAAGCTACAAATCTTACCCCTAATTACTGCCTTGTATGCATCCCAGATCATTTGGGGTGAAGCACTCGCATTATTGTCATGAAAATACTGTTCTGTCTCTTGTGTAAGTAAATCAATTACTGTGGTATCCAGGAGGATCGAACGGTCTAAAGTCCATCTTGATATGGTTTTAACATCATTTATTTTTAATGTCATTTGGACAGCCGAGTGATCTGAGAGGTGAGCGGGAAGGCGGGTCAATTTATGAGTATTCTCTACTAGTCCCTGATCTATTAGGAAATAATCGATTCTTGATTGTATTCTCAATTTTTTATTGTTAAAAGTAAATCTATCCTGTTTGGAGCCCTTTTCGTCCCATACATCAATGAGATTTAGATCTCTTTTATATATTACCAGCCATTCTCTCATTTTGGGCAAGGTGTTCTGTTTCCCTTTTGGTATCCGATCTGTGTTTGGATTTAAAATTATATTAAAGTCACCGCCTAGGATCACAGGAAAGTTTACCGAGATTAAGTGAGAGTATAAAGATTGTAATGGGGTGGGGTTGTCTATGTTAGGGCCATAATACCCGGCTAAAATGAAGGTATTGTTAAGAAAAGTAATCTTGGCCAGGGCCCATCTCCCCTTAGGGTCTGTCTCGGAGGATAGTATTTTTGCCTTCAGGGATTTTTTTATAAGAATAACAACCCCTTTTGTGGGGCAATGTTGGTCAGTACAGACATAGTCTTCAACCCAATAAAGAGTTTTAATGATCTCCTCCCATTCTTTTTTCATTAAGTGGGTTTCTTGTAAGATTAATATTTCGCTATCGGCAATTTTTAAGTATTCAAAGATTTTCCTTCTTCTGCTCTTAACTCTTAACCCGTTAACATTCCAGGTGATTATTTTTATATTCTTCAGATTTTTTTCCATCTCCCTCTGTAAGGTGTATGGCGCTCTTTATTATTCATCTGGTTCCCGATTTTCTCCTCTGATTTGCGATGAGGACATTTTTTTATTTTTTTCCCTAGTTTGCTCCCAACCCCCATGTGCTCCCCCCCCTCTCCTTCCTCCCCTCTTAGAATGGCTACTTCCTCAGGGGGAAATATGGCGGCCGGCTGCTGAGACCGGTCGGGAGCTCCGTGCCTGAGCTCCGTATGCGGTTCTGCTTGTAGAGGGATGCTCATGAAACTCATGAATACGATATTTCTTTGAACCAGTGTTACCATGGTGGGCTGAAATACAGGAGCTTGTTTGCTCTCTGAAGGTCAGTTGCAGCCATTGAAGGCACCGGTGGTCTCTAATGGACGCGGCGGACGCGGCGGAAATTGTTTCTTTTCCCTTTTGGCTTTCTGGCTTTGGTTACGTCGACGGATAGACAACGTGTAAAAGGAAAGGAAAAGTGACCCCGGCTCCTACCTGCCGTGTGTGCCGCCCTGACAGATGTTGACCCAGCTCGGCGTTAGCGCTCAGGATTCCTCTCCAGCCCCCGCCAGCAGGACAGAGAGCTCCGGTGAGTGGCGCCTTCCCATCAGTGATTCGGAGCTCGATTCAGAGTCCTCCGTAAACTCAGACATTGGAAAGTGGGAGGTAGCCCTGCGTGCTCGTCGGATCTGCAGGAAGGCAGTGAGACGAGTTTCCTTCAGTGCCGGAGGTAAGGCGGGGACTGCTGAAGTGTTTAGAAACTGGACATTTTGTTCAGAGAAGTACTTTGACTCTGAGACCTGCTCTTTAATTGACAAGTCAGTTCGGGGGACATTATACAAACTATACAAATTAACCGGTCCGGACGACTTACCCCAGCTGATTTTCCAACCAGGAGCTTGTGGGAGTAATATACTGTTACAATCTTTTCAGTCACAATTACAGTCACAATTACAATCGCAACACATCGTTTTAGGGAGACTGGCTGGAGTAAAAGTGGAGGGACAGAAGGAAAGCACAGTCTGCGCCACCACACCCCCAGTAATCCCAGAGCTATTAATACAGACAAGAGTTTTTTCCAACAACAGTCCTCCAGGTACAGACAAAATTGAAACCGTAGATGTTGACATTTCTGATTTGGCCGCTAAAACTGAGCCTCATCCTGATTTGTTTCGGCAGGAGAAGTCCTCCTATTGCCTAAGGAACAGGCTTTTTCTTAAAAAATCAGCTCCCCCTGCTCTTAAACAAACGGTAATTCCGCGAATTACAAAGAGAGTTTCGCGCAAAGCCCCCAAATCAGATAAAGGGATACCAATAAATAAGAAAGGAGCATCGGAAGTAAGGCAGGAACCAGTTGATAAAAGGAAAAAATCTGCAATAAAAATTACACCCTCTTTGAGGACTTACTTTAAAGTGCAGGACAAACTCCAAGATAGAATACACTCTATATCTGCAATGGAAAAGTCCGCCTCACCAGCGATACCAATGCTACCTCAGCCACTAATGGGGGATATAAGCGACCCGGGAAACTTCTTGTCTAAATTCTCAATGATGGAGATAGAAAATCAGGATCTCGAGGAATCACAGACGATAGCCCAATCTCAGGACCAGACCTCCAGTCAGATCCAGTCTCATACTACGACTACACCTCAAGGCCCCCTTGGAAATGAACCTGCCCCTGGTTGTTCCACTATGCCGTCTGCTCCAGACCTAGAGAATGTTACAAAATCTGTATCCCCTGACGCCATTACTTTGGATATATTTAACACTAACTCTAACTCTGACAAATCTGATAATCCCGCTAAAAATCCCACTAAAAATCTCGGTGAGTCTAGCAGTAGTATGGAGATCCTTATGGAAAAAATGTTCGCAGAGATGACATCCAGATTTAGGATATCAGAAGATAATCAAATCAAACTTCATGAAAGGTTTGAATCTTTGGACTCAAAGTTACTGGCATTAAATGAGAGAGTCTCTACAGTAGAAGCTGTAGCTGTGGGTCTGACAAGGAGGGTGGAAGCATCAGAAAAAAATATAAGAGACTTAAAAGCAAAGGACAAAAGTATGGAGGAAAAATTGGAAGCCTTGGAGAACCAGTCTAGGAGATCAAACTTGAGATTTCTTAATGTGCCAGAAGGGAGAGAAGGGTCAGACATAAAGAAATTTATCATCTCGCTACTAGAGGAATATTTTCCGTGGTGTAAATCCTCAGACCTGGAAAATGACATTCAGCGGGTTCACCGTGACCCTTTTGGGAAACTTAAAGAAAGAAAGAACCCTTTGAAGATTCTGGTGAATTTTAAATCATATAATATTAAAGAGAGGATTCTGAGTGAGGCTTTAAAAACAGGGACATTTAACAGAGATGACTGGTCTTTTAGGATCCGATCTGACATTGCGAAGGTGACACAAGACAGGCAATGGGAGTTGGGTCAAAAAATGCCCGAATTAAAATCACTTGGGGCTACAGTCCAAATGAAGTTCCCGGCTTCACTCAGAATCATGTGGAGGAACAAGATGTATAATATTAAAGATCCTCTAAAAGTTGATAACTTGTTAGCACAAATGCGAGATCAGATTCAAATTCAATCCCAAGCCCACTCCTAGGCTAAAAGCTAAATACACCTGCTGTGGGAGATCACACTTATAACGATTCTATGAAACCTAGAATCTAGAATCAAGACATACTTTTTACACTAGCATCCTTATCTAGTCTTTTTTTTTAGGCACGGAGCTCAAAGAGGGCCATAATTAAGGCCCAAAGGAAAGGGAGGCTTTCCCAGGGAGGGTTTGTGTCTCCCCGTCCCTCCTTTTTTCTTTTCTTTTCTACATTTTTTGTAAAAGAAAATTAGTATTGTGCAAGTTCATATATAGAGTATCATAAATATAGTGAATGGGAAGCAATCCATCCCCATAACTGTCAGTTTCTTGGTGAAGTTAGGGCACCTTTTGGTCTGATTCAGAGTCACAGCACCAGTGTCAGTGACGATAAAGAAGAAACATACGTGGACCAAATGACTGGTACAGATGTAGCAGATGCAGAGGGGATGAAAGTTGTGGGGCTAGACCCATCAGCAATAGTCCAGCTGGAGATACCTGCAGCTCCTGAGGGCCCAAAGGTTCACCAGAGGGAGCCAAAAGTGCACCAATGCCCTACACCATAGCCTCTATGAAGGTCTCTATCTCCTATGGGATCAACAACAAGCAATGTTGTCAGGACATGCAGGAAGTAACTGCAGAATTAAGTTGGATTCTGGGGATGGTGAAAGAATGGAACTTTTATCTTAATGCCCTCATGCCTTCTCATCACTTCTGGTGGGATGGTCATGAGTCTGCTTGGTCCATTTATATTTATGTTTGTACCTTGACTTCGACATACCTGAAGGCTTTGAGAGGGAAGTGGACTTTTTGCTGGAATGGCTGTAGTGTGGGATGGGAATCGGAACCAAAGTTTTGAGCGAGACTGGTACCAATGACCCCAACATCTTTTTATGTTTGGCAAAGCAGAGTTTCAGCTCCTGGTCTTGGATAGCCTTCTGATGCATGAGGACACACTTATTTAACAAATTAGCCTTGTACACTGTGCCAAAGCATCAGAGGCAGACCCCATGAGGGTCCATGACTGACTTCAGTTTCTTGTAGTCTCTGTACAGCTTTAATACTGCCTCTTTTGTTGTGGACATCTTCCTCAGGCACACTGTGAAATAATTTAGAAATCAACGGAAAACTGACAAGGGAGTGGATCACTTGATCTGTGTTGAAGGGTGTGCAAAGGAAGAGCTGACATCAGCTCACAGGAGTGGTGCTTATATGTGGCTCTGCTCCGTCATTTCCTGGTTGGCATAGAATCACTGCGGAGCCACACGAGGCACCTACAGGCATGGCATGGGAGAGCATCACTGAAGTATTCTCCATATCTAGTCTGGCTCCAGGGGATATTCTAAAAGAAATGAATCTAAGATTTGAAGTATTCATCAGAAGGGCAGGATAAAGATGGCTGTATTGTTGATGAGTAGATAAATGTGAGGTGTAGGATGTGTTTGGTATACCAGGATTTCGGTGGAAGGTCTTGAGTGTGTGAGCTATATTGTATTGTTTTATAAGTGAATATTTGTCTCATTAATCATACACCCATACATATACAAACCATAAATCACAAAACCCATGCAGTACAGACACACAAAACCACAACACAACCCACCAATTCACACTTAGTCACACACAAATTACACTCAAAAGCACACACACACACTGACAACACAATTTATAAATACTAAAAAACTAAAGAAAAGAGAAAACTTTTATCTCTGTCACGCCTGGTTCTTCTTTTTTAGAATAAAATGAGCATTCAGAGTGTGTTCATATGTGTTATTACTTTACATTGGACAGGAATGCTTTTTGTGGTAGTTGTTTATGATCCACAAAGAAAATAGCTTCAGTTAGCAGAACTTTCAGTTCATGCTTAATAATGCCATACTTAATATAATTTAGTAATGTATTCACATATCACACAAATGTTATTTTTAATTATTCATTATTTAGTAGTCTGTTTAGAATATTAGTGTTCTCAAATATATGATTTTAGGCAAGAGTGTCTTCTCTACTTACAGAAAGAAATTTGATTATTTTGGTCACATTCACATTAAAAAATATACTCTAAATGCTATTTCCAATTCATTTTCCTTTGAAAAAATACATTATAAAATTCTTTATTAAATAGTCACTTTTCTAAAAACTAAACACGATGACCTCTATTTAGACTTTGGTGGGCAGGTAAGCCTGTCACAATTGTAGCAGATGTCCTGTCAATTGTGTAATAGCCTATGGCACTTGTAATATAGTGGAGAAGACATTCGCTGTATTCTGAGGAAGTAACCAATCTGCCAAACTCTAAATAAGGTCCTATGTTTTGAATTCATCTTCTCATTCTTCAACACTATGAAATCATTGCACCCCATGGTCTGCAAAAAAACATGCACACTGTGGGTACCCTCCTTACACATTATTATACAAAGTTGGTTTATCAACTTAAAGAAATCCTCAGGAATTGGGGTACAAAGATCAGGTGGTATGTTGGGAATGCATATCCGCCTACATTTAAAAAAATGCAGGCCCTTGCGGTAGGGAAGTACACACCCGCCCTTCATCCTAAGAAGTGCTGTGGGGTCACCTGCATTATTCCCCCCCAAAAAACATGAAAGTATTACATGTGTGCAAAAACTGTGTCAGGGAAAAGGGTAGTAAAATGGAGTAATCAAATTTCTGACTGGAACTGGCTTGCAGCTGTATTATTTACTAATCCTTGCAGGAAATGAAGTAGGTCGTCTGTCCCCCAGCAACCAGAATTAAAAATCGTCAAACTTTGTTGATGGAACCAGGGGTGCCTGAACAGTAAAATCAATGAAGAAGAATTTATTGCATACCTGCAACAGTTTCATATCATCGTCTTTCAAGAAACCTGGTTACAAACTTCCATGCCAATTATAGGGTATATTCAATACATCTGCCCTGCAACACATATAAAGCAGTTTTGCTGCTTAAGGGGGAGCCTTTTGATTTTCAGCAGCTCTAGACTGACGGTACCCGCCGCCTCCCTTGCCCATATAGTGCAGGGCTTCCTTGAGGTTCTGTTGGAAGGCTGGAAGAGTGGGAGGAGTTCCAGCTTGATCATCTTAAATATTTACCCACCCTTAAAAGAAAGGAGAATGGAAGTCAGAAAGTTATGCAAAGTTATCACAGTTCTCAAAACAACACACCCCAATGCTGACTTGTTGTTAACAGATGACTTCAATCTTAATCTGTTATGTACCCAAGAAGAGGAGGTAAGTTTATGTGAGCAGGTATTCAGGCAGATATTCAAAAAAGCAGGTCTCTCCGCGAACAAAATGCCCTGGTCCTCTAAAGGGAACACTAGTTGATTTCTGCTTCTCAGCAGGCATAAGGGTTCTCAATGGTTGGTTAACTGGCCAGAATGGACGAGAATAATAAAGGACCATGTCTCATATTTAGATTATACCATAGCAAATGCCTCCTACTTTTGTCCGGTCCAACAACTCAACATTGACCAGCACACGGAGAGTCACCACCTCCCACCGGTCATCTTTCTGGGTGCACAAACACGAGTTCTAACAGCATCAAAACCCCTTCTGTCTGATGGATATACAGTGGACCTAAAAAGATTAAGATGGGATTAAGAAATCGCTGATGATATTTTCAACAGCTGTGCAAAATTTATCTTGAAAAATAGCAAACCTAAGGACTCCATATGCATCTGGCAGCACCTAATATGGGGTATTACAATTAAACATCCCAGAAGATTCCCCTCTCAAGGTCACACCTGTAAGGCACAGACAAGACAATGACTACCATATGATGTGAGATGTTCCGAAAAAAATATCAACAGGCTCATACAAAATATCCTAACAAACCCGTTGTATAAAATACTTAAACTAGAAGTGATCTGTCGGAGGAGAAAACTAAAATGGGACATCAAGACGTATAACACAATGATTTTTGGACTAGACTACGTTGTGCCAGTAAAAGTAAGGATGCAACGAACTTCTGGCGGATGGTTAACACAAAGGAGTCTGGGCTGCGCAGAGCCAATAATGTGAACATCAGTGAGCAGGAGTGGGTAAATTACTTAACCGCCCACTTTTTGTGTCAAGGGGTTCCTGCTCACGCTCCAGTCTACCATTAAGGCAGCACCTATTCTACAGCTGTATACAGGAAAAGCCAGCAGGTACGTCCTCCAGTTCTATATCACTCCCCTCAGTATAACAACGCACCTTGTTCAACCTGTAGCAACCCCCCCCCCCCGACCCCCAGAATTGAGACCCAGCCTGACCATAGTACTGCAAGGAAGGTCCTGTATCAAAATTCACAATTATCATCCGGCTTGACTGATTACACCTTTTTCAATATCCAGAGGAATAACAAAATAACAAATGCTCACGCTCCAATTGCGCTTTGGGGCCGAATGGGTTCCCTCAGGCTCTCTTTAAAAGGGCCCCTAGAATGCGGGCGAAAAGGCTTCTGCTCCTGTACAAAATTCACAATTATCATCCGGCTTGACTGATTACACCTTTTTCAATATCCAGAGGAATAACAAAATAACAAATGCTCACGCTCCAATTGCGCTCTGGGGCCGAATGTGCTCCCTCAGGCTCTCTTTGAAAGGGCCCCTAGAATGCGGGCGAAAAGGCTTCTGCTCCTGTACAGTTCCATCCTACACAGGAAGCTCTTCCAATGACCTGGCGTAGTTCTATAATCCATCCAGTCCACAAGAGACAGGACCATAGAAAGCCACCAGGTATTGCTTGATTGCCTTAATCGACATTGAGGCCAAATATTTTGCAGGACAACTGCTAAAAGACCTGGAAGTGTGGGCCAAAGCAAGCGGAATCATCCCAATGAATCAGACTGGTTTCAGGTAAAATAGGGCTGCCTCTCAAATGTAATGGCAATCTCCATGTTAATAATAGATTGCGCGCCTCATTGCATTCCATATATTAAATCTTGCTCCAGAACATGTTCATCTGGTGGCAGGGAATGCAACATTTAAAAAAAAGTATTGGCAAAGCCAGTATGTCTGTCTCTGATGTGCCAATGCTTGTAAACATGGGCATTCACAAATGCTGTTTACCAAATTAAAGCCTGTTGTATTTCCTTTGCTATTGCTGTCAAAAAGCAGCACTGAAAAATGCTCTGTCTAGAATGTAAATATCAATAGAGAATTAATGATTGTGTGGTTTGTTCAAATTTAAAATAGTTTGTAATATATTCGATTAGAAGCATTTCTGGAAGGTGAAATGTAACAACAAATAAGCAGTAGTTTGAGATGAGAGTGTGAAAATACTCCTCATGAGGGGGCAAAGGACAATCTATATGTAATTTAAAGTAAAAGTAGGAATATGTCTAGCATTCAGCTGTGTTGTCAAGCAAGACCTAAAAGGATTGTCCCATGTGGCTTGACTAACTATTCAGAAGTGCTCCTGGAGAACCTGCAAGGCAATTTAAAAAATAATAATGTGCAGGGAATAGCTCAGGTATTTGCTGAGGAGAACTTGTGGTACAACCACCTGTAATCATTGCACTGACGTAGAACATAACCTTGCTCATCCAACTATCATTGATTCCAAATAAAATAAAACAAGCATTTGTAATGCAATATGTTTCACATTACTGAAGGTTTGACCTATTGGCGTTTCAAATAATAAGGCTTGTTAGATAATTTTTTTGTTAAAAAATATCCCAGCAGTAGCATAAGTAAGGGTTAAGGACCTTATATGGCTAATAGAGGTCCCTTTACAACTCCACAGGGACACCTAGTAACAGCCTGTGGTACTGCACCTTGATCTTGCTTCGTGGATTTTATTTGATTACTTAGGCTACAGCTGGGACATTTTTTAACAACAAAAAATAACAAACATTATCATTTGCAAACTTTCAGAAAATCAAGACCTATTGCATTGCAAATGCTTTTTAAAATCTATTTATTTACTTTTGTAGCGATGGTGGCACGCCGCGCTTTGCTTAAGATATTTAAAGCTAAAGCGTGGCATTCCGCAATTGTAACAAAAGTAAATTTGCAATGCAGTTGGTTTCACATTAGTGAAAGTTAGAGCTATGGGCATTGCAAATGACAATTTTTATTAGTTATGTTTTTTGGGGCATTCCGGCTTCGCTTTTGTGTTTATTGATAAAACATATATTAGCATATACCCATTGTAATAATCCAGGAAAGCTTGGCTTTTTAAGCAGGTTTATTATTCAGCACAGCATCAAGTCTTAACACAGCAGTGTCCATGATACAACTGACAGAGACAGCAGAATGCTGTATGAGGAAAGCTCTGTTCAGAATACAGAACATCATAGGAAACATAACATGGCGCATGCACTTAAAGAGAAAGGATTACAGAACAGATAATACTTCAGCTATACAGAATGTAAGACATCTCCATCATTAAAAGAAAGAACAGAATACATATTATACAAAATCCTGTAAAGTAGTAGGTCTTCTTCTGACACACACATCATCTTTGACTCTTGATGCTACAGAGTCAGAAAAAGGACCTGAATCAAATCTTCCATTGGAATTGTCACATTGAACAAAATTATCTTGGCCTTGAGATTGCAAATCATTTTTTGTTGGACATTTTGCAACTTTACTCAAATTCCAGACCTTGCCATCTTGGGTGATGACAGAATTACTGAAAACTCTTTAAATTTGAAGGGGTCTACCATATTTACTCATTCCTTTGCTAACTATAAAAGGTTTCAGAATCCTAACCCAATCACCCAAACAAAAACTATGCTCCTTTGTCTTCCACCTCTTATTGTACCACAAAGCTGACTTACTCTGTTTACAACTAACTCTATTCGCAACACTTGGGATATCAACTTCTCCTAGATTTTTACACTTTTCCTTAAACCACCAGGGACAAATGTTGGACGCAGGATCCCTACCTTTAAGTAACTTGAACGGACTAACTTCCGTAGTGGTATGAGGAGTTATGCGATAGGTCCAAAGCTTCTCCCTAAGCACATTCAACCAATTGCCCTTTTCTCTAACGGCATCAGCAACAAAGTTCTTCAATACTCGGTTAAAGCGTTCAACTTGCCCATTCTCATGTGGTTCATAAAGGTATGTCCGAATGTGTTTGATGTTGCAAGTTTGCAAGAAAGATTGCATCTCAGATGACACTAACTGTACACCATTGTCCGACACTAATACAGATGGGCAACCTTCCCTTGCAAAAACTTCCTTAAAGAAAGTAATAACAACCTCAGAAGTAACCTTAGCCACAAATTTCACTTCTGGCCATTTTGAGTGGTAGTCAATCACAACTAATGCAAAACGTGAGGCTTCAGGTAAAATATGAAAGGAACCTGAAATATCAAAGGCTATTTTGTTCCAAGGGAATTCAGGCCACTTGACAGTTTTAAGTGGAGGAATATACAATTTTAACATTTTATCCTTGGTACAACACTCGCTACACTCCCTAACTGTGCGGTCAATGTACCTGTCCATCCCTGGCCACCAAAAATTCAACCTTATTAAACGCTTCATGGCAGAAATACCAGGATGCGTTTTGTGCGCTAACTTGAGAATCAGCTCCTGTACACCCACAGGCGGAATGCATTTTCCAGATTTGAAAATCAATTCACCTTCACAACACAACTCATCAGCTATGTTGTAGAAAGGAAGCAAATCATCCCTGACACTGGTTTTACTGGGCCAACCCTTAAAAAGATAACCCTTTAACATTCCAAATCTCTCATCCTCATCTTGACATTTCATCCAAAATTGTTCTGTGATATCTTGATACTGAGGAGAAACAACATCGGACAAATTTAAAACAAAATCAATTTCACTAATGCTATTGACTTTGTCTTCCTGATTTTGGCAAGGAAGGCGTGAAAGGCAGTCAGCAGTGACATTTTTTTTCCAGGAATGTATTCCACAATAAAGTGATATTCCTGTAATTTGGATGCCAATCGCGCAATTCTTGCCGTAGAGTTCCAACCTCCACCAACCGATAAGATATGTACAAGCGGCTTGTGGTCGGTTCTCAAGATAAACTCGCTGCCCCAAATGTAAATCCTATAATGTTCAATTGACCACACACAGGAGAGCAGTTCCCGTTCAATAACCGCATACCTGCGTTGCGTCTCATTCAATGTCCTAGATGAGAAAGCCACATTCCATTCCATGACCCCGTAGGTTTGAGATAACACACAACCCAAACCGTACAAACTAGCGTCAGTGGTGAGGATACATTTCTTACCAATTCTGAAAGGTTTCAAAGTTGTTGAATTGACAATATCATGCTTAATATCAGTAAAGGCTTTTTCTTGTTCAGCTTCCCATACAAATTCATTACTTTGTCTCAATAATCTTCTTAATGGTTTCATTTTGGTAGCAAAATTAACTACAAATTTGCTGTAGTATTCATACATGCCCGAAAAAGACAACAATTGTTCCTTATTGCTTGGGGCTTCAACATTAGATTTTTTAGGAATTAAACCTTCCCCAGATAGTGTATGTCCCAAGTACTCAACAGATTTTCTAAAAAGTTTGCATTTGTGTGCTTTGAGAGTAAGACCATATTTCTCTAACCTGCTACACACTTCATTTAAGTGTGAAGCATGCTCAACTTCATTTTTTGAAAAGATCAATATGTCATCCTGAAAACACTTAACAAACAAATCAAGGTCTCTGAAAATTTGGAACATAACATGTTGAAAAACGGAAGCTGCCGATGCCAAGCCAAAAGGCATCCTTCTGTATTGAAAAAGAACCATGGGAGTGATAAAGGCTGTGTACTTTTTTGAATCTTCCGTAAGTTCAATTTGATGGTACGCAGATCTAAGATCTAAAGTGGAAAAAATCTGTGCACCATCAAAAAGAGAAACAAGTTCATTGATATTGGGTAAGGGATGGCAATCAATAATAATATTAGAATTAAGTGCCCTGAAATCAATTCAAACGCTCAATTTTTGATCGGGTTTGCGCACCAAAACAATGGGCGAAACCCATTCAGATGATTCAATGGGTTCTATAATATTGTCTTTTAACAAATCATTCAACATTTCTTTTAATTCCTCTCTGACATTTAGAGGAACTCCTCTTAGCTTTTGTTTAACAGGAAGTGCTCCTTCTTTTAAGACAATCTAATGTGAAAATTTTTCTAATTTCCCTAATTGTTCACAGAAGACTTTACTAAACTTATTACTCCAAAAAGAAATAACATTTTCCTTTTCATCGTTTGAACAAATGGCATTTATCATTTCCTGCTCACTGCAAAGAGAGATGGGATCTTTGGCTCTTGGATTTAATTTGATGCCAAGTTCCCATTGGTCATGCCAGCCCAGAACATTGACTCCCTTCACAGCAATGTATAACTTGATAAGAGCTGATCTTCCTCTAAAACTTAACAGAACTTTTAAAAATCCTTCAATATCAATCTTATTCCCATTGAAACCTTCTGCAAATATATCTGAAGGTTGTAGAGTGGAAATATCACATACAGATTGTAGTTTTTCATTAAAATATCCCTTGGTAATTATGGTCCATGGGGACCCAGAATCTACCATAAGTTCAATTTCAATAGTGAGAACATGAAAAATACATTTTGGGGATTTCTTACTAGTTAACACTATACACCCACTTTGAACAATGGAAACAACATAACCACGATCTAGATCCTGCTTAGTTTCATCAGCAATAGTAAGCGCAGATACTTTTGTGGGAGTAATAGTGCTAGAGGGCACATGTAGTTGTCCTGGGCGAAACTGAGAGTTAAAGCGTTTTTCTCTAAAAACATTACTAAAATGTCCCAATCTATTGCAAGTATTACATGTTTTGTTTATAGCAGGACAACCTTGGAAAGAAGCAATGTGTGATTTGTTACCACATCTAAAACATGAAATAGAATTATTAGAGAAATCTGTTCTCCTGTAATTGGAACTGTAAGAATTCTTGGCTCTAAATTGAGTAGGAATAACATTTTTAGCATCTACTTTGGGTTTAACAAGACATACTTCTTCATCTGTACTACCTTTAGTAATGTTAGAACTTTGTTTAACCACTATGCCCATCCATTTTTCTGACATCTCAGTGGATTTAGCAATAGCAATAGTTTCTTCCAAATTAGGGTCACCTATACACCACAATTTGTCCTGAACCTTTTTGTTCTTGACATGAACAATAATTTGATCACAAATCATTTCTTCACACATGGCTCCAAAATTACAGTGTAGGGTTAAAGCCCTTAAAGCAGTGAGGAAATCATCAAAAGATTCTTCTTGTTTTTGTGCCCTAGTATAAAATTTGAAACAGTTCAAAGCAATATTAGCTGTAGGTTTAAATCTCTTCTCTAGTCTACCAAGAGCCTCAGTATAAACATTCAAGGTATCACCACTACCAGTAGGAACCGACAGCTGGGGTAAAGTTCTAAAAATCTCTTGTCCCTCGGATCCTAGACAATGCAGTAAAATACTTTTCTTTCTCTCTGCTCCCATACGTTCTCCATCTATAGCCCTCATATAGTTGAAAAATTCCTCCTTCCACCTTGACCAAGGCATGGGAGGATCTCCTTTAACTTGCAAAAATTTAGCAGGAGGGTCAAATTGCATGGTGAGATGAAATACAATAAATAATGAAACGGGAATAAAAATGAGCTGTAATAAAACACAATGAGCAAATCAGAAAATGCGTCCTAAAAGAAAAAGAAAACTAAATAAAATAGCAGAATAAAAATGAGTTAGAATACACCAAGAAATATAATAATGGTTAAATACTTAAGTTTGTGGAGAGTATCAAATAACCAGCAATGTATTCAGGTATTTGAGATGGAAGGAATTTTAAAAATATAAGCAAAGAGAAAATAGTATTGCAAACGAAGATAATATTCAATTAAACATTGAAATGCTGAAAAATAACGAAGCTGTAGATGTCTTCGCAAATTCAGTGTAATGGTTGCTAGGCAACAGTCAAATACAAGGAAATCAAGATGGAGGCACGTCGTACGTGACTCGTGTCACGTGATGAACGTTGCGCAATGGAAATTCTTTGCAAGCTGACGTGGGTTGTAATGATATGCAATCACGTAGCTTTTGTCTTTGCGCGATGACGTTCTTTTGCTTCGTTGCCTCTACTGTCTTTGCGCGATGACGTTCCTTTGCTTAGTTCCTTCCGTCCTTACAAGATATCGGAATAGCGTTTCATCTTGACAATAATAAAGATGATGATTCTTCAGTACGTCAGGATGCCGTTTCCTTCGCCCTCGCGAACAGGTAGGATGAAGTTTAATTACATACACAGTCTCGTCAGAGCTTGTAAGCAGGTATCGGTAAGCGCGAGTGGTTGCTAAGGAACCAAATGACGCATAGAATGGTGAATCAAGTAGCAGGCAACAGATAAGTTGAAAGATGCACACGATGCAGGAAAAGATACGAAACACCCTGAAAATCCAAAAGAGGCAGTTTTCCAAACAGTGGAGAAAGATGAAAGTTCTCAAATAAGAATGAAAGTCAGATAAAATGCAAAACATTCCCCAAAATCTTCCAAAATTGCAGAAATGGGTCCAAACTCCGCTCCTGTGCTGAAGATGGCTGGAGTAGGGTTGTCCTCATCGCCAAATTTTGTAATAATCCAGGAAAGCTTGGCTTTTTAAGCAGGTTTATTATTCAGCACAGCATCAAGTTTTAACACAGCAGTGTCTAGGATACAACTGACAGAGACAGCAGAATGCTGTATGAGGAAAGCTCTGTTCAGAATACAGAACATCATAGGAAACATAACATGGCGCATGCACTTAAAGAGAAAGGATTACAGAACAGATAATACTTCAGCTATACAGAATGTAACACCCATATACCATCATCCAAGGCCCATGAAGTGGAAAAATGCAGGAAACAGACAACAGGCCATTAGGATAAATCAAAACAGTCGGCATAAGATAAAAATAGAGAGTGTTCTTTCAAGCTAATGTCAAATGAAGACAGGGTGGAGCCCCTGTGCTTACACAAGTCATTTGAGAGAGTGCGGCTAAATATGTTAAAGGGGAATTAGTCTCAGACATCACACAGGAAGGGAACTTATTCTGTTACTTACTGGTTGCTAGTGAAGATGCAACAATTCGCAAATCTCTATGGGTAATACTTAATAAAGAATGCTCCCTATACAAAAGATGGATAAAACTGTTTAGATCCGTTGTACAAATTAGCAGAAGCCCAAGTGTGTTACAATGGCAAAACCGAAGCTTACGTATTTGCCTGCAGGGAGGTTAAGTCATCCCTGGTTTGGTGCTATCCCCACAGAAAAACAGCAAATGTGACCGGGTGTCAGACAGACAGTATAAACAGACCTGAATGTGGCAGCTTGGGGGTAAAGAAACCATAACAGTATCAGAGCAACCATAAGGTTGACCAAAACTGCAAATATTCAAATTACTCCTCAAAGTTACTTTGATCAGGTGGGAAAGAAGACACTGCATGGGCAAGGGTTTGGGTCGCAAAACGATCCTCAAAACCAGTGGACGCGGAACAATTACCGGAAACTTGCAAGATATGTTTTGAATAAACGGTGGCAAACCGGAAGTGGACTGGGCTATGTCTGAAAGATCCATAAGGGGATCAGCAAAGGATGCACTGTCCGGGCGTCGACCCACCGTGCGTGCCGGATGGCTCATAAGGCGGGCGGGGCAGCAAGGGGCTGCCTGCCCTGGATCGCCCGTAAGATAACCCACAAAATCGTCATACTTTTTGTTGTATGAAAATAAACCTGCAGCAGTTCTTACCCATAACAATGTGTCCTGTGTAATCATGGGCAAGTGTATAAAATGCAGGGGGGGAGCGGATGACGGTGTGGGCACTATGCCGCTGCCCGCGTCCCCCACAGGGGGACATCAGCAGGGCAGCCCCCTTAGTCCCATTAGTCGAAGCCCCCCCCTCCGTCAGTCCTCGTGGAGGGGGAGGCTCGGGCAGTGCTCCTGCCCCTCCCCCGGCCGGGTGCACCACCAGTGACATGCATCCGGGGGAGGGCGCGTTGGGGGCGGGACGGGTAGGTACTTAGGCCCCTGCAGCCCTGCATGCAACCTCTTTGCCGGTCGTCCACCCTCCCGGCTGCCCCTGTCCGGCCGCCTCGGTACTGGTCGTCCTGCGCCTGCCTGCCTCGCTGCACCCACCCTATCCTCGTACCCAGCAGCTTGGCAAGTGGCATGCTGATTTGGATGTTCTAATGTTTTCTTTTGTGTTGCAGGCGGGGTTACAGGGCGATCTGGAGGCAGACTGGTACAGTAAGGGTACCACTGCGGCAGACGGGTACAGTAAGGGTACCTCTGCCTGGCACAGTAAGGGTGCCTGAGCCAAAGACCTGGAGCCGCAGGGAGGTTCCGGGAAAACCGCGATGGCGCCCCGTTAGTCCTTCAGGCGGATGGGGGGCCTTACCAACTGGGTGTGTGCCACACCACGCTCCGTCCTGAAAGGGGGGGCGGGAGTATAAGACATGATCACGTGATCCATAAGGGTATCAGCAAAGGCTGCACTGTCCGGGCGTCGACCCACCGTGCGTGCCGGATGGCTAATAAGGCGGGCGGGGCAGCAAGGGGCTGCCTGCCCTGGATCACCCGTAAGATAACCCACAAAATCGTCATACTTTTTGTTGTATGAAAATAAACCTGCAGCAGTTCTTACCCGTAACAATGTGTCCTGTGTAATCATTATATGGGCAAGTGTATAAAATGCAGGGGGGGAGCGGATGACGGTGTGGGCACTATGAATAAACGGCGGCAAACCGGAAGTGGACTGGGCTATGTCTGAAAGCCTAGTCTGGTGTAGAATATGCTAGTCGAAGGAATCACTCAAAACCGAAAGACATTAATACTCAGCTTCAGTTAACCCAAACGGCAATGATGGGTTGAAAAAAATATTTTTTCAAACGCTGGTCAATGTGAGTGTCTAGGGCGAGCGTAGTGAAAAAATGTAAAAGTAACACGCCTGTCACTGTGAATGCAATACAGCAAGCGCTATGGCTGGGCAGGATGTTTTGTCCTATATGATGCAACCAGATCTTTAAGACTGTTACTAAAAAAAGCACGTTGTGCCACACTGCGTATTAAAAAAGCGCATTGTACTACGCAGCAGTCATTTAAGAAAATAGTGCTCACAGACTGTAATTAAATATCTAGAGTAACAACACATGTAATAGGGGCAGTCCTCATGGGAGGTTACAACAGGAGAAAAGGAGGTATTTAGTAGGGACTACTAAGCCTATTGATTAATCAAAAGGCACTATTTACAAAGGACAGTAACAGGAGCCAATTGAAAAGATGGACGAAAAATGGGAAGAGCTTAAAGTTCATACCTGAATACAGCATGTCTTCTAAGCAAGACCGAAAAATAAGTAGGGGTGGATTAACCTTTGGGATCCTGTATTTTGCAAGGATTTCAAGTCCAAAGTGAAATACCTTTAACAGGAGTGATGTAATCTACTGGAGGATAGCTTGAGTGATGCCCATGTGGGCAGATATGGTGGTGAAAATGACTAGGGGGCTCATTGCGGGTGGCATGATGTTTGGGCCGATATTTATCAGACTCGATATAATCCAACTCCACTAGGTTGGATTTTATCGGATATGATAAATAACTGCCAATGAGAAACCTGCCTCCAAAAAAGGGGACTAACATGTGGATTTTGATGCTTTTGCGCACCAAAATCTGAATGTCCTGTTACTTATCAGACATCTTTCATGTGATAAATTTCAGTACATTTGACCTGCTGAAAATGTATTGAGTGAAAACTGTGGTAGAGTGGTGTTGGTTGCAAAACTCTTGATTACGATATTTGCGGTAACAGGAGTTACCGCACATATCACAACTAACTGGGCAACCCGTTATGAAGGCATTGGAGGTCAAGAACATCAGGTGGGGCTAAGGGAATTATTGGCAACCGGTATTGACACTGCTCATGTACTATATTGGAGGAGAAAATCTGATTGGTAGGCTTGATAGTTGTACCCTGGAACAAGGAAAGCAAAATGCGTAATACTGCTTATGGCTCTTCAATAGCAACTTTCAACTAAGCATGTGTTAACATTTTCCTTTTTGCTTACACATAAACGAATGATATTCATGTTCTTGCCTTGCCTTGTTCAAACCGATATCGCGCATAGTACTACTCACATTTTCAATTAAGGATGCGACTTTTTCATACATCACCAGTTTCCTCTTAGTTTTCCCATGATTCAACTTCATCATATGTGCCTCATGTGGGTAATTGTCTGAGTATTAAACCATGCCTAGAAACTTAATGTAAGCACAAATATTTTAAACTAATTAAATATTAGAAAACCAATGCAGTAATAAAAGCTGGGATAACATATTGAGGATTTTTCACGTTCTGTGAATGGTACGCTAATCAAAAAAACAGATTTCACGATTGTTAGAGACTAACGCTTTCTGTCAAAATATACAGTGAGTAAACATTTTTCATTATATCAATACTGACTTTCACGGGGGCCAAGCCGAGCAACAAGATGGCCGCCTTAGCTGTCGGCTCCACCGGCCAAGCAAATTATCCTTTGAATATCCGTCTTCAACTGCCTAAAGATGGGCTCTTACAATGTGAATTCGAAATTGGAAGGGCTGCTGCACAGTTTGATGCCACCCGCGGCCGGGACGAAGGTTCAGAGCATAATCTGCAAGAGCTGCGCCATCAGGCCGGATCAGGCGAAGCGTCCAAGCAGTCTGTCGGCCAACAGTATCACCAGCAGCATTCCACCCAGCAACGCAACCACCCCTGGTACAGGGTAAGTGTGCGCCTGTGAGCGACACCCCACTGAGTCCGGCGCGGGGGCCGGGACCGCGACCGTGGTGGACGTCCTCTGACTACTGCCGGCACCCCAGGAGAAACAGGTACAGAGAGCGGAGGGAGGAACCGAGGAGCAGTCGGATGTGGAACACCATCATTAGCACAGACACTGGTGTCGGCCTCCACCAGAATAGACGTAGCGTCAGAAGTGCCTGAGGGGGGTGTAGGCCCCGCACCAGCTAGGTGTACAGAACATTGCTAGGCTGACAGTTGGATCGCTAATAAAGCCCTCACCCTACTCCACGCACTCACGGACACACAGGGCAGGGACCACGGTGCCGCTGTGCTCAGGGAACTGTTAGCGGCCGCAGGTCTGCTGCAATTGCCCTGCTTAAGGACAGGTGAGGTCTAAGACTGTTTCTTTAATCTGTGACGCATCAGACAAGGGGCTAGCTGACCGGGATGCTACTCTGACCCCCCCTCGCTGCCTGGGGACGCTGCATTGCCATCCTGCCCTGACACCCACAAAGAGTTGCCGCACAGGAAAGCCTTGCCTACCGCCGACTAGCATCTGCGGTGTGGCCCCCGCTATAAATACTGACTCTAATGCACTGCAGTGGCGCATTCTTACGGCAGAGCAGATACGCACTCGCTAACACCCTGGCGTTGGAAGGGGTCCCAAGTGCGTGACGTCAGCGGCCTGCACTCCTGTTATCAACGTGCCTGACCGGGTGGGGAGAGCAGTGAACAGCTGAGCAGCTGAACATCGGATTGTTAGGAGGTCATCAAGAGACTTCACGCACCAACGGAGGCACCGGGCCGGAATCAAGGCGCCAGAGTGCTTTAAGTCCCGTTACATGGCCGCACGATTGCTGCATCTGCTCCTCCTTATGGTTAGGTGTGATTTGAGGCTGATCTTCGACCTGTTGCACACCAGGCAATGGGCTCACTAATCAGGACACTGCTGCAACCCTCCGTGGATGCTGGTGAATACCGCGCTGCTTGTTCGCCCTGCCACAAGTATATAGGCACACCCAGGAGAGTGCTGCTGCCTGCCAACGCGCAACTGCGGTGAGGACCTCCTCCCCCCCCACCATTGCCTCCTGTGCAGAGTCAGGCGTATTCCCGGTGCAGCTGCGATACACACTTGCTCACACCCTGGTGTTAGAAGGGATCCCAGAAGCAGGATATCAGAGGCCTGAATTTCTGGTATTATCAGACTGCATAGAGCAGAAAGGTGGACTTCGGAGGTTCTACTGCTGACTACCACGCGTAGTGCCTGCCAACCGCAAGTAATCCCCCTTGGAGGGACCTGCGTACGTCATGGCAGGGGGACGCAGCTTGAAGGCAGCCCTCCAGGCGAAACTGACGAAGTACACATGGGACGGAGGCCCCAGCACGAGCCCCAAAGGGGGGGTCAACCACAACCGACAAATCTGAGCCCGGTTGGAAGCAGAAGGAACCAACACTGCACGATATTCTTGAGGCCATCACCACCGTCCGCATGTCACTGGAGTCGCGTATCGACACAGTGTCCACCGAGGTGTCCCTTATCAGAGAAGACATGCGCTCAATGAACTCGCGATTAAAAGACGTAGAAATTAAAGTGTCCTCCCTGATGGAAGACACATCCGAACTGCAGAAAAAGACGGAAGAACTGCAAGCACACGCTACGAAACTAGAAGCGCAGCTGGATGACTATAAGGGACGCTCCAGACACAACAACGTCAGTATAAATGGGGTACCTGAAAGAGCGGAGGGGCCATCAGTGGATCTCTTCGTGGAGGAGCTGATCACTACTTATCTCAAGCCAAAGGGACTCTCCAAATTCTTTTCAGTGGAACGAGCACATCGGGTGCTGGGGGCCAGCCATGGCCCAGAGCCCCCCAAGGCCCTTCTTGCTAGGATCTTCAACTTCCGTGACAGGGATGTCATCCTACAGTGTGCTCGGTCTGCCCCGCCAGTGGAATACCAAAACAGTAGCATCATTTTCTTCCCGGACTTCACCCTCAAGGTGCAGAGACAGCGGCGTAGCTTCCTGGAAGTGAAAAAAACGCTCAGAGACAAGGAACTGAAATATGCTATGATGTTTCCGGGCAAGTTGAGGGTGGAATCTGAGGCGAAATCATGGTTCTTCACCAGCCCAGAGGAGAACTGGGACTGGCTGGATGGCTGGCATACGGCGGGTCACCACATTAATCGGGCCCGGGGCGTGAGGATGGATGGAGACGCCCAGGCCTCAGCTGGTGGCTCACCACTTCCTGGCTGTGAGGAGGCAGCGGGTAGAGCCGAATAATTGGTCTGAATGCCTTTCCTTTGAGTGGATTGACTGATTCCATTTGGACAGAGGGCTGCTGGAAAGGGGTCGAATCCGTCAAATGCATCAGACTTTTGCCGTACTGAGCAAGACTGCCTTGGATGGCTTGTTGATTAGTACTCCTTGAAATTTGCCAGTTCCCTTGCTCCATAGGTGGGCATCTGTGGTTGCATATTGGGCCCTTGCACATGCTTTTGGTCTAAGCCCATTAGGCTATAGATGTTATTATCTGAACAGTAAAATTCTTAGAGATGGGTGCTCGGTTTGGCTGCACGAACCCATAACTTTTTGGAAAGGTGGGCGATAAGCACTCTGCTAGTTTGGGGGGCGGGAAGTTTTGTTACCGCCGAGCAGTGAGACGGTAGGGGGGTTTTGGGGAATGCACATTGGGTTTGTCGGATGGGTGGGCGGAGCTTGCATTTGTGTTTTGGTTTGTGTATTGTTGTTGTTCAGGCATGTCTTGTCTTTTCGGACTCAGTTATCAATTGCAGCAGACATGGTGTTTGTAACGCTTTCATTAATCGTAGTTCTTAGCAGTGTAGGGAAATCCTTCCTTATATTCCTCCTGACTTGCTCCTCCCCGGGGTATCTCACATCGCTAAATCCGAGTGATGGGTACTATGAGTAGACAGAAACTTACCTTGCTCTCATGGAATGTGAATGGGCTGGGGGACAGAATAAAGAAAGGGGTGGTTCTCCAATTCCTGAAATGACACTTGACAGACGTCGTCTTTCTGCAGGAGACCCACTTGTTGGGCAACTGTTGTAAGGCCCAGTCACAATGGGGTTATCAGATGGCTGCCCACTCCGCTTTTGGGTCTTGCTCCCGGGGGGTGGGCATCCTCGTTCGCAAATCCTTCCCCTTAACGAATATTACGATCTGCACCGACCCACTGGGTAGATTTGTACCTTGGGCGGGAGCCATCCTCAATTTGGTCTCAGTATACATTCCACCTTGCCTCCATACGCAGGCCTTTATTGATCTTTGCAACCTTCTCCTGGGTCTTCCTGACAGGCGTTTATTGATTGGTGGGGACTTTAACTTCATTGTCTTGGACTCCTTGGACCGCTGGCCCCAGAAGGATCTGCCACTATCACGTAAACTGATTCATAGCTTTCTAGGTGCATTTGGACTGGTGGATATCTGGAGGTGCCTGCACCCGGAGGAACTGCAATACACACATCTTTCGGGTCCCCATGGCACCATGTCACGCATCGATTATGTGCTCACACTCACACATCATCTCCCCACAGTCAAAGAAGTACGATACTTGGCCAGAGGAATTTCGGATCACTCACCTGTACTGTGTAGAATGGAGGTGGGGGAACCCTCGGTCGGCCGGGTGGCACCGATCAACTCGTGGTATCTCATGACCCTCCTCATCAGGGATAAGGTTCTGACTGAAACTGACCTGTATTTCCAAGAAAACTTGGGGTCAGTCAGCTCATCTGTCTCACTCTGGGAGGCCTATAAGACTGTCGTTCGAGGGGTGGTTCTGGGACAAATCGCTGGGCAATGCAAAGAGAAGGCGGCCACCGTAACACATATAGAGGATGAGATCCTAGAATTGGAACGTGCAGTTAGATCGCAAGACTCGGAAGAAGTGCACCAATAGCTTCTTATTAAAACCAAGGAACTCTTGGACCTAGCCACAGATGCAGCTAAGGCGCAATATCGGGCTATCCTTAGCAGGATTTATGATGTGGGTGATAAGGCAGGCAAATTGTTGGCCTGGCTAGATCAACGGGATGGTTGGAATTGCCACTGATTCACACTCCTGAATCACAGCTCCGCAAGATATTGCAGATATATTTGGTACATATTACCAACCCCTGTACTCTTCCAGCACAACCCATTCAGAGGAAGAGGCTTCTTCCCTCCTACGCGATATTCGGATGCCAGTAGTTACTGAGGAGGAGAGTCTTGACCTTGACGTGAAATTACAGTGACCGAAGTGGAGAGGGCCATCCATGATCTGCGGGGGGGAAGCGTCGGGCCCTAATGGGTTCCCCGTAGAATTATTTAAGCTAACATGCAGGCATGACCGCCCCTTTTATCACTGCCATGTATAAAGAAAGTAAAGAGTTAGGAATTCTTTCTGAGGATCACAGATGGCCAACATCATTGTCATCCACAAAGCGGGTAAACCCGCCGACCAGTGTTCCTCATACAGGCCCATCTCGCTTCTTAACTGCGAGGCTAAGATCCTTGCAAAAGTCCTTGCCACTCGTCTGTTATCAGTTCTCCCCAATTTGATTCACCAGGATCTGTCCGGGTTTATGCCGGCAAGGAACACGTCTCTTAACCTCCGCCGACTGCACGCAGTGCTTTGTAGGGCAAATACGTTCAGAGAAGATGCAGTGGTGGTATCACTGGACGCCGCTTTGGCCTTTGACACCATTGAATGACCCTACATGTTTGCGGTGCTCCACAAGCTAGGATTTGGTCCGGAATTTATTAAATGGGTGCGTCTATTATATTGTCATCTGTTGGCGCAAGTGGTTGTAAACAATCAGAAATCCCCTGTCTTCTCTCTTGGTCGGGGCACCAGGAAAGGTTGCCCCCTGTCGCCGCTCCTTTTTGCCTTGGCCTTGGAACCTCTCGCAGCATTGATCCATCAAGACCCAGCCATTCAGGGCCATAAATGGACATATGGCTGGGAGGACTGCATATCCTGCTCTATCTCGCCTCCCTGGCGAAGTCTCCTATTGTGGTAATGGATATATTTAATATTTTTGGTAGGTTCGCAGGCTATAGGATCAATTGGTCCAAATTGGTGCTTTACGTTCTTAGTGGACAAAGACCTTGACTTTCTTGGGGCTGCCAGCTGACAGAGGCTGTTGACTCGATTTCATGACACCAACCTCCGGCCAACACTAACGCGCCTTAAGTCTGACGTCCAACACTGGAAATCACTACCCTTGACCCTCCTGGGACAGGAAGCCCTACTCAAGATGATGTCCCTCCCCTGTCTCCTGTCCGTGTTACAAAACAAACCCTTTCCAATTACGGCGTCATACTTTAAAGAATTGGATGGCACAGGGCGGCATCTGCTATGGGAGGGTAAACCACCCCGCATCGCCACACACAAGCTCACATTAGGATAGTTCGACGGGGGCATCAGACTCCCAGACATGAAAAGATTCTACTGGGCCTCGCAACTCACTGCCATGAACCAATGCACCTACAGGCTTCAAGACGACCCGGCATTTCAGATCGATCAATGGCTCCTCCCTGGGGGTGTATTTGAGGGCGCGCTGTATACAAGGTCTCAGAAGAACGTCTTTTCTGGCCCGACCAAACATACTGTGCAAATATGGAAAGACGATACTAAAATCCTGGGGTGGGAGGGCAAGCTTACTCAAGCCACGCCGCTCTGGCAATGTGACCAGCTGGGTCGGCTATCGCGCTCCTTAGGGTTTGACAAATGGGACACCATCAGTTACCAAAATTGGGGACCTCTGGAGATCTGGAAATGTCATACCATTCTCTCAATTAAGTCAAAAGTTTGAAATGGGCAGCTCTGAAAAGTTCCAGTATTTCCAAATTAGGCATGCACCACTCTCGGCTCTCCCTAAGGGTACGGCCCTCCCAGTTTCTTAGAGATGGGTGCTCGGTTTGGCTGCACGAACCCATAACTTTTTGGAAGGGTGGGCGATAAGCACTCTGCTAGTTTGGGGGGCGGGAAGTTTTGTTACCGCCGAGCAGTGAGACGGTAGGGGGGTTTTGGGGAATGCACATTGGGTTTGTCGGATGTGTGGGCGGAGCTTGCACTTGTGTTTTGGTTTGTGTATTGTTGTTGTTCAGGCATGTCTTGTCTTTTCGGACTCAGTTATCAATTGCAGCAGACATGGTGTTTGTAACGCTTTCATTAATCGTAGTTCTTAGCAGTGTAGGGAAATCCTTCCTTATATTCCTCCTGACTTGCTCCTCCCCGGGGTATCTCACATCGCTAAATCCGAGTGATGGGTACTATGAGTAGACAGAAACTTACCTTGCTCTCATGGAATGTGAATGGGCTGGGGGACAGAATAAAGAAAGGGGTGGTTCTCCAATTCCTGAAATGACACTTGACAGACGTCGTCTTTCTGCAGGAGACCCACTTGTTGGGCAACTGTTGTAAGGCCCAGTCACAATGGGGTTATCAGATGGCTGCCCACTCCGCTTTTGGGTCTTGCTCCCGGGGGGTGGGCATCCTCGTTCGCAAATCCTTCCCCTTAACGAATATTTCGATCTGCACCGACCCACTGGGTAGATTTGTACCTTGGGAGGGAGCCATCCTCAATTTGGTCTCAGTATACATTCCACCTTGCCTCCATACGCAGGCCTTTATTGATCTTTGCGACCTTCTCCTGGGTCTTCATGGCAGGCGTTTATTGATTGGTGGGGACTTTAACTTCATTGTCTTGGACTCCTTGGACCGCTGGCCCCAGAAGGATCTGCCACTATCACGTAAACTGATTCATAGCTTTCTAGGTGCATTTGGACTGGCGGATATCTGGAGGTGCCTGCACCCGGAGGAACTGCAATACACACATCTTTCGGGTCCCCATGGCACCATGTCACGCATCGATTATGTGCTCACACTCACACATCATCTCCCCACAGTCAAAGAAGTACGATACTTGGCCAGAGGAATTTCGGATCACTCACCTGTACTGTGTAGAATGGAGGTGGGGGAACCCTCGGTCGGCCGGGTGGCACCGATCAACTCGTGGTATCTCATGACCCCCCTCATCAGGGATAAGGTTCTGACTGAAACTGACCTGTATTTCCAAGAAAACTTGGGGTCAGTCAGCTCATCTGTCTCACTCTGGGAGGCCTATAAGACTGTCGTTCGAGGTGTGGTTCTGGGACAAATCGCTGGGCAATGCAAAGAGAAGGCGGCCACCGTAACACATATAGAGGATGAGATCCTAGAATTGGAACGTGCAGTTAGATCGCAAGACTCGGAAGAAGTGCACCAATAGCTTCTTATTAAAACCAAGGAACTCTTGGACCTAGCCACAGATGCAGCTAAGGCGCAATATCGGGCTATCCTTAGCAGGATTTATGATGTGGGTGATAAGGCAGGCAAATTGTTGGCCTGGCTAGATCAAAGGGATGGTTGGAATTGCCACTGATTCACACTCCTGAATCACAGCTCCGCAAGATATTGCAGATACATTTGGTAAATATTACCAACCCCTGTACTCTTCCAGCACAACCCATTCAGAGGAAGAGGCTTCTTCCCTCCTACGCGATATTCGGATGCCAGTAGTTACTGAGGAGGAGAGTCTTGACCTTGACGTGAAATTACAGTGACCGAAGTGGAGAGGGCCATCCATGATCTGCGGGGGGGAAGCGTCGGGCCCTAATGGGTTCCCCGTAGAATTATTTAAGTTAACATGCAGGCATGACCGCCCCTTTTATCACTGCCATGTATAAAGAAAGTAAAGAGTTAGGAATTCTTTCTGAGGATCACAGATGGCCAACATCATTGTCATCCACAAAGCGGGTAAACCCGCCGACCAGTGTTCCTCATACAGGCCCATCTCGCTTCTTAACTGCGAGGCTAAGATCCTTGCAAAAGTCCTTGCCACTCGTCTGTTATCAGTTCTCCCCAATTTGATTCACCAGGATCTGTCCGGGTTTATGCCGGCAAGGAACACGTCTCTTAACCTCCGCCGACTGCACGCAGTGCTTTGTAGGGCAAATACGTTCAGAGAAGATGCAGTGGTGGTATCACTGGACGCCGCTTTGGCCTTTGACACCATTGAATGACCCTACATGTTTGCGGTGCTCCACAAGCTAGGATTTGGTCCGGAATTTATTAAATGGGTGCGTCTATTATATTGTCATCTGTTGGCGCAAGTGGTTGTAAACAATCAGAAATCCCCTGTCTTCTCTCTTGGTCGGGGCACCAGGAAAGGCTGCCCCCCGTCGCCGCTCCTTTTTGCCTTGGCCTTGGAACCTCTCGCAGCATTGATCCATCAAGACCCAGCCATTCAGGGCCATAAATGGACATATGGCTGGGAGGACTGCATATCCTGCTCTATCTCGCCTCCCTGGCGAAGTCTCCTATTGTGGTAATGGATATATTTAATATTTTTGGTAGGTTCGCAGGCTATAGGATCAACTGGTCCAAATTGGTGCTTTACGTTCTTAGTGGACAAAGACCTTGACTTTCTTGGGGCTGCCAGCTGACAGAGGCTGTTGACTCGATTTCATGACACCAACCTCCGGCCAACACTAACGCGCCTTAAGTCTGACGTCCAACACTGGAAATCACTACCCTTGACCCTCCTGGGACAGGAAGCCCTACTCAAGATGATGTCCCTCCCCTGTCTCCTGTCCGTGTTACAAAACAAACCCTTTCCAATTACGGCGTCATACTTTAAAGAATTGGATGGCACAGTGCGGCATCTGCTATGGGAGGGTAAACCACCCCGCATCGCCACACACAAGCTCACATTAGGATAGTTCGACGGGGGCATCAGACTCCCAGACATGAAAAGATTCTACTGGGCCTCGCAACTCACTGCCATGAACCAATGCACCTACAGGCTTCAAGACGACCCGGCATTTCAGATCGATCAATGGCTCCTCCCTGGGGGTGTATTTGAGGGCGCGCTGTATACAAGGTCTCAGAAGAACGTCTTTTTTGGCCCGACCAAACATACTGTGAAATATGGAGAGACAATACTAAAATCCTGGGGTGGGAGGGCAAGCTTACTCAAGCCACGCCGCTCTGGCAATGTGACCAGCTGGGTCGGCTATCGCGCTCCTTAGGGTTTGACAAATGGGACACCATCAGTTACCAAAATTGGGGACCTCTGGAGATCTGGAAATGTCATACCATTCTCTCAATTAAGTCAAAAGTTTGAAATGGGCAGCTCTGAAAAGTTCCAGTATTTCCAAATTAGGCATGCACCACTCTCGGCTCTCCCTAAGGGTACGGCCCTCCCAGTTTCCTCCCCTCTGGAGGACGGGATTTTAGATGGAGATTTGCCAGAAAGGCCATATCCCCCATATACAAGAAGCTTATCATCAATATGACTGATCCCCGAACACGGCTAAGAGGTTAATGGGACAATGACGTTGCCGGCTTGGAAGACTAGGAGTGGCAAGCCGCAGTGGCTTCCCCCGCGAAGTCGCCATCTCCTCCAGACTCCGACTGGTTCAGCTAAAAATCCTCCACAGGACCTACTTGTCTGGACCCTCGTTGGTTCATATGGGATACACCCAACATAGTGGCTGTACACGGCAGTGCGGACATGAGGGCTCCTTCATCCATACACTTTGGAAATGCGAGACAATTCAGAAATTCTGGGAGGGGGTGGTGTCAATGATGGAGGGAGTATTGTGGCAGCAGATGCAATGCAACATCAAATTGATTTTGTTAAACATATGGGACCCCACTGAACTTATGGCTAGGGAGAGGACATGGGTCACTTTGGGCTTCAAGGTAGCCAAGCAGAATATCGCACGATTGTGGAGGGCTCCGACCTCACCAAACATCGTGGACTGGGCCAGAGACATGGTTTGGTGTATGCTGACAGAGATACCTATTTATCTTTCTAGGGAATGCCCGAAAAAGTGGTTGCAAATTTGGGGACCTTGGAATACTTTCCGGGGGGAGATATGTGAACCACCTAGGGGTCGGGGAGATGAGGTTGATAATGTTGAATAACCTGATATTCCCAAACATAATCATACTGCATAGGGGTGTAGAGGTTATTGATGTTTTCTCGCACTCTGTGCCACTGATTACATGTGAAATGCTGTGTCTCTGCTATTTAACATGCCAGTTTTTCAATTAAAAAATACTGACTGTCACGTGACGTGATGCTTTTAGTTAGTGGACCTTATGAAAAATACGGTATTTCTGCTCTTACATTCAGACGATAAATTGATTCAAGGGGAAGTGAATACTGAATAGATGCAGGAAAGAGATTGCAATGTGTTTCTACCTCATGTACGAAATCTACAAGTGTTATCTTTGAGTGGGAGAAAGGTAGAAATTAAAATGTGCATTTACAACATTACTTTTTAGGTTTTTGATGATTCTATGAACATCAGCTTCATTTACAGAAGGTCATATTCGTGCGTAATCTGAAGTAGCGGCTGGTAACTTGCAGAATAGTGAGATGGGCATTGATGCACACACTCACTACCCATTTGTAAGCAGGCACACTCACACCATCCATTCACAAGCACAATTGTACACACATACTCACTCACACCTACACAATCACAAACACACACTCACACCCACCCATTCAGAAACACATTCTCACATCTACCCAGTTAGAAGCACAAACAAGAACACACTTGCACTACACATTCACAGCACGCATGATCAAAAACACATATATTCATACAAACACACACAAACCCAAACAGTCAATAAGTCACTTCCCGGGCTGCTTGGTGGTTAAAGGAGTGTTTGGTGGGGGGAGAAGCACAACAGTGATTAGGTGCTGAAGGCTTTGGAGTGAAAGCAAGAAACAGAAGGTCCTGCTGCTGCCTCTCATTGATTCACCTTGTTAAGAGCTAGCTAATGAGAGTGGAACCTACCCTAACTCATCATATGTGGTGGAGTCAGTGAGACTTGTTGATCCCACCCCACTCTGTGACAAGTTAGAGAAGGGTGAAGTGAGGCATCACTGAAAGACAGTATGCCTTGAGCACTTCAGATCTTCAATCTAAGGATCCACTGCTAACTTTATCAGTGACGCTCTCATGATGAGGAAAAAAGTCCTTGCAGGGTTTTGCAGGGTTGATATGTCACTGCCTATGGGCTGTGAGATGTTTCACAACACAGCAACATTTGATTCAAGCTGCCAAGTGCCTGAGCATTAGGCCAAGTAAAGTACCTGGCTGCCTGACCCTGACATGGTAAGTGTCTGTCAGGCTGACGTTTTCCTCAGCTTGACAGACATTCATCATGCTTTGAAATAAGGGTGGGAGATGTGCAGCCATAGCAGCCATAATGACAAGTCATCTCTGATAAACTGTGTTAAAATTGCTGTAAGAAATGCTTGGCACATTTTACACTTTTTTGCTGTTTAGAGCAATTTGGTACTATCACACTGTTAGAAATGAAGTTTCTGGTTGTCAGTCAGTAAGCACCCTGTACAAGCAGGAACCCTCACTCTAGTCAGGATGAGTAAAGAACACACCTATGTTTGTCTGTGCTCACCCTCTGGTAGCTTGGCACAGAGCAGTCAGGCTAATATACAGAGGCAATGTGTAAAGTATGTGTGCACATGAATAGTAACACAGTGAAAACACCACAAAAGATCTCCACATCAGTTTAGACAAGCATTTACAATGCAATAGGTCTCGCATTCACGCAAGTTTGAGCTATTGGCATTGTAAATGACAATACCTTTTATTTATGTTTTGTGTTATAAAACATAAATAAAAGGCAATTATATTGGTGGTGGTGGTTGTATTGATGGTGGTGGTATTGGTGGTGGTGGTATTGGTGGTGGTGGTATTGGTGGTGATGGTATTGGTGGTGGTGGTATTGCTGGTGGTGGTGGTGGTATTGGCGGTGGTGGTATTGGTGGTAGTGGTATTGTTGGTGGTGATATTGGTGGTGGTGGTATTGGTGGTTGTGGTATTGGCGGTGGTATTGGTGGTGGTGTATTGGTAGTGATGGTATTGGTGGTGATGGTATTGGTATTGGCGGTGGTATTGTTATTGGTGGTGGTGGTATTGTTGGTGGTGGTATTGCTGGTGGTGGTATTATTATTGGTACTGGTGGTATTGGAGGTGGTGGTATTGGTGGTGGTGTTATTGGTGGTAGTGGTATTGGTCACAGTGGTACTGCTGGTGGTGGTATTGGTGGTGGTATTGCTGGTTGTGGTGGTGGTATTGTTGGTGTGGTATTGGTGGTGGTGCTATTGGTATTGGTGGTGGGGGTATTTGTGGTAGTGGTGGTATTGGTGGTGGAATTGATGGTGGTGTTGGCTTTGGTGGTATTGGTGGGGTGGTGGCATTGGTGGTGGTGGTATTGGTGGTGGTGGTATAGGTGGTGGTGTTGGTGGTTGTGGTGGTAGTATTGGTGGTGTGGTATTAGTGGGGGTGCTATTGGTGGTGGTGGCATTGGTAGCAGGGGTATTGGTGGTAGTGCTATCGATGGTGGTATTGGCTTTGGTGGTGGTAGTGGTGGTGGTATTGGTGGTCATGGTGGAATTGGTTGTGGTGGCGGTTGTTTTGGTGGTATTCGTGGTGGTATTGTTAGTGGTATTGGTGGTGGTGGTGATATTGGTTGTGGTGGTATTGGTGGTAGTGGTGGTATTGGTGGTGGTGGTATTGATAGTGGTATTGGTGGTGGTGGTATTGGTATTGGCGGTAGTTGTATTGGATTGATGGTGGTATTGTTGGTGGTATTATTGGTGGTATTGGTGGTGGTGGTATTGGTGATGGTATTGATAAAGGTAGTGGTGGTGATATTTGTGGTGGTATTGGTGGTGGTTGTGGTGGTGGTGGTGGTGGTATTGGTGGTGGTGTTATTGGTGGTGGTATTGGTGGTGATATTGGTGGTGGTGGTTGTATTGGTGGTGGTGGTATTGGTGGTGGTGTAATGGTGGTGGTATTGGTAGTGGTATTGGTTGTGGTGGTATCAGTGGTGGTATCGGTGGCGGTGGTGGTATTAGTGGGTGTGCTATTGGTGGTGGTAGTGGTATTGGTGGTGGTGTTATTGGTGCTGGTATTGGTGGTGATGATATTGGTGGTGGTGGTTATTTTGGTGGTGGTGGTGGTAAGGTGGTGGTATTGGTGGTGGTGTTGGTGGTATTGGTGGTGGTGGTATTGGTGGTGGTGGTATTGGCGGTGGTGGTATTGGCGAAGGTGGTGGTATTGGCAACGGTGGTATTGGTGGTGGTGGTATTAGTGATGGTATTGTGGTATTGGTGGTGGTGGTATTGGTGGTGGTGTTATTGGTATTGGAGGTGGTGGTATTGGTAATGGCAATGGTATTTTTATTGGTGGTGGTGGTATTGGTGGTGGTGGTATTGCCAGTGGTGGTGGTATTGCTGGTGGTGGTATTGCAGGTGGTGGTGGTATTGCTGGTGGTGGTGTTAGTGGTGGTGTTACTTTTGGTGGTGGTGATGGTATTGGTGGTGGTATTGGTGGTGTGGTATTGGTGGTGATGGTATTGGTGGTGGTGTTGGTGGTGGTGTTGGTGGTGGTGGTATTGGTGGTGGTGCTGATGGTGGTGGTGGTATTGGTGGTGTTGTTGTTGTTAATAAAACAGGGTTTTGAAAACAACCTATCAGGTTGCTTAGTGCAGATGGAATTTAGCACAGATGTGCTGCTTTCATCTTCAGTCCATTAGCACACGATTATGTTCCTGAATTCACATGACCTAATTGGCTAATCATTTCTAAATCCATTTTACTTGGGGGGGGAGGGGGTTGAAAGAGACACAGGATAATGCCGGGGTAAAGTGATGGAAAGTGGGCACCAGTGTTACAGGGGCTGCTGTGCTGCTTAAAAAAATGCAAGCAGTTTCAGCTGAAGTAACACATGTCCGGTATGTAGTAAAATGTAAATGTAAATGTAAATGTACAGGAATATATATAGCGCAAATCACCACTGGTTTCTAAGCGCTTGCTTAGGGAGCCCGTCCTGGTATTCCCCTGTGAGATAACCCCGGCAGGGTATCCGCAAGGTGAAAGCCAGGCATCCCGCCGCGAGGGGGCGTTGTGGAGATTAAGCAAGCTATTGCCCAGAGTCGCAGAGTGTGAACCCATGAATCGAGGAGGCACCAGAGCGAGAATTGTCGAGTCCATGGACATTTTAGGACTCAAGACCCCGCCGAGCCGGGAATTGAACCCTGGTCCTGGGCTGACCTCTGCTTCCAGGTTTGCCTCCTCTAACCAGTGAGCCACACTAGTAAAAGAAACTCAATAAAGTAAATACTGCTTACAGACTAAATAACAGGTCCCGTGTAACAACCGAAGTAAAAGGGCCAGCAGCCAAGGGAGGTTACAGATGAAGACAAGGCCGTACTAAGAAGGGACTAACAAGCCTATTAACGAATCCGAAGGCAGTATTTACAAAAGATAACAACGCAAGCCAATAAAAAATGTGGGCGGAGAGTGAGCGTGGCTTCTCTCCCATACTGTACTACAGTAGTCTTGCAGAGGTTGCGCTGCTGCCGCTAAGCTCGACCTAAAGAATAGCCAATATTTATTTAATCAAAACAAGACCTAAATGATCCAACATACATAAATCAAGATAACAATATAAAAGGGTTCAAAACTGTTCGGTCCATATAAAACTATGGATGCATCACTTTTTAGCACAAAGTACCTGGGATTTGTCAAAATCAAAGACGAAAACAGGCACAGGGGATGTGAGGCACCACAAAAGCAAAGCTCTGCATTGATTCATTACTCTCAGGGAAGGTGATGAGTTGGTTGCTTATTTGCAGGGAAGTTGATGCGTCGGTTTCTTGCTCGCAGGGGAGGTGATGTGTCAGTTCCTTACAGCTATGCAAGGGAGATGATGAGTCGGTTCCTTACTGTGGGAGGAGATGATGCGTCAGTTTCTTACTGCGAGGGGAGGTGGAGCGTTGTTTCTCCAGACACGCAGCATTGGTTCCTTACTGAAGGGCAGCGTCGATGCAGAGTTGGTGTACAGGTAAAATGCGTGGAAACTCAGGGCACGCTGTGGTTGAAGCGGCGACAGTGAAACAGGTGCTGCATCTATTCTCCCAGTTGCGAGCAGCTGATGCTCCAAAATCTTCAGCCGCACAACAGGTCCTGGTCATAGTCGGAGCGGGTGTCTCAGATGTCAGAGACATGGTGCACAGGACTCAGGCTGCAGCGATCTTGGAGCCGCACAACAGGTGCTGCATCCATTTTTCTGCCGCAGCGCAGAGATGAGTTGGTTTTTCAACCGCACTGCAAACTTGCGATGGGAAAAACAGGCGCTGAAGACCGATGTGTGAATTTACTTCTTTTCTTGTAACAGAAGCTACCTCCAGAACTGGAATTGGCAGCATTTGGCAGGTCAGAACTCCCAGCAGGGAAATTCAGGTGCTGCAGGTGAAGTCTTTCATGGGCCTGAAACTTCCAACAGCTAGCAAGCACACACAAGCCCTTGGAGCACCTTGACAAGCCGGATACAAATGTACAATTCCGGTTCTTTCAGTGTCCAAGACAGAAGCAGTAACTGCAGGCCAAACTATCAAAGCAACACAGCATTGGGGCAGTATTCCTCCCACAGTTTCTTCAGCTGTTCTTCTTGGCAGAATCTCCACTTAGTCCAGAAGAGTTCCAAAAAAGTGGGGGTACAGGTCAAATACTTATACACCTTTTAGACTTTGAAGTAGGCATACTTCAAAGGAAAGTCTTTGTAGTTAACAAGATCCAGGCAAACTACAGGGGGTGGAGACAGTATTATGGGAGGCCAGGCACAGCCCTGTTCAGGTGTTAGTAAGAACTCATCCCACCCTTCTACCTCAGGAAGGCCCACCAGCCTGGTGATGGGCCATAAGTATGTGTCTAGAGTGAATGCGCAAAACAGCCACTGTCAGTCTAAACCAGACATTAATTCCACAGGCAGAGACACAGAATGGAAAGCAAGAACATGCCCACTTTCTCAAAGCTGCAGTTTTAAACACACAATTTAAAAATCAACCCCATTAAAAGATGTATTCTTAAATCCTGAGCTCAGGGGGCCCAAACTCCAAATCTCCACCCAATTGGAAGTTCACTTGTAAGATGTTACAAGGCAACTCCAATGATAACATATGGGAGAGATAGCCCTTGCAATAGTGAAAAACGGAATTGGCAGTATTTCAATCAGGACATGTAAAACACATCTCTAAATGTCCTACCTTTCCCATACACTGCACCCTGCCCTTGGGGCTACGTTGGGCCTATATCAGGGGTGCCTTACATGTAATAAAAGGGAAGGTTTGAGCCTGGCAAGTGGGTGCACTTGATGGGTCGACTTGGCAGTTTACAACAGCACTGGAAGACACTGCAGTGACAGGCCTGAGGCATGATAACAAGGCTACACGTGTGGATGGCACAATCAATGCTTCAGGTCCACTAGTATCATTTGATTTACAGGCCCTGGGCAAACACAGCGCACCT
The DNA here is from genome assembly GCF_964263255.1 of Lissotriton vulgaris. Taxonomy (NCBI): domain Eukaryota; kingdom Metazoa; phylum Chordata; class Amphibia; order Caudata; family Salamandridae; genus Lissotriton; species Lissotriton vulgaris. Next base: position 373,856,791 of record NC_141696.1, read on the forward strand.
TACTAGGGGCTCACTAGTAAATCAAACATGACAATTATGGATATCAAATTATAATCACAATTTACAGAGGGTGCACTTGCACTTTAGCACTGATCAGCAAGGGTATAGTGCCTAGAGTACAAAAACCAACAAAAACAATACATACAGTCAACAACACGGGGTAGAGGAAAAAAGACAAGGGAAACCATGCCAAGGAGGCCAGGTCTAACACACACAACAAATGCTGTAAAATCTCATCAGTTATGTAATAACACATTACAATAGCAGTGAGGTTGAGCAGTGTCATTGTGATCAACACAATGCTGGTGCTAGTTACACAACTATAAATGTGTTAAAGCTTGTTAAAACCATCTTTTCTACATTTGCTCCCCTTTCAAGTTAAACTTTCTACAACATTACTACTACTAGCGAAGTAATGCAATTATCAATTCTTGATGTGACTGCAAACACGTCTGCAATTTTGTAAATGTGTTTATACAATATGAAATAACTTCCACATACCTCTGTAATTATGGTTATCACCACTGGTTCTTTTATTTGTGAGCCCCCCACAGCTTTTGTCTACTGCCCCAAAACAACCCCCCCAAAAAGTGTTTCATTTTGTTCTTTTGCGAACACCCTCCCATCGAGCACCTGAATCAAATCCATCTGACACTTCTGTGAAGGCCATATATTATATTTGTCACCTTTGCTCCTTTTGTTTGTGAAGAGGATACCCCCTTGGGGCTCCAGCCTCTAAGCTTTCCCCACATATCCATAGGGTTATCTATTATATTTGTCACTATTTCTCCTTTCATTTGTGAGGAGGACGCCCCCATTACCTCCCAACTGAAAGTCACCCTTCATATACATGTGAAGCCATGCATTATGTTTGTCACTATTTTTTTTTTATTTGTTAGGACCACAGCACTCTAAGGGTGCTGCCTAAAAGAAACCTCCATCATATATCATGTTTGTCATTATTGGGCCTTTTTTCTGATGAGGATCATCCCCTCTTTGTGGAGCACCTGCATCAAAGCCACCCCCACATACATTTGTAGGGGTCTCATATTATATTTGTCTCTACTGCTCCTTTTAGGTGGGTAGAAGGAACCCACCCAAATTCCTGCACACCCTCACCCATCATATATCTGTGCAGGCTACATCTGTTCCATTTCACCACACCCCAAAAAAGAAATCTGTAGTTATGATCTATTTGGAGTCTTTTCTGTGCTTATAGATTTCTTGGTTAGGAGTACAGATAAGAGCATTGAACATAACAATAAGGCATACACCTGATCTCTCTATGGTACCTTCAGTGTTGTAAGCATGTTGCAATGCTTAAAATGTTTGTTATTTCACTGTTCTCAAGTAAAGGTGAGGGCAGTGGCTCACAAAGGTGTACCAGACACCGTTTGCACAATGGTGAAGGAAGGGGGAGAGGCCTGAGGTGACATGTCTGCAAACACGCCCTGTGGCGCTTTTTAAGTTGGGGAAATAATTCCCCTTCAACCCTGGGGGCCCCTGGGGACTAACTAGCCCACCAGGTGCTTCCAGTAAGCGCCACTGCACTGCGTTGCAGAGAGGTGGTCCAGGCCGTGCCCCTTTTTACACCTCTCTGCAACAGTGCTTACAGGAGGTACCTAGTGGGCTAGTTTGACCCTAGGGAACCTCAGGATTCAAGGGGACGTAATCTCACAACTTAAAACGGCCACAGGGCATGTTTACACAGTGGGGGAGAGGAGGGGACGGGGCCTGAGGTGACATGTTCAAACACGCCCTGTGGCGCATTTTAAGTTGGGGAAATAATTCCCCCTCCTCAATCCTGAGGGACCCTGGGGGCTAACTAGCCCACCATGTGCTTCCAGTAAGTGCCACTGCGCTGCGTTGCAGAGAGGTGATCCAGGTTCTGCCCCTTTTTACACTTCTCTGCAACGCAGATCTGTGGCGCTTACTGGAGGTACCTAGTAGGCTAGTTGAATCCTAGGGACCCTCAAGATTCATGGGGACTTAATCTCCCAACTCAAAACGGCCACAGGGCGCAGTTTACACAATGGGGAAGGGAGGGGATGGGGCCTGAGGTGACTTGTGCAAACTCGCCCTGTGGCACGTTTTAAGTTGGGGAAATAATTCCCCTTCCATCCTGAGGGTCCCTGGGGACTAACTAGCCCACCAGGTGCTTCCAGTAAGCGCCACTGCGCTGTGTTGCAGAGAGGTGGTCCAGGCCGTACCCGTTTTTACACCTCTCTGCAATGCAGCTCTGTGGCACTTACTGGAGGTACCTGGTGGGCTAGTTGGACACAAGGGACACTCAGGATTCAGGGGATACTTTATCCCCCAAGTTAAAACGGCCACAGGGCGTGTTTGCACACATGTCACCTCAGCCCCACACCCCTTCACCAGTGTGCAAACGAGCCCTATGGCACGTTTTAAGAGGTAGTTTTAAACCTCCTTGCCTATTATGTACTAGGGTCTTACATAGGAGGCCATGGTAATCACAGGGGTACCCCAACGCATAGTGTTCCCTAGTGTATGTAGCTGTTTTCACTGTATTCTAAGTGTCTTTTAGCATAGCACTAACTCTAGGACTGGTTAGTCAGAGTCAGTTACCACCAGTACCCATCTGAAAAAGTTGAGGGTACAGGATGATTTTGCAACAAGGCCTCTTTCTGCTCCTCTGTTTGTTCTTTTTGCACGCCTTCCTTCTTCCTGCACTTTTCTTCATCTTTGTGGACTTCTGTTGCTTCTTTCTGCATTTCTTTTTCTTCTTTCTGTGCGTTTTTTCTTCTTTCTTCACATATCCTACCTCTGTAGGCATAGTTAGAAACTAGTATTTAAAAAACCTTAGAAATTCACTTAAAAAACCATAGGTTTCAGGCACGTTATAGTTAGAAATTAGCATTTAAAAAACCTTTGAAATTCACTGAAAAAACCATAGGTTTCAGGGGTGTTATAGTTAGGAATTAGTATTTAAAAAACCTTTGAAATTCACTGAAAAAACCATAGGTTTTAGACACGTTATAGTTAGGAATTAGCATTTAAAAAATCTTAGAAATTCACTGAAAAAAACATAGGTTTCAGTGGCATTATAGTTAGCTGGAAATTTCAGTCGTACAAAACCTTAGAAATTCCCCCGTTATAGTTAGTTCAGCTAACTATAACTTGCGCGCCCGCGATGCACTGCTGATGATGTCACATATTACATCACTCATGACATGGTCAGTGACATCACTCATGACACCACTGATGACATCTCAAATGAAATCACTGATGACATCATTCTTGTGATAAAGTGGCAGACCTCCTCTCAGCCTAACATAACCTTTGATACACACACTCAAAAATAGAAACTAATATTTTAAAAATAATGGACACACCAATACCACTTACAACACACCTATTCAGTAATACAAAGATCTACACACACATCCACTCATTCACCAACAATCCTATACAGTCACTCATACTTGTACTCACTTATCATATGTACTCATACACCTATACATCCTGTTACACACAGACACTCATCCATAGAGTTACTCACACAGATAGTCACACATGCAAACAAATTATCAAACATCCATTTACTATAGCCTTATAGCCCGCCGTAAAGAGCTATACCTGCTATTAAAGGCCCTCTCCAGTGTTAAAGGCCCGAGCGGAAGGCGAGGGCCTTTAACAAGGGAGAGGGTCTTTAATAGCCGGTATTGCCCAGCTACGAAGGGCTATAATGCTATTAGAACATTCTGCCACTAGAGGGCAGAATGTTCTAACAAAAAAAAATAAAGCCTTATGGGAGCTTGAGGGGATTGGAATCCCCTCAGGCTCCCAGAGCTGTGAACAAAGAAGCATTGGAATGTTGGAGCTCCAGGCTTATACCAGCCATTATAAGTCTGGAGCACTCAATTGTTTTCAATGGAGCTACCAACATTCCAATGTTCTAATTGCATATACAGTTATACACACACCACCACAGTTACTTCTACAGAAACTTACACATACTTACTCTCTTAAGCAATCACTTATAGAAACACTTTCTAATTTATACAGGAACTCTTCCAATCTCTCACTCTCACATATACTCCCTTATATACACCAATACTCACATATACTAGTTTAAAACATATGTAGTTACTCATAAAGACACTATTGAGACAGTCATTCACTCACTAACACACCCATACATATACTCATCCACCTACACAGTCCTGCACACATGCTGTCTTCAACACATACAAACAGTGAGTCACTCAATCATGCATCTATGCACTATGTAATACCCCCCACCGAACCACAAAGACACTCAGACACTCATACTGAAACTCAAAAAAACAACTAATAACCCATATAGACACTCATGGAGCTACTCACCAACCCATGCAGCCACTTATACATAAAGTGAGAGACTGACACAGATATGTACATATTTTAAACATTACTTACAAACCCATGTATTCACTAACATACACTTAATCAGTCAGTTATACTATCAATTTTACAAAAAAATCATCCATTTAGACACCTACATACCCATTTATTTTGCCATCGACCTTCAGATATACATATATAAAACATATTTAATTTTTTAGAAAAACACACATTCATTCCTCTTCTTTTGTGTTTTTTCTCACTAGTGTCTAAGAAGAATAGCGAACGTTCAATTTATGAGTGGGAATGACGGAAAGAGAAACTGGGCAATGCCTTTATTATTCACGTAGGTGATTTTTCGTGTTCTGGAAAAGTTGCTAAAGATTCGGTGGGAAGGTTGCTTGACTATGCCTTTCTCAGTTCACTGATGCATTTTGTTACAAAGTTGATCAACTTATTTCCTGACTGACAACAGAAGACGGTACATGGGGCATATTATCAAAAACGGCGTTCTGGTGTGAACATGGGGTTCTATGGGAAATCACAAGGGCATATTATCAAGCCCATTATCGCCGCTTTAGAGGCAGGAAACTGCCTCTAAAGCGGCGATAATTTTAACGTTCTTGAAAATAGGCCCCCACGTTCGTTAAGCAAAAAATTAATTAATTGGGAAATGTTCATTGGCAGTGAAAGGAAGAATGTTGATTGCAATGAAATGTCTGTAAGATATGCATGTAGAAAAATCTCATCAATACACGTGATAAACCTTAACATTTATGCTAAGAATACATAATTAAGTGAAGGACGTGAAGTGCCAACCATTTACTAAAAACGATGCAGAAAATATTGTCAAAGGCAGGAGAATCAATAAGTCATAAAAATATAATTCAAGATCTTTGAATGTGGCATACATCTTTCAATATCTCAAATATCTTTCAAAACCCGTCTCTTCTTTCCCTGCCTCATTTTCTCTGCTTTTACTTGAATCATTTCTCTATCAAGAGTGAAAAGTCTGATTAATGGAGTTTATCTATATAACTAAATCAAAAAAAGTAATGTTAAAGGGCCTTCTGTTGCATGTAGCTAGATCTCAAAGTGGGTCAAACCATTTCTGTTATCTGAACTTTATTGAAGAAAATCTATATGGTTCTTTAAACATATCCATGTTGAAATACCTCGAGAAATTCACAATGGTTTTTAAAAGTTTAAAGGCTGGAGTTGATGTTTTTTGCCGCCTAATTGTGCCACATGCGTCTGTGCTTTAGTCTTTTATCGTGTTTCATGCAGAAGAGAATCTGTGTTGACAAAATGCTGCACGGAATATAATGTCACGTGACAGATCAATATGAAAGAAACCTATTTGCTGCCGAATTAATTTGCTGCAATCCTTCAAAAAATTAAAAGCCTTGGCAAGCGGGAGAGGAAACAAGAAGTGTGATCAATATGAATCAGTACGACGCCGTACTTTATCACTGATTTATTAGCTGGAAGGTCTCATGATTGAGGATTCGCCTGGCCAGGCCTAATTCCCCCATTAACCTGATCTGCCAGGTGGCAACTTTCATTGACAAACAGTTTTTAGGTTCTGCAACGCCTGATGTCGGCTTTTGCTTTGCCCCGTTGCTGCTGCCCCATGCACTTGGGTTTGTCCCATATGTTTAGCCCACAACATGTTCATGCTCAGTGACAAATATATTAATTCGGTTTTGGCGAGATGAAAAAGCAAAACATCTACGGGAAGGAGGCACACTGCAATTTTGTGCACAACATAGCTTTTCAGAGACAATTTGAGACAATTTGGTAAGCAGGGGCAGGCACTAGGCTCATGGCGGCCCTGGGCAGGGAGCGTAGGAAGGGGGCTCTGGAAGAGGGGGTTGGGGCGGAGCCCCCTCCCCCGGAGCTCAGGAAGGTGTTTGTGGCGGCCCCTGGGGTTTGGCGGCCCTGTGCAGGTGCACAGCTTGCACATGCCTAAGGCCGCCCCTGCGGTAAGGATCAATGTGTTGTAAGATACATTACCATGTGAACAAATAGCATGACGAAAATTCAATCCAAGTACAGCAGGACAAACGGATATTCCGTGGGAAAGCACTGAAATCAGATATTATGGCTATTATGAGCACAAAGAAAAGTATGTTCTAAGCAAATCTAGAAAATGTTGTTACCTCCAGTGAATCAAATGTTATAGTTATGACCAAAACATAAGAAAACAATTCAGGGGCATATTACCAAGCAATAGCGATAATTATCGCTATTGCTTGGTTAGAGACAAAAATGTATCGCCGACCTGCGGCGATTTTTATCGCAGATAAACCTTGGTATTACCAAGGTTTATCGCAAATGCGATAAAAATCGGCCGCAATGCATGAATATCGCTGAAAAGTCAGCGATATTCATGCATTACCGAGCTAATGCTCTTAGCCATGTTATCCACCTCCCATTGGATAACATGGCTAAGAACTGCTCAGGGCAGGTGTTAGCTTTTGGAGATATTCGCGCTTAGCGCGAATATCTCCAAAAGTTGGTAATAGGAGATAGCGATGTTAGCGACTGTTTTCAGTCGCTAACATCTTGGCACGTCTACTTTGCATGTCATTAGTGATAAATTTCTCTGACATGCAAAGTGGGGCCCAAGATGGTCGCTATCTCCTACTAGCTGTCGCTAACTGGTGTTAGCGACAGCTAGGTAATAGGGAGATCATTTTATCTCCGCTTTCTTGGGTTTTAAAGCCAAAAAAGCGGAGATAAACCCCCTTGATAATATACCCTTAAATTCCCTAGCTATGGGTAGCTAGGCAAATATAACGTTACCCCCGCCCCCAAATGAATGACTCATCATAAATTACATAATGAATGATAACATTGACTTTGCTTATATAATAAATATTTATATTGGATATAAATATGAATAATAATAATCCATATTTGTAAAGCGTGAACATATCACCCTTTAAGGGTCTCGAGGTGCTGGGGGCCGTCAGGGAGATTAAGTGAGCTATTGCCCGAAGTCACATAGTGCTGAGCTGAGCTGCCACTGGGGATCAAACCGTGAGCCCTACGCTCCAGAGCCAGCCGCTCTGGCCTCTGCGCCACGCCTTTACCTTAACCCCTTCCGTGCGGCCGCGATTTTTCCCGTGTGCGGCCGCCGGCTGAACACGGGCGGGCCATGACGAACCCCAGCCGTCATCAGCACACGAGCACTGTAGTGCATGACGGCTGGGGTTCGTCACCAGCATGGAAGGGGTTAAGATGACGCATGTTTTCATATTTGTACATAGGTAAGCTGGCAGCATAAATATAGCAGTTCTTTCTAGAATCTCTGCAAGGACTGCAGCTCCTTTTCCTCTTACATATTCTTGGTGAAGCTCAGCTATGCCCAGAGTGGCTTCTGTTCATGTCCTGTGCTTGCTGGGAATAGCCACACTGTTTGTTCATTGAGAACCGAGCAATCGCGCACAGGGAGCGGTTGTAGGCCACGCCCTGAGTACTGCAATAAAGCAGATGGTACCAATGGACATAGTCTACAGTCAAGCACACTCAGCAATGAACAGTGTGTGGCTTTCAGTTACACCCTTTCCACAGTTTCCCTCCCCTGAATTCATGCTGGACATCCCATGATGTGAAGATACTCTGCAAAGGGTGTGGCACATTAAAATTGATCATACCATCGATGATGTCATTAGTGATGTCATATATAATATCATCAGTGATGTCACTATTGATGTTCTTAGAGATGTATTAATGATTTCGTGGTTGAGGTCATGAACAGTTAGTGACAAAGACATGAGTTATGGCTCGCCTAGCTTGATGTATTAATGGAAAAATGAAAATTGAGTAACCACAATGGAGAAAACCAAATCATAAAAAAACATTTTTAAATCGAAAATGTAATGAAACCTTTTAAAGGAAAGATAATTTGCAGGAAAAAAATCCAAAATTGTTTTAAACTTGGGTGGAGTTTAGGATGAGTAAGGGGGTTTTTGGTTTCATGGATTCATAATGTTAAAGGGGGGTGAGGGCTTTTTCAAGGTCAGGAATTGGTGCAGTTCAGGCATAGCATAGGGTGTTTAGTGTTCGCAGATGGGTGGGCTTTGGGGTGAGGAGGGTTTTTTAGGTAACTGGAATGGGAGACGTTTAGCGCTGGTGAGGGTTTTTAAGAGGTTAGAGGAGGTGAAGAGGTTTTAGGGTTCAGGATCGGGTGGAGTTTATAGCGGTAAGGGGTTTAAAGGATTCAGGGAGGGGTGGAGTTTAGATGTAGAAAGTGTTATCTAGGGTTCAGGGATGGGTAGAGTCTAAGGATGGTGAGTGTTTTTTAGAGTTCAAGGATGGGTAGTGTTTAAGGGCAGTAACGTTTTTTTAGGGTCCATGGAGTGTTTGAGTGTGGTGAGGGTCTTTAAGGGGTCAGGGATGTGTGGACTTTAGGTGTAGAAAGGGGCTTTTAGAGTTCAGGAATGTGTGTAGTTTAGGCATTATGAAGGGTTTTACAGTTCAGAGAAGGGGGAATTTAGGGATAGAAAGGGCTTTCGCGGATGGGTGGAATTTGGGGGTCAGGGATGTTTGGAGTTTAGGTGTAGTGATGGGTTTTTAGGTTTCTGGGATGAGTGGAGTTAAGAGGTAGAAAAACCTTTTATGGTTCAGGGATTGGTGTAATGTGGATGTGGTAAGAGCTTTTAGGGGCCAGGGATTGACATTGATTAGGGGTTGTGAGGGGTCAGGGATGGATGACGTTTAGGGGTGGCAATGGGTCAGCGGATTAAACGTATCCTAAGTAATTGTATGACAATGTAAAATATATAAATCTGAAATAATGTCCCCTGAAGTATAGCACTGAAGAACTACTTATGACAAAACTGCTTCTGAAAGCAAGACCTGCGACTGTTGAAGTTATATCTTAAAAATAAGTATGCAAAAGCCAATTACGAACATATAGGTATTCTATGAATTGGTTTCTATGAAACAGTAAAGGCCATTTAATTATGAGCATTTCCATTAAACAGTTTAGGTGAAATGGTTTCTCAATAATAGTATTCCATTAAATAGTTTTTCTATGAAATTAAATACAACTGCTTAGCTAGCCATCGGGGCCAATTTCAGAAGTTTTCCCTCGTTTTCCATAACCACGTCTTCATATCAATTGTGGTTTTGAAGTCAATTTCTGAGGGTTTTTACACATATATCAATGTGCTATGAGTAGGAGAAACCATGGTTAACAAAGTTTTTCAGTGAATTGCTTTTTTTATACTGATATGCTGCATACACTTTTAAGACATCTAACCTTCACTATGCATAGCTTTTGGACATGAACAGAGCAGATTGGCAGAAGAGTCTGGTCCGGCCTTTGCTCAGGCCATTGCTCTAACTCCTGCATGGGTAACCGATCTGTGGAAGGTTTTCGGCTACGTGAAGCAAATCATTGCCTAAAGCCTAGTTTATGGCCACTAACCTGCATGCTCTGGATAAGGGCTCTGTAGCACCACAGTGAAACTGAACCAGCTACATACAGTCTCTAACAGTGCTAACTAAACCAGGCCCTTCACCAACTATGCCATGAGCAGTGGGCTCTGGGATCAGGTCATGAACAAAAGCCTTGATCTGTGTTGCCCACTTGTCACTCAGTCAACACTGAAAGACTCTGCCAGTGCACATGGGGCTCTGGGCACAGGTATAGTATAAATTGTGCATACAAACAGGTGAATGCATCCCTATGGGAGACACTCCTTTAGGTTCAAAAAAGACTCCACTAAGTATAGGTTGATATTTCCAAAGTTTATATGTAATAGTCAATTTCGATAAATGTATTCAACATTTCAACTTGTACGATATAATGATGATAATCTCATTGATCATTGAGTTGATTATATAAACTCCAACTCCAATGCATTTCGTGTGGGTTGGCCCTTTTTCAAGGAGTACTGTGAAGGATGAAGAAGATATAATGAATCATGCGGAATGTAGTACAAAATTAAAAGTTGTACTAAATTAAAAGGTAGCATGCAGGTGATGTAGTAGATAACATGCACCGGCGTGATATACTGGTGGGTGAATGTGCAGAGGTCTCGTGCTAGTATATTCTGTGAAGTTCACAATTGTCGATAGCAGCGTGGTGTGTATAAACAATATTGTGCTTAAAGGTAAAAAAAACACTGACAAGTGAAATAGACTAACGCCGGGACAAACCCACGTTACACTGCATATTGTGGTAAGGTGACTAGCAAAGACCGCATGTGTATCTCGCAAGGACAAACACAGGGGCCTAACGGGAACATGAAAAAGGTAGAGAGACCACTTACGGTCATTCAAACGAAGAAAATCGGCATTGCTGCGGAAAAAGATAGCGTGACGTCAGGTTCCCTGTGAGCATAAACAATGCCTTTAAAAAAAGTTACGCGTGAAAGTGATGTGACTTACATTTGAAGTTAGTTGAAGTTTACGTGCTAGGGATCCGGAAGGAACGGCAACAGTCGTCCGACGTGAACGCGGAAGAAGGACTGTGTGTGGTTTAAGTGATGGAAAGGGTTAGTCACGTGACGGTGAAAAAAATAGATGATGGACTAGCGTATCGGCCATCTTAAGTGGAACAAACAAGGGTGTAGGAGATTACAATACATCTCTAAAAAATACTGTAAGAGGACCGTATGTTGACATTGAAAGACTGCACAAATATAAAAACAATAAATATAAGGTTATTAAGTACAAACACTGTACACATTCAAAACAGCAAGGTAACATAGTTCAGTAGATGGATGACAAGCCACTACAAAGTGTCAGTATCAGTGAGCCACGGAACGTGGTTCAAAATGAAAGAGTTATAAGTAGCAACTAAATTCAGTTCTGTCATTTAATCCAAAGGGCTTCATAGTTTGTAAACGATAAATCCATGTCATTTTGCGTTGCAGTAGAAATTTACGATTGTCTCTACCTTCAACTTTACAAATGGTTTCAAGGACCATAAATTTTACTTGGGCAACTGTGTGTTTGTGTTCATTGAAGTGAACAGCAACGGCAGATTTTTCATTTTTAGTTCTTATATTAGATTTGTGCTCGTTTATCCGCACTTTGATTTTTCTCTCAGTTTTCCCCACATAGATTTTGCCATATGGACATTTTAGAGAATAGATGAGATTCATGGAATCGCAGGTAGCATTTACGTGAAGTTTGATGTTGTTTCCTTTCATAGGGTGGGTGATGGAATTCCCTCTGATAATATTATTGCAATTGCTGCAGTTCATGCAAGGACGTGTGCCTTTGTTTTCTGTGTGGGTAACAAGAGGTTTTTCAAGGATTTCTTTATTGTTATTACTTCTTGAGTACGCGAATATGGGTGGTTTTTTGAACAGATCTTTAAAGTCGGGTTCAAGTTCCAAGATTGGCCAATGTTTGAGAATGATTTTCTTGTAGGTAGGGCTCATAGTGGAAAATTTTGATACAAGAACCAGTCTATTATCTTGTGGTTTTGTGGATTTCTTTAAGGCATCTTGTCTATTGGTAGATAGGGTCTGTGTTTTCGCGTTTTCTAGTATGGTTTTGGGGTATCCTCTTTCATTGAATCGTTCACTCATTTCATTGATGCGTTGTTCAGCAAGTTGATCATCAGATGTTATGCGTCTGACGCGCAGCATTTGGAAAATGGTAAGTGTTTTTTGAGTGCTCCCTGGTGAAAACTGGAGTAGTGGAGAGTGTTATTACGGTCTGTGGGTTTGCGATACAAGTTCGTTTTAAATCCATTTGGAGTTCTGGTGATGACCACATCCAAAAAGTGGATGGTTTCATTACTCATTTGCCATGTGAATTGGATTCTTTTGTTTTTAGTGTTCAACTCTGTCAGGGCTCGTTGTAGATTCGCTTCTGAGTCTTTCCATAGGATGAACAGATCATCAATGTAACGTATAAATAACTTGATGTTGTTATTAAGATTATCATTTCCATAAATATGTAGCTCCTCGTACTCTTTCATATATATATTTGCGTATGTGGGAGCCGCACAGTTTCCCATGGACATTCCAGACATTTGAAGGTACCAGTTTTCATCATGTTCAAAATAACTGTGGTATAAAGTAAAAATCATAAGTTGCATCAGAAACTCTTGCATGGGTACATCAATGTCACTGTGTAGAATAGTTTTTTCAATAGCTTCTATACCACCATCATGGGGGATGGAGGTATATAATGCACTAACATCAGCAGTGCATGGTATTAACTGTTCATCAGGTAGAATAGAGACTTCCGAAAGCTTTTGTAAAAATTCAGTAGTATCCCTCACGTAACTTTTCATTTTGGTGACTGAAGGTTGGAGGTATTTGTCTAAGAATATCCCCACAGTTTCATGTAGGGATCCTTTGGTGGAAACAATTGGCCTGAAGGGTGGATCTACAATGTTCTTGTGAATTTTAGGTGTCATATGTATTGATGGGCTCCTTGGATATTCTTGAATCAAAATTTTTTTGTACGATCGTCAATGATTCCTGATTCATGTGCTTTGGTAACGATATTTTGGAGTGTTTCTTTGAATTGATTAGTAGGGTTGTTTGGCAGTTTCATGTACGTGTTATCATCTATGAGCATGTGTGTGCATCACATGCCACCTTCAAAAATGCCAAATTGTGCATTTTTGAAGAATTCGCAAGTTACCATCAACTACAAGTTGGTGGTAATTTGCGAAATCTTAACCATAATTCGCAGCCCAAAAATGCTACATACATAACATTTAAGAAATCGCAAAATTGGGATTCCTTAAATGCTATGGCAAAATAAGGAATCTTTGCAATTCCTTATTTTGCGAATATTTCATACATACCAAAACATGCAAAAAGGCCTTTTGCGATTCGCAAAGGCCGAAATTCTGCGAATTTCGGCCTCTGCGATTCGCAAAAGGCTTGATACATATGGCCCCATGTCTTTGAGTCTTCCGTTTAACATTTTTCAGTTCCCAAAACACTATCATAAAAACAACCCCACGAGGGTCTTGCATTCTAGCTGAAGAGCATACAGCTCCAGCTAAGAGTGTTTTTACAAAATATGGTAATTTGTCCTCGGGTCATGTATTTAATGACCTAGAAGAATTGCAGGGTACTTTTGTACTGCCTTCTCAGAGCATCACTGGGTGCTCCTTCAAGGAACAGTGAATGTCAAATGAGCAGGTCCTGCCGCTCATGTATTGTTCAATTGTTTTTATTTTGAGTGTCTCTGTCCCCACCCCGGACGCCATTTTCTAAAAATTATTCTGGAGGGGACATGTAGCCCCTCCTTCCCAATTCTTTACAGGCCCCAGGGATCCCATCTCCTGGGGCTATACTCATTTATTTAGGGTGACGGGTCAAGATGCCCCTCCCTCTTTAAGCATATACAGGTTCTAAGGACCCCTTCCCCTGCAGCCTTTTTTTTATTTTTTGGGGGAGGGGGCCTTTTTTTATTAATTAAGAGGGAGCGCGCAGCCCTACTCCTCGAGCCACTATGGGCCCTGAGGACCCAATCCCCCTGGCCTTTTTTTATTAAGAGGAGGGGGCAGGCCCCAGGGCCTTATATGGGTGCCCCTGTGTCCACCCAGGGCACTCACAGCAAACAACATTGGGGCTGCAGGGGGAGCTGCAGAGGGAGCCCTATGGCCTCCATGCCTCACAGTCTCCCCACATGTAAACTTGATGGGTGCATCAGTAGAAGGTATTTTTCAAATCTCCCTTCTGGCTGGAACAATCAGAATTTCCCCTCCTGCATGAGCACAGGTAGGGAAACAAATGTCTGCTCTTGCCCAATGGCAGGGAGAAGACAAGATTTTCCTGCCCGCGCTCTTGCAGGCTAGCAAATGTTGTCTTGGGGGGCGGGCTCCCCATGACACAATTGTAGAGCCAGTCCTGGGCTCAGGGAGGAGGCCGACCACCTTTGTGTTAATACATATGGCGGTCCCCAGGGGATTAGGTCCCTGGGGCAGGAATCAGCTTGGGGAGGGGGGCTGTGCATCTTCCTCCCCTGTACTATGCATAGCAAGCCATGGGGGTGAGGGTTCCTGGGCCTATGGCCGACTAAGGGGGACCATGCACTGGCTCCCCTTTACTATGTATGGCAGGTTCTGGGGTGCCTGGGGCTGTGATCGGCCCAGGGATGGGGTCCATTTGCCTCCTCCACTTTATCATGTATACCGTGCCCTGGGGAATATGGTTCCAAGCTGTGAACGGCCAGGGAGGGCCGCACACCTTCCCTCCCCTAAATGTTATATGGCAATCCCCAGGGGGAAGGGATTCCAAGGGCCGAAATCAGCTTGGGAAGCAGTGCTCCACTTTCCGCTCTTACCCAAAATATTTAAACCTAAAGACCTCTGGGTACTGGCCCAACCCGGTGGTCATATTAATATAAAGCACTATGATGGGTGCTGTTTTTTCCCCTCTGAGAACCTGTGGGAACACTATGAAAAGAAAGGATTTTTTATTTTGACACATAGGGGGTCTCTCTAGAACCACTCACCCCACAGGGGTGAGTGAATCAGGGTATTCCTACCATGTCTCCTTATATCTTTTTTTATTTTAAAAGTCATTTTCAGGACAGGGGACTAAGTCCATAAGACCTGTAATGGCTGAAGTTACATTTTTGTTCCTGTTGCAGCCAGCCAATCAGATCCTCACTTTCACCAGACCAAGAAGGGTAAAAAGGTACCTTGCCAGTCAGAATGCTCAATTTTTTAAAGTTGATCTTGCAGGTCTCTAGTGAGAGTCCCTTGAACCCAATCGTTCAGATATACTACAAGGATTTACACCAATTCAAAAAACTTGCTTTATGGACCAAGATCTAGCTTTGTGCCACATTTTGTGTAATTCCTTCCAGACGGTTTTGCTGTAGCCCTTTTCAAAAATCCACTTTAAAATTGCGTCGGGATTTTGCACTTTGGGAATATTAAGATAACTTGAATGTCAATATATTTTGGTCTTAGATATATATACATACACACACATATATATTACTTACTAGCGGTCTCCAGTAGGTAATTAAAGTTAGGACCTAGTTTCCATTGGAAAAGCGTTTTTTTACTTGCCTTTATCGTTGGTGTCATTTGACAAATCTTCATTCATTTTTTCGAAAAAAGTGTCAATTTGGGTCTTGTTGTGCATGGAAAGTTTTGGGGTGATCCGTCATGCAGGGGCCAAGAAAAAGGGGAGGGGGAGTCAAAAACGTGTGTTTTCCCAATAAATGAATGACACCAAATTTTGCAGAAAGGTAGCTGTTAGTCCAGAAAACACCCTTTTGGCAAATTTGTGTAAATCCATTCAGTACTTTTTGAGATATAAAGGGAAAAACATAATTTTAATATCTAGGAACGTGGATCCTCCGAACATCTGACAGTTACCTTGCTGAAATCTGATTGGCTGTCAACACTTCAACAAGGACGTTAGGCAGCCATCTTGGGACTGGTCCCGGGAAAAAATGTAAGCGCGTTTCAGCATTCTTGGAAAAACAGAAATGCATTAAAAAAGAATGAGCATGCTTGATGAACATCTACTAAAGACTGATAATATCTGAGCGTTACCAATAAAAAAAACCAACTATGCAGGTCTAAAACAATGTTGAAGATAGTCTGTCTTCACATGATAATTACAATTGTCCAATGGGAGCTAAGCCAGGACTGTTTTTAAACAATTGACAGGTAGCACATTGCATTTCACCAACATTGATAAAGGCAAGAACGCTGAAACGTATCTATTAGGCTGACAATAAAACTGCTGTAAAACTGATGAGTGCTCCGACTGCTCTGTGAGGAGTTTTTGTTTGGAATATAATATGTGCTGCCACTCGCACGAAGGATGCACCTGTTCACAAGCATGATTTCAGTGGCAATTTGGGACAATATGTTTAACTATGGATTGCTTGAACTACTGCTGCCAAGGATAATATTGCACCCGTTGACAGGAAGTCAATCGTTACTATAATGACAGGTTATGGGTTACAAAACCTTTACCAGCGGGCAGGCGATGTATGATATGGCAATTGCAGAAGAATGAGGGACACAGTGAATTCAATGATTTTAATCTGTCCCTTCGTGGTTGGCAAAACAGAAATGTAGTGAAAACTATCAGTGTGCCTGATGAATGTAATGGCTCTAAACCAGTAAGGTAAAAACATCTACTAAAGACTGTGATAATATCTGAGCGTTACCAGTAAAAAAAAACAACTATGTAAAAACTAGTCATTATTACGGCATGCAAGTATAAAACAATGTTTAAGATAGTCTGTCTTCACTTGCTAATTGCAATTGTCCAAGGAGAGCTAAGCCAGGACTGTTTTTAAATAATTCACAGGCGGCAAATTGCCTTTCACCAACATTGATAAAGGCAAGAATGCCAAAACGCGTCTTTTGGGATGACAATAAAACTGTTGTAAACCTGATGAGTGCTCTGGCTGGTTTGTGAGGAGTTTTTGTTTGGAATATAATACGTCCTGCAAATCGCACAAAAGCTGCACTAGTTCGTAATAGTACAGCATGATTTCAGTGGCAATTTGGGACTATGTCTATATATGTTATTCAATATGCCCGGAGCATTGAGAAGGCACTCCCAGAGTTCTCACGTTAAAATGCAACTCGCCTTGACATTCCAAAATTAACATAATTTGATGACGCGTTTCATGGCTCCAATCCTCTTCTTCATGGGCTGCTAGAATCACTCATCAAATGCTCACCATCAGTGTCTAGTACTTTTTATTCAATTTCTGGCCCTCCGTGGGCGTTGCTGAATGCAAACCTTGGTAGATGCTTTCTGGGGCATATGGTTTCAATTGTGAGCAAAACATTGTTTTCCCTCAGTAGGTTTTATGCGCAATGACAATTCAAATTGCGCATAACCCCCCCAGGACCGGCTCCTGCAGTGTCCTGGGGTGCCCACCCTCGGGACACTGCTGTTTGCTATGGCAGGGCTGGAGCCTCGCCGCTCCCACCCTGCCATAGCAAACTTGGTTTGGATTTTGGAAGAGAGAGCAGGAAACCTGCTCTCTCTTCGAAAATGCAAACCAGATTGCTTTTCCACATGGGGAGCTGCATGTCAGCAGCTCCCTGTGTGGAAAAGCAATGCCGGCTCCCGCAGGACACTGGGAGCCGGCAGTGACCGTGGGGGCATTGGGGCTCCCCCCACGGTCCCCAACGGAGAGGGCCAACCCTGGGGGATGGGGTCCCCGGGGCTAGAAGAGGCCCGGCAAAAAATAAAAATAAATAAATAAAGACTGGCCCCTGGGCCAATAGAGGCCTCAGGTGGGGGGGGGCACGCAGCCCCCACCATAAGAAAAAAAATTACAATAATGTGGCTATGCCCCGAGGGATGGGGTCCCCGGGGCTGGAATTGGCCACGGGAGAGGGGCCCACGTGGCCCCCTTCCCAGTCAATTTATTATTATTTTTTAAATATGGGTAAGGCCCTGGGGGATGGGGTCCCCAGGGCCCAAAAAAAAGTAAAAAGAAAGGGGGCCACACAGGCCCATTCTAAAAAAAAAAAAAAAATGGGAGGCCCCGCTTCCTCACAACAACAGTTTGCAAACGCGCCCTGTGGTGCGTTTTAAAATGGGGAATTAATTCCCCTTCAATACTTGGGGTCCCTGGGGGCCAACTAGCCCACTAGGTACCTCCAGTAAGCGTCACAGGGCTGCGTTTGCAGAGAGGTGGTCCAGGCCACGCCCCTTTTTAGATCTCTCTGCAACGCAGCTTTGTGGAGCTTACTGGAGGTACCTGGTGGGTTAGTTGGACCCCAGGGACCCTCAGGATTTAAGGGGATTTAATCCTCCAACCTAAAACGTGCCACGGGGCGCGTTTGCAGAGTGGTGAAGGGAGGGGGCGGACCTGATGTGACATGTGTGCAAACATGCCCTGTGGTGTGTTTTAAGTTGAACAATTAATTCCCCTTCTATCCTGAGGGCCCCTGGGGGCCAACTAGCCCATCAGGTACCTACAAAAAGTGTCAGAGGCCTGCCTTGCAGAGAGGTGGTCCAGGCCACGCCCCTTTTTACACCTCTCTGCAATGCAGCTCTGTGGTGCTTACTGGAGGTACCGGATGGGCTAGTTGGACCCCGGAGACCCTCAGGATTCAAGGGGGCTTAATCCCCCAACTTAAAACACACCACGGGCGCTTTTGCACAGTGGTGAAAGGAGGGGCAGGGCCTGATGTGACGTGTGCAAACACGCCCTGTGGCACGTTTTAAGTTGGGGAATTAAGTCCCCTTCAATCCTGAGGGCCCCTTGGGCCAACTAGCCCACCAGGTACCTCCAGTAAGTGCCAGAGGCCTGCTTTTCAGAAAGGTGGTCCAAGCCACACCGCTTTTTACACCTCTCTGCAACGCAGCTCTGTGGCGCTTACTGGAGGTGTCTGGTGGGCTATTTGGTCCCCAGGGATCCCCAGGAATCAGGGGGACTTAATCCCCCAACTTATAGTGCGCCACCATGAGGTTGAACACAGGTCCCTGCAGCGGACGCCTTCGTCTACTGAGCCAACACAACAGACCAGGCATACACACATATCTATCTATCTCTCTCTCTCTCTCTCTCTCTCTCTCTCTCTCTCTCTCTCTCTCTCTCTCTCTCTCTCTCTCTCTCTCTCTCCCTACCTCTGTCAGTCTCAATCTCACCCTCTGTCTCCCTCTCTCTGTCTCCCTCTGTCTCCGTCCCTCTGTCTCCCTCTCTCTCTCCCTCTGTCTGTCTCCCTCTGTCTGTCTCCCTCTCTCTATCTCGCTCCCTCTATCTTCCTCTCTCCCTCTATCTCCCTCTCTCCCTCTATCGCCCTCTATCTCCCTCCCTCCCTCTATCTTCCTCCCTCCCTCTATCTCTCTCCCTCTGTCTCACTTACCTCTGTCTCTCTCCCACTATCTCCCTCCCTCTATCTCCCTCCTTCTATCTGTCTCTCCCCCTACCTGTCTCCCTCCCTCTGTCTGTCTCCCTCTCCCTCCCTCTGTCTCTCCCTGACTCGCTCCCTCTGCCTCCCTCCCACCAACTCCCTCTCTCTCCCTCTGTCTCCCTCCCTCTATCTCCCTCCCTCTATGTTTCTCCTCCCTCTATCTGTCTCCCTCCCTCCGTCTTCCTCCCTCTGTCTCCCTCTCTCTGTCTCTCCCTAACTTGCTCCCTCTGCCTTCCTCCCACTCCCGCTCTCTCTGTCTCCCTCTGTCTCCCTCCCTCTGTCTCAGTCCCTCTGTCTCCCTCCCTCTGTGTCTCCCCCTCTCTCTCCGTCTCTGTCTCCCTCTGTCTCTCTCTGTCAACCTCCCTCACTCCGTCTACCCCTGACTCCCTCCGTCTCCCTCTCTCTGTCTGCCTCTCTCTGTCTCCCTCTCTCTCCCTCCCCCTCCCTCCCTGTCACCCTCTGTCTCCCTTTCTCTCCCTCCCTCTGTCTCCCTCTGTCTCCCTCTCCGTCTCCGTCTCCCTCTCCCTCTCTCTGTCACTGCCTGTCTCGGTCTGTCTCTGCCTCTATCTTTCTCTGTCTGTCCATGTCTCTCTCTGTCTCTGTCTCTACCTCTCTTTGTCTCTATCTCTGTCTGTCTCTGCCTCTATCTGTCTCCGTCTCAATCTGTCCCTGCCTCTATCTCTGTCTCTATCTCTGTCTCTCTCTGTCTCTCTCTCTGTCTCTCTCTCTCTGTCTCTATCGCTGTCTGTCTCTACCTCTATCTGTCTCTACCTCTGTCACTGTCTCCGACCCTATTTAGCTCTGTCTGTCCCTGTCTCTACCTTTATCTGTCTCTGTCTCTATATGTCTTCATCTGTCTCTATCTCTATCTGTCTCACCTCACCCAGCTCTCACTCCCTGCTGCCCTCTGTCACCTCGCCAGGCTCTCACTCCCTACTGCCCTCTGTCACCTCACCGGGCTCTCACTCTCTGCTGCCCTCCCACCTCACCCGGGCACTCACTCCCTGCTGCCCTCCCACCTCACAGGGCTCTCACTCCCTGCTGCCCTCCCACCTCACCCGTGCTCTCACTCCCTGTTGCCCTCCCACCTCACCCGGGCTCATTGGGCAGAGTCCACAGAACTGAGGCTCTATGGTCATGTTATTCGTTCTAGGTAAAGTAGTACATAGTGATGAGCAACACTGTTAGGTCTGAGAATTGGGAACAGCTGAAGTGAGCAGGAGGGGATACTTATTGTATGTGTGCACACATGGTGGACGTGTGCACCCATGATGGAAAGCGTCGGGTGGCGGTGTGCAGTGTCAATCTTTTCTTGTTGGACCTGTGCAGAGGGTAGTGTTCATGTGCAGGCTACCGCTCTGTATGCACAAGTGCAGGGCGGTATACAAAGTCAGGATGATGGTTTGTGGAAAGTATTACAACCTGGGTGTGCATGTTTCTAACTGCCGAGCATAGACAGCTGTGATATTGTTGGGGTGACTAGTGTTTAGTGTGCAATGAGCCTGGACATCAGCATGACATATCAGGTATGCACACACACAGAGTGCAAGCCCTCACCTACTTCGCAGAACCAGTTGCAGGCGCCTCTCGTTCGAATTTTATTATGCACATATACACACCGTGTGCGAAATTCTTAAAGTGTGCAGGGAGTGACTGGGTGAAACATGCTGCTGGAGTTGGTGTCCCTCGTGCAGGAGGTTAGTGTGTACCATGGCATGTCATATGTTCACACGCCACATGCAGCCCCTCACCTAGTTTGCAGGACTTGTCGCAGGGGTGCAGAGGGCGGCTGAGGTGGTGCATGCCACTGGTGTTAGTGCTCCATGTGCAAGAGGTTACTGTGCAGGAAGCCACGCGTGCACACGCAACACGCAGCCCCTTATTCAGCTTGCATGACTTGTTGCAGAGTGTGCAGTGGGCGGCTGGGGCGGTGCATGCCGCTGGTGTAAGTACAAGATGTGCAGGAGGCGAGTGTGGTGCACACAACGCGTGCTGCCCCTTACCTAGGTCGCAGAGCTGGCTGAGGTGGTGCTTATCCCCCAGAATGACATAGCAGTTACAGTGCTCATTTATTTCAGTGTTGTAATTCAAAGTTTTTCACCATCAGCTAATAGGCGGCAATAATCAAAACATTTGAGCACATGGCAATGCCTGCTATATCATGGCTTACTTAGAGTTATAGGACTGCTTTATAGATTCTACATTTAATTGCTCAATTTCAGATGAAAACAATATTTTCTTTAAGAAACGGTGTAAAGAAAAAGAACATGCATTTTAAGCAGTTCTCACTTGTGTTTTAAACGTCAAAGAGCCTAGAAGAGATTGAGTTTGAAGACCAGAAACATAAATGTACTCTATCCTTTCATTTTTGTAAAATAATGGTTTACGCGTGCAAGCTCTTCTAATCTTCAGAATTTGCTACTTTCTGGAACTCGCTGCCTATTGAATGCAGACACTCCATAAAGGTTTGAGGCAAGCTCTCACTCCCTGCTGCCCTCTCCCCCATAGCTTCCCGGGCACACACACAGCCGCACCCCAGTACTTCACAGGTCTTCAAAAGACCATTTACATGTTAATGAGGCATCCTTCACCTCTTCTTAGCGCTCCTGCAGCTCCACTCAGACTGTGGCTGGAATCTCTCGGCCCCACAGATCAGTACCAGCGGTGTTTGCTGACACTTGAGAAAAAAAAGGAGAACACAGGTACAATGTCAGCAAGGTCTGCGTTGTCGGGCCGCTGGCGGCCCACGGGCCGTACTTTGAGTACCCGTGTACTAGGGCCTTACAGAGGAGGTCATGCTAATCACAGGGGTACCCCAACGCATAGTATACCCTAGTATATGTAGGTGTTTTCACTGTATTCTAAGTTTCTTTTAGCATAGCACTAGCTCTAGGCATGGTTAGTCAGAGTCAGTTACCACCAGTACCCATCTGAAAAAGTTGAGGGCACAGGATGATTTAGCAACAAGACCTCTTACTGCTCCTCTGTTCATTCTGCATATCTTGCTTCTTCCTGCACTTTTCTTCGTCTTTGTGGACTTCTGTTGCTTCTTTCTGCAATTCTAATGCTTCTTTCTTCACATGTCCTACCTCTGTAGGAATAGTTGGAAACTAGAATTTAAAATACCTTAGAAATTCACTTAAAAAACCATAGGTTTCAGGCCCGTTATAGTTAGAAATTAACATGGAATGCTAACTATAACGGGGGAATTTCTATGGTTTTGTACGAGTGAAATGTCCAGCTAACTATAGCACCCCTGAAACCTATGGTTTTTTCAGTGAATTTCTACGATTTTTTTAATGCTAATTTCTGCCTTTTTCCAGGTCCCAGAGAATCTCAACAATGGTGGCATTTTCAGGTGCCTAACATTTCTGCCCAGTCTGTGTAAGAAATGCAGATGATTGAAAATTGGTTGCTGTTCGGCCAGAAATGTGCCATGGGACATCCTCCTTGGGATCCTCTGGAACAACAGCATCCTCCCTCTCCTTCTGACAATAAAGTAGCTGTCAAAACTGCTCTACAAGGCTTCACATATGACAGGAATAACTGTATCTCCCTATCTGCTCTAAAGGATAACAATTTGTTTTCATATGTTTCAGACATGGTTTTATTTTCCAAAGATAAAAGTGTAGCCCCGCTCTGGAAAATAATATCTATTAAAAATCTCCATGGCCTTAACATCTGAAACCCTTCTAAATGTAATTACGCAAAACAAAGTTTCTAGCTTCAGAGATATTTGTCTCAGAGAAAAATAATTATGACTTGTTCATGATGTGAACAATCTAAATACTAATCTAATATCCCATAACAAATCATAACAAGCTTTAGGAGGTCTCTTAAGACAAACTAATTCCTTCATCCCTCTACGTATCAAACGATCAATTCCTTATGCAAAATTGATTGTTAAAGCACTTCCTGCTGACACAGCTGATCTGTAGCAATTAATTGTCCTGTAAGAAAGACCAGAATTGAACAAATCTGTCGGATAGTTTGCTACTTCTGCATCCAGAGCCTCAACGGGATACAAATCTCTTTCCATGCACCAACTACATTATTTTTTCCATACCCCCTTGTAACGTTTTCTGGTGCCTGGAGCCCTGGACTCATCCAATAAGTAACTAGCCTTTCCTGAAAGACCTGAATATCCACTGGTACCCCTGAAATCATCTAAACAAGAAGGTTCATACTCCCCTCTAAAACCAAAGCCTGTTCCTCTCCCTCTGAATCTACCAGAAGAATCAAGGTAACCATAAGCAGATGGGGTATCTCTACTACGATTTGCATTATACTTGAGAACCAAACCTGAGAACTTCCACCTGGAATTATCTTTTTGATTCTGCATCTCCCTGACCAGACCTTCTCAACACTCTCTGGATCATTGAGAATGGGAGAAAAGCATAACTTCCTTCCAGTAGAAAGGAGTCTACTGCAGTTGCCCCAGGATTCGGTCTCCAGCTGAAGTATCTGTGTACTTGGTAGACTAGTCAGCTTGCAAACAAATCTACCTGATTTAATCCCTATAACCTCTGAATCATATTGAAAATTACAGGATTCAACTTCCAGTCGCTGAAATCCCTGAGGTATCTGGAATTAAAATCTGCTCTCACATTCTCCTGCCCTGAAATATATTACTCTTAAAAGGGATTTTGTGTTCCCAACAAAAATAACATATCTGTTTTGCTAAATCTGCCAATTTTTTTAATTTCGAACCACCCAATCAATTTAAGTATGAAATGGCTGTAAAACTGTCTAAACGAATCAAGGTTACAGTGTTCACCAATAAATTCTTTAAACTTATCAGTGCTTTCATACCAGCTAAACAGTTTATGTGTAGCAATTGTTCCTCCTTGGAACCTTTCCCCCTGGTTTCTCACTTGGTCAAATGAGCTCCCCAACCAAAATTGCTGGTAACCGACTCAAAGTCAAACTCAGAAACATTTTCAAACATGGTTGTGCAATCCCAAGTTTCTAGATTGTCGAACCACCATTTAAAATCCTCCCGAGCATTCACTGATAATGAAGTTGGTTCTGCAAGTGAAAAACCTTTTCTCAATCCCAGTTCAATTCAGTCTCTGAGGAGCTTTGTAATGCAATAGACGAGGGGAAATAGCATGAATGGGTGATGATACAAGTCCGAGTACTCTCACTAGGTCTCTCAAGATAACCAGTTTCTTTTCCAAAACAACTTTTATCTCCTTCCTTGTCTTTTTTTGAGGAAGAATTAACTGAGATAATTGAGTATCGACCTGAAAAACCCCAAAAATCTAGGTTCATTGTAGGGACCATAAAAGACGTTTCCACATTTATTATAAACCCTAAACTATCTGCAAGGTTCCTTGTCCATGTAAGGTGTTTTAACAATTCTATCCTGTTCTGAGGCAAAAGCGATATTGCCTCAAAACAGATTATCAATCAGATGTCTCTTTGTCTTAGTAAGGCCACTACTGGGCACACCACCTTGGTGAAGCACCTAGGAGCTGAGCACAACCCAAAAGGTAGATAAATGATATAGGACACCTCTTCACCTGAACTGCAAATATTTCCAAGAGACTTTTTCCATGGGCATTGTAAAATGTACATCCTTTAAATCCAATTTTACCAACCAGTCTTTTTCCTGCAATATGTCCTTCAATAGATCCCCTCTATCTAGAAATGTCTGTATACCAGGAACTTATTTAATTTTTTTCAAATGTATTACAGGGCGCCAAACCTTGACCTTCTTCATTATGAGAACAACTGTACCACAAAACCTTCCCCTGTTTCTGACTCTTCTACTCCTATTAATGCTCCTTTCTCTAACATTTTGGGAAACTTAGTCTATCAGTTCCATCTTTTCCAAATCCAAAACAAACTCTCTTGGTTGTCTGGTTTGAACAGGTGTTCCCCAAAACTCTGTTCTGAAACCAACAAGGTTTTCAACACCCAATGGTCTCTTGTAATATTTTCCTAGTTGTGAATGAAACACCTTAGTCTAACCTCAACCTCTAAATGGGAAGAACCAACAGAAATTTTCGGACTCACCCGGAGTTCCTGAACCTTGAGATCTTGGCCTTCCTCCACAATATATCAAATTCCTTCCTCACTCAGGGTAGAAACCTGTGTTTGAACAAAAACTCCTTCCATAATTTCCATAGTTTCTGGGCTCCTGGAAATGTTAATGGGCCCTTTTGGCTCCACGGCCGACAGCCAGTCCCCTCCTGCCAGCCATTCCAATACTCCTTGTACCAAAAACATGCCTCATGTTATTTTTGGCTTTGCTAAAAGCAATGAATGAGGAGACATATTTCCCTAATGTTTTAGTGAAACTCTCTCTAAAGAGAAGAACATTTGGGTACCCCCATATCCTCTCTGTTTAATAAGTCTGCCAACTTGGGGGCATATTTACAAGGGCTTTAGCTCCGCACTTTTTGCTTAAAAAGCCCAAAAAGAGGAGATAAAAAAAAATCGCCCTATTTACAAGATGGTGCTAAAATGCATAATTGCATGTTAGCACTCTTTTTCACAACTCCTCCCTTTGCATCTCTAATGAGATGCAAAGTGGGCGGTTTTTGCCAAAAACTAACGTCTGCTAAAATCCAGACTTACCTATGGTTTACATAGGGGGTGGATTATGCTGATATGACCACAGGGGTGTATCAGCAAGATTATCACCGTTTTGCAGGGAACATCGCTGGAAAACCAGCAATGTTCCCTGCAAAACGGTGATAACCTCGCTATCTCTGGAATTTGTATCGCCCTGGAGAAACCAGTTGTTAATAACGTGCTACCAGGGCGATACATTCCAGAGATAGCCTGCGATAAAAAATGTATCGCTCGCTAAGCACGGCCAGTGATAATTATCGCTGGCCGTTGATAATATGCTTCTTGGTGCTCATCCTCATAAGGGATGTCTTCCCCCATTCCATTATTAAGCCTGCGTTTGCATTTCCTAGCATGCATAAAGCACACTGGGCCCATCCTCTGAGGAGTTCCACATCGACCTGTGTATTATTACAACTGGCATCTTAAGGCATATCAGGGATAAAAGATAAGGGTTCTAACATGCCCAGACCTTTCTCCTCCCATTGTTTCAGGCATCTTTCTATTCCTTTTCTGGGATGTTTCCCAAACTTAAATAAGAACTTAATAATTTATAGGTCAAGATTTGGTGTTGTGTAGGTCTTATCCCCAAATGTATGGCCTTGGGCACTCTTCTCTCAACAAGTTGCAGGTGTCCTTGTCAAAGGATTCTCTCACCGAGAATTTTTTAAAGTTCACTACATGATTAATGGGCCACAATTTCAAGCTCCAAGGAGGCCTAATCATATTTAGGTCACACATATCGCCCCCAAAAGGATTTTTTAACCCTTTTGATGTTGATGTGCTACCAAAATCCTCATCAAGGCTCTCAAATAGGCCTGAGCTCTCCTGTGGATCAAACACATACTCATCAAATTCCAAGTCCCCTGACTCATATGCTTCCTCATCAACACTATAGGAGCTGTGACTATCTTTCGTACCATCTGGGTCATTCCTTCTAATTAGGCAGCTATGGACAACCTTTCTGTTAAGGTGGCCCTTTCCTTTTGTGCTGTTGTGGGTACTATCCTCTATTGAAGCTCTCAGGATACCACAGCAACTGCATTATTGTCAGCTTTCTCTATATGTGTTTTCTTTTTGGATACTTTCCCCCTCTTTTTATAATTAGAAGTAGAAGGGGTATCCTCCTCGGAGAAAGAGAAATAATTTTCCTCTGAAAGAATATCCCCCTTTCTTTTAGAAAGAGCGGTCTCCACCACCTCTTTAACAGAAGATCTCAATTATTTTTCAATACATTTTTTCAAAGAGACTCCAATCAATTCAACCGTTGATTGAACCTAAGGATTGATATCACTTGTTGTGCATATTAAATGTAGTCAACTATAAATATATATAATACATTCATATTAGCCTGATATATATATATATATATATATATATATATATATATATATATATATATATATATATATATATATATATATATATATATATATATATATAAATTTCATTCAATGAAAAAACCATAGGTTTTAGGAATGTTATAGTTAGCTGGACATTTCACTCATACAAAACCATTGAAATTCCTCTATTATAGTTTGTTGTACTAACTGCAACTCTCGCACCCGCAATCCACTGGTAATGATGTCACATATTACATCATTCATGACATGGTCAGAGACATCACTGATGACATCTCAAATGACTTCATCCAGTGAATGTGGTTTGGATCCATATTTAAATATGTATTATATATATAGCAATCTGCATTGAAGAATGAGTAAATGTATAAGTATCTAGAAGGATGATTTAGTAGCAGTGTGATTGACTATTTACTTGACTAATTTATAGTGTCTCACTAAATATATTGGATAGTGACTAAACTGTGAGAATATCTGTATTACTTTCTCAGTTGTTGCGTAAACTGCTGCACCAGTTAGTTACTAGCTACGTGAAAGTCTATATTAGTTATTGGTTAGTTAACTGATTATTTGTATGGGAGAGTGAATCTGTGTGTAGTTCGGTGGGGTGTTTGTGACTGCCCCTTGTGTCAATAGTTGATTCAGTAGGTATATGATGTTAAGACTACATGTTATAATACTTGTTTGGGTGAGTGAATATGTATATGGATGTGCTGATGAGCAAATATATCTCTCAATGGCACATGTCCAAAAAACTAGAATAATAAAAGGCAGTGTATATGACATATGTTGTATATAAATAGGTATACATAAAACTCAGTGATTGCATGAGTGACTGTATAGATAACTGTATACTTGTAGTAGCAATTTTATAACACACTAAGTATGAGTTACTATCTATATCATTAAATGAAGTGGTGTTTGTATAAGTGTGTAGCTCAGTAAATATAAGTATGATCCATTGTTTGCATAAGTGAGCAGGATGACTGCATAAGTAAATAGGATGTGTGCTGCTGTGTAATGTCTATATAGGTGTATAAGTATATTTCATAGTGTTCCACTGATCATTGACAGCATGTAGGAATGAATCTATAGATAATTGATTACATGTTTGTGTAAATCTAAGAATGACTGAGTGGGGTTTTAGATACTTGTATTAGTGTGTCAATGGATTCAAATATGGTACTCTATATTTTACAGTGAGTGATGAAAGATTATAGTAGTGTATGATGAGGTGTATCTGATTGCCATGTGGATGGTGTCATCAGTGATGTCATCGGTGATGTAATTTGAGATGTCATCAGTGAAGTCATCAGTGATGTCACTGATCATGTCATGAATTATGCAATATGTGACATCATTACCAGTGGATTGCGGGCGCGAGAGTTACAGTTAGTACAACTAACCATAACAGAGGAATTTCAATGATTTTGTATGAGTGAAATGTCCAGCTAACTATAACATTCCTAAAACCTATGTTTTTTTCAGTGAATTTCTACGATTTTTTAAATGCTAATTCCTAACTATAACCTGCCTGAAACCTATGTTTTTTTCAGTGAATTTCAATGGTTTTTAAAATGACAATTTCTACTTATTATGTTGACCACTTCCCCATATATTCATTCAAAAACCAAATCTGCAATGTAAATGTAAATGTATAGGCATTTATATAGCGCATTGCTTACCCGTAGGGTCCCAAGGCGCTTCGACCGCTGCAAAACCCTTCCTGGCTTCCCTGAGAGATGGTCCCTTATTGGGTATCTCCAGGGTGAGACCAGGCATCCCCGGCGGTCTGGTGGGGCCGTTAGTGAAGATGAGGCAAGCTAATGCCCAGAGTTGCCGAGTGTGATCGCTGATCAGAGTGGGCACCGAGGCGAGAGAATTATCGAGTCCGCTGACCCTGGTCCAGAAACCTGCCGCGCCGGGAATCGAACCCTGGTCCTGGGCCGTCCTCTGCTCTCGGGTCTGCCGCCTCTAACCAGTGAGCCACACTACTTCACTCTACGTAAAAAATCAGGCAATAGTTCCATTTACCACTAACAAATTAACATCAACATTTGTTTACTGTAAGAACGTCAAACATGTACTACGTGAATTACATCGAACTCACACCCATGTTTAAAGAGCAATATGAGATTGTAATTATACACTTCCGACACCAAACAAAATCACAATACTCAGCACCACTACCACTACAACCACCCCCACGGACCTCAGAGGCCGCGCAAAACAGTACTACGGACCTTTCCAAAATAATATACCTCCTCAACAGTACACTAACTCAATCTACAGAGATGTGGCAAGGAAGTATGTATAAGGGAAAGAACTCAAACATCAACAATAATGTACACAACGTTAAGACTACTGGTGAAATACTATACACAATTCACTATAGAAATCAAAAACGTTTCAGTGTGTACATATACCATTGATACGTGTAGTGTACTGAATAGTGGATGCAACCATATTATCTCAGACACTAGGGAATATTTCGGTCATGTAGCTGTGTTCACCCCCCTCCTTTGAAACAGAAGCGGAGTGGGCTAGTCTAATGTAAGACTTTAAATAATTAGTGTACGTCTTGGGCGTGGTTCACTTCTGCAAAGATAACAGAATGCACCACAGCGAAGTTCCGCACCCTGCCACGTGGATGCCGCCATGACCAAGTGCTTCCTTGATTGCCAACTCCACAGTACCCCAGACTTATGTCTGTATAGACTAGTGGTTTCCATCGACACTGCGGACAGCAGGGTTCACAACTTGAATTCAACTTTGGATCTAAATTTGTCTTCTGTATCTGTGCTGAGAAGTGCCTACAATCTATTCTGCGGTCAGTAGAGTTGACAACTTGATACCAGTTGAATTCAGCTTTGCATCAACACTACGGACAGCATGGAATCCAGCCTTGCTTTATTTAAGGCAGAGACAATTGTACTGTGTCCTCAGATTCTGTTAACTGTGACAAAATAGCATTCATTGATCTTTGTGTCGACTACTGCCTTCAATTGGCACTACGTACAACAGGGTTCTCAACTTCAATTCGGCTTTGCATCAACACTACGGACAGTATTGAATCCAGCCTTGCTTTATTTATGGCAGAGACAATTGTACTGTGTCCTCAGATTCAGTGACAAAACAGCATGCTTTGATCTTTGTGTCGACTACTGCCTTAAATCTACACTGCGTACAACAGGGTTCACAACTTGCATTCAGCTTTCCATCTACACTACAGACAGCATTCAAGATATCCTTGATTTATGTAAGGAAAAGATTATTTCCACAAAAACATTCCTCAATTACTGTAGTGAGTTCTGTTTTCAAATGTACACTGCGATCAAAAGAGTTTACCGCTTGATACCAGTGGCGCATAAGCACTACAGACAACATAAAATTCAGTCTCAATTTATTTAAGGCAGAAAAATAGTACTGTGTCGTCAGATTTTGTTAAATTATGTAACAAACAAAGCATTCCTCGATGTGTGTGTCAACTACAGCCTTTGATGTACTTAGCGGACGGACAGCAGGGTTCACAACTTGAATTCACTTTTGCATGTATACTACGGACAATCAGGAATTCAACCTTGATTAATTTAATGTAGAGACAATTGTATTGTATGTGTTCAGATTTTCTCAGATAGAACGGCGATTGTACATCACACATTCCAGTAGACAAGAGACATTATACCACTGCGACCGCCCCCGAACCACGAATCATCACAGGGTACACACACGCTGACTTCTTTCGGTACCACTAAATCACTGCAACACAAGTCATTTTCCCATAGCCTTATTAAAGCAGAACTCACTAGGCAAAAACATTGCTCCCAGTACAGCCCCCCTACAATACACATTATCGCAGGGTGCGTACAAGCTCAGCACCAAAGCTACTACTAACTCAGTGCACCATAAAGCATCGGAAAGAAAAGTGAACAATTTTATGTCAGCAATGAGACATACTATCACTTTTAAGTGAAATTCATGCAGAATCCAATCGACAAAAGACATTACTTCAATTACTGTGGCCCCCTCCCCAGACCACGCATCATCGCAGACTATGTACACACTAAGCACCAAAGATACTAGTAACTCAGTGCACCAAAAATGATTATCACGTGGCCTTACTAAGTCACCATTCACAACACAAAAAACATTACTATCAGTACAGCCTGCCCGGACCATGCATCATCGCAGGCTCCACAGAACCTTCTTGTTTTAGATACCACTAACTCAGTAGAAACCAAACTAAGTATAACACCTATCAAACCCTATGCAATATCCCTTTTTTATGTTTCCTTGAAAACTTATTTTATATCACTTTTATATTTAGTTGAATAATAAAATGCACTCTGCATACATGTTCGATCTTCCACTTCTACTATGATTGCTGATGATGCACTCCACCCTAAGGTCTGTACACTGTGCACAGTAGGGTTCTCAACTTGAATTTATTTTTTCATCTACACTACAGACAGCATTAAATTCAGCCTCGATTTATTTAAAGCAGACAAAAAATGGTGCTGTTGCACTGCTTGTATGTGCAAGCAACTTCAATAGCTGCATCATGTGAACTATGATAACAAACAATGTACAAGTTTGCGCCAAAATGTACCTCTATCACCAGCAATAACAAGTGCCTCTGGGGAATCACCCTCAACATAGCCACCAGACATACGTCCCCAATTTGTGAAGTTACAATGCACTGCGTAAAGAGGAATCGTGTAATTTGTTATGAGGAGCAATCAGTACACCTAGTTTTCACAGCAATTGATAACCATAGATGCTAGGTTTCCCCCCCTCAAAGTTCATATACTCCAGTATGCAACAGAGAATGATTTCAGCTCAGCCCGTTCAGACCACGCATCATCGCAGGGCGAGCACACGATAAACACCAGATGTACCACTAACTCAGTACACCATAAGTAATAGCCACGTGCCCTTGTTAAGGCAAAATTCAATAGTCAAACACATTTTTACCAGTGCGGTCTGCCTGGACCAAGCATCATCGCAGGCTCCACACAAACCGCCCCTACCTCAGTCCACCACAACTCATGAACTCTTTACGATAGAATCTTCTCTGTATTTGATATAGAATGCTCCTACCTTTGTACAGCAGAAGTCATAAACCGTTTATGATTAAATATCTGTATATGATATCATGATTCCTATTCTACTTCTTATCAACAACAACGTAATAAAATGGAGTCGAGCACACATGCCCCTACCCACTTTAACTGAGGGACAGGGACTGGCGATGCCTTCAATCATGAGGCCGCAGAAATATACATGCTGAGGAACGATTGCGCAATGACAGTTTGTATTTACTTGGAAGGAACTAGTACTAATACATAGAGTTGTCCACGCAATCCTAGATGTACTGTATGCATCCTTATCATGAGAGGCACAATGTCAGTAGTTTAAAGTTTAAAAGGTAGAAAACCAGAAAAGACTGTATAAGATGTGCGACACGTGTATGTACGTTGAAATAACTGAACGCAGTCACCAATAATGAGTTTACCACATTATATTGTGCTATAAATAGCGTATCCAACCATCTTACCTGTGACAGTAAGTGTGGGCTATTCCTCCTTTTTTTTAGCATATTTATATAGCGCAAAATCAACTAAAAACGAATCAATTTTCAGGCATGCGTACATTACGTCATTACTCTACAATAACAGGATGTGGACACAACTCCGAGGCTCGAACACTGATTTCCAGCACCAAGTTCTACAGTGTACCTGAATAACCACATATGTATATGTATATATATATATATATATATTACCTACTGGCGGTCGCCAGTAGGTAGTTATAATTAGGATTATTTCAATAGGGAAATCACAACATTCTATCGGGAATAACTTAGGCGCCGGTTGAGGAATCTGCCTGGAAATTTCCTCAAATTTGCCTCGCGGCGCTCCGGTTCTTCCCTGAAAGTTTGGGGGGGATTTGTCAAGCGGGGGCCGAGATAAAAGGGGGGTCCCAAAACGTGTTTTCCCCATGTTAATTTCCATAGGGCGGTCAACCTCACTTTTAGCCCGAACGGCTGAATGGATTTCCACCAAACTTGGCAAAATTGTAGGTACTGGTAGCCCGATGTGCCTTTGCTATGTCTCAAGATATGTGCTCCAGTGAATTTTGAGTAATTTAGGTTAAAAAAAAAATATATATCTATAAGCGCGCCCCGGTACGCGCACCGGGGCGCGCTGCAGCGCGCTATGTGAGTTTGCGCACGGAAAGCTGATTGGCTCTCGGGTGTCTGTAAACATTCCAAACAGTCCGGAACGGCCGCCATCTTTTGTCTCGGTAGGATCGAGACACAAGAGGTGGCAAAAACAAAGAGGGAAATGACCAAAAGGGGGCAGGATAGACCCCCCTTGACCCCCTAGGTGTGATGTGGGGGCCATAAAAAAAAATTTCGATTTGCGCGGGGGGAGCGCCCGGTACGTGCACCGGGGAGCGGACCGGGGAGCGTACCATGGGGAAAAAAGAATGATAGAGTTTTCAAAAAATTTGCCTTTTTTTATAATTTGGAGGTAGTTCTAAAAAGAACTGTTTTTTTTCTTCTTTTTGTTGTTTTATATTTTTTTAATGTTTTTTTGAACATTTTGTACTTTTTTGGCTTTTATGAACTATTTTATATATTTTTTGTTATTTTTATGGGGAGAAACAAAGAACAAGGAATTGAAAACGGCTCAACTGGAGCAAAAAAAAAATCAGGAAAAAATTATGGATTTTTGGGGCATTTGTGGTTGTCACCAGCACGGTTGATGAGCGTTATGCTTTGCTCACCATAGGTGATGGTCTTACCACAAAAAATACAAGTGATCTTGTATTGCCCAAACTTTGGTTGAATGTTTGGGACCATCTCCCTTGTCTCTGGTCCCGATGCAGTGGGTTGCTTTCTTTTGGAGGTGCTGGGTGAAGATTCGGGAGGGTTTGTGGCCAGTTCTCGGACCTCTGCCGAAGCATAGTTGTGGGGATGCCTGCGCTGCATGTGATGATTCATTGTGCTATTACCAAAGGAGTATTTCTTATTAGGGTTACCCCATGAAAGTTCCATCTTACAGATTAGGCCCCTTTGGCGCATTCACCTTTTTGAAGCCACTTGGGAAGGAAAAAAACTCCCATACAATGTGCTGCTTTGGCCTATATGGGGTATTATCTTCTATCTGCAGCCACCTCCTCCCCTCGTCCTCGTCCTCCTCCTCCTCTTCTTCGTCTCCACCACTGTGGTGTTCTGGTGGTCCTCTGGGTGGTGGTGGTGGGGGTGGCTGAGATGCTCCTGCTGCTGCTGCTACTGAAGCCATTTTAAAGTCCAAAAAGGTACAGAGAGGTCCAAACAGGTCTTCCTCAGTCAAAGGACAAAGTCAGAATAAGGAAAAAAGGTGGGGGCTTTCATCATTTGGAAAACAAAACTGTCCTGAACCAATGAAAAGTGTTATTTTCAGGTCACATGACCCGGGGTTTCATCATTTAGAAACCAAAACTGTTATGAACCAATGAAAAGTGTTATTTTCAGGTCACATGACCCGACGCTCTTACGCTACGCGCCCCGGGGCGCGCCCCGGAGTGTGCCCTGGGGTACTTACGTAGCGCGTTTGTATGCGTGTGGATGCTTCCGGGTGCGCTTACGCCATGCGTATCACGCGGACGCGGCTACGCGGTACGTCACAATTATGTTTTCGTACCCGGCATTGGCGCTAACGGGACGCTCCCCGGTACGCGCACCGGAACGCTTCAAAAGACTGCGCTTTCCAGGGCGCTCACCGGTATGCACACCGGGAGCGCTCCAGGGTAAAAAAAAAAAAAAACATGAACAATATACATAAAAAAAAATTGTATTACATAAATATATAATATAGGATTCATTTTCAAAAATATTACATTTCATAGCTATAGACATTTTCTATCAAAAAAACTTTGAAATTCACTGAAAAAAACATAGGTTTTGGGCCCTATATATAGTTAGAAATTAGCATTTAAAAAACCTTTGAAATTCACTGCAAAACCCATAGGTTTCACACCAGTTATAATTAGGAATTAGCATTTAAAAAACCTTTGAAATTCACTGAAAAAAACAGAGGTTTCACACCAGTTATAGTTAGGAATTAGCATTTAAAAAACCTATTAAATTCACTGAAAAAACCATAGTTTTCACACCAGTTATAGTTAGCTGGAAATTTTACTGACATAAAACCATTGAAATTCCCACGTTATAGTTAGTTGGACTCACTATAACTTGCGCGCCTGCAATGCACTGCTGATGACGTCACATATTACATCACTCATGACATGGTAAGTGATATCACTCATGACATCACTGATGACACCATCCAGTGAATGTGTGTCTTTCTGTAAAATAAATATGTTTTACAAATACATTTGTAAAGGTCGATGGAAGAATACATTTTTAAATAAGTGTCTAAATGGATGTTTTTTTTTAAAAAAATTGATTGGTTAACTGGCTTATTAAGTGTATCTTAGTGAATACATATATTAACTTTAGGACTCCTAAACTGAGATAAATGCAAATTTTAAGACTTTAGGTATTCACAGGAGGCATTTAGGAGTCCTAAAGTTATTAGTCCTAACTTTACTACTCCTAAACTGAGAAAAATCCTAACTTTAAGACTTTCAGTTTTCACAGAATGCATTTAGGAGTCTAAAGTTAGGACTCCTATCTTCTGTGAATACCGAAATTAGTAAGTGTCTTCTGTGAATACCAAAATGAGTAAGTGCCTTCTGTGAATACGAAAATGGTAGTAAGTTTAGGATTTTGTCTTAAGTTAGTTCTGTGAATCAGACCCATCGAGATTAAGGGGCTGTTTCACAGAACTAGTCTGAGATCAAAACCTAAACTTACTACTTTTGGTATTCACAGAAGGCATTTAGTAGTAGTAAAGTTAGGACTCCTAACTTTACTACTACTAAACTGAGATAAAATCCTAAACCTACTACTTTTGGTATTCACAGAAGGTATTTAGCAGTAGTAAAGTTAGGACTTCTAACTTTACTACTACTAAACTGAGATAAAGTCCTAAACTTACTACTTTTGTTAGTCACAGAAGGCATTTAGTAGTTGTAAAGTTAGGAGCCCTAACTTTACTACTGCTAAATGCCTTCTGTGAATACCAAAAGTAGTAAGTTTAGGATTTTATCTAAGTTTAGTTCTGTGAATCGGCCCCTAAGGGATTTTCCCAAATCATAGGATGTTGATCTTCATTGCAGAGACTCGAACCCGGTTCCCCAGATTTAGGATTAACCACCCTAGCCACTAGGATACATCCTCTCCTCCATTTATAAACCTTCTTTTTTTTGTTTTTATATAACCACTTCAAAATGAAAAATCTACCTTAAAAACACAGTGGTGGGAGCTCAAGCACTGTAGTAGACACTTGTTGAGTGGTAAAAGCGTGTTAATCTTCCCAAGAATCACTTGCAAAGTAAGACAAGCATTTGTAATGCAATAGGTCTCGCATTTATGCGAGTTTGAGCTACTGACATTGTAAATGACAATGCCTTTTATTTTTGTTTTCGTTTTTAAAACAGAAATAAAAGGCATTGTCATTTACAATGTCAATAGCTTAAACTCGAGTACATGCAAGAGATATTGCATTGCAAATGCTTGTTGCTCACTGTCACAATCGTTTTGCCTTATTAGCCAAATGGGCGCATACGTTTTCTATAATTTACTAGTGCTATGTTGGCCTCAGTCATAGATGACAGACGCTGGGAATTATGGGATTACGGACCACCTATTTGCAGAAGATGTTTGTTAATCAAATACAACATCTTTGCATACTCTAGCCTGCATATAAATCAACCAGACAGCACATACAAGAAAATTAAGTATGTGTAAGGATAGGATGCCGGGCACCATTAACCTCAGCCAGAGGTCGAGGTGAGGCAAAAACACAGGAAAATGTTAAATCTTGGGACTGATTGATTTAATGTGAAAATGGGGTAACATCAGTGAGATTTGTGAAGTTCTGACGTTATCCTGCCTGACATCAGGAAATTAAAGAAAGAAAATAAAGACAAGATAAGAGGCTTGGGTGTATGCAGCACAGAGAGATGGTGCTGATAAGCGACGAGTGAAGATGGTTATAACAAAGAAGCCTTTATTCAGTGGAAAACAATGTTCTCGATGTACTGAAGGAGAACAGGAAAGATTGCTAATCATCCCTGCAAGTTTAGGGGAGCATAACTGTGCTAAAAATGTAGGCAAATACCTATGTTTACGTTAAATTAATCAAATTTGATGCACTTTAAAATGCAGGTGAATAGAAAAGGCCAAACAAGAGCGTAGCTGGATGCCATTAGAGTGCAAAACAAATACAGGTTGTCTCTGGTCAGTTGATGGAAATGAGAAAGACGCGTGAAACAGATCTCTTAGTTTCGGCAGTCGTAAAATCATATTTTGAAGCCCAAGCACAAACTCCTTACTACAATATTTGAGTCAAAGTATTTCATGGCGCAGCAGCCAAATGAGGGGACAGCAGTGGGAAGAGGGACTCTATATTCCAGTAAATAGAAGGCTCTCTTGCAGTTGGGGAGAGTAGCAAAATATTGACAACATGGGGCCAGAGAAGCACAAAGCGGAAATAAAATAACTGACACGCGGCCAAAACTACAAAAGTCTGTATTATGCCTTTGATCTCTTTTTTGGTTTTAAGCACTCATTTTGCACTGGTACCAATCAAAACCAGTCTACGTTTTTGTTTTGTTTTCCTTTTGTAACTGAGTTTTCTGAACTGTTATGTGCACGTTGTGAATAAAATAAAGAACTGTTAATCAGCTTCAGTTTGGTAATAGAGAGGGTCAGGGAAGAGCAGTGCAATGACTTGGTCACCCTGAAGAAAAGTGGATTGCTCTAATTACCCACTGCCGCTGCCCGGAGCATCTGTTTTGAAGCACACTTGTGCATGCGCGCACAGTCTGCTCATTTTCAAGCACTGCACTTGTGCTTGTGGCGCACCCCTGCTCACTCCCGCAAGGGGGATGCCGCCACAAGCACTATTGTGTGCTTCCAAAAAGCACAGAGCGACGGCTAAAGGTCCTCCTATGCAACACATGCGCACTGCGTAGGCAAGACCTAAAAAATGGAGATTGTTCGTCGCTATGGTAACGCATTGTTTAGCTCACACGCATTACCTAGCAAACATTTCCCAATAGAAAATGGAGGACGTTTTTCCAGTCCTCTTTCTACTATAACAATGTGCCCCGGATGCTTGATATTCCAAATGCTTCAACCACAAACAGCCAAAGCTGTGTCTCCCAAATTATAAACAAAGCTGTTGTGATTGCTGAGCAGTCTGCTCAAGCGATCACCATGATTCTAATCAAATATACTTGCGATCGCGGAGCATCCCGCTGACACGATTGTGTTGATGTTTATTTTAGGCAAAATGCTGCATTTGCAGAGCAGTCCGCTCACGCAATCGTAATGATGCCTTCACGTGTTGCCGCTCCCAAAAAGAGCAGAATAATGCAGCACCAGGTGCTCTCCCATGTTAGGGCGCGCTCTTCACAGTGGCCCCACTCTGATGTGTGGGACTACACCTGCCGCTCTAAAAACACTGCTTGGGCAAACAAAACACAGGAACACATGAGGCTTCTGCCACAGCCAAAAAAGTTTTGTTTTTTTAAACATTAGCCTACCTTAACCACATTTATCCTTCTTAGATATAACAAAGTGCTAAAAAAACTTTTTAAATTACAGCCAAATATTAATAAAGACCAATCCATTAATTGGAATGGTTAACCTGAAAAAGCACAATAAGTAAAGACATTGCTTTGTGTAACTATAAGAAAGCATGCATGTACTTATCTATTAGGAGCAGGTAATAAAAGAGGAATATGATTGTGTGTCTTGGACATGTATACTGTTTGAACATTCTAAAGTGTATTTAATTCTTTATGGTGTTTTGTTCTTTAACCCGTTGCCTGCTGATGACGGAACCGCTCCGTCATCAGCTGCGGTGGCGCTGTGCTGATGACGGAGCGCCTGTGCGGCGCGAATTCCGCGCCTGCGCTGAGCGTTCCATTGAGCGGGGCGGGCCATGACGGAACCGCTCCGTCATAAGCACAGTGCCACCGACGCTGGTGACGGAGCGGTTCCGTCACCAGCATGCGGCCGCCCCACCCCCTTAGCACTGCGGCGGAATACCCGCCGCAGTGAAGGGGTTAAAGGGCTGCATGTTGGGACAGCACGAAAAGGTTATTGCATAATTGTAGCCTCCGGTCTTGAAAATGAAATTAATGAAGAGGGCAATGAGAGTCAAATAGGCATTAAAACCAGGAAGGCAGCGTAGGATAAAAATATGAACATTTGTGCTGTTCATGACAACCTGGAAAAGGTACTATGAACCCAAACTGAAGCAGCAAAGCCACCAAAAATAGGAGATTAAGAAAGAGAGTGAGTTAAGTAATTTACAACTGGAAAAAAAACTGTATAGAAATACAGGAGAAAAAACAAAACAGTAGTTTGTGCAAGACGCAGAAAACATTAGAGGTTAAAAGTCTGGCAGCTACATTTTTTGCATGCATGCATGAAAGAAGAGGCCGACGACGTTTAGGAATGCTTTGAACTTGTATTTGAAATTCAGAAATGCTTTACATTTTTACACTAACACGTACAATGTTACACAGTCTTGCGAGATCAGCGATCCATATGAAAAACACACAGCCATGCATTATACAAGGATGGTGTAACAATTACTATGTATTACCCAAAGCCAAGCACAACTGTTCAGTTGATTGCAAGAGTAAAAGAGCAATAAAGCATCAAGGCACTTTAGATTAATTTTTGTTTCAAACACATGAATAGCAATGGATCAATAGGTTAAGAACTTCACCCGAACATTTTAACTCAGTCTGCTTGTTGTTAAATCAATTCACATGGCCTTGCAAGCTGTAAACTGAACTCAGTTTAGAAATTGGAAAGGCAATGTCAAATTGAAGGATGCCTATGAGACTAACAGAACTGCTTGAGCTGAGCACATTTAGATTGTGCAGGTCAATGTGCCATCATTCGCGGTGCATGTCATAGACCTTGACCATTCAAACTAGTTTGATTGTTGGTTGACTCATACCAGTTACATAGGTCAACTTCTATTTTCAGAATGTAAAAGTGTGTTATGCTGTGCAGTGGGGTAGTGTGAGGGGGTCTACAGGGGCGGTTGCCCGGGTGCAAAATTCATAGGGGGGCGCAAAAATGTAAAAGAAAGTATTGCGCCCCTAACCCGTTGACCGCTAGCACTACCACAACTACCAGTCCACGGGTGTAGACCACCCACGCTCCGACGCTAAGGCTGTGTAATATTACTGGACTTAGCATAGTTCACAGGCTCATAAGTGCTGTTGGCAGTACAGGTACATTTCCACACATTTTCATCACGGGTCGGAGGATGAGCCAAGGGGTGGTAATTCGCTTCATTGATTGACTAATCTTTGAATCATTGGTTTATTCCAATTCACGTATTCCTTTAAAATAAAGAAGACAAAAACTTGTAAAACATCAGAGTATTTTGTACAAATCTCCTGAAAATAATTAAAGGAAAGTTTGGTTGCAGGGAAGGTGGAGAAAAGTGGTCATTCCAGAAATGCTAAAAGTCATAAACATTCATAATTTAAAGAACCATCTTCACCTAACCTCCTGCCACATTGTACTAAATTTAACTATAACTCCTGCCGCATCACAGCTGGTAAAAGATGGAATAGAGATGTGAATGAAAGACGGAGTGAGTCAGTGTGTTGATGAGTTTGCAAGAGTTTGCTGTGTTGCCTGATTAAGGAGGTAGAGTGCTACAGAATCATTTCTGTGCGTGTGAAGGTATTGCCATTTTGTGAAAGCATCTGCGACGGAGTGGGTGAGAGTTGGGTTTATAACTATGCCATAATCTGTTAAAACGTTGTGACATACTCCCTAAACGCCAGTGTATCACAGTACGGTGGGTAATGTATTGTGCTGTTGCTTTTTTCACAAAAAATCAGGATTTCACAGATATCTAGCCATTACAGATGCAATTATTGATACTGCAGTCTGTATAATGTGGTAGTGCTGTGTTTGTGGAAACATGTTACACACTGGAAAGAGTGTATGGTCGGGGTAGAAGATATTCTACCTTTAGGCATACTCCATAGGCGGCACTATATGATAATAATTTGAGCATTGTACTTTGGAATTTATACCTTACATCCTTCAATATTTAGATATCATTAATTTGTTATGTCATAGATATAATTGATGTTATTGTACTTTGTGTAATGTTATTTGGTGTGCAAAAACATGTTTAAGGTTGGTAAGAGTGTGAATGGCAGGGATGGGGGTCCTTTTAAATTAGTATAGCACGGACTGGAAATTAGGTGAAGATCAGTGCTTAATTTGTAAAATATGAAGTGCAGGTGCTCAAATCATTCAGCTCAAATCGTATGAATCTGACAATCACGTTGTACAAATGGGTACAACTCTGATACGTGTATGTTTCTCTCGTCTTCATTGCTTGATTTTGCTCGCGAGAAAGTGTCATTCATAGTTGTTGACATGCCACTCACAATTACACTAAACTGACTGAAATTATGAAAATGGCAGTCATTGGAATCTGAAATCTTGTTTGCTATGCGGCGGGTGTCATTGTTACTGAAGGGTGCACACTGCAACGAGAGCAGAAGGACTTTCATTTGACAGTACCTGGCAAATGAAACACAGGCCTATAAGAGAGAGGGCGGCCCTTTAATAAGTGGTATTGGCATACACAGAAGGTTAATAAAACTGTTAAAGCAGCATTTATGCCCAATGATAATATGATGTTCTAAAATAAACAAGGGGAGGAAGGAACAATAGGAACACACCGGAATAGTGGAAACATTGGAATGTTGTAGATCTATACCAGTTGTTACTGGTCATCAGCATTCAATTGTCCTAAAAGGAGCTCCCGGCATTCCAGTACGTGGAATTTCATTGCATTAAGAGCAAGCTGGGTCAGGATTGGAAGAAAAACATTGTATAACCTATACAGAAAATGTAAAATGCCACAGTGTAAAAAAGGGATCTATGGAAATTTGAGGCAGT
Source organism: Lissotriton vulgaris (assembly GCF_964263255.1). Taxonomy (NCBI): domain Eukaryota; kingdom Metazoa; phylum Chordata; class Amphibia; order Caudata; family Salamandridae; genus Lissotriton; species Lissotriton vulgaris. The sequence goes on from NC_141696.1 coordinate 373,899,005, forward strand.
AGAACTGCTGGGATTGTGGGAATTAGATATAGGCTTTACTAGCTTTACTTTATGCCCCTTTCAACTTTCAGCATGAAAGTACCCTAGCCAGACACACACCAACACACACAGCCAACACGCACAGCCAACATGCACACAACCACCTATACGCACCGCTGTGTGTGTGGGAGGGAAACCTACCCATATTTGTACACGTGCTCCGCCTCCACCTCTTTGCATCCCCGCACCAGCGCACTCCTGGGCCCTCTCCCTCACAGAGACTGAGTCCATCATTTTGGCTTCGGCAGCATATAACACAGGTATAGCTTTGACAACAAGAGTGCAAGCTTCCCTAACACAAAGAACAGTTACAGAACAAGACTCAGAGAAAGCAGTGACAGCAGTGCAAGATTCCCAAGTTAGAATCACAAGCTGTAGCCTGCCTCCACTGCCATGTGCTTCCATCGCCTAGTTATATGCATTGCTTGTGCTTGCAAACTTTTAAAAGTTATAAATCAATATAAAAAAATATGTACAAGTTTGTACATAAATACTGCTGCTTGCTGCACAGCACTAAACAACACTGCAGTCTTCTCTTGACAGACTACAAAGGCACACATGCATGGCTGAAGTCACAAGGGTTTACATTTCATCAACTCATCAACTGGGCTGGAGGGCATTTGCATTTGAAGAGAAGATGAGGATCACAACGTTCTATACGTAATTGGGGTGGATTGTCACCCACAGATTCTTCAAGGAAAAGTGGGCAATTAATCTGGCCCTCACCTCTCAAGGGCCTCCCGAGTATTCTTTCTCTCTATCACTTGCTTCTATTTTTCTCTCTAAATCTCTCACCTCACCCCAGGGCTTTAAGTGGGCCGGGTCTCACCGGTGCTGAGCACCGGCAGTTTTTTTAAGGGGGCCTTGAAACAGGTCTCTAGCGGGCTCTGTTTTGTGCCCTGGCACAGTCTGGTGTTGTTTTCCAGGCTGCAGTGACAGCAGACACATCGATGTGTGCGTGCTCACACTGTTCACTTCTCAAAAGTGGAGATGTTACGGCATGACATCATGCCAGGTGAGCATTGTAGAAGAAGGAAAATCCTTTAAAGAGAGTCATTTTCTCTCTGAATTTCCCTTCTCTTTTTGAAACTCAGAAGCATCAACATTGTCATGGTGTCACCAGGGCTGTAAGTGGAAGCATTTTCAATATTATATACAAGCCAAAGTCGCTGCAAACACCCATTGACAAAGACAAAGACAAAGACAATAGTCCTGTAGTCCTGACTTGTTGTAGGTATGATGTTACTTGTTGTATCATATATCTGGATGCAATAACAGAAACAGCAAAATACAAGTCGGGCAGCACACTATGTTAAGCACAGATTTTTAGCTTACCTGTTTTTAAGCCATGCACTTAATTACATTGGCCACACCCCTTTGAGAGACCCCACAGTTTTTTCATCCCACTTAAAGCCCTGCCCCACACCCCTGTCTACATTTAACTCTGATTGTCTTTCTCTATCTATCCCTCCCTCAACAACCGGTCTTTCTATTTATCTTCCCCATCTCTTGCTCCGTCATTTCGCTCTCGGTATCTCACCTCACCCCTCTTTACCTCTGTCTCTCTCTGCTTCCTACCCTTCCTCCCTACCTTCTTCTAACTTAAGTTATTCACTTCACCTCATCTCCGACCTCCCCCTTGCTACCATACTTCTGCGGCTGGTACTCTTTCTTCACTTTATATTATTTTTACCAGGCTGGTAGTAATGATAAAGTGAAGAAAGTAGAGACATAAATAAATCTATTTAAGCCCCAGGTTTTTCTGTAGTATACAATTCAGCTCTGCCTGCCTCTGCCAAAAATTAAAAAAAACTAAGAAAGCCAGTGGCACAAAGAGTTCACTATCCACGGGGCCTCCTGTTTAATCAAATGCTTTTATGTGAATAATTTTCCAAAATTACGTGCTGATGACTCGTGGCTGGAGATGCGGATGTGCCGGGGCGTGGCGACTGGGAAAAAATCTGCACGCAGCGTGCGCACAACCAAATCGCTCTAGGCCCAGCCCAATCAGTGTCTGACTCTTGGTCTGACTCCCGCCCACCACCGGCAGCAACACTGAACTAACGGCCGTGGGCCACCATGACGCCATCACACATCTATGATTGATGATGATGTCTGAAATTCTGCATTAATCTTTGCTCAATGCAGTCTCCGCCTCACAAGTCACAAAGAAGCACTCACCCGGACTTGGGAGAGATCGAGAAGTTACAACACCACTCTGCGCCGAGTAAGTAAGCTAACACCATGTAAAATGTGTAGACCCGGCCCTGAATAGTAAGTGCTAGTGCTAAGCACCGACACAAGTTAAGCACTGGTGAAGATAGTACCTTCGCTTGTAAATTTCATGAATTTATAGGTTTTGGGGTGGAGCTACCATTGACCCTCCAGCAAGCTTGGCATCCCCATACTGTAGTTTTTTAATGAAATTTCATTGTGGTTTTAGATTTATTGTCCTCGGTATGTGCCAAAGAGGACTGGGGCAGTTGACACCCACCATGGCGCAATATTTGCTATTCTGTACAGGCTGATGTTTTAGCTATTTTGTAGGGTGAAGGAGGCCTTACACTGCAAAATGGTGTGGACCAAGTAGGCCAGAGCAGCTGATAGCGGACCCTGGCACCCCAACAGGGCCATATATGCCGGTAGACCAAGTTCAGGCGGAGACCCCCGATTTATTTAAGCAAAGAATAGGGAATACATTCTCCTGGTTATTATTATTATTATTTTTTAAATCTTTCACTTTCCTCTTCTAAAATGTTGGCATATGTGCATTTTGTAAAGGCCGCTATTACGTGTTATAGGCCTGCTTAAGCGAAAAAAGTGTGTGGGCTAATGGGGATCTTTTTGTTGTTACCTGCATCCACTCCTTGTTCTGTTTTGAAAAGTAGGTGCATGAGCATCTCCTAGCGTACCATGTAAGCTCCAACCCCATTCGCATGACAGTGAAGACGACTTGGGGCAGCTGATGAGAGATCCCTAGTCCTCCTTGGCAAATATCAGCATGGGCCAGCTTTCACCTTCCTGGACCTCTTTCAGCTGCAGAATGATGCAGGGTGATGTGGCCGCTCTCCTGACCTTCATTAATCCCCGTGTTTATTAGAGGTGGGAGAAAGCCTGGGGCAGCAGGCAGCTGGTACAGTGGCCTGGTTGCATTGCAAACATGGCATCTGGGCACCTGCCATCTGCCCTCTTTGAGGTGTATAACAAATGTAACCATAATCTTCTATTTTTTGTACATATCTCCATTGCCAAAGTGTCATTGTTTGGCAGCTCATTTTTGTTTTAATCTCTCCCAGTGTTCCTAAACTCTCAGTGAGAATTAAAAAATGATTACTATGTGGTGGTTGTAAAGTAGTTTCCAGTCTAAAGCCTTTCCCAGTTGCCTGTGTATTAATACTTCTGTGCCTAGCCCAAAAAGAGTGGGGTTTCTTGCTCAGGTGCAGGGGTAATTTGTTAAACCCTCCTATCTTTCTGAAGTGTGAGCATGATTCTTCCAGCCCACATTGCTCATGGCGGAGGGGGATATTGCCAGCAAGACAAGCTTAAAAAACATCCCAGGTTTGTAATTACAGAGATAGCTCAATTGTCACCTGCCATGGTCGCCCACGGCACCCACAATATCATTCCTGGCTTACTTCTTTCACATGTTGTGGAGGTTGGAGGTGGGTTGGGAGAACTGATAGCTGACCCAGCGCTATGTTTGCGGTTGTAGTCAGGAACTAGGACAGATGCCCTGGCTATTCTTCATCTCCACTTCTTGCAACCACTTATGGGCCAAGACAAGGACCCAAAAAACCCTTGATAGAACAATGAAAGGAGTCTTAGAAGGATAATCAGAATCCTGAGATCATTGGCAAGGGAGCTGTGTAGGATAATAGAGAAAAGGATACCATGGGGGAATCAGAGCTGGCCCGGATGCCTTTGTGATTTGTTGAGAGGAGACAAAATCTTGTCTTCTCTTGGCAAAGGCAGGGAAGTGTTTAAGGGCTTCACCACCCCTCCCCCACCTTTGGGGAAAGTAAGGGGTGGCGATCCCAAAAATCCAAGGGGCTTATTTACAAGAGGCCTCCACCACCAGAAACATCACTTTTGTGATGCTCTGGTAGCGCAGGCCTCTCAGTCATATCTATGAGGCCAGGCAAAGCTACCCTGGGTGTGTTTGCTTGGCCTCATGGATATGGAGTAAGGCAAGGCAGTGCAAAACACTGCGTTGCCTTACTCTGCATCAAGGAGGCTTTCCATGGGTGTTGCAGTGGATGTTTCCGTGCCACACCCATGGATTTTGACGTTTCTTCAGATCTACAAAATCTCTTAAACCTGGGCAGTGCCAAAACCTTACCCCCCGCCCCAAAGTAGGTAGAAATGAGTAGAATTTATTTCATTTCTCCTCGTTTTTTCATCTTTCTTCTTTCCATGTGTGCTGCAGAACGAGTAAAATGCCTTCATGAAATTTTTTTGTGCAGGAAGGTGCCCCTTCCTGGACAAAAACAATCCTGCCAACAACGCAGACACACTTGCAATACAGTGCAAGTGTGCTTGCATTGGCACTAGGAGCCAAATTGTGCACTGGCTGAAAGGACAGGAATGCACTGCACCTCGTAAACACAGGGCATTCCTGCCCTTTCAAACTGGCATAGGGCAGTGCAGCAAAAAGACTTAACACGCTATCCTACACCCATTTTTTGTGAATGAAGCCCAAGTCCTTTGGCAAAGACAAACATCATGAGAGTACACCAGTAAAGCAGACAGCTGTAGTTTCATGTAGTGTTTTTCTTTAGTTCTTTGTGTAGCAATTAATATGCAGTAATTCCCTTGTTATTTAGGAAAGTAAATGGCAGTTTGTCCTCACGTCATAACTTTTCAACTCTTTGGCATAATCTATGTTTGAACTTTAAAGCACATTACCCTATCTATGGTACAAACTGGTAAAAACGGGGGAAATTTCTTAAGGAGGCCATAATGTGAATCCCTATGGATTTAGAGGCCAGCCTTAACTATGATGGTGGGGCTCTGCCTTTGATAAAAACAACGAAAGATCCCTCTTGTGATTCACGCTGGTATAATCACACCTATTTAAATATTTTGTCTGGGTAGACCCCACATTCATTTAACATCCACTCAACTATACAAACATTGAACCCTATTAAATGTAAAAATGTCTCCTTTATTTTATACAATGAATCCTCAAAACATAAAAATGTAGTGTATTCAGTGTTATCTTCATATGATACAATATTGTATCATTAATGACAGTTTTATAAAAAACATTATTCATAATTTGTGAAACATTCCTACACTGAAATATCTCACTAACACAGAAATCTGACATTTTATAAAAATAATTTCTATTTATCTCAGCAATCACAAGGCTAAAAAACTACCATAATATAAAAAGACAAACGAATAACAACATAAGTTGTTGACGCTGAGTTTCGGTGGTATACAGTTGGTTCACTCCACCTTCTTCAGCACAAAATATTATAAAACCAGTAAAATAGTCCTGGGGTAAAATAGACTTTTGCTTCATTATCACAAGTAGTTTTATTCTAGCAAATTATGTCTTTAAAAAAAGAGGTCTATTTAATTAGTATTTTATGGAGTAAACATCCAAAAGATCTGGGCAGAGAGTCTCTTTCAATTATTTACCTGCCCACTTTTCAACAGACCAATTTTCTCGAATGTTACTGATTACATTCATGGGAGGTAAGTTCCATCTCTTTTGCCCCTGGTGCTTCTATTGGTGGGTAACCTCACTCCAAATTTCCAACTCTCCTCTATTATGCTAAGGGGTACTTTATGTGCTTGTGTCCACGTATTCTTATTTGTATAGTGCTTCCATCTCCTTCGGATCTCCACTCTGCCTTTGTATTATGGGGAACTCTTTATGACATAAATTAACTCCAAGAAGCAATGAAAATTAGAAAGCAAGATGAAACATATACCCAAATACACATTGTCTTACTGTCTTATTTAAAGTTTCAAACACGAAACAATTGGCAGAACCATTACTCACAAAACAAAGTTTATTTTTTAACACAAGGCCCATGACCACATAAGTCCTGATTCGTGTAGATCAGGGCTAGAATTCACACATACCGGCTTACACAAACAAAGTAATTATATTTTTGACAGTCCTCGAACTCTGAAAGAATATCAGACGAAGGAATAGGAGACTCCGAACGTCCCCAAGAGATCTCAATTAACTAAACATGTCTGCCTGCTTAGATATCTTAAGTCTATGTTTCTGCACGAGAAAAAGAAATCCAAACATACAACTGAATTTTGAAGTTTTTTAATCTCCATCGGTCGACTGTATCGGTGACTGGATGAGTACTTGCCCTATTTTAGTTGGTGTGTAAAGGTAACCATTGAAACTAATGACCCTGTAATATTGAGCCGCATGTGGGACCTGGAATTACAGGGTCCTTTCCCGAATGTAATCCAATATTACAGAGTCTTTGCTATCAATGGTTGCCTTTACGCACCCACTAACATGTGCGAGTATTCCCACACATTGAAACCTCGAATGCGTGAATCCAAGGACCCACTCAGAATCAGTATCCGTTCACGGGCACAGGGTGAGTCGTAATGATGGCCATGGCAGAGTGAAAACTAACACTGATAATCTGTGGCCAGAAAGAAAACAAAGAATTCCATTTCAGCCTACTGAAAGACTGTGGTCAGCCCAATCAACTCAGACCAAGAACATGACAGCGCTATAATATCAGCTAATTAATTACAAATGTTGCGCGGTGTAGAAATGTTTTGTTTCATTGTGGTGTGAACAATTAGAAGTCCTAAACAGCTCACACAGGCAAAAGAAATGTTTGCATGAGGTCATGAAGGGAATGCAGATACTGCCACAAACTCTGTCTGCAGTTACCTACTACCCTCAACAGTAATACACTATTATCGCTCCCTGTCCACTCATAAATCTCCTATGCCAAAACTGTTTTTTCTTAGAGAAAAGTGAAATCTAAATTTCAAAAATCTACAGAAACAACAGAGGATACGTGTTTTGGAAAACTATTCTGGACGGCGAAGAAGGAACATTAACAACGGAAACTCCAATTACACCAGGCATGTAGCTGTGGTAAAAGTCAACGAAAAAGTATACCTTAATGATCAGAAGAGACAAAGTGTGAATCCAGGACTTAAAGGAGTCACTTGCATATTCTTCAAAACTAAGAGCAAGTTTCAAACGTGTAAAAGAGGAAGAACTGCAGACCATTGAAGCTCACATCTCTTAAGACTCTTAAGAATCTAATTGAGCAAAGAATCATTGGTGGCCAAAGAATTTGTTGGCCCTCTACAGGTCCAGATGGCAGAAAATGTACTCTAAGGCACCTATTCAGAAACTGAATTTTTAGTATGTAAAGAAATACTAATGCAGTACTACTTACATACTATAAAATACTAATTACAACCCTAAGTACAGGAAGCACCGCCTCTGCCACTCCTATCTTTTCTACGCAGAAACATGTCTGCGCATATATGCATTCATTTTTGTAGAAAAATAAGGAAGTGACAAGGGGACAAGGGGACGAGGCTGATAAATGGGGAATAATTATTAGTAAATTGCAGGTGAGTAGGTAAACGTGGAAAGGTGTTATTAAGTGGTAAGGATGAGTTTAGCAAAAGACATGCTAACACAAAAACGCACTCACAAAAGAGTAAGACCATTGCTATGCACCATTGGTATTCACTGCAGCATAAAAGGTCACAGAAGAGTAGTAAATGTACTCCAGTATAGCCTTGAAGATGTGTGTATGTATTCCTGTAAGCTCGGTGGGGCACACCAGTCTCTTCAATAAACTTCAAATGGTGATATTTGATTCAGATAGAGACCACTAGGAAGGTGCCTGGACACATCTCAGGATAGAGATGGGGCTTTTAAGAGAATCATAAAAAGTTGGGTTGGGGGCCTGGGGTACCCTTTTGAAACTCATATTACTGTGGCTGACATCCAGGCATGAACCTTTAGCACTCCCATGGGCTGTGTTGTGGGACTATCAGATTTGTAGGTACCCCTACTGTGACAGACTGCTTTCGGTAGGAAGGGCAGAACAGAGGAGAGGGCACTACAAAAGGAGGCGGACCCCAGCATAAACTTCAAAGACTTCAAAGACTCTGGCTCTAAATCACAATTGGTGTCTGGAAATGAAGTATATGAAGGGGAATTTGAGACCCCTCAAATTGTCCTCAAGACAAAACAGATTTTCAATGAAGACCTTATAGACAATTTATATGTCTTTGGAAACTTTACATCGATGATGTATTTAAGATTTGGAAATAAGAAGAAAATATATTGATGTACTTTAGCCAGTGGATTAATAACAAACAGATTCCTAAAATTCACTATATCCATGAGCCTTAGCAGACAATTATTTTCGTACCTAATATTTAGGGCCCAGAAGGATACTCTAATATATGAGGTTTTCTACAAGCAAACAGACTGCAACAATCTGTTGTGCTGTGATAGTTTCCATCCTAGACCTTTAAGAAGAAAACTCCCTTTCAGTCAATTTTTATGATGGGGGATTAATTGTACAGAAAATACAGACATTCTAAGACATATAAAAAGTTGACAGCCATATTGAGAAAGGGAGAATACCCATACAAATATATAAGAGAGGTGAAAATGCGGGCATGTTATATACCCAGAGAAGTGTTATTCAAATAAGATTAGAAAAATCAGCAGGATAAAGTGTCTTCACATATGACCCACTCCCTAGCATGGCAAAAGAAATAGTCAACAAAAACTGGGGAATACTAGAATACTTACATAAGAACCAAGACCAGTGTTCACATTTAAATGAGGCAAATCAATATCAGACACAGTGGTAAACACAAGACCAAAACAAAGGAATCACAAACAAGTCACAGACATACTCTCCATGAGGAATCTACCAGCTATCTCAGGGCACTAATAATGTGGGAACTGCAATGTGTGTATGTTAACCCTGAAAGGAAAAGACTTAGATGAAGGACTGAGAACACCTTCAGAATTGAAAATGTATGCATATTGCAACTCTGAGAATGTTGTCTATAGTTTTACCTGACTATGTGGATTACGCTGTGTGGGGTAGACCACCAGAAACGTGAAGGTGAGGATATTTTAATACAGGAGCACCAACAGATGCAAAAAAGGTAATATGTCATGAGACACTTTTTGGATTCAGGCCATTCAGATAGAGATTTGAAATGGTTGGTCTTAAAGAAAATCTCAGGCAACTAAGGCAATTTGGCTTCAACATTACTTTTTTATGAAAAAAGATGGATATATATGGCTTGGAGACCGATAAACATGGATTTAGGATGATATAACATGGGGAAATTTGTAAAGTGTCTCCCGAGTTGTGTTATGCATTTCCACAGAGAAGCAAAATACCATATAGAATGTCCAGCATTTGTAAAGCGCAAACAATTACCCAAAGGTGTCAAGGCACTGTGGGCCGTCGGGAAGATTAAGCAAGCTATTGCCCAGAGTCACGTGACGCTGGGCTCATCTGCCGCCGGCACCGGGGATCGAACCATGAGCCCCCGGGTTCCGGAGTCAGTCACCCTGGCCGCTGCATCACACCTCTTTTGCAGAGAGAGTGTTTATAACATAACCTTCTGGGATTGTTAATCACCTTTCAATATCTAAGTATGCTATATCTTTGTACAACACATGATGAGATACACTCCTTGCTGAGCGGACCACGATTGAAACATCAATCTGTATTGATCACAACTGAATAGAATTTTTTTTGTCCAAAAACATTTATTAAATTATAAACCAATCCATGAAACGCTGGTGACAAACCGAAGCCTAGCCAAAAACAGAAAGGATCCTTAGTTAATCCATTGCACAGAGTCCAACAACCAGCAGCATCAGTATGTGACCATGTAAAATCCAACAACCAGCAGCATCAGTATGTGACCATGTAAAAAGAGGCATTTTCCTACAGCTGGAGTCTCTGATTTATAATCATGTTAACTGTCCTTGGCTGCGGGATCAGTGGTATGAATTTATTTCACTTATGTTGGCTAATTGAGGATTGTTGCATAATGATAAATGACATGTTATATTGGATTCATTATCTAATTTGAAGATTTACTTCGAATGTGCCAAATTTCCTTGATTGCTGCCTTGGGATTCTGTGACTCTGAGGTTTTATCATGAGTCTAAAAAATGTGGTTATGTGATGTCAATTCATTGGTTCAACCTGAGCAGGCTTCAATTAGCTGAACAATGGAATTGTCTTTACTGGCCATTGTGATGATTGTAAATGTTGTTTTAATTGTGACTTTGCATTGATTGCCTGCATGTTTTATTGAAAACAGATACCTGGGAAGCAATAGTCAGTCGGGGATTCAGGGGTTTAAAAAAAAAGAAAAAGATAATTTACCTGCCACCTCTCCTCCATCCTCTTCCTTATGGGTAAACTAGAAGTAGAAAGAACACCTGCAACACTAAGCCAATCACAATTCTGTTAGCAGCTTTGTGACTGGTCTGAGTGCCATGGTTCCGCGCTCACACGGGGACAGGGAGCTTGTGCATGTTCTCCACCCAGGCTGTACAAGACAAGTGATTTTTTTTCCTGCCCAAACAATCATGCCTCCCTGCTCTGCCCAGCCCGCCATGCATAACTGCCTCAGCACGTAAACATAAAATGATAATAACATCAGGTTATTATCCTTCTATTTTTGCCTTTTTTGCAGTGCTGAAAAGCAGTGGAGCAGCCCCTGACTAATCTATGTTTATTGGATGTACTATGGAATATCAAGTATGCGATGACTATCATGAACACAATATCAAAGACCAACATTTTGAAAAGTAGGTGCATGTATACATTGTCATGGTATATATATTCAGAGTTAGATATTAGGTGTAGACATTTTGCTCCCAATATTTCGATACCACGATAATCTATCTTCAATATTCAATGGGCAGACCCTGTTCAATAGCTAAACAGAAAATAGAAAACCTCTGCATTTGACTCACAACCAGATTTGGTTTTAAGACACCATATGAAGTCTGTTTACATTGCTCTACATGACTATGCAGAGAGAATATTTTTAAGGAAAAGTCTAATTTGCTATTCATATCTCCCCCTACTTTCATTTTCTTTGCCTTGTGATTTACTAATTCGGTTGATGTAGATGATGGAATATGTTACTCATGCGAGATATCACATGGAATAAAGTGACCATATAACTCAGTCTCCAGCACTCTAAATTGTGCAGTCCATATTTTCAAAAGACATGCTAAATACTGTTTTACCATAAAACACAGAAAACAAGATATGGGCTGCAAATGCTTAGCCACGTGTTAGAAAAGGGCATTTTGCTCTTAAAAATATGAAGTCACAATTGCAAGGTGGCCAGTCCTATTGCATGATCAAGACCTGCAGGCACAGAGATAGAATGGCTATCTAGGCAGATGCCACTGTTGCGTTTTTGGCACATGGGAATGTTGACAATGACTACTGATGTCAGCAGGCTCCCACACCATACCACTACTAGGAGTGCACTGACAGGTACAGGCCTTAATGGATTCACAAATGTAAATAATTAGACTTACATTTCTACCCTCATGTTGGAGTGGGAATGTAAATCTCCTACACAGCGAACATTTTCAGGTAGCACCTTTGGTTGCAAAAGACCTATTGTGGGCTTACCAAGAAGTTGCAGGGGCTTACAGCCTGCCCACTGCTTGCCCATCTTGAGTTTTATCCCTCCCATGCAATATAGCCTTTTCTGCCACCCCTTGGATTGGCTGTCTTCTATCCGTTCTCAATCCACTTTTGGGCGAGCCCATTAGAGAGAGCAAGCAGTCTAGTCGCAAAGGTAAAAAAATACATTTAAAAAAACAACAACAAAAATATCTATTATTTTGGGATTACTGAAAATGTACAGGGGCTTCCTGCTCGCCAATTGTTTACCATTGGTTGTCTTTATTAGCACTCTCATTTGATTGCTTGTAACTCAATGGCTTCTGTTGTCCCAGCTTGTCCATCCTGTGTTTGTCCCTCCCATGGAGCATAGCCTCTTTTCCATCTCTCTGACTGGCTGACGTTTATCCGTCCTCGGATCCCTTTTAGGGTACTTTATTTTTATTTTTGGTTAAGCAGGTTGTTAGAGTGCATGTGTGTTCCAGCTCTCTCCTCTTCCCTGTGTTCTGCCCCATTGCCCCTTGTGCTTTGTTTTCTCTCACTTATGTACTTCTACCCTGTCTCCCTCACACTTCATGCTGTTCTCCCCCTTGCATGCTTCTCCTCCACTCCCAGACTTGCTGTCTCTTTCGAGTGCTCCTTGTTCTCTTGTGTGCCACTACTAGAACCACTGTAATCAGTGTTCTTATCGCTGCATACTTTGAGTTATTATTATAGCTTTTTGCTCTGTTTGCAGATTTGTTCTGGCCTTAATTGTATGCTTTCCCAGTTTCGCCCTTTCATCTACTCATATATGCTCCTCCTTTCTCCCTGAACCATGCAGTGTTTTATTTTTTTATTTACACGTTCACTCTAAAACAAAACGTGATTTTTATTTTAGTGACCCTTCGAAGTGGCATCTGCCATCACAGATTGGTAAATGAAAATTTAAAGTAAGTGGCGCCCACATCATTCTGCCAGTGCGTATGTGTATTCAGACGCATGCATGCACCTATGACATCCATATATATGAGGCGATGCAAAGCCACCCTGCGAGCCTTTGATTGGCCTCATAAATATGGAGTAAGGCAAGGGCAGAGCAATGCGATGCCTTGCTTCATAGTATCAGGAAAAAGCAGAATACTGTAAAGCTTTGCCCAAAGGCATTGGCAAGGCCAATAGGTCTCAAAGGTGAGATATGTTGGCTTTGCCAATGCCTGTTGCTTAAGCACTCCATGACAGTGCATTTGTTTTCCAGCCGTCTCCCTCTCACGTGGTTCTCCCCCGCCATAAATTTGCCCGCGTTATATTGTTGTCTCCCATTTGATGCAAGCGTCCCTTGTTTACGTCTCTCTCACCAAACGTGCTGCCTCCTCGACTCCCCATGTTGTTTTTATTGCTCGTGTGCTTCTCCCACCACCTCCCGAGCTTCTCTCCTTTAAGTGCTGCTTTCCCCACCCTCGCCCCCTGCCTGTTCTTTCATCCACCCATTCTGCCATTGCCTCCCATATCTACTTTCCATTTTTTATTTTTATACATATTTTTATTTTGGTTGGGGAAGCCCAGGCAGAATAGCTGCCGGCACTTCCGCATTAAAAATTGAAAAGGATTTTTGTGCTTCTTCTTTTTCATTTTTTTTTTACATGTTAATCCATCTCGAATTGGTAAATAAAAAAAAATGGTGCCCATTTCATTCTGTACACGGGCATGCACACGCCATCACACAGATTTACTCTTAGGAAACACCTTTTCTTCATTTCGCCAGGCTTCACATCATATTGCCGATGCTGTACAGGATCTCAACAAGGTATTGATGTAGCCAATAGCTCCCAAAGGCGAGACCTATTGGCTTTGCCAGTGCTTGTTATCTATTATCTGCATTGCAACTTCCCCTGTGGGAGCTCTATGTCTGTTTAGACTCTCTGGAGTGCCATAGTGGGAGGGGTTCTGAACAAGTTCTGAAAACGTTAACACTTCTGACTAAGGATGCCCTGAAAACTGCGCCTGCCCTCCTTCCTGGAGTGCCCAGAAGTGAAAAACGTGTACTGGGGTAAGATGGGGTGCACAAGCCAATTAGAGCACATGCATTCATTTTTGTTCTTGCATACATTATCTTTCTGAAGTCATGTATGTATTCAGTCAACTGCAGTATCACGCATAAAAAATTTCTTGCATTGTGTTTAAATAAACGCAGTTTCCCCGCAGGTCAATCTGCTTACTTATTTTATTTTATTTAGTTTTGTTTTTGGACTGCCTTAATTAATGTTGCCCTCTCAATTGTGTCTATTTAGTTAGATAAGTCAAACAAAAATGTGAAAGGAATGATATTTCCCCACCTTATTTTTCTGGCAGCGCATAAAATAATCACCAGATGGTCAACTCGGAATGAAAACAGATGCCTACTATGAGAAAGGCAGATGTGAGCTGAGAAAGGAAAATGTGCCAAGGGAAATTAAATACTATATTTAAGGAACAAACAGACGTACACAATATAAAACATTGCGAAATCTAACCTAGTATGCACTGCTCATATGGGTGTTGTTCTTGGAATGCAGAGGTGTTATTTTCTTATTAAAATGCATGTACAACTCTTCTTTCTTGTTTCTCTCGAATCTGAACACGTTTCTGTGGATCTCTTCATCTGTGCCACTTTTTACTTATTTGCACTAGTGGAAAACTGCCTGCTTGTGCGGGTTGTGAGCGTACCTTTGCTGTTGTTCCTATGTCCCTGTGTAACGTCTTTGCGGCTGCCCGAGGCCACTGTAGGCGGCCACTCAGGAGGGCGGCCCTTTAGTGACATTGGGCCGCCCCTGCCTCGCCTCTCTCCCCCCTCCTGTCCCTCCAATGGGGTGGAGGTGTCCGCAGGAGGAGCCATCAGGCCATCGGGGGCGGGCACTGGGCAGCGTCACGTCCGGTGACCAGGAGGCAGGGCAAGGGGTACTTAAGTTCCCTTCACCATGTTTTCTGCCTCATTTCTGCCTCTTTGGTCACCGGACGCGCCGTTTACGACTCGCCCCAGGGACACGCAATCTCCCTCCCTACCGCTTACCCTGTGCGTGGGCTAGGGGGATATGACTTGAACTTTTTGAACGTTACTTTTATAGTTGCAGGCAGAGTTACAGGGCGATCTGGAAGCAGATGGGTACAGAAGGGTACCACAGCGTGGCACATAGGGGTGCCAGAGCCTAACACCAGGGGCCTCATGGCAGGTTTCTGGAACATTTGTCGGCACCCCAGTAATCCTTCGGGCGGTTGTGGGCCTGAGCAACCGGAGGCTTGCCTAGCTACGCTCCGCCCCGAAAAGGGCGTGAGTACATAAGGAGGTGATCCTTGCAAACGATCACCATAAGGTGCGGCACATAGGTGGTGCATCACCGTGCTGCTTGGTTCCTCAGGCGGGCAGGTGGCGAGAATGTGGCCTGCCCTTGGATCGCCCGTAAGATAACCCACAGTGATTACATATGTTGTATGTAATAAACCTGCAGCAGCTTTTTCCCAAGTTAACACTTGTGTGGCGTGTGTTATTTGCGGGAAGCATACTTCTTGTGGGGCGGGGGTCTAGTTGCCCTAATGTTACTATGTATGGGAATGAAAGTTCCCACAATTGTGAATGTACACTTATACTGATAAAGGAAGTGCTTTCTAAGAATAACTGAGGACATTCTTGCCTCTAGCCCTCACAGAGTTGGCGGCTTACATAATTCACAGGAGAAATAACTAAACAGATTGTGCCTGATTCACACTTTGTGCACTTAAATCGAATTTACGTCGGTGCACAAAATGGCTACTTAACAGATGAGCACTTCCTGTGCTCACCGATTCAGGAATAGCATACTTTATATGAACAGAGTGTAGATAAGGGAGGAGAAATGTGGGCATTACTGGGCTGTCTTCCTGCAAAAGTAGTTGAAAATCCTCAAACTTGCATGTGTGTGGGTAATCACCAACATTTCGAAAATATCCTCCTTTGACACCTTAGACCTGTCAGCCTTAAAGTGCTCTTCCCTGCCCTACTCCTACCGTTTTTTCAGAATTCGATTTTTTTTGGCCTTAGGACTTTGTGCACCTTACCACTGTTAACCACTCCTAAAGTGCTTGCTGTATCTCCTTTATTCATGGTGAAAATAGCGTAAACCCATTTGGCACATTTAATTTACTTGTAAGCCCCTAGTAAAGTGTTACTACATGTACCCAGGGCCTGTAAGTTAAATGCCACAATTAGGAATGCGTTAAAGAACTACAATGTGTTCTCTTGGGAGTCGCAATTGCTTTTTTATAAGAAATGGTGTTTAAATGTCAAACCCATGTATGAAGATCAATGTAAGTTCTGCAGAAATTTTCAAAAAAGTGTGGGCCAATGCCAAACGGCCTTTAAGCACACCCAAAGTAAATTGGTGAAATAAACAACACAAAGCAACAAGTGCAATTACTTAGTGTAGGATTCCTGATTGCAGCTGAAAGGAAGACGCTGGATGCTTATATCAGTAACAAATCCCAGTTTATTCTCAGAGAGGAGGAACCCATCCAAGCCGCAGCCAGTACAGGTCAAAACCCAGGACATTTGAACATATACAATCCAACACCAAGGATACCAGAATGCAGAACACCACTGCATGATTCCAGGTAACCGTAACCAAGGCAATGGTAGGATAACAAATAACATAAAGAAACAGGAATGATGCCACACATCTTCCCCGCCAACACAACAAGAAAAGGTAAGAAACTAAGATACATAATCACTCAAATAACTTGAATTTTTAACAGTCCTAGAAGAAGAACGAGATGAAGCCAAAGACCTAGTATCTTTAGAAGAAGTAACAGAAATCTCTATACCCACAGGACCTGCGAATAGAGACTCTTTTAAGATTCCAGATCCTGTGATCTTGAGTTCTCACAGCATTCTTAAACACCTTCACAACTCTTATGGGTGCAGAGAACTTGACCTTGGAACCAGGAAGTTTGATGACAACAAGGTCTCCAACACCTACCACAGTATTCTTAGTCAAATTTTTGCAATCATAGAGCAATTTCCTACCCACACACCTAGCTTTCTCCCTTATACGCCAAGAGGGTTCTTCTGAAGGAGACTTGGAGACAAACTCACCCAGATGTCTCACCCAAGAGGGTTCAACAAGAGTGCAGGGATACCTACCTTTGAAAAGAATAAACAGAGATTTTCCAGTAGATGTATGAGGTGTAACCCTATAACTCTCCAACTCTCTTTCCAGCTGAGCCCAGAGGCCTTGGCCCAAGAGATGGTCTCCTTTAACACCCTGTTAAATCTTTCTACCATCCCATTTGTTTCTGGGTAATAAAGCGAGCACCTTTTGTGCCTGATTTCCCTATTCTTCAAAAAGGTCTCCATTTCTTTTGAGACCAACTGCACACCATTATCCGTGAGGATGAATTCTGTGTACCCCTCCCTAGCTATAAGGGACTCCAAAAACATTATAACTTGAAAGGTCTCAATACTTGAGGTGAAGTGGATCTCGGGCCACCTGGAGAATAGATCCAAGATAACAAATATAAAACTTTGCTGAGCATTGGAATGAATGGGGCACACTCTCTCCATGGTCCCTTGGGAAGATCTCTAATAACCATGGGCTGAACTCTAACCACTTTGGACTTTTCACTAGAGGCACACATCACACACTCCCTCACAACCCTCTCAACCTGTAGGTCCATGCCTGGCCACCAGTAGGAACATCGGAGTCTCTTTTTGGTTTTAGATATGCCAGAGTGTGATTTGTGTGCCAAGTCAATCAACACTCCATGAAGTTCAGAAGGAGGCACAAACCTAGTTCCATGTAAAAGTACATCATCCCAAGTTGCCAATTCGTTCTTGACACCCCAGATCTTTAGGCCTCCTCAGAACCCTCCTTTTTTGTGCCAACCCTTGTGAATGAGAGACCTCACCTCCAATAAAACGGTAACAAGACAAAATATAGAATTCAAAATATAGAATTACCAAAATATCGATTTTTAAAAATATAGGAAGTCAAAATATTGAAGTACATAATACTGGTATTAAAATATATTGCATTTTTAATAATATCGAATTTTTTAAAGTGTTTTGTATATTATTATATAAGTGAAAAGTGTATATTATTTGTGTAATTTATTTTAAGTAAGGAATTTTATGTTATTTAATTTTTGCGTAATTTAATTCTGTAGCGGGTTGTGGGTTTATAGGGGAATAGGGTGGGAAGTAATTTAATTATATTAAATTAAATATTAATTTTGAGAAATTACTAATTATTTTTAATTAAAAATTAAAAATAATTTAAAAATTAATTTTTAATTTAATTTTGCGTTTCAGTTCTGTAGCGGGTTATGGGTTTATAGGGGAATAGGGTGGGAAGTAATTTCATTGTAATTAAGTAAAGAATTTTTATTTATTTATTGGTATTGATTTTTTATTTATTGTTAATTAATTGGTAATTGTTAATTATTTTTTATTAATTGGTAATTCATTTGTGTTAATTTATTAATTGATAATTAGGATAATTGTATCAATTTATTTTCTGTAGCGGATTGTGGGTTTATAGGGGAATAGGGTGGGAAGTAATTTAATTGTAATTAATTACATATAAAAATGTTTTTTTGTGTATTGATAATTAATGTACTGGTAATTAATTATTAATTGGGATTAATTTTTATTATTATTAGTTTTTGTTATTGAAAATTAATTCGTTGTTAATTAATTATGAATAGGTAATTAATTTTAATGACTAATACTTTTTTGTTTTTATAATTGATTAATTAATACATAATGTTAAATTGGTAATACATTTTAATTAATGTTTTATTGGTATTGATATTTAATTTATTTTTATTAATATATTAAATCATTACTTTCCCTACTGTTAAAGTTAACTAGAGTGGAAATAGTCATTTTTACCCTCCCGCTATCCAATGCTTTACCTACTGTTGCACTCTCTGGAGTGGGAATAGTAATTTTTACCCTCCCGCTATCCAACGCTTTTCCTACTTTTGCCCTCACTGGAGTGGGAATAATCATTTTTCCCCTACCGCTATCCAAGGCTTTACAAACTGTTGCACTCTCTGGATTGGGAATAGTAATTTTTATTATTATTAGTTTTTGTTATTGAAAATTAATTAGTTGTTAATTAATTATGAATAGGTAATTAATTTTAATGACTAATATTTATTTGTTTTATAATTGATTAATTAATACATAATGTTAAATTGGTAATACATTTTAATTAATGTTTTATTGGTATTGATATTTAATTTATTTTTATTAATATATTAAATCATTACTATCCCTACTGTTAAAGTTAAGTAGAGTGGGAATAGAAATTTTTACCCTCCCGCTATCCAATGCTTTACCTACTGTTGCACTCTCTGGAGTGGGAATAGTAATTTTTACCCTCCCGCTATCCAACGCTTTTCCTACTGTTGCCCTCACTGGAGTGGGAATAGTAATTTATACCCTACCGCTATCCAAGGCTTTACTTACTGTTGCACTCTCTGGATTGGGAATAGTAATTTTTACCCCTACGCTATCCAACGCTTTCCCTACTGTTGCACTCTCTGGATTGGGAATAGTAATTTTTACCCCTACGCTAACCAACGCTTTCCCTACTGTTGCACTCACTGGAGTGGGAATAGTAATTTTTATCCTCCTGCTATCCTACGCTTTCCCTACTGTTGCACTCACTGGAGTGGTAATAGTAATTTTTACCCTCCCGCTATCCAACGCTTTCCCTACTGTTGCACTCACTGGAGTGGGAATAGTCATTTATACCACTTCGCTATCCAACGTTTTCCCTACTGTTGCACTCACTGGAGTGGGAATAGTAATTTTTACCCCTACGCTATCCAATGTTTTCCCAACTGTTGCACTCACTGGAGTGGTAATAGTAAATGTTACCCTCCCATTATCCTACGGTAAAAATATTGTATATTTTTTATTATTATTATGTTATATATATATATATGTATTAAAAAACTTAAATTGTATGTTTTTTTAACTTACATTTATTATTTACTAATTTTAAGGCTATGTAAGTATTTTTAAGTATGTTTTAGTTCATTATATTTATTATTTAATTAATTTTATATTAATTTTAAGACATTTAAAAAAAATCGATATTTTGACCAATTATATTTTTTAAAACGATATTTTTGATTCGATATTTTTGTACTTACCTGTTTGTAGATAGGAATTCAATATTTTTGCATTCTATATTTTTTCTTCGATATTTTGGACAATGAGCATTCCACTTAAACTCAGAACCCTTTTTTAGAAGTCCCCTCATGTTGGAGGACAACTCAGCAAACCCTTCAACAAATGTATTGTAATATTTATTCATGCCAAAGAATTTCATGAGTTCCTCTCTACATGTGGGGGGTGGCATGCGAACTATGGTGTCCACCAGACTTGACTTGGGAGTAACACCACCCACTGAAATGGTGTGGCCTAAATAGTGAATGGAGGAGGGAGGCACAGACGCCCTTGCAACCATCCAGAGTCTTTTCCATGATTCGTTGGAACACAGATGCCACCGATACAAGACTAAACGGCATGCGAACAAATCTGAATGTCCCAAACGTAGTGACGAAAGAGGTATAATCCCTTGAAGTTTCATCCAGCTCGATTTGGTCATAGGCTGAAACTAAGTCAATAGTACTGAAAACCTTAGCTCCATCCAACAATGTGAGTAGCTCAGAGATGTTGGGTAGAGGATAGCGATTCACCACCACACATTTATTTAATTGCCTCAAGTCCACACAGAGATGGAGCGAGCCATCAGCCTTGCGAGCAGCCACAACAGTAGCAAGCCAATCAGTCCGAGTGACTTCCTCAATAATACCTCCATCTTTAAGTTTTTGAAACTCTCTTTTCCTTTCATCTCTCACCACTAGGGGAACATTTCTGACTTTGCAACAAAAGGGTTGAGTATCGTGACAAAGGGGAATTTTTTATTTAAAGTTCTTAAGACAATCCAATCCACTCCTGAAAACATTGGGAAACCTCTCTTCAATGTCCCTCTCCAAGGAACTATCAGAAGTAACATGAACAGCTTGAACTGCTTATTTCAATATGACGGGACAATCGCTGCCAGGATCCAACATTACCCCCAAATCTGCCTGATGAAACCAGCTGATTATGCTGTCACCACTATGAGAAATGTAGATCCTCCAGGAAACATAACGTCCCTTGTATTCAATGAGGCCGATGGAATAGCCTCGCAGTGAAATAGGTTCCCCGCCATATGCTAATGGACGTATGTCAGGTTTGTGGAGTGAAATCTTATGAGATACTTTATTATCAAAGAAAATTCTAAAAATAATAGTAATCTTAGCCCCTGAGTCAAAGAAGACCCTGGTGGACTCAACCTCTACCTGAATCATGCCTAAGGGACAAGACTTGGGCTCTATGTTGGAACCCACTCGAACAACAATTTGTCCGCAGACAAAATCCTCCTCTAAAATTTCTGCTTCGACACATTTAATATTGGAGGAGAAGGTTTTAGTTTTACATACAACAGAAAGACGTCCTTTCTTTTTTAATTTGGAGCAAATCACATTTAGGGCAGGACATTTACTATCGTTGGCAAAGTGCCCAACTTTGTCGCATCTGAAACACTTGGGCACAAAGGGTGGTTTCTTCTTTGGCTTGACAGGAAGACCATATTTGGGTAAAGACTTCTCAGGTTCCTTGACCACCTGAACAAAAACTTGTTTATCTTTTTTTAAAGCATCAATACATTTCAAGGAATGTTAAAATCTCTTAGCTACTTGGATAACTTCATTTAATGAGGGTTCATCTCTCAGCCAAAGTTCTTCCCGTACCTTTCATTGTTGCAGCCAAACATAAATTGATCCCTTATTCTTTCATCACACAAATTTCCAAACTTGAATGTCCCAAACGTAGTGACGAAAGAGGTATAATCCCTTGAAGTTTCATCCAGCTCGATTTGGTCATAGGCTGAAACTAAGTCAATAGTACTGAAAACCTTAGCTCCATCCAACAATGTGAGTAGCTCAGAGATGTTGGGTAGAGGATAGCGATTCACCACCACACATTTATTTAATTGCCTCAAGTCCACACAGAGATGGAGCGAGCCATCAGCCTTGCGAGCAGCCACAACAGTAGCAAGCCAATCAGTCCGAGTGACTTCCTCAATAATACCTCCATCTTTAAGTTTTTGAAACTCTCTTTTCCTTTCATCTCTCACCACTAGGGGAACATTTCTGACTTTGCAACAAAAGGGTTGAGTATCGTGACAAAGGGGAATTTTTTATTTAAAGTTCTTAAGACAATCCAATCCACTCCTGAAAACATTGGGAAACCTCTCTTCAATGTCCCTCTCCAAGGAACTATCAGAAGTAACATGAACAGCTTGAACTGCTTATTTCAATATGACGGGACAATCGCTGCCAGGATCCAACATTACCCCCAAATCTGCCTGATGAAACCAGCTGATTATGCTGTCACCACTATGAGAAATGTAGATCCTCCAGGAAACATAACGTCCCTTGTATTCAATGAGGCCGATGGAATAGCCTCGCAGTGAAATAGGTTCCCCGCCATATGCTAATGGACGTATGTCAGGTTTGTGGAGTGAAATCTTATGAGATACTTTATTATCAAAGAAAATTCTAAAAATAATAGTAATCTTAGCCCCTGAGTCAAAGAAGACCCTGGTGGACTCAACCTCTACCTGAATCATGCCTAAGGGACAAGACTTGGGCTCTATGTTGGAACCCACTCGAACAACAATTTGTCCGCAGACAAAATCCTCCTCTAAAATTTCTGCTTCGACACATTTAATATTGGAGGAGAAGGTTTTAGTTTTACATACAACAGAAAGACGTCCTTTCTTTTTTAATTTGGAGCAAATCACATTTAGGGCAGGACATTTACTATCGTTGGCAAAGTGCCCAACTTTGTCGCATCTGAAACACTTGGGCACAAAGGGTGGTTTCTTCTTTGGCTTGACAGGAAGACCATATTTGGGTAAAGACTTCTCAGGTTCCTTGACCACCTGAACAAAAACTTGTTTATCTTTTTTTAAAGCATCAATACATTTCAAGGAATGTTAAAATCTCTTAGCTACTTGGATAACTTCATTTAATGAGGGTTCATCTCTCAGCCAAAGTTCTTCCTGTACCTTTCATTGCTGCAGCCAAACATAAATTGATCCCTTATTCTTTCATCACACAAATTTCCAAACTTACAGAAAGAAGCGAGTTTCCTCAGCTGAGTGACATAACCCTCAACAGATTCACCCTTGTTCTGCATCCTTTTAGCGAACTGTATCTCTCCAGTATAGTGCTTACCTTGGATAAGTAGTGTTTATCAAGTTTTTTATTACAAATCTCAATTCATTATGATCTGTACTCTCAGCATCACTGAGCTTATTATGACTACTGTCGTCTATGGTGACGGAGCGGGAACCACCGGTCCATCTGCCCCATTACGACTTAGGGGGTCGGACTGCATTGGCACCACTGCAACCATCAGAGATTCCTGGTGGTGTTGCGGCAGTCTTGAAGCCACAATATGATTGGTGGGGCCGCTGCGGCCCAACCAAGCATATTAAGGGTTTCCTCTCCGCCACAGTTTTCATAGCGGAGAACCAGTCATGAAAAGTGTGGCAGAGAGGAAATATAGGGCCTGTGTTGCTTCAGTGCCAGGGGATGCATGCAGGGGGGTACATGGTGTGCCCCCCTGTCTGCATGCACCCCCAGTTCCTGGACTTGACAATCCACTTCCCTGCAGCAACCTGCAACTGCATTACCATTGCGGTGCCTGTAACAACTCTCCTATGAGCATTTAAACAGGTAACGCTGTGGGCTTTGGCGGTGCACCGCTATGGCGCTGGTGTGGAGCTCACTCCTGAACCACCAAAGTCATAATAAGGCCCTTAGTATATTCAAAATCATATCTAAGTCATACATATATTTTTGTTTCATATGCGGCTGTTGCATACACAATAAATAATCAACAAAGTCACTTTGTGATAAAGTGACACAGTAAATGAATAAGTTTGACACTACACAATACAAACAAACACTGGCCTCAAAATAAAATAAAGACAAAGAGAGATTAAAGAAATGTCCGTTCTCACATATATCGAGAGTACAACAAACATTCCATATCATTAGTGACACTTGTTAGGATGGTTGACAGAGAACATGGAATGATAATGTTGCCGTCGACATTTCAACCCTGTATATGCTATTAGTTAGAGATCACGGCGGGTCTTCCTCAGGACTAGAGAGTTATGAACAACCTGTATCGGGAGACCATTGCTCACATATGACTCATGTGTGTTGTATACAAATTTAAATCAAGGAGAATGGCATAGGCAACTCACCTTGATGCAATAAACTTTTGGGAAAAGAGAAAAACTTCTCCATACCAGGATCAAGTTCATAACACGGAATAACACATATCCATGAACATCTATCCAGAGTCCTACATAGGGGACCCCCTAAGGGGTTCACTGTGAGACAGAAAAAGAATTCATGATGAATAGTAGGCCTTCACGCATATTCATTAGATTACAGACAGGCGGGGCATCAATTATTCAAGCGAATAAAATCTTACACAAGGAGTCTGTGTTCAATACAGCATCAACTATGTAGACTGCAACAACTGCAGTGCATCTCCACAATCCCCATGGGCTTCTAAAAGAATGGGGTGTAATTATCAAAAGATGATCCATGATTGAGACATTTAAAAGGCAATTGAGAGGTGGCCACCATAAACTCACCAGACTCAGCTGTCTCCCAAAAGTGATGTCTTCCCACTGCCCTTAGAAAACAAATGGGGCTGAGGAAGCCCGCTTATTTAAATGAAGAGATAGGGTATGATGACCGCTATGTAAGCATGCACATCTAGTCAGAGAATTATGTGAACAGTTGAAGGGCATCAAATTAATCATGTAGAGGCAATTAAGAGTGGAATGCCATGACGTCATGTCTTCACAGTGAATCCTGGTATTGGATAGGTGATGCTGTGGTATCGTGACAAGGGCATCTCAAAACATCCATTTTCAAAAAAGCCCCTATGTGGAACAAGCTGTCAGCAGTGTTAAGGTACCTGTAGAAACAGTATATAAAATCTAGCTGTGCCCCAATTAATGCCAGGAATGGAGTGTGGTAATAAAATGAAGTAATCGATACATAATAGACATTAAAAACATTTCAGCATATCCAATCCATTGTTTTACATTTTGTTAAGAACACAAAGGCAGTTCCCTTTCAGTACAGAGCTCATAAGAGTGTATGATTCCTGTAGAATAGTAATACAATCAGTATACAAAATTAATCAGAAACTAATTCTGCCCGATCGTTGCCAGGGATGATACACAACTATAAACCAATGATAGTAAATGGCATTTTAAGAGGGTAACAAAAAATCACATATACACCCTAGCGTTTAATATTTTGTTACATTTTTTAAAACATTCTTTTAAACATATACCCTATCACCTGCAGATATAAGTTGGCAGAAATATATGACAGTGTCTTAAATGTGCCATGATAGTGTAAGTGCCGCGAACAACAACCTTACAAAAAGACGAGCCCTGTGATACATAGTCAATGCCAAATGCAACCGGGTGATTAATAATTCCATCAACGAGTACATAATTAATAAAGCAGATTACAGTCAATTCAGGATCTTGTAATACCATTATAAGGGACTAGGAAGGTTAACCATTGCTAAGTAATCCTACATGTCTGATGATTTCTTCAAACTCGTTAACACCCTGATTTACTGTGACAAGAATAAGAATCCATTTGCATTCCCTTAAGGTCAAAATGAATGAGATGTCTACTCCTCATGGGTTGGGGGTTGCTTTCTCTTTTACTCACCACCTCAAATTGTCTGCCTGATGATGTCCCATGATTTGAAAATGTTCAACCATGGGGGACCCCCTGGACTCAACATCTGATTCTGCTGCAATGTTGGAGGATTCTAGCCTTCACCTTTTAGCATGTCTAAGTTTACTCATTGCAATCAGAAGTATGCAATAAAACATAACACTAACTGCAACAGTTCAGAGGCAGTCTATGCAATCAAATGCCTCTGAGATAAACTATATGTGGGACAGACATACCAAAAGGTGAAGGCTAGTATCCTCCAACAGTGCAGCAGAATCAGTAGACCATCAACAGAAATGTGGGGTACCCCTTCTAGGGGCTGCTAGTGGTCAGTGCTCCCCCATGGCGTATGGGTGGTCGCGGGAATATAACAAGGACCTTTGTTCTTCCCATTGACTCTGTGTCGTTAATGCAGCATTATCCTCGCACACTCTAATCCATCAATGTGCACTGTCACTTACAAAAATTAACTTCGACTGCTTGATGCATTAGGTCTTTTGGCATCAAGTGCCACACAGTACTGTTCCTATAAATCTCATGTCTAGCTCAGCCCTAGTTAGTAAGCATAATTAGCAGTCACACCTCTTCTCTGCAGTACCTCAGTGTGTGGTAAGAGATAGGTCTCCCAGCCACCACAGTTTCTATCAGCTGTTTTCCCAGTCTGTGTTGTTCCTATTTTCAGTATCTTGGCCGTTCCACCTTCTTAATGAAGGACATCACATCCTTGGGGTCATACAGATTTTCGGCTTGCCCTTATGCTGGATCCTCAATCAAGCAGGGTAGAGCATTCCGTACTGTATGTCCATAGTTTGCAGCTTTCCCTTCACTTGCAGGAGCTCTCGCTGCGCCATCTGGACCGCTGCTGTAAAGTCTGGGTACAGTGCCACTTCATTCCCTTGATAAGATGTGGCGCCCATCTCTCGTGCTAATCAGAGCACCGGATCACGGTCTCGATAATTCAGCAATTTAGCAATGATAAGCCTTGGGGAGGCATCCGGTATTGGTCTGGGGGCAAGAGACCTATGAGCACGCTCCACAATCATTACCAAAGAGAAGTGCTTTGCACCAACCGTCTCCCTGAGCATGGTCTCCTCATACTGCTCTGGCTTGACCGTCAGAGTCAAGGCCTTATAACACCAACATGGCTGCCACAGTGGTCGCTAGCATGTTGAACTAATACTCTGGGACAAAAAACGGACATCAACCAGAACTCAGACCTATCCCCCACCCGGCGTACCCATCAGGACATTGATATGTGAAATTACCTTCGACCGTAGAGACCTAGCTATTTGGCCGATGCCCGGTGCAACTACCTGTTAGCTAAAGAGGAGATGGGTTGTGGACTTCCCCCTCGGGTCACCTACCCAGCCGGACTTTGGATGGACTTTCCTTCGTCTCTCCGTCGTCCCTCCACCCAACCCCTTACCCTACCCCCCTACCCTACTACGCTCCATCTATCTCACCTTCTTTACTCTTTGAATGTTTTTTAGTTGAGACCTAGCTATTTGGCCAATGCCCGGTTGAGCTACCTGATAGCTATAGAGGAGTTGGGCTGTGGTTCCCCCCCCGGCCGTCACCTACCCAGCCGGACTTTGAGGAGACTTTCCTTCGTCTCTCCGTCGTATCTCCCTTCTGCCCCTTTACCCTACCCCTTACCCATCTACGCTCCCTTTATCTTGTCTTCTCTGCCCACAAATGTTTTACTAGTAACTGATGTAACTTGTAACTGATGTAATTTTGTAACATTGTAGAACCTCATGTAAAGCGCTCTGATACCTCCGGGTCTAGCCAGCGCTATATAAAACTCATCAAACAAACAAACAAAATAAACACTCAACGGAGCTGCCCCTCCCCCCCAGCGCCTTGAGACCCACGCGGGTGAGTAGCTGCGTTTAATAATTCTCTGGTTGAATGATTGATTTCTGCAATGATCGATCACCACATTTGCTATTTCATTGCTTCTTCAGAAATCCCAAAGTTAAATTAAACTGTTATCACATGTTTGACTCCCACGTCTGTCATGCCACACCATTGAGCCTTTGTAGATTTCCTACCCGCTGAGTGATTCACACTTCTCAGATGCACCACCTAATTTGCCCTACAGCAAGTGCTAAGGTGGTTTCCTTCTATTGCCAATATATATTCACACTCACCATAAAATGTATATCTAATTTGCTCACAAATACCAGTACTTAATCTACCATGCTAGGAGAGAGGACATGGCCTAGCGACTATAGTGGCCTACCTCGAAGCGGTGGAACCGGGTTTGAGTCTGGGCAGGGACGCTGAACAGGCTGTCTGGGCAAATCACTCTCCCCGTGTCTGACAAAAATTAGTGCGCCCTCTGTAACGCAACTGGTGCTCACGTAAAACTCTCTGGGGCAGATTTATAATAACTGGCACATCCCCAGGGATGCGTCAGTTATTGTGCGCGCAGCTCCGCCACCCATGGTGTGCCGCATTTATAATGTGGCGCACCATGGGGCAAAAACGTCACAGATGCGTGACGCATCTGTGCTGTAAAAGTGGCGCATTGCTGGAGTTGCGTCGCAAGCGCGACGCAGCTCCAGCAATGCTCTGAGGGGCCCTATCTGTCCAATGCTGCGTCAAGCCTTACGCCTGCTTCAAGCAGGCGCAGGGTTTTGACGCAGCATTGGCCTAAAAGTGACTGAGTGAAATCTTGTAGATTTCACTCAGCCACTTTGAGGAGGCGTTCCTGCGCGGTAATTCCCCCCCTGCACTGTAACGCCTCCTTATGGCACAGGGCTTTACAACATGACGCATCTCCCAGATGTGTCACATTGTAAATACCCCGCACCATGGCGCATCTTTTGTGCCGCCGCTGCATCACAAAAGTGACGCAACAGCGGCGTAAAAGAGGTGCCATGGGCTTGTAAATCTGCCCCTCTGATTCCTTCGGGTCGAGCACGCGATATATAAACCCCCCCCAAAAAAAATACCTTCATACCTCTTTTCCACTACCTCTCGACCTAATGCTCCCAACAATCGAAGGCTGGAACCTCACCTCCTTAATATGCTTCCCACAGGAACCTTAAACATTAATTCCTCATTCTTTCAACCCACTGCCCCCAAAAAGAGATTCAGTTAAAAGGGGATTCAGCTTATAAAGGGGAAGGGCAAAGGACAGATGAGTTGTTATGTTGACAGGAAAATAATTCTCGTTTGTAGGGCTGATAAAATAGCAATGTCCATTTCTTTAAGTGCTTTGTTGGAGTGGCAATAGAGAGAAGTAGTCATAAATAGTTATGGTTAATGCTACCCTAAGGTCTTGTCTTAAAATCCGCGGTGTCTTGGTAGTCTGAAGGCACAGCAAATTCTTATTTTTTCCAAGTAAAGAATCCTAAAGGCCAGGAAAATATGAAATATTCTACTTGATGCGCATGAATTCCAAGTATATGTTTGTATTCGTGTTCGTTTAAAAAATACATATGTATTTGCAGAAGTCTTATTTGAGGCCGCAGAAAAAGCACGGGCTTTCACATCACCATAATCAAAAATGTGCAGCTGTGCAGAGCAAAAAATGTACTCAAGCCGATAGCAGTGAGCGCATTTCTTCTTTCAGTCTCGCGCCGAGATGATGGAAGCTCTGCTTTTTGTTTCCCTTAATTGGATGACAAAGTACCACCTCTTATATTCCATTCGTTCTCCCAATCAAAACAGGCACACTGTGTTCCAGTAGCGCAGGTCTGGTAATTTTTAAAAACATTCGCCTTCGTTTAACTCCGTGTTCCAGATTAGATTTCTCCAGAGAGCAGCTCTACAGTGGCTTTACCGCGGCGAAGAGGGCACATTATGTAAAAATGCACAGATCTGTACCTTGTTAATGTTTACTTGTATATTTTATTTTAGAAATAGTGAACATGTAATCAGGCGCATACTGACACTGGCTGTGCTCTCACTGTTGGAGCTGGTCAGCATTATGATTAAAGAAGGGTCTTATCAGTTATTTTGTTATCTCTCCCTGCACACTGCCCCCCATATCGGCGGAATGCGTCTGTGTCCAAGCTGCATCCATTTTGTTAAATCAAATTACGATAGATTTATATAGCGCTGATTAACACAACATGGCACCAGAGCGACGAGAAGGCTGTTGGGGCTAATTAGCCAAACCCAAGGAGGTTTTTTATTGATTTCCTGACTGTCAGAAATTCATCAATACCTCTTTAGCACCCAGGGCAGAATCCGGGCAGTGCAAGCTGTTGATCAAAATGGCAACCGGTCCCTGTCCACCCACTTTTTTGTGGTACAAGATTTATTATTGGCTGATCTTAAATCCTTGCATGGAATATAGAGGCACCTTTTTCTTTCAGGTATTTGGAGGCATTCCCATGTATCACTTTTTGTGTGAACACAAGGGGGCATATTAGCAAGAACCTTGTTAGAATTATTGCCGTTTTAGCGGCAAGAAACTGCTGCTAAAACGGCGATAATGGTCTTGCTAATATGCGTTTTAGAATTCCAATAGAAGCCCAGGTTAGATGTCCTGCACATCTAACCTGGGCTTCGATTGGATTTCTATAACCCATATTAGCAAGCCCATTACCGCCGTTTTAGCAGCAGTTTCATGCCGCTAAAACTGCGATAATTTTAACGAGGTTCTTGCTAATATGCCCCAAGGATTTTAAATTTCATCCAAGAGGCCGTTGGTAGCCAATGCAATTCCCTCAAAGACTGTCATCATACCTTTGTAGGCTAAGCACTTCCTTGGCTGGAATGGTCTGTACAAGTTAAAGCTTTGTGGCAGTTACACCAGGAGGCTTGTCCCAGATTCTAGACTTCAGCCAATGATAGCCCTTGCTACCACAGCGTGTTCCATACTCGGGGGGAGCTTAGAGTTTGAACCTCCCAGTAACTGGGATGTTTGAATTGCCAACTGTAATGGAGGTTTATCATGCCCCATTGAGTTTCAGGCTGTGCTCTGTATCACTGATCAAAAACACAGTCGCAGCCGTATTGAGGTTAAACCAGTTGCAGCCAATCCATCTTTATATTGTGTCAAATAACACAGCAACAATCCTTTGATCTGCATTTAAATCTTTCAATACGAAAAATTGGATATCTAAATCAACAGCACTCTTCTGAAACCCCACACCTAAATCTAAAAACACACATTAAAAGAGAACAGATCTAAACAAGCCTTGTCACAGTATTCATGACAGGGCCCCTTGTTAATCTGCAGTCATCTCTGTACTTTCTGAGCCAACCACCTCTTTGGCTTTTCCAGACCGTACCTGGTTAAAAGCCCAATGGGATATCTAATGCATCAAAAATCTGCTGATCGATATACCAGCATGCCTGTGTAAATAAAATTCAAGATTCAGTTTTGAATGTGCAACAAGTTGATTTCCAGGCCTCTGTGTTTCCCAGATGGTTAAATAGTATCACTCCCCACTGTAATTGTTAGACTACTCCTGAATCTATTTGCCTGTCTTCCATGGGATGCACCTGTATGTTTTGGAGTGATACGTCACCTGCGAGGCAATGAACAGCTTTTCAAGCACCTCCAAATGTAATGGATATACTTTCCTGATGGCAGACAATGACCAAGAAAAGTGTGTCCAAATATGGCAAGCACAGCCCGAACAAACATTGGTGACAAACCCTTTTTATGTTTTTATTTGTGAGTATGAAATTACTATGAACTCCAACATCCAGTATGCATTTGGAAGAACTGGTGCTGCTCTGCAAGCAGTGTGTTGCCTCCCCCATGTAACTCTTAGGCTTCTCTTGAAGCTATTTGGGAGGGATGAGGGGGCAAGCCAGTCTGACAACCCTTTTGTGTGTGTAAAAGGCCGCTTTATTGAAACAGATGCACATCACAATTTTAATAAAACTGGCACTTTGCCTTACAAAACTAAAACCTCTCTAAACATCGAGTTACCTGACCCCTTACCTTTCCTCCCCCCACCCCTACGATCCCCACATGATAACCCCCCCACCCTGCAATATACAATACATAAAATTCAAATACATTAAATTATACACAATAATACACAATTTTATTCCATAACTTTTGAACTTCCTAACCACCCAAAACCTAACATCCTATCTGTCTTCCTGCAACTGTAACTAACGAACTCCAATGTAAAACATCCGAGCTGCTTAACCTTTTCCCGTTCCTATTCACCAACTCCCCAACTTAACGCTAAACTACCAAACTCCAGCCAAACTTGGCCAACTTCCACAAAAACACGCAACACAGGAAAAGACAGAAGGATAGGTGACTATACCGCCTCCCTCTTTCCCTGCCCGCCAAACCCCCATTGCCCCATCAATTCTCCAAGGCATCCCCACTCTCTAAGGAACTCCCAACAATCTGGACAATACCTCCCTCAATTCCAACAGGTAAAGGTCCATGCCAAGGTGTCACCTCTAAACAGCTCCAGTGCATCATAACATATGTCCTTATGCCAAATCCTCGAGAAACCTAGGTGCCTGCAAAACTTCACCATCTCCACATTGACCTTCCTCCGGGCCTTATCAATCGCCTGAGGGTGCACTGCGCCTCTCCATACCCGTTGCGGCACAAACTCGGTCCAGACCACTGCGCAACCAGCCCACTGCCTTTTGATCTCCTCCAAATCCCTCTTCATGGCCCTCATCAATACCAAACTAGTCTCTCGAACTATGTAATTTTCCCCTAAATAGAGTACCAAAACATCAGGACACCTGCCCGCCACTACCATACCATTGAGCGTTGACACCAATTCTCGCCACCGCATGCTCCCCTTCCCTTTCCAACGAACATTAAAAACATTAGGGTTGAAACCCAGATTTCACCAAAGTAGATGGACCGTGCCTGCACCTGGACCCTTCTAACAAACGAATGACCCACGATCCCTGGCGAGGGAACCCGCCTCCGAACCTGAAATGAGAAACAAAAGTAAATACAGGAACAACCTACCCGCCGCGCGCATTCAGTGGCTCGAAACGCATCGCACGTAGCGCCTCTAGCATTCCGACTACCATCTACCCAACCGCATAATGTCCCCTCGCCCCCACCCCTGCCCGTGCACCTCCGACTCCACGCCAATCCTTAATGAATGGGTGCCAAAGCGCCTCCCGTCCAGACCCAGCCGCAGCAAAGCCTTGCACAATACCGCCAGCAGCTGCGATCCCGACGCCTGCCGGCCGTCCGCATGCCGAAAAACCGCCCCATCCATCCGTGCCGCAGACCGCAATCTCAATCCCCACCTCACGGGGCATCTCCCACCCGGCACAACCGCCCGCAATGAGACCCAGCGACCTACCCCCCTCTGATCCGTTTTTGACTTCCGCAACCACAAGCGCACTCCAGGAAAGAGACCTCAGACCACAATACCCCTGCATACCCCTTCGCTCCCAGTAACTCAGATACCCGAAAGGCCCCCGCAAACATCCAAACTATCAGGGTGGCAAACGAGCAGGCTTCCCTTTCATCAAAGCACACCCCCAGCAAAACCTCCAGGACCTGTACTAGCAAGACCAGCGACAGAGGCTGTTGGGCCCTGCACCCTCTCCCGCACTCTTGTGCCCATCCTTCCAACATGCGAGAACCGAGCTCCCCCGCCTATGGCGCGTAACCCCACAGGAGTTTCCCCATAAACGCGATCCAGGCCAGATTGCCAGCTATCGTCACCCGCATGAGCCCCCTGTCAATTAAACCCAGGATTAACTGAATTACGTCCTCCTGTCTCCCCCTCGCCGGGGCCCGCCACCTCGCCCAAAAAGTCCTCCCATGCTGTCATGTACATCACCTTCGTTGAATCTGCCAAGGACCCTAGAACCAGCTTCAACATCCTGTGTTGCCTACGTACCACAGCTGAGGCGGGATGCTGGTCGGGTCCCGATCTGCTTCCTTGGCTAACCCACGGAATCTCACCCACTGCGAATGAGACAAAGCATCCGCTATTTCATTGTCGACCTCAGGCACATGCACCGCGCGAAAACCAATATCATAGCGCAAGCAGCCTAACACAAACACTCGCAGCAGCTTCCGCACCTGCGCATCCCTGGCTGACTGGCGATTGACCATCTCCACTACCGCCATGTTGTCCATGTTAAAAGTCACTCGTCTGTGAGCTAGAAGCTCCCCCCAGAGACAGACTGCCACCACCAAAGGGAAAAGTTCGAGAAACACAATACTCCTGCCCCCTCCCGCCCATTCTGGAGGCCACTTGTCCGCGCACCACTTCCCCTGCCAGTACAATCTAAAACCGTCGCTCCCCGCCGCATCTGAGAAGATTTGAACATCCCAGACCAGGTCTTTCCCCTGCTGCATGGGGATCCCATTGAAATGCTGCAGGAAGAAACGCCACATCCGTAAGTCCTTCCTCACTCCCGCAGGCAGCCGCATGTGGTGATGCAGTGGTTTCCGCCCCGCCAAAGCCCTGCCCAGCCTCCTGCAAAAGGTTCTCCCCACACGCACCACCCTGCAAGCAAAATTAAGGTGGCCCAACAGCACCTGTATTTCCAACACCGTAACCTTGGGTCGTGCCACATCACCTCCAGCAGCTCCAACGTATGTTGCTTTTTCTCCACTGGTAAATGGGCCTCCATAGCCACCGAGTCCAGCTCTATCCCCAAAAATGACAGCGCCGTGCATGGCCCCACTGTCTTCTCCGGTGCCAATGGCACACCAAACTCCCCCATGAGCTCCTGAAACCTGTCCTGCCTCCTGGCAGTCCGCGGAGCCTGGGGTGCCGACCAAAAATAAGTCATCCAGGTAGTGCGTGACACCTTGGTGTCCCGTCCGTTCCGCGAACAACCATTGCAGGAACGTACTGAAACACTCAAAGAGTGCGCATGACATCGAGCAGCCCATCGGCAATGCTTTGTCCACGTACCAGCGGCTGTCAAACTGAATCCCCAGTAGGCCCTAATTGTCTGGATGGACTGGAAGCAGCCAGAAAGCCGACTTGATGTCACACCTCTCCATCCTTGCCGTTGCGCCCGCCGCCACCAGCAAGGCCATAGACTCATCAACGGAGGAATAAGACACCGTGGTCTCCCGTTCGTCAATGTAATCATTTACGGAGCTACCCTCGGGCCATGACAAATGCTGAATGAGGTGAAACTGCCCCTTCTCCTTTTTTTGGCATGACCCCAATAGGAGACACAATTAGCTCCTCCAACGGCCACACATCAAAAGGTTCCGCCATGCGGCCCTCGCATACCTCCTTTTCCAGTTGCTCGGCACCACCTCCGGGTGCTCCCTGGCAGACTTCAAATTGTCGGCCCACCTCCGCCGCCTCGACCCCTCGTAACCCAGACAAAACCCCTCCTGAAACTCCAACCTCAAACGCCCGGCGCCCCCCACGTCCGGGTAATCATGCAGAGCCGCCACCAACCGGTCTACCCTAACCAGAGTATGAGCCCTTGGGCCCAGGCCCCTTATCACCTCTGCCTGCCCCTGCTGACTGCTGTGCCCCCATCCATGGACCACCTGACATACCCTGCTGTCCCCCTTTTAGTTGCTCAGACGCTCCCCAGCACTTGACCAGGGGATGTCCATATTTCCCGCAGCCGAAATGGTCATTTGACTCCCACTTCTTTGAGGCCTGATTACTTACAAGGAATGCTTTGCTACTAAAGTACTCTCCCAGCTGGAACATAAACAGTTCTACTTTATCCCCAGATTTGGGACTATACCATTGTGACAAAAAAACGTTGCCTTGATGGTCTCGTGTGTCTTCCCCACTCTACTGGCAATGTAAGAAAGTGGATTATTATTTGAGGTTATCAATCATCCACCTCAAGGAATAATAACAGTAACTTGTCAGGGTGAACCCCAAAAGTAACTAAATTAACCTGAGCTCAGCCCCCTGATAGCTATGCACAGAGCAGAGAGACTTAATTTACGGCAATAGGTATTTATGCAGTACAAAAACAGTAATAAAGTCAAAACAGTAAACTAAATTAGAAAAATAGAGTACATCTTAATAAAAAATAAATAATGCCACTAAATCAACAAACATCCAGTAAGGGGAAACGGAGATACAAATTTTTCAAGTTTTGGCACCAAAAAGCATTAAGCACCAATGATAGTCTAGTGAAGCAGTAGACTGGGGCTTAGGTGAGATTTGAGGCCCACCGCTATGGAGCTTAATGCATCAATCAGGTTTTTCCTCGTCCAAAATTCTACCCTTCTGACTTATGCCATTATTATGAGTTTCTCACTAAATTCAGACCCATGGGTAAACCCCTGTTTATGCATGGATCAGAATTATAAGCTTGGTTTTACTTAATGCAGCCGATAATAATCGATCTGTAAAACAACCAACATTCATTAAGTTTATGCTGATCAGACCTGCAAAATGTAATGGGGAAAAGCATATGGTATTTAACCCAAAAAGTGTTATTCCCCAGAAACTGAAAAATTGTGCTATTTATCCCCCCTGAGCATCACTGTAGCATCACTATTTACAAGTGGTGATAAATTGCATATATTCTTCTAATCAGGCCCTTAGTTTTTTTATGTAGCTCAAAACCTCCACAGGAGAAGCCTGAAGTTGGATTGAAATCAGACACCTTTATTGCGAGATCTAATGATACTCTGGGGTCTTGTAAGTTAAAAAATGTTCTATGTCCCATCTATTCAGGGTTTTTGGAACAGGTGCCATAAATAATCCCACAGCACATCCTACTCCTAAAAACCAAAATGGGGAACCCATACTCCCTTGTTTAGAGCACTTTATGTCCACCAAATTGTCGCCTCTGCTGTGCCCACGCCAAAATGATTCTGGGGGTAGCTTCCTTCCTACTGAGTCCGGAGCCAGCCTAACTACTGTGGGCCTCGGCAACAAAGTATTTGCCACTACCAGGTCTCTGAAAGGACAGGCTTCACCTTTGTCCCTTTGAAACTAATGAAGTTCCTGGAACCTCTTATATGCCCCACATCTAGCCCATCCTGTCCCAGGCTTGGGCCACTGTTCTGCTCTTGAAGCAGTCTTCACACCTCATCAAGGTCAAGCCCTAACTGCTGGCAGGCTAATGCAAAACAGCCTCCAAGAGTTTCAGGTAGGAAAAATCTAACTTTCCAAAAGTTACTTTTCCGAAATATTTATTGAAAATCTAACTTCAACAATGAATCGGGTTTTCAATACATATAAAAAATATACTTTAAGTGACTATGCCAGCTGTGTCCTGCTAAACTTTATAGATTATAATCTGCACTTTGAAATCTTCTAGGATCTAGCTAAACACAGTCCTGCCATTGAAAACAGCTTTCTGGGACTATTGACTGAAGTAACATGCACACTTTAATTTCACAAATGCTCTGTTTTTAAATATCAGGCTCCCTACCGTCTGGGCTACAAGGTGTAATTCGCCTGTCAAAAAAAGTTATTTTGATTGGTCAGACAGCAGTTTTTTAGGCTGCTGCAATCACGCTACACATTGCAAGCCTGAAGCACTATTTAACAGGCAAACCATGTGGATGGCACAATAGGTCTATAGGTGGCACTTAACTACCAGCCCCTGAGTGCATTTTCTACACCATGTACTAAGAACAAGTTAAGTATGTCAATCAAGGATAGGCCTATTTAACAATATTTAAACGGAGAGCACAGACAATTTACTCCTGTTTAGCAGGGGTAAAAGTCCACAGAGTTTTAAGTACAGCAAAAACAGGGCCGTAAAAGGGTGAAAAATATGGGGTGACCATGAAATATAGGTGGATTTGCTAAAGGTAATGTTCTACAGGACACATATCTACTTTTTCTTTTTTTGTCTTCTTTACCAAGCTTGACAGTCTGTGGCTGGTGGCCTTACTGAAAAATTAAGGCACCAACCAAGGTACAGATGGTTGTAGTTTTTTTTTGCCTAACCTTAGCAAGGCTACCCAAGTTCAATTCTTACTGATAGCCTAGGCATGAGGAGCCCGCTGAAGACATAGTGGGAAAGGGACTGTGCTAAATTTGCAATCGGATACTGACAATTCTGGCAGTTTATTGAATAAACTCTATGCACTTCTCTGTTTGCAGTCAATTTCTGGATTTGGACTTTTTTGTAAAATATATGAATTCGCACTCTTATCATATATTATTCAATTTGTTAGAAGTGGGTTTTCTAGCTGACTAGGGAATGCACCTAAGCCAGGCAGAATCCACCACTCTAGTCAGGATAAGTGGATTACACGTACAAGCATTTGCATACAACAAACAGTAATACAGTGAAAACATTACAAAAGGACACCACACAAGTTTTAGAAAAATATCCAATATTTATCTGTGTAAAACAAGAACAAAACAATACAAATCCACCCCACAGTAATTCACTTTACTAATTTAGCAAAAATAGACTTAATATACAGTTCCTTGTAGTTGATAGCTACGTCTGGGGCTATTACGGCTTTGTGAACAAGAAATCCAACAGTTCTGGCCGGCCATGGTGTCGTGGGCCAGCTATGGTGTCGAGAAGACCAGTAAAACAATATCTTTGGAGATTCAGGGCATCGGTCCTTGCGGTGAGTTCCAGAGGAGCGGCGTCTGCCGGTGTCATTTTCAGAAGTCAGTGTAGGAGTCGTCGGCCCCTTGAAGTCACACACGTTGCAGGTCAAACTCCTTGAGTTTAAAGTCAGGAGCACCATCATCGGCAGGCGTCGGGGCTGTGGTGTGAAGCGGAGGGGAGCAACGTGTGGTGCCCCTAGATCATGGGGCAGGCAGTGTCTCTATGACAGTCATCCAGCAGTTTCGGTGAGACCAGGGCTGTGGTGTGAAGCAGGGCAGTGATCATTGCGGTGCTGACAGTGGCGGTTTTACCATTAGGGCGTTTGGGCGTTGCCCCACCTATAATTATCAGGCAATTTATTCAAGCGGCGCGTTAATAAAAGTTTTATAAATTAACGCGCCGCTCGAGTAAATTGCCCGATAATTATTGCCCTGCGGCCGTGGTGTGTGTCATGGACTTCAACTTGGACAGTATGCACTGTCTGACACTGGGTGGCGCTGGACTGACTGTGCCGGGCCGGCACAGTGCGCACTCACTGCGCATGTGGTGTTTGCCCGGCAGGGCTTTTTTAGCTAGCAAACTATGTGGATTTAAAAAAAACAACCGATTAGGGGTTTGCCTGCCTAATGCAACGTACCCCATTGCTAAAAAAACGAACGACGTTTTTTTAATGCTCAGCCCAATCCTGATGCTACTCTCTTTAGAGAGCAGCTCTCCTCTAAAGAGAGCAGCATCAGGATTGGCTACTACTGTGTCTCGGCAAGTTGGCAGCCATTACTAATTAGTCTAGGCGCCAACGGGACCCCAGAGCAGAGATGGTGCGGACCCGGTCAAGTGAAGACAAGGTAAGTTTTTTATTTTATTTATCCCCACCCCCCTGGCCTCCACTGTGAGCGAGCCGTGACTGAGATTCAATATATTTTTTTTTACGGATGAATGATATAAAGTTATGGAGAAATGTACAACAATGATTAGGACAATTGGACAAAGTGCCCCCATACGCCTGCCACAAAAGTAGCCTAGCAAACATGATGTTTGCTAGTTGTGATAATCACTGTCCTGTGAGACACATACATGCAGATGCCACAAGGTGCAAGGAACACGGAGTGCAAGGCCACAGTGCCCTCCGTTTCTGCTGAGTGCATGTCATCCTCCTTAAGTGGCAGAGCCTGCTCTCTGGCTCAGCCCTTCATACTAAAATTTCATTAGTACCCAGGCCGCTGACATTTGCTCGATTGCTCTGAGGTGATGGTTATGTTTCGAGGCGTCCGTGCTGCTCATGTGTCTTTGAGGCACTGTTGTCGGTATTTGGATTGGATTCGGTATATTTCAGTTTAGTTCCTCTGGGCGCCTTAAATGTGGACTACTGAGTACATGGGCCTGTGTTGCTGATCGGACAGACGCCAGACACCTACTTGGCTGCAGCTGTTATTGTGCACTTGCTGATGCTGGGCTTGTTCCTAATGTTTACTGCAGAGGTAGGTTCGTATATATACGTTCTGGGACTGCTTGTTGATCAGGTTCATGGGTCACTGATGTCACTGTATGATTTGTTGTATTTTTGCTGAGTCTGGAGTTGTCCTGTGGGAAATAAGCAGACATAACATCCTAGTGAGATCACACTGGAGATATCACACATAACAGAAGAAGGAAGCAGGTGAGACAGTGGGAGAGGGGGAACAATAGAAACCGAGCAAGCGAGGGAGAATGCAGGAGAGAAACAGGGCCAGAACGAGGGAGAGGTTTTAACTGCAGAGTTCTGGGGTAGTTGTAGTGTCCGCCATTGTAGTGATGTAGTGCGTGGGATCGGTCTGTGTGTAGGGTGTGGTAGTAGCGGAAGGCCTTATCTTAATGTAGGGTGGGTGTGGTCTGTCCGTCTTTTGGTTTAGGGCGTCAGTAGTAATGACGAATATGAGGCAGGAGTCCGAATAGTGGGATTGCACTCTCAATTTTGCTTGCCATTGCACCATTTGCCCACTCTTTTTTTCAAAATGTTCCCCCCGTAGGTGGGTCAGGCTCGCTCGCTATGCTCTCTTGCCGTAGAGAAGTACGACAATTGTTTTACGCCCTACCACTTTCAAATGTCACCAGCCGCCACTGGGTGCTGACAGTTCACAGTGCAAGCTACTGCGTCATCGTTGCTGAAGCGCTGTCATTGATAGACCCAAGGCTGTGGTGCGAGATGGGACAATGCAGTGCGGGCCCACAGGTTGCAGTGCAGGAAGGGGCATTGGTTGATGATCTGGAGTCAATGGCATCAGTGTGCCAAGGCTCCAGTGTGGGAGGGGAAGGTGCCCCATGTTCTTCACGAGTGGTGCTCACAGGTCACGGTGCAGGCAGTGGCGTTGGTGATGGTGTTGCATTGTCATTGGAGATACCAAGGCAGTGGTGAAAAGCGGTGCAGAGTGCAGTGCCCATAGGTCACGCTGCAAGCAGTGGCGTTGTATGGCGTCATTGGTGAGACGAGGGTTGCGGTGCAAAGTGCAGCGATGCCCTCTGCGATGCCTTCAGGTCACAGAGATGGCAGCGGCATCATTGACGGCATTGGGTTGTCTTCTTCCTCTGTGGAAGCTAAAACATCCAGTTCCAGAAGTCGGTACCCAGAAGAAGTTGAAGTCTTAGATTTCTTTGAGACTTCCAACAGGAGGCAAGCTCTACATCAAGACCTTGGAGATACTTAGAATTAAGAAAGAACAGCCAAGTATTTTCCCTGCCCAAGACAGAAACAGCAACTGCAGGCCAACCCAGCAAAGAACACAGCAAAGTGGTAAGCACTCCTCACAGCTCTTCCAACTCTTCTTCCTGGCAGGTTCTTTAGTCCAGCAGTAATCTAAAGTTCTGGGGTCAGGAACCCAATATTTATACCACATTTCCCTATGAAGTTGGCACAAACAAAGTTCCACTGACCTATATAATCCAGTTCTGCCTGGCTAAGGCCAGGCTCACTCCAGGGTGTGGAGACAGCATTGTGGAAGACAGACACAGTCATTCAGGTGCAAGCAACAGCTCATTCCACTACTCTAAATGCAGCAAGGTCGATTCAGCCTACCTATGAGTCACCCAGGAAAGGCAGGACACATCTCAACCCCGTGTCTGTCTAGTGTGAATGCACATTCACTGCTCCTTTCACTCTAAACCCAGACAGGAAATACACAAAAGGCAGAGGCACACAAGATGGTTAAGGAAGAAAATGCCTAATTTCGAAAAGTGGAAACAGGAGAACTAGGACGAGTGTCCTAGGCACTGGGTGCACTACCACACTTGTCCTAGTTCTCCTGTTTCCTATTTCGAATTGGGTGGCCAGGCAGAGCCTCCTCACAGGGTGCAAACCTGGGAAAATTACCGAGTGGAATTTTGTTTCATCTTGCTAACTTTGTGTTCAGATTGAGTGCATCCCAGCTGAGTTTCTATTTCCTATTTAATTTCTAAAAGTGGCATTTTCAGAACCCACAATTTAAAAAACATTTTTACTAAAAGGTGTGTTATTAAATTCTGAGTTCAGAGAACCTAAACTCAACCATCTATCTTGTCTCATGTGAAGTTATATTTGTTAGATGTTGCAAAGTATCTCCCATGCTATCCTATGGGACAGATAGCCTTTCAATAGTGAAAAATGTAATACACAGTATTTCACTATCAGGACATGTCACACACTCAGTACATGTCCCACCAGGGAAGGTTAGGGCCTGGCACTGATGTGGCAGGTCTGAGACGGTCTGAGAACCATTTAAAAGGCTGCTGCTGTGGGTGGCACAATCACTGCAGCAGGCCCACTAGCAGAATTTGATTTACAGGCCCTGGCACTCTCACAGTGGATCTTATTAGGGACTTACCAGTAAATCAAATATGTCAATTATGGAAACACCAATCCATAGACACAATTTACATGGAGAGCATATGCACTATAGCACTGAATAGCAGTGGTAAAGTGCCCCAAACCAACAAATATCTGGGAGTAGACCCACTGAAAAAGACAAGTCTAACTCGATTGATCGAAATTATGTTTAAAAAAAATCCTCCATAAACTGCATTATGAAATGTTTTACCTCTGCTTCTCTGTGAGAAATCCAGTAATCCAAGCCAGGGTTAATGCTACGTTTGGAGGTTTCATTCCCCTCAAAGCTTCTAATTTTACCCAAGAGCTCAATATGTGCATGATGCACAGGAATTCATAGTACTTTTCATATATGCTGATTGCAAACGATTGGATGTTGCGTTCTCCCAGATCTCTTGCACAATTTGCAAGTATTCTGATATCGAGGGTTACTTTGGCCTATGTGTTTAATATCTATAAGCTTAACTCATTCGATATTTTTTGTTCTCTTTTTCCTGAAGCACGAGCCTGCTACTCTCGTTTTCAAGAGATCACATTGTAGTATTTATACCATTAATTTGGTAGTATGAGGGGTTAAAACATCAAAGATCTTAGATTTCGAGAAGCAGGCAGGCAATCTCCAAAACGAAACTCAATTATGCCTCCGTTGACCATCGCGCCCTCATCAAATGGAATTTCTATCTTCTCAAGAAATGTAATTTATCTGAATTGAGTCTCACGAGAAAAACCGCTGGTCTTCTGTGATACTGTCCTGGGATCCAAACTACTCTCATTTAAAGAGAGTGAATGTAGGTCAGGAAAAATAAACAGCTCTGATCTCTGTGGCTGCCGAATCAGTTAATTAATCTCTCCATCTCCATTTGCTTGTGACCAGGCCTGGCTTGTGTGCTGAATATGCTCTTCAACCGAAAAATATAAGCGATTCCTTCAAAATAATAAAAAACATTTATCATTAAAATTATTTTTAAAAATCAGCAATATTCTTCTGGTATTCAGCTCTTTTGCTGTTCTTAAGTACAGTTGGTCTGATACACAAACTGTGTTTTACTCACTGAAACTAGGTTTTGTGGGTCGCATATTTCCCCCCCCCCCCAAGAGAAAGTGTTGAAATATATGGACGCATACGTGTAAATCACTGTAAATCACTGCAGGGCAGGAAAGGCCTTTTATTCCACCGGGCATTTCCCTTGTAGGTTGAAGCTCTTGGACGCTGCTTTTGAAATCCCAGTGCAGCTCCTGGGGCATCTGTCACTCTCCCCAGGTCTCTGAGTTTAAGAGCAGGAGGCACATGAAGCTTCAAGAGGAAAAGAAAGAGAGGGAGGGATGGGAAAGGTGGATACAAAGTGATCAGAGAAGGGGAAGAGAGGAGAGAAGGACAGATCATGAATGGATGGAAGCAGGGAGGCTGTGTGAGGAGATGAAGGGAGCGGGCACATTTTTTGCCAGGGCTACTTTTGGTTCCCCCAAGTCTGAGCATGTAAATCAGAAATAAGCTCAGGGATCGAGTCACAGGTCGACGCCGTCCCCCCTGCCAAGAAGTTAGGCCCCACAGAAATAGGTTGAACTTGTCCCAGTGTAAGACACCGGGACACGTTCAGCAGTGCCTGTACATTATCTGCTTTCCATTCACAGCAGCAACGTACAGGCAGTGAGGGAGCCTTTTTTCACCTCCAGCTGGGCCGAAGTTAAGGGGCCATCCGGCCTCCTTTTGTCTGTATATGCTGACCGGGGGCCGCCTGGAAGCTTACATTTCAACCTTACATTTAAATGTAAATGCCACAGAGGGAAACAAAGGCACACAGCTTGCCTTCTCTTCACAGGTATTTAAGAGAGGCATGCTTTTGCCTTTGTTCTGTCCCTGTATATAAGTGCAGACACTGTAAGACTGTCAGAGGGGTTAGTCTGTCTCAGTATTTACACAAATAATTTATATAGCACTATTTTATTTCTTTTATAGCGCTATGTTGGGACGTCATGAGGTCATTTGCATATTGTCTTACTTGGTCAGTCCCCCCACTTCTTTTTATAGGACTTGTGCCCTGAATAAGCTTGAAATAAGACACAACTACTCAAAGAAAATACTTTGCATAGGATGCCTGGCTTGTCAGATGCAACCCACTAGTAATATTTGAGTGGGAGACAAGTACTGGCAGAAAAAAGCTTTTGGGTCCTCCACAGCGAATGCAGTCCTGGTTTCAGCTGAAGAGGGCTCTTGTGCCTACAGATTCATCACTGGCCAGACATTTGCATAGTAATAATCCAAATATCCTCTAACTTCCATACAGACCCAAGTGTGGTCCGTATCAAACTTAGCACGCGCTTCCCAGGAGCACTGCACATCCTAACACCTTTTTACCTCATTGATTCCCATTCAGTTTTGCCCTCGACGCTCTGACTGCACAGCACACCTCACATGACTATGGAGTTCCTGACCCCTAAATACTCAACAAACATAAGCCACCTTTTTTACTTTTCTTCTAATTCCAGTCCCACCAGATTGTGAATTACAAGTTGCATAGGTAATAAACCTCACTTTTGACATTGGTGCTTGTAGACATTCCATCAGAAAAAACAGGCAAAGTGTCTGCTG
Source organism: Lissotriton vulgaris (assembly GCF_964263255.1). NCBI lineage: Eukaryota > Metazoa > Chordata > Amphibia > Caudata > Salamandridae > Lissotriton > Lissotriton vulgaris. The sequence continues at coordinate 373,943,424 of NC_141696.1, forward strand.
GGAAAAATGCTTGGAGTGGCTGAAACGTGGGAATTCTTGCATAAAGTCATATTCCCGCAGGCAATGCACCATTCAAACATCCTGAATAATTCAGTGATTATGCACACTAGAATGAATGTACCGTGAGGTACTCGCAATTCCAGGTATCTCGTTTTTCCAGCACGACACATAAAGAGGGCCATAGTTGCATGAGCGTCTCTCTAAACAATCTGACCTCCACTTAGAGCTTGGCAGAGTATCAAAGAAAATGTACTGCTATACCTAATTAAAAAAACAGAATAGCAGTGTGAACATGAGTGATTGAGTCAGATGTAAACACTATGACTGATGTAGCCTATTGTGACCATGGACTGTCTGTTGGCAGCTACGTCAGACATAATGGTACTCCAAAACAGTACACGTAGGACTGGCCAAGAGGAAATGGTTCCCATGGAGAATGGGTCACCTGGGGCCTTATTTATGAAGGCCTTGCGTCAGTTTTGCGCCACCGGTGCGTCACTTTTTGTGACGCACCAGCGGTGTAAAAAATGCGCCTCGTTGCGCCATATTTAAAAAGTGACGCATCTAGGTAGATGCGTCACTTTTTAAACCCCTGCGCCACATTATACCTGCGTCAGGTATAATGTATGCAGAAGGGGGCGTTCCCCCGCAAAAAGCCTTGTAATAGTGACGCAGTAAAATCTATGAGATTTCACTGCGTCACTTTTAGGACGCTGTTGAGTCAAAATCTTGCGCCTGCCTCACAGCAGGCGTAAGACTGACGCAGGCCCTTTCACATGGGGCTTTCCCCATGTGAACGGACGCATTGCTGGAGTTGAGTCACTTTTGTGACACAGTCCAGCAATGCGTCACTTTCGCGCTTACAGATACGTCAGAAATACTGACGTATCTGTAACTCCTTGCGACATGATGCGTCAAACATTAAATATGACGCATCAGGAATGTCGTAAGGAGTGCGCAGTGAAAAGTGACGCATCGCTGTTTTTACGCAGCGATGCGTCACTTTTCATGAATGAGGCCCCAGGATTATAGCAGTAGACAGACCATCACACAAGAGGAGCCAGCATCGCTTTTGTTAAAATGTACTCCACCAGCACTTATTCCAGAAAATGAAGGCTTGTAGGACAGTGCACAATGCAAAGAAAATAAAGTTCACAGTGTTAACGAGTTTGTTCAGAAGGTCCTAAAAAAAGGAGGCCAACCTCTCTTGTTCTGGGAGAAAATGTCGTCTAAGCAGCAAACCATCTGAAGTAGAGATGCCAAGACATGATCCTGTGAATTTCCTTGGAATGACAGGGTACCCGTTTCTAGTCTTAACAACACAAGGAATATACCATGAATCACAATCAAAATAAAATTTAAAAAAATGTAGTAAAAAAAAACCAGCCCATTAATATAAGAGTGTATGAAGTACCCTTCTACTTGGGTTCCAAAAACCAAGTTATATATGCAAGGAAGTGTTTGCACTTTTAAGTACCCTGAACATTCGATGAATTAATCATATTGCTTTCTTCTTAATTTCTGGTTGGGGATATCACTACATTGAATGACATAGCTAGCTCACGAAGGTACCCACTGTCCCAAAATGCATTGGGGCCGGAGTTTTTAAATGTATTTGTAACACAACAGAAAATACTTAACAGAACCCTTTATGGAGCACAACAAGAAAAGTCCAATAAAAAGGACATCAGCACAATTTTGTGGATTATTATTTTTAAAAAAATCTATAGCGTAATTTAGCCCTAGTTGTAACAAAGCTGTGCACCAGAGAACACCCCAGAAACGTCTGGGGACGTCTATGTGGCATTCTTACGGGCCCCTGTATGCAGGCCTTCTCGGCAGCACCACAAGTGGATTAAATGGTCTACAAACTGAAACTCTGATATCGCCATTCATATTGCCAGAGTAATTTCTTTTGATATTTCAGTTTCCCAACGTTGCACTACATTTAATTCTGTGGTAATTCTGCCATCAGAATAGATATTCTGCTGCTATTGACTGTCATACATTGGCTGGTATCTGTACATTTTGTAGGCCTTCCATCACAATGTTCTAGTGATTTTACTGTCACTTTGATCTTCTGTTTAAATTGGGCATTTTTTTAGTGCAGTCTGTATTAGCGTTTTTTCCACTTGCTTCCCACGGTTTTTTTTATGCTTTACATGCCTCTAGACTGCTTTCCTGAAAACAATGCTCAGATGAGAGTTTCAAAGCAAGGCTGTCAGTGATTTGTAAATAAATCAATAAAAAATACAGTACAATGTACATTTGTGAACAGTGATGCCACATTGCACATTTACTGATGTAATTAACTACTTTAACCTTATTTCAATGTGGCAAAAATTATACACTACTAAAATATATCGTACAATTGTTTGTTACCAGGACATTAAATATGAATAATACATCTCTGTTCTGCCACATCTAAGGTTTGGAAGTATCCTATGGTCTACCACAAGCTCAGTCGCGGCTGCTCCCGTGAAACAGTAGTGGGGCGGAGAGGGGGGGGGGGGGGGGGGGGGTAGGGGGGGCACCTCTCTTCCATCCTCTTCCTGGCTTCTGTTCAAACAGGAGGCAGGATAGGCTTCCCAAAGCCAAACTCAACGCTGCAATGCAGTGTTGTGATTCGTCGTGATTGGTCTGAGTGCCGTGGTTCAGCGCTCAGATGGGGAATGGGAGCCTGGGCATGTTCTCCACCCAGGATGGAATGCAGTCTGTGTGGAGAACATGCAAAGTGCCCATGAATGTTTGGCCATCCCCAGAGGGCCGGCCAAACATTCATGCGCACCCCCCCCCCCCCGCCCCTTCCTCCGCTGCCAAGCCTCACCCCACAAAACTGGCCAACACAGAAAAATGAATTGATAATAACATTGCGTTTGATCATTTTATTTTTCCTTTCTTGCCCTGCTGAGAGGCAGTGGGGCGACGATTCTCTGCCTCTGCGTAGGAGCCGCCTTATTGTTCAATTGATACATGTTATTTTCGTCTAGGTCTTCCTACAACATGGGTAGACTTTTAAGTGCACGACCAAATCCATACTCAATTGAAGAAGTCAAAAAAGGCTGAAATAAAATAACAGGTTGGCTAAAATTTATTTTCAATTAGAAGCAGGAAAATGTCCTTTGCAGAACGGAGTAAACACTTACAGCACTGCGTTTGGCCGGGCTGAGCTGAAGTCCAACCCTGTACAATGGCAGCTGCATTTGGGAATTAATTCACCTTGTACAATCAATACGAGAAATTTGTGAACCTTTTTCAATGTCTACGTGTCACTCTCCTGACAAAAGTCGCTGTTGTTAAAGGTAAGCATCTACAGTGGTCCTTCCTTTGACTGATTCTCCCCTCCTCCTGCTCTGCCCACCATGTATAACAAATAAGATACTGGCATGTCTAGGCGAATTAAATGAATTAAAGCAATATTTTCAGTGGAAAGGGTCCTTTTCCAGAAAAAAAGATCACATCTAATGTCTCTCAACATTATGGGTAGTTGACCGCTCATTGATCTTTGTATTGGTTCAGTTTATTTACTGTTACTAGGTTTTTTGCTCATCAACTTTAGACAGGCTCTCTTTTTTACCTTTTTCTCCACCACAGCAATTAACAGGATATAACATATATCGTAAAAGCAAGGCTGAAGTAACTGGATGATGCCTCTGTGATGTTTTTTTCGGTAAATGTTATGTTAAATGTGGAACTAAGCATTTGAATTACATCAGCAGCTTTTCATTACTGCATGCCAGTTTTTTATTGCTTAAGAATCCACAGGCATGATATTCTGCTGCTCAAGTAAATTTCAGATGTTAGGTTTAATGGCTAAAAAAATATCTCCCCAGCCAATGTGATCATTCAGTTTAAAAAATGTTTTATATTGGTACTTATTGGGGCAACTTTCGAATGTCGTTTTATATGATGTTGTATTTTAAATTTATGGATAAACATTTCATCATCATCAAAAACTTTATTTCAGCTCAAAGGCCAAAACATAGCATATTTAAAACACAATACATAAAAATAAGTAAAACAATAAAATCATTTAAAGGAATTTTCCAATTCACGCAGACTTTCATACATAATCTGTCTTGATGCACATCGTAAAGATCCAATTTGAATAATTAAAAATGATAAAAAAAAAAAAAATAACAGTTAGAATTTTAAAATACCAGCAGGAATAAAACCTAATCCATCAGTTGAGCAACCTTTTCTATCTAAGCCTCCACATGTACAGTGAAAACGATGTATTGACTAGTATCGTTTCGTAGTATTCTGTAGGCAGTCCTATATACCTAAAACCCAGGTTGCTACAGACTGTTAAAATCCACTTTCTTCTAATGCCTTGATATGTTGAGCAAAAACATAAAACGCGCTCAGCTGTTTCCACCACCTAGGGACAAAAGGGCAGGACCTGTTGGAGTCATGAACATCACGCTTCCATGAAAAGCTGTTAAGGAGTGGATGACTAGGATCCCCATGCAAAATTTGAGATATACAGATTTCACAAGGGGGGGGGGGGAATTATTCAATCTCATCAAAAAACACCTCCAGTTGATAATCAACATTAACACCTTGGCTGCTAGAGATATTTTCCTCCTGTGCTGCATTCCCAGATTTACCGTTGTTCATGACGAGCTCAGCTCGTCATCAGCACAGCTCAACCGTGCCTCATGGCGAGCTCAGCTCGTCATGAGCATCGAAGGGGTTAAATTCCATTAAGCAGGCATTGAGAGGTCCAGCCAATAGGGAATATAGAGTTAGGTGACCAATGTGGCACCAGTAGGAACCTTTTAATTCTGACTTTGAAACTGAAATGGCGCTTCTGTTTAAGACCAGAGGTTCTCATGCTTGATCGGAACCAGTTGCTCTTTGATTGTCTGAAAAAAGTGATCGTACGGGCCCAAATCTGCCTCAATACATCTTCTAGGGCCGTGCAACGGGGCATAAGCTCAGGTACTACCTATAACCTCTACCAATACAGCAACGGGTTTAGCCCCTTTATGCTAATAATATGTCTATGCCTGTAATCTAACCGCAGTGGGACCAGTGGGGTGCTGGGAGGTAGATTACTTAAGCTTTCATGAATTGGTTGTCTAAAAGTTCAAGGGCTCTAGTGTCTAAAAAAAATCCCACAGTTCCCCATCATACAGAGTTGTTCCTAGGGCTTGATGTTTATAGATCTCAAAACTTGGAGTGATTGGGAAAAAGGAGGAGCCATGTTGGGTCTTCAGGTTGTCCCATAATATTGCTCCAATTTGAGCCTGCGCTTCTGGGCATGGGTTGACCAGTCACATTAATCTGTGAGTATACATGGCAGATAATCAAACACCTGAATTCTCTCAATACCTATACCAATCATATTTGGGTTAGAACAGGATGCTGAGTAGGGATTGAAAGCTATGTATTTGGTCTTGCTGAGGTTAATCTCCAGTCCCCCCTGCCTGCAGAAGGACCCAAAATTGTCCAGAAGCTTTTGGATCCCCATGGGGATTTCGAAAGCAGAAGGGTATCGTATGCAAACAGTAGGGCCAGTATCTTAACCCTAGCGAGACAGGGAGCATCACCCTCGCATTTTTGGAGCTGACATACCAGACAGTTAATATAAAGGAGAAAGAGGGTTGGGGCCAACACACACCCCTGTCTCACTCTCCTAGTCACAGGTATTGCATCAGTTAGTTCACCTAGGGGCCCAATCTGACCTTGGCATACTTGTTACAATGTAACCTGATTATAACTTTTAAAAGGTGAGCAGGAACTCACAAATCCGCCAACGTCTTCCACAGAGAATCTCTGGGAATGAGGTCAAAAGCGGACCGGACGGTCCATGAAGTTCACATAGAGTCTGCCTTCCCCAGAGTAATATATTTCCAGTACAAAAACTGCAGGCAGAACACCTGATCAATTGTTTGAATACCTGCCCTAAAACCAGTTTATAATGGTGTCAGAACTCTCAAATCGATCATCCACTCACTTTGCCTATTCAGTGTTTTCCGAATGAACAGCTTTTGCGAGATGTCAATAAGACTGATTAGTTTGTAGTTGGAAGGTAGTGATGTGTAGCCCCTCTTAAAAATTGGAATGATCCCCACCCCGGCAAAAGTGGGTGGCATAGTAGCACCAATCAGTATGGCGTTAAATAGCAGATAAAATAGGGGCACCATTTATCTTTATATGACTTAAAAAGATCACAAGATACTTTGTCTAACTCTGGTGCCTTATCTGGTGTTATAGATTTAAGAGCTTCGGAGCTCCTTAAGCTAGATATAAAATGAACCCCTAGGGATGCTAATTCAATCTAGTGCTCAGCGGCAGCTACACCAGTGGATTTACTACTCTCCAGCAGGGTCGCTAGACCAATGGGTGTACCCAGAACAGTTCTTCAACTACCTTTCCTGGATATAACTGCAGCAGCAGAAATGTTGCTATCCAATGGGTTACGAATGATAGAATCGCAGTAGTCCTTGCCAGTAATGGTGCTCAATATTTTGCCCCATTTGGTACATTCCCAGGCTCTTTTTGCATTAAGGATTGTAGCTTTGTAGAGTGACCTGGCCATCAAAATTGCATTTGTGGACCCCGCTTTAATAGATCTTGACAGGGCACTTCTGGATTCTCTACAGCATTTTCTAAAGGAGGCTGGCCGTCACGCCATCGTAACCTGATTTACCCACCGCCAGATTACAATGGCGGTGGGTAACGCGGCAGAAGGAAAGTCCATCCACCACTTTTCCGTTGGTCGGCAATCGTTACGATTGCCGCCCAGGTGGAGCTGGGGCACATATATGGCGGCGGTGCCTAGCAGGCACCGCCATCCATATTATGATGTGTGGTGTTCAAGGCCTTTCCATGGCAGCAAAGCTGCAATGAAAAGGCAGGCGGGGATTTTCTTTGGGAGCCCATTGTTGGCCCCCGCGAGGTGGTGGGTGGGCTGCACTTGGGGGTACCACCCCCTACATTGCCATGCACAAAGTGGCTGGCACCGCGCCACCTTGCCACGTTGTGCATGGTAATGCACAACATGGCATTTTACCATTGCGACGGGTGCTGCAGCCAGCAGCACCCATCGCAATGTTAAAAATGCCTGATGGGACCGCCGAGGTGGCGGTCGCATCATAATTAGGGTGGAGGGACCGCCGCATGGCAGGTAGGCGGTCCCGCCTTAGACTCTTTGAGGAATAAGTTCCTACGGGAGGCAAAAATGGAATTGTGAATAATGCACAAAGTCAGCAGGCCATCTAAAGGGTCCATGGACACATTATGAGCCACCACAGTTTCCATACCAGTGGACACCACCACAAACACTTTCCTCAGCGTTGCTTCTGATTCACTCACCACACTCCTCTTAATCCTATGCTGATTGTTGACAGGAACCAATCTTCTGTCTAAGGGCTGGTGGCGGATTTTCTGGAGGGTGTCACCCAGGGCTCCCAGTGTTAAGCCCTGCGTGTTATGGTTGCTATCTTGCCTAGGAATTATGACTATATCGACCAGTGTTGGCCTTAACCTAATGTCCAACAGGATGTATTTAGTAAGGCTGGAGCACTGTGGGCGGAGGTATGTGCGACTCCCTTCCCTTTCAGATTTGATTTGCTTGCATTAAGCTGTAACACTACAGCAGACCACCTCTTAACACGAGGAAGTGTGAGACCAGGAATCCCCAAAACCTGATCCTCAGCCATGATAAGGTCTTCATAAGGAATGGATAGTGGCTCAAATTTACAATTGAAATCCCCTGCTACTATTTTAAAAGAATCCAGGTACAATCTGGCATATGAGAACCAATCAGGTCAAATACTTGGAGCTCAGCACATTAACCCAAAAGTCTATAATACACATTGTACAGGTATTATACCCTACCAGATGGAAAGGAAAGAGAAACACATTGAATATCGGGACTGCCCACTTCAATCTCTTTGGTCCTGCAACATAAGGTGGTCTTAACCCACCTTGATACCCCCTTTCCCCAGAGAGTCTTCCCTTCCCTGAGGTGATAGCAGCCAGGAAAAACTTGCAAATCATGCACGAAATTGAAGGACTGGTTACCATGTCTATTCGATCAGACAGATATCAAATCAGTCTATAAACAAGCCCCAATTAGGGCACGCGAGCTTAGATGTGAAACTAGCTACATTCCAAGAAACTACCTTAGTATGATGGGCCAAGAAGGAAGAAGCATCACCCAGGTCATGTGGCCCAGAGGCTACAGGGGCTATAGGGGGTGGTTCATCGCAACTAAAGGGAAGGATGCAAAGTGCAAACGCGGAAGTATCAAAACAAAGGATGTTAGTGGAAGAAGGCACTGCCATATTAGAGTGTAGTTTGGGTCTAATGTCTCCCCACATTTCTACTGGCCCAATGGCCGAAGGATCGCTGTTACCAATAACCACTGTTAAGCATCAGTCTATACCATCCAGATTGGATAGAGGAAGGTATCTGTTGGAGGTCAGGACTGAGGACCCGTTGTTGACTTCAGCCCTGGGGGACATTGGCCCTGGACTCACCCTAGGCCTTGGTTGGAGATGTTTATAAAGGAACCCCAGTGGAACAAGATTAATACCCTCTCTCATCACACAGACCCACGCCCCAGTCTTAACCAGCTGCTGAGCTAGGCCAAGGCTCCGACAGTTGATAACCACACAGTCCCCTGTGATACTCTTGGACATAGGGCCAACCCAACCCATCCTACTTACTAGCTAAATGTTGCCTTACTCAGATATTTTTTCAATCCATATGATGGGTCAGCCAGTGACGTACCGTATTTTTAAGCTGTGCATAAGATTCTCCGCTAGTATTCAGGGACGACATTCCAGTTAGAATAGCTACATAAGGGCAGCAATCCAGGGGAGACTCAGGCAGGGCTGAGGAATGGAAGCTTTGACATGGGTGTGAGTCTTCTGTTGGTGCATTTACAAGTGTCCATTCTGCATTTGATTCTTTGCATCTCTTTCATAGCCACAGGGCCTGGGATCTGATCCCCCTACACCACCAATTCCCAGTTGTGAGGAGCACAGATTACCTAGACCTCGAGGTGGCGGACAATACCCTTCACTATCCAGAAACCTTGGAGGGGGCGCTGGTAGAGTTTCCCTACAATCACTATTAGTTGGGTGTGGTTGTACTGGGACGTGCTGGCCTAAGAGGGTACTTACAGATGAGGTCAACTGGCTAACTGTATGTTCCAGGGGTATACACCCGTTACAACGCATCTTTTACTCCGCACTACCATTACAACGCGACTTTTACAACGCATACCATTACAACACATTGCGCTGGGGGGCGCTCTAGGATAGGGAATAAGTATAATTTACTATCCAACACCTTCCCTAGGGTCCACGGGGACTGGAGTTAGAATAGTAAATTATACTTACCACTATCCAGCACCTCAAAGCGCTATGCGTTGTAATGGTATGCGTTGTAATGGTCGCGTTGTAACGGTAGGTAGTTGTAATAGTATGCGTTGTAACGTCATACATCCGTTCCAGGGAATTAATTTTTTTACCAAGGGGGACAAACATACATTTTACATTTATGGATAAACATACCTACAATTCATCTGAAATGCCATCAAAAGAGCATATTAAACTTGGACTTATGTTAGCAGGGTAAGGATGCAATACTGCATCACAGTGTAACATTTTGTATATAACTATTTATAGATTTATACCTTTTTTGTTATATGAGCCTTAAAATTAGATACATATCAAGGAATTATGTGCAGTATAATAAAGATGAATAGTGAAGGCATCAAGAATGCAGCCTAACCATTAAAAATAGATTAAAGAAAAAATGATATAGTTTTAGGCAATGTCACACAGTGTGTTTATGAGGTCTAGCTCTCTGAGATAAATGTGTTTCAGTGGAATACCACTAATATCTAACAATGGGCCAATGCTAGCCTATTGGCTCAGCTTCATGCATAGTGCCACAGCTGTCCTGGGTGTTCACCTAAATAACGACAAAAAATATTGTGTGGCCATGGTACAGTGGCGGTCGGTGATCTTTGAAAGTGGTGAGTGTAACAGCTCAAAAAGTGAGCTCAACTGTTTGAAATCGGGTTGAGGGGATTTTTTTCCCTGAGATTTTTTGGGAGTAAGAGCCGTATAGGCTCTTACTCCCAAAAAATCTGATCAGATCTGATTTATTTTTTAATAGTGCATTAGCTTGAAATATCCTGACCCGCTAAAGTCGGTACAAGTTCTGCAAAAAAGCCATCAACTTAACTAAATATATAACACAAAATGACCAGCACTCCATGACTGATTAATTTGTACAGCAGAACTCTTACAGTAACTACATCCTCAAAGCACAACAATCTTTCTAGTACATGCTTCATTTAGGGGCACCCATGTGATTTCAAGCGATCTGGTCAAACTTTAAGTCAGGAATGAAAATATATTGTAACGATTTAGGCTGAAAAATTCAACAACCCGAAAAGTGTCAAAGTTTGCCACCAGACTGCAGTATAAAAATATCCTCATCCACGATGAATAACCTTGAACATGACAAGGGATCTTAACAGGTAATTCGTGGTTAATGACAAATAAGCCAGTCGTTGTGTAAAAAATGTTGAAAGACAAACAATTCATAAATATTTTAAGTTGCACTTAGGTCTCTGATGCCCATACACACACGAACTCAAGTATAATAACAAACAAACACATAGACGTGTATGCATGCATTCTCTCTCGCACACACTGTAATCCACAAAAACATGCTCTCACCCGCCCGCACACAGCTTTTTATATTTTTTATTGTTTACTTTATTTGAAAGTGTTCCACTGCAGGCTCTTGGCCTTAAAGGTTGAAGTCCCATTACTGAGGACGTAGTGTGAGAGCGCAGGAAAACGTTGGGCCTCACAATTTCAATCACACTGTAAGTGTGACACTAAGCTTTGCAATTTGATAAAGTTGAGAGGCAATGCTCCTTTCTAACAGCTGTGAGGACTGATTAAAGTCTTTGCTCACAGAGAACACTGCCAGCAAGTGGTCAACATATTGCGCCGATCTTCAAGTAAGTCCTTTTCAAACCATTAACCCATTACCGGGAATGCCCAGATCATGGGTATATGGTATTGTTCCACATATATCATGCATATGTGTGTATATATAGTGATTACAACAAATATCGTGGATAAAAATATCGAAGTTGAGTGTATAATTTGTTCACGTTTTTTGCAATAATACAAAAGTTTCAAATATAGTTTATTATAATCTTGTTTTTATAACATTGTTTTATTGTATTGCAATTAGTTTTTATTTCATTATTTATACTTTGAAATGTAATTATAATTATTTTTAAGTAATACTGTAGTAATTTAAAATACGTTGTTTGTATTTGGATTTTTGGGAGTTTTTTTAAATGTATATTAAATAACTGAAATAGATTACTTAGAAATGTATTTATTTTTTTGCTTGTTTAATAAAGTGTTTTGTTCTTTTTTCATTTTGGGCGGTGGGGTTTATTAGGATTTGGGTGTGCAGTGATTTTTTAATTTGTATATTATTTAAAGTTAGTTGATTAATATGTTATGTTTCATTTGTTATTTATTTGCTTAGCGTTTTCCACAATTTTTAAACTATTCAATACATTTTAGTTTTGGATTGTGAGGTCCATTGGGGTATTGGGTGGCTAGTTTAAATAAAATATATATAAATTGATAAGAATTGATTGAGGGCATTTTTATTATGTTAATATTTCTCTAGATGTTTGATTTTTTTTACTGTATAAAAATACTTATTTTTAAGCTAAAAGTATGTTAATTTAATGGACTGTCATGCGTATTGGGGTTTGTATTTTAGTTTTTTATTATGCATATACATATATACACACACACACACACACATATATATATATATATATATATATATATATATATATATATATATATATATATATATATATATATATATATATATATATATATATATATATATATATATATATATATATATATATATATATATATATATATCCAAAGTGTGCCTGCTTCAAAGAACAGGCGGAGGTCTCTCGGGGGTAACTTCAGGACATCATTTATTGAATCAGCACGGCATAATGCATTTCGGCCATCTCGCCTTCGTCAGATGCTGCTGAATGCAGGGAAATACTTCCCACCCCATTTTTGAATCGTCCAGTATCATTCCCATTGGCGGTAGTCCGCATGACACAGGTCACATGTTAGCAACTCCGCTGCAGCCTGAGCATCAACTACAGCTCCCAGAATGCAGTAAAACCGGGTGAGTGTTGCAGGGATTGGATTGGCACTGTGGGTGTGCAATCCGACTGGAAAAACGGGGGATGCTTCAATCAGGAAGTCCTTGCAAAGAATAAGCAGAAGTCCCTCGGGTCCCCTGATACGTTCACACCAAACAGAGCGTGTGTCAGTCGAGTCTTGAGACAGCAGGAGCAGTGCCTCTGTCCCTTCGTTGAGTAACGACCTGCACCACAGAAACCCAAGCCTGACGTACAATGTCTGGTGGACTAAGCAATTGATTGAGGGCATTTTTATTATGTTATTATTTCTCTAGATGTTTGATTTTTTTTACTGTATAAAAATACTTATTTTTAAGCTAAAAGTATGTTAATTTAATGGACTGTCATGCGTATTGGGGTTTGTATTTTAGTTTTTTATTATGCATATACATATATACACACACACACACACACATATATATATATATACATATGTATATATATATATATATATATATATATATATATATATATATATATATATATATATATATATATATATATATATATATATATATATATATATATATATATATATATATATATACATATATATATATTTATTTTTACCAACAAAACAGTCCTCAGTAGGGGGCGCGGAGTCCACCTGGTGCACACGGAGAAACCAGCAACAGATTTCGCAATTATATTTTTCATCAAACGAAAAAATACCTGGCACTCTCCTTGTATGTTATAATGATTTATTCAAATCATCTTTCTCCTCATTCCTAGGCATTTCGACCTTCTCGGTCTTGATCATGGCAGTAAACTGAGACCTATCTTAGTTTCCACTATTTATACTCAGTTTTCACATTGCCCATTAAGAGGCATTGTGGGACTGGTAGTTTTCACGTTAATTCAATTATACACTCATTGAAAATCATACAAGTTATGGATCAGGGTGACACCATTACATAGTCTCAGCAATATTTACACTTTTGATGACTATTTGAAGTTACTTAATCGCAATTGTAAGTTGTTTTCACTGTATATCTACTCGCATCATACTCAAGCTATCAATTAAAGCAAATGGGTCTACATTCAGTATGTTGACCCCTATTATTTACTGGTCACATTGAAAAGACAATCTGATCATTCTTGTCTTTTACTTTGTTATGGGTATGTGCAGCAATCATTTTTCAAATTAAAAATTGCGACAAGTCTCAACTTAGTGTCCTATGTTTACTATAGTGGGTTCAGTGCCCAATAGTCATCAACCTCTCATCCTATGTCTGTGTACTACTATCAGACATTTCATGGCTATCCACTATGAACCATCACTAGCTGCTTTGCTATTACTACTGGAACTCTAGTAATTCAAGTCCACATAAAAATACTAATCATTCTACCTCAGGCCGCATTACATTTCACAAATATTGTTGATATATAAAGATTGATGGCAAAATAGAGGAGTCATCGTTATCCGAATATGTCTTTCCATTCCGCAAAAAAAATCCCGCATACCATCACTCCGCATTTTTAAGTCCGCAAAAACCATTACTCCTCATGCATTGATTCCGCAAATTTTCACATAGCATATGACTTCACTCCGCATGCAATTATAACGCAAATGCATGTGTGGTGAAGTCATATACTTTGTAAAAGTACTTTATCTTTAAATAAATATATATATATATATATATATATATATATATATATATGTATACACACATATATATATATAATTTTAAAAAAAAGAATTAAGTTTTTAAATTTACATTATATTTAGAACTATATTAATAATACACACACACACACACACACACACACACATATATATATATATATATATATATATATATATATATATATATATATATATATATATATATATATATATATATATAAACCCTAAAAACTAATTCCACCCTAGTCCCTTTAAATACCCCAGCACCCTTAAACACTAACCCATCCTGACCCTAAAAATACCCCTGTACCCCAAAATCCAAACATACCCCTGAACCCTAAAAATACCCCTGTACCCCAAAACACAAAACAACCCCTGAACCCTAAAAGTACCCCTGTACCCCAAAACCCTAAACAACCCCTTAACTCCAAAAATACCCCTGTACCCCAAAACCCAAAACAATCCTTGAACCCTAAAAATACCCCTGTACCCCAAAACCCAAACCTACCCCTGAACCCTAAAAATACCCCTGTGCCCCAAAACCCAAATCAACCCCTGAACCCTAAAAATACCCCTGTACCCCAAAACCCAAAACAACCCCATAACCCTAAAAATACCCCTGTACCCCAAAACCCAAAACAACCCCGAACTCTAAAATTACCCCTGTACCCCAAAACCCAAACCTACCCCTGAACCCTAAAAATACCCCTGTACCCCAAAACCCAAAACAACCCCTGAACCCTAAAACTACCCCTGTACCCAAAAACCCAAAACAACCTCTGAACCCTAAAAATACCCCTGTACCCCAAAACCCAAAACAACCCCTAAACTCTAAAAATACCCCTGTACCCCAAAACCCAAAACAACCCCTGAACCCTAAAAATACCCCTGTACCTCAAAACCCAAAACAACCCCTTTACCCTGAAATACCCCTGTACCCCAAAACCCAAAACAACCTCTGAACCCTAAAAATACCCCTGTACTCCAAAACCCAAAACAACCCCTGAACCCTAAAAATACACCTGTACCCCAAAACCCAAAACAACCCCTGAACCCTAAAAATACCCCTGTACCCCAAAACCCAAAACAACCCCTGAACCCTAAAAATACCCCTGTACCCCAAAACCCAAAACAACCCCTGAACCCTAAAAATACCCCTGTACCCCAAAACGCAAACCTACCCCTGAACACTAAAAATACCCCTGTACCCCAAAACACAAAACAACCCCTGAACCCTAAAAATACCCCTGTACCCCAAAACGGAAACCTACCCCTGAACCCTAAAAATACCCCTGTACCCCAAAACGCAAACCTACCCCTGAACCCTAAAAATACCCCTGTACCCCAAAACGCAAACCTACCCCTAAACCCTAAAAATACCCCTGTACCCCTTAACCCTTAAATACCCCTGCACCCCATAACTTAAACCCATATACTTACCTTACAACTTACCTTAAAACATATACTTTTACCAATCATGCTTTTAAAATGATTTTCGTCATAAAAGCATGCGAGATAAAAGCATATAATATATGAAGGCATGCGGAATGAAAAAATGCGCAGTAAAGGTACCTGCGGACTAATGGTATGAGGAGTGAAAGTATGAGGAGTAAAAAATGCGGAGTGATGGTATTTTACCTCGTTATCCACTATGCAATCAGTTCTCTCATTAATTAATCAGTCTTTCATAGGTGAATGTACATCTCCCTGTCCCCATTAAGTCCCTGCAGGGTCTTGGTTTTAAACCTGAATATTGGTTTTGATTTGAGACGTCGCAGTTTTAATATTGTGTTACCACCTCTCTCATGTGGTGGTATGCTGACCAAACCGGAGTAATGTATGTCCGTTCATGTTTTGGCTTTATGTGTGCTAATATGCTTGGCAATGAAAGAAAAGGAGTTAGGTCCTTGGGTGGGACTGAGGGAAGGGGCTGGACCATATATGACTGTCAAGAACAAAAAAGATGCCCACACCCTCTTGTCTTAGTATAGACCCAATCAAAGGAATACCAAGTACAAATTTATGGAACTCGGTAAGGTACTTTTATTTATACCTGTTATTCATATTATTTTTTGGATTATTTTTATAAGAACTTTTTATGTTTTGGCAAAAATAGATACACACATATTTAACACATTCATCTACAATTGATGAACTTTTCAAAAGAAAAACAAATTTAAAACAGTACCGCAATAACACAGAACATACACATTATAAACAAACAGTTCATGAATTTTGTCAAAATGAATTAATACTTGTAGACAAAACAAAGAAAAGTGCGACCAAGAGCGAAAACAAATTATGTAGATATCAATAAATCACTCAATGATACTAATGGCTCTTGTAAATGTGCCGACGCGTTTCAGGTTAGAACAGCAAGTTTTCGAACCCTCATCAGGGCTTTGTTAGTTTGTCTGTGTAAAACACAAAAATAATAAAGTTTTATTGAGAATCTGAGTGCCTCAGTTTGTACCATCCCATAATAATAAAAACGATTGAAAAATACCTGTATCAATCAAGTAGTGCGTTTTAATTACATGGACCAGGGGGACAATGCTGCGAGCTTCCGATCTAAAAAGAGCTAAGCATAGTTTGTATCAGGGCTTAAACTCGTTTTATTTCACCAATATCATGTGGGAAAGGGGTCCCATAAATCCACCTACCTCACTGCGCATCATCCGACGCCTTGTGAAGGGAGGAGGTTGTGGTCTTTGAATCAATCGACCTGATTTAAAAAAATGAAAGTGTTACACAGCCGTGTAACATGGCAAAAGGCGGGTATCAACCATAGCTAAATGAATCCTATACCTTCTTTTATATTTCAAAGTGGAGACGGTCTCCTGTAGGTGCTGGCACTAAGCTTCGATGAAAAAGCCTATTTGAAAAGATGATAAAGACACGACTGCAATTCAAACCAACGGCCGAGGAATTCAGCACTTCTTGTCGGTAGATAGAAAAAATTATTATATGGCACACTGTAACGTACCTGTGATCCGATTTGGATTCAGGTACACGTTTTAGCAGCCCACCAACTGTCCGTATATTTCTCGAGCACTCTAAGATGAAAAACAGGGTGGGGGGAAAAGAAGAGACAGGTCCCCGTGAGTTTCCGGGTAAGTTACGTGCATATTAACACTCAATGGGCCGGATTCCTAATCCCTAAGGACTGACCTGTATGTCTTCAAGCGTCACTCGCTATTCTCGTTCTCAAGGTTCCCACTCGTATGGACGACCGCGAGCGGTCACCATCTTGGTAATTGAAGGCAGGGGCGGAGAATTCCTACTCCCTCGGCATTATGGGAATCGTAGTCCCAACTCGTTTTGATACACATAGAAGGCCCTGTAACTCGCAAATCCCATGTTTATTAGTGTGGCGGTGCCGTTAGGAAAAACGGAGGCACGCACCTTTGATTATTAAAGAAGGGGAGGGGGGAGGGGGGGGGGGAGGGGAGAGAATCATTTTATGGGGGAAGCCGGAATCATCTCACTATATCGCCATGTGCCAAAGCAGATAACGGAGCCATCACAGTCTAGCCAATTCAGACATGGTATTCAAACCTGTCAATGTGCTGTTAAATTTTAGAATTAGGTAAGCTTCCTTTTGAAGTAACACCCTATCGACATCCGTCGGGCGCTGTCCTGCATTTATTGTGAATAGTACTGTCCATTTGAATTCATGTTCAGAATGCGATTTTTCCATGAAGTGCTCTACCATGGGCGCAGTTTGAATTTTCTTCTTAATCCGAGATCTATGCTGGCTAATGCGCAGGTTCACCTGTTGGTTCGTCTTGCCAATATAGATTTTTTGGCACGGGCACATTATAACGTATACAACGTTTTTTGTCTTACAATTAGAAAACCATGTGTGTTTCCACTTGACTCCCTGGTGCTCGAATTCTTTCCCCTCAATTGTATCAGAGCACGCCACACAATTTCCGCATCTATGATGCCCTTCGATTGGCTTCATATTCCAACAACTCAGAATATCATGTTTGGATTTCGACTGAGTTAGATTCGCTCTCACGATTTGCTGTCCTATACTTCTATTCTTTTTATAGGCAAAAATCGGGCGAGGGGACGGACATTCCAATCCTTCTAACACATGCCAGTTTTTCAAGATCGTTTGTCTCATCGGTATACCTGGAGTCTTTTTATTCAGGACTGAATAAAAAGACTCCACATATACCGATCTTATACCTTTTACCTAAGATCCACAAGAGCTTGGCCGACCCTCCGGGGAGGCCAATTGTCTCTGGAGTTGAGGGGAAAGAATTCGAGCACCAGGGAGTCAAGTGGAAACACACAGGGTTTTCTAATTGTAAGACCAAAAACGTTGTATACGTTATAATGTGCCCGTGCCAAAAAATCTATATTGGCAAGACGAACCAACAGGTGAACCTGCGCATTAGCCAGCATAGATCTCGGATTAAGAAGAAAATTCAAACTGCGCCCATGGTAGAGCACTTCATGGAAAAATCGCATTCTGAACACGACTCGCGGTCGTCCATACGAGTGGGAACCTTGAGAAGGAGAATAGCGAGTGACGCTTGAAGACATACAGGTCAGTCCTTAGGGATTAGGAATCCGGCCCATTGAGTGTTAATATGCACGTAACTTACCCGGAAACTCACGGGGACCTGTCTCTTCTTTTCCCCCCACCCTGTTTTTCATCTTAGTGTGCTCGAGAAATATACGGACAGTTGGTGGGCTGCTAAAACTTGTACCTGAATCCAAATCGGATCACAGGTACGTTACAGTGTGCCATATAATAATTTTTTCTATCTACCGACAAGAAGTGCTGAATTCCTCGGCCGTTGGTTTGAATTGCAGTCGTGTCTTTATCATCTTTTCAAATAGGCTTTTTTATCGAAGCTTAGTGCCAGCACCTACAGGAGACCGTCTCCACTTCGAAATATAAAAGAAGGTATGGGATTAATTTAGCTATGGTTGATACCCGCCTTTTGCCATGTTACATGGCTGTGTAACACTTTAATTTTTTTAAATCAGGTCGATTGATTCAAAGACCACAACCTCCTCCCTTCACAAGGCGTCGGATGATGCGCAGTGAGGTAGGTGGATTTATGGGACCCCTTTCCCACATGATATTGGCGAAATAAAACGAGTTTAAGCCCTGATACAAACTATACTTCGCTCTTTTTAGATCGGAAGCTCGCAGCATTGTCCCCCTGGTCCATGTAATTAAAACGCACTACTTGATTGATACAGGTATTTTTCAATCGTTTTTATTATTAATATGGGATGGTACAAACTGAGGCACTCAGATTCTCAATAAAACTTTATTATTTTTGTGTTTTACACAGACAAACT
This sequence comes from Lissotriton vulgaris, assembly GCF_964263255.1. Lineage (NCBI taxonomy): Eukaryota > Metazoa > Chordata > Amphibia > Caudata > Salamandridae > Lissotriton > Lissotriton vulgaris. Next base: position 373,962,623 of record NC_141696.1, read on the forward strand.
AACAAAGCCCTGATGAGGGTTCGAAAACTTGCTGTTCGAACCTGAAACGCGTCGGAACATTTACAAGAGCCATTAGTATCATTGAGTGATTTATTGATATCTACATAATTTGTTTTCGCTCTTGGTCGCACTTTGCTTTGTTTTGTCTACAAGTATTAATTCATTTTGACAAAATTCATGAACTGTTTGTTTATAATGTGTATGTTCTGTGCTATTGCGGTACTGTTTTAAATTTGTTTTTCTTTTGAAAAGTTCATCAATTGTAGATGAATGTGTTAAATATGTGTGTATCTATTTTTGCCAAAACATAAAAAGTTCTTATAAAAATAATCCAAAAAATAATATGAATAACAGGTATAAATAAAAGTACCTTACCGAGTTCCATAAATTTGTACTTGGTATTCCTTTGATTGGGTCTATACTAAGACAAGAGGGTGTGGGCATCTTTTTTGTTCTTGACAATATGCTTGGCAATGGCATAGGTGTAATCATGATTCTGAATTACCCTTACGTGCTCCAATATTCTCTTTTTCAAAAGGCAGATGGTACTTCCTATGTCCCTCTTGCCGCAGAAACATTCAATCAAATATGAGGATTCACACATGATTGATTAGTTGATGGTGAACATTTTGCCTCGTGGATCCTTTATGTACTTCAAATTTCTTTCCATCTTGCAGGCCTTACAGCTTGCGCAATTCCCAAATCCCATGTGTCTACTCTGCAGCCAATTCCCTGCTTTCTTTAGTTCAAAATGGCTGTTGACAAGTGTATCTGATAGGGAAGGTGCCTTCCTATAGGATATTAATGGATGATCTCCAATCTTAGAGCCAATGATCACATCTTTCTTGAAGACATTCCAATACTTTTTAAGGATTTTTTGAAATTCAAAACTTTCCTTACTCTACATAAGTATGAGTCTTGGTATGGCCTCTTGTGCTTGCGGTCCCCTTTTGCTCTTCCTCTTATCCTTGTTTATTAGTGTCTGTTCCCTTGTTAGCATTCCAGCTTTTTCTTCCCCTCGCTGGATATCATTGTATTTATATTCTCTGTTCAGGAAGCGTTGTTTTGTTTCTGCAAATTTGGCTTCCATTTCCCTGAGTTCCAGCAGTTTCTTTTCATGCGGATATATTCCCCATAGGGTATGCTTTTCTTAAGCGATTGGTGATGGAAACTTGAGCCATGAAGCACACTATTCTTCTCAGCACTCTTGCTATATACAGTTGTATGAATTGCATTTGATTTGATGTATACTTTTGTGTCCCAAAAATCTATTTCCTTTGAATTGATATTGTGTGTAAACTTCAGACACTTCGTTGTTATTAAGAATTGCTAGATATTGTGGGAACTCTGATTCTGTTCCTCTCTATAGAAGGAAAAAATAATCTATAAAACGCAGCCAGAGTGCTATTCTGGCTGTGTATTGGTCATTTTCTTCTCTCCAAGCTATGCTACTCTCCCACCACCCTATCACGAGATTTGCATAGCTCGGAGAGAAGGAAACACCTATGGCGGTACCGCAGCATGGGACCACCGAACTTGTAATAAGGCCCTAAGTCTGCTGTCAGCAGGTGGGGGCATGTAAAATGCTCCCACCTGCTGGGAGCAGACTTTTCAACTATTTCCCTGCCTGCTGTGAAGCAGGCGGTGAAACAAATGAAATAATTGCTCCGGCCCAGATGGAGCAGCATCTTTAGCTACTCCCTGGGGGCAGGAGCAATGCTGGCTCCCGCTGGAGGCATTGGGGCTTCCCCCACAGCCTCCATCAAAAAGGTGGGATTCAGGGCACCCACCCATTCCAGGATAGGCACTGGGGGATGGGATCCCCGGGGCCAATATTGGCCATGGGGAGGAGGGCTGTGTTTCCCCCTCACCATTGATAATGTGGCCATGCCCCATGAGATGGGGTCCCGGTGCTGACATCTGCATGGGGAGGGGGGCCTTGTGGCCCTAACCTCAAATATTAATTATATAGGCCCCGGGAATGCGGACCCCAGGGCCAAATTTGCTTGGGTAGGGGAGGCTCTGTGCCCCTCCCCCTTTTAAATATGCAGTGGGTGCCCTGGGTGGCTCCAAGGCACACACCATTAACTGGCCTGGACCGAGGGGGATGTGGTCCCCGGGGCCAATAGTGGCCCAGGGAGGAGGGCTGCATGCCACCTCCCTCTTATAAATATGGCCGGGCCCCGGCAGATGGGGCCACCAGAAATCAGCACATAGCTACTGCATGCCTCACTCCGCATTTACAATAATGCAAGACCCCAGGAGATGGGGTCCCTGGGCTGAAATACTTTCAGGGGAGGGGAGGACCACGTTATGTTACTGCGATTTTATCACCCTTCCCTAAAACAAGCTTTGGCATAACCAATAGTTCTCGCCTTTGGGGACTTAAAAGCTAGCAAACCATGCAGCACATTATCCAGGGTGCTACAACATCTACTATTCTTTACGTGGAAGCTTTGACACTAATAGGCGCATTATAGCACTGCATTGACAAGTACTTATTTCAAGTGTTATTTTTGTAGTTTGAACTCACGTATCTAGAAGTGGTTCCGTATGCTATAATGAAGCAAAAAAGAGTTTAAGTAAAACAAATATTTTGACTGATAACACAATTTAAGCAAGGACACCACAATGCGTCCAGGTTTTCTGGTTTCACTTTTTACAAATCAGCCAATAAATGGATATCAATGTGTCTTTCCTTATGCTAAGGTTTGTTTTTATCTTAGTTCACTTTTTAAAATGTAGCACAAACGCAACTGGGAGGTTATTGGAGCACTTTACATGAGCACCAGTTCCATTACATAAACACTGTTTGCAACTCTCAAGCAATGCACTAAAGTGCTTCAGTGCTTTTAAGGGTATTATATCAATGCAATAATAAAATACCATGTTCGAAGCAGCACAGGCCATTCATAATATGTACATGCCAAGGTGCAGGAAGTTTGCTCATGGCTTGAAAGACCATTTATGGTTCGTCCCATCTTCCTTCTGGCCTTTATTTAAAGAGAACACATAGTCTAATGATCTCCCTAACGAGGGACAAGAAGTGTGTTTCCCAGGAAGCAAGAATTTTACACTCTTTTTCCGGTTGAGAACATTAAACTGAAGATTTAACTTTGTTTATATGAATTTCATAAAACGAATCACTTACATTTTCCACAATTTCCCAGTGTCACGTTTATAGGCACCAAGCATCTTGCTCCCAGTGGCCCTTATACATGGTGACACATTTAAAACAGAAAAATACACTTGTTTAAATGGGAGGAATTTTGAGTGAAGAAGACGGAAGTGCCTTAAGTGTAAGTGGAGAAAGATATTAACACTAATGTTTCATAGAAAAAGTTTTCTTCACTTTAAACTTCTTTCATTTGAAAAAAAAAAGGAATATTTTCCGGTTATAAATATGACACAGTGTCTACTGGCCACTGGGACTAAAAGGCCTGCTGCAAGCAAATGCGAAACTTTGACACCTTGAAATGGGAGAACATTAAAATGAAGAGTCAATCATTAATGTATCATTTCATTTTCATTTTCTCCCATTTAAAAGCATAATTTTGTTCTCATGCTTCAATATTGAGTCAACAAGGACTTTTATTTAAAAGCTAATTTCTTCAATTATTCACCTCTGTGACCCTGCCGGGCCCACAAGTCTGTTTGAGCACTCCGCTCATTATCATGGTCTGCTATCTGCAGCCTGATGATAATAATGTAAAGTGAAAGCACCCTTCCATTAACTTTAAAAGAAATGTTTGACCCTGTGCTTAGTTAAAAATGAACTCAATGCTGTGAACCACTCTGAAAGTGTCTGGGAGCTATTGGTAGCTTCCGATTGAGTTGTTGGAGACACCTGCTTTGGAGCTTTTACTCACTCCAGCTGCTATCTCCGTATTATGACAGAAACCAGGGGCGTATCACAGCTCCCCCAACCCCCGTGGGCCCCAGCTACAAGGAGCGGGGGCCCCTCTGTGTACATTGCAGGGGGGACCCTTAAACTTTCATTATGCCGCTGACAGAATCCATTCCCTTGAGACTGCTTTGCGTTCCCTTTCCTCAACCGGACTCCCAGGGCCGGACTGGGGACCAAAACTGGCCCTGGCAAAGCCCTCAACCGACCACCCCCCATCCCCACTGAGCTCTTTGCCGGGGCTGGTTTTCGGCCGATTTTGTTGCAGGCCCGATTTAGCAGCTATGCTGCAAAAACGGCCCTGTAACAAAAATGGCCCCTAGGGGCCCCAAACCGACCCCCCACCCGTGTGTGTCGCATTGGGGGATTGCCCGGTGCCTGCTACAGCCAGTCCGGCCCTGGACACTCCAAGTCCCATCCTGAAGCTCTCCTGTTCTGTCTCTATTTCTGACTCGGATTGCGACCTCTGGGTAGCCATCCTTTTTTGCTGGCTCGCTTGTCCAGGGTAGTTGATCTGCATGTCCCTTGTGTAGTCAGTGTACCCTCCATCCCAGTGTTTGCCTTTCCGTTTGCTGTTCTTATCACAGGTCGCTCTCGATCCCTACGCGATCAAAGTGGGTTTCCCCCCTCTTCTGGCACAGCGCGCCTTCCTCGCTGCCCTCTCCGGTGCTTTTTTACAAGCCTCTTGCGCCACTTTTGCGTCCTTTTTAACATAGGAAAAGTGACCTACGGGTGGCACAGAAGGCTTGTAAATAAGCCCCTCAGTTCGCATCTCTCGCCTTTCTGGCGATGTGTGCTGTCCTGTCCCTGTGAACCTCCCAATCCCTAGCAAAGCGCACCTCTACATGGTTTGTCCTTGTGTCTAGGAACATGATATTATATACAATGGGCCCGATTCACAGAACTAACTTAAGACAAAATCCTAAACTTACTACCATTTTGGTATTCACAGAAGGCACTTACTCATTTCGGTATTCACAGAAGTTAGGAATCCTAACTTTAGGACTCCTAAATGCCTTCTGTGAATATCGAAAGTCTTAAAGTTAGGATTTTTCTCAGTTTAGGAGTAGTAAAGTTAGGACTCCTAACTTTTGGACTCCTAAATGCCTTCTGTGAATACCAAAAGTCTTAAAGTTAGTATTTTTCTCAGTTTAGGAGTAGTAAAGTTAGGAGTCCTAACTTTACTACACCTAAACTGAGAACAAATCCTAACTTTAAGACTTTCGGTATTCACAGAAGGCATTTAGGAGTCCTAAAGGTAGGACTCCTAACTTCTGTGAATACCGAAATGAGTAAGTGCCTTCTGTGAATACCAAATTGGTAGTAAGTTTAGGATTTTGTCTTGTTAGTTCTGTGAATCGGGCCCTGTATTATTTGTTTTTTGTTGTGTAAGTAGTGATTAGGTGAATCATTAGAAGGGTGGTAGGAGGGCATATGACCCGGATTCTGACAACAAGCTACCGCAGGCTGCCTCTTCCGCTCCTTGAGTGCCTGCGCTCAGCTTGCAAGGAGATGTTTGCAGAGGCTGCAGTGATTTATGTATTTTGGCTGGCCCTGCTTTATTTACAATAAATCGACCTTTGCCAAATGTCACCAGTGCAAAGAACATAATCCTGATTTAAGTTGTTCCCTTCGATTGAGCTGCATGAGAAATATTTCTTTCATCTAGTTTGGATTTAGCGCTGTCTGCCAGTCTGTGGGGATGGCGTGAATGCGGAACACCCTTCAAAGAAGAGGGGTTGTGCCTGTTGATTTACGTGAGTCGTATGTTTGGCTGTAATAATGCTCCCTGAAACCGGTATGCTTCCCTTAATCGACTCAGAGAAGGCGCTTCGCATCCAGTGACTGTTTTCGAGTGCATGGAAAACCAGTGAGGAGGTCAGCTACTGCGACACTGGGCCTGTTACTGTATAGGCTGAGCACACAGTCTATAGTAGAAATAAATGATGGAAAAAACGTTTATATGGTATTGGACCCAACATGTAATAGAGCTTAACATAGCATTTCGGAAGGAACAGCAAGTGAGATGTGAATTCTAGATGGTATGTTAAGATGTATTTCTCCCAATTTAACAGCCCTTCTTTAAACCAAAGGCAGCGAGTTGCCTTTGCAAAGGGACAGGGCACACCAAGCAAAAGTATTCTATCGAGAACAGTCTCAGCCCTGGTGGTGTGTGGAATAATTTTGAATAGTCAGTTACAAGGGGAGTTGTCTCGAGGCTTTGCCTGCTGCCAAGGGGCTACAAGTGTGCACATTCCAACACCGAATTTTCTAAAACACAGTTACATGAATTGCTTTCAATTGACCGATCAGTTCTGCCTACTCTAGAAATTAAACATCCATTTGTCTCTCTATGATTAACTATCCATTGGCAAAGCATTAGGTGTGGCTCATAAGAAATGTATGAAAGCTGTCATCTGTGCAGTCACTCATCCATCTAGATATATACTCATTCAGTCAACATCCATCCACTCAGTCACCCATCTTTCCTGGCACCAATGCATCTAATATCCACACATTGACTCAGTCTTGTGTTGACCCTTTCGTCCATCCACCATATCTGACACACTTGCCAATCAGTGAAGAGGTACTTTCAGTTATCATCCAGACCTGTTGGCTTTGCTTCTAGTGGTTGTGTGCACTGTAGTTTGTAACTGCTGGTAACATGAGACAGGCTCCTAATGCAAAGGCGGCCTCTCCATAAGGGCGGTGGAGAGTAACTCCCCTGCTGCAAATGCAGAAAAGGTGAAAAATAAAATGGAAATAAAATGGATTTATTACAATTTTATTTTTCTCTGTTCCCAGCCCTAGCAGGGTTTGAGGACAGGGCGGGGCCACTGATGCTGGCTGGCAGCAGGGGTGATCACTCCAGGTTAACGTAAGCATGTCACTTAGGCCAAGCTGTCTTGCAAAGGACAGCCTGACATGTGTATTTAAAACCTCTTCACCCAGCTGGGTGGAGAGCAGGCACAGGCCCGCAGTGTCTGACGGAGCATCGAGCAATCTCACTCCAACCAATCCAGGCGTTGCTCTCATGCTGCCTAACATTATGAGGATCCTGAAAGCAGCGTTGAGATTGGTTAGGGGAACTGGTTCAAACCAGCGCCAAAGAACTGGAAGCACGAGGACCAGAGTAGACAAGCCAGTCCATTTAAGTGGGTAAGTCAACAGAGACCTTAATTTGGAGGGTCACATTGCAGCAGTCAAAAGATCCTGTTTCTATGCTCTGAGTCTGCTCCGGAAGATTTTTCACTTTCTGCCGATGAGCACACGCAAAACGTTAATTCACGCTCTGGTCCTGAGTCGACTGGACTATAGCAACGCTTTGCTGATATCTGCTAAGGACTGATCTACAAAGCTTGCAGGTGGTGCAGAACACTGCGGCTCGCCTGGTGACTAGCGCTCCCTATCGTGCCCCTTCCCTTCCTCTCTTGCATAGCCTACATTGGCTTCCTATCTGCAGGAGAATTAATTTCAAAGTGTGTTGCTTGTTGTTAATAGGCCTTAATTCTATGGGTCCAACATATTTGAAAGAAAACCTAGTCAAATATTCCCCTTGCCGCTCACTTTCATCTGAAGGTAAAAGCCTGCTCACTATTTCTCGCATTAAGCAGACTAGATTAGGAGGTAAATATTTTTCTTATCTGGCCCCTAAATTGTGGAATCAACTGTCATTAGATCTTCGTCAGGAAATCTACTACCTGTCTTTCAGGAAAAAACTCAAGACTCAGCTCTTCTAACTCCCCCCCCCCCCCCCCCCCCTGTGCTGTGTGTAATAAGTACATATTTTATTTTTATATTTATAACCCACTGACAAGCACTTTAATAAACTCGCACTGCCTTCAGCCTCAACACCAGAGCTCTCAGTCATGGTTCATTATAAACACAGTTTGTAATAAGTCATGACTGAGAGCCTTGGCATTGACCTTAAAAGCATTGCTGGTCAGTAGATCAAATAACTGACCTGCTGCTGCTCCATCAATTATTGATGGTACCAGCTCCCACTGTCCTAGTGTGTGAGTTGTGTCAGTAGACTGCTGCTGTGTCAGGCACATGAGAATGCCATCTGCAGTGTGTGAACAGGCAGTGGGTGTAAATGCCTTGGTGTTACTTCTACTCTGAATGAGTATGGGAATGTTATCAAAATGGCGGTATTGCTAGTTTGTGAGAGTTGTAAGAATGCTCTGGTAGTGATTCCCAGCTACTCCATGAATATGTAGGTTGTTTTGCTTTCCCCGCCTTACGGCTTTAATATTTCCATTTGTGTTCATCGGGCTTTTGTTGAGACTATGGCTGAAGATATGCTGTGTAGTTATTACGTGATGATCAGTTTTACTCTTGAAACAGTGCTGTGGCCATCAATCATATGTATAGTATAGGCCTCTTCCACTGCTGGAGAGCCATGATGGTCAACTCTTCCCGAGTGAGACCATTCAAAGATTGGGGGAGGTGTCAGTCATCTGTGCTTCCTATTTGTTTTTAGGTTTTGTCTGCACAGCGCTTGCCCTTTGCTTGCGAAATTGCTTGTACTTAAAACAAGCAGTGGCAAAGCCAATAGGTTTCGCCTATGCCAAATCAATTTGCTTTGTCAATGTTAATTTTACATGTTGCACAGCAGCTGAAGGCTTAAACTAAAAACTATGTGCTACGACTCGGTCAATGCTGGTCGCGTCATACTGCTTTTTTTTTACACTAACCCATGTTGCACAGCAGCATATGTAAAAATCCATTGACAAAGCCAATAGATTTCATATAGGCAAAATCTTTTGGCTTTGCCAATGCTTGTTCGGTCTATGTTTTACACATGTTCATTTTGTTATTCTACTTCGATTGTTTTATACATAGATAGATTGTTCATGTGTTTATCATTCTACTTTTGCTAATAAAAAATTATAATTAAATGTTATACATTATGGTGGAATTAGAGCAAGCATCCTGCCTCATATTTTCTAAATATTTTTTAAAGATAAAACACACCGGAATCAATGTTTCAACTATACCACAAAGCATAGCATGTCTTTAATAAACGAGATAGCTGTGAATAAATGAATGAAATCTACTTGCTAGGGTGAAGCTGATAACCTACCAGGCTGTTTGGGTGTTACAGGATGCAAAGAATGGCAAACAAATTAGGGACCTCCTAGAAGCCTTATTTTTTCAGGAAGTCCATATAATTCTATTCAAAATGAATGGCTAAATGCATTTTAATTCTAATTCTAAGCTTCCAAAAAGAGAAGAACTGAGAGAAGGGAGGTAAAGAACAAGTCACTGTATTTTTTGAGGGTATGAAGGCAAATGCATAATAGCTAAACTATGGACATCTTGGTAACATAGGAACCAATTCAGCTTAGTCAAATGGCTGGAAATTAAAGGGAGAGGAGGCACAACCACAAGCATTGCAAGCACAATGAGATGATGGTCGGAGCGTTGAAACTTTTCAGATACTCGTCCCCAGTCACAGATCTGGGTTGAATGCATCATCATTTTTTAGCTCACTTCACCACCGCTATATGCAAATCAATCTTGACCTGTGCCTCTTGGGAACAGTCCAGCCCGAACTGCCAAGCCATGTCTTCCCTGGAATGGAACCAAGCATACTAGAACCGGTTTCAGTGTAACGCCCCTCATCAGCCAGGCTGGCTTGAATCCAGTGGCAAAGTGAGCAAGGGACTCACGTCTGGGCATACCCTGCCAACTTAGGGTGAACAAAGCAAACACAAGGGGATAATGGACGGAGCACTGACACTTTTCAGACACTCACCCCTAGTCACAGATCTGGGTTGAATCCATCATCGTTCTTTAGCTCACTTCGCTTCCCCAGTTCAGACATAGCTATATCCTGTGCCTCATGGGAACAGTTCAGCCTGAACTGTAAAGCCATGTCTTCCCCAAAAGCATTCTCAGAGCAATATTCGAATCAGCTGTCGTCTCTTAATCAGATTGATAATAAGCATCAAACAAGGAGACTTTAATAGTCAATTCAAGAAACAATCGGCAAACTGTTTTGCACCACTCTTGAGATAGAAGAAGCAAATACTTTCCTAAGAAGATGAGTACAGAAACACAGAACTTTTCTCTTTTTTCACACATACCCTCATAACATAAAAACCATTGAAGGAAATTAAGAATGGCCCTAAAAAATCAGACTCACAAGGTGCTAGCCACAGTATCAAATGCTTTTGGGTGTCTATGGTTAATTATTTTATGAAGCCGGAGGCTCCGGTGGACATATTATGATTTGCACTTTCTGTTAATGTATTGTTTATAGTGCGCTGATAGTGTATTCAGGATGTCACATTTTGTGTTCTCAAAACGATTTAAAAACAAATAAGAATAAAACAAGTAGTGATCACCAATATGCCACTGTTGCAAGCCTGAAACATTATTAATACTGTAAGGACTGACTGTCTTCATGAAGCTTAAAGAAGCGAGAAAAACTAAAAATAAAAAAGCATAGTCTAAACATGAATAGCTGATCAAATGCCTATCAACATAGAAGGAACTCAAACTACACTCATGAAAATCTATCAAAACAGTAGTTTTAAAGATTCAAGGCCGGATTAGTTATTCTGCTTCTACAGCATTTCCTGGTGGGCTGCAGGCTACAGCGTTGCTCTGCGAGCATGATAGGCTGCATTTTAGTTGCGGGCTCCTGCAGTTTGGGTTTAGTTTCAATATTTTGGTTAGCAGTCCAACCTTGCACGGATTAAGTCAAATGTGTGAGGGTAGATCTAAGAAGCAGAGGAGGAGGAGGAGGAGGAGGGGAAAAGAGTCACCTTCAAGATACTCACCCACTCCTACAAATGCCTCCACAACACCTAATCCCAATACCTCAACAACAGAATCTCCTTCCACGTACCCAAGAGGAACCTCCGATCCGCCAGCCTCACCTTCGCCAAACTCCCGCGCATCCGCAGAGCAAGAATGGGTAGATGAACCTTCTCCTACATCGCGGACAAGACCTGGAATGAGCTGCCGATCAACTTCAGACGCACCCACACCCTGCACATCTTCAGGAAGACCCTCAAGACCTGGCTCTTCGACTGAACGGTGCTGCTCCACCCCCTTACCAGTGCCTTGTGACCCTCACAGGTGAACATCGTGCTTAAAAAACCCTGATTGATTGAGAGATAGAGCCAAGGCAGATGGTACTAAAGAACCCAGCATCAATTTATTTTCTTTACATTAAAAATAGCACCCAATAAGCCTAACAGAAAAATGGATTAAGTAAAAAATAGAAGATGCTCAACACATGCTTTTCCACAATTACCTCTCCAGAAAAGTTACAGAATGGCACGTTTACTGGACAGAACTTAAGAGGACCTCAAATCTAATTGTCGTCATTGTAAACCTTTTTTATAAATGAATACTATGTGTAAAGTACTCATGAAAAAATGCTCTGGAATCTGGAAGACTGAAAATTAATTTTGCCAATTGCATTTCGATCAATACAAATACTTGCAGAGATTAAGATAGTTTCATGCTGGAACAAGTGAGGTGTTGTTGTATTATAACGTGTAAGTGACTCATCTTGATTTCATGGAGATAAAGATATTACCTTGTGTTGAAACGCTAACCTAATGTAGCATGAAGCAGCCAGCGAAGACATCATAAAGAAACTGTAGAGAAGAGTCATAACTCCAATCATTTTGCGAGAAAAGAAAAACGAGTTTGACAATTTAAGGTGTCCTGGTCTAGGCGTCAATAATGAGTGATCATTGCGCAGCAGACAACCTTTCATCAGCAAATATGACTTGCGGAAGGGCAGTAAATATAGAAACATATTGTGTGTCCTCTTTCCTTGTCCTAATTGTGAAGCCAAAGGTTGGAGGCATTCTACCTTTATGGCGAGGCTTTCCACAATGAACAACTGAATATGCCTAAATTGACCCACAAAAATCCTTTGCTCCTTTCGCAGACCAGCTGTGCAGCCATGCAGAGGTTGGGTGATTTCTAATGTAACTGTTCATGATCAGATAGACCCATATGACCATCACAGAGATCATCTTATCACCAAATGTAGAAGCTCTGTACGGTCTGGCTGAATTCTAACTCAACATTTGCTGAATCGATATGTGGCAATAAATGGGATTACAAGTTTAAGGGCAAGTCAAGGTGACCACCACTGACCATACAAATTTACAGCATGAGACCCCCATTCTGTAAGCATTGGAATTCATGAAACTGGTTAAATTCTAATGTTAGAAGAAGCAGAAGACAGAGGGATGTCACCATTAAAGGCAGGGACCATCTCACCCAATTGACCTGTAATCAGTCTCAGGTCAGCTGGAAATGTATCTTAAGTTGTACTGAATTCAGAATGGTCAGAGTGTATGGCGGTAGATTTGTCCTGAGTGTTAGCAAGGGTACAATATCTGGCCCATAAATACTATGTGGATTTCCATAGATGAAATGGAGTGGGCAAGTAGCTGGAGGTCTCCATTTTACCTCAGTATTCATCAAGAGTATTTGTGGCAATAATGTGGCCACTGTGTTCATGAAAGAGACCAGAAACTTTCATTCATACATCTTCAAATGAACTGGGGGAATTTGAGTGTAGATTTCTCTAATTTTTAGTGGAAATGTCCATTTGCAGGATTATATCCACGAAGCAAATCGAGGATCAAAGGTACAAAGCTTGGGCCATATGAACTGCATCGCTTAGAGAAGGTGTTCTACCTGAGGTCAAACGAGGAAACAGCCAACATCTGATTGAATTTCAGCTATGCATTATAATGCATAGTTGACACTGACAAAATCATCACATGTGCTTCTTTATTAATTGACATTATAGATTAAAGTAAAATCAGGCAAACCTGTCAAATAGAGACATTTATTAAGACTGACCAGTATTTCGACATTACAACCTTATGCTAGCAAAGAACGACATTGGTTTAATAGGATTATAATTGAAACAATTGCTGACATTATTAAATACATTTTCCACAGAAATGTCATCTGAAGGCTATGTCAGGCAATGACAATTAATGAAGATAAATGAAAGAAAATGACCAAATACGAGACAACTGAAGTGACACCCAGGAACCCCGAACTAAATGATTTCAGCAGTTAAAACGTGGGGTGTCTAAAATGGGTCGGTGATCATGAGAAAATATTGTACCAAAAAATCTGTGTGATGTTCGTGGAACATTTATATTTTGGTGAAAAAATGAGCTTACGAAGTAAGGTAATTAAAATCTAAAAGTCACAAACCCAAACGACTGCAGTAACTGAATTAGTCAGGGAAAATAAGAACCAAAAGGAACATCATTAAGAGTACTGAAGTACGAAATAGGGAAACCAAGTTGGAAATTGACATTATTATGAAAAGAGATATTTGTAATAGTTGCCAGGATAAATTGATGCTTGTGTTCTTCACCTGCAATTTATACTTACAATTAAAGGACTCCTACAAAAATGAAAAATTGAGAAAACCAACATGTCTGGATTTTTTTCCAGATGTGGAAATGGGTTTTCATTGATTGGTAAGTTTGTCAGTAAGTGTGTGAGTGACAGCTGAGTGTGAGAATGAGTCAGCTTTAGATGAATGGACGAGTACATAGATGGATGAATGTTTGCACGTTGAAGAGCGTGTATAAGTGAGATGGTACAGGGGTGGATAACTTGATGAATGGGTAAGTGCATGGATGAATGAAGACCAGACCAATGTATTAGTTAGGAGCGCTGTCTAGTGGACAAATGTGTTGTAGTGCTAATGGTAATGTATGGGGTCATGGGCAGTGTATGTGTGGGGCACAGTAAATGGGAGACAAACAGCAGCATATAGAGGAGTTGGCTTTGTCTGCTTAGGCAGAAGAGGTACTCAAGGAGGTACACTATTCTACATGATGGGCCCGATTCACAGAACTAACTTAAGACAAAATCCTAAACTTACTACCATTTTGGTATTCACAGAAGGCACCTACTTATATTGGTATTCACAGAAGGCACTTACTCATTTCGGTATTCACAGAAGTTAGGACTCCTAACTTTAGGATGATGTTAATTCCACTAAGATGAGGTAAAGCTGACAATGCACTCTCAAACAGAGCGCTCTCAGGTGGAACACTTGTGATGCCAAATGCTATTATTTCATGTGTACTCAATCCTGACCCTCTTATACTCATCTCATGTGCAGGCAGTTTTGGTGTCTCTGCAAGGAGGAGGTCTAGAGTTTAAGAAATGATCCTCATTGTGTCATTTTCTTTGCCTCTCTTTTGATTTCAGCATTAGAATCACCAGAATTATTCACAATTTTGTTTTTGTCTATCTCACTAATTGCTGTAGGAAATTCACCACATCTAGCATTGTGCCTTTTCTCAATCTCTTTCTCTGCATACCCTCCTGGATTCTAGCCAGTGACTCATTGTGTATCTAACCTGCTTCTTCATTCTTTCCTTTCCTTCTCAATTGCATCATACTGACTGCCTAATTTTGCTTAGGTCTAGAATCCGGCTTTCTCTCACACATTGTTTGCCTTTGGTAATCAAGATTCCTAATATTGAAAGTACCCTCTAAGGGAAGCACAATGTCTTTCACCACCACAATACATACAAATAAACAAAATAAACTGTGTCTGTTCAATCTAATATTAGAGGAATAAGAAGGAAATGAAGGAAACCAATCTCATAAATCAATGGAAACAGAGCCAGTACCTCTGTGGCACTTGTAAATCATAAATTCACACTAAGGAAGATTCTCGTCCAGTGGTAATCCATCACTAATCAGCGAGTTAACTCCTGTGCACAAAAGAATAAACCAACACCGATCTAGATCAGAATTTATTCAACCTAAAATTCAGATTAAGTCCGGAAAATCCCTATCTCAGTGCGCATGTTGTGCCTCACAAAACACACCACTGTGCAGACAAATTCAACAATATCTCGAAATCTTGAATTGAGAGGAATCGGAGTATCTTAACCAACAATAAACATCGAAAATCCAACAGTTTATGTGCAAACAACACAAAATAAGACCCTTCTCATTTCAATAGCTGCAATGACAAATATGTACTCTAACTCACACACACAACAAAAACATCATAAGCATAGTAACTAAACCACCTAATAAACCACAGATCAAATGCACATAATTAAAATACTCACATGCAGTGCAATTCATGACTCCAGAAAAATCTTCACTCTCAACTACAAATCCCACAATGTATGAGCAGATTGCCACAATGACTCACAATTCAATCGACCCTAAAAATACTCTCCATCCTTCACTCGGGAACACATATAGATAACTGGAACACTGCAAATAATCCAACTCATGGATTTTGAGGAGTGCAGACAGAATGCAGATTGGGGACAAACACTATCCCAGGAAATACCGTTTATTTTATGTCTAATCTTCCCCACACGAGCCACCAAAAACTTTGGAATCACTGGTGCTATCACTTACATAATCTGAATGATACTAGTGTCCAGATTGCCGGGTCGGACATGGTGTTGACCTCAACAGTAGTTGAGGCAATGTGCCCCTAATGATTCAAAACAGCATTGCAAAAATACATTTAATAAGCAAAGAAAAACTGACTTAAAAAGGGTGTTTGAGATAGGTAATTTTAGGACATAGAAGATCATTTGCCAGGAAGGCTCTGAGCAATAGAAATAGATGCAGTAATGAAAATAATCTGAAAAACAGTTTAAGTTAAAAATCTGCAGAAAATCAACCGAGATTTGGGCAGCATCACTAAACATTCCGTAAAGAGTTACATCTAACTCCCAAATTCAGGGGTCTTTTATAATGAATTTCACCATAGGAAGCAATGAGGAACTGCACAGTCAGCATCGGATGAGCAAATGTATTGTTTCATTGACAAATTACAGTATTATAAAATGCAATATAAACACATTGTGTTTGTATTATCCTCTAAAATTAATATATCAATCTTGTTTTGTCCTAATGTCATCGGAGGTGGCAAAATAAAGGTATTACACTAAACAATGGAAAGAATCATGAATGTTCTCTCTTCAGCCCACCAACAGGAAGAGCCCTGGATGAAGCAAAGTCTTCCCCTGGAGTTCTTTGAGAACTGAATATCATTAGAAAATAAACAGTGCACATTTTGCTATGTGTGGTGTCAAATGGAAAAATATAAACACACAACGAATATTATTTATTTATTTATTTATAACATTTATAGAGCGCACTGTTACCTGAACGGTGTCCTGACGCTAGAATGAAAGCTCCCCTCGCCTGGCCTGAAACTTAATGAACGAAGAGCCATGTTTTCAGAGTTTTGCGGAAGGTCATCAAATCTGTAATCTGTCTGAGAGCCAAAGGGAGAGCATTCCAAGGCCTTGCTGCCCCCAAGACAAAACTTCTGCCACCCCAGCATGCTTTTATTATCCGAGGGGTCACGATCAGCCCCAAGTTGGTTGACCTAAGATATCTGCCCAGCAGGTACAGTTGAAAGTGCTGTGTCAGAAACGATGGGCCAAGACCACGAAGGGCCTTGAAAACTATGCACAAGGTTTTAAAAGAGATCCATTTCCGCACTGGGAGCTAGTGCAGCTTCACCAACTCCTGGGAAACGGATGCAAACTTTGGAACACCTGTAAGGAGACAAGCTGTTGCATTTTGCAAGGCCTGTAGTTTGTTAAGAAGCCCCTGTTGGGCATTAAGAATAAGGCTGTTGCAGTAATCAAGGCGAGATAAAACCAGCGCGGTCACCACTGTTTTCTTACACTCATCGGGTAAAAAAGGAAGGATCTTCCAGATTATTTTCAGTGTGAAATGAATGGAAGATGTCATTTCATTGATTTGAGGCCTGAAGGTGAGCTTATCATCAATCAGAACCCCTAGGTTCTTGACCGTGGTGACTGGAATGGGGGGTACACCCATCCCTTCAGGACACCAGCTTAGACTCCAAAAGTTATCCCTGGAGCCAAAAAGTAAGACTTCAGTTTTGGCCGAGTTTAACTTTAAGCAGTTCCTGGCCATCCAGTTGCTAACTGCTGACATGCACTCTTGGAATTTACTGGCTGTGCCTTCCTCTATACCTGGTAGCAGTGATACCACAATCTGCGTATCATCTGCATATGATGTAAGCTCAAACCCATACGATCGAATGACTGGGGCCAATGAGGAAACATAAATATTGAAAAGGGTGGGACTTAGGGAGGATCCCTGGGGAACCCCGCAGGGTAGCACGAATGGTTTAGACTCGAACTCCCCAAGTGCCACCACCTGGATCATGTTAGTGAGGAAAGCTTTCAGGATCTTAAGGGCCTTCCCTCGCATCCCGCAGGCCTGAGAAAGCGACCATTATTTTTAAAGTTCAGACGAAGCTTCGTTGAGTCCTAGTTAAGCATGGGCTAGAAAAATGCATTTCTAAACATCTCAGTGTTTTATTTTAAATTGTAATTGATTAACGTTCATAAAATATATGATTCTTAATAGAAAATATCTTCCATGCCACCATATACTTGGTTCTGTTTCCATATCCACAGCATGTGCCTGGGTACAGCGGAGCACTAGTTAAGACTGGCTGCTGCTCTTTGGGGTTTCATGAGGGTCACAGAATTGTTGGTTCTGAGTGTAAGGAAGAAGTCTATGCCTATACATCCCTGGATGAGGTATGAGGAGTGGGTGCTGAGTTTGACACCACATTGGCTATGGATGAGGGGTGGGGAGTGGGAACTCAGGTTGACACCAAATTGGCTCTGGCCCACATTAAGTGCAAGGGCACATGAAGAGCCAGAGTGGAGTCGTATCTGATGCTGCAGTCACGATTAGTGAACAGAGCCACCCCTCCTGCAACACACAGATCAATAACAAGCTCCCTGAAGGGTCAATGGGTGATGTGCCTGATAGTGGCTGGAGATGGACCGTTTTACCTTTCCACGCTGCACATGAAAAGACAGGAATGCATTTCCTCAAAATGGCTGACACCCCAGTGAAGCCAACAAAACAATGCATGAAGCAAGCTGACCCATTGCCCTGTTCTGTGTATGCTCCCCTGTGGGCTGATCCAAAATGTGTAAATCAAAAGCAAAGCATAAGTTATAAAGACTGACCGAAGACTCAATTTTGTGTATTATTTATGAGGTATTCATTTAAAGAAAACTGACAGGCAGCTATAACATTGTCTATGAATTCACCCAGGCCACTGTACTGGCCAAAATGAAACAGCAGCACCTGACTGTTGCAACATGTGACCCACAAGGATAAACATAAGCCTTTCTCCCATCAAATGACAATTTTGCAAATTAAAATAAATCACACAGAGTTTAATTTAAAGCCATAATCAATAAATATTTGGAGAAATAAAAATGATACATGTTCATCGGTGAAGTTTTCTGCTTTCAAATCATGTAAATGAGGGAGCATCATTAGCACACAGCGCTTCACATTCCCCGAATTATTCAGTCATAAAAACATTTAATATGATTCCAGTGTAAACACTTCGAGAAGCAAATTGGGAAATATATTTCTACGTAGACATGGAAAGCAAAATATATGCAATTCCACAACGGCTTCTGCAGCTGCTCATACTGTGTATTTTTTGTGAAATATAGTGTTTTCAACATTATCTTGGATGTTTAGAAGAAGCCACACAGACCTTGGAAACAGCTGGTTATGTACACATCTTGGCCCGTGTTCTATTTGTGTTTATCAATGCCTCCCCTGTGGTGTAATGTATGACATACAACACTAGCAGTTATATGTAACAAAATACACCCAGTTTTTGCATTACCATTAACTATCTAGCACTCCCACATAAACAATCTGCATATTACCTAGATACAAATTAAAATACGCATGCCATTCTGTCCACCCCATAGTGCTGTTTAAAGTTATTAAGGTGGTACATTTTGTAACTACCCATCTCCCTTTTTAGGCACCCATTTCGTAATTCCCACAGCAAGGGGCTCCATATGAAACCGAATCTGGGGCCTTTTCATTGCCATTAATTTCTAAGCATTTTTCAATTATTACATTTTATGGGTCTGCATGTATTTAAAATGGGTTGAGAAGATCCGAAGGAAATTACTGTTAAAGAACCAGAGACAAAAACCTGAGAATCCGAATAAGCCAGAATTTCGTTTATTTATGACGTTTACAGATGAAGCCCAAGAATTTCCAGAATGATTAAACATAATTGGCATATCTTGAAAACAGACCATGTAATAGGAAAGGAGCTATCTACCTATCCCAAAACTACATATAGGAGATGTAGATCACTAAGAGACAATCTAGTGCTGTTATTTGGATAGTAACAAAAAGAATCCCAGTTTAAGTAATTTAACCGGCTTCTATTCCTGCACACGATGTAAGGCGTGCAAACACAGCAGTAAGATACTGTCTTTCAAGGTACCAGGCTTAAATTAAACAAGGAAATACAAATCAATACGTTTCTTACGTGTTATACCCCATGCAACCTGTTATATAGGAAGCACCATAAATCCCACAAAAAGACACATCCTTGAGCATGCTCGAGCTATTGTGAAAAAGGATCATGCATATCCAATTGCAAGACACTTTGCTGAATTCACTCCAGCAATAGAAATCTTTTACGATTATTTTATATTGACCATGTACCTCCGAATGAAAGAGGGGGGAACAGAGAACTCTGTTTACGCAGGCTAGAATCAAGATACCTAATTGACCTGCAAGCAAGGGCCCCAGGAGGTTTGAATACAGAAGAAGACTTGGCTATTCATGTGGGTTGAGGCTTCTCTCAGATATAACATCAATTGAGTTCTTAGAACAGAGTATTCAGTTGGTCTAAAATGTGTCAAAATAATGCCTTTGCTATTGACTTAAAAACATAGGGAAGGTGCTTTTCTCACTTTAAATGATTGACAGTATAGAGGGTTAAAATGCTCATTGAGAGCTTAATCGAAGACACACAAACTGTGATATAGATATTGTTTGCTCACCTAGAGCGGAATCAGTTCACGGTAATGAAATCATGTTAAAACTCTATCCGTCCAGTATATTATGTGATTGGAAAGATATGAACTCATTGATATTATATATATATTTTTTTCATGAGACACACCCCAGATATTTATGAAAAATAAAAGAAATACTCACTTAAAACTGATGATCGCTTTCATTTTAAAAGACTGGCCTCGCACACTTTTTATTGGGAACATAGGATGGCTAGAAATTAATTAATATATTTTTGTAATCGTTGACATTACTTTGAATAAAGAAATTTATGAATTTTGCTTTGATTATTGATGTTAAGCCAAAAGAGTAGAAAAACTACTCAGTAATGGCGTCCGCTATCAGTCACAAACATCGACTTGTGTAAGCTGCTTTTCATTTCTATGTTGAATGCAATTGTGCATGTGTGAGAATACGTTAAAATGGTGTGTGATGTTGGTAAACGATTTGTGGCAGAGGAAGGCGTCAGCCGAAATGTGTCCGGCCTTTTGTTAATAAATGGATATGATTTTACACCCGTGAGTGCGGTACCTACTTTCCGTGGAATGAAAGTCTGAGCTGAATATATATATATATGCTGGTGCACAAAAGAATTCTTCAGCACTTATGTGCGATCTCCAACAAAGATCAGGCATACCCGATGGTAATTTTTCTTGCATTTATGCAGTTAGTTATATCACAGTCTTTTGCTTTTAAGCGTATGTTTCAATTATGACAGTCTGTCTTCACTATCTATTGATGTACAGATCAGCTGACTTCGATTCAATTTGCACTTGCACTTTAAAAATGTCTTTTCACTTACGCAACGCATCATGTGATCAAGGCCCTGGTGGGGCTGAAACGAGTCATGGCGGCGATGCAGGGTGCTTCGTAATAAAGTTCATTGGCACAAAGAACTTTTGGGTCCGCGAATTCATCTTTTCTGACTGGATTGGATTGTTTTTGGAGGAAATACTGTTTTATATATATATATATATATATATATATATATATAATTAAATCCAATGACATCCTAAACGGCGATGAAGAGACACACGAACACCACTTCCTGTGATTCCAGGTTATTTTTTATTTTTCATTTTTTTATGCAGTGCTCCGGCAACCTGCCATTACGCGTTTCGTCCAGCCAAGCTGGCCTTGATCACATGTGAAGTGGTACGTGGGCAGTACCAAGCATGAAGCCAAAAAACGGGTGTTAGAACACTTACGTGCAATAAAGAACAACAATAAACAGTACCCCATAGACCACCACTTTCATGAGAATGGCTTGCAGGATGAAACTCTGGTACGCATGGTGGTTATTGACACTGTGAATCTAGGTATGAGGGGTGGTAACGGAGAGTTATCTTTGAGGAAACTCGAATTGCGCTACATTATAGATCTGGAAAGTCAGGCACCAAAAGGACTGAACGTGAGCGAAGAACTGTCAATTCATTTGTATGAGTAAAATGTATATATAATTGTATTCAGTTAGTTTGTTTCTGTATTTTAAATGGTGTTTTTATTCCAGATTGGGGCACTTCTGTTTTGCAACTGTCGGAATATTGATTAAATGATGGAGGAATGGGTAACGCAAGGAGTAACTACATCAACACGTTGAATTTTGAACTATAATCTACATGATTGGGACAAGAATTATATTGCATGGTATCATACCTAGTTTATAAGAGGGATAACATTAAGAAAATTAACTGAAAGTGTTTAACTGTCTTGGGGAAAACTTGGAGTGACTAAACTCATTGTGGTGAACTTGCCACTTGGGCATTATTGTCTTACTGTGGGTCTTATTTTGAATCGTTTAGTAGCAGTGTCTCTTGCAGCACTATGCCCACTTGGGCTTTATTGTCTGTATATGGATTTGCTTCAATAAAATTATTCACGTTAGTGTTTTGAAAGAAAGACGCATCCTGATGCTAGAGATATGCCCATCCACTCAATGCGTCACAAGGTTGGCGCTGGGAATTGGGGGTTGGTTTGACGAAGAGCCATATCGAGGCTTGTATTCCTTGCAAAAGACATTCCGCTTTTTATGTGTATTGTGCTAATTCAGAGTATTGCTTAGGACATTTAAGCAAAATCATGTATTTTACTGAAGTACGCGACATATTTCAATATTAGAATTTTTCATTTTGCACACGTTTATTTTGTGTCATTCAAGTAATATTATGTATTTAACTGAAGTATGCAATCTTTTCAATTTGCACACATATATTTATGGTAATTTTGTTGAATCAATTGTGATGAATTGCACATTTAAAAATGGCCGCGTCAGTTGCCTGTAAATGACATGGGTGGTGAGTCCGTTGTTTAATGACATTGCTTTGAAGTGTATTTAAACATGGCATGTAGATGTATTTACGAGAGTGATTAAGGTGTAACAACCGAAATACGTCGTTTTTTCACCTGCAAAATAAACATTTGAAGCAATTGGAGTGTTCAAGTGGTTCCTGAAAGTGACGGGGACCTGTGGGAAAGGATATATATACTTGCAAGTCGGTAACCAGGAACTCATTTTGTACTGTATTACATTTTTATTTATATAGTGCTTTTCAAGCCCTTTTAAGGGCTCTGAGCACCGTTTAGTAAAGATTTCTGAGATACAGCAACATTTTGTCACATCGCTCACGGAAACTTGACAGTACAAGAATAATATTGATGATAATAAATATTCAAGGTCATACAGGGGAGTTCAGGATCTGAAATGAGGGTTTTTCACCCACAACCATTTCTCCTTTGCCCAGTATACTCTCTGTGGCACTCGGAGCTATATCTGGAATTAGTGCACTTTATCAGCCTACCTGCAACACATAATCATGCCACAGATCACCAGTTTACTAACAATTTACTGCAATTTGCTGACGCCAACATTTTGGTTCTGGGACTGATCAAAGTGGACAAGACACTCCTTACCACACATTTTTAATGCAAAAAAATTATGAACATTATATACAAATCGGTTTGGAGTTTATAAAAACTCAAAATGCTCAAATGTCCTACTACCACTATTCCTGCTTTTAAACTTGTAGATAAAGGATACAGGTTATGGTGATCATCTTTAATCTACAAAGCAATAACTTACTATGAATTATGAAAAGCAATCTTATTCTTTTCAATAATGTCCAATATTCAGACATTGTCAAACACTGTAAATTACCTCTGAGTACTTCATTACGAGTTGTGGTATCCCTGGAGTGTTAGGGGGGGAATAATACCGCCACTGGTCCTTACCAGCAGCCTGCTGATTCCATATACGTGCCCAGAGTATCAGTGCTCAGTTTCATCAGGTGCAGATGCACTCCTGGTAACTACTACTGGAGTTACAGTGGCAGGACCTACAGATAGGAGCACCGCCATGCCCCCGCCCAATCCCTGCAGGACCACATGGGAGCAGAAAATGTACCCCTGACCTAACCCTATCCTGCCCAGGCCAGCTCTGACCATTCCTTCCTTTGTAATCCCCCCTCCCACCCCAATGGCCAAAACACTGACATCTTCCCGAGCAGGTGGAAAATGTCAGTTGAAGTTTCCTTGGAAGTGGGGAATGTGGGGGTACCTCCAGGAACTGGAGATCCCTCCGCCCTAGAATCCCTGCACCAACATCCAGCAAACCCATTCAGAGAGCCTAAGTAGTAACTCACACCCACAAATTCAGACATTATAGTATATTTCAATATTATTACAAAACTTTTTTTCTTACCTCGTTAAAACAGCTTCATTCACCAAGACTGGTTCCACAATTCACAGCTGATCTTCATCACATGGCAGGGTCAACCCCAGTTAGAATGGAGGATAATGCACTGTTGTTTGCTTGTTTCAAACCCAAAAAGCCATCTGGTTTCAAATCCAGGGTTTATGGAAGTTACTTCTGAAATAGAAAGAAATACTTTGGTACAACCATCCACAAGCAATAACACGTTGATTCAAAATGATGAGCATGTAACAATTTAACATGTCTTATTTACTTGTTTCTTTAAATTTGCTACCTGAAAAACATAGAACTGCCATAGCTTAAAAAGGCACAGTGTAAACAGACACAGAACCTAAATGCTCATTTATTTATCAAGCATATTTTAGATGGGAGTTCAAGCTGTGCTTCTAAAAGGAATAGTCTCAAAGCTAATGACCCAAGCAGCATTCAGAAACTTCTCAGAACAGGCAGTCAATTACTCCTTCAATATTGACAGCATATGTCAGACCTCTGCTTAGTATTCTGCTAGGTCTTTGGCCAAGTATACCACCAAGGTTTTCTCTCCTACGAGTTGCATAAATGGGAAAAAGCAATCATAGATAAGTCATATGTTACAAAGGATCTTGATCAGAGGATAGTCAATCCGGCCTAGCTAAATAAGCCTTCTCTCTCAGTGGTTTTGCACAGAAGTTAAATATTACTGAGTGCTAATTTGAAATGTGCCTTAACTAGGAAGATGCACATGTTTCTTTCTTTCTAGCCATAGGTCACTTTCTTTATTCTACCCATGTGAACTTTAGTGCTTTTGTTTGCAGATCAGCGGTCGGAACGAGGGGAATATTGACCGTGCAAGCACACTCGCTTGCAGAGATCACCTTACAGAACCTCTGAGATTACTAAGAGATATAAATAGGAGTGACAACTTGATATTGGAAACAGAAAATTTAACAAATATACTACCGGGATGGAAGTAGAACCGGCAGTAAGGGTTATCGTACCTTTCATTAATGAAGTGAGAAAGCCCTGAGGAAGTCGTGGGTTAATCCTGACATGCCGAAACACATGTTGGCTAAAGGCTTAATGAAGATTGAAAATGAAGAAGACCCAACAAATATTGATTGCATTTGTATTTAAATAACCTAATCAATGATATTTTTCACAGAAAGTGTGTGCTCAGGGTTAAGCTTGAATATTATTAGGACTCCATGATTAGGTCCTGTTTCGGGAGTTGAAGGGTGATTATCTCCTCCCTTTGAGCACTGCAAGATTTCACTGTCTAAGAATATATGGACACTATATACAGTTTGCGCCCAATCAGTCACTCATCTCAAATTCACCCCCTGAGACTCTTATGGTTTGTTTTAAACCAGCAATAAAGTATGCATTTGATAATGCTAATATATTATTGTTGTTTTTAACAACAGCGGCACAACAACAGTATTTATCACACTAACACCAAAATGAATGATAGCGATGATGAGGATGATGATGATAATAATTGAAATAATAATAATAATAATAATACCATTGTAGCCTTAAATGCCTCAACATTAGAGAGGATTTTTAACAAATTGTATGCCCTTGGCACTGGGCTTCATTTCTATTATATTATTATTATTGTTTTTAAAATTGTTATTTAGTGTAAAACTACTTTGAAGAAAGAACATGCCCATGATTTCTTCGTGCTATATTTTTAAATGAAGAATTCAGCTCTCAAAATTGGCCTATCATACCCTCTGGACTTGATGTAGAATGTAATTGTAATGGACCATCCTCCAGTTTTTAAATCGTATAATTGCTGTTTTGCTAAATGTACAAAGCACAAATAAATAATACACCATTTATATATGATACAAGACATGACACAAGATTATTGCATGTCTGACAACATAATTCACAATAACCTGTTCTGGCCATCTTTAAATTATGTGCTTATTGGTAATTTCCACTCAATAGTAATAGTAGTGGGCCATCTGTATGGATACAAAAATAAAATATTTACAATCAAAGCTGGATTACCCAATTTGTTCAGATAGTCCAAAATAATCTATTTTGGTTTGAGGTTCGAATGTAAAATCAATGTCTATTCTAGTCCAAATTTTTTTAGCCCAAAACTCGATTCAGCCCAATCCCAAAACACAAGCTTTCAGTTGCTTTTCATCTTTAAAGTGCATTTTGGACAAATATTGAGTATGGAAGGTGAAGTTGTATTCAATCTTGTGGGAGTTGACTACAAACTCCATTCAGGGATGGATAATATTCCATGCAACTGTGTCCCTTTCAGTGTAATGCAACCAATTATTTTAAAATCTTACTATTCTGTTGGACTGCGCTTGACATTCAACCAATATATGTATTTATTTCTTCAAGATTTTCTAGTTTTGGAACTGCTACCTTTGTCCAACATTTTACAAACCCTCTTGTAATAGTCTGTAGCAACGACCTTTGGAATGAAGGTATATCAGGGGCATTTCTGCATGAAAAGAGTAATATTACACATACAGTAAAAGGTCACCCTTTTAGACTAAATAGAATGAACAGTCTTGTATCTAAGCTTTTTTAGAACCATGGGAAGTTTTAATAAAAGTGGTTAAATCCAGTATATCCAAATCAGATAGCAGGCTTTTCAAGATTCCATTATTAAAGTCCATTGCACCTGTTAAAAATCCCCTACATTTTATAACAGCTGCCACAAAGTCAGGGGTCTGGTAAACGGAGGCCTCGATCATCCTGTGGCATTTAAAAATAATCATTCATATTATGGGACTTTTTATGGCCCAAATAAAACTGGTATAAAGCCTTTCAACTTTATTAAAGAAACTACTTAGAATTATACTAGATATCGAAAGAAAAAAGAAAAGGAAGAAACTGATTGTTTCATTTTACTGACTAGTGGAGTATAGCTAAAATCATAAAGATCTTCCAGGTTTTCAGAAAAAAATTAACTCCTAGACATCTCTTTGATTTAACCAGATACCTTAACTTTGGGGATAAACCCTATGTGACAGCATGGAATAACACAAATGTAGTCATAGCTTCATTTTTCCTATATCCATCCTAGACTTGAATACATTTTAAAAGCATCCTGAATGGATTGAATATTTTTATAAATTCATCTTCTGGAAAAGACCCACATCATCTGCATAAAGGTTTAACTTACAGATCTCAGTTAATGGTGATAAAACATTTCCTCAGAATAAATATGTTGCAATTGTGGTATGGACTGTCAAGTTTCCAATTCGCATATAGGATTTATAAATTGCATGCATGCTTCTTTTTCTACAGCCATAACAGAAAAATCCTGGTAAAAAGAGCAATAATGTTAAAACGATAATTGCCATATTATAATATATTCCCTATTAACTGAGTAGAAACTGGGCCTCTGAAGTGCAATTACATTGCTCTCTGGCTGACCATGTTAAACAAGCATTTACAATGTAAGGCTTTTGCCTTTGTTAAAGTTAGAGCTATTGGCATTGCTCTTGACATTATTTTTATTTATGTTTTTTTTAACATAAATAAATGGCATTGTCATTTACAATGCCAATAGCTTAATCTCTCGAAAATGCCACACACAAACTCACAGAGAGCCCGCCCCCACACACACACACAGCCCTCTCCCCACACCCACACAGAGCCTCCCACACACACAGCCACACAGAGTACCCCCCACACAGAGCCCCTCCACCCACACCCACACAGAGCCCCCCACACACCCCCACACAGAGCCCCCCCACACACTGCGAGCAATCTTGTAAATGAAACTTATAAACCACGGTCGTGTGCTTCAACTCCACAACAGAGGTAGTAAATTCTATTGAAATGCAATTACAATCTCACAAGAACTTAATCTGCAAAAATATAAAAAATATCCAAGTGCATGAGTTGCCTAGTTGTGATTTCTACCCTACACTTTGTCTCACGATTGCATTCTTATTCCATTTCTGCTTCCTCCCTTTGTCGATGTTTCCTAGTGTTTCTCCCTTTGCTTCCTGTCGCTCTGGGTCAAACTTTGATGATGAAAAGTAAGTTTGGGCCCTCAAAATTCAGTGTCGATGACCACCGGTTGCAAACACCGGCACAAATTAAGCACCGCATCTAACCTTGTCAAAAGTGAATATGATCCTGTCTGCGGCACGTTGCCACAGACACTGTCATGCACTACAGTGACATTCACTGTCACAGCCACTTTATCAGCCCTATGCACGCTCATGTCTCTTTGACACACACGCTGTCTTGTGTGCTCACAGTGTTAAAACTTAACACACACAAACTCGCACTGACATACTATCACTATTAAAAGACAAATCCACACAGTCACAGGCACACACTCGCACTGTCCTGTCTTACATGGCCGACACTATCCCAATCACCAGAAGTTACTTGGTCGGTCTCGTGCGTGACACCTGCAGCTGTTCATTCCACAACACTTGGCAGGCCGAAATTGAGGCTCAGGCGTATTTTGACAAAAGTTAAACTACAATCCCCAGAATGCAAGATGCTGTTAGTTTAAAAAGCTTGCCTGTCTGAATCAGTCACGCGTGGTATGTGGAAGCTTAGCAGCTAAGCTACACACGTGACCAATCCACCGCACGCTGACATCATCGCACAGCCAGACCCCGTCACACAGCAGAGCACCACAAACACGTATACTCACTCTTGAGTGTGTTTTGATCAGTCGAGGTAGGAGGTGAAGGGACCAACAGGAACCTTGTCTCCACGTTGAACAACATATCTGGGTACTACTTCAGAATCTTCCAATAGATAAAGTTAAACCTAAGCACTGTGTTGTTAAGAATGTGTGCTTTGTAGAATATTAAGTGTTACTGATTATCCAACCCGACCCACTGATCAAGCTACAGCGACTAAAGAAGGAGTTAAAGCCACCCCAGAGGCATCATGAATTATGTCGGGGCGGCTGTCAGATGTTTGTTATTGGAACATAAAATCACTGATAAATTTTTCCTGAGTGTAACTTGGGATGTGGAGGCTAAATGAGGATATCTGCAACAAAAGCATTACCCTGCTGACCTATATTATAATTTATGAGCTAAAAACGTGTGGCCTACAATTCTCATGTAATTCTCTCCAGCACACACAAATCATCCAAACTATTTATTCAATCAAGTCTGTGGCCCAAGGAGCCCCGATTCCCTTTCCCCTCCCCCACTCACTCTTGATAGATTGGAACAATGATAAATGGTATAGAAGCTAATAGGCATCGATTATGACAATAAAGGGGACCTCAAATGAGGAGCGAATGGCAGAGCAGAGTTAATATTGTTTGATATAGAATTGTTAAGTATATAGCGAAAATCTTAACGGAAAAATATAAGTACCGCGCAGACTACACATCAGAGAAGGCAGGCAGACCTGTAAAAAGATGCTTGGGGAAAAAGGAGGAGGGAAAAAATGATAAATAAATAATTGATCATACCATAACTATAAAAAGTAATGATACATATTGTATGCATAGAGTGACAAGGTCCAAAAAAAACCAAGGGGAAAATAGCTGACCGTTTAATGATAAATGTAACATTCAGGATGGTAAATCACTGTACACAGAACTGTGTATGAATATTGCATAACATGTAATGTTTTATATAACTAAAATATTAACGATTTTTAAAAAAAAGTCTGTGGCCCAAGATTACACAGAGGTCATTCAAATAACTCTTGCCATGTTACCAGTGCCATACCTGTAGCACATCTCTGCATCGGGTGCATGGAGCTTAAAATGAATTCTATTTGACATTCAATGAGTGAGGCTGCATGGTCTTTAGGGTGAGAGTTTGTGTAAATAATGCAAAGAGGTACTGTCACTGAATAGTACCTGGTGGTCTGCCCGTCATCACTCCACCACCTTTCTGCCAAAACAGCTCAACCCTCAATGTATGGGATGCTGACGTGAGTGCTTTCCACTTCGGTACTAGATATGTCAACTAGTGAGTTCCCTCAAGAGTTGGATAGTCCAGGGCAACCTCTGCAGGCACCTTGCTGGCCTTTTAGAGGAGGGGACCGCTTCAGTACAAACACAGGCCTACGGGACTCCTCTGCTGTGAAGTATTCCGTTTGCACAGTTAGAAACATTAAACAACAGGTAAATATTAATTTTATGCAAAAGAAATATTACATTGAGATGCCCACACTTTCAGAAACAGCGGAGAGTTTCAATCTCTTGTTTAATTTAATGACTTTATGGACGGAATTCCTTAAACTTAGATTTTGGAAACTTTAAACAAAGGTGTAGTGTTTATAATTCAGACAAGGAGAGAGGTTGGGTTACTTACAGCACAGTCTTAAGGCTCCGGTTATATTCTCCTCTGCCTCTACCCTGGGTCGCTAAACACTGTGAAGAAGAGGAGAGGTAAAACCATGGCGCTAGTCTTAAAATGTATTTAAAATAAGCACTGAGGGCACTCACTGAAGAATCCCTCCGCTCAGTGCAACTCTGGTCAGATCACTTGTATGCAAATTAAAGGGGTTGCGTGGAAAGTGGGCAGAGAGCTGAAGCCAGGATTTAAAGGCGCAGGCACTTCTAAGAAGTGTTCCATGTAAATAAAAATGAATCTGGTGCTGCGTTAAGTGCTCGGGCCTCCGAAAGCATAAATTAAATGAACATCACGCAAAGCTTGGCATCGATTAAGTGAGCGCCACAACATACACTTGAGGGTGCTTGATTACATTGAAGTGTGGCGGCCGTGAATAAGGTGCCATGCTAAGTGGGAAATGCTCAGTCTGAATGTAAAAAAAACCAAGAACGCGATAAACAATGCTATTTTTCTAGTCATTTAGGGCCGCTTCGACGGAGTTCTTTTTATTTTAAAGTCAAAACCCCTTGATCTATTCTGAAGACATTTTATCGCTCCAACCAGAGTGCTGACAGGAGCGCACAAAGGTGGTCTTCAGGGAGCCATATATCCTGCTCCTGTGTTTACGGAATGTAGCGCCTGGGGATGGAAAAGCTGGTCACCTCGCGAGGAGCTATGAAGGGAAGGATGGTGCTGACACGAGGCTGCTGTGCGGGGGCAGGGGTCCCGAGACCGGCCTTCAGATCCAGCGCCCAGAGCGGGCTGAGAGGCCTCTAGGAGCTGGCTCTGTGGACCCCCCCGCCTCAGTCCCTGGCGTGCACTATAGGGGAGTCTGGACCGCCCACGCCTGGAAGACCGGCCCAGAGGGGGTTAAATGTCGTCAAGAGGGGGGTAAATCTCGCAGCGGGGATGGGCACACACACAGCGGGAGTCGGGGGGGGGCGACCAAAGACACGGACAGCGGGAGTCAAGAGGGGGGGGGGCGAACAAAGACACGGACAGCGGGAGGAGGGACGTCATGAGTACCAGTTACATTACAAGGACGGAATTACATGAAGTTGAAAAAACAAAGAGCCACGGACAGCGGGAGGGGTGGGAGGTGGGGGGCGGAACGGCACAGACGCACTCTCTGCTTCCTCCCTGCCCCGGCCGGTCCCGGCAGCCCTCCGCCCGCTCTCAGGTCCTCATGGAGCGGCGGGGAGCTGACTTGGCGCTCCAGCGCGGGGACTCAGGCAAGGGGGGGCAGAGATCCTTCACGCAGGATCCCTCGGCGGGGTCAGCTCACTCTCTCCTCGCCGAGGTGCACTTCCATCCCGGCTCTCGGCGGCTCCTACGGAGGTCCCGATGGACCAGCCTATCACGTCGCAGCCCTTGCGACGAGCCTCCTTGTTCACCCGGGAGTCAGCCAATGGCAGTGCGGCACCCGGGTCAGGCCTACGATGACGCTCCGCTCTGCAGCCAATCACGGCACGACAACGGCAATGACGCTGCGCCGCACGGGCCTATCCCGTCGCAGCGTTGGTGAGGGGGCTCGGCTCTCTCAGCCAATGGGAGCGCAGCGGCTCGATCTTCACCGCGGCAGCCTCCGATCAGGGCGAACGATCTTTGCAGGGTGCTTCTGGCCCCCGGGCCGCGGTGTTGATCAGGCGAAAGAGAATTTAGAAGGGCACAGGTCACAAAAGCAATACTGCACAGAAGTCAGCCCTAAAACGAAAAGCAATAGACATCTTCTACGTGCCGTCAATGCCGGACCAGATTCGGGGGCGTTCCCGAGGACAGGCTTTCGGCGGACGTAGCCAAAAGCCAAAAATTCTCGGGAACGCCCCCGAATCTGGTCCGGCATTGACGGACAGAGCCAACTCCCAATGGTTAGCCTCCATTTATGGAACTAGCCAATGGGAGGAGGGGGTGTAGACCCGACTCCACACACAGATCATAAGATTTTTTCCTAGTGCATGCGTACTTTGTACGCATGCATCGCTAGTCAAAACCTAAAAATGGCCAATCTTTTCACCTTCTTTGTAAAAAAAGGTTTTATCGTTCAGTATTTCTTTCTACAAGCACTAGTCACAAACTTTGTTTTTAGCTTGCTCCCTTTTCGACCTGACCCTCTGCAGGATCACCCCAAATGTTTTGTATTCACCCCTCCTGTTTTGTTGAATTTGTTTTGTTGGAATTAGGGCTCTGTGCACTTCATCGCTGCTAACGAGTGCTAATGTCCTTGTGTTCACTATCCTAAACATGGTAAAATTGGCTTACACAATTGGCACCTTTAATTTACATGTACGTCCCTAATAAGGTTGTACTATATCACCCAGGGTCTGTAAATGTAATGTTTCTAGTGGGCCTGCAGCACTCATTGTGCCACCCACTTATGTAGCCTTTTTAAACAGGTCTCAGGTTTTCCATTTCAACATGTGTGCAGTTTTAAACTGCCACTTTGACCTGGCAAGATAAACCTTTGCCCGGGCCTAAACCTTCGTTTTAATACAAATAAATCACCACTAGGTTAGGCCCTAAACAGCCCATTGGGCAGGGTGCAGTGTATTGAAAATGTGGGACATTTACTTTTATGTTTTACATGTTCTGATAGAGAAACACTATTAACTAGTTTTTCACAACTGCAAGGCCTACCTCTCCCATAGAATAACATTTGGTTATCTTATTACATTTAATAAGTGCTAACTTTTGATTGGAACAGGTAGGAAAGTTGAGATTGGTCTCTTATGAATTATAATTTAAAACCCTCTTTAATGGCAAAGAGAGATGTTAAGTCACAATTCTTAAAATGCCACTTTTAGAAAGCTAACACACAAGATGATGGACGGAATGTTGCACATTGGCAAAACATTCACCCCCAGTCACAGATATGGGTTTAATCCATTGTTATTTTGCTCACCACGCCACCCCAGTTCAGACATGGCCATATGCAAATCAGTCTTGACCCTGTGCCTCATGGGAACAGTCCAGCCCGAACTGCCAAGCCATGTCTTCCCTGGACCGGAATCAAGCATCCTAGGACCGGTTTCTGGCTATCTGTCGTCATTAGCCAGGATAGCTTGACTCCAGTGGCATAGTGAGCACGGGACTCACGTCTGGGCATACCCTTCCCACATAGGGCGAACAGCAAAACACACAAGATGATGGACAGAATGTTGCACATTGGCAAAACATTCACCCACAGTCACAGATCTGGGTTTAATCCATCATTATTTTGTTCACCACGCCACCCCAGTTCAGACATGGTCATAGCAAATCAGTCTTGACCCTGTGCCTCATGGGAACAGTCCAGCCTGAACTGCCAATCCATGTGTTCCCTGGACCGGAATCAAGCATCCTAGGACCGGTTTCTGGATATCAGCCGTCATCAGCCAGGATAGCTTGACTCCAGTGGCGCTTTGTTCGCCCTAAGTTGGCAGGGTATGCCCAGACATGGGTCCATTGCTCACTTTGCAACTGGATTCAAGATAGCCTGGCTAATGAGGGTTATGAACCCGAAACCGGTCCCAGGACGCTTGTTTCCGGTCCAGGGAAGACATGGCTTGGCAGCTCGGGCTGGACTACTCCCATGAGGCACAGGGTCAGATTTGCATATGGCCATGTCTGAACTGGGGTAGTGGAGTGAGCTAAAGAATGATGATGGATTAAACCCAGATCAGTTGACTGGGGTTGAGTATTTGATTTGCTCAAGCGCTCGGTCCATCATCCCCTTTGGTATCGCTTTGTTTGCCCTAGGTTGGCAGGGTATGCCCAGACGTGGGTCCCTTGCTCACTTTGCCACTGGATTCAAGATAACCTGGCTGATGTGGGTTATGAACCCGAAGCCGGTCCAGGATGCTTGTTTCTGTTCCAGGGAAGACATGGCTTGGCAGTTCAGGCTGGACTGTTCCCATGACGCACAGGGTCATACTGATTTGCATATGGCCATGTTTGAAGTGGGGTGGTGGACTGAGCTAAAGAATATGGCTAACTGGATATGGTCTACAGACATGCCACATGGCTTTGGAAGCTGTCAAAGTCTTAGCCCTGCAAAATGCCTTGAATTCATGTTCCCAGAGCCCACTGGGAACAGTTATTGGCACTGCCCTTTGAAACAGATTAACCTCTTCACAGGAGGGTAGGATATAAAGGACCAAAGTTTTTCATTTAAAAAAATGAAAACTCTGCAGGGTGAACATATGTCCGAACAGTTTTTCTTTCAATCTGTGGCAGAGATTTTCCTTATGCCAGGAATAGGAAAGATTACAGAGAAATATGTTAATCATACTCTCTCCTGCTTCCTGGAAATGCACAATCTGCTCCATCCCTCTCAAACAGGATTCCGCCCGCGACAGATCACTGAAACAGCCCTGTTAGTTGTGGTGGAAGAAAGCAGAAAGATCCTGGACTCAGGAGGGTTGTCAGCCATCATACTCCTTAACCTAAGTCCAGCATTGGATACGGTGAACCATGGCACCCTGGTTCACTGTCTCAGGAGCATAGGATTGACTGGCGTTGCGTTGCAATGGTTGTGTTCTCTTTTGGAAGGAAGATTTTTCTAGGTTTTTGAAAATAACATCATGTCTAAACCCACCTGAGTATCGTGCAAAGTCCCTCAGGGCTCATCGCTTAGCCCAACTCTTTTTAATGTGTATATGGCCCCGCTGGCATCAATTGTGGCCACCTCGGGATCCGTATGGTGACTTACGCCGACCATACTCAATTGGTGGTAGCATTAAACCAAGCAAATCAAAGGACTCATGGCCTTTATTCTTGTCTCTAGGAGGTATCAAACTAGATGGATGCGTCTCATCTTAAGATTAATGTTGGAAAAACCGAGCTCAAGATATTAGGCAACCCCCTAAGCTTTAAATCCAGTACCATGTGGCCAGCCTGTATGGGTCCCACACCGGTCCCTAAGTCCGAAATTAAGAGCTTGTGCATCTGGTTGGACCAGGATTTGACCTTTAGGGGGCAGGTGCCTGCTACGGTCTGCTTAGAATGGCCCATAAAGTCCTTCCTCTCCTCCCGTTCCAAGACAAAAAAAACACTGGTCCAATCACTCATTCTTTCCGGAATAGATTATGGAAATGCCCTTTACCTGGGCGCTCCCTCTACAGGTCTATAATGGTGGAGGCTCCAGTGCCAGAAACTTTGTGGTTACCCATTTTCTAAATGAGGTGGGGAGCTAGTTGTGTTGATTTACAGTGGGTCTCCTGCTCCACCCCACCCTCAGTGTTGCCCTTAGGCTATTTGGACTATCTGTTATTTCAAGACCTGGTGTCAATGGTCTTTATGCTGACATGTTGAAACTATAGGAATTGGCCGTATGCAAGGTTTTCCTAATTCTTTGAAGGCAACACTACTAAAAAAGTTACCTTTCTAAGAATGATATAAGTATCCTGTTTGATTATATAGCCACCAACTTAGCTGATCTGCATATGTTAACTATTGTCTTCCTCACTAAGTACACCCTGCCGCCCTTGTCTAAGAGATTTTCAGGGGGAGAGGGTCCCTATCATCTTAGACCTAGATTTATGTGCCATGGGCTACTTTCTGGAATCTGACATTTGCAGGGGATGTAGCCACAGTGATACCAAGAGCACTGCAGAAGCATTTCGTAGGCTGTATGTTTTCAAGTGTACCTCTATTTTATTACAATTTTAACACCAAATTATAAAACAGCAATGTAGTTTCAATCACCGTATTGTGTATAATAAGGATTGTTGATTTTTTCACAATGTTGTAATGTGCACATTTTCAAATGTTTTATCCTTTTTAATCTGCTGTTTTTTTAACCATTTTATCACATGTATTTTTATTCATGGGGATGCGAACTAGTTTTATTTTAAGGATTTATTGTCTTTTATACTCGTGATTCCTATATTTATTTGTATTTGCTGATATGCACATTGCTTTTATGGCTGCAAAAGTCGAATAAAGCTTTTTGAAATTAAATGTATAATAAGGAGTGAGATCAACAACAGTTGCAGTAAAACACAATATTATTCCTTTGGCAACGATTTTACTGTGAAACCTAGTACTTCCAATGTATTCTTTTGTTTACAGAGTAATATTTCTGAGCTGGAGTGCTATATTAGGGTTGAGTAAATATGTAAACTGGCTAAAAAAATACTTTTTCTTGCCATTTATTAGAAAGAGAGTGAAATGCAGGCACACATTTAATTTACAGCTTGTACTTTAGCGCTTAGTATCCCATAATGTGATATTCACAGTTCTGTTGGCTGTTCAGCAGAGTGAAATCATTTTGTAGAATGTGTCTGCTTTTTAGAGCTGATTAGCAGCTCACCTGTGATCATCTCGCCTTCCAAACGTGTGAGAATATCATGCAGTTGTAACTGGTGTAAAAATAACCGGCTAATATGAGCCTTAATAACCACTTAACAGTGAGCTGCTAACATACACCTAACACCTCAAACCAATTAAACACCCCGCACATGGTGAACTAAATACAAAGATTTTATCTATAAGGCCTCAGGCAAATGAGAGTGTCTGTGAAATTTTAGGTCTTGGCTCTAGACGGTACGCATCCGCTGTCTTGAACCGAGATATGCTGTATCCACTTTGCGGGCTTCAGCTTGCACATGGGCTTGCTATTTGCTTGCGCAATTTGTTGATTCATTTACAATTCTCCCCATTTGGCAAGGGCATGCATATGTCATGCCTCTTCTGGTGTTTGCCCTCCCCAAGTGCACCGGCCAACTACTCCTTAGCGTACACGGCAGCCATTTTCTTGCATTTTTTCAGGACTACTTTTTCATTTTGTTAAGAACCTTTTTCACCAGTGCTCTTGTTGTCCTGGAATTCTTTTACCTTTTCTAGTGGGCTTTAACGTCATCATTCTCTCTGATGCCTGAGGTGTCCCCACTTTTTCTACATTTTCCCTGGTACTAACACCACTTTCAGTGGAGATTCAATACCCCAAATATTCCTGATGCTTTCATTTTTTTAGCAAGTTCCCCCCTAATTTTCCCTTTCTTTGAGATCCATCCCACCTTTGGTAACTACTAAGTAGAGCTGCATCTGATCCTGCTCTTAATGGCACAAGTGTCGTCTTCTGCAGTTAACTGTGTATGGTGGCCCGTGGGCGATGTTTCATGTGACGTGCGCAGTTCTCTGGTGCTTTAAACCGCCCGTTGAATGTGACAGTTCAGGCCTCCTTTAATCACGAAACGCACAATCAAGGGGCAGGCAGAGTAAGTGCTTGCACACCTTCCTCTTCTGTGGATGTTATCCCGCCAGTTCTGGTGAGTGCGGAGTGGTAGATAAACAACGCACCCTGGAGCAGGAGGAGGATACGGGAGCAGGCAGCCTCATATATAGTGGTTCACCTACAGTTGTGTGCAAACTACGCTTTCCCCCAAAAGGAAGGCATCCCTCTCCAGTGACAACTACTACAGCCTGTGGGAAACAGATTGCTGCTTCACATTTTAAAATGTATGGGGGGGGGGGGGCAGGGGCTCTAAGAAGGGGTGAAAAAAACAACAATGCCTCAGTAACAAGTAAATGTTTTTTTAAAGACTTGTTTCAGCCTGGGCTGATACAAACGACGAGGGGTAGTTGTTCAAGCCCTGTGAGCCCTATGGGTGTTGCACGCCTGCTTGTAGGCTCGTAGTGCGTAAAGAAAATATGTGACCACCTGTAGTAGTGTGTCTCATTTCAGACAGCAGATTATAGCAGCTTCCTCTGGATAACAAGCATTGGCACCTTATAAATGCTTAGCAATTCAACAGTTAATATTGTTGCAGTAAGGATATTGTGCTGCATAACTAAATACTTATAAGGTCCCAAAGGTGAGACCTATTGACTATGCCAATGCTTGTTCAATCAGCTGAGTTCAAGCAGCTGAGTACATGCGTGGGTGCAACCTTCATTGGAGCACTGCGGATCGAGTTGAGTCCCACCAATATTTCATCTGGGGGTTCATCAAAAAGCACTAAAGCCAGCGATATGTTTGGACCCGAGATGTACCGTGACTGAAGAAACGGTTCACAATCTCTCTTTCCTTCTTTCATTTAGTTGCTTCCACATGAAATGGATCCAAAAAAGACAAGGGCGCGCCTCGCGCTGACAAGGAGAGGAGGAGGCAGCAGTGGGAGGGGAGAGAGGAGGGGGCCTGCAGCTGTTTCCCTTGCAGGAGCAAGTTTTAAAACCATCCGTTAATTACAAACAGTTGGTTTTAAAGCCCGCTCCTGCAAGGGAATCACCAAACGTGCACGCGTTGCCATTAGAAGCAATGCAACGCGTGCATGTTTTTGGGGCCAAAACAGAATCGATTACTAAAGATCTCCTATGTAGCGCATGTGCGCTGCGTGGGCGAGACCTGAAAATGACACATACGCACTAGTAAACTGTGTTACAAGTGCCGCTATTTAACGAGGGACAAAAATCCAAGCTATGCAATCTTGGCAGCCAGATAGACCGACTACAGCTCTCTGTGGGTTAAGGCGCTTCTGTATCAGTCCCTTTGAAGCCAGTCTAATAGGGTTCTGTTCTGAAACATTATGCAAGCCATACCATGCTTCCGCTAATGTTAAGAAATGCATATTTAAGCTCTCTTTTCCTATGTATTTAATGTAGTCGATTAACTGTAATCTGTGGATCTTTCAGAGATCCCTGAATCCCATGTACGTGAACCTAGGAGCTTTTGATCATTGTAATGTCCAAAATTAGTATCATTGCTGTCGTTTATAGTGACAAACACTACTTGAACTACTGAGGAGCTTCAACATTGTCAGAATATGCTATATAAAAGCAAGTTAGTTATTGTTAAGTCTAATCTAGGGTCACATAATTTGGAGAGCGAATAAAATGTTTTTATTTTATTTGCTGTGTGCATGCGCCTCCGGTATAATGCCATGGGCATGTGTACACAACATTAGCGATGCGGCTGCAAAATGGTGGTGTGCTGCCTTTTTGATTGAAAACTTTTTTTAAGTCAGCAATTGTTTTCCTCGATTTGTGCAGCACACAAAAATATAAAAATGTTTTTAATCCTGCACTGCAATCAAGGTGCCAATTTATTTCAAGCATATTTCAGAAACTCTTGCGATACTGTTTTCCATATGGTTGCACACACAAGGGATGTAAACAGAATCTATTTACTCACGTGTTACGGTTCTTTACACTTGAGCATTGTCAAATAAAATCAGAGCAGGAGCTTTCCTTTGGCTCGGTCGTTTTTCTTTCACAAGCAAATTATCTGTGCCCTTTCTTTTCAATTGTGATTTCTATTAATATTAGAATCTAATTATTGACAGCTCTTTTTTTTCATTCGAAGGACAGTAAAGAGGTGCAATGCTTGTGTGCAGCAGGAAAGGTTCTACTCGGCTAGTCACCTATGACTGTGCTCAAATGCCATCCCCAGGGACACAACCAGAGCTCTTGTATCTAGTTTTAAGGTTTATGCTAGAGACATGAGATTTAGTTAGAAACAGCCATATTCGGCAAGTAGTTCTTCCCCCAAAAAATGTTGTGTGTA
Organism: Lissotriton vulgaris; assembly: GCF_964263255.1. Taxonomy (NCBI): domain Eukaryota; kingdom Metazoa; phylum Chordata; class Amphibia; order Caudata; family Salamandridae; genus Lissotriton; species Lissotriton vulgaris. The sequence goes on from NC_141696.1 coordinate 374,001,913, forward strand.
GGGCCCTAACACCTACTTTATTACAATTGTGTATCGAAATCAAGGATGCTTTCTGTGAGCATGCGCATTTCGTATTTGATACTTTCACACAGCATCATAGCTATCAATAGTGCAGCACACAGAGGCGTAACAATAGCTCCCACAGACCCAGAGGTGCGGGTGGGTAAGCTCCAGGGGCCCCCCTCTGGCACTCTGCACAGGCGGATGCTGAGAGCTCCTGACTTGGTCGGGAGCGTGGGGGAGCCCTCCTCTATGTACTTTTCAGGGGGGCCTTCAGGTTTTGTTATGTCACTGGCAGCATGTGCATTGGAACTGTGGCCAATGGGTGTGAGAGCACCCCAATAATAATACTTTCCCATTGCTCAACCAGTGGATGGGGCACATTTTACTTGCTTGCATTAAGCCCCTAGCAATCTTGTTAAGCTACTGCTTTCAGGTTACTATACATGGCCCTAAGGCTGTTTAAAACTTCTATTTGCTCAATATGGTGCATGTTAGAAATAGGGTTTCTGGTTGGTAGAGTATTGCACCCTGTCCAAGAAGGAACCTACACTCTAGTCAGGGTAAGCTAGATACACACTAAAAGACAACCTGTGTAGTCAGGCTTATCTAAAGAGGCAATGTGTAAAGTATTTGTGCAACATACAATAATACAATGAATACACCACAAAAATACTGCACATAGGGTTACAAAAATAGATTATATTTTTGGGAGTAAAATGACCAAAACTGCAAAAATTTGATAAGCAAAACCAGAGGTATGAATTTTTAAAGGAAAAATCCAAAAGTAGAGCTTAGAAGCAAAAAGTGCTTAGGAGTTACTTGAGGTCGTGCTGACCCAGGGTAAATCCAAAGTTCAGGCCGATTGCAATGGAGGGCAGGTCGGCTACATGACTCATACAAGTCCCACTGAAAAAGTACCTTGGATGGAGCAAGTTTTGATGTCAAAGACTCGATGCGTCGGTTCCGATCTGTGCAGGCGATGAAGACTTTGTCGACGAACCCATTCACAATGCATGCACTGTGTCTGTTGAAGCAATGTCGTAAATTGGTTCCTACATCAGTGTCAAAGGGCAATGCATTGGTCCCGATCAGTGCAAAGTCGTCACTGTGTCTATTTTCATGGTCCTGGACAGCAGAAATCACTTTTCAAGTGCCCAGGACTGGATTGGCACCACTTGGCAGGGCATGGCTCAAAGATGGTAGAATTGAGACGCTGTGGCCGGGTTGAAGGAAGTCTTTGATGGCCTTGGGACTTCAGAATAGGGGCAAGCCTCCAAGCCCTTGGAGTCACTCTGGGTTCAAGTGGGATGAGTCCAGTCCTTGTCCTTGGCAGAGCAGAGTTCAGCAGGCAGCAGAGCAGCACAGCAAACAAGAAAAACAGTCCTTCCAAAGCAGCAGTCAAGCAGAGTGGCAATCCTTGTAGCACATCAGCCTTTACTCCTGGCAGATTTCTTTGCAGGTCCACTAGTGTACTGTCTTGGTAGGGTCAGAGTCCCAGTACTTATACCCAATTGTGCCTTTGAAGTAGCAGTGACTTCGAAGCTGGCCACTTGAAGTGCAGAGGTCCCCCTTTTTCCCAGCCTCACTCCAGACTAACAGTAGAGGGTAATCAGCCCTTTTTGTGGGTAACAGAACACTGCCTATTCAGGGGTCAGGGTCAGCTTCCCCTCTGTCTTCCTGCCAACGAAGATCTATCAGAATGTAGATGAATGCAGACGAGATCTCTGTTACACCCACCCTTCCTGTGTTTGTGGCAGTCTAGAGGGAATGCACAAAGTGTAGCTGTCACCCACCCCATATGTGTATTGCAGACAGGCAGCAAGACACACAGAAAAAAAGAGCAGAGAAATGCTCTTTCTAAAAGTGGCAGTTCTAAAATAGTAATGTTAAATCCTACTTTACCTCTAGGGATGATTTATCATTACAATTCCAAAGATATAAGACATGATGCAGCTACTCCTTTCTGATCAGGGATTACAGATTAAAAGGAGTTTTAAAGAACACCCTATGCTAGCCTATGAGACGAATAGGCCTCACAGTAGTAAAAAATGAATTTAGCTGTTTGTCACTACCAGGACATATAAAACTTAAAAAGACATGTCCTAGCTATTAGTTACACTGTGCCCTGGGGGCTACCTGGGGCCTACCTTAGAGGTGACCTATGTGTAATAAAATGGGTGTTTAAGATTTGGCAAGTGTTTTGAATGCCAGATTGAAGTGGCAGTAAACTGCATACACAGATTTTGCAATGGAAGGTATATAACAGGTTTGAAAGGCCACTTGTGTGGGTGGCATAACCAGTGATGAAGACCCACAAATAACATTTAGATTACAGGCCCTGGGCATATGTCATACCACTTTACAAGGGATTTACAAGTAAACTAAATATGTCCGTTGTGTATACACCAATGTTACCAAGTTTAGGGCAGACAAACATGCCCTTTAGCACTGGTCAGCAATGGTAAAGTGCTAAGAGTCCTAAGGCCAACAAAAAGATACAGCAAAAAGAGGAGGTAAGCAGGCAAACGGTTTAGGGGAAGGTCACCTTAAGGGTGACAGGTCTAACACTTGTCCCACCCAACTGAAAGTAGTGAAATCTACCCACCCTCTAGAGAGGTCTCCTCAATAAGGCAGAAGAACATGGATAGACCATGAGCCTTGATGTGGTCTATCCCTGGTCTGTGTTCCACCCTGAATTCCATACCACATAGGGGGATGGACCACCTCAACAGTTTTTGATTTTCATCCTTCATTTGCATGAACCACCTAAGAAGCATGTGGACAGTCTGAATTAGGAAGTAAGTACCAAAACAGCTATGGTCTCAACTTCTTTAGTGCCCAGATCACAGTAAAAGCTTTAGTTTCTATAGAACTCCATCTTTGTTCCCTGGGGAGTAAACTCCTGGAGATGAAGCCTACAGGTTGGTCCAGGCCATCTTCATTGAGCTGTGATAAAATGGCCCCTATACCATGTTCTGAGACATCTGTTTGAACGGTAAACTCCTTGGAGAAGTCAGGGGCCCTGAGCACTGGGGCTGTGGACGTGGCCTGCTTCGGAGAGTCAAATGCTTTTTGGCATGCCTCTGCCTGAATCACATTTCTGGGCTGTTTCTTAGAAGTCAGCTCTGTCAAGAGAGCAATAATGGTGACATATCCCTCTACAAACCTCCTGTAGTACCCAGTGAGGTCCAAGAATTTTCTGACCTCAGTCTGTGTTTTGGGGGGCTCCCAGGCCATGGTAGTCTCTATCTTGGCCTGGAGGGGCTGCACCTTAACCCTGCCCACCAGGTGTCCCAAGTACACCACAGACCCCTGCCCTATCTGGCACTTACTGGCCTTGATAGTCATGCCTGCCTGTTGCAGACCCTGAAACACTTTCTGGGGGTGAAAAAGGCGGGCCTTCCAGCTGCTACTGAAGACAGCTATGCCATCCAGATTGGCAGCTGAGAAGGCCTCCATACCATCAAGAACCTGGTTCATCGACCTCTTGAAGGTGGCAGGGGCATTTTTTATTCAAAAGGGCATCACACAAAATTGGTAGTGGCCTCCTCGAGTGGAGAAGGCTGGCCTCTCCTTGTCACCTTCTGTTAGGGCGACCTGTCAGTACCCTTATGGAAGATCAAAGGTACTTAAGTGCTGGGCAGCCCGTAACCGGTCAATCAGCCCCAGGGACTGGGATAAGCATCTGTTTTTGTAACTGAGTTGAGCCCGCTATAGTCCACACAGAACTCCAGTTCAGGTGTGGTGCCTGGTGGGGCAGCTTTTTGTACCAGAACCACAGTGCTGGCCCAGAGGCTACTGGAGGGTTCTATCACTCCCCAAATCAGCTTTTTAGAGACTTCACTCCTAGAACTTGCCCTCACCTTATCTGCCATGCTCAATCTCATATTAGAAAATTTACAAGTAGAATTATTTCTTGACCTAAATAATGATTTGATACAACTATGCGCACAAAAATGCATATGTGCTTAGAGGACTGCCTTAATTTGGTGAAAACAAGGGTAAGGCTCCTATAAACATGTTCCATGGCAAAGTCCAGCTTCTATAGTAATTTTAAAAATATGAGACGTTTACCTTAAAGTAAGCTACATTAGAGTGATATGCAGACAGGGGACATACTTTGTTACTCTTTATGGACAGCATTTTAGCACTATTCCCTCTATTGTCAACTCAACAGGTAAAACCCAGATCATAGAAAGCACCAGGTGCTTGCCTAGATAACAAGCATCACCACCCCTGGTAACCAGTATGAACCCCAAATCTCTTGGGACCATTCACCTCTCGCAACAAAAATAGGGAAGTGATACCACTTCCCCTGGGATTACAGCCTACTGGACTTTGGATGTTGCTTTGACTTGTCTACTTGTCTACCGGTTTGTGTCCCCGTCGCCCTTCCCATTCTCTTTCCATGCGGTGTCTCTCACCCTCCCCTCCTCTTTCCCGCCTTCATTATCCGTCTACTTCCCCTGATCCTACCCCCCTCCCCTGAATCTCTCCCCTTGCCTGCTTTTCCCCTTACGTATTTGTGCTTCTTGTTTATCTCGACCTTACAAGTAACTATGTTGCCATGCTCTAATAACTTTGTAACCTTTGTAATCGATGTAACTTGTAACTATGATCCGATACTCATGTAAAGCGCTCTGATACCTCCGGGTCTAGCCAGCGCTATATAAAACCTTTAAAATAAGTAAAATAAATAAATCCACTGAAAGCACCCCAATATTACTTGTTCTGCATATTTAAGCTGCTCGGTGTGTAAACTGCAAAGGGAAAAGCCCCAAAGAGGAAACAAATAATAGTATTCACCACAATGTTTAGTCAGAGCAAAAACTCGAATACGAGACATTATAAACCATAACTATTATTATTAGTCGAAATGCAAGTAACGGAAGCGGGAGCAGTGGCATTGTGATTGTTTTTGTTATTGTTAATTGTTAAGTATTCAAATGTTTTATGTGATGGCTGTCCAGTGCTTGCAGTAGATAGCCGCTGCTGTTCAAGTAGGAAATGTCACAAAACCAGACTAGATAGCAAGCTCTAATCATGTACAGGGTTGCGTCTAAAAATTAGGATACATAGTTATTATCAGTAATGAACGCACACACTACTGACATGGCGACTCAAAAGTGACCCTAAAATATAACAGGCTCTACATCAACACTACTGGCCTTCCAGAGGCACTGATCTGACCGGATAAATTCCAACCCAGTGTTACGGCCTCCAAAGGAAGGCATACAGCAGGAAAGACAACTCTTGATTTGGCAAAACTTGCTGGTTTATTGATGACAACCCCATTTGACTATGACAAGCAGCAACTGATGCGTTTCAGCAACAAGCCTTCAATTGGACTCCATCCATCCATCCTTCCATCTGTCAGTCTAAAGAAAGCTAGTTATATGCATAAATATAGGTATACAGATAAAGGTAGATTTTTGGCATAATTTTAATTTTTTCATCACTTCTTTTGCAAGAAAGAACTATTTCTTCTGTGTCACTTAATTACTTTTCTGGTAAAATGCTAACGGCCTTAATATGAGGTGCCAGAAATTTAGAGGAGAAGATATCAGGGCTGGAAATCCTAACTCCAGCCAGTACCTCTCCACACCACTCTCTGGGCATTCCAAGGTTAGACCCCAAAATAGGGAATAACCTTGTTGCCCCAGGATTATTGAGTCTTTTTCGGTATGTTATTCCAGGGATTTCCTGCATTCGGAATGACCTAATCATATATGGTGAGAAGTTGGAGCTGGTGGCCATGGCTAGGCGCAGAGGTGGGAAGGATGGAAGGCTCCACTGTGCCATCTGCCCGGGGAATGCTTCTCTGGCTGGCTCATTTTGAAGGCCTAAGAATAGGATTTTGGCCAGTACCTTTGCCACCACTAATCGTGGCACTCAGTTAACACCTTTTATGATTAAGTTTGATTTATGGGCTTCACACTGTCAATCTCCTTGTGTACACAATTTTATAAATCAGTGCATGGGGGCAGCAGTTTAACCAACATAGCCAACGAAGCCAGAATAGGCTAAAGAATATTAGTTCCATGCCTCTTAAAGGGGACTTAATATACTGCACATTTTGAGAAGTGCTGTACTACTATTGCATCACAGCATGGAAATGCCATAAAAGTACAACCACTGTCAAGTAAGGGCAATAGCCAACCAAAGACAAATAATGGTAAAAAGTGGTTGAGAAAATGTGGCACTAAAACAGATAAGCATCTTGTCTCCCAATGGTTTTTGCTCTAGGGTAATACCACTCCACCAACATGTGGAAACATTACTATTTCATAACAGTATTAGCCTATAATCTAGCACCTTTTCTGAAAGAGAAAATTAGCCACTTGTATATCATGCCCAAGTTTGGTATAAGCTGAAATATGGGAATATGCATTTTTCCCGGCCTGTTAGTATCTTTAGTATTATTTTTGCATTATATCAAAGGCAAGATTCAATTTCATTTCTGATGTTTAAATTCCCTCGTTCCAAGTCTGTAGAATAACAACAAGAAGTAAGCGCATTCCTCAAGAGCAAAATCTTAGAGCACTCTAAAGAAACTGTCAGCTGGCAGTGACCTCATTCTACGTTCCCATTGGGAAGTGGTGATAAAAAAGCAACTGCATTGTGCATGCATGCTGTAAGTAGCACTTCCTCTGAAACCTAGTAAAACCTGCACCAAAGCAAAATATGAATAAACCCTTTGATGTCTAATGCAAAGTAACATTACAGGTTAACTATAATGTGAAGCACTTATCATCTGAATGCACCTAGACTGCAGGCCATTAACCTCAGAGTTATAAACTATATACCGAGCTACTTTTTCGTCGACACAATATTATTACTTCATTCACAGTTTCATAGCTCGATTTGCTGTACTCTAACGTGAAATGTAAACAAACTTTGGAAAAAACAAAAGGTCGTGCCTTAGCAAGCTAATGCGATGATTAAACACGTGTATTTCTTTTTACTGCAAACATGAGCCAGAAAAATAATCAGGTATTTCAATTCTTTATTACATTTTCCCATTACATTAACCAGAATGGTACAATAAAAATACACAAACCTGCCGCCAAGCAGGTTGAGAATATCAAAATAGTAAAATGCAATCCCAAAATCCAGCCAAAAACCAGATCCTCGTTAAAGCAATTAATGAGTAATATTATAAATGAGTGTGAATGAAACACAGAACACAACCATCAAAAGAGGTGAAGAGAAAATGAAAATGAAAAGGAAGCACGCACCCTTAATGAAGGGGAAAATGTCATGATAGAACACCCCTGACAAAAGAAAAAAAAGAATTAAAGACCCCCTATTCCAAACCTCCTATAATCCGGGTCAATATTATATGAGGTCGAAGTCTGGGGAACCTCAAGGGCAAGGGGACTGAGAACAGAGCATAGGAATCCGCATGTAATGAAACCTGAAACAGAATGTGATATCTTATAGGCAACTGGAGTGTATGGGTGAGTACAGCACATCGATCGTTAAGAAAAGGGCCCCATATCGCTTGAAATATCTACAATTTGTCATTTTGTTTATAAATGTGGTGTTCAAAATGTGCCATATCACACATGTTATCCAACCAGTTCTGAAAAGTGGGTATAAGGACTGAATTCCAAAGTCGCAGAATCACCAATTTAGCCAACCTTTGGCAGTGGAAAGCCATATATTAACATGTCTGGTCACTGAAGGGATCTCAAAAGTATCATGCAAGAGCACTATCCAGGCAGGCAATGGTCTATCTACCCAAAGGCAGTCTCTCATTGGATCCGAAACTGCAACCAAATGGCCTTAGTCGATTACATTCCCATAAAATATGGACTATGTTACAGTACAAAAGACCACATCTCAAAAAGCGTTAGTGCACACTAAGACGGGCCTTGTGTAACGTTTCTGGAGACCAGTGCCAGTGGTGAAGCATCTTATCAAAACTAAACTAAGACATGCTTTCCATAATTCTTTATTATAATCGACCAGTAGAGAATCCCGATCAACATCCAGGAATTGTGTGTTAAGACGAGATTCTCACCAGGCTCTCAGTGCGCCGAATGTGGGGGGCAGAAAAGCAGTGATCCAACAGTGTAACATACAATCCCAATGTTGTACCCCCCAAATTTTTACCGGTGTGGATATAAAGAACAATGGGAGATCTTGAAGTGTATTATTGCTGAAACTCTGACATTATTGCAGTTGGGTGGGTGATGAGACGAGCCTCCGGATTTCGAATGGCAGGAATAATTTGGGACGAGGATTGTTGGTGGAGCTGATAAGCCAAAGTCCTACCTGCCTTCTCACCCCTTTCGCAGTGTCTCTGTCATATACGGAGGAGGCATTTCTTTATCTCTGTAGTATATTGTGTACTCAGTTAACATTTAGCCAGTAGAAGCTCAGAGAAGAGGTGGTTTTGAAGATGAGTTATGGTCAATAGGCAGGAATACGAGCCATGCTTCCTGTTCTCACCTACAGTCTGTAAGCCTCCGTTTGATCATCTCTGAGACCTTCATCAGCATGCCATGAAGAACTGCCTTTCCCGCTTCCCACAGTGCCTGTGCCAAGATCACTGATCCCTTATTGTCCTCCAAATACCTTTCTACATATTCTGTGAGGCGATGTTTTGCCTCAGGGTCTTTAGTTTATGATGAGTGGCATTGAGGCACCAAGGTCCTCACAGATATGTATGCACACCAAGTCTATGTGTTGATCTATAAGGTCATGATCTGAGATCCAGCAAGGAAATAATGTTTGCGTCTACAAAGAGTCGGGTCACCAAGGGGATGCAAAGATAGTCGTCAATGCTAGTGCAAATGTTGTGAAAGCAAGAGGTGAAAGTATAATCTCTTCTTCATGGATTCAGGAGTCTCCAAGTTTCCCAAAGAGTATGATCTTGCTTTAGATCACATAAAGCACCACAGTTCCCATCATGTTGTATATCTGACCAACCTGGTCTGTCCAGATAAGAGTCTAGAGCTACATTTCAGTCTCCTCTAATGATGATTCTAGAGTTGCCAAATGATGTCAGTAGCCTACTGATATGAGAGAAACCCAGACTTAACGGTCTATGGAGCGTATACTGAGCCCACAATAACAATTGTTCTCTTTATAGAGAGCTTGGCATACACATAGCTGTCATTTGTATCTGACCAAGGGCTTGATTTAGATTTCGACAGATGAATTACTCTGTCACAATGGTAATGGAAATATTGTCTGCGGAAATATAAATCCCACAATATCCAATGGCATTTATATTTTGGCAGACAGGATATCCGTCATCGTTGTGACCGAGTAACCTGTCTGCCAAAATCTAATTCAGGCCCCAAGTTTGGAGAATTCTATATGAGAGGTGCTTTTGAAGGAGTATGGCAATGCCTCTTTTCCCTTAGTGGAGCACCTGTGTCATCCCGACCCTGTGATGTGTGAGAGACGCTAGCATGAAGGGTCAGCCCACCCAGTCTCTCTATAACTTGTCACCCTCTGTTGGAGAGAGGTGGGCAATCTAAGGTTTTTGATAACCGAAAAAGGTGAAAGTTTTATTCTATTTTATAAAATGTGTCAAACTTTGCACATTTAGGGAAACTACATTCAATGACCTTTGCTGCACGGGGCATGCCATGTGATTAATATGTGAAATATGGTTGTGAGGCAAATTCCAAGAAGTAAGATCAACTGGCAAGCAGGGATCGGGAAGTGGAAAAAAGGGATAGGTGCATGCAGTGGGAGAGGTGCTCAGTGAGGATGGAAAAGTTGGTGTCTATAATGGGACAAGATCCCGAGGCTGTGAACGGACTCAAATCGACCTTAAAAATTCAACCTGTAAGTGGGTTGTGGAAAGAGGCACCAATAACGAAAGGAGTAGGGCCTCCTGCAAGATGGAAAATCTTTATCGTATTGAGACTGCAGAGAGAAGGGGCTGCTACAAAGGACCAAACTGGGAGCATATCACAGCAGAAGCTGAGTGTAGAAATTATATTAATCACAACATTATCTTTTCTGACTCCTCAACCTCCCACCACAGGCAAACATTTTTAAACTTAGGTCTTAAAACAATTAACAGTATACCAGGTGATATACAAATCCCCCATGAAGATGTGACATAATCATGAAACGTCTGGGTTGTCCAATCATGCATTGTAGATTCACGTCTTAGATACACATTGCTGAACAAATAATGCATACTTTTGCCAGCGATACGGAGTCCATCAAAACTGAAGAGGAGACCTTGATTCATCTCTTGGGGGGGGGGGGGGACTTTGCTGATCGTGGTCTGGCAATTTGCGACCATTTCTGCGTGACTGAATGAAATCGTTAGGTTCATCCTTAGAGGTGGAGCCATCCCCATGGGATACATCTTTTCGGGGTGAAGATAAAGAGGTTGAGGGTGTGACAGAAGGAGCATCCTCTACGTAGTGTAATCAAGGGCATTCAGGAAGGAATCCAAGTCTTGTGGATCATGGCATTCAGATGTTCTGTCTTGAAACATGAAGAGCATAGTAGAAGGTTCTAGTACCCTATACTTAATGCCTTTCTTCTTAGGTTAGGTGCAGAGCGCTAAGAATTGTTTCCGTCTGGCGGTGGTTGGGACAGAGAAATCTGCCACATACAGAATTTGAGTGTTCTAATGTCGGTAAGGACCAAGGTTTTTGTCTTCCTGGAGAATCTCTCTGGCATGCTAATGCCGTACATAACATGCTAAAACATGGCGTGGCTGAAAATTGATTGCTGTGCAATTTGAAGGGATCCTGTGAGCCCTATGGAATTTCAAATGTCCATCAAACAGGAGGCTCCAAAGGTCAAGGATTAAGGTGTTCAAAAAGCCAGAAAAATCCTCCATTCCAATGTGATCTGGTAAACCAATAATGCTGACATTGTCGATTTAGAAAAGGGGGTGGTGATGAACAGAGTGTCTGAATTAAGCAGACCACTCTTCCCCAGTCCAAAGATCAGGGCTTGATCCATCACCATTATTTATCTCACTGCACCATCCCAGCTCAGAACCTGGCTATATGCAAATCAGTCTGTCCCTCGCCCAGTGCATCATGGGAACAGGGCAGACTAAACTACCAAGCCAATTCTTCACCAGAAAGGAGACGAGCTACCGGGGACCGGTTTCTGGCATTTCAGCCGTCGTTGGCCCGGCTTGCTTGATTCCTGATGGTGCAGTGAGAAAGGGACTCTTGTCTGAGTATACCCTGCCACACCTATAGTGGCCAAAAACGATTCAGAAAAGGGGGTGGTGATGAACAGAGTGTCTGAATTAAGCAGACCACTCTTACCCAGTCCAAAGATCAGGGCTTGATCCATCACCGTTATTTATCTCACTGCACCATCCCAGCTCAGAACCTGGCTATATGCAAATCAGTCTGTCCCTGGCCCAGTGCATCATGGGAACAGGGCAGACTAAACTACCAAGCAAATTCTTCACCAGAAAGGAGACAAGCTACCGGGGATCGGTTTCTGGCATTTCAGCCGCCGTCGGCCCGGCTTGCTTGAATCCTGATGGTGCAGTGAGAAAGGGACTCATGTCTGAGTATACCCTGCCACACCTGTAGTGGCCAAAAACAATTCAGAAAAGGGGGTGGTGATGAACAGAGTGTCTGAATTAAGCAGACCACTCTTACCCAGTCCAAAGATCAGAGCTTGATCCATCACCGTTATTTATCTCACTGCACCATCCCAGCTCAGAACCTGGCTATATGCAAATCAGTCTGTCCCTGGCCCAGTGCATCATGGGAACAGGGCAGACTAAACTACCAAGCCAATTCTTCACCAGAAAGGAGACAAGCTACCGGGGACCGGTTTCTGGCATTTCAGCCGTCGTCGGCCCGGCTAGCTTGAATCCTGATGGTGCAGTGAGAAAGGGACTCATGCCTGAGTATACCCTGCCACACCTATAGTGGCCAAAAACGATTCAGAAAAGGGGGTGGTGATGAACAGAGTGTCTGAATTAAGCAGACCACTCTTACCCAGTCCAAAGATCAGGGCTTGATCCATCACCGTTATTTATCTCACTGCACCATCCCAGCTCAGAACCTGGCTATATGCAAATCAGTCTGTCCCTGGCCCAGTGCGTCATGGGAACAGGGCAGACTAAACTACCAAGCCAATTCTTCACCAGAAAGGAGACAAGCCACCGGGGACCGGTTTCTGGCATTTCAGCCGTCGTCGGCCCGGCTTGCTTGAATCCTGATGGTGCAGTGAGAAAGGGACTCATGTCTGAGTATACCCTGCCACACCTATAGTGGCCAAAAACGATTCAGAAAATGGGGTGGTGATGAACAGAGTGTCTGAATTAAGCAGACCACTCTTACCCAGTCCAAAGATCGGGGCTTGATCCATCACCGTTATTTATCTCACTGCACCATCCCAGCTCAGAACCTGGCTATATGCAAATCAGTCTGTCCCTGGCCCAGTGCATCATGGGATGCCGGAAACCCGTCCCCAGAAGCTTGTTTCCTTCCCAGTATAAGAATTGGCTTGGTAGTTTGGTCTGCCCTGTTCCCATGATGCACTGGGCCAGGGTCAGACTAATTTGCATATAGCCAAGTTCTGAGCTGGGATGGTGCAGTGAGGTAAAAAAAGGTGATGGATAAAACCCTGATCTTTGGACTGGGTAAGAGTGGTCTGCTTAATTTAGACACTCTGTTCATCACCACCCCCTTTTCTGAATCATTTTTGTCCACCATAAGCGTGGAAGGGTATACTCAGATGTGAGTCCCTTGCTCATTGCACCATCAGGATTCAAGCAAGCCGGGCCGAAGACGGCTGAAATGCCAGAAACCGGTCCCCGGAAGCTTTTTTCCTTCCCAGTATAAGAATTGGCTTGGTAGTTTGGTCTGCCCTGTTCCCATGATGCACTGGGCCAGGGTCAGACTAATTTGCATATAGCCAAGTTCTGAGCTGGGATGGTGCAGTGAGGTAAAAAAAGGTGATGGATCAAACCCTGATCTTTGGACTGGGTAAGAGTGGTATGCTTAATTCAGACACTGTGTTCATCACCACCCCCTTTTCTGAATCATTTTTGTACACCATAAGCGTGGAAGGGTATACTCAGATGTGAGTCCCTTGCTCATTGCACCATCAGGATTCAAGCAAGCCGGGCCGAAGACGGCTGAAATGCCAGAAACCGGTCCCCGGAAGCTTGTTTCCCTCCCAGTATAAGAATTGGCTTGGAAGTTTGGTCTGCCCTGTTCCCATCATGCACTGGGCCAGGGTCAGACTAATTTGCATATAGCCAAGTTCTGAGCTGGGATGGTGCAGTGAGCTAAAAAACGGTGATGATTAAACCCTGATCTTTGGACTGGGTAGGAGTGGTCTGCTTAATTCAGACACTCTGTTCATCACCACCCCCTTTTCTGAATCATTTTTGTCCACCATAAGCGTGGAAGGGTATACTCAGATGTGAGTCCCTTGCTCATTGCACCATCAGGATTCAAGCAAGCCGGGCCGAAGACGGCTGAAATGCCAGAAACCGGTCCCCGGAAACTTGTTTCCTTCCCAGTATAAGAATTGGCTTGGTAGTTTGGTCTGCCCTGTTCCCATGATGCACTGGGCCAGGGTCAGACTAATTTGCATATAGCCAAGTTCTGAGCTGGGATGGTGCAGTGAGCTAAAAAACGGTGATGGATCAAACCCTGATCTTTGGACTGGGTAAGAGTGGTCTGCTTAATTCAGACACTCTGTTCATCCCACCCCCTTTTCTGAATCGACATTGTCATGTCAACTGTGGTCGAACCACAGATGTCTACCCTAAATTTCAGGCTTGTCTGCCATGAGGCTGTGGAATTCAGATCTTAATCTTTAGTGGGGCCATAATCTGCCTTCCCAAAGGCCAAGTGTCAAAACCTCTCCCTCCAATCTATCCAGTCAGTGATTCAAATGGCAGAGGTCTATCATTCAAGTTGCATGCTCACTGTTTATAGCTGTCCCAGGGGAAGGTACATATGTGCTCCCCCCAGCCTTCAGTTTGGATTGGAGTGAAGCTAAAAGGCACACAAAGAGTTTTAGAGCAGAGAAATGCCCACAGTCTAGAAGTGGAATTTCTAAGCTATTAATGTCAAATCCACCCTTACCCCAGAAAAGGGTTTGTCATTGTGAATCCAATGATAAAAAAAACATTAAGAGGCTGCTCCCCTGCAAACTGCTATTGCACCCTGAAGTAATTTTTAACCATTCCCCCATGTTAACCTATGGGAAGACCAAACCTCATAAGTAGTGAAAACACACATGGGTATTCTTCACTACCTGGGCAGGGAACACATATGTGCACCTGCCCTGCCTTCCACTTACCACTTGCTCCACCCCTTAGAACTTACTCCAGGGGTGCTCTAGTGGGAGTTGTAGGTCAGCTCTGAATTGGCTAGTGATTTAGAAATGCCAACCTGAACATAAGTACAATTGTACACACACAGGCCTGCAATGGTAGGCTTGAAACATGTTTAAAACATCATAGGTGCAAGTGTACACAAACAGGCCTGCAATGTAAGGCTTGAGACAAACATCAGATAAGCACCACTTCCTAACATGTGTAGGAAGGGCACAAGCACTTTCACACTGCATTTACACTGGTAAAGTGCCCAGAACCCTAAGGCCACAAGCAGAGAATCAGTAAAACCGCAGTGGTGTCCTAAGGAAAGAGCCGCCCTCCTAGTTAGGGAAACCCACATGGGGGTTCTGCACTACCTGGGCAATGAACACCCATGTGTACGTGCCCTGACTTTCGCCTACTACTTGCTCCACCCCTCAGGGCTTACCCTATGGGTGCCCTAGTGGTAGTGGAAGGCCCACTTAGGGTTGGCTAATAAGTGAGAAATGCCAATCTGAGCAGAGGCGCAACTGTGCACCCTGATACATGTTTGACAGGCTATTCTGGTGGGTGGCACAATCAGTGCTGTGACCCACTATTCGTTAGTACAGTACCTGCCCTGAGTATGTGAGGTACCTTTTTACAGGCCACTCATAGGTACAACACCTAAACCAATCAAGTAAGCACCACTTACTAGCATGTGTGGGAAGGACGCACATGCTTTCACACTGTATTACAGTGGGAAAGTGTCCTGAGCCCTAAAGCCACGGAAAATAATCAGCAAAAATCAGGACCGGAAAAAAGCTAAAAGCTTAAGGAGTATCCCCCATGGAGGGCCATGTCTAGCATGGAGGTACCAGATGTCTTTACCTCAATCCAGGAAAACGTCTAGATGTGATTCCACATCCATATGTCTCCTCTATACAGTGGTAAACTGGTCTGAATAAAGCTGATTTAATTTCGCAAAGATTGTACCTCCAAATTGGTTACAGATACAGCTGAAGTCATCTGTGCAATAGAGACTTTAATCTCACAAAAACAATAAGAAGGAAGGGAACATGAAAACATACCCTCACCAAAATGTGGCTGCCATAAGCTTGAAATAAACATTTGAAATTGAAAAAAAAGTAACCTGACCAGGAGTTAGTGCACATCATATGAAAATATGACTTTAATTTCCAAAATGAAGAGATACGACTGGCTTTGAAATACTGTAACTTGAAAACAGAGTCTACACACAGAAGGATGACTAAAAAAGAAAAAGGATGAAGACTAGAGGGAAAAAGTATTGGCAAAGTAATGTAATCAAATGCAAAAACAACAGTTGATGGACAGAATGCAGAACAGTGTCATACATTCACCCCAGTACAAAGATCTGGGCCTAAATCCATAGTTTGTTTGCTCACCATGCAATTCCAGTTTGAACTCAGCCATATGCAAATCAGTCTTGACCCTGTGCCCCATGGGAACAGTCCAGCCCGAACTGCCAAGCCAGGTCCTCCCTGGACTGGAAAAAAGCATTGTAGGACCGGTTTTGAGCTTTCAGCCCTCATCAGCCACGATAGCTTGATTCCAGTGGCATGGAGAGCACGGGACTCACGTCTGAGCATACCCGACCCACTCGGGGTGACAAATGTAAACACAACAGTTGATGGACAGAATGCAGAACAATGTCATACATTCATCCCAGTACAGAGATCTGGGCCTTAAATCCATAGTTTTTTTGCTCACCATGCCATTCCAGTTTGAACCCAGCCATATGCAAATCAGTCTTGACCCTGTGCCCCATGGGAACAGTCCAGCCCGAACTACCAAGCCAGGTCCTCCTTGGACTGTAAAAAAAGCATAGTAGGAACGGTTTCGGGCTTTCAGCCCTCATCATCTACAATAGCTTGATTCCAGTGGCATGAAGAGCACGGGACTCACGTCTGAGCATACCCGTCCCACTCGGGGTGACAAACCGGTCCTAGGATGCTTGATTCCGGTCCAGGGAAGACATGGCTTGGCAGTTCGGGCTGGACTGTTCCCATGAGGCACAGGGTCAAGACTGATTTGCATATGACCATGTCTGAACCTGGGATGGCTTGGTGAGCAAAATAACGATGGATTAAACCCAGATCTGTGACTGGGGGTGAATGTTTTGCCATTGTGCAACATTCCGTCCATCATCTTGTGTGTTTTGCTGAATGTAATGTAGTCACTCACCAACCCTGGCACTGGAATGCATTTTTTAGGAGAATGTGCTCATGTGATCAATCAAAATGCCTCAACTCACAGTACAAGAGAACGAATGGCTGAAGTGGGTTTACCTATTTTCACATGCTGTATGATTTGGTGCATGGAAACAATGTGTGAATGACTGTAGAACAGACCAACGGATGAATGCAACTGTCATGAAGGTGTGTGAAAGAATGAACTCATTTGAGACTTAGCAAGGGTCTGGATGTCTTAAATTATTTAAGGACTTGCAAACTGAGGGGAATACTTATTAAAGAGTTGTGTTGCCCTTGCGCCTCACACTAGGGCGCAAGAGTGGCAAAACATGGCTTGATAAATCAAGAGTATTGCAACGCAGCGCAAATTGCTGCTTGCCGTTACTCTGCCCCAGGGATGCATTTCATGGGTGAAGCATGGGTGATTCCCACACACCACCCATAGATTTGGTGCATTCCCAAATTTACCATTACTGGTAGACCTGGAAATGCATCAAAATGCTAAGCATCCCCAGGGGAGGCATAACAAGGAAAAATATAATTATGATTATAAAGTATCCCTTCCTGCAAAAAAACAATTGTGTTTACACTGCAGATACCTGTGCACCATGGTACAAGATTGCCTGCATTGGTGCTAGGCAGCACATTGTGTACCAGTGCTGGGAAATGGCAGGAATGCGCTGTATAATGTTCAGTACGCAGCCGAGGGCGGTAGTGGGTGTACCTGCAGGCGGTGACATGGGGAGGGGGAGGGGCAGGGTGGGGAGTAGTAATATATGGATTATGGAGCTTTACAGGTAAGTAAACATATACATAAATAAAGCAAATTTTGTTGCAAGCACTGCATCGTATTTGGGTATACAGTGCATGCAACAAAATGTGTTTTATTTATTTAAATGTTTACTTACCTGTAAAGCTCCGTAATCCATACATTACTACCCCCCACCCTGCCCCTCCCCCTCCTCACATCACCATTATGCAGGTACACCCACTACCGACCGCGGCTGTCAGTATGGCGCATTCCTGCCTTTTCCCAATTACGCAGCGCAGCAAGGTGACTTGCTGCACTGCGCTGTGGGATTTTTTTAATAAATATGCTTCTCGCTCTCCACCTTAGAAAAAGTGAAACATATAATTGTCTAATTATAAGAAAAACCGTGCCTGTTTTTCATCAATATGCAGTGAAGAAATTCTTTAACTTTCCTGATATCCATTTGAATTACAACTGGTATGACTGTCATTTTAAACCCAAAATACACACTTGATAGATACAGATTTACTACAAGTAACCACATGGAGACTGGAGGCACAGCAGGCATATAGTGTTGCACGGACTGTGCTCAGAAACTGAACTATGCCTGGGACAGCAGAACGTCAGTAGGTAGAGACTGAGTCACCATACCCCCTCAGTAACCATGAACCCGAGCCTGACTACCTAAAGTGTCTCACTTGCCCTCCTAACCATATCCAGAAAGACAAGTAAAATGACACTTCAGAGCACAATACTCCCGACCCTCTCAGGGATTGCCGTAACAGGACACCCCCTTTCTCCTCTCACACTTTTCCACAATAATATATAACAGAGACATGAACGAAGGTTGAAATGTTTACCTAAACCATGTGCTGTAGAATGCAGTATTTGTGCCACAATCAGGAAACAAATGCATAACAAAAATACAGTCAGCATAGTCAGCAAACCATCTATATATATATAAAAACCAAAGTATGTCTGTTTGTCCTTTATGCATTACTACACCATTCATCCGATCGGCATGAAACTTTGGGAAGTTGTTGAGTACACTCCCGCGAAGGTTTCTGGCAAAAAAAAAAAAATTGTTAAATATCTGCCCCCCCGGGGCCCTCATAATCTTTCCAATACTGAACGTTTACAGTTTCCGGTGCGACTCGCTTTTGCAATGACCATCAACAAAGCACAAGGACAATCGCTGCAAGTGTGTGGACTAGATTTGGAGAATCCGTGCTTCTCACATGGACAACTGTATGTGGCCAGCTCACGCGTCGGAAAACCTTCTGATTTATTCATGTACGCACCAGACGGAAAAACAAAAAATACTGTGTATCCACAAGCACTTGAATAAAGAAACAGAATTAAAGCAACACTTTAAATTGTTTTCCATATTACAATGAATAAGTTTCAATAAAAATGACACCATGTAAATTAAATTTTATCATAACAAGTTTCCTTAAATTTCCTTTCTTCTGAGATCGCAGCAACGTGTGACGGGTAAGCTAGTATATTGTAAAAAGCCCTGTCATATTATAACACAGATTACCTTAACCCTCCTCCCCTTATACAGAAGTGGAATGATTATATAACAAAGATCTCTGGGATTAGTAGCAAACTCCATACCTTAGCAGACACAGGTGGATGTTTTACATCCACCTGTGCATACCTATATGACAAGGCGTATATGCTCACAAACAACAGCTGCACCCATGTGTTGTGTCTAGGTGCTAGTGAATAGCCAGAACGAAATAAAAAGGGACATTGTTGTTTGACCTTGTCTGCTGTGTTCAGACTGAATCCCAGGAAAAAACAGAACGTGTAAACAGCTGCAAGTTCTGTGTGAAATTACAATGTGGCACAAAGATAAATGTGTTTATATAGTACCTTGCGCACAGCAAATGCGGGCTGTAATTTGCACAGTTAGTCTAACATAGGGAAAACTACAATGGGCCATGCACTGAACATATGACACTAGTACATACAAGACGTTCACATATGAGACCAGGGACATGACAGACAAGTTTAAGGACATATAGGAGCTTGAATTAGGAGATCTAGGAGAGAGTGAGTGGTGTGAAACTTTTATGTCACAGAGAGACAGCAATAAGTATGGAGTGAAGTCACTCCATTTGTCATTTTCACAAGAGCCAGATGGTAAAAAATGATGTGAAGCAACTTCCTGGAGTGTGAGAGGGAGGAAGGCATGCTACACACCTTCTGTTGCTGTCCAGCAGTTTAAGTATTCTGTATAAAGCAGGAAGGGCCAGACGCTGGAAGTTGTGGTAGAGCTAGAACTGGCACTTGAACTAAAGCTAGAGTTGCTGGAGCTCTTTAGAGACATTGTGGTATGAAAGCCATATGGGACATAACAAATCAGTGAAAGGCTTGAGAAACCCTGGATTAAAGGAAGTGGGGGAGAGGCACAGATGCTAAACAAACAATAGGTCTCACAGTTGTTAGAGTTTGAGCCATTGGCATTGTAAATGGCTCTGCCTTTTATTTATGTGTTGGTTTTTAAAACATAAATAAAAGGCACAGATGCTAAACAAACAATAGGTCTCACAGTTGTTAGAGTTTGAGCCATTGGCATTGTAAATGGCTCTGCCTTTTATTTATGTGTTGGTTTTTAAAACATAAATAAAAGGCATTGTCAATTAGAATGCCAATAGATTAAACTCTCGCAAATGCGAGACCTATTGCATTGCAAAGGCTTGTTTATATTAAAAAAACAGCACAGTACTCCTTATTACAGCAAAGGCACCACAATACTAACTTGAAGTATTAGAACATAGTGCAAGGGTGCCTGCGTTGCAGGGAATGATTGTTAATGTGCAGGAATGGGGATTTGTAACTTCTATGTGTGTTGCAGAATGGAGAACATATAGAAGCTGCAACTCGTCATTGTCTAATGAGTGTTTATATGCAGGAAGGGGCACCTTCCTGCACATGAACAATCACTACTGGTGATTTGCTCTTTCTAAGTGTGCTGAATGCAACACACATATAAACAGCAAAAACGAAGAGAATGTAATTGTTTCTCCTCATTGAACCAGGATAAGACCAGGGTTTCCCTGATCCTATTTTTGGCGATGCCCCATATTTATGCCACCCTTGTAAAAAGGGTGCAGGGTCAAAAGCAATGGATGTTGTAGCGGAATGTACACTGCAACACCCATTGCCTGCCCCTTTTAAACTAAGTGCTGCGTGACAGGGGCATTATTTACACTGCAGCGTTAAGCCACGTTAAGTGGCTTAACGGCCCCTAGGAAATATGTCGAAGGGGTTAACACCACCTGAATGTCACAAAAAGTAACAGCTTGCCACAGACTTGGTTTCACTGCTGAATTAATTATCTATTGTAGCGCCGTGCCCCAGCTCGTCCTGCGCTGTTTGTATCACTGCCATTTTGTGCTTTTGCTGTTGTTGTTGTTTTGCCTCGCCTACCAGCCCAGAACCCGCCTCCTGGCTGCTCCTCCCTTGCCCCTCCCCCCCACTATCCATATATGACAGATGCTTTTACGCGCAGCGTCCACGCGCAACGTTCGCGCCGAAGGTGCGCCAAAGGTAAGCCCGTCTACGCCCGTCCGCGCCAAGCCCGCGCCCAGCGCCAGACCCCCTGGCCCCCGTACCACCCACCCCACCCGCATTACATATGACGCCTCCACCCTCTTAGCCCTTAATCCCGGCCGTCTCCCCACCTGCGTCCAAGCCGCCCCTGGGCACACCCATGGACCCTTCACATGTAACTCCTGCAAATTTGACGGCACCAAGACCAACTCCACATCCACGAACACCAAACAGAGATCTGACACCAACCACCTAAAATGCATCCTGCTCAACACCCGCTCGGTCCACAGACACGCCATCGACCTTTGGAATTTACTAGACACCATCTCTCCGGACGTAGCCTTCTTAACAGAAACATGGATGAACGCCTCATCAGCCCCAGACATCACCATTGCCATCCCGGAAGGATACAAGAGTATTCGTAAAGACCGCACCAAGCAAACAGGAGGAGGCATCACCATCATCCATAAGAATTCCATCCGCATCTCAACCAGCTCAGACGTCAACCTCACTAGCGCCGAACACCTTCACTTCCAGATCCACACTGACCCCAAGACCACTCTCAGAGGTACCCTCCTCTACAGGCCACCAGCACCCCGTGCGCAATTCAGTGAAGACATCACTGCCTTTATCACTCCTCACGCCCTCCCCTCCGAGGACTACATTCTACTGGGAGACCTCAATTTTCATCTGGAAAAGAGCAACGACAGCAACGCCACCACCTTACTGGACAACCTCTCCAACCTTGGACTCAAACAACTTGTTAACACCCCCACTCATCACGCAGGACACACACTCGACCCCATCTTCACCTCCAGCAAACATATCTCCTTCAGTCACACCACAGTTCTCCAATGGACGGACCACAACTGCGTTCACTTTGTCTACAAAAAGACCACAACCCACAACCATCCTCAACCCACTCTACGAAGAAACTGGAACAAAATCACCTTCGACCAGATCTCCTCCTCGCTTCTTCAAAACCCCCCTGCCCACTCTTCGAACCCCAACCAAGCAGCCATGAACTTCACTCAATGGCTAACCAACAGCGCCGACAACTTAGCACCCCTGAAAAAACGTCAAAACAAACTAGACCGCAAAAACGCTCCCTGGTTCAACGATGATCTTAAGAAATCCAAGAAACTCTGTCGCTCCCTCGAGAAGGCCTGGAAAAAAGACCCGAACACCAGCACCAAGGACGCCTTCAAAAACGCCACCCGCACACACCACCAACTGATCCGAACTGCCAAGAAAGCTGCACTTAAAGACCCACTAGACAACAACGCCCACAACAGCAAGGAATTATTCAACATCATCAAAGAATTTACCAACCCCTCTGCCAACTCCAACGACATCACTCCCTATCAAACCCTTTGCGACTCCCTAGCCTCGTTCTTCCACGACAAAATCGCAGACATCCACAACAGCTTCGACAACCAACCAAGAGACCTACCCTCACAACCTTCTGCCATACCCTCACCCCCCTCGAACATCCTAAACGACTGGAACCCTATCTCCACCGAGGACACCATCCGCCTGATGAACACCATTCACTCTGGCTCCCCTACAGACCCATGCCCTCACCACATCTTCAACAAAGCAGACTCCATCATAGCACCTCACCTCCGGGACGTCATCAACTGCTCCTTCAACTCCGCCACCTTCCCGGAAAGCTGGAAACACGCCGAACTCAGCGCCCTCCTGAAAAAACCCACAGCCGACCCCACCGAACTCAAAAACTACCGCCCCATCTCGCTCCGACCTTTCCCGGCCAAAGTCATCGAGAAAGCTGTCAACAACCAGCTCGCCGCCTTCCTCGAAACCAACAAATCCCTCGACTCCTCACAGTCCGGCTTCCGAACCAAACACAGCACTGAGACTGCCCTCATCGCAGCTACAGACGACATTCGTACTCTTCTGGACAATGGAGACACAGTCGCCCTCATCCTCCTTGACCTCTTCGCAGCCTTCGACACAGTCTGTCATAGCACCCTCCTACAACGCCTCAGAAACATCGGAATCCAAGGAAAAGCACTGGAATGGATCACCTCGTTCCTTGCCGGAAGAACTCAAAGAGTCCGCCTCCCACCATTCAAGTCAGAGGCCACTGAAGTCACTTGCGGAGTCCCACAAGGATCCTCACTCAGCCCCACCCTCTTCAACGTATACATGAGCCCCCTCGCGACCATCGCACGCCAACACAACCTCAACATCATCTCCTATGCTGATGACACTCAACTGATCCTCTCACTCACCAAAGACCCGACCACCGCCAAAACCAACCTACACGAAGGAATGAAAGAAGTTGCCGAGTGGATGAAGCACAGCCGTCTGAAACTGAACTCAGACAAAACAGAAGTCCTTATCCTAGGTACCTCTCCCTCCGCCTGGGACGACTCTTGGTGGCCAGAGGCCCTTGGAAAAGCACCCATCCCGACGGACCACGCACGGAACCTAGGCGTCATCCTGGACTCCTCTCTCTCGATGAACAGACAAGTCAACGCCGTTTCATCATCTTGCTTCAACATTCTTCGCATGCTCAAAAAAACATTTCGCTGGATCCCCACCGAAACCAGAAAAACGGTCACCCACGCACTGGTCACGAGTCGCCTAGACTACGGGAACACCCTGTACGCCGGCACCACCGCAAAACTTCAGAAAAAACTCCAACGCATCCAGAACGCATCAGCCAGACTCCTACTAGACATCCCGCGTAACAACCACATATCTGGTCACCTGAAAGACCTCCACTGGCTCCCCGTCAATAAGAGGATAACATTCCGCCTCCTAACCCACGCACACAAAGCACTTTACGAACTTGGACCCGAATGCCTCAACACTCGACTTTCCTTCTACAAATCCCCCCCCCCTCCCCGCCAGCTACGCTCCTCCAACCAAGCCCTTGCCACTGTACCTCGCATCAACAGCTAAAACCTGGAACTCACTTCCCACTCACCTTCGCCTCACTCAGAACCATCTAGCATTCAGAAAGCAACTGAAAACCTGGATATTCGACAAGTAATTCCCCACCCCATCAAGCGCCTTGAGACCCTCTGGGTATGTAGTGCGCTATATAAATTATTTAACTTGACTTGACTTGACACTGGGAGATAGTTACCGTGAACATCATGCATGACTTAAGAGGACGTTGTGGTGCTAATGTGGAAGCAATAGGTGCAGTGAATTTCACAAAATTAAAGTCCCAATTTGCCACCACTTTTTGCAGCCATTCTTTAGGTACATTTGGCCTATTGATCTTTATGATTTGTTAATATTATTTACATCATCAATGTTCTTTGATACACCTCGTAGTTCTTTGCCTACAATACTGAGCATTAAAAAAGCATTCCCTATTTGAAAGCTCATACTGATAATAAACTGGAAGTCGACCATGAAGCTTAAAATTGAGAAATAGATGGAAGACAAAGGAAAGTTTGCTACACTGAAACTAGTCAAAGTGAAAGTTGGGAGAAGAGAGGAGTAGTTCGACAAAGAGCAGAAACACTACTTAGAAATGTGCGACGTCCAGGAGTGAAAAGTGAACAATAATAATAATTGGAAACATAGCTGACTAACCATTGAGGTCAATAATATCGCCAGAACCTATATGTTATTATATGTAGACTGGATGCAACTTTATAAAATAGTTGGTATAAAAACAAAAATATATTAATAGAAAAATCCTGAAAACATAAAAAACAACAATAATAGGCGACATTGGTGTACTATTACATATATATTTGAATTGCTATCATCACTACTACTGCTACTATCACCACCACTTTCTGGATTATAGCATCTGTACTTAAACTAAACTTTATTAAAGAATAAATTACAAAAGTTCGTGGTGCAGAGTCGGGGTACACAGCAATTTTTTGGCGAGGTTGTGTATCAGGGTGGTCATGAAGCCCCAGCTTTGGCAGCTACAGAGTGGTGGGGCTCTTTCTGGGCTTATTCTGTCTGCAACTCAGCAGATAAAATCTCATAATTACCACTATTAAGGAATGCAGCACCAATACAAGAGCAAGCAGGAGCAATGAAGAGCAAAAGATGGGTACATAGAAAATATAAAGAAGGAAGGAATATTGAATAGAAGGAAGCATGCAGGGAAGGATGGAGGCACGAGTAGAAGGACGAATGATTGGGTGGATGATTGTGTGGGTAGATAGATGAATGGATGAAATACTGGGGTGAATATATAGGTGGATTGACAGGTGAAAGCAAGGTACAGTGGATGGATGGATGGATGGATGGATGGATGGATGGATGGATGGTGGACAGGTGAAAGGATGGTAGATTAAAGGGACAAATAGATGAGTGGGTGAAAGGTTGAGCAAATGGATAACAGAGTGGGCACATGAGAAAAAGGGTGGCAGATTGGATGGATGGACGCATGGCAGAGTGTATGAAAGTATGATGGATATATGGCAAGATGGACGGATGTCAGAATGAATGGATGGGTGGATGGCAGAGTGGATGGATTGATAGAATGGGGAATAATTGAATGATGCATTAAAATGAATGGATGTGAGAATGTAAAGGTGAAATAGTGGATCTCCGAAGGTGGTTGAAAGGATGAATGGATAGATGATGGAAGAGACAGGGGAGCTGTTCTTGGGAGAGGTCGACTCACTTCGCTTGCTTTGTGCCAACAGAGCTTTCATTTCAAAGCGGGAGGGGGGTTATGGGGGATACTTTAATTTCCTGGCTACTCCCTTGTGTGTTATTGCCTGGAGTATCACTGCCGCCTGCGAACGCACCTTTATGCCCACAGAGCGTCCTCTGTCAGTCCTCTGTCAGTGCTGCGCATTATCCACGCCACCCATAGGCGGCCGCAAGACACCATTAAAGAGCGGGCTCTGTGACTAGGCACGTTTCAACCCCATTTAAATGATCTGAGATGTGGGAGTTAAATCCGCCTCGGCACGCTGGAATTACTGTCATAAGAGGTTTGAACATGTATTGCAAAAACTTCACAGGAAGTTCAGCAGCGTTTAACCGGAGAACTAATTTCAGAGGCACCAGACAGCGTTTATCCGGATCGCATCCTTTGAAATAGGATTTCTATGGGAACGTGGGATCAGGCAGAAAGAGCATTATCCATCACTGGGCGCGTGCCTGGGAGTTTATGCTGCTAAGTACCACAGATAACCCTCATTTTGTAAAAATGCCCCAGGCTCGGCTCACATGACACCGAAGCCAAGAAGAGAAAATCAAGAGAACCGGCTAATTCTGCCCTTTACATACAAAGTGGAGCAGATATCTGACGAGACTCACGCTTAATGTAAAGGAAAATGTAGGTTATGACAAGGAATGCAATTATTTCTGTCACCGCCTGGGTCCAGGATGCCGCTTGCTGATTAATATTTCAACAGGCCAGGGTGCTGAAAACACACATTTCATCAGCGTGGTTAATAGAAGGTTAGACTGAAGGGAATAATCTTGTTATATGAAACACAGTGGTAATGAGGGGTTTGTTTTAAATGCCATGGGGTTCGGCGAGCAGATCTCTTCTTAGACCCATCTTCAAGCATTGCTGATCAATCAGGGGTTTGTATAGCGCCGCTGCTCAACCGTGAGGGTCTCAAGGCGCTGTCAGTACAGATCATTCGGAGCATGCAACATGATTATTGCAACAACAAAAAATGGGGCAATAAGACCTTTTAAAAAAAAAATAGAAACAGTATCATTAGCTTTATTCTGCCATAAAATTGGTACTAACAACTAGTATTACCATATATTAACCCCTTATTTGCCTGCTCTAACGATGAAAGAGAAATGCCTAATTACTCTGTATATTACTAATTGGTCTGAGACTTCTCATGTCTTTTCTGTGGTGCATCTACTAGAAAGCACAATGGGAAGAGAGGAGGCAGATAGAGAGCTAGGAGGAAAAAGTGTCTTAGGTCTGGCTACATGCAGCTTAGCTGTGCGCCACAGCTCATGTCATCAACACAAAAAAAGTGCATGAAGATGGGCTTTGGATCAGCACTCTTCAGGCATTGTTCGTTTGAAGTGATTTTTTAGGTCTCGCCTGTCGATGCGCATGCGCATCGAGCAAGCGAGACTATGGGGGCTTATCCACTCTTTGTCCAACTTGCAAGGAATCGTGGCGATTCCTTGCAGTGCCCGTGACTTTTAAGCTCAATGCGCATGCGCATTGAGCTTAAAAGCGCGTGCACATCAGTTCCCTCAGCCGGACTCCAGGCCCCCGCTCCGCCCCCTCCCCTGCCCGCCGTGTCGCATTTCTCCTCCCCCCTCCCCTTATCCTCCCTCTGTTCCCTCTCCCCGCTACCCTACTAAAGCCATGTACCTACAATGAGACTAGCACGCAGAGGACCTTATTCGTAAGAAGTCAAATGAAGCCGCCATGTTTGAATGTAGCTTTCAGTCATGTAAATGGCACATCAACTGATCATATTCGTATACTGCAAGATTCCACACCGCTTTTTATGTAATAAATCTGTTTTTATTACCTGTTTCCATCATTTAGTATAACATTTTAAATATTTCGGCCGATATTTGTGTTTCATAATTTTGTATGTAACAGCATAAAAACCACGATCTTTATGCCCTTAAAGCGTTTCCACTTGGATGTTGGTAGTTTTTCAAACGTAGCATTTCTACTTGCCGTATAACATTTGATAACACATATTGAAAGAGTCCTTTACGTGTGCGACGGTCGGTATGTGCTCTCTGAGTCAAGGAAATGTATGGTATACAAGATTCGCCCGTTAGGGTGAACAGAGGGACAGGCCAGTAGTTTAATACCACATATATTTTGGCAACGCCTTATTGTAAAAATTATTCTGCTAGAGTTCTGTGATTCGTTTAATATATGAAAGCAACGACTCTGTTCGTTCAAAGTATGTATTTGTTCTTTTTCTAATCTTGTATGTACAGAATCATCTTTTTATTTTTAAATACCAAAAATAAATCTACATTTAATGTATTAGACAAAAATTACCTTGCTTTGTTTAACTTATTTCTGAGTGTATCGCTTTTTTAAAATAGCGAAACACGTAAACATTTCAATATGGCCATTATGTTCAGCTTCTTCCGCCATACTACAGTAGCGTATCCGTTTTTTTCGAGTGACGGACATTCAGTTAGTTTACTTCCCATTGCCATCTCTTATTGACTACGCAGTTACAGTCTGGATGACATAACCACGTCACAGATACGAACGGCTTGCCGGGCGCTGTAGTCCTTAACTATGCTGCCTGTAGCCCCACCCCGCTTCTTTGCTCTAGTCTCCCTCAACCCCTCACCCTCACCCTCACTCACCCTCACTCACCCTCAACCCCTCACCCTCAACCCCTCACTCACCCTCACTCACCCTCACTCACCCTCACTCACCCTCAACCCCTCAGCCTCACCCTCACTCTCACTCACCCTCACTCACCCTCAACCCCTCAGCCTCACCCTCACCCTCACTCACCCTCAACCCTCACCCTCACTCACCCTCAACCCCTCACCCTCACTCACCCTCACTCACCCTCAACCCCTCACCCACCCTCAACCCCTCACCCTCACTCACCCTCAACAACTCACCCTCAACCCCTCACCCTCAACCCCTCACTCACCCTCACTCACCCTCAACCCCTCACTCACCCTCACTCACCCTCAACCCCTCAGCCTCACCCTCACTCTCACTCACCCTCACTCACCCTCAACCCCTCAGCCTCACCCTCACCCTCACTCACCCTCACCCACCCTCAACCCTCACCCTCACTCACCCTCAACCCCTCACCCTCACTCACCCTCACTCACCCTCAACCCCTCACCCACCCTCAACCCCTCACCCTCACTCACCCTCAACCCCTCACCCTCAACCCCTCACTCACCCTCACTCACCCTCAACCCCTCAGCCTCACCCTCACTCTCACTCACCCTCACTCACCCTCAACCCCTCAGCCTCACCCTCACTCACCCTCACCCTCACTCACCCTCACTCACCCTCACCCTCACTCACCCTCACTCATCCTCAACCCCTCACCCTCACTCACCCTCAACCCCTCACCCTCAACCCCTCACCCTCACTCACCCTCACCCTCACTCACCATCACCCTCACTCACCCTCAACCCCTCAACCTCAACCCCTCACCCTCACTTACCCTCACCCTCACTCACCCTCAACCCCTCACCCTCACTCACCCTCAACCCCTCACCCTCACTCACCCTCACCCACCCTCACCCTCACCCTCAACCCCTCACCCTCACTCACCCTCAACCCCTCACCCTCAACCCCTCACTCACCCTCACTCTCACTCACCCTCAACCCCTCACCCTCACTCACCCTCACTCACCCACCCTCAACCCCTCACCCTCACTCACCCTCACTCACCCTCAACCCCTCACCCTCACTCACCCCCTCACCCTCACTCACCCTCAACCCCTCACCCTCACTCACCCTCACCCTCACCCTCACTCACCCTCAACCCCTCACCCTCAACCTCAACCCCTCACCCTCACTCACCCTCACCCTCACCCTCACTCACCCTCACCCTCACTCACCCTCACTCACCCTCACCCTCACCCACCCTCAACCCCTCACCCTCACTCACCCTCACCCGCACTCACCCTCAACCCCTCACCCTCACTCACCCCCTCACCCTCACTCACCCTCAACCCCTCTCCCTCACTCACCCTCACCCTCACCCTCAACCTCAACGCCTCACCCTCACTCACCCTCACTCACCCTCACCCTCACTCACCCTCACCCTCACTCACCCTCAACCCCTCACCCTCACTCACCCTCAACGCCTCACCCTCACCCTCACTCATCCTCACCCACCCTCAACCCCTCACCCTCACTCACCCTCAACCCCTCACCCTCACTCACCCTCACTCTCACTCACCCTCACTCACCCTCAACACCTCACCCTCACCCTCACTCACCCTCAACACCTCACCCTCACTCACCCTCACCCTCACTCACCCTCAACACCTCACCCTCACTCACCCTCAACCCCTCACCCTCACCCTCACTCACCCTCAACCCCTCACCCCCTCACCCTCAACCCCTCACCCTCACTCACCCTCACTCACCCTCACTCACCCTCACTCACCCTCACTCACCCTCACTCACCCTCAACCCCTCACTCACCCTCACCCTCACTCACCCTCACCCTCACTCACCCTCACTCAGCGCAACCACAGCATCTTCACTAAATATATTTAATAAACTTTAAGCTATTGGCAATATAAAATAAAATCCATTTTATTTACGTATTAATTATTAATTGTTTTTTAAAGCCATTGATTTTTTTTATATCAATACATATAAGTCACATATAAGTCCCGTTAATACAAAACATGTTGCTTTACAAATGCTAGAGGTGTCACATTTACAACAATTATAACTATTGGCTTTGTAAAGAAGAAAGCTATTAATTTAGCTATTTAGAAAAAACACATAAATAAAAAACAAAAAAATAATTAACACCTATAGCTCAAACTTTCCTACTGCGAGACCTATTGCATTTCCAATGCTTGTTTCATTTCGCTCCAGCGAACTGCAGCATTGAGTGGGTTTACGTTTGCTAGTGGTTATTTGCACAGGAGTCTGAACCCTGTGACTTGCAATAAAAATGAATTAGTAAAAACTTGATTAATAAAACCCTTTAACTCATTACAACCTTTCATTTTTCACTGAAGATAAATGAATGATTATGTTTATACTTTATGTGATGTAAAGCTCTTTATCTTCTCTAAAACAATAGCAAAGATCCATTGGACCTGGAAAGACCCAAGAAAGCGGAGATTACCCATGATGGTGGTAAACTGTGTTATTTTTAATTTAAACTAAATCCCAGCTCCAGCACTCAGACAATCTAGGATCAGGGAATTCCCCTCACAAACCAATAAGGTGTCATGGCCATGATGCTTGTGCATTTTAATATTTAGTGGTACACATATTTTCCTTTTTTTCATGATAATAATGCTTTTCTTGTCCATGTGCCAAACAGAAACAACTGCACACAAAAGCATTTGATGGACGTAGCCTGTTATTCTCTTCCTCAAACACGCTCACAGAAAAGGTAATGGATTTTACCTGTCAGTCACTGAGCTAATTCCAAGATAACCACTTTAGTGGGATGGGGTCCACATTGTCTGGGTGACTAGACAGCCTCAGTCTTTCCTGCTCAGCATAGTATGTCAGCAGGGCAATGATATATCTCAAGGCAGTGCAAACACAAGCAGATGAATGACGGCGCGCTGAAACTTTTCAGACACTCACTCCCATTCACAGATCTGGGTTGAATCTATCATAATTCTATAGCTCACTTTCCCACCTCAGTTCAGACCCAGCTATATGAACATCAGTTTTGACCCTGTGCCTCATGGGAACAGTCCAGCCCGAACTGCCAAGCCATGACTTCCCTGAACTGGAAACAAGCATCCTGGGACTTGTTTCTGGGTAACACGCTTCATCAGCCAGGCTACCTTGAATCCAATGGCAAAGTGAGCACGGGACCCACATCTGGGTATAGCCTGCCAATTTAAGGCGAGCAAAGAATACTCAAGCAGATGATGGATGGAGCACTGAAACTTGTCAGTCACTCACCCCCAGTCACAGATTTGGGTTGAATCCATCATCCTTCTTTAGCTCACTTCGCCACATCAGTTCAGACCCAGCTATATGCAAATCAGCCCTGACCCTGTGCCTCATGGGAACAGTCCAGCCCGAAATGCTAAGCCAGGTCTTCCCTGAACCAGAAACAAACATCCTGGGAACGGTTTCCAGGTAACACCCTTCATCAGCCAGGCTAGTTCGAATCCAGTGGCAAAGTGAGTAAGGGACCCATGTCTGGGCATACCCTGTTATCTCAAGGCAGTGCCACTGCGCGATTAAGTTGCTTCAGGGATAGTGCACTTTACCGCGAAAGCCTGCAACATGTACAACTGCCAGCATGAAGCCAAAGGTCCATGAAAGTCATCATCTGTATCCTATGCTGCCTTCCAGAAGGTAGCTTGAAGATTAAGGAACCGTTGGATGTTAAGTACAATAGTCTAGGTCACACTTGTTGCAGAAGTCTGCAGGTGGAGCTCCAAGCAAAACAAAATGGCAGTAGTGGGAAACAGACTAAAATAAACACACGAAAGTGTGACTCACTTGTCACTCCAACTGCCTTAGCTTCACAAAAAGAGCAGACTTTTCGTTACAATGCTGGAAGTTTTACAGATTTGTATTTTATTACACATTAAGGGCCCAATGCATTCAGCCCAAGTTGCAAACTCTATAGTATTTTTTAAACAGCCAGTGGAGTGCAACCTGGGATTAGAGGTGGGCAGGCCAACAAATTACCAGAGCCGAGCCAAAGGTCTGGCTTGGCTCTAAGACCTGCCCTGAAAATATTCGTCAGGTATATCGGACAAGAAACACCAATGTACTATATAATAAAGTCTCTTCAATTAATATTATTTTTTTAAAATATTTCTTTAACATGCAAAAGCATTTCGCCTCAGCACAGCAGTTTATACGAGTGCACTGAGTAGCATTTAATAATAGTGATAATTTTTAAACATGAAATTAGAAGCATTAATTCATATCCCCCGATGGCCCTTAAAATGCCATTAGGGAAGCAAAAGGCGAGTCTCTTTTCCGGGCATCTTATATGTGCCTAGATTTTTCAAATACATGAAGAAATATTATAGTCTATTAAATCAAGCACAAGAGTTCTTTGTACAACGCCCTGTTCCCATGATGCACTGGGCCAGGGACATACTGATTTGCATATAGCCAGGTTCTGATCTGGGATGGTGCTGTGAGATAAATAACGGTGATGGATCAAGCCCTGATCTTTGGACTGGGTAAGAGTGGTCTGCTTAATTCAGACACTCTGTTCATCACCACCCCCTTTTCTGAATCGGTCTGAGTTCGAGGCAAAACAACAGCCCTTCTCCTCCTGGACCACTTGGCAACCTTTGATACCATCTCCTACTGCACCCTATGCACAAGACTCCATGACGCCAGCATCCGTGACACAGCCCTGAAATGGACCCACTCCTTCCTCACTGGCCGAACACAGTGAATCGGTCTACCACCTTTCCACTCTGAACCCACAGAGATCAGCTGCAGAGGGCCTCAGGGCTCTTACCTGAGCCCAAAGCTCTTTAACATCTAAATGGCCCAGCTCGCAGCCATCCTCAGGAGCCACAGTCTAAACATTGTCTCCAAAACCAATGACACCCAGCTGATTCTCTCCCTCACCAACGAACCCACAGTCACCAAGAACAGCTTCCACAATTGGATGAAGGCTGTCACCACCTGGATGAGGAAGAGGAGCCTCAAGCTCATCTCAGAGAAGACCAAAATCATCATTGTGTGCTCCACTCCCTCCATCTGGGACGACTCCAGATGAAATGAAATGAAATTAAAGGACATTTGTAAAGCACGTGGCTACCAGGAAGCCTCCTAGTGCTAGGCATAATCAGAGAGGAGAGATTAGGGGAACAGAACGTTTTCAGTTGTTTACGGAAAGCAGGATGGCTGGGCTCTCTGTAGAGGGGGAGTGGCAGTGCGTACCAGAGCTTTGCGGCGTTAAGAGAGAAACGTCTGCCACCGCTACTGGACCTCTTAATTCTTGGGTGGAGTTTGTCAGAGCGAAGTTTCCTCATCGCTTTGTAAGGGCGGATCATGGCTGTGATTAAGGGTGGGCCCATCCCCTGCAAGGACTTGTGGACGATGCAGAGGGTTTTGAAACTAACTTGTTCTTTCACTGGCAGCCAGTGCAGGGAGTGGAGAGCTGGCTTTGGGAAGAGGAACTTTGGTGTTGCCGACAATAGTCTTGCTGCACAATTTTGGACCGTTTGTAGTTTATTGATTACTGAGATCGGGGCCTCTAGGTAGAGAGCATTTCCGTAGTCTAGCCTCGAGAGTACAAGAGATTGGACCATGATTTTCTTGGCTTGGGGGGGTGAGAGGAAGCACCTTTCTGGCTATTCTGAGCAGGCCAAAGCAAGCTGCGACTGTCTTCCTCGCTTGCTCCTTGAATGTCAGACTCTGATCTA
Organism: Lissotriton vulgaris; assembly: GCF_964263255.1. Classification (NCBI taxonomy): domain Eukaryota; kingdom Metazoa; phylum Chordata; class Amphibia; order Caudata; family Salamandridae; genus Lissotriton; species Lissotriton vulgaris. The sequence continues at coordinate 374,035,757 of NC_141696.1, forward strand.
GCCAGATGACCGGACTCTTGATTTCCACTTAGGTGCCATGACTGGGCCCATGAATGCTGTCCACATTGTTCCGAGTGTCATATTAAGGGGGTTGCCCAAGATTATGATCTCTGTCTTTTACCCATTGAGTTTCAGGTGGGACACCCCCATCCACTTTGAGACTTCAGTTAGGCACGCATTCAGAGCCACAGGGTGTTGTGTAGTTTGGTTTAGTGCTACGACCAGTTGGGTGTCGTCAGCCTTGGTAACCATATGGATCCCGAAAGGGGCCACGATTGTTGCCAGTGGGGCCATATAAACATTATAAAGAGTGGGGCTCAATGATGAACCCTGCGGCACACCACACAGCAAAGGCCGGGGTTTGGAGCTCACACGCTCTTCAAAGATCTGGAAGGAACGTCCTTCCAGGAAGGAGCGCAGCCAACTCAGTGCAGTTGCAGCTACTCCAATGTTTCTGAGATGATGGATCAGGACATGGTGGTTTACCGTATCGAATGCTGCACAGGTCCAGGAGTATGATGGCCTGTAGCTCTTGGAACATCCCCACACCCACACCCACAGACCATGCAAAAAAACTTGGCATCATCCTAGACCCCTTGCTCACCATGAACCGTCAGATCAACGCCATTTCATCATCCTGTTTCTACACGCTAAGCCTGCTCTGAAAGTTCTTCAAGTGGATCTCCACAGAGTCCAGAAAGATGGTCACCCACACACTTGCCAGCAGCAGGATCGACTACAGCAATGCACTCCATGCAGGCATTCCCCAGAAGCTCCTCAAGAAACTGCAGGACATTCAGAACACTTCTGCCAGACTCATCCTCAGCATCCCCCGCCACAGACACATCGCCAGCCACCTGAGAGACCTCAGCTGGCTCCCCGTCAATA